>NC_072892.1:98023791-99273791 GCF_027943255.1 Anastrepha obliqua | reverse complement strand
GATTTACATGCATGAGCTTATTTTTTGAGCATTATAAAAACACTGGTTGCTATGCTTAACATCTGAAATATGAAATGACAAAAATGTAAAGTGTTCATACATACATACATATGCACATATGCACTTAAAAGGCTTAGCTTGGCTTAGCCTCGAATTGAGTCAAGTTCATGGAAGGACGAATACGAATACAATGTATGCACAGAATAGGAAAAACAAAGATATGCTTTAAAATTCAAAACAAAAACTGCTTTATACATTCGGCTTTAATGAAAAATAAACTCAATTCCTGTTAAAGCAAATTTGTTTAACAATAAACGTGGACTCGAGCTCACGAAGAAGTATAATGCAATGACACTATTACGTTTGAAATCCATTACTGATTTCCTTTTTTCGCGTTTACTCTCGGCAAAATGCTCCCGCGCTCTTGTAAACAATACTCTGGAGTGTCATTTAGCCAACTAACAGATAGCTGATGCACGGGCACTTCGAGTGCCGGACCCTCTATATGTTGAATATCTAACATCCAATTTTGTTTTTGAAAAACTGTATTATTAAATAACAAAAAAAATATTTTGAGTGTTGAAAATCTTTACTTTGATCTTTATGCGCTCCATTGTTTGTCTATTTGTATACTGCAGCTGTCTAGTTCGCGAGTGTCAAATATGATTGACGTTCATTGAAAAATGATGATTAATTTGATTAATTCGCGCAACCTTGTATCTCTTACAATAAAGAAATATGATACAAAAAGCAAGGAAAATTAAAATAAAATTAAATTTTTAGCGTTTTGAACCGTTTCTGAAATTAGCACTAGTTATTTCAATGATATAAGGTTATATATTGTATGAAATATGAATTAAAAATTCTGGGGAATGTGCGGATAATGAGAAAAGCGCCAATTTCTTCACGTATCCATAGGATTCTCAGAATTTTGAAATACAACATTTCACACTAAAAAATTTTCTGAAGTTGAATTTTAGAATATATTTAGCATTTTAACAACCAAATTTTGAATATAGAATATTGTGCAATAAAAATTTTGTGCCCAACCCGTTTCTATTGTAAGTTGGCTATGACGTGAACAGAACCTTACAAATACATCTCTGTAGAATAATAATAAAGAAAGGCATGCAGCTTGGATTAGTCAGCATCTACGTTTTAAATTTAATATTCTTTTAATTTTATAACTTTCTATTTTTACACCTAGTACTTTTGAAAATATGTATTGCAAATTATGCTTCAGCAAATATGTAATTGAGAAAACATGGCACCTCAACCGTACTAAGCAGCACTTCGTTCAACTCGTTACGCTCAGTAAAACATGTTTATGGCTCGTTGACTGTCTTCCCGGACTTTTCATAAGCATTCATATATATTTATGTACAATACTTATCTATGAATGTATGCGTGATATTTTATCCATCCACAAAAAGATTTTTGCGCATAGCGTTTTTCGTGAAGCTTTTGTATATGAGACTTTGTTTTAACGTTGTTACTACTTTTATTGGAGGTTTTTAATATACTTATATGTAGGGAAGAGTGTATGTATGTTAGAGTGTATGTATGCCGAAAGGTCTGGTTATACGTTTAATCGAATCTAAAAAATTATATCTTTAAAGCTAAAGATCTTTAAAGGGCTTGATTGACTGACTGAAAGTATTTATGTACATACATCTCGCAAAATTCGAGCTCTGTTTTTTAACAAATTTAAATACTGCTAAATAGGTGTATCCGTTTCGCAATTCGCGCTGAGCAATTTGTTAGTTTTTTGAGAGGGTATTTTTTTTTTAAATGTGATGTGCTTCTGTAACAAAACATTTGAAGAAGTCGAAGGCGTTCATAAATAAATGGCGCCTACACCCTTTTGGATCTTTGGCCGAGCTCCTGCTCCTATTTGTGGTGTGCGTCTTAATGTTGTTTCACAAATGGATTTTCCTACAGTTTTGAGCCGACTCCGAACAGCAGATATTTTTTATCAGAAGCTTTTCGAAGGCAAAACAACTTCCTGAAACTGTTAAACATCCAATTACGGTTCATGTTTGAGGCTGATTCTCCGAAAAACGATTTGACGGCTTATTTGTGTTTACCGCCAACTTGAATGCAGTTTTGATGAATACAATTTACGACACAGCATCATTGCCATCAGCTGCAAAAATATTTGAAAGATCTAGCCAACCTTAGATTTTACAAGAAGATAATGATCCCAAGCATCGAACCCGAATATGTCGTCCCCTTAGTATTAAAATAGCCTATACATTTTTTGATGTTTTGAGAAAATGAATTTCAAACTTTTTGTCGAAAGTAGCTCTCACTCAAATCTCGTTATGTCTGTAAATATTTATTATTTTCGACGTTTTTTTTTAAGACTGTATAAAAATGAGTCTATTTTGTTAACTGACCAATTTTTATTATTATAATCATCCTTTTAGTGAACAAAAAAGAGGTGTAAACTACAAATATATCAGATAGGCTATTTTATTTTTTAATGTTTTCTATTAACTTTCTGATACGTTATTTTATTTTGTATGGTATACACTATTTTATTCAAGAAATGCACCAGAATAATAAGTAAATTTAATATGAATTTTTATTACTATAAAATATGTTTTAATTACAGTAAGATCGTAAATTATTAGCATGGTCTTTATTTATTGTCGACTTCGTCCTCTTCTTCGAATCTGTCTGGTTCATCTAAACAATCGCGATTATTCCCTCCTTGTAAATTCAAAAAAAATGTCTGTGAGCCGGGAGGAATTACATTTTTTTTTGCATAAATCTTTGAGATCCTTCAATTTTGTGTCAGAAATTGGTAGTTCTTTTTTATATTTGCGAGTTAATGTAAAATTTGTGAAGGTTTTTCAATTTTCCCCTCGAGATTATCCTCCTCTTCATCCGTTTCTGAAATATAATAATCTGACGATTCTGCTGAAAACTCTTCTCCATCCTCTTCGTCATTTTCCGATATATTTGAATTCACTGGTTCCACAGATAATCCAACAGAATTTGGAGCAAGTTTCACACATAGGGCTCCGGTTGATTTCGTCGCAAATTCTGTTTTTCCGCAATTAATATACCTAAATATTCTTTCCTGCAATTTAAGATAGCAGATACTCACCAGTGCTTGACAAATCCATGATTAAATGAATGATTGGGAACGAATGAAAGACTAAATGATTATGAACGAGCGAATTTCAACAACGAACTGAACAAATTATTTCTATTGCATTTACATACATGATAAAACAACGTAAGCATTGCATAGGCTACTTTTGTTTTTTGTAATTTTGAAACACATGTTAATTGTTCTGAGAATATAACGGCCTATAAGATTCATACAAATGAACAAATTGAAAATATTTGTTGAACAACAACGTATATCATTATACGTCATTTTAGGTGTTTGTGTCATGACAAAATTGATTTTTTTCCTAAAAGTTAAAATAGAGTATGTGAGTGTACATTACTATTCTATTGAATAAACAGAAAATTTAGTTTATGTAAAAGTAGCGTATATGCGTTTACATGATTTTTGAGGAAAATAATTTAATACATATTTATACTATATTTTTTTGACTGACGTTTTGACCCACTTTGTGGAACTAGAATTTGACCACATTTTGACCACATATAAAATCGACGATGGAGAATCCAAAAGTTCAATAAAAAAATAATAGCCTATGAGCACATAGGCTATTGTTATACTAAGGGGACGATGTGTAGAGTAGAAGCAGCAAAATGGGATTGAAATGTTAGATAAGCCTTCACAGTCGCCTGATTCCCCATTTTCTTGCAAATATTTGGACAAACCGATGGTCTAGATATTTCAAAAAATCGATTCTTTGTTTTTTCAATATTTCGAAAGTATGGTATCTTAAGAATATACTGTGAAATGTTCATGCGGAATTGCCAATATTATAGCTTCTCCAGTCCATTAACTAGGTAGAGAGCGGTCCACGCGCTCCTGTGCCTCAAACTTTAAACTCATTTATCTCGAAACGACTTTTTTCGGCCTGGTGTTGTCAAAAAAAAACTATTCAACCGAATCGTCTGAAATTTTAATATGCTGTTCACAACATCAATAGCTATCGTCCGTACTAGAATCATATTATTATTTCAATTATTATTTTTTTGATTAAAAAATTTAAAAACAAACCGATTTGTAGAGTGTCAAATTCAAAACCGCGCCATTTTGTCAAATTTGCCTTTTTTATACTAGTACGGGACATATCTACAGACATACTGATTAATAATTTTTTTGGTTTTTGTGTTTCAGATAAATAGAAGAGCCAAGAGCTTCAGCACCATTTTTTAAATTATTAAAATTAAAAACATTTTTTGGTTTTTCATTCACAAGAAGTTAAATAAAAAGTCTAAAAGCTTAATCATAAAAATCATTTTTTTATTATAAAACAATTCCTGAAAATACTCTACATTTTCGAGCTTCAGACCACCGGGACCCCTTAAAGAAAAATAAATACGGACAGTCAAACTGTTATCAAGACAAATTCGGCTGATTTGGAGCCGATTATCTCCACAACTTGCACAGAAATTAACACAAAGTATGACTCGAAGATGGGAAGTCATTGTAGCTAATGGTGGTGACTCTCTATACATTTGATTGAATTTATTATATATATACAGGGTGAACGATATGAAGTGTTACCAACTTCACACTGCTTGTATCTGTAAAATAGCTCATGACATCAACGTCAAATTGTTCTATTGACAGTTCAATATATTGTTTATAAGCCATTAAAAGCATTTGCGTCTCAGTTTCGTTGAATTTTTTTTTCTGTGATGGAATTCAAACGTAATAGTGTGATTGCGTTATATTTGGCTGGAAAATCACAACCAGCCATTGTTCGAGAGCTCAGTCACCTCAAAGTGAATAAAATGTTTTGGTATCGCACTATAAAACGTTACAATGATACTGATAGCATTGCAAAACGCTATGGAGGTAGACCAAAAAAAACTGCAACAACGCCAGAAATGGTTCGGAAAGTGAAGGTTCGACTTAAACGAAATCCACGTCGAAGTGGAAGAAAAATGGCCACAGAACTGAAAATATCGCAAGACCGCATTCGACGCATATTGAAAAATGAGCTCAAGGTCAAGCCTTACAAGTTCCAAAAAGCACACAATCTTTCACCCCAGCAAAAAAAAGTTCGGTGCGAAAGAGCAAAGGAGTTGTTGCGCTTGCACGAACGTGGCGAATTTCCTAACATTGTGTTTTCTGAGGGAAAAAAATTTCCCATTTGAGCAGTTCAAAAACACTCAAAACGATCGTGTTTACTTGACCAAACGCTCATACGAGAATTTGAGCCTACGTATGGCCACTCGAAGCAATTTCCCATCGCAAGTAATGGGCCCCAGTGAGCATCGAGCCTGGTGTCAAAGTGAATGCGACTTATTTCGGTCGTAGAGCATGGACGTTCCCTCAAGACTCGGTACCGTCTCATAAAGCTCGTGTGAACCAAGAATAGTTAAAAAATCATGTTCCACACTGCATTTCGTCCACACAATGGCTTTCGAATTCTCCAGACGCAAATCCGATGAACTATTCCATCTGGTCCATTTTGGAGAGCACGGTGAGGACTATAAAATATGCCAGTATGGATGCCCTGAAAAAATCGATTATATTATACGAGAATGGGCCAAATACCTCAAGATCACATTCACGCAGCATGTAACTCATTTTTTGACCGTTTGAAGGCTATAGTCAAGGCAAAAGGTGGTCATATCGAGCTAAAGTGAATATATGCTAAAATTGTAATCATTTTTGAACAATTTTGTCTTTGAAATCAATAAAAACTAATTTCACACAAAAAAGTTATGGTATTTTCAATAGGTAACACTTCATATCGTTCACCCTGTATATAATTGGCGCGTACACCCTTTTTGGGTGTTTGGCCGAGCTCCTCCTCCTATTTGTGGTGTGCGTCTTGATGTTGTTCCACAAATGGAGGGACCTAAAGTTTTTAAGGCGACTCCGAACGGCACATATTTTTATGAGGAGCTTTTTCATGGCAGAAATACACTCGGAGGTTTGCCATTACCTGCCGAGGGGCGACCGCTATTAGAAAAATGTTTTTTTTTTTAATTTTGGTAGTCACGCACCAACCCATTCGGCTACGGCGGCCGCCGATTAAATTTATTGCGTACAGTAAATTTTATAAGCCCATACAATGCCGTTTGTTAAAATCGAATTGGTCAAATAGTTTCCCAGTTATGACGGTCACGCTTGTAGTAGATAGATTGCATAAGACAGTTCATTGTTATTATTTTGTTTTTTTTTTTATATTTGCGATGTATATAAACATTCAGCGAAAATGCTTAGACAATATACTAAGCTTGAATAAAAAATCCAATTTATTTACCAATTTACTTACTAAAATTTGATTGTACTTATTATATGCTTATATAAGTGGGCCCCTTTACACTCTCACTCAAAAAAATTAATTGAATTTTAAATGGACTACGAGTACGTGGGCGATAATTGTATTTTATTAATTGCATTTATATAGCAGCAAAATTTCATCAGTCGAATTTAATTTCTATTCTTATGTGATGAGGGCAATGGCCAACTGACCTATGCGGAGAAGTATAAGTAGCGGGGTAGATATCTGTGAAATTTTTTAAGAATATATGCCGATAATCCAGTGATGGACTTTCAGACAAACCAGACATTTCTCGATTACACATCCTTTAAATATAAACCATTTGAACTAAAAACTGATTATGAGACATACATGCGCACATACATACATACACATTATTATATTATTATATATATATATATATAATATATAAGTATAGTAGGCGTACACAAATAATCACACAATCACCCATGTGTTGCGGGTGAATACTCGATTTTTAACGGGGTTTTGCAATAAAAATGTCTGGCTGATTAAAAATTATTACTATTACACACATAGCAATTAACAAACAAAACTTACATCAACAGGCAGATTTGAAGATGTACAAGTACATCTTAAGACTTTCCTTTTTTGATTCACGTATTATGCACTATGGACAGTGCAATAAGTAAATATTCCACTATACTCGTATGCCTATCATCATCAGAAGAGCTCCGCAAAAGGGCACTTACAACATAAGAAATAGTAGGAATTTTATCGACGCGGTCAAAGTCCATCATGAATCCGAAGTGACACAAGTCTATAATGCCATACATGCAAATACAAATTCGTATGCATAAGAAGTGAGAAGTGGTACGCGTAGATGCTCAGCCAACAAAGTGGTTACCAAAGTCTTAAAAAAATTTGAACTCCTGGGAGACTACTCTTTACTTGCCGAAGTAGACGACGATGAAATGAGAGCAAATGCAGCATAAGTTAAGGGTTACATAAAAATTATAGATCATCCGTGAGAGTACTTTTGGCTTTGACGTAAGAATTGAATAAACAAGAAAGAGTACGACGTTGTGATGAAATTCGCTCCTTAATAAAAATATGACAATTAACACAAATGTAAGATTATTACGTCAGGAAGTCAGCTGTTTCTGTCAAATTTACTGATATCGCCTAATATCGCGGATATTGCCTCAAAATAGTTCTCAGTTTCAGCGATAACCTCTTCATTCCAGAGAAATTTCTCACCGGCAAGCATTTTTTTTAGGTCTGTGAACAACCACTAATCGAATAGGAGCCAAATCTGGCGAATGCGGCGGATGTATTGGTAGGTTTGCCATTGCTCAGAATCATCAACACGATTTTGGTTTTTGGTCAATAGTAAGCAAACGCGGCACTCACTTGGAACAGTGGGTATCTCATAGCCAAATGTTCATGCAATATAAAGCAAGCACGTTCTTTTGATATCTTTAAGATGACAGCTACTAATACAACTTCTCTTTTCGATCATTCAAAATGATTTTGTGGATTTTTCTGATGTTTTCTGGTGTTAACGCCCCATTCGGACGTCCACGGCGTTGTGCATCATCGGTGTCTCTTCGACCACATTTGAAGTCAGCACACCATCGTTTTATTGTTGTTTCTGATGGAGCGGAGTCCCCATAATACTTTTCAAGCCATTGCTTCGTTTGAATGGTATTCTTTCCTATTAAGAAGCAGTGTAAAATTAAAACACGAAATTATTTTTGATCCATTGTTTTGAAAGTAACAAAAGTAGCGTAACTCTAAGCACAATAACTCACGAACTAATGTACAGAATATCATGAAACTTTAACAGGTACCTTTGTAAGGTTAGTACTAACTGAAAAAGTGAATGCAATAAAACTAGCGAAAACTATGTGTTAGGCCCGAGACTTTTCGCCCATGTGTTATTCTCTCCACTGTTGGTTACATAAATACACGAATCGGTAATGAACTACACATTGTGAACGGATATATGATAGTCATCTCCTCCAGAAGCCAATGTTATCGTTCCAAAAATTACTAGAACAAAATCTCTGGCGGCGAATCGCACGGCTAATAATGAGTCAGTCGGTCTTATCTCGAGCTTATTAGCATTCTCAGTTAATTTCTTGAGACGTTTATAATGTTTTTGAAACTTCACAGTAAGAACTTTGCTTTGCATAAGCCCAAAGCGAATTCCCCAACATTTATTACCTATTGGTGTTATTTCCGCAGTGCCTCTAACCAATCTAACAGCTTTCAGGGCAGCTGTTTTTTATGAGGAGCTTTTTCGTAGCAGAAATACACTCGAAAGTTTGCCATTGCCTGCCAAGGGGCGAGCGCAATTAAAAAAATTATTTTCTATTATTTGGTGTTTCATTTCTATAATTATATTTACCACCGCCTTCAGCTATATCCAATGCTTCCATGATGCACACCCATGCTAAGTTTTACAGTGTGGTTGCTTATTTTTTTACTGTTGGATGGATAGTTCCTAAGAACCACGTTACTGCTCGTAACATATTTCTGTCGTGAAAGAGCTCATCATAAAAAACCATCTTCCGTTCGGAGGTGGCATGAGACTGTCACATAGGTCCCTCTATTTGTGAAAAAAGATTAAGATGCTTATTGAAGGAGCAACTCGGTCAAACACCTAACAAACAAATCTGCAAATATCAAAAACCCTTCCGTTTTTGAAGCGAAATTATCCGCCAGTTATACTGAGGCTTAATCATCCTTTTGCCTACTTGATACCATTGACACTAATAATCGTTTGCTATGAGAACGATAGATTGGCTTCGGACGCGATTTAGACCTCCTCGCGTACTCCACCAAAAATTATGGATTTCGTACATTTCCAATTGGGGCAATGACGTCCGAGGTATGCATGTCGAATATTATTGGAGTACTTACATAATGGAAGATACTACTCAGAACATTTACTAGGTTGTTCAGTAAGTTTTGCGGCTCGATAAGAAAAACACAATTACATATATGGTATGAAACCATAAACTTTATTATTCAGTATAGTACGGCGGCCGCCGTAGCCGAATGGGTTGGTGCGTGTCTACCATTCGGAATTCACAGAGAGAACGTTGGTTCGAATCTCGGTGAAACCAAAATTAATAAAAAACATTTTTCTAATAGCGGTTGCCCCGCGGCAGTCAATGAAGTGTACGCGCCAATTATTTATTTTTTTTTTATCTTTTTAATGTACTAATTGATGTTGAAAAGTTCGTATACATTTATACGGCGTGGCTGACGGCAGAAGCTACATAGGATTAGGATGTTTGTGTTCTGAAATTTCATTATTTTTAAAATTTTCCTGATTTGTCTTCTAAGCAACCTAAGCCTATGCTTAAACCTGACTATTATATTGTAGAATCCTCGGATATACAATAGAAGGACCAGTCACAACATAAACTTAAACTTAGATCAGTCAAAACTGGTTAAGAGGGTTGAAGTGTGCATCGCGAAGAAAGTGTCGGACCCTATCGGTGTGGTAGAGGCAGGCTTTCCGATTAACGTCTCTGATTCCTCCTTCCCTTTAATGCCTCTGTGGTCTGGGACCTTACTCAAGATACAGGCAAATGATGTATATGTTTTGGGATCGAAATCTCCCTCTGCTCCTCCACCTTTTGATATTTTCAAGCCATCTACGCACCTGTGCGTCATGGGAATGAATCTCTACGCGGGACGTTCTCTAGACTGCCTTGTCATTCTACTATTAAAGTGAATACTGCATCCCTACACGATTAATTGACCTGAAGAGGGGTTTCCAGTAGATACAGTTACAGTTATTCCACGCTGTGGTAGCCATGTTGTTTTGGAAGCTTCCATCAAAGCGAGAAAAATACCAATTACATATTACACCTGTTAAGACGGTTTATCAGTCTGTCTTCTAAATGTCAAATTTTAGTTTCTTTCTTTCTTTTTGTCATTGTCAACGTTTGCTTTTTTAGAAATCAGAGCCATTTTTCGAGATTCTAAGAAAAATACTGATTTTTTAATGATTTTAGTAAAGGCGAGTATATACAAGGTGTTGTTACTAGAGCAGTTGATTTGTTTTTTTTTTTCTTTTCTTTCTATTTTGGAGCTTGTCAAAGATACCTGCATTTTTATTGTTGCTTTGTTTGTTAACATTCTGATTGAAATTTTGACATTCAACACACCAAATTGCAAAAACAAAATGCAAGTAACTATTCTTGCTGCTATAGTGACTTCACCCTGTATAGATTTGTTTTAATTTTACTACAAATTCTCTCAAGAAAGCGCAGAAAAGATGGAGCTCCATTTCTTCATGTGCTGTTTCGAAAACCCAATACGATATACGTAGGACACAGAAAGTTCTTTGGACTCCTCCCCATTCAATTTCCAAACTTGAAGCTGTGTTTACCGGTCACTGGACGATCGGCACACACGCGGAAAATGTAGGGTTACCATTTAACCCCCATTGCAGTAGCTGTGGGGACCTTTCAGAGAAGGAGACTGTAGAGCATTTTCTCTGTAAATGGCCGGGTTTGACAGCTAGACGACTAAGGTCACTGGGAGCTCCTTTCTTCGACAGCCTGGGACAGTGCGCCAACCTAAGTCCAATTAATCTTCTCCATTATAACAGCTCTGGCTAGTTTTAGATATCTGCCTGTTGGAGGCGCTTCAGTGCTACTTGAGGAGTGCCAGACTGCACTTCAACCATTTCACCTACCTACCCTACCTACTACAAATTACAATCAGAAAATTTTTTGTTGGACGTCAAAGTCTTTTTAATTCCAAAATAATGATTAAAAAACATTCATTACTCTGAACTCTGCAAGTAATATTATATGTAATTTGCTACGGTTTGCAAAAATACCACCACCTGATTCACGTAAAATCAATTAAAATCTTCAAAACTTACTTGTGGATGTAAAACAGGAAAAGGTGAACTTTGAAAGTAAGAATGGGTAATTTGGTGTTTTTCAATACCAAGCATCCTCAAATATCATTATTCATGCATTGAAATAAGGAAAAAATAAAAAAATAATTTTGTCGAGCTGTGTTATTAATCAAAAATGCATTGTGTACACACAAAGTCGAAGATTTGACTCATGATTTTGGGTTAAATAGTTTATTTTTAGTAAATGAGTTAATCAAATGCCGGTTCTCAGCGCAATTCAAAGTGTACTTTGAGTTTATGTCGTACAAGCGTCCTCTGCAGATACACTGAGTATGTATGTATGTATGTTTGTATGTAGTAAATTGTCTTCATGTGATTATTTACTATCGTATATAACAACAGTATACCCACACAAACATACCTACTCTTATGTGATGTGAGAGTGTACATGATCAGCCTATCGGTTGTGCCTTGCGCCGCTGTGTTATCAGCTTTGCGATGTAGACGCCGTCGTTGTCAGGCATTAAAGGTCAATTCTTCAAAGATTACTGAATAGTTTCACTGCTCCAAAGCTGAGCTGTGATTGGAAATATTTGTTCATATAAAATATCAGCAAACTGCAAGCACAACACCAAACAGTCGACTTTTAGCCTTCGCAAAGAAAGATACAGTTTCATTTTTGAGCTATCGTGGAAAAATGCGCGTTTAAAATTCAATTTGTTTGAAATTTTTTCATTTATACCAACAACAGACAACAATACACAAAAAATTCTAAAATGGGTTAGTTTTGAATAAAGAAAAGAAAATCAAAAACATCTTAAGCTAATTTCTTATCGATATCGATTTTTTCCAAAGCCAATGCACCAGGTAGCAAACTACATCTCGAATCCCTCGACAGAATCGTGAGTATCCCATTGGTAGAGACGAGCTTTAAACGCATCGAGACTATATACGGTAAAGTCAAAAACAATAACCGTATCTTTAATTGGTACTTTGAAACCGCCGAGTCGACCATCTTCGCCGCCTATGAATCAGTGCAGCCTGCAGTCAAACTCTTCGAAGCGCCCCTAAAGCAACTAGATGGCGTTATGTGCAAAAGTTTGGACTTGTTGGAACAGCGCATACCATTAGTATATCTGCCACCTGAAATGGTAAATATACAATTGACTCTAGAGAGGGGTACCTCGTAAATTTTATGAGTTCATTTTAACCAACGCAATCATATTGCTCTGAACATCGTGCTAGACTTGCAATACTAATGGACTAAGAATTTCGAAATTTTCTGAACTTTTTTAAATAAAATAATTAAAATTATTTAATTGAAGCAGTTAAAGCACTTTTACTGGAAAAATGCTGACAGTTTTGTTGTTTTACCACCTATTTTCATGATTTTTGCATACTTAGAAAGGCCGGCCCTTTTGTGTAAAAGTTTCAGTCCAATCAGAGCAAAATTGAGGGAGTTATAGCACTTTTACTGAAAGAATTTTGACAATTTAAAAAAAGAGTAATTTTTTTTGTTTCGAAACCAGAAATAAAGGGGTGTAGTCGTAAAATTTGCGAGGTGTACTTTAACTTTACTGCTAACTATAATA
The DNA here is from genome assembly GCF_027943255.1 of Anastrepha obliqua. NCBI lineage: Eukaryota > Metazoa > Arthropoda > Insecta > Diptera > Tephritidae > Anastrepha > Anastrepha obliqua. Next base: position 99,260,952 of record NC_072892.1, on the reverse strand, counting down.
ATTTTTAATTATATAATTTTATACATATACATATGTACTTTCGCCCCACAGATGTATTGGAATACAAAGGAGTACATGTCCGATCATCTGGTGCGGCCGGTGCTTAAACGCGCCGACTCCGTCAAACATATCGGCAACACTGTGTTGGAGAGCCCACTGACCACCTACGCAGCACAACGACTGGATGAAGCCTTTACGGTGGGTGACAAATTCGTGGATAAATACTTGGTGCCGATACCAGGTGATCAAGATCAAGTGGATGGTGAGTTATTCAAAAGGCTTTATTTTTAAGAAAAAACGAGAGTAACTAGAATGATGCAGCGGTTCAAAAAATTGATTACGAAAACAAAAGCGCTTCTGCTGCTGCAGAAGATAACGAAGTTACAAAAACATTTAATAATGCATAATAAGCACTTATGATTGTTTTTAGAAAAATCATTATTAGATTTCCAAATGTCGAGGTTATCATGCTTGGTATTATATTATTAAGTTTATAGATGTAACTCATTTTATTAATTTCATTTCATGCGCTTTCTGTTGTCACTTGTTTCAAGAATTATGTCTGTAGGTTGATAAGCTTCTTAAACCTGATTTGAGCAGATGTAGTGAGGCGAATCCAAAAATGTTTAGTGAAATTTAAGCTTTCGCAGTAAAGAATATACAAATATTAGCTTGATGTATAGAACGTGATATCGACTTGGAGAGATATTCTGTCTCTCTCTGTTTTTTTTTTATTTTTGTATGTAATAACAACTAATTTGCACAATACTAACTAAATTAATATCTCATATTTTTATATTTTTTAGCTGTAGTTGATGATGACAACAATGCTGGCGCTGCGAATGAGAAGGGCGCCATCAAGGCGATTCATCACGGTCAACGTTTCTCACGCAAGCTCAAACGTCGTCTGACTCAACGCACACTAGCCGAAGCACGAGCATTAAAAAAACAAAGCAAGGAAGCAATTAACATACTTATCTATGCAGCAGAATTGGTTAGTATAATATAAAACATTCTGTAATTTTTTATAATTTATATATATTTTTTCTTTGAATTCGTTATACCACCTTTAAAAAGTAAGCTTCGCCTGTAAACGTGATAGAGAAAAGACAGAAATGTGCAGATCCAATTAATCCAATTTTCTAGATAACCTATGCTCGAAAGTACCGGCTATTTAGCATGAAACCTTCTCTTTGAATACTATATTTCTCCTCTCTGCAAAGAACGGAGAATAGCAATAACCTTCTTCGCATTAGAATTGTATTTTTGTATCGACTTAGAAATGTGAAATCTAAGAATAAACCAATACAATGCATTTAATCATTCAGCACTATCTGTCTCTTACTGAAACTTACCTGTAAACGGCCATATTTTCCATGATTTTCTTTAAAATTATTTAAAATAAAGAAGACAATATATATTTTTTCGAAATGGCCATACAGTTTATTTATACATTGAAATAATATATTATAATTTTTTTTTTAATCATTTAAATGCGGAATAAAATGCTTAAAACAATGAATTTTGGGACGAATTTCCCTTCTATTTTTGCCTCGCAACAATTATTTTTTTGTATTCACATAGAAAGTAATATCATAAGAAAGATGTGTGCAAAATTTCAGGGAGATCGGTCAATAACTTTTCGAGTTATCGTGTCCGCCAATTCGAAAAATATAGTTTTGAGAAAAACGCGTCTAAAGTTTGAATACAACGTAACTATACTTCTCCCAGCGTTCGAACGCAAAGAATAGAGTCGTCACGGTTGACGATCTATAATATAAGAAATACTTAAATTTACGTTCTAAAAATTTTTGACATATTCTTAAAGGATTATATTAACTTTTTATGAAACAATTTTTTTTTTCGAAATTTTACAGGTATCTCTCCCCTTAAGAGATTTCCAAGTAAACAAAAGAGGTTAGCCAGGCAAAGAGCACCCCAGTATTAGACTACCCCTCATTCGCCAAATCTTGCGTCGTGCACCTCTTATTGGTTTTCTAAGGAAAACATGATTAAAAGGAATGTGCTTGTGTCTGTTAGTTACTTTGATCACAAGGCCACTGTCTCGACATTCTCAGTGATTGAATGTACCTCATTTCGACTATTGCAGAAGCTGCAAGAATTATGTCTGTCAAACATTTTCTTCGTCACTATTCAACGTGGCATGCAGGTTTAAAAGTTTTAGTCCATTATTCTTGAATGATACTGATGACTTTAGGGATATAAGTTTCAGCCAGACCCATAGGTTTGAACTTAAAACAAAATGATTTAAAGAGGAGTAGCAGCTAAACTTCTAGTTGGGTATTAGAATGGATCGGCAATGATTTAAGTGAGTTGGCTTAAAGACCGACTACCACTTTCACCTACCTAACCTGTTGAATCTATGACAAAGGAAGTGACACATATGCTGAAGCAGCTGACAGAAAAGGACTTCCAGCACTGTTTCGAATAATGGACGATGCGCATGGAGCGTTGCAGATGAAGCTTCTGTGATATTCGCTGTCATCAGTATGCAAATATCCCTAAATTTGCAGCAGAATCGTTAACGCGAACAGTCCAAGCTTCACACTGTGTCTCCTGTTGGTAAGATAAATTCTGCTTTAGACTTCATAGCTGGCATTTTTAATATACCTATGTGACAAAATTGAAATCATAACTGTCAATGGTAGCAGCAAGTGGACTGAGTGCATATTTTATGGCAGGAGATATGCGAGGTAACAGTGTTCACTTGCTTGCAAAGCTTATAAAGGACTAAAATTAAAAGCACAATTTTAGGAGTCCTTGATGTCAATAGCTCTTCTTCAAAGTCATTTTACACAACTTTAATAGCGTTACGTTTTTATTGAATAAAACGACTCTCTACAATTCCTCTGAGTTCGATCACTGGACTGCTAAATAAAAGTCACCATGGCAACACAACTTGCTTGCTTTCTTTAAATTCAGTATTTAATCACTTTACTTTACGTTTACACATTCACACGCTTTTTACGACTGATTATTTTGTGCGCATGCACCTCTCTCTGCTTATAAGCACATGCTTACAACTGTCGTTATTTCTAGATGTGGCAACTGGTATTTTCTGCTAACTGTCGCCACGATAGTTTTGGCGGAGTCTACATTCGACATCGAGACATATGGTAACTTTTTCACAAGGAGGTCCTTTCCTGGTCTTCGAACATTCTACAAAATACTGAGCTTTCGATTCCAATATCTAGTGGTATTTCCCATTGAATATCTCAAGCACTTCGCACTAACGTACTTCGGCCTCTTCTTTCTTCGAATAATGGGTATATCTCCCTTTCTGAACTACCGGTAGAGCTCACACGTTGCTCGCGTTGCACTCGATCGCAATAGCCTGGCATTAGTCAATAATCTATGAAAAAAATGATATACATATGTATATAAACAAACACTATAAAAGCGAAGCAATTCATGAATAGAGTGGTCAGATAAGAACATTACGAAAAGGTGTTTAAATATACAACAAAGGTGCGAGACATCGAATTGATTATGGCTTTGTTTTGAAGTTACATTTATGCTATTATGCATGGAATAGCACATCATTCAAATTGCCCCCACGGCTTCACTAACAGGCTTCAAACTATAAAGTTATCTATGGAGCGTTCTAGGTACAGCTTATTTTTCCGTCATCTGAGATATTCGCAGCTCGAATGTTAGCTTCGAGATCGTCCAGAGTGTTCGAGTTTTAGGCTAGATTATGGGCTTGACTTAGCCCCAGAGACAACAATCGAGAAGTCTCAAGTCTCATGATCACGATCGAAACCTGCTCTGATTATGAAATATCCCAGTAGCACTGACCAACCTGAAATGAAAACACGTCTCATAAAAACGGCTGCTCATTAAGACACCAATTTGCATGACAAATTGAAAACAAACAACAAAAGTTGGAGGAAAAGCTCCTTGTTGTAGCAGCATAAATATTCCCCATACATATACGAGAAATGCTACTGAAGTGACAGTCCTTAGACGGATATAAATCCGGGTCGTTCCGGTTACGCAGAACCGACTGTGGTGGGAACGAAAAGATCGTCTTATCAGCTCGTTTAATATCAGACTGTTACAAAATATTCAGCCGCCGTAGCCGAATGGGTTGGTGCGTGATCACCATTCGGAAGTGCTCAGATTCGAAACCTCGGGCTCTACACACCAATTGATAGAAAAAGTATTTCTAATGGCGATCGCTCCTCAGCAGGCAATGGCAAACCTCTCAGTGTATTTCTGCCATGAAAAAGCTTCTACCTAAAAATCATCTACCGTTCGGAGTCGGCTTAAAACTATAGGTCCCTTCATTTGTGAAGAAACATCGAGACTGATGTGCGCTCCTCTCTTAATTTTGAGATGCTCGGAAATCCCAAACCCCATTCAAATGGATTCAAATAGAAAGCTTGTAAATAAAAATCTTTCGATTGGGCTTAATAAGCCGAACGTTGAACATTTTTGTGTTTTTAGTTTTTTTTTTTCAATTTCGAGTGGGATCGAATTGTTTATATTCATTCCGACGATTAATGCTGAACTAACACTTTTGAAGCCAAACACACGAGCATTACAACATTTGATTCCGAGTACATTTTTCAGAATCTAAATGTGGAACCTATTCATATCTTGGTTTTATAAAAATTATTCAATATTTTAATATACATACATACATACATGTGTATGGTTACCAGTTTAATGCATAGCGTGGACCACTTACTACTATATGTACATTAGGCCGGGTCGATTTGTGGGGAGGCAAAAAAATCGCCCATTGCTCTGTTAAAATCATATTCTAGGGATCAAAATAAGAAACTTTGCTGAAGGAACCATACCTCTAAAACGGATTTTGATGTCCCCCAATTTGGGTCGAACTTTTTAGTTTCTTTTCTATAACTCACTTAAATTAATTTTTCCATTTACATATGTTTTTACTAAATAAATTTCTTAAGAGAAAAAATAGATATTATTATAAATAAATAAAAATAAAGAAAAAACATAGCCATTTAGCTGATTTTTTCATGTAAAGGCCAAAAACGGTGATATTTTAAAATTGGGGGACATCAGAATTCGTTTTAGAGGTATGGTTCCTTCGGCAAAATTTCTTATTTTGATCCCTATAATACGATTTTCACAGAGCAATGAGCGATTTTTAAATCGACCCGCCCTAATGTACATATATATATGTATGTATATATTTTTTTAATTATAAAATACATCTAACCGAATTTTCATTAATTTTTGTTTTTTGCTTTAAGATTGCAACTGACCCGAAAATGGCTCTACAAAAAGCCAAAGATCTGTGGGAGTATCTCAGTGAAGATGAGCCAGAGAACCAGGCACGACCAATCAGTTTGGAACAACTGATTGTCCTCTTGACACGTGAGTCGGCGCGACGCCTCGTGCATCTGGTGAATTTTAGCGCACATATCGCTGCAAACATACCAAAGTATTAATTTGTTTTGACTCAAGAAATAATATCAACACTTTTATCAAGCACTTAAACTGTATGCCACACTCTCTTTATTGCCAATTTTCAGAACAGTCTCTCACACCACCACCGAGGTCGTTCATCACATAATCTACTTTAATAATCGCATTATTAGCATTACAAAATTGGATAAAGTTAAGAATATGTCCAAAGAAGAAGCTGAATCTCTAATTAAGCGCGCCTTGGCGTTTTATGGAAGCCTTCAAATCATCAGTAACGCCTATTTGGTAATAGATACTAGTTTCTTAAAACGAGTTTTGGTTTTTCAAATATTTGTTTCAATTCTTCATTTTCCAGGAACGTTTGGCCACTTTTCTCTCGGGCCGCATAGAGGCGGAAAAGGTTACTGTCACCGCCGTCTCGTCTACATCATCATCATCCAGCGCAAGACGACGAATCGAACCGCAGGACAATAATGTTCCTGCTCCACATATAAATGGCGTCTACTGAGAAATAGAATTTTTTATTGCTGTCGCATTTTTATTTCTAATCATCGAGTTTTATTTTTGCTTTCACATTCGTACTAATACTTAAGAAGGAAAAAAGAGAAGGCACTATTTAGTATTGTCCAAAACGTTCAAAGTCAGAGGGAAATTACCTACTTATCGGCACTACTTTCTCCACTATATTGTTACGGCTCTTCTTTCCCTTACAATTTTCATTATTTTTTAAATATACTGACTACACATATTTCTTTTAAGAAGGCGAGAATTTTTCATTGAAGTAGCTGAGATCGATACAGCTCGTCCAAAGCCTATTAAGGTTGCAACCAACGGGTAAACTCTCGTCATCCAACTAAGAAAAATGGGCTCCGTACTCATCAATTTATGTAGGTGTTTAGGATACGCTCCAAAAATTTAAAATATCTGTTTTTCATATTATTTGACAAACACAAATGGGCCTGAATTGGGAACAGATACATTTTTTTATGTAACTTACTATTACATCGCCAAATTCCTTTGACCTGGCCAGTTTCACAGCAGAGTATTCTATCAACTTAATCGGCCAAAAACATGCTAACAGTTTCTGACTCTACCTCTGGACGATATTCCTCTTAAGAGTCCGGATTGTTCCTTGATTATCTGCATAATATCGATCGTTAAGCTGGATATACACGAGGCAACCGTTGAAGCAACGTGTTGCAGCAACGTGTTGCCTTTGTTTAAGAAACACGTTGCGACCGTTGCTTCAATCTCAGTATTGTGTATAACTGTGGTGCAGGAAAGGTACAAGCGGAAGGTACGTAAAATTAAATTTTTAAATGATCGACGAAACACGTAAAATTACTTCTCTTATTATAATTGACGAACTTTTGTACGAAAATGTGGAAGAAGAGATGCAACAAAAGAAGAGAAAGAAAATTTGGTCCAAAAATTGGCTTTAAAAAAAAATCGAATTTTCGAACGAACCAGCGAACTATAAAAATTACATGAGGATGGATGAAGCCCTGTTTAGAAAATTGTTGGACTTCGTAAAGGCCAAAATAACGAAACAAGATACCATAATGAGAGAGGCAATATCAGCAGAAATTAGACTGGCAATAACTTTGCGGTATCTTGCAACAGGAAACTCTTTTGCGGACTTGAAATTTTTATCAATTTTATTGTATTCATTTTTTAATTGTTCGTATGCTTTTTTTTTTTAATTTTTATTTTTATATTTTTTACTACTTATATCCTACAGCTCTCTCAAATTTTTATATTCGTTAATAAAATTAACATAATTTTCATTATTTTCAATTGCCATTTTTTCCTTTTTCACTTTATTTTACTCCGCACGAACCTTCTTCTTCGCTTGTTTTCAACGAACTGAACGAGTAAAAGCAGTAAACAATGATACACACGAAGCAACGGTTGCAGCAACCTATCCCAAAAATCAAATTTATTTGATATTTCAGGCAATGGTTGCAGCAACACGAAAATCAATTGGCTACACAGCTACACAAGAGGCAACGGTTGCTTCAACATGGCCGTGTTGCTGCAACGGTTGCCTGGTGTGTATTTAGCTTTAAAGACGTCCGATAAAAAAGTTTAACCGATGTCAAGCCACAGCTTCAAGCCGAGCAATTAATATCGCCAAAAACTAACATGAAAAGTATACAAAAGAACGATTATCCGTTACCAGTGACATAAAGTAAGTCAAACGGGTTCTGAGTGTTAGACTGATCATACATCAACTCCGACCGCAAAGAACCCAAAAATACTGATTCTATAGATTTTCTTTCTTCTATTCGCTAACGACCGTGATTACAGTCAAAATACAGAGCCGCAAAAGTCTCCCTAAATTGCTACCCGGTAGAACTTGTCGTAAAGGACGTTGTTTGTAACTAAAATTCAATGCTTCCGACTCATAAGAACACGGTTTTCGAGACCCCACTTAGATAGGAAAGTACCTATACTTATTACAGAAATCGAACCGTATTTAATTCATGCATTATTGATTTAAAATAAGAAAAATGCCCAAGTCGGATAATAATTCAGCACATTTAAATTTCAAAGGGAAATTCTTTAAGCCCAGAAAATCCATAGCATAAATCCACTGAAAATTGAGCGGCCTTTTTCAGCTAAAATAATATTCAGCAATACCTACACCAACCACTGAACTCATCAGATAGTCGATAGGCAATCATTGACACAAGTCAAGAAGTCGTTGTATGTATGCTGGATTAGTCGTTTACGGCTTAATTTATTGAGCTTAATGGTGCTTACACTCACCAACGTAAATGTACGCCCGTATCAGCTGACATAGTGAAACAACGATCTACGATACTGCGGAACGGAACGGTGGTGAAAATTCATTACATGGAGCTCTCATTAGTTTCATCGTGTCAGCTGATATGGGCGTACGTTTAAGTTGGGGAGTGTTAGCACCATAATAGCTTAAGAGATAGGGATATTCAAAAAAGGTCGGGGTTTCAAAAAACCGCTTTTTCAAATTTGGTTACACAAGTTTATCGATCTTTTTTTAATATCGATGTTAATATATGTTTTAGTCTTAAACTGAAAACCGAAAATTCCATTTTTACATTTCACATCATTATTTACAGTAAACATTTTTAATTGCAACATTACAACATTATGATATTATAACATTATGATATTATAACATTGGCCCCTATTATGAGTTGCATTCGATCTTCGATATTCGTTGGTTGTCGAAGTTCGAAAATCGAATGTCAATTTGGTATTATGAGCGGTGCAACCCTATCGAAATTTTCGTTGTATACCGAATTTAGAGTCGAATGCAATTTTGCTTTCGATTGTGTAGCGTATTGTGGGAAAACTTGTTAAAATGTAAGTTGTTTGCGATTATTTATTGTTTTATAGTAACCAAATGATAAATATATACTAATTTTGTTAATTTTATGCAGGTCGAAAGTCGTGAGTACCAAACAGCAATTAGAAAGGCTAGTTGCATTAATGGAAGAGAATCCACAATTCGCAAAAGGGATTTCCACCAAAGTACAAGCAGGAAAAAAATGGGAGGAATTTACAACGGAGCTGAATTGCTTGGGACCACCAGTTAGAACGGCAGCAAAATGGATTAAGGTTAATAATGTTTTTTTTTTTTGCGATGTTTATAGAAATACATTTTTATTTTCCCTTGGCAGGTATGGGCTGAAATACGTAGAGGAACTGAAATACATTTTTTTTCGAATGGCGAATAATTGAATAAAGAAAATTTATAACAAAAATGAAACAGAAATTGTGGCGTAAAGGTTTCTATTTAATACTTTTTAGATTTTTCTTTAATATTCTAAGAATATCATTTCTTATGTTTTTTGCTTCTCCGTTATTTGACTCCACTTCAATATCTTCAGCATCATCGTTGAGGGTCTCAAGGAAATTTCTGTAATATTAAGTACGTCAACACATTTTGAAAATTCTAAACTTACTCAGTGGAAGCCATTTCTAGGGAGTTGGATGCGCCCCTCAACTGTTTTCTACTTCTAGCTAGTTCCACTACTCTTTCATCGTCCGATGAATCGTCGAACCACAACTCCGTTGTACTCATTTTCACAAAAAATACTTTTTTTAACTTTTAAAAATGTTGTTAGCAAAGAATTTCAACACAATCGCTTTTTCTTTTATTTTGATATGCTGTATCAGCTGGGAAAAAATTATCTATTGTAAATGCGTCGAGCGATCGAAATTCACAATAGTCCTATTCTTCGACGAATGAGCACCATAATACCAAATGAAAATTCGTTCGATCAGCACTTTCGACTACAGTCGAAGATCGAATGTTGCTCATAATAGGGGCCATTATTACTTTGTGCACTACCGTGTTAAATTTTTTTAATTTCATGGCCTCTCAAGAATTTGAAAGGACCTGCTCAATTTTTTCGCTAACTTATAACTACAATGTCGATTGTGCATATGATCTTTCAAGACCAAGGCGAATTGAGTACTGAAGGTGGCGCCATTAAACAACCGTTACTTTACTCTGACGTCAGCTCCCTTCGCAATACAAAACAAACGAACAAAACAAACAAAAGCAGGAGAAATAACATGTTTGTGAAATTTAGTGAATGGCCTGGTAATATTGTGATTTGTGAGATTAAAACTATACAAACGAGGTACCGCGTGTTAAATTGTTAAAGCACAAATGAATATAAAGCCTCCAAATGCAGTTCGTTTGTGTTTTTATGCGGAAGACGCCGTGGCCAGAATGTATGTGCGTGTGCAAGATCGATAGAGAAACAGATTGTGCCTTCCGAATTCGCCGAATTCATGAATAAACAAGCAAAAGAAAGGGGAATTACCTGTTTATGAAGAAGAAGAGTAGGCGAAAGCAATGGAAACAACCAAACACAAGATATTACGAATATACGTATACTTTCTTGCCACGGCGTCTTCCGCATAAACACAAACTGTATTTGGAGGTTTTATATTAATTTGTACTCTCACAATTTAGCACAGGACACCTCATTTGCATTAGTTTGATTAGTTTAAATCTCACAAATCACAATACTACCAAGCCATTCACTAAATTTTAACAAACATGCAATTTCTACTGCTTTTTTTTGTTTTGTTCGATTATTTTGTATAGCAAACTGAGCTGACGTTAGACTTGCCAAAATCGCGAAAAATAAAGTAACTGCTTTTTAATAGCGCCACCTGAGATATTCTATTCGCCTTGTGGCCAGATGCTGTCATAACAATTAGATAATTCGTAAAAGGAAAAAGGAAACAGAAATGTTCGCTATATTGAATAATGCATAATGCATTTTTGATTACTGAAGTTAACTAGAAGCTGTAAAAACATATTTCGCTTTTTTTATTAATAGTAGAATGGGTATAGGAAGCTTAATTAAATATCTGAATATGTATATTAGTTTAAAATTGTAGCAATGCATGCATACACATTAAGACCAAAAGCTAAACAATCTATTACGAACATATGTATGTAATAATTACTATAATGAAAATAATTATAGAGTTCGAAATACAAGATCTAATGATTTTATTTGGTGATTATTGGTTTTGTTTTCAAAATATCTTGCTGTCCGTGATACGAAATTTTATCGAACAGTGTAAGCGCTCTCTGTGCTTTAACATGACATTCGTAAATAATTCATTTAAGTTCGAACTTAAAAATGGATGAAAATATACAAAAATTGCAAAATTATATTATAAGTCCGGAATTGCCAATACATAATCCGTTGCCGGAAATTATACCGCGACAATGTGATACAACTCGTCTGCTGCATTTACCGAAAGGTGCTACCAGCACCAAACTGGTGCCACGTCGTGACTTTCTCACAGGCGAGATCATTGAGTTTGTTGAGGTAGATTTAGCAGATGTGGGAGCGAATGCATGCAATTCTACCTCAATGCGACGGGAACCCGGACTGCTTATGGAAGCAACTCGAGGTTCCGCTATGAATTTTCCTTTCTGGCCGGGTGGATTCGACGAGCCGCCACGAGAAATCATGAAACCTAACATTGACTTGGATTTAGGCACAGAGCTGCTGACAGTGCCACCAGGATTTCAAAAAGGCTATAATTTTGAGGATAGCATGTTGAAAGTGATTTCCGGAGGTACAGTGTTAGGAGAGAGTAATAACGTCAACCTATTAAAAAACCTGGAAAAAGATCTCGATGTTCAGGAATGGCTTAAACTGACAGAACAACCTACGGAAGTAGATTCTGTAACTGATTTTAATAACTCAGCCGAATTTAAAGATGTTGAAGAGCAGATTATGAGCGCAGACCTGAAACCCGTACTTGAAATATCGAATACAAATACAAAATCGGCATTTAGCAGCGAATGGGCTGAAATGGTAGATATTTCACAGCCTATTTTGAACTTCAAAGAGAAAATTCCGTGTCCCGCCATGACCTACCCATTTGAGTTGGATGTATTTCAGAAGCAGGCTATTATTAAATTAGAAGAGCGACAATATGTCTTTGTTGCAGCGCATACATCTGCCGGTAAAACAGTAGTGGCAGAGTATGCAATAGCCTTGTCACAACGGGACCTAACGCGCACAATATACACTTCACCTATTAAAGCGCTGTCAAATCAAAAATATCGAGACTTTAAGAAAACTTTTAAAGACGTTGGACTAATAACCGGCGATTTACAAATTGATCCCACTGCTTCGTGCCTTATTATGACCACGGAGATTCTACGGTCAATGCTTTATTGCGGTAGTGAAATAACACGAGATCTCGAATACGTAATTTTCGACGAAGTACACTATATAAACAATCCTGAGCGCGGTCATGTGTGGGAAGAGGTGATAATACTTAATTTTGTTTTCAATATTTACCAAATTTAATTTTTTTTTTTATAGGTGATAATATTACTTCCAGACCATGTCAATATAATCATGTTGAGCGCTACTGTGCCGAACACGTTAGAATTGGCCGACTGGGTTGGCAGCACCAAAAAAAGAAAAGTCTATGTGATAAGCACACTCAAGCGTCCAGTCCCACTTATGCATTACCTTTACACCGGCTGTGGTGGAAAAAGTAAAGACGACATATATTTACTAGTAGACGCTGATGGTAACTATCTGCAGAAAAATTACGAGCGGGCGGTAGAGCGCAAAAAAGAAATGCAATCCAAATCAAAGGGTGGTCAGAGTGGTGGTCCGCCAGCAAAAAATTTCGTAAGCGCTAAGCAAGATCAAAACATGTGGATTGGGCTGATAGACTTTCTGAAACGCAATCAAAAAATGCCCGTCGTCGCATTTACATTATCACGCAATCGCTGTGACATTAATTTACAGGTAAAATTTGTTTAGATATGTACCTTAACTATTTTGATCTGTCTATATTTAATTTCAGGCTTTGCAATCAGTTGACTTAAATACTGCCCGCGAAAAAGGTTCTGTTCAAAAATTCTTTCAGCAATGCTTACAAAAGCTTAAACCACCGGACCGTCAATTACCACAAGTTCTTACATTGAAAGACTCACTTGAGCGAGGAATCGGCGTTCACCACAGTGGGATACTTCCCATACTAAAGGAGATTGTGGAGATGCTCTTTCAATCTGGTTTGGTTAAACTACTCTTCGCGACGGAAACTTTTGCAATGGGTGTCAATATGCCTGCTCGTACAGTTATATTTGATTCGCACCGCAAATATGATGGAATTGAGGTGCGAAATCTGAAGCCGGGCGAATATATCCAAATGGCCGGTCGTGCCGGTCGTCGAGGACATGATGAAAACGGCACCGTGATATTATTGTGCAAAGCACAGGTGCCGCCTTCAATGGATCTGCGCTCAATGATACTAGGCCAACCAGAAAAGCTACAATCGCAATTTATATTGCGTTATGCCGTCATATTAACTTGCCTGCGCATTGAAAGCATTAAAGTAGAGGACATAATTCAGTTCAGTTTCAAAGAGTTTAATCAAAAGCTTCAAATACCAATGCAGAAAAAGCAACTGGAAGTGGCGCAAGACAAGTTTTCCCAACTACCCGAACTGGGTGAACACCTACAGCCACTATGTCGATTCTACGAACTCGCTCAGGAATATATCACTGAGCGGCAACGTCTCATGGCATGTTTGTGGAAATATTTTCTTTTATAGTTTTAATACTTTTTCTCTTGTTTCATAGAAATTTTTGTTATCACAACCTAAAATAGCGAAAGAACTGAAAGTTGGTAGGGTACTTGTGGTCACACAAGGCAGACACTACAACAAATTGGGTATAATACTTTCTATAAAATCTACTCCAGGAAAAGATACAGTATACAGATTATTAGTATTGCAACATCAGTTTAAAGCAATTGACCAGAAGGTAATATAATACCGTTATAATTAAACATTCCTAACTATTACTCATACCGTTTTTTTTTCTTCTTACTCCATATAAAAGGATAACTTTCACCGCAGTGAAATGTACTACAAAATCGTGTCATTAACTCCACAGCACAAGTTCTTCCAGCCCGAGGGTATCGGCGGCCATGACGTAATCGATGTAAAAGCCGTCGATATAGTTGAGATTACGAAAAGCACCATAAAAGTTGATGGCGATGTAATAATTCGCAATTGGGAGCAACGTCAAATCGAACGTTTCAAGGATACCCCACCAGGTGCAACTGTGGTGAAGGCAGTAAGTGAGTTACAACAACTCAACCAAAATTACATAGACAAACCGGAAACGTTGAAATTCATGAACATCTCAAAAGAGATTAATTTAAGTCAGGAGAATGAATTAGCGCAAATTCGCTACACGGAGCATTTGTGGAAGCAGCTTCTCGCAATATTGCCTCATACGAACATTGCTGGTTATGAACAAGAATTCGCCACTGTTTATGAGCGCAAAGTGTTGGAACGGCGTATAGAGGAGTTGAAGTTTAAAAATTCGACTAAAAATCTCTCACTTTATCCGGATTATTGCAATAAATTGAAGGTGTTGCGTGCGCTTAATTACATCGATGATTTGGACGAGGGTAAATAGTATTATGGAATTATGGCATTTCTTTACTAAAAAACCAATTGCATTTTTGTCTCAGTTACCTTAAAAGGCAAAGTTGCTTGTGAAATGGGACAGAACGAGCTATTAATAACGGAATTAATACTGTGTAATATGTTCAATGATCTCCAACCCGCGGAAATTGCGGCTCTGCTTTCTGGTCTAGTATTTCAAGGAAAAATCCAAGGAGAACCGGTGATTCCGGAGAAGTTGAAAAAAGTATGAAATTTTCATCGATTTAACTCATTTCATATTTTGTGAGGAAATAAAATTAATTTTTGCAGTGCGTTAAGGAATTCGAGGATATCAACGATACAATTTTAGCCGAAGAACTGCGCCATCAAACAATAGTAGAATCAGATAATCGTCTCAACTTTGGATTACTTGAAGTTGTGTACGAATGGGCCCGAAATAAGGTATACCGCTGAAAGTTGTTTATATCCGAAGAATTTATTTTTTATTTTTATTTTATTTATTTCAACATTCTATGGTTTTGGTCGTCCGCTGTAATAATTTGGAGAAAACAACGAAGATCGTTGTCGTTGATTTCTTCTGTTACTACAGCATCCAATGCAGTTAGCAAATAAGTAAAATTTAAATATTTAAAAATTTGAAAAAGTTTACTTTCTACCTTTCTAATGTCGATTAGCCATTTGCTGAAATAATGAAATTAACTGAAGTGCAAGAAGGTATAATCGTGCGTTGCATACAACAATTGGATGAAACTCTACGTGACGTTAAAACTGCTGCCATTCGTATTGGCAATCCAACATTACAGAGCAAAATGGAAGATGCATCAACCGCCATTAAACGAGACATAGTCTTCACCGCAAGTTTGTACACCGCATTATGATTTGCTACAGCAAATGAACTTCCTGAAAAAATAAAAAGTTTACGAAATAAAGATTTATACATACAATTTTGTTTTAATTAATATACGGTCTGCTTTATTTTACAAAATAGTTTTATTACAAAATGTAATAAACGTCAGTTTTATATTGTTGGTTTTTTTAAATATATGTGCGCCAACTAAACTTCAACGGGCATTCAATACATACATATGTATTTTACGAATAAAGGCTTGTTCACGTACACAATTTACATAATTTAACCTTTTTAACGCTTACGTATTATGCTTTATGAACTAAATTTGAGTTGTAAAAATAATGTTAAAAACGTAGTATCCGTAGATTGTACATATACATTTATCGCGACTCCGGTTTAAACTTGGGTGGAACAACCATGCCGTGCATGCGTTTCTGCTTTTTAGATTTTTTTGATTTACTGGCACCAGATTGAAAATCATGCCAACTATTTACACGATTCTGACGCGACTCTTCAAAATTCTTTTGCCACTCTAAATCGGCCTTACGTTTCTCTTCCTCCTCTATTTCTGCCTCTCGTTTACGTTTACGCTCCTCTTGATCTCGCTGATCCAACTGTTGTCGACGACGTTCCATATCGGCAAACAATTTCATCACCATCACATACACGGCGTGTTTGTACTTTGCTGGATCATCTTCAGGGATGCTTTCAAAGCCTTTGCTTTCCTTGCGCAGTTTCTTCCGTTTTTCTGCAATCTGGAAATGGTAACAATATTTATTATTATTATTATTTATTAAATAAATATAAAATATTACACTAACTTAAAAAAAGAGCACTCTAGCTGCTTGGGCCTTCGGTGCTTGGTAATTATGAGATTATTTTTAAGTTTTAAGGTATAGGATGTGTGACAATTTTACAAGCTTTCAATTAGGCCGATTGCCTTAATAAAGTTATATATTTTAATGACATTCTCTGTTGTGGTATTCTTCAAAAGATCGGAGGGGTTTTTTGAACCAAAGATTGTTACATGTTTAATATTTAAATTTGCTAAGATGCCTATTACGTGTTTAAGGTTAAGTTGATCGTTACAGAAAGGACATGTGCTCCTCATAAAAATATCTGCCGTTCGGAGTCGGCTTGAAACTGTAGGTCCCTCCATTTATGTAACAACATCAAGACGTGCACCACAAATAGGAGGAGGAGCTCGGCCAAACATCCAAAAAGTGTGTACGCGCCAATTATATATATATATATATAATATAATGCGTATTCACACTCTGGGTTAAAAGCTTTATACGGGTGCCTTAATTGCGTAAACGACACATATTTTTGTCGAAAGAGAAAGCTGTTTATGTAAGCTTGAAGGTCTTTAGAGACAAGTGGAGTAAATAGAAAGACTGGGGATTGGCGCATGTATTTGGCCACTAGATCTGCCGATTAATTTCCCAGAATGCCTTTGTGACTTGGTATCCAGACGGTACGTATTTTGTTTCCATTTTTTATTATAATATCAAACATTTACACTTACCATATGGTCGGTTCTTTCCTTCGCCTCCTCATAAACGTCCAAACACTTTTTGCGTGTTACATCATTTTCCAGCGCCTTCCATGCACGGTTAATAATGTCAAAAGCAGTCTGCGCTCGTTCCTTATTGTCCTGATTCTTATCCGGATGCACCAATATGGAGAGAGTGCGATAACGTTTCTTTATTTCTTCAACAGTGGCCTCAGGCTCTATCTGTAGTACCTCGAATGGATTAAGATTGAAGTATGTGGAACCTGGACGAAGTAAACGATCAATTTGTTGAGAAGAGGTTAGAACAGAATCGCGTTTTTCAATTTCTTTAACCTGCGGAAATGTCCAAAATATGATTAATTTCAGGAGAATTCAGTTGATAAAATATTTGTAAAGCTATAAACGCGCTCCGCTTCTGTTGTTCAGTACTGTGCGGCAATCAAACAATTTTTGTATTGTACATGCATACATATGTACCTACAATAAATATTTTATAATATACACCGAAAAAGTGAACAATGCGCACATCCCTGTTTATCACCAAATTTTTTTCAGCAACGACAAGTATTATACCCGCGCACTTTTTCATAAAATTTCTATTTGGCCATTTCCGAACCGATACTTACCTCCGTATAGAAAGAGTCAAATGAAGTATCCTTCGATGTTGTAGGACGATCGTTAAAAGACATTTTCCAGTTCAACTGATAGTACTTCCAAAACACTATTGTACCATTTACAATATGCCGGATTATGGATATTGATATTTAAACTATTTGTGGTAAATAAATTATATCAAATTTTTTAGAGTATCTAATTCTTCTATTTATCCACAATCTCCCTCCGTATGTCGTTCTCTGATACGTCTAAACAAAAATTCACCACAGGCTGAACCAAATGTTGAAAATTCGGTACAGGTTGTATATGTATATTTCTGAATTGCAATCAGCAATAAAATAATTTCAAGTTTCAAAACATGTTATATCATTAGCAAAATAGCTTCTATATCGCACGCCTAAGTCACTGTAATTTGTACGAAATAACCATTTGAAGAATACTAAATTTGGTGATTTAAGGAGTATTAACAAATTCCTTAATTTATCAAGAGGGGCATCTATCTAACATCTAAAAACACAAGAAATTATTCACACTTCATTTTCATTAGTTTATATCTCACAAGTCCCAATTATATTTTTGCAATCCGTGTAACTTCTCCACCTTTCGTTTGCTTTGTATTGAAACAGAGCTTGACGTCAGCCTTCTCAAAATCGCGAAAAATAAAGTAACTGTTTGGGGAAGTCTCCACCTTCAGTATTCAATTCGCTTGTATATCATTATGACAAGAATAATAGAATTCGCTGTGACGTAAGGGTCCATATATAAACAAGCAAAAGGAAGGGAAGAGAAAACAGAGAACGTTAATGTATGTAGAAAAATTTCAATTGGCATAGTGTAGTTTTACTTTTTAATTTATTTTACAAGTTCGCCTCTTCAGCTGACGTATTTTCCCCCTCTACGGCGTAGCTGACTATATTTTTTATTCTATTAAATGTCAACAATACACAAAAAAATTTCAGCCGATATTAAATGAGTTGTTAAAAAATTTTTTTCGACACGTTTCGCAGCATCCCACGAACATACCCTCCACTACTGGTTGGTTTAGTCATCCATTGGATGGCATCTGCCTTCAGTATTAAAATCAGCCGGCATGAATTGATGAGATCAAAATGACCCCTGGCTCCCGGACTATTAACACACGACACTTTATTTGCATTAGTTTAAATCACACAAATCACAATATTACCAAGCCATTTACTGAATTTTCACTAACATGTAATTTCTCCTTTTTTGGTTTGTTTTGTATTGTGAAGGGAGCAGTCGTCAGACTTGTCAAAATGGCGAAAAATAAAGTAACTGTTTTTAATGCCGCCACCTTAAGTACTCAATTCGCCCTGTCACCACGACCTTTATTTTAGTATGGCAATGATACGTCTGACATGTTTCTCAGTATCTCTCATACATCTTTCGTAACACAATATTCAGATGGCATATAAAACATTTACATTTCTTGCACGTGCAAGAATTGCTGGGATAAAATCGTTTCCCTTCAAATCTGCCTGCAGTAAGCGGTATTATACCCTTAATTTAACAGATAAAATGGAGTGCGCGCAAAAATTAGTAGCGAATGAATCTGCAATTGTATGGATGGATCTAGAGATGACGGGGTTGAACTCGATTACTGATAAAATAATCGAAGTTGCGTGCTTGATTACCGACAAAGATCTAAATATATTAACAGAGGGTCTTAACTTCGCTATAAAGTACCCTAAAGAAGTTTTCGAACACATGAACGAGTGGTGTATGAAACAGCATAACGAATCCGGCTTGGTGAAAAAGTGTTTGGAATCGGATATTACACCTGAGAGCGCGGAAACCTTACTTTTGGATTATCTGAAAAAACATGTACCAAAAGGTAAATGCCCGTTGGCCGGTAATTCTATATACATGGATAGACTATTTTTACGGTACCATATGCCTGCCGTTGATGATTACCTGCATTATCGTATTATCGATGTCTCAAGTATTAAGGAATTGTGTCGACGATGGAGATTAGATATACTGAACTCGGCTCCCCAAAAGCGTTTTGCCCATCGAAGCTTGGATGACTTACAAGATACCATTAATGAACTAAAACATTACCGTAAACATTTTTTTAGAAGCAGCTAAGCAATAAGTATAAGAAAAATTAGCAAAATTATTGTATAATTTCTTAGAACTCTTAAAAAATTACACTGCACTGTTAATTGCCTAGAAAAAGTTATCTAAAGACTAAAATCATTTAAATCAAAATAAACCTTGATATTTACAGCTTTTTATTTTGTAATTGTAGCAGCCCTTACTTAATAAATGGAAAATGGTTTAGTGTAAATTGAGTATTTTCTTTGTTATTCAGGCTGACAGCCTCGACCGCTAGTTGCCTTAACGCACGATGTATAGAATTTAGGATTTAGGAATCAAGGATGATAGATTACTAGGTTTGGTTTCGGCTCTAAGCGAATTTGACAGACGTCACTTCGGATGTGTTTCACAAAATTTAACTGGTACTGATACACACATATGGTGATCATACCATACCACAGCTGCGAATAGTTTTGTTTAATTAAAATTGATTTTCAAATATTAGCTATATTTAATTTGAAACACCCACGTTTTCACAATTGGCTAACATATGCAGTATTGGCTGTTTTGATTTTTATCATATATCAGTACCTCAAGCTAAATTTTTTAAAACACATCCCAAGTGATGTGGAATCCAGAGTTCCCTCCAAATTTTTTTTACCATACCTATCGAGAAACCGTGAAATTTAACATCCTTGCATTATTGCAAAACCTCTCCAAAAATGTTGTTCGAATTAACCAAAATTCGTAGATTGCAGAGTTGCTTAGTTGCTTTTAGGTAGAGAATTTTGGTATAGCAAATCTACATTTAGAATTTCATTAAAAGCTAAATGCGCAATTGCACATTTATAATTCATTGTTATTATTATTAAAATATTATATTAAACGATACTCCCCGGTCAAATTTTTTGTCAAGCGAGCAGAGAAGTGGGGAATCTACGATGGCAAATATATAAGAAAATGCATAGAAAGCATGGAATTCAAAGCTTTTAGAACCAAGTAATATTATTTCGAGTTTTAAGTTCCTACGGCAGTTGGTTCTACGTTACCGGAACGACCCGGATTTATATCCAGCCAAGGACTGTCACTTCAGCAGCATTCAGCCCATATAAAGGGTGGTTAAATGTCAAGGGCCGATGTTGAATGTGAACCACACCTAAACGTCAACGACACCGTTGGATTTCTTTCTTTGGGGTTATTTGAAAGAAAAGGTGTACGTCGATAAGCCAGCAACAATTCAAGAGCTAAAGGATGAGATAATTCGACACATTAACGGCATAGAACCTCAATTATGCCTCAACGTCATCGAAAATTTGGACCATTGGATGGAGGTGTGCTGCCGAGGCCGCGGCTGCCATTTGGCCGATATTTTGTTCCATACGTAATTGTGCTATACCAATATTATCATAATAAAGAGAAATGACAATAATTTCCGAAAAAAATTGTATTTTATTCAAAATCAACACCGGCCCTTGAAACTTAACCACCCTTTATGTATATGGAATGTTTATGCTGCTACAACAACAACAACAACATTTCGAGTTTTAACGTAATTTCACTTACAAAATACCTAATTCCTGTTCACCTAAAAATCGACTCTTCTAAACAATGTAGGCAACTTTTTCGCACAAAGCAAATCGGCTGTGAAAGAAGCAATCATGTAAGCTATATACTATATAAATGGATAATTAATAATTTTTTGGACACGAAAAAAATGTATTTCGAGAGTAGTCTTGATTTATGTACATATGTACGGTTAGGATTTCCTAATCGTGTATTGCCCCCAAGTGTGTCATTTCATAAAATATTTGATGACAGTTATTTGGAGGAACAAAGTAACCCTAGTGATTTATGTTCAAATAAATATAAGCGGTTTTATAAAAATCAACCCTAATATTAACAGGGAAACCAGTTGCAGGGAGTGAAAAAAGTAAAACCACACAGCTGTTTCACATACTATAGAGTTGGCTACCCTGAGCCTGACGAAATTGTTGCGGCTTTTGAAGATCGCAATTTCATATTCAACAAAGAAATAAACATTAAAATGGAGCAAATGGACGTTGACTTGGATACTAACTTAAACTTTGAACCATCATGCAGTCATAATCCAAAATGTTCGAACATCAGCATTATGGCTGGACCAGGCACAACGCCGTCAGTAACGGCCTCCCTACATCCTTTGGTAATATTGAATATTTCCGAACATTGGACGCGCATACGTGCACAAGCGGGTGAAACTTGTCAGGTGTTTGGCGCTTTGATAGGCAAGCAAAAAGGTCGTAATATTGAAGTGATGAACTCATTCGAACTAAGAGTGGACAGGGTGGGAAAAGATGTTATCATCAATCGGGTGTATTATCAAACGAAGGAACAGCAATTCAAGCAGGTACGTAAAAAATCGTATATGACCAAAAAAATATATTTTTACTATTTATATTATTTTAGGTATTTAGCGATTTAGATTTCATAGGATGGTACACTACTGATGAGGCTCCCACACTCCTTGATATTCACATCCAAAAACAAATGGCTCAAATTAACGAATGCCCTATTTTATTGCAATTGAACCCATCGTCACGAAGCGTTGATCAACTACCACTCAAGTTGTACGAGTCCACCATCGAATTGGTAGGTGGAGAAGCTACAATGTTGTTTGTTCCACTGACATACACATTGGCAACCGAAGAAGCTGAACGAATCGGTGTTGATCACGTAGCGCGCATGTCCACTAACGAGACTGGAGAAAAATCTGTAGTTGCTGAACATTTGGTGGCGCAGGATAGCGCTATAAAAATGTTAAATAAACGTATCCAAATAGTTTTGAAATATATTAAAGACGTTGAGGATGGTAAATTGGCGGCAAACCAAGAGATTTTACGTGACGCATATGCATTAAGCCATCGACTACCTGTAATGAAAGGTCCCGCTTTTCAGGAGGAGCTGTACACTCAATGCAACGATGTTGCCCTCATAAGTTATTTGGGCGCAATGACCAAAGGCTGCAACGATATGAACCACTTTGTCAACAAATTCAATGTACTATATGATCGCCAAGGATCCGGGCGGCGTGCTCGTGGTTTATATTTTTAAATAAGTCTCAGAACAGAAATAAATGATCTACGTGGGAAAATGTATTTAAAGAATTTTATAGGAAAAATAATTATATTCCCCTTTGATGAATTACAATACACAGAGAAGTTAGCAAACTTTCTCCAAATGTTGAACTGTGCTTATAACGAGTTTAGGCTTACATCAATTAATTAAACAAATGCACAACATTGTTCACCATATAGTACGACATACATAATTATAAAAACAACTAAGTGGATTACCATTTAACAGCATTCAAATGTTTGTTTTTCTTATAATTAATTACATTTAGGAGGATCCGCTTTTGATTGTTGTTGCGTATGAATTGCTGCGAAGAAATTGTCAAATCACAGTGGAGTCACTTTGAGTGAACCAATATGCGATGTCAATCTACCTTAAAGCTGTTTTCAGTGATTGTAATCCTCCAATTTTAATGTGGCATATTGTTGTAGAAATTCCACTTCAAGTGGATGCATTTCTTTAGCCGGTATCACTAAAGAATGCAAAGGGTCACCGAGATCAGTTTGGCTTAATTCACGTAATGTGCCCACAATTATACGTTGACTATCTTGTCCCACCCGTGCTAGTCCCACGCACAGTGAAAATTCATTAAGAATAGTGTTGCGTTCCAGCGCATCTTTCTTTTCAACAATAGCCATCAATTGTTGCGCAGCTTCAGCAACAGTCATAAAACGTGGCGGTTGATATTCTTTCCGCCGACGCATGAGGCTCTCCGGAGTAGGTTCTTTAACTTTTATGTCCAGTAAGCACAGAGTATGCATATTGTGCAGCCTATTTAATTTGATTTTGTCATAAAAACTATCTGGCTTCCATGTCTCATCCCAATATGGTATCGATACAGTCTCTCCAAACTTATAAAGCTGTAGACCGCAACACCCAATAGCATTCAGAATAGACGCATTATGTACGACCTTGCACGGAATTCTTTTCTCTTTGGCGCGAAGTATTAAATCAGTATGAGTTGTGGCACCAAACGGATCCCCAACTACTAACAATGCAATGTCTTCCTCGGCAGCTCCTCTTAATATTTGATCTGCACCTTGTTCGACTAGATCACGATCTGCCAACAGCAGTGGACGTCCATAGAAGGTTTCCTGATTTAATTTCAAAATTCCAATTTATAAAAATCAATAAAAGAAAAAATCCCACTTACTAGCTCTTCCTGGGGGCAACCCAGTATAGAAGTATATATTTCCAGGTATACACGCGCGCACGCCTTTACAATCTCAAGGCCTTTCACAGTAATGTCAGTCGGGTCGCCAAGCCCCAATCCGATCAAGTAGAACATATTGTTTTTGGTTTCTCAACACCTATTCCTACTACTATTGCCTACAACAACTACTACTATTGTATCAACTAGCTGTTTCTGCTGTAGCTCCGTGTCCTACAACCACCTTGATATAACCGCACTTGCACTTGCACTTTTCCCGCGCTTACAAGTACATACACTAAAATTACTATAATGTACTTGTATTTTATGCCTGACGGATTTTTCGCAATTCAGCCTTGCAAATGTTCTTGGAGTTACAATATGTACTCTTATGTGGATTTTGTGGACGCACGTGCTGCTGTTGCTAAAATGAGAAAAAAAGCCAAACAATTATGCTCAACTTGCAGAAAAACTATTTCGCTCAACCCTGTCAAATTTACCAAAGCTGTAAATTGCCAAGTAACGGTATTCACTCGGTGAACAATTTTTTTAATGCGTACTCATTTAAACTGGTGTAATGGAACGGCTGTTTTTTTTTTTGCTTTCTGTTTCGTTTTGTGGGGTTTAATGTGCTTTCGTTTGTAATATAATTGAAATTTTTGGGCTTCGTAAGTGATAAGTGGATTTTGACATTCAAACCACCAAAATCCAAAAACCAAACCAAGGTGGATTTATTATAGGTGACAGCATTCACCCAGCTGAATTTTTCGCCGTAGGTATGGCTTACGTCAAAATGATATGCTTTGTTTGTATGTATTGGTATGTTTACATTCGTATGTTTACATTTGCGATTGTACATTGACGTGATGCAAGGTGGATTTAATAAGGTGACAGCATTCACCCAGCTGAATTTTTCGCCGTAGGTATGGCTTACGTCAAAATTATATGCTTTGTTTGTATGTATTGGTATGTTTACATTCGTATGTTTACATTTGCTTGCTGATTTTGACATGATGCTTGCACCAAACGCAACAACAAATACATGTAGGGTTTTACTTATATGTGTTTGCTGTCACCTGTAATAAATTCGCCTTGACGTGATGCTTGGACCAAACGCAACAACAAATACATGTAGGGTTTTACTTATATGTGGTTGCTGTCACCTATAATAAATTCGCCTTGAACCAAACTCACGTAAATTTTGTTTTTGTAGCACTGCTACAACCTTGCAAGGATTGCTCGTAAGGTATGGTGAAAAAAAAATTTCAGGGGAACCCTAGATTCTAAGCCATTTGTTTTGTGCTTCACAAAATTAACTTTAGCTAAACACAAAACGTATGACGTCGGCATATCTGTAAAATTCGCTAAGAGCCGAATAACGGTTTGCTAGCTAGTACACCTCAAAAAATCGTTTCACCATGCCACCCTTGTACGAGTTCGCCTTGATTTTTATGTCTATACAAGAATAATGAAATTAGAGATTGCACTTTCCGAATTTGTTATGACGTCGGACATGTCAAAATGGCCAAAAAAAGAAACTGTTTTTGGAAGACATCACCTATAGTACTTAATTCGCCTTCGAATTTTGCTTATATCTATATTTCACTGTTTACATTCTTATTGTGAGTTAAATATCTGATTTGAAGTTGAAATAATATTTTTAAAGAAGCATTATAAATAAATAAAAAATAGGCAAATGTGTTTTGTGTGCGAAAGGCTGGATATGGAAACTACCCAAAATTGTGGAAACCGATGTAGGCAGTATAAAACAAAGGAGAGGATGTGTGCGGATCACTTTGTATATCCGTATCCTTCATCGTTGCAAATTATACATATGTAAGTGCCAAATTTACGCCAGTTGTGCAGGTTACAATGAAGCAGTGATGCAAATGGAAATTGGGGTGCTCGATACAGTTATCTTTCTGCGGCACTGCTAGCGTGCAAGCTCGATCATACGGAAGCCAACTGATCTGTAAGAAAACTCTGTTTTAAGCATTAAATGAGCTAAACGAATTTCTGTAATCGATTTAGAAATTTGTTGAACACCTAATAAAGCATTTCACGTCAGAATTTTTGGAGTTAACTTTTAATAACTGCCCCAATACTCCCATTATTATGAAGTATTTAATTTTAATAACACATAGTTCATTTAAGTAATAATGGGTTTTGTAATGTACATATGCTTTGACATATAAATATTAGAATATGTAGAAAATAATTTCAAATTTAGATGTACTAACTATGTATGTATATCATGTATCTTATGGTGCTCACACTCACCAACGTATCGTAGTGCCTTTCCGTTGCCCGTAGAATACACAAAATTGAGCAAAACTTATGGTGCGCACACTGACCAACGTATGGTAGTCAGTAACCGCACTTGAGCAAACCTTATCCCGTAGAAAAAAACTGCGTTCTTTTAGTTACATATTTACACAATACATCGGCTTGTGTGTGTTTGTGTTTGGTTGTATCGACACAACGTTGCCATTGATATTTTTGCATACACGATTTTTCACACATCCGCGTTATCAGTTACAATTTTTCATTGTTTAATAAACCAAAGCCAAAAACCATCAAATGGAAATAATTGATTTATCTATAATTATCATTATTCAACATTGTTTTTAAGTTATTTTAATAAAAATTAAAATTTTTCTAAGTTTATTTTGTAAATAATTTTGAAATGTATTGTTTGACAAAAGTGTGTGGTAAGAGAGCAATCAGCTGACACAATTCTACGGAAATTTCTGAATTTCCTACGATAGAATCTACGATACTACGGAAGAGAGGGTGATAATTTTTCATTTACATGGGGCTCTCATTAGTTTCATCGTAACAGCTGACAGGGGCCTGCGTTTACGTCGGTGAGTGCTGGCACTATTATCCCGTACAAAACAATAGAGCGGCGGTGATAATTCATTTACATGGGGCTCTCCTTAGTTTCATCGTACGTTTACGTTGGTGAGTGTGAGCACTATTAGGCCAACTCCGGATACGTTATATACATGTTGTTCTTGGAATAATAAAATACTGAGAGAACATACATAACAGGTGGCAACATCCACGAACCGCTATCCCGCTCTTATGGCCTTTGGTGACGGTCAACATTGTTTGACAAGAACTTTATATGTGTGCGTGTCGGCTGATTGACGCTAATATCAAAAATTTTTGATTTTCATCATTCAAAAGCCGACAACAAGTATGTGTGACACGACGACACCCGACTGCACTAACACACACAAAGCTCAGTCAAGCATGCTGGAACGTCTCCCGAGGCCATTAGTGAATTTGACAGAATTAGGTGATTTGCTAACGTTATAATATTATATATATATATATATATATATAATATCTACATATATACAAGAATGATGTATCGCTTATATATAGGAGTTTACACCCTTTATTTGGTGTTTGGCAGAGCTCCTCCTCCTATTTGTGGTGCCTTGATGTTTTTCGTACACGTTTACGGCGCCTCCGAACGACATACTGTTTTTAATGAGGAGTTAATACACATCTTTTTCGATTTTGTAAGCAAACGTTAAATTTTACTGAAAATAAAGCATAAATGAAATATAGAAAACTTATTACCTTTAATTTGATATATCCCTTGTTTTGGTTGGTTAACGGATTCTCCGATATTAGAAATGTATATCGTCTACCTTTTACTTTAATCAAAAACCTATATTTTGCCAAAATTCGAACACTATACTATATGAACATAGAAATTGGATTGTCTGGTTCTTGTATTTTTTCTTGTTTGTTTGCTGTAAGCTAAGTGGTTCAATTAGTGCGTTAACACAAATTTTGTTTTTCCCACGAAAGTCAGCGAGACATTCAAATTTAAACATAATAAATAATTTTCAGCGTTACTTTCTATATTTCTCTGCAGCTTTTACTCTGGACTATAAAATACACTAACAGACAGAAAAACATTCAAAAGCAGTAAAAAGTTTAACAAACACCTAACGAAAAAACGGAAAATACTTAAGTAAATAAAGTGAGGTGATTTACATATATCGCAGGCTTGTCAGGTGCAGTTTTCAAATTCAGATCTTTAATGCTTAAAGTTTATTGTTTCTGTCTATTATAAGTTTTCCTAAGTCAGTGAGGTGGCTCTAATGAGTCTAAACGTTAGCGACCGCCCATATTGATTAGGGTAGTCCTTTAGCGTGGGAAAAATACAAAAATAAGTACCATCAAAATACGCAAATCGATTTTATTTCTCAACTTTGTAAATAAAGATTATATTCAAACCATGCATTTTTTAATCCTTTGTGAAGGGTTTATTATGGGACGCATTTGATTGAAAGAGTAACATTTTTCAATAACTTGTATATGAGCTTAACACAAACAGTTTATTGCTGGTCATATGTACATATGAATGGATATGCGTAGTATCATGTTGGAAAATAAATAAATCGACTATGTTCTCCCAATTTACAATTCACATTTATTTTCAAGGCGATTTATTAGAGGTGCTGACACTAGACCAACAACAATGTTTTGTACGTTTGATTGTCACGGCAAGAAATTCGCGAAGTAGAAAACAAAAAATTAATTCGCCTTGTTTTATTTTGTGCTGACAGCTACATTTACACAGCGAAAGAAAAAAAAAACAAATCAGCTGATTTACCAACACCCCCTTTAATAGATTCGCCTTGTTTATTTTTAAGTGAACTTCTCAAACCTTACTGTGTTATTCATTTGAGAATTTAAGTTTTCTCAAATTTTTGGTATTACAAATTCTATTATTCTACTATTCATTGCTCATTACTCGAAAATGTTCGAGCTTGGGCTGAAGTATTTTGAGTTCATTGGAGTAGTTTGAGCGATGCTTGTTTTGATTATTTGGTTTTTTGTATTCCGAATGCATTTTCGACAACAATTCTTGCGGAAGAATGGAAACAATTATATTTCTTCTTCTTCTCTTCTTCGTATTACTAGAACAGAAGTTTTATATGAGTGCTGCCAATACCCATAAAAATGATCGAGATCGTTCCTATGGGAATTGAACGGATTATTGAAGTGAAAACTTCTTTAGAATCGTTGGGAGTGATTTGAGACTCGATGAAACGAAAAAGCGACACTAACTGGATACTACGAAGCGTTATATGTTGATACACGTATATGTGTGTGGCTGCGTACTGCTGAGCCACGCTAGTATAGTGAGTATTGTAGTATGTATACTACACTGCCTATTACTTGCTTTGGTGTTTAGTTCAAGCGTCATACGTATGTATGTTTGTATGTATGCTAGTACGTATGTGTGCGCGCCTGCGTATTACGGAGCTACGGTGAGCGAGAAGGCATTATGTATGCCTATACTACACTACCTAATACTTGCTTAGACCAAGCGTCCTTCGAATGTTTGTGTGTATGTTAGTACGTCTGTGTAATATACGCGTTACGACGCTCATAATAGCAACCGCGTGTGCTGTATTGCGTCCGTATTTTTATATTCGTAAATATTTTCATTTTTAAATGTTTACCGCAATTATGCCGAAAAATAATGCAGAAAAGTGTCGTGAATATCGACAGAAAAAAACAACAATTGACACGGTATTTCAAAGATATGTTGACAACATCGAAACCAAAGCATTTGTATCATATTTTAGCTATCATAAGCCACTCGTATCATTTGTTGAAATTGAAAACATTGAGGATGAATAATAATAAAATGAAGAAAATAAAATATGAACTTTATAGCAATATTATAATGACCCTATAATTATCCCGCTCCTAATGCTGCTTTCGTCTCATTCTCTCTCAGTTTGTTTTACGGAAGGTTTCACTTCTATCGCGTCTAACCGTTAGACTGGTATTTTTTTTAGCTGCTCAAATTGTTCAAAATCTTGAAAATTTGTAACAAACATTTGAGCAGTTGAGCAATGAAAAATATTCGAGCGAGTATAAAACTACTTGCTCTGCTCGATATCCGGGTGTCTAGAGCTTTAGTTTAAAAACATATTAGGAGGTTGAATTAGTTTTAAAGGTGACACACAGATGGCGCTATTTATCACTTTATCGCGTTGGCAATACTGAATATATATTCATGACAAAGCCTCATCCCTAGGATTTGTTTATCAGTATCTGTCATTTCGCTGAAGTATAAACAACGCAGTGTTTTCGTTCTCCGAGTATGTCAACTTTCGTGCCGTCGAAACGCAATTTGCGGGAAGCTTTGCTTTTCTGCTTCAATTTGAAAAAAAATACAGCCCAAGCCCGTGAATTGCTGCAGGAGGCCTACCCAGACCATACTCCGTCGATTTCAACATGTGAGTACTGGTTTCGACGATTCAAAAGTGGTGTTTTCACACCGAAGACAAGGAGCGTCTTGGCCAGCCCAAAAAGTTCGAGGACGCGGAATTGGGGGAATTGGTAAACGAGGACTCGTGCCAAACCCAAGAAGAGCTTGCTGAATCATTGGGCGTTGATAAATCAACCGTTTGCAAGCGTCTAAAAGCGATGGGAATGATCCAAAAGCAAGGACATTGGAATCGGAAGGGTTTTTTGCGATAACCCAAAACGCAAAAAATCATGGGGTTTGCCCGGCCACGCATCAACGTCGACGGCCAAGCAGAATATTCGCGGCAAGAAAATCATGCTCTGCATTTGGTGGGATCAGGTCGGCGTCGTATATTTTGAGCTGCTCCAACCGGGCGAAACAATCACGGGGGATCGTTACCGACTGCAATTGATGCGTTTAAGCCGGGCATTGAAAGAAAAACGGCCGGAAACGGTAAAAAGGCACGACAAGGTTATTTTGCAACATGACAACGCTCGGCCGCATGTTGCTCAACCTGTCAAAAAATACCTTGGAACGCTTGGCTGGGAAGTGTTACCCCACCCGCCGTATAGTCCAGACATAGCTCCCTCCGATTATCATTTGTTCCGTCATATGAGTCTCGATTTGGCGGTTCTCCTCGTACGAGGCTACCAAAATATGGGTTGAGTCATGGATAGCCAAGCAGCGGCCAGAATTTTGGAGAAACGGCATCCGGAAATTGCCCGAAAGATGGGCGAAATTTGTAGCTAGCGATGGCCAATACTTCGAATAAAATATTTTGTACCGTTTTTTTCACAATAAAGCCCCAAATCTTCGAAAAAAACCTTTAAAACTAATTCAACCTCCCAATAATTTTTATTTTTCAGCGATAATTGGAACAGCTCGTGGCCTTGTAAGAGGTTTTGCTATTTGGCTAAACTTAGCACATAATCGTTTACGCTTGAGACTATCAAAATAAATATATTTTTGCTGATCGAAAATTATTCGATGGAAAAGATATCCAACTGAAATGAAGGTTCATATTTCCGAATATCATCGCATATCATTCTTTAACTAGGCTTCTGCAAACTAAAAAAAACGCTAAAGCTTTCTGGTCTTACTGGACTTGCAAGCCTGAAAAGATGACATAAGTACAACAAAATAATTTTTTACCTTTCATTTAAGTTATACTGAAAATGTGCTGAAAATAATACCTTGATAATGACACTTTTAACTTATTTTGAACCATTGTAATAGCTTCAAGTTGCAAACTTGCTTTAAAATGTAATAACATTAAAACAACAGGTATTATTAACAAACTTGGTCTTATTTTAAATTCTTCAAGTAAATCAAATTAATAATAATCAATAAGAAGGCATATGCAAATACAAATAAGTGAATTTATATATGTACATATGCGCATATACATACACATATACGCTCACTTAAGTAGGAGAGAGCAAGATGTCGAACGTTGCTGTTCGTTTGCTTTGTCGTTCGTTCCGCGCTTTCGCTTGCAGTTCATTCAAGGTAACGGCAATAAGCAAGGTAACGACATATGAGCAAGGTAACGGCAATGAGCAAGGTAACACTAATGAGCAAGGGAACGACACATTTTTTCGTGCGTGCAGCCTGTTAAATCGAATTATAAGACGTTATCATGTCAAAAGTGAAAAGTTTAAGAACGCCCCTAATGTGGACAGTTTGAAACTTACATACATAAATATGATTCATGTTCAATGTCTGCATGGAACAGATTTAAAAAAATTGGGTTTTAATTGAATACGCGCGTATTTTTATAAAGCGTTTTTTGCCAATTCACGTGACTATGGAGCTAAACTGGTTAAAGTGAAGTACTCACATATGTACGTGAGTATGCGAGTTTATGGGAGCGCTATGTACACCAACATCTCTTACTTGTGCTATTGCCTTACTTACCTGTAATAAGTTTACATAACCTTAATAAAGTTTTTTACATACATACACATAAACATTTGTTTGTGCTTTTCTTTTTACTCTTTTATTAAAGCTCTTCGGTTTAGTTTTACAATCCTTCAACGCTCTTATTATAGTGTATACCTAGTTTTTTCCAAACATTTCAAACCATTTCGCGCCTTAGACTACAATTGTATGCTTCATTTTAATGGCGAACTTGTCAGCAGTTAGACGCTTTCAACTAGTAAACGCAGAAAACTTTGATATAAAACCAATTTAAAAAGTAACAGAAATCGATTGGTATAAGTTATACATATAAAGTGATGAAGGCACACAATTTCGTCCGGTGGTTTTTAGTGATGCTCATACAAAGCCATACATCTCATAGTAACGAATTTACGCCGAATCTCCGCACGACAACAGATATAATTCTGAATGATATTCGTAATGCTTTTAAAACCGTTACAAATAACACAAATCTTATAAACCGCATTATACCCGAAATGTACGTACCGGTTATGCAACAATCGAAATTTGTTTTTCTTTTCGAAATGCCTGACGACGCTGTTAAAAGCGGGCATTCAATATGGATGATGCAACGCAGTGATCTTGTTGATCCAGTTTTTCCTAATCTTACTTTTGAGTATATGCGTGCGCAATTAAATAAAAACCGTCTAACATTGGTAAACAGCGATAATTTGGACGAGGATACATCGAAGAGCAGTGCACAAACGCATGCAAACACTTGGAGTTCACTAGGTTTGGACGGTTGGACTGGCGCTGTGGCTCCGGTGAATACTGATCCCGATACAAATAATGAATATCCGTCCAGTGATATTCTTTTGGATATGGAGAATGAAGAAGGAAATACGGAAAAGGATGAAGATGGTGAAAGTGTTTATATTGCCCGAGTTAATGATCCTTTCGGTACCTCAGTAAAATGGGAATTAAGGTGAGTTTCGTTCTGAGAGGGGTTTTAAAGTTGAAAGTTTTGGTTTAAGAAATAAATTGGTTATCGAAGATGGTCTGCTAAACGGTGTCAAACCTAAGGGAAAGCTCTATTAGACAAGTTGCTTTAAGCCGAAAAGTGAAGGTATGTTTGCTATAGAGTGTGGTTACTTTACGTTTGCTATAGAGTGTGGTTACTTTACATATAAAGGGTTTTCCAATAACAAGTGTTATTGGTGAATGGATTGCGCTATCGAGAGATGATTAACTATTTTTTATAGCCGGAATTGGATGGTATTGATCTAGACAACGTTTATTTTCAACAAAATGACGTAACGTGACACACAAGCAACGAAACCATTGATCTTTTACGGGAAAAGTTTCCGGACCGTGTTATATCTCGAAGAGCTGATCACAATTGGCCACCGAGATCTTGTGATTTAACACCTTGTGTCTATTTTCCTTGAGGCCACGTGAAACAGAAGGTCTACGCCAACAGCCCAGGGTCGATTCAAGACCTCAAAGATGCAATTCTTGAGGCTATCGAGGACATAGGGCAGCCACTTTGCAATTCGGTTATGGAAAGTTTCATGAAAAGGATATTGTCCTGTAAACGTGGTCATGGTGGTAATTTGTCTGATGTCATTTTCCACTTTTAACGGCATACCTGCCTCTTTATAATGAAATAAACATCCGATAATTTATATTAAAAAATAGCATTTTTCTTTGAATATCAAAATAACACCTCTGCACAGTGGTCCGACCAGAAGGCGTTGGCGGACAAAATTCAAAAACTCATTTAATTAACCTGAAAATATATATTTAGGGGTTTAAGGATCAGTGATGACGAATCTGACCTTAGTTTTAGCAAATTTTAAATTCATTGAATACTATAAATACATTTTTACTTCCGTAATTAGCTGGTGAGTTCATTTTTACATTTTTCACGACCCCAGAGAGTACCACGTGGAGGTTTACGGCAAGGTTATTCTTTTTTTTTTTTGTTTTTAGATTTTTCTTTTTTTATTTTTTTTTTTATTTTTAATTTTTTTTTTTTAATTTTTTTTATTTTTAATTTAAAATTTTTTTTTTTGTTTTAGTTTTTAAATTTTTTTTGGATATTTAGTTGTTTTTTTGTTTTTCATTTTTAATTTTTTTTTATGATTCAGAATCCTCGGTTTCTGATGAGCTGTTTTCTGAGGCTGGATCATTTTTCAAATTTAAAAGCGCAAGAACCTTTTTTGAAAATGGTTTTGGCTTGTTTTTCGGAACCTTAGTTTTTGATATTATAACTACATCTGATGAACAAAGCAAAGCATTTAATAAACGCAATCTTGTAATTCTAACTTCTTTGACTCAAAACTTTTTTTTTCTGAAGAACGCAAAAAAATAAATAACTCCTTTTTTTCAAAACTATACGTCATTTTGATTTTATTATTACAAGCAATTCTCAGATGTTCGTTAATATTCTAATCGGCTTATGCCCGTTCCTCCAGTGACAGATAAAAATGTTATATTATTATATATAATTTTATTGTATATAGTGTTATATATACATATATCATATTAATATTGTAATAATATTAAAAAAAAATTTTGTTTTTTTAATAAATTTTTTTTTTTTAGTTGTCTCTTAATGCTGATGTGGTCTGTGATGTCTTTTTCTGTCTTTTACACAAAATTGCATATGCCATATGTAACGTTTTGTATGTGGGTAAATGCACAAAAGCTACATTATTTTTAATTTGCGCAACTTTGCGCAACAGGTTTCAGTTTGAGATCATAGCTGAAATATGTGGCTACATCACTCATGTTGATTTCAAGTGGACCGGTGTGGACCACTCGAAAAAATGATCTTTAAAAAAAAAATTTTCGAAAAATTTTGAAATTTCAAAAAAAAAAAAATTGGATTTTGTACCACAACTTAAGAGAATTATTACTGTTTCCGTTAATATATTCAATTATCTTTGTTTTTTTTTCAATATTTGGTTAACAATCAAATGGTAATATTTATTTGCAGACATGAAAATGAAACTCTTGTATGAAGTACGATTTGCATACAATTTCATGTTTAAAGTAAAAAAACTACAATGAAAAATTTTTTAAATTAAGTAATATTTTCAGAAAATCTGCCTTGAATATTTAAGAAAACATCTGCATTATCAAATTTTTATTTCAAAAATGTTGAAAAATTGAATTTTGTCCGGCCGCCGGACCACTGCGCTCTGTTTGGAAAACCCTATATTATATATCTATGTCTGTATGCTCGTATTTATAAATATATAGGAGTCTCGACGGAACTCAAGTTATTGTTCTGTGATGGGTGAACTCCGATAACGGCTTTTTCTGGTTCAAAACTTTCAAAGCTTTTGCTTGTGTTTTTGTAAATGTTGTTTATAACCCATCAAGCCATAAATTTTAGCAGGTGTTTGCTGGAATGATGGGGTCTACAGGAGACTGCTCTCTTTTAGGAGGAGAATAAAACAGCTTCTTATTTTTGATTGGCGCGATAACCTCTTAAGCGATTATGAGCTAGTTCAACAAAGCGCGACATTCTGAGTGAAGCCAAATGTTCCACCTTATTTTTTCAAAAAAATGCCGTTTTCACGGCAGTCGGTTATACGTTACCGAAACGACCCGGATTTACATCCGGCCAAGGATTGCCACTCCAGCAGCATTCTCCGTATGTAAGAATGGGGAATGTTTATGCTGATACAACAACAACAACCTTATTTTGTCCAACTCAAACACCTTCCTCTTCTTATACTAGCACCAGCAGGTGCCGTACTATCAGAGCTGAAGCGTTTGTATCCGTTCGGACGACATTATCCCGCTGCTGAAGACGCTGGATCTTTGTTCGTTACACTATGCCTATAATGTCGCCATAGAGCTTATTGTTCCATCGCTGTTTTGCCAGGTCTGATTCTGTCCATTGCGTTTTACTAGTCCTCGTTGATTAATTTGGCCCTTCGAAAGTTGACAACAATATTTCTTATTCTTGCGTGGAACAGTATTGCAGCATTTATAAATATTTGCAACCCTGTTACAACTCATATTTTTTTGATAATCGTCACTTATTTTGCAGAGACAGGGGAAAGTGAACAAAAATTATAAACAAAGTAGAAAAGCACAGCAAAGACTTGGGGCTAAATATAAACATTGATAAAACCAAATTTATTATTGTAAAAAAAGCGGCATAGACTATTCAAATACGAGGCTAACCATAGGAAATAAAATAATAGAACGACCATTGCGACAATAATGAAATAAGAGGTCGAATAGAAACTGCTAGACCGGCCTTCATAAAGGTAAACTACTGATACACCGGGGCACGATTTGCGAAGCCTGAACATTGAAAGCATACAAGCATACACCAACTAGAAGTCTTTGAAATGTGGTGCTATAGATGATGAGAATACGCTGGACTGACAATATCTCAAATGACATAGTGCTTACGGATATAACAAGAAAAAAGTCACTTATTTCGGACATATAGCAAGAGGCAATAAATACGTTAGTAAACTGCTATATTTTACAACTGCGGATACGAGGAAATATTGAAGGACGAGGAGGAATTGGCAGAAAAAAAAATTACTCGGCTTGACAACATCAAAGAGTGGACAGGTCTCAAAACAATTGGCGAACTAACATAGACGAGAACCAGACAAAAATATAATGACATCATTAATAATATGACCTGACAACCGTACGACTAAGATCATAATGACGTTTGTATGTAATCGCAAGCATCCAGCATGGATACGCCGATCAAGAATATAAATATTTTCCTTCATAAATTCGATACTTACGGTAATTTACTATTGAAAATTACAAGAAAAAATAATGATGTATTTGTGCAAGAATTTTATGATGCCGATTCAAAATTTGTTTGACAGTTGTAATGCTATCTTTTGCTAAAGTTGCTAAAATTTTACACTGGACGTGACACTTTGAAAAATCGTGCAACCCTGCGGTTGTCGGTGCAGATCGGATAAGGCTTGTTTTGATAGTTCGTCGTACTGAAAATAGGGAGGCATGGCCTCTCTTGTTAGAAGACGACATCACTCTCACCTTCTTCTTCTTCTTAGCATCACAATCCTTGGTGAACCATTGCTTCATTCACAACCTTTCACACCTCGTCTCTATCTAAGGCTACTTTGTTTCCTCGCCGCACTTTTAGCTTTGCAAGGACATCTTCAACGTCTTCGAGCATTCTCTTTCCAGGGCGTCCCCTTCTTTGGTCTCCAACAGGTCGCAATTCACCTGTCTTTCGAGTTGTTCGCTTCTTGGACATTCTAAACACGCCATCTTATCCTCTGAGATTTTATAAATCTTATCACAGTTTCGTTTTTTGCTAAAAGTTCCAGCTCATGATTTCATCTTATTGGAGAAGTACCGTCCTGCAGTCTTATTGGTCCATAAATTTTTCGTATTCGAAAACTACAATATTAGCTGATTAATGTCGGTAGTTTTTAGCGTCCATAGGTAAGCACTGGGCAGCCGCTGTAGCCGAATGGGTTGGTGCGTGACTACCATTCGGAATTCACAGAGAGAACGTCAGTTCGAATCTCGGTGAAACACCAAAATTAAGAAAAACATTTTTCTCATAGCGGTCGCCCCTCGGCAGGCAATGGCAAACCTCCGAGTGTATTTCTGCCATGAAAAAGCTCCTCATAAAATATCTGCCGTTCGGAGTCGGTTTGAAACTGTATGTCCCTCCATGTGTGGAACATCAAGACGTGCACCACAAATAGGAGGAGGAGCTCGGCCAAACACCCAAAAAGGGTGTACGCGCCAATTATATATATATGTATATATATAGGTAAGCACAGGGCGGATCAATGTTTTGTATATCCCTAATTTTTGGTCGCGAAATAATAATTTTGACTTAAGCAGATTAAGCAAATTAGAGTGATAAGACTTATTTGCTGCTAAAACTAGGTCACTAATTGTCAATGACATATCCATATTGACTGATATTTTGATATCCAAACAGAAGTCTACATACATTCCCTATTTTCGTTGGTTTAGAAGCCAATAAAGTTTACTGAAAATTGTATTGATACAGTTTTATTTGTAACCTCTTTCTAATCACAATAAACTAGAAAAATCCATTCTTGAACATAAAATAATAAAGTTGTGGGGTGGGGCGGGGGGTATAACTGCTATATGTAAATATGATGAATAAAAATTTAATTTCCTCTTTTCGCAGAAATTCCACCGATCGGTCAAAACGTGATGTACTTACATTGTACTCTATGATCCAGTGCTCCACCGGTTGTCAGCCTTTAATTTATAAGGGTTATGGCTGTTATTGCGGCTTCTCGGGTGCTGGCATACCGGCTGATGGCATTGATCGCTGCTGCAAGGTACACGACAAGTGCTACGAATACACCAATTGCATACCTTACTTGGAATATTTTGTTCCATATGTCTGGAAGTGCTATCGCCGGAAGCCACTATGTGCCATCGATCACGGAGAATTTGGTGGGCCGCGCTCATGTGCTGCGCGATTGTGTCAATGTGATATTCAGTTGTCTCGCTGCTTACGGCGATTTAGCTGTCCCAAGCGTAGAGCTGTTTGCCTTAGTTCAAGAGCGCGACGTTTGCAAAATTTTTTGCTTACATTTCAATAGGTTTTTAGAAAATATACCAAACTACTTTTTAGAATTATGTATTTGCACATAAATTTTATTTCTATTGCATTACCACTAAACCTAATATAAATTTTAATGAAACAATATAATTAGTAAATACATACTTTCATTTTTTTATGTGGATTTTTAATATTTTCCTCAAATTAATCTTAGGAGATACGTTGGCTCTTTCTCGAACCACTTCGTGATTTTGAGCTTGTACCGCTTACGTTTTGTGACTTACTGACATCTTTATTATCTTTGATTTGTATAGTACTATCAGAGCTACATGTATTTGCCACAAATTCGGGTAAAGCTTGGCATTCTTGCATGAACGCATTAGCAGCATTGAATCCCGCGGTATTGTTCTTAAACAACATTAACCCATTCTGGCACATTAACATAATGTCACGTTGCAACTCACTCACATTGCGTATAGTACCCGTTTCAATATATTTTCTAATCGAAAGCATGTCCATTGGGCGCAAGCAAACTTCATCAAATTTAACATCTTCGTGGAATGCTCGTTGTAGTGCACTGGCATTTTTGCTATACTGAAGTACATGAAAAATACTTAACAGTGACTTTTTAGGAACGCGTGTTTCTAACTCATCCCGATCACGATCACTTGAGGCGGGAGAGTTTGGTATGCTATCGTTAATAGGTGTGGAGGAGTAGCGTCGCCGCAGACGTTGACTATTTAAATTTTCAAGGGGTGTTGTATTAATATTATTGGTTGCCATGTGTGATTCGCCTTCGATCATAGGGCTTTCGGAACGGTCTCGGTCACGTAATTTTCGCAGCATTGGCGGTCGGGCTGGAGTAACAGATGATGATGAAGATGAAGAAAATTGTGTGGTCGATTCATCATCTGTTTTATTTTGTTGGTCTTGCCGTATTGTATCATGTAAGCCCTTGCGCGCTAGGGGTGCATTATGTTTTAACGAAGTATTTCCCGATTTATCGTCTTTTCGTGTGACTATACTAATGTCTGTGGTCGACGAGTCTTCATCAGTGTCAGCAATTGAAATTGTTGGTGGTAGTGGCACAAGAGCTTCTTGGTTGGTGCCGGCTAAGGTATTGACCATTTCTGTCGGGTACTCGTTTTGTCCAGTTGCGTTCTTTGCCAATTCTAAAATAAAATAATGATTAGTAAGTTTTGCGATAATAAAAAACTTTATCTATGCATATTGATATTTATATTAGACTACCTGTAGCGCCTACATCGGACTCCAAGTCTTTTTTAATTTTCGCTGCTTCTACGTCTACGCTTGATTTCTCATTTCTCCGACCCGCTTTATCTCCACAAGAGTCATCATCATCGGTTGGAATTACTATTACATCCGAACTTTCACTCAATGCTGGTGACTTTCCATCTTCGTCTAAATTTTTTGTTTCATCTAAATCATTTGCTCCCACCAAATCTGCTAATTGTTTCTCTAATTTATCATGTGCCTGATTATCTTCCTCAAATGAAGATAATAGTATTTTGGTTGTTTGGTCACTTTTGTTTTTGCCGGACTCATTGCTATCTTCTATGTCATCGTTTTTTAGAGTTGAATCATTTTTTTCTTTAAAAATCACTTTCTCATGGGCCGCTCTTTGCTCCAACGAAGCAACAGCAGCTAATGGTATGTTGTCATTTGAATCATCGCTGGAAATTGTTTCTATTTTTTTGGGTTTACCTTCTGCCCCGGACACTGTTTTAATTGTTTCTTCCACTTGATTTAGTATCACCACTCCAGCAGAGGATATACCATTGCCTTCGGTGTTTATAGCAATATCTTGCCCATCATTTTCTTTACTCTTTTCGGCTACTAAGTTTGATGTGCTAGAGATAATATTTGTGTCCTCTTTATGCTCAAAATCCGCAACGTTCGTAGTCTCACCAAGTGAATCAGCACCCATGTCTTTTAGAAAATCCACCTCTTCATCATCTATAACTGCAGCTACGTCTATATCTAATTCATCGATGTTGCCAATATTTTTGAAAACCTCCAGTAATTGTTGTTCTTCGTTAGAATCGGGTTCTTCAGATTCATTTGCGCTAATTATATTCCCATTATTGTCATCAACATGTGAGACAATATCCTCGTCAAGTTCCATTGGAATTTCGTCTTTGTTAGAATCAGATACATTTGGTGTTTCCTCTAACGCCTGCTTCGAGGCATCCTTGTGGTTTTCGTTACTTCCATTTGCAGTTGCCGATATTTTATTCCTTTCCAATAACATAGATAAAGTCGGGGCGGCCTGTGAAGGGCTTAATGAATTTTGCGCTGTTATGGTTGTTACGGGAACAGATGTTATTGTCGGCGGGCCACTAATCGGACTTGAGAGTAACTGGGCGGCTTTTTGTGGTGGTATACTAGCTTTTAATGTAATGGCTGGCTGGTTTTTATTAGGTATAGATCCACAAGTTAGAAGAGTTGTTATAGTTGGTGCAGATGACCGCGCAGAGTTATTCGACGAACCAGCAGATGTATTTGTAGATATTGGCGGTGTGGTGTTTACAGGAGAATGACACTTGAGCAGAGAAGATAATAGAGGTGATGTTCCCGGCTGGGTTGACTGTTTCTGCTGCATTGAATTGGAAGCAGTAATCCCTTCTTGCTGCGGACTTGTTTCTCTTATTATGTCTTCCACATCCATATCCACTGCTTTTGTATCAGTGGTAATTGCTTGTGTTGGCGAAACAACAGGCGTTGTGATCTGTGTCAAAGTGCGCCAATTACGTTGCATCTCCAACCTTTCTTGTTCTCTTTCACGCATTTGGTTTTCCAATTTCATTTCTTCAACGCGTTTTTGTTCTTGCTGCTTTTCAATGCTACTCCACAATTCATGCAACTGCTCTTCGTAAAGAGTTTCCGATTGCAATGCCTTAAGCTCCCTACAAATTTGAGCAAATTCCTCTTGCTCTTTACGTATTTCCGTCTTTAACTCTTGAATTCGTTCATCATTTAGACGTCTCAAAATTAAATCAGTGGTTGTCTCCACAGTCGCTGGCGAAGAAGAATCACTAGCACTTTCGCTCGTACGCTTTTTGCGTTTTGGTGTTTCAACATTTTCCAACAAATGACCATATTGTACCGCACAGTTTTTTTGGGAAAACCAATCGACCGGGCGAGCAGTGTTTCCATTTCCACATATAAGTTTTAGAGAACGACTCACAGACATCCAATTCTGGTCGCCGCTGCGAGACACAGCCGAGGCCAGACAAAGCTGTTCTTTCGTCGTCCATTTATCAAGAGGCATACGATTCAGCGGCTGGCGCTCTTGCACTGTGGACGCCATTATTAGACCTTTATATATTAACGAATTAATATTAAACTATTTTGTTACAAAAACATAAAGTTTCTCGATTTATAAGTTCTCTTCTTCTTTTTAACTCACTATTCACAAAAGTATTTCTTTGTATAAAATCAAAATCAGTGTTGTGATATTAGTTCTTATAATTAGATGATAGAAATAGGCATTTTCTTAGGGAACAACCCTGTAAATAAATATATTGTAAAAAAAAAATCGAGAATGTGACAACTCTGCCGAATTTATTATTATATATCCGACATTATTGCGTAAAAACTATAAGTTGATACTTCACACATACATAATTATATATTTTATGTATATGTACTCTTGTTGGGTGCTTAGGTAATTAGCTAATAGTAGAGCTTTGCCAATTTTTTTTTATAAAATACTTTATTATGGTAGAATTCAGGATTGCGCCTTTCGAATACGCTGTGATGTCATTTATTCAAATAAACAAACAAAAGGAAGAAAAATTACTTTTTTGTTTGTTTGTGGGGAGAATAAAAGAGTAAGCGAACGCATTGGAAACTACCAAACAGAATAAATTACACACGCACACTTTCTTGCTACGGCGTCCTCGGCAGGATAACGCAAAAAATGCATTTGAAGGGATTGTTAAAATTCGTGCTTTCACAATTTAACAAGTGATATATAATTTTTATTACTTTGTTTAATTGAACAAAACTAAAAAAAAAACAATGCTACCAAGCCATTGACTGAAGAAGACGTTACTTCTGTTCATCAAAGAAGTTACTTCTGTTCCTTTTGTTTGCTTATTGAAATGATGACGTCATCGGTTGTCACAATCGTGATAAATAGAGTAACGGTTTTCGGAAAGCGCTACTTCTGTATTCCGTACACCGCGTTGCTGCTACCTGTTGAATGTGCCCTGGGGACTAACCCGTTACAGCAAATCGATAAATTCACTTTGCATCTCGTCAGCTAGTCAAACCTTTGTAGAAATGGAAATGTAATTTCAATCCATCATTCTGTTAAGTTACCACTGACTTTCATATTTGTATTTATTTCTTAAAGAAAACAAAATAAAAATGTTTACTGACTACTTGAAACTATTAATTATAAATTAAAATAGACTTTAAGGAAAGTTAAAAGTTATTATAATAATTTTTTTTCAATAATTTTGTTAGCTATTCTTTATTTTTAATAATTAATCAACAAACACAATATAATAAAGAGAGAAAGGCATTCTTAGATAAAGTGAACCAGACAGAATTCGAGATCTCGCTAAATTCACGAAGATCAACGTAATTAATTTTAATCTTACTTAGGTGGAATGTAAAGGACTTGCGTAAGATCTCCAAAGAAACAAGAAAATTAGTACTTTCCAACGAAACAAGGAGAGACAAATAGTCGAACATTTTGATTCTTGATTATAGGATGGGACAAATCAGAAAATTTTAAAAAGCATAGCGCAAATTTTAGAAACATCTTTTAAACATGTTCAGTTCTAGCATTACAACCGAGATTCCTTTTTCCAATTCTAGTTTAACTCTTGTGGATTGAGAAAGTGAAATTAA
Source organism: Anastrepha obliqua (assembly GCF_027943255.1). Lineage (NCBI taxonomy): Eukaryota > Metazoa > Arthropoda > Insecta > Diptera > Tephritidae > Anastrepha > Anastrepha obliqua. The sequence goes on along the minus strand of NC_072892.1, from coordinate 99,217,618 downwards.
CCTTGCAAGACTGGATATTTAAATTCAGGTTATTATCGATAGTTTTCAAATTGAGTTGAACCCTGAAAAATTGGGCGCGTAAACTTAGTTTAACTGGAAAGCAGAACTAAACTTGCACTGAAAAACAGGCCTCTGTATGCACAAGTTGTCACGGTGAGTTATCAAACTAAAATATGACAGTTCATGTTAAGACAGATGCATAAGATCTTCGTCAAGACAAGTAATCAAGTAATCTACACAACTATCAGAAACTTGAGAAATATTTTGACGTGATAACGTCTTATAATTCGATTTAACAGGCTGCACGCACGAAAAAATGTGTCGTTACCTTGCTCATTAGTGTTACCTTGCTCATTGCCGTTACCTTGCTCATATGTCGTTACCTTGCTCATTACCGTTACCTTGAATGAACTGCAAGCGAAAGCGCGGAACGAACGACAAAGCAAACAAAGCAAACGAACGGCACTTTTCGACATCTTGCTCTCTCCTACTTAAGTGAGCGTATATGTGTATGTATATGTGCATATGTACATATATAAATTCACTTATTTGTATTTGCATATGCCTTCTTATTGATTATTATTAATTTGATTTACTTGAAGAATTTAAAATAAAACCAAGTTTGTTAATAATACCTGTTATGTTATGTTATGTTATGTTACGTTAAAGTATATTATGTTATGTTAATGTTAACTCGTTCTCTAGATCCATACAAAATATCTATCAAACAAATAAAATTAAAATTTTCTTTTGAAAAATGCAACCATTCAATTAGTATTTTCTTATGACGTTATCACGTTAAACTATCGTCAGTAAACCGACTTTACAGACAACCTCTTTTTTACTAGCTATTTTTTCGAAACTTATATGAATATAAGTATAATAATATAAGTTATATATGGTATATGAATTGTTACCTAAATTATCTATTACAAAGATAACTAATTTTTTACGAGGTACTCTACAAGAACAGTGACCATATCATGACTAAATTTTTAAAGCCAATGTCAAAAAAATACAAAATACGTTTGCATAAAGTTTCATTTCTCTTGCAGCTCGGTGTAGGACTGCATGAGGAGCATATCGGGTTTTTAGTCTTGGGCGCTATCACGAATTGTGCCCGCCATGCGGCAAACTGGGCGCACCACTTTCCGTCTTCACAAATTATTTTGTTCCGGTCCGTTATTTCCGAATTATCCGCGATCTGATCTGTGTGCACGATAGCTCGGGTAAAAATTAATATTCTTCAATGATACTTATTATAATCGGTCAATAGCCGGTAATTGTCAAAAAAAAGAAAAAAACACAAATCCCTACCATAAATATTGCCTTTTGTGGAAGCCCAAAAAGTAAGTAAAATTTTAAAAAATTGTCGGTACTATGCCAACTATTAGGTAAATGTGTGTATCTCTATAACGACTTGCCGATAAAACTTGTGCAAACTTGGGACACGAATGCTTTCCCACCCCATTTAGATTTCACATACTCGTAAATATTATTGAGATCGGTTAAAAACTACGCCCACTTTTAATATGTTAAGTCTCCAAATTTCTGTCCGTTCGTCTGACGTTAAAAGCTATAACTCTCACTATACATCAGTTTATTTGATTCCGCCCCAAATAAAATTTTACTAAAATGTCACCGAGTATATTAAATTCAGTCCGAACTGAATTTAGCATTTACTCACTTTTTTTACATACCTACTTTCTTAACATGCGATAAAGCTCTCGTGTGAAATTTAAAGTAAGCTCTAGCTAAACAAATAAACAAAACTGTCGATCTGTTGACATTTTTTAAGTTTATATAGTCAAAAATAATAGAAGCATTCATAGTTTTCTTTAGTACCAAAAAAAACAAATAGGATTTTTAATGAGCCATGGATGTGGAGTACGTGGTCATGTATGTATGTATATATGGGTACAATGTATGTATGTATGTAGAGAATTGAGAAAAAAAAAAAACAAAAAATGAAAAGGTCGCAAGCACGCGCCGCTCGTTTCATTTGCTTTGCAACAACATGACTAGCTCTATGTGATGTGTACATTTTCCATATGTTGCTTGCCACATGTGTTTTTCTTTGTTGTTGCATATTAAATATAACAACACAATCCCATTCAAACTAGTCTAGATATGCATACATATGCTCATATAGTAAATTGTACATACAAATACATAATACTCGGATCAAGAATATTTGCAGATATAGTGCGGAAGTAATGCGACATTTACTTTCGGAAAAGATGTGTACTGGTACCCTGCAGTAAATCCACCTGTTTCAAAACTGAGTACTGAAAAACTGGCCGTAAAAAATCGTTACAGAGCGCTCCCCTAATTTGTAGTTTTCAATGGCTTTGTGAATAAACAGAATTCTGCGTTTGAAGTGACACTAATTTACAGATGATTCATCAGATTTATCACACTGAAGTAAAAATTTAGATGAACTGTGAGATAAGGTTAAAATGAAAGTGTCGACATATACGAGTATACCTAACTTTTGTAAGCAAAAATTAAATATTACATGGAGGATAATTGAAAATAGAATAGAAAGAAAAGTGTTGTTTGTAAGCAAAAATATATAAATAGCCCAATAACTGATTCTGATTCTGATAACTGCATATGCGGGGCCTTGATTCTCCCACCCGTGGATAAACAACGAAAAATGAAATGTTTGTTGCAGTTTGTCGACTACAATATGCTAATAAGGTAACACTTTGAAACTAGTTACTCAGATACAAATACTTCTTTTAATAAACTGTTACAATTATTACTGTAAACTTTAGGCACATATATATGTATGTATGTATGTGTGATCATTTTCCGACACTCACTTTCATACCGTGTACATTAGGATGAATTGTTTTCCTTGACAATATTTACCCGTGGCGCTTATGCCATGAAAATTACCCTTGAATTCACATGGAGAAAAATGCTCTTTTCAGCAAATTTGGTATAAAATGTTTTCAGATCGACATTATTTAATATCCTCTCTTAATTTACCTTCACAGTTGTGCAAAAAAATACAACAAAAACATACGAGATAAATATATAATTTTAACAATTTTTTAAATTTTGGCTGGTTTCATAGTTCTCATGGAAAATAGTTAATTCGTTTTTTAAATAAAGCTAGGTATCATTTTTTGGCCGTTTAAGAGATTAAATAATATCGATCCGTTAACATGTTATAGATACCAAATTTGCTGTAAAATGAAATTTTTCCGTTCGTATTCAATGGTCATATTCAAGGCATAAAAACGGCATGAGTAAATCTTTATCTATACTAATATTATAAAGAGGAAAACTTTGTTTGTTTGTTTGTTTGTAACGAATAGGCTCAAAAACTACTGGACCGATTTTAAAAATTCTTTCACCATTCGAAAACTACATTATCCAAGAGTAACATGGATTACATTTTATTTTGGAAAAAACTTATATATAAAATAAAGTCAACTTTTTGTGTGTGTTCGCTAACCGGCCGTGTCTGCACCGAATTAAACCAAACTTATACACAATGTTAAGAAGGTATTGAAGATGGTTTCCGTATAGTTTGGATACCTATTGGTGGATAGGGCTCGAGATATAGATCAAAACGTGGACTTGGGTAACCTTCGGATGTGTATGTACAATATGGGTATCAAATGGAAGCTGTTGGTAAATGCTTTAGTCCAGAGTATTTTTCATGCCGCTTCGTGACTAGGGTCTCGAGATAGAGACCAAAACGTGGACCCTAGAATGTGTTTGTACAATATGGACATCAAATTGAAGCTGTTGGTGAATGCTTTAGTACAGAGTATTTTTCATGCCGCTACGTGACTGGGGTCTCGAGATATAGGTCAAAACGTGGACCCGGGTAACCTTTGGTTGTGTATGTACAATATGGGTGTCAAATGAAAGCTGTTGATAAGTGCTTTAATACGGGGTAATTTTCATACCTATTGATGACTAGGGTCTCGAAATATATACCAAAACGTGGACCCGCCGTGTCTTTGCACCGAATTAAACCAAACTTATGCACATTGTTAAGTAAGTATTGAAAATGGGTTTCGTAAAGTTTGGTTGTAATTCGGAGCAGTCGCAACGGGTACAGCGTTCTTTTGAGCCAGCCATAATGTCGTTTACTTTTTTAACGCTTGGCGCGGAACTGAACTGTCAAATTGACAGTGTGTCAATATTTCTTTCTGATTTGGATGCCATAAGGAAAAAACGTAAGTGCAACATGTAAAAATTGTTTGTGAATTTTTTTGGAGTGGATTTTGGAACAGTGAATAATTTCTTACGAAATTTGAGAATTTAATGTGAAATCCGAATGAAATTATGTGTTCGTGGAAAAAACAATTTTTTTCGTTTTTTTTTTTTTTTGAAAAATATAAATGGATAATGGTTAAAAAAGCTCCAATGCTTAAGGGGTTAGGGGTAGTCAGAATTTTCAAAAAAACGATTTTTTTTGCATTTTCTTAAAGTATAATGTTTTAAAAATATTGTGTAAAAATTTGAAGTGAATCCGACAAATACTTTTCAAGTTATTCAACAATTAACAAAGGGCGCTCGGCCGCTCCGGAGCCGATAGCAAAACTTTAAATGCGTTTTTCTCAAAACTATGTTTTTCAAACTGGTGAACACTGTAACTTAAAAATCGCTACGTAGATTTCAATAAAATGTATACAGCTTTTGAAAAACATAAAAAACTTGTGCCTGATCGAAGGATTTTTTTTTCAAAAATTTCGATTTTTTTTTAACAATTAACTGTTGGTTTTTTTTTCTAAAATCTGGAAAAAATTTTCTGAGGCCGCCATTTTGTTCATTTTGAAAAAAAAAGAAAAGCTTCGATCAGGCACAAGATTATCTATTAATAAAACTAATTTTTCTTGTCCGATTGGTTTTAGATGAATCTGCAAGGACTTGTGATGTTCACCGCAAGGGACTTCTGGAGAAACGGGCTTCACACAAACAGCGATAACTTTTGCAATTATTAATTTTTTTTTTTTGAAATTTTGGTGAAGTCAAGTTAAAACATGATGTTTTTATGCTATGTTTTTATTTTTGTTAAATAAATTAATTAAGTAGCAAAAAAAAATTCGTGAAAATCATCATTTTTTCGGGCCTCTGACTACCCCTAACCCCTTAATAAAACATATAAATTGAAACGAAAAATTCATGGATGATCAGGAAAAAAGACGATTGTTTATTCATATGCGTTGATTTGAAATTTAAAAACAATCTTCTTTTTTCCTGATTTTCAATTTATATTTTATATTTACTCAAAAACAAATAGAAAAACAAAAAATATTGTTTATGCCAAAGCGCTTGAATAAAGAATAAAGAAATAAATAATATGAAAACCATATATTTTCTGTTCTAAACCATATCTATTCTATTTTAGTGTGCCCAGCGAAGGGGGCTGGGTTTGCTAGTACTTATATAAAAATGAATGTTTGTCTGTATGTCCTCGATGAACTCAAACACTACTGGACCGATTATTATACAAATTGTATGTGTATATCATATTCTCCACGGAGAAGGTTTGCAGAATATTCTCATTGCGGCCACTCGCAGAGTAGCAACTTCTGCCCGTTCAACCGATTTTTTTGAAATAAACCAACTCAATAAAATGGTTTAGAATGAATTGAATATTTGCGTGCTGATTTTCGATTAAAGTTATTTTTCTTAAATTTATTTTAGATGTTGGCGTAGCAACGCGCGCAGGGTACAGCTAGTATTAAATAAAAAATAGATGTAGCATTACGGAAATAATTTTTTGGTCCATCCTAGTGTGCACGCATATCCGCATGCAACTATATATTTAGGTATGTAAGTGCGTCGAAGGAGAGCATCACAGCCGCCATCTAAGTACGCAGTCAAAGTGTAATTATGCAAGCAATAGAAAGATGACAAATGGTGATAAATGAATTGCTTTGAAAGTGGCATAGTTAGTAAAGAATGAACACAGATATGTGCATAGTATATATGAAAGTTTGTATGTCCACACTCTTATTTTTATTACACAGTTTCATTGCGGCGCATCTCCCACTGCCACAATGCACTTGAATTTTTGTTCACAACTTCCTTTTTGTCTCCGCATTATGCCTTAGCCTTAGCAAAACAAAATGCAAAAGTGTTGTGAGTGTTGTCATAACAGTTCATAAATTTTGACCGGAATTACCAATATAAAAATCCATATGTACATATGTATGTATCTACATAAGTATGCCTGGGTACAAATATAATACACACATCAAGACCACACATAATAAGTCTCATAAGTGGAAAACCATATGCTTTTACAAAATCTAGTTATGTATACATGAATGGATGTACATATACTCGTATATATATGCACATGCATATAGGTATATGTGTATAAGCGCAACTATGCGACCAATCACAGTTGAGTTATATGTCGTACATCAGCCAATAAGGAGTGATCATCGCTTTCGATGAGCAACAAATTGTTAAGATCGCATTTGATGCAAACTTCTTAACGATTCCAAGATGTCTTTAGTCATACTTTGGCCGTCGGAAAACTAAGGTTTGATAATGAGCGCTAATAACTTACCTACGCGATCGTTTACGCATATCGATTTTTCTTCGACCGAAATAGAGTCACTTTATAATTGCAGTAGTTACAACTTTGATATTAAGACCACACAATCGAATTACTATGACAATAATATAAGAATTCAAGATTCCATCAAAATTCGAAATTGTTTTGACTGTTTTAATCAAAGCTATTCGCGTTTAACCAACAACGTTCATTCTCCTGGACCGAAAATCTCGACAGAATGGAATAATACCACCACGCCAGATCATCCTTGTATACTAAATATGCAAAATTTTCTTTCAAATTCAAATAACCCTTCAATTGATGCCAAATGCTGCGAACTTCAACTGACAGCGACTCCAAAGCCTAGATGTGTGACAGGATTCAAAACTCATGTTGAAGGTAAGTGCTGAAGTTCGGTCGGGACCGAACTTTAAATACTCGGCATATGTTTTTAGTGGTTAGGAGTAAAATGAGGGTATGATTCGATAATATAAATCGTCATAATTTTCCGGATGCTACAAGCCCATCAAAAAACTGTTAACGAAGCCTTAATTTTCTAAGTGAGTATTGAACCTTAAGCAAATAATTCGATGTGTTTTCTTTTTGGCAAAAGTAGAAATATTCTTGAATGTACCTCGAACTTTTGTCAGTACAGCATCCTTTTGTGAGTTTGTAAGTAGGTTTTAAATATTTCGAAACGTTGATAGAGTGTAAAGCGACCCATTTCGTTCCGCGGAGGAATAATACTGAATTTCCTGGACTTCGTTTTGCGTGAAATAGGTGTCTGCGTGAAAATAAGGTGTGAAATTGGGAAGTGCTAAATTCGGCCAGGGTCGAACTTTTCCGAATAATTTAATTTAGGCTGGCTGTTCGGGATGAAATAGACCTATAGAAAATGATTAAAGACTTAATGAAAATGTAACATCAGATGGACCAACGGAAGTTTAGTCTTGAAAATAAAAAGTGTTTGTCCGATTCGTGAAACAAGTTTAGGAGGGTTTCATTAATAAATTATCTTTTTCAAAATTTTTCTTTCATGTATGCCTTCATTTGTACCAATGTGTTAGGGATATTGATTTTTTTTTTTTTTAATTTTTTGAAAATCCCCCTTAAGTGGGAGGTGTGCGTTATTATTGACATACTTCAATACCAACCTACCTTGGATAACTAAAAAGGGTAGCTGCACCATTTTCTTCTTGAAGACTTTACATACTCCTCAAAGGTTGTTTGGTCACTTGAGTACCCTTCCGAGTGTTCAAACTGATTTCATGGCTGATAATCTCAAAGAAGTTAGACTTTTTGGTCTTAAGGATTTAGTTACGAACCTATCACTTTATCTTGGGTTTTTGAATGATGGCTTCTGCAATAAGTTTCTCTACTTGTGGAACATGTCAAGGCGCATACTACAAATTGAAGCAGAAGTTTAGCCTGTTTAAAATCGGTTCGGCTTACGAGCAAATCAGAATAGAGTTTTGTCTGTTTCTACGAAAAAATGTTGCCCTTCAATATCGCACTCAACTCTATACAAAGTCAGTCATGTTTCTTGCCTACTCTGAAATGAGCACAAAACTCTGCCAATGTCTACCTTTGACTGGCACACGTATTTCTTAATATTAACGTTTTAAGTAGTCAGTTGGTTTTCAAGGCAGCTGAAGCTTCTCAAAGGAGGAAATTTGCCTTTGCCTTTGTTGAGGGTGGCATTTTTAGAATCGAACACACAATTTTCTTACCGATTACGCTTCTACGCTTACTTAAAATCGAACACGAAAAGCGTTGGGGGCAATGAAAAACCAACATTATTTCGGAAAAACGAAATCACTATTAAAAAATAAAAAAAAATAAATAATTGGCACGTACACTTCTGTTAGGTGTTTGGCCGAGCTCCTCCTCCTATTGATGTCTTGATGTTATTCCACAAATGGAGGGACCTACAGTTTCAAGCCGACTCCGAACGGCAGATATTTTTATGAGGAGCTTTTTCATGGCAGACGAAATCACTATTAGTCTCTCATTAATTTTCTTCCAAAATAAGCGTACCTAGCCCTAGTGATGGTAGAACAGGCGCACAGAAAGTGCTTCGCTGCCTCATCTTCTTCATGGAGAGAGATGAAATGGTCACAATTGGTGAATACAGATACCTTTCAATAACTAAGATTAAGGGCACCATGAGCTTAGCCCACCTATGACTCTTCCCAGTTATGCCTTTTTCTCTATTTTCAACAGCTTCGATGTCGATGACCAAATAAGCGAGTTCTATTGGGATTATTTAGATCCCATCTGGTAGCCAGAGTGGAAATAGTAAGAAACATTTACCAACATAGTTAAGAGGTGAGTTTACAAATGGTTAATCCAGCTTGGTTGTCACTGCACTGTTATCCGTCCACCTATTCTCACCGACGTAGTTCATGCCGTTAGGGATTTAGAAAAGCTCTTCTCCGCTATCTTCGACATAGACAGATATTGCTTGAAATGAGTTTCGTAGCCGTAAGGAAAGATCCTAAATTGTGTAAATCCTGGCTGGCTATTGGGATTAAGCCATTACCGAACCCCAAAGAGATCATTTTTCTTAACTTGAGGTATTGCAAATTTTATAGGGTGAAGGCCCAAGCTTACAAATTTAGTGTCGTATGTATCAACATCTTTTTAATATAATAATAGTTAATCTCAACAGGATTTCATCTGCCGACGGAAAACAACTGTAGGATATATCCGCAAAATATTTATATGTACGAGGATCGGTGGAAAAGTCCTTGCAAAAATAAAAACTACTTAATTGTTTGGGGTAAACCTTTTTTTATTTTTCGACATAGTCTCCTTTTATGCGTATACACTTCGTCCAACGCTGTTATAGTTTGTGAAACCCTTTCGATTTCGGAATTTCGTTTCGGATTAGTGCAAGCATGAAAAAAGTCATTCGTTTCTGCAATCACCTCCTCGTTTTCCCGCCAGCCATTTATTCAAATAATAGTCGAAGTGATCCGAGAGAGCCAAGTCTAGAGAATAGGGTGGGATGTGAAACGAGTTGGAACCTTATTCCCGGAAACCACAAATGGTTCGTAGGACACTAAGCCGATACATTTTTTCCATAAAAATTTATATTAAGTGTATCAGCTGACTACTCTATTATACAGAACTCTTTTACTGTGTCTAGAACTGCAATTATTCCGCATTATTCGTGATAAGTAGAACTGTACGATGTCTTTTCAATGTGTTTTTCAGGTAGGGTAGCAGGTACAATGATAATTGGTTTCGCATAGGGTTCTCGCTCTTCATGAACCAGCTTCCTCTACGGATCAAAACCCTTTTTAATAAACATTTACACCAGAGCCCATAAAATAAATAATATTAGACAATCTCATAAGAGTAAGTGATGCCCAAAAGGCAGAAGACATATTACCTAGTAGTTGATTATTAAGTAAAAATGGGAAATGTATTAGAATAATACGTAAAAATTATTTCAAATATTTCACTTCCCCTCGTATATTAAAACGACAACCGATTCTGTATTTGTAACTATACTAACTTTCGAAGCTTCGCTAGATACCTGTGTAGATTTCGTTGATCTCATACTCACACTCCCTCCTAGTGAATTTTTGTTTACTTTATCGTAACATTAACACCACTAATACGTCTATTTTAACTTTGAATAATCCCAAGTTACTGGCGGTAATATTCGATAGTTTTCATCGCGAACACAGTACAGGCGATATGCAAGGTGCTCGGCAGGCATCCTGTAAACTGCGATGCGTACATTTTGTCGACGAGGACCAGATGTATGTCCCCTGCTAAAGGTCATAACACAGTTCTCACTCTATAAGTAGGCCCTATAGTATTTCAGATGTACGACACACTAGACAGAGCAAGTTTACTGGGGCGGCAGCCCTTGGTCGGGAAAAACCCCGAGTCATTCCCGTAACGTAGAACCGGCTGTCATGGCACAATTACGTTCTGGATACTGTAGCAGGTTAAACTTCTACTTATCCAGAATTCATTCCGAATATCCGGTATTAGCGAATCGCCATTCTGAGTGACAGTCAGGCGGCACCCATGGCCCTATCGTCCATGTTACTTGAGTGTACCGAGAAACTTAATCTACTAGGAATGCACAATTGCATTCGGCTAATTTGGGTCCCAGGACACAGGAGTGTAAGTGGGAACGAAGTAGCAGACATTGGGGAGAGGGGCTGCGGCCTCGCCTTTAATAGGAGCCGAGCCCTTCCTTAGCATGGGACAACACACCATCAAGGAGAAGCTCAGGTGTGAAGAGCTATGGCTAAGGGAGGTATGCTGGCATCAAACTATGGGGCTACGCCAGTGCCAAAGACCTCAAGCCTGATTCGAGTGAAGGCGGGGCAGACGCACAGAAAGTGGTCCGCCGTCTCATCCTCCTCTTCACAAGCTGGGAAAAGTGCACTGTCTGAGATGCCCACCTTTTCCATGTGCTTTGCCCATAGAAAATGGCCCTTCATCAGTCCAACCAGCCTCCTACAGCCCCCTCTGCTTAGCGACAAGAGGAACTGCGACAGACGGTTGGATACGACAGGTAGCATCAATTTTGTCCATCTGCAGCCTCTCTCAGCCTGCCAAGCTCGCTTGAGTAACCCATTTGCTAACCGTGGCTTTGATGGCTACAGAAGGGAGTGGCAGAACGGGCTCCGGGCCAAAAAAGTTGGCCTCAGTGCCGAGTTTGGCTAAAGAGTCAGAGATCTCGTTACCCGTGATACCCACGTGTCCCGGGACCCATGTTAGCGTCAGGCTATTATGTCTGCCGACATACATAGTTCAGCCTGGATTTATAGGACTCGACTACCCTTGAAGTGGTTGGGGGCTGTCTAAGGCCATGAGCGCAGCTTGCATGTCGCTGCAGACACATATATGTATATGTTTTCCACAACAAAGTTCATCGCTTCTTGAACAGCATACACCTCCGCTTGAAACACAGTTACATGCATTCCAGGAGCAAAGTGCAGTTTTGTCTAGCTGGATTCCACGTAGACCCCGCAGCCGGAGCCGTGCTCGGTCCGCGAGTCATCCGTGAAAATGCGCAGTCTTTGCCGGACCACCTTTTTTTGAGTTTGATCACAGTTGAGCCTCTGGTAGCACCACACTATATCTCTCAAAACTTTTAGTTGTTTTTGTAACAGTTTACAAATCCCTATTAAGCGCAGGGTTGGACGTCATCTGCAATCTCATTCTTTGTGTCCGACACCGTTTTTGTGGCGTCTTTACTAAGTCCTGTCTAGATGGTGTTCCACTAAGTGTTGCCATCTAAAACACCTAACCACAGTATCACGAATTTCACCACATATGTAAATCGTCTCTACGTACCAGAATAACTTGGGTTTTTCTCGACCAACTGCTGTTATTTCAGCGTTTATCATTGACCTGATATCAAGTCCATAGACTGCCGTTTCAACATTCAGTTAAAAACCTTGTACATATATTTACACCCACATATGAATATTTAAGACATGTTAAACAATTTTGTTCCATTGTATAATTTAAAATAATTCTAAGTTCCGATTCTTTCAATTTTAGACGTTACACTGGATGAAGTATCAACAATTTTGAATGTTCCTAATGTTGCTGGAAATCGGAAAGAGAGAACTGCGTTCACCAAAGAACAAATAAGAGAATTAGAAGCAGAATTTGTGCATTCAAACTATTTAACACGCCTTAGAAGATACGAAATAGCTGTCGCTTTAGACTTGACAGAACGTCAGGTGAAAACGCTTTACCTAAATCCAATAGCGAGTTACTGAATTAATTTATTGTTTTACTTTTAGGTTAAGGTGTGGTTTCAAAACAGGCGCATGAAATGGAAGCGTCTTAAACTGGAGTCTCAAGCTCAAAATACGGTTGAATTTCGACAAACAAACACTCAAATGGTTATTTAACAGTTTAAACATATTTATGTATTATTAATATTTGTATAAATTTAGATGGAAAATAAAATGTATACAAGTTAAAAATAAGCTATTTTCTAATCTTTTTTGTTTTAGATGACTTGGATTTTAATCCCACCGTTTTCACTTTTTTTGAAGGCATCGTTTTTAGTATTTCTTTTGCGGCCGTTACTTGTGCGATACTCTTTTGAGTTTTCTTTGAAACAGTTGGTTTAAGAGCTTTCTTGGCCTTCTGCACAGCTCCACTCAGAGGCTTCCTTTTGATTAACTTTTCCAAAGGATCCACTTTTGGGCCTTTTACGGACTTGCTAAAGGGAATAGCCCCTTTTTTAGTATTTTTTCGTAACTGTGCTTTGCTGCTGTTTTCTTCATCTTCCGAGTCGTTAGTAAACCCATAAGTTTCTTCATCTGAGCTTGTTGAGACTCCGTCAGTATGATTTCCATCGTCGCTATCATTTTCCTCAGCACTTTCATTGCCGCTTTGTGACGAAGCAACGTAATCTTCGTCTTCCGAATCATCATTTATTGTGTTGCCTAGTAGGTCTTGTAGTTCTAAATCTTTCGATTTTTTCGACTTTTTATTTGCATCGCCTATAGCACCTTTTGATTTTCTTTTACCAGTTATTGCTGTGGAGTTTTCTTCATTAACTTTTGTAGATTTTGTCTCACTATCATTGTCATTTACAATTTTATTTGGTTCAATAAGCACCTTGGAAAAGTCAATGCCCAAGTGTGCATACTTCTCATTTAGTTTTTTTACCTTTTCCAATTTTTTCAATGCACGTTTTTGATAATTTTTATCGGACCAATTATTCATTTGCTTTACCTTGCGATGTATAGCTGCTGTTTTATGGGAAACATATATATCTCTGCCAGCCTGTAAATTCACAGTCGAGCTTAAATACTATTTATAATAATAATAATTTTTATTATTTCATTACCTTGTTTTTAACTTTGCGCACCGAAGTTTTGAAGTAATTGTATAATTGTTTTTCTGGAGGTATATAAGCGGCTTTAACAACTTTCTTAAACATAAGATAATTATCCATGGTCTCTGCAGCCACCTCCGCCACTTCTGGATATGCAAATTCTACAAAGGCGTATCCTTTGCTGCCTCCAGTACGACGCGAACGTCCTAGCCGCAAGCGTGTGACTGCGCCGAACTGCTCAAAGTAGTTCTTCAATTGCTCTTCGAAAAACCCATGTGGTAAATGTTTAATGAATACAATTCCGCGTTTATTATCATTCTTCTCTTGCTGTTTTTTTAGTTTCTTGTCTAACTGTAATAATGTGAGCCAAACAGTTTTAACAACAGTATAGGGCTTTCATAGGAAGTTGCTACGCATAATATTGACATTTTTGTAGCGCAAAGGGTAAATAACAAACTTACTTGTCCGGAAACCACCACTTGTGACTCCGAAGATTGTTTCGGCATTGGTCTGCCGGAATTTTTTGACTTATTTTTACGTATAGGAGGCATCGAAATTAAGAATATGTTTGAATCGAAACAAAACTACAATAATTTAATACACACGTGCAGATAAAATAATTGGGGATTCTTCTTCTTTACCGAGGACAAGTCCTAATAAGACTTAAAACAGCTGCTCATATGACTCAATATAAAATATTACCATTCACAATGAAATTAAACTTGGGGCATTCACTACTTCGTTATATTAATAAACAATATAGCTAATACATATATATCGGTTTTTTTAACTGAATGATAACTATCGATATCGAAAAGTATGATTTGACAGCTGAGAATGGTAAACTGTGTAAATATTTCTGTTCAGTAAGATTTGGCAAGTGTCATCATGAATCGTTTAACGCTTGAACAACGTTTTCATATTGTGAACATTTATTTTGAAAAAACTAAATCTCTTCGTGAAGTCCATAGTGCACCGGCGGCATCATCGGTCCTGAATGGTGAGCGCTATCGAGCAATGCTATTGAAGTTCTATTCCCAAAAAAATTAATCAGCTTAACATCGATGACATTTGGTTCCAACAAAACGCTGCCACTTGCCATATAGCGCGCTTCAAATCGATTTATTGTAATATTCAAGTCCCAATAACACTATGCGGTCAGGTTTATTGGAAAAAGTAATCAACAATTGGTCTGATCAAATGGATCATCTAACTCGTAGCCGAAATTCTCTAGTAGAATATAATAAAAAAGTGTATTATTTTTTATTTCTGTTTTGTATTATAATTTTAAATTCTAAGGCTCTTAAACAAATATCCTATATAACTACATAATCACACATTTTGTTTTAAGTAAAGTATTTGCATCGTTTTCGTGATGATTGGTAACATGTTAACACTATTTGGTGAAGTGAATAATTTGTATGTAAATAAATGAATCAACCTTTTGTTTGAAGCTTAAGAAAAAACTATTTTATTTAAATAAAATTTGTTGCTACTTAACTTCTTTCTTTAGCCACTTGATACACATTTTTGTTCTATTCATTGTTAAGTTATGAGGAATTTTATTTTAGTTTTTTTGAAGGAAACAAAGATAACGAAATTAAAATTGTATGGTTATTTTTATATGTATTTTGACAATATGCCAACAAAACAAATTTAAGAAAAATCGTGAAATAATTTTTTTCCACAAAAGTAGTTTTTTCTAGAAACTACAAAAAATCATATCTACATTAAAAGCCTAATATCTACATGCACCTTAACTGGGAACTAAACGGTGAGCAATCCTCACATGTTCTATGACCAGTTAAAAGCCAATATTATAAGTTACCTAGTCTCGGTTGTCGTAAAGAAGTGGATAGTTTTTTGCTGGGTTTTCTGTACTTGTGGTTTGAAGCAGTTTTCTTAAGCACTTCTCTTGTTCCTAGACCAATAGTTTTATATTGTATTTGCCAGACGCTTTTTCATGGCGCCCAGGAAAATCAAGAATGGGGAAATAAAAAAAAAAGGTTCACTAAATACAAGGGCGCAGTTGGTGTCACTAGACCAACAATGTTTTGTACGTATGATTGTCACAGCAAGGTATTGGCGAAGTAGAAAACAAAAAAATTAATTCGCCTTGTTTTATTTTGTGCTGACAGCAGACATGGACAAAAACAACAGAGCAGCTGATTTACCAACACCACCTTTAATCGTTTCGCCTTGACTAAATATCATAGGGAAAATCGCCAAAATATCAAATATGCCAGTAAACTTTTTTTTATACGGGACGAGGAAACATGAATTTACGTTTAAAATCACAACAGAATACCATTATAGAAGTTGACAAAAACTATATCTATTTTTGACTAGAAATACCAAGCACTTTTCGATCTGTATCCTTTAGCACACCCGAAGGCAGATAGCGCAAAACATCGGCCGGAGCATTTTTCAGCATTTGTAGGCGCTCATTTTCAACCATTTCCATTCTAAAAATTGATTAATTAATTAATTAATAATTTTTTTCTGTTTTATCAAATGAAAGTGCAAGGCACTCACCGTTTTCGTTCTTCGTTGATCAAGTATTCATGCCATTTAATATCTTCTGCAGCATCAGTAGCTCGTTTTTGTCGGCGCAACTCAATCATTTCCTGAATGGCACGACCATGTTCTTTTATCTTTAGGCGACGCTTTTCATCCGCTAGTTGATCCAACTTATCACGATCTGCCAATTGTTTTCGCATCTCAGCAAGGAAGATAGCATCTTCATTTTTCTCCCGCTCAAGTTTGCGACGTTCTTGGTCACTACGATAACGTTCAAATTCCACACGCATTTGTATTCGGTCATTATATTGCTTTTCAAGGTTTTGTTTATATCTTATATCCTCATTTGTGTTACGCTCCTCCACCAACAAATCAAGCAATAAGTTTTCGCGTTTTCTTTTCTCATTCTATAATGTGGACATAATTGAAAATATACAATAATATTACAATTTAGCCAAATAATGAAATACTTACTTCGACTTCGAACAAATGCTGTCCAATACGATCACTCAATTCAGCCCTCTTTTGTAGCTGCATCTGTCTCTCCAATTTAGTTTGTAAATTCTTCTCCTCGCGTTCCTTTATCATCTCTTGGAAACGTTCGGCTTCGTCAACTTTTTCTGAAACTTGTGCTAATTTCCATTCCTCTTGTTTACGTTTAAACTCCTCCATTTCCTCTTTGGCATTTTGTTTCCTTCGCTCCAATTCTAATAATTCTGTATCGTGCTCGGCCTTGTATTTCTGCAATAATCTTTGCATCTCATCCTTTTCCTTTAGCACTTCAGTATATTCATCTTTTCGTCTTTGCTGCGTTTCAGCCATTTGACCCAAAAGAATGTTACGAATTTCTTCCTTCTTTTTCAATTCATTTCTTTCAGATTCTATGAGATCTTCTTTGCAACGAAGTCGTTCTTTTTCAAATTCAATATTTTCTAAGCGCTTTAGTTTCATTTGCTCCTCCTTGAGCTTCTCCGTTGCTATCCTTTGTTCTGCAAGTTGTTTTGATATAAATGCCGCTTTTAGTTGCTTCTCCAACTGGCGTAACTCCGAATTATTCTGTCGAAGCTGCTGACGCTTCTTCTTATCTAAAAAATCTTGAACCTTTTGTGCTTTTAGTTCTATTGAAATATCTGTAGTTTCTTGTTGGGCCCGTATGCGCGGATTTTCAGCCGTCATTTGTACTTCCTGTGCTCTTAAATCCTTTACACGACGTTCCTGCTCCATCACAGTCTCTATAAAAAGATTGTTGACTTTGTCCACATTGCGATCGGCATCCACCGGAATCCTGCACCGAAAAGTACCAAACATTTTGCAAATTTCTAATATCTTGTATTTTATTTTCCAAAAAAAGATTATAAAATAAATTCTTATTCTGAGATCTCCACTGGCAACAAACGCCTTGGTAAATTTTTTAAATAATAATAAGCGACATCTACAGTATTTTTGTTTAAGATTTTTGCCTGTTTTGTGCGATTGTGGGACAAAGCGAATTGAGTACAGAAAGTGGTGTCTTCTTTTATGTTTCGAGATTGACGTCAGGCTCCTTTCCAATACAAAACATATAAACAAACGGAATAGAACTTGTGATATGTAAACTAAACAAACTAATGAAAACAAAGTGGCGTGCGTTAAATTGTCAATGCACTAATTAATATAAATATTCCAAATGCAGTTTTTTGCGTTTTTATGCGGATGTGCGTATAATTTATTGTGTTTTGTTTTGACGTCATCGCTGAATAATATACAAACAAGAGGAGAGGAAATTACTTTTTGTGAAGAGGTACGGAAAGCGAAAGCAATGGAGACTGCCTCCTTCAAATTAGTAATACAGTTTCCTAATGCTGTGTTCCGTTCCGTCTTGCTTTTATTTAATTTACTTTTTAAAATTTTGGACAGAATAGGGGAATTTGGTAGAGCAATCTGTAGTGGTGTCTACAGAGAACGCAAATTCACGTTCTCTAGTGTCTACAAAAGTAAGGGGTATGTTTTTTGCTAAGGCTATAAAAAGTACCACCACACTTTGCTACAGAAAAATCAACTATCTACTATGAACCTACTAGTTTCTCGACTTCTTTCATTTATTTACATAAGCGCTGCCATACTTATACCGTGCAGCAGCTGAACTAACTACTTATAATGCTTTTTTGCTTGCTACATAATAAACCATACCATTTTACAATTGTAAATCGACTGTAGCATTTTCGAAAACAGCTGATCAGAATAGTGTACTATACAACTTTTTAAGAAAATGTCGTATACTAGTTTTTAGAAAATTTTGCAAGTTACGTACTTTATTAAGAACTGATACTTTTTATTCATACTTTGTCTCGTGGCATAAGTGATCAAAACTAATATCTGCATTACCCGTATTGTATATTTTTCTTTCAGTACTTGTGCATACTAGGTGGTAGTTTTTGGTTGTTTTAAGTAGAATTGAAATATTCCAAATTTTATTTTATCAGTTTCAAAAAATTGAATGTCGCAAGAGGTACAATACTTCAAATTTAAATCTCTTTTCAAGTAAAAATTTTGAGGCCGCTTTACTCTGTTCTTGGTTCAATAATTCATACTGTCAAAGTCATACTTATTAGCATTTTCACACAATTTTACAAAAAAAAAAAAAACAAAAATAATAATTTTTCGGGCTGTGCCTTTAAACAGAATCTTGGATTTTTATTTCCCCGGTGCTCTGGAAAGATAATTTGTGTTAAACCGCATCCCAAACGTCAACATTTAATTGCATTTCAAGATTATTATTTATTTATGCACAATTTTTTTGATTTCCTAGTGATTATGAAAGATTCATCATCCAATTTTGTTTTTTAATAATTTTTTATAAATAAAAAATATTGTTTAGAGTGATGAAAATCTTTATTTCTACCTTTGCCGCTCCTTTGATTTTCTGTTTATATACTGCAGCTGTCTAGTTCACAAGTGTCAAATATGGTTGACGTTCGACGGTATTTGCAAAAATTATACATTTTCCGATAGGGTTATTAATTTTGTCTCACCTTGTATACTCTTCTTTGATTCTTATTGGAGTTCACTGCTTGTAAGAGTCGATAGCGTGCCAAACATCACTATATGTCTGGAGGCACAATTTTACATTATAAGCTATGCTTATATTACATATATTAAGGTGTTGGATATTGATTGGTAGGATTGAAAGAATTAATAAAACACGGAACAAAAATGGAAAAGACGAGGGTTTAACATTTGGCATATTGAACTTTATCAAATTCTCTAAAGAGTAAGTAAGTTTTCAATGTATATTTTATATATATTTTTTATTCCCTACTGTGGCTTACTGTAATCATGATTTCTAGCACAGAGTTGTTATATGTCGTAATCCTATTCTGTTGTGCTCTTCATATTTTTGCGATTTATATTTCATACAAATTTTCGTATGCCAGCGCCTCGTTTTTACGTCGGACGGCCTCTCGCTTCGTTAAATCTTCGTTCGTGTGTTCATATCGCATATCGTTTACGTGTTTCATTCAAAGTGGACAGAATTGGATGTTGGAAAAGTCGAGTTGAGTGCAAAATAAAAAATACTTTGTTTCAGAGAGAATATTGTTTAAACTGAAGTTGAAATAATGTGAGAACAATGTTACAAATATTTGAATCTTTAAATAGTGTCGAAATAATTAATAAGTTTTCTGAAATCAATGCAAATTTCGCCAGCTGCAATTTTATGAATGAATAATGAGAAAACGCAGTTATAGCGAATGTACATGGAAGCAAACAGAAAAATTTAATAGGAAAGAATTCCAAACAATAAAAAGAGCTGAAAAGTTTTTAAGTTGTAGTGATTGAAGTGAACCAAGTGAAAAAAACGTACTTTGGACTGTGTAATTACCATACGCAGAAGAGGCAAACACTGCATATTGCGAAAGTACATTGCGTGCATATTGCAAAAATCACGCCCACAGACGAAAACATATCAAAAGTGCATTGTAAAATAAGCCTGAAAAATGTCTGGTCAACGTGTCAATGTGAATGCTGCTGAAAAGGACGTGGAGAAGTTTATAAAATTTTTGGCGCTGAAGTCAACTCAAGTCGTTGTTCAGTCGCGCTTAGGTGAAAAAATACAGACTCCATGTAATCCACTCGCTACTGGTAGTGATTGGTTCAATATAGTTATACAGGACCATCCTGATATTTATGCTGAAACGAAGCGTGCGTTAGCATTGGAACCTGGTCAAAGCATATTAAAGCGATTGCCTCTGTGTGTCGAGATTTCGCTACGCACAGTGGAAGGAGACCAAATGGTGCTAGAAGTGTGGTCTTTAGATATACAACTACCTGGTTGTCATAAAAATTGTAAAGATGACATATGCGAAGTACTCATAAAGAATGCAGAAAATGGCAAGGGCGGCGTCGCAAATGGTACAGGCGCAACTTTATCGGAGCAACAGACTTTGAAGGCAGCGCACGCTATTTATAACCGAATGGGCATTCTACTGAAGTCACTTATCTCGTTGACACGTGCTACTCCAGGATACAAATTATCCCGACGTCAATGTCCAGAAGCATATGGTATTTACTATCGAATTTACGTGGATAGGCCACAGTTGCACACCTTAGGCGAAGGCCATAAAAATGTGAAAATCGGGCAGCTAAATACGATAGTTGGTACCTTGAGTATGTCAGTTTCTTACCGTACCAAAATGACGATCACACCCACAACCGCAGATGCACAAAATGGTGAAGGCAACACAATCATGCTAAAGTCTGACCATTTTCGTCGTAACGATTCTTCGCCCACTCAAAACGTATCTTTAACAGGGTTGAAAAGAGGTACGGGTGCAAATGGTGAAAGAAGAGTAGTTGATATTGAAAAGCCATTGCGCCCAGGAGCGTTCACAGATGTTGGCAAACTGCGACAATGGACGGAAAAAGATTATGTTTTACCTGAAACACCACCGTTTGAATGGCTATTGCGTCGTCCACGCCACGAAAGCGGAGGGTCTGCAGGTTCAGTCGAGTCATTAAATAAAAAGAGTGATGGCAGTGCAGCAGTACCGAATTCGTGTAATGGCCAAGAGCAAGGCATTCAAAATAATAACGACGGCGTGGTCAATAATGCCAATAATAATACAAAGGTGATTAATAACAACAATGTAATGGCGTTTAAGAGTTTAGAGAATGGACAAAATGGTACACAAACAAAAACGCCAACCGACAGTGGCACGCTCTCACAGTCACCCATCAAAAGTCTTTTTGTACCCGCCCCAACAACGTCGCGTCACAGTACAGCGCCAACACATTTACCAATGCATCGGCCCGATGATGGTAACCTGCTCAAAGAGTTGAACTTTCCTTTTGCCTTACCAAATTCACATGTAAATGATTTGGCGAAATTTTATCGTGATTGCTATCATGCGCCTCCACTACTTGGACTGAACGAAACACAACCGGAGACAGCGGTGGAAGAATTAGAGGAATTTGAAACATCCTTAGAAGACTACGACGAACTAGTTTCGCAACTCGCGTTAAGTACATCTTCTTCTACGGGCAGCCGCAGCAGTGGTGGACTACAAATGAGCAACTAATACCAACTGAACGGGGTAAAAGATTAATTGATACTAGTATAAGTACATAAATAGATATGTAGGTAGTTAATAGAGTAAGCACGAAAGCCGAGGAACTATTCACTAGAATTACGATCAAACGACTAGGCTTGCATTTCTTTAATTTGCATTATTTATTCTTAATTTTATAACAATATAAGGTTTGCATATACATATACATACAAAATATAATAAGACTTATTTGTTAAGTGTTTATATTTAGTAAGTACATAAATATTGTTTAAATGATCAATTGTTACGGAAAAGAACACTGTGTGCAGAAGACGTTTTTTTTGGAAATTTGTACTGTTATGCCTCTGTTTCAATTGGTAAATCAGTGACTAAGATAAGATAATCAGTTCTGTATTAATGCGAAAATTTACCCAAAATATGTTAATATTCAAAAAGGAATAGGTATCTGAAGCTATTCCTTGTAACGAAGTTTCCTTTACTTACTCAAATCTGATATTGTTTTATGTCTGCAACCTGCACACGGTATGGTTTAGTGCCTTCTTTAACAAATATTTTGCTACGAAAATATAAATGAAAATGCTAAAATAATTTACCTCTATTGTGTTAAAGATGAAGGCATACATATTATTTTTATGTACATGTAAAATAAAGATTTAATTAAAAAAATAAAATAGTTTTAAAAAATTGAAGACTAAAATTTTATACATATGTATGTAATTCTTTCCGAGTAAATGGTGAAAGAAGCAATAATTTTTTGTTTTCTTTAAAGAAAATTATCGGAGTGCATCAATTGCCTAGTATCTGCATAATAAACAGCAGAATTGTTTAAGTAATTATAGTTCAAAGTTCTTTAGACGAGCATGCATATTACATATGTACATACGTGCATCCATGTAAATAAATTCATACAAATACATATACATAATTAAAAAAAAAACTCATTCAACGGCAACTTGATTTTTTAACGATGGTACAGGTGCTTTGAAAAGGGCCACATAAGGCAAGTATTCAAATGAGACAAATTGTGATTACAGTATCGCCAAACAAAACGCTGATCGCTGATTATAAATCCGAAGTCAGTTTTCAAAATTCAAAATGGCGATAATCAGTGGCACTAAAAATCTCTGAATGTTCAATTTGATGACTAAGCTCAACTTTTTGATTTTGAGTCCGCCATCTTGGATTTGCCGTACTGTATATTAATATTAAATGAAAAGTATAAAAACATATTAAATGAACACACTTCATAGTTTCAATAAGAATATTTATTGGTTTAAAAAAGATGACCATACATAAACCATGTATCGCGTTTTTTTAGCTGCATGAGAACTGTCGATATGTTGTTGTTGTAGCAGCATAAACATTCCCCATACTTACATACGGGGAATGCTGCTGGAGTGACAGTCCTTGGCCGGATATTAATCCGGGTCGTTTCGGTAACGTAGAACCGACTGTCGTGGAAACGAGAACTGTCGATATCGATAACTATGATTTGACAGTTGAGAATGGCAAGCTGTGTTGACATTTCTCTTCATTAAGGTTTGGCAAGTCATCAAGAATCGTTTACCGCCAGCACAACATTTCCAAATAGTGGAAATTTACTTTGAAAAAAAAAAATAAATAAATAAATCTGTTTGCGAAGTTCCTAGAGCACTTCGTCCATTTTACACGCTGACGGCATCGTTGGCCCTTATTTCACTCTAAATGAGGAAAGAGCTGGCGTTACGGTGAATAACGAGCGATGCTGAGTGAATTTTTGTTTCCAAAAATTATTTGCTTCCAACAAGATGGCGCAACTTGCCGTACAGGGCGCTTAACAATCGATTTATTGGACTGATCGAATGGACCATGTAACTCGTAGTCGCGGCGGACATATGCCGGGCATTATATAAAAAAATAAATGCCATGAAATTATCTACCAGATTATAATAAAAAAAATCATTCCAACGATATTTCGGTTTTATATTATCATTTTAAGTACTCAAACTCTTAAAAAACACACGACATAAATTAAATACATTTAATCCAGAGCATTATGTATATTTAATTAATTAATTACGTATATTTAATAACATGATTGTATGTAGTTATCTACATAATTACGATGTGGCTGATGGATGTTCGATGACTTGCATTGATTTGCCAAATAACCGCAAAAACCAAATAAAAATTGCACTTTTAATCCGAGAAGAAAATTTCTCAATCCAGATGCTGTACCATCAAAGATTTTAGCGCGGATGTCATCAAATGAAGAGTACTAATCATTCTTTAACCTGTATGTCTAATATTTATACGCGTTTCTTCGTGAAACTACACATACAGTTCATGTTTCACTTGTTTACGTTTTACAAGGTGAAGTTCAAAATAACAAGACTGGCGTCATAAAAATGTTTTTGATGGCACTATCTTTTTAATGAGTTAGTGCGTTGGAAGTTACAATCCTAGCTGACTTCCAGTGAAAGCTTGATGACATTTGGTTTAATGGAAGCGAGGTTATTGCGTCTACAGTGTCAGTATATTTGTGTCATCGGTACAAAAATGAGTTTCGAACAAAGAGCTAATATCAAATTTTGTTTTAAAATCGGTAAAACGTTGAAAAAAGTTTATGGCGATGATTGTCTATCTCTTGCCAGAGTTCATGAGTGGTTTCCACGTTTCAGAGATGGTTGTGAGGACATAAATGACTATGAACATAAGGGCCGCCCAAAATCAGTAATCACCGAAAACTCCATCGAAATTGTTCGTAAATTTATCAAAAATGAACCGAAACCATCGTTGAAATTCATGGAATCGGAGTTGAAAATCTTCAAAACATCGATTTATCGTATTTTAAAATATTATATCATTTGGGCTTACGAAAGGTCTGTGCTCGTTTCATTTCGCCGAAGTTAACTGAACACCAAAAATTGCTCAGAATTCAACATTCAAAAGACTTCAAAAACTGGTAACTTTTACCGTACGGCGAATGCGGCGGTAATGACAATTGTTTAAAGAAGAACAATTTAGTGTTGCGCAAATTTTGATCGATGGTGCTTTTTATATCACATTAAATGCAGTAAATAAATGGAAATTGAATTGAATGAGCCAATTGAAATGTATCCTTATCTTTTTGATAAAAGCTTGAAAGAGTAGAGAAAAGGCTAGGCCTAACCAAGTTTCCCTGAAAAATGAATGCGATCGGGGATCTTGAGGTTATGGTTGCACCCCTTGTCTACGGCTAACATAAATTCTATTAAAACGCTCTTGATTAATTTTATAATAAATTTCATAAGAAAAGTTTTCCCAATCATACCAATACCATACTCTACAATCCATACATCCCGTTAGATGAATTGACTTCGTAACGATCACGTTCAGTTTTTCCGATCCCCGTATGTGGTATTTTTGTTTGTCAAAATTTTTTTTCAACAAACTGTTTTTGAAGCCAACTTTGGAAAGGTTAGGTTATCTTGAACTGGTTGACTTGCACTTTGGAAATAAGTTTCGCATTATTTCTCAACATTGTTAAAGCGGCTCATTTTATTTCTACCACTCTGGGTAGCGCATATACACACATATATTATATATGTATGTGTGCATGAGGTTTGTGTGGTTGTATGTAGGGTCGCATCTGCCTCTTTTTACCTATTATCTAACAAAAAATATTTACAAAAATCGCAAACACAATGATTAATTTTATTTTTAAACTATGTATTCTAATAGGTGCATGAGAATAGAATAGATGCTTGCAATTATATACGACTGTAAACGTACACACACATACGTATAGTATATGTATGTAAAGCCAAATGCGAATTATTTTCAACCGGCATAAACAAAAATATGTATGTACATTAGGGTGTCCTATTAAAAAATGTTGGAGGTGTTCTACCGGAAATATAAATTTTATTATATTTTAAGATTTCCGCCAAAACATTACAAAAATGTATTAAGAGGTTACTATATCTAAATATTTTTTCCCCCTCTAAAATAATCCCAGTCGATAGAAGAGTTTAAGCTTAAAAGGTCTGTATAAAAATGTTTAAGCATTTTATCCAAAACAGGCAAAATGGAATGTATGATGCTCTTTTTTGACATGTTTGGAAGGTAATAGGGTTAAGAAAATCTTGAATCACTAGCCAAATCTTCACTAAATTTTAATAATTTGTACTACATATATGCAAACTTTTTAAACTTTTATTAACTTTTTTTGCAACCAATTTTATTTACCAAAAAACCGCCATTTGGAAGTACTTCATATAAATATTAATATATTTTTTTTTAATTTTTGGCCGACGTCTTAAAATATAGCGTTTTTTAATAGGTGCGTTTTAACTTTTTTCCGATAGGGAGGGCGAACGACGCAATATTTTTTATTTTTCGCTTGTCATTTGTAAACTTCATTAGTATACATTTCATTATGGAACGCTACACACTTGAGCAACGATTGCAAATCGTTCAAATTTTTTATGAAAATAATCGTTCTGTTGCTGCTACTTTAAGAGCATTACGGCCATTTTACGGTCCATTTAACAAGCCGTCCCGTTTTGGGGTTATGTAAAGTCATTGGTCTACAGTAACAAGCCGGCGACGATTTGTGAGCTCAGAGCCAATATTGAACGCGAAATTGCTGGAATTTCGGCCGATTTATGCAAAAGAGTGGTCGAAAATTGGGTTCAACGATTGGACTTCGTAAAACGTGCACGCGGTGGTCATGCAGAAGAAATCGAATTTCATACTTAAATGTATATGTTCAAACTCGATAATAAAAAAAAAATTAGTTAAAAAAGTCAAACCGTTTGTGTTTTATTCAAAAAAGTTCAAAAGTTGAAGCGCTCTTACTGAAAAACCCTATATAATAAGTACTGGAAAGTGGTGCACCCTAGTGTACATATACACATACATACATATGTAAACATATGTAATTGGGTATTAGAGTGGACCATATAAATTGTATTGTATTGTAAGCCTATTAAAATACAATATATTGAATAATGCACTGCAGGAGAGTTACTATATTTCTCTCGTCCTGTGCCATTTTGTATTTTGTACAATAAGTTCTTTATGTACAAGTATTAATACCATTTTCGCAGCATCACATAGATATGTACATATGTATGAGTAGTATATAATTCAATTGCATTGCTAGTTTAATATACAGTTTTGCTCGAAATAATAGGAGTGCCGGCATGAAAAATGTACACGAATGCAAGTGACGTCGCACAATAGCGATACACCTAACGGCATCCAAGTCATAAAATATGGAGTCCAATTTTATGTCTGCGGTAGTTTCTTTAGAGCAGGATTACTTGCTTTCTGAAACACTTGGTGTCGTTTTTTAATCAAAATAACTTTAAACTTATAAATATATACACAAAATTGGGAAATTTTGTTGGAAACTTACTAGCAATTTTAATACACTATTGTTAATTTATGTATTGGTTTTTTGGCCCTAGTGGGTAGAGGAAAGCTCTGTACAGAAGAAAAGCGAGCAATGACCAAAATGCTAAGAAAACAGGGGAAAACGTCCAAGGAAATTAAAAATTCCATAGGAAATTCTGCTCAGATATAATATTAGCAAATGCTTTAGATTATAAAAATAAGCGTGAAAATCGCGGAAGAAAGCATGAATATCCGCTATAGATGATCGCAAAGTAATCCATTTATATCAACCAGGATCAACAGCGACGACTTTAGAAAAGCCCTTTATAAAAATCATCTGTCATTCGGAAACGCCCTAAAACTATAGGTGCCTCGGCCAAACATTAACAAAGAATGTGCGCACCAAATATTCAATATGCAGTAGATTCTGTTGTTGTTGTTGTTTTAACAGCACAGGTAGCCCTGTCAGTGTAGGCACATCATCGTTCATCGGGGTTAGATGAGTCGGTTTAAGGGGGCATGTGAAGAGGTGGTTAGTGTCGTGCGGGGTACCTTCACATGCCGGACATGAGTTTGGTATGTCGGGGTCGATTCTGGATATGTAGGAGTTTAACCTGCTACAGTATCCAGAACGTAGTTGTGCCAGTGTTACACGAGTCTCACGGGGAAGCTGGAGCTCTTCATCTGCAATAGGTGGTGGTTGGACTCCGATTACGGCATTCACGGGACGGGAGTTCATGAAGGTGGTAACGGTCTCCCGGTGAATGTCGTTTATTGACTGTCTAAATACTGTCCGGTCCAGTAGGTTGCGGTCAGTTTTGTCCTGGATTTCGTCAGCGTAGTCTAGGAGATGTCTCCTGACGTGCCTGGGAGGCGGCTCAGGCTCAAGCAAGTGTCTGCAGGGGTGAAACCTACGGTAGCATCCAAGCAGAAACTGCTTGCTGAGCAGTTTGTTATGCTCCACTACTGGGAGCATTTGTGCCTCGTCATGTAGGTGTTGGATGGGTGACATCAGGAGGCACCCGGTCGCTGTGCGAATGGCGGTATTTTGACAAGTCTGTAGCTTTGTCCACTGCGAATCACTAGTTCCAGGCGACCAGACAGGCGCAGCATAGTTTAGAACCGGCCGGCCAATTGCCTTAAATGTCGAAAGCAACAGTTCTTTGTCTTTGCCCCAAGTGCTGCCGACCAGCGATTTGAGGACCTTGTTGCGATTTTGGACTTTAGTGGCAATTGCGTTTGTGTGCGCAGAGAAGGAGAGCAAGCTGTCGAAGGTTACACCCAAAATTTTGGGGTTGTTTACCGTCGAAATTGGTGTATCATCGACTTTAACCTTAAGGGACAGCTTGACCTCGTTTGTCCAGGTGGTAAAGAGGGTCGCCGTGGACTTGGTGGGGGAGAGTTGGAGATTCCTCGCAGTGAAAAAGCAAGAAAGGTCGGTGAGGTAGTTGTTCACTTTGGAACACAGGCCATCGATGTCATTGCCCGACGCCATTATCGTGCAGTCGTCAGCGTATGAGATCAGGGAAACTCCCGCTGGTGGTTGGGGGAGCTTCGAGATGTAGAAATTGAACAGCAAGGGAGAAAGGACACCACCCTGCGGTACACCTTGCTTAATCTTTCTCTGCTTTGACGTTTGATCTCGAAATATCACTGACGAGTGCCGACCGCTTAGATAGTTCACGAACCACCTCTTCAGCCCTGGCAGGAGTGTCGACTGATAAATGTCATCTAGTAGCGTGGAGTGGCTGACTGTATCGAAAGCCTTCTTCAAGTCCAACGCTACTAGGACAGTCCTCTCGCAGGGGCGGTTTTGGTTAAGCCCGCGATTTATTTGGGCGTTTATGGCGGTGAGTGCAGTGGTGGTGCTGTGCACTCGTCGGAAACCGTGCTGATGTGGGGCTGGGGCCAGGTGTTTCGTGTAGAGGGGGAGTAGTACAGTAGATTCTGTTTTTATGCGGTTTTGAAATAGTGCGTTTTTTAAAAAAATTAAAAAAAATGCATGTCGACCTATCGGGATTTGTACATATAAAGAAGATTTTAAAGCAGCTAAGCAAAAACTCATAACAGATTACATCAAAAATGCTAACCCTACAAATATGAAACCGCCTGCATCACCATCCAGATCAGACGTGTACATTTCCTCAAGTGACGGAAGTGATTTTACGCCAAATCCTAAACGAATCGCAACATGCGGGTATTGTCTGATTCTATTTCTGACGATGTAAATTTATTTTTTCGATTCTGATGTTTCTTAAATAAAGATATAATTTTCAAAAATACAATTTTTTGTTTATGCGATTTTATTTAATTATTTCCGATTCCTAGTACCCTTTTTTATGCGATTTTATTACATTATTTCAGATTTATGCGGTTCTTAGCACTTTTGAAACGTATCTATAGTTTTACTATAGAACTGGTAGCTTTTTTTATGCTGTTTCTTGCGGAACGTATATACCGCATAAAAAGACAGAATCTACTGTACTTATATACTATATAATTTCGAATATAAGTGATTAAAAATTTTTTTACAATTTCTTTAAGAGTTACTGCAAAATTTCTATGGCCGTGCGAGCTAAAGAAAATATTTCCATTTTTAAAAGACATAGTTCCACTCTAATGTGAATACATATGTATATATATGTATGTAATGCTATTTGTGTGCACTTGCTAATTTATTTCAATTTTCCTTTTACTTTGCATTTTCGTAACGTATGGGTTCCCATTAAAAATGCTTGTAGGAAAATAAAAATATACAAAAGTTAAGGTTTATAAAAAATCGAGAAACTCACTTGTGTAAGTCCACGGAAATCTAGCTACGTACGTTATATAATATATGTAGTACTGAGAATAACTCAAAAACCGTTCCCATTCTGGGAGGTATGTTCTACTTATGTACATACATACATGTATCATATTTAAAATTAATAGAACAGTATTTGAATATGGGAATTGCGAATATTTTTTTTATTTATTTGCTTTATTTTAGAGGAAGAAAGAGGTTACTACAAAATTGGATGATTATTTATACCACCTGTTTTCTGAAACAACCGCCAGGTAACCCTCTAAGTCAACTGATTTGGGTTTTTTTGTATTAAATTTTGGTGTTGAAAATGTATTCAGTGGTGCGAAAACTTTAGAAGTGTTGGGAAACTCTCTCGGTTATGATACACTTACAAAAAACAAAACAACCGTTTGCGAGTGGCATGAATGCCTTAGAAGAGACCGTGAGTCCATCGAGGATGAGGAGTGTAGTTGCAGACCGTGGACATCGAAAACTGATGATTGGCAGAGGACTTGAACATCACTTATGGACCCGTTCAGAACATGTGTAGTTAATGATTTGGGTTAGCGCCGTGTTGCAGCAAAGTTGGTACCTGAATTGCATGCAAAAAAATGACCGGGTTCATAGCGTCAAAGACATGATTTCATAGCTTGAATCCGACCCAACGTTCATCAAACGCATCATTACTGGGGACGAGACATGGGCTTATACGATACGCAATCCAGACATCAGGCGATTGAGTGGAGAGCTCCGAATGAACTCAGACCAAAAAAACCACGTCGTTTTCAGTAAAAAAAGAAAACGGTTTTTATAGATTACAACGCTTTTGTAGACCACGAATTTATGTCAGAAGGTAAGTCAGTTAAAAAGAACTATTATGTTAAGAGACGTTTACGTAAAGCAAGTCGCCAAAAAAGAAAGAATTTGTGGGAAAACAACCGTCGCACAGCGCCATAATTTTCTGTGAAATTTTGACAAAGAACGAAACAAATACCATCCAACAGCCATTGAATCCAACTGATATGACTCCCTGCAATTTTCTTTTGTTTGATCGAGTCAAAAAACTACTGTCGGAAACGTGTTTCAACAGCCGGCAGTAGAAAGGAAGTAATCGAAAAATCGAAGACAGCTCTGATGGCTATACCGTAGTGTTTCAGAAATGTTGCGAGAGCTGAGTCAAACGCTGGTACAAGTATCACTTTTGAGGAATAAATGTGTTTTGAATTTTCTGAATATATTCGATGCTTTCCATTTCAATTCAACCGGGCTATTCGGGTCATGTTCTCCGATTTCGATGTAACTGAAATATGTTGCTCTCTGGTCAAAATAATGAGACACGTATTTTTTTGTTCGCCCTAAAAAAAATTTTTTCAAGAGTTATCGGCAATTTTGTTTTTTGGCTCAAACTCGATTTTTTTTAATTATATAAGAAAAAATTTTTTTTTAAATGCCCATAACTTAGTCAAAAATGAACCGATTTTAATAATTCTGAGTTCAAAATGATCGTAATTACTTATCCGAGCGACTTCATGTAGAAACAATTGCAAGAAAGTAGTTGAAATTTTTTTATTTAGCAAAAAAGAAAAAAAATTGAAATTTTTTCGAAATTCAATATTTCAAAAAGTGTATTTTTATTTTATTTTTTTATAACTTTTTTCAAATCAAAAGGACATCTCAAACTTTAATTGAGCTGAATGCCTAGTAGCTAAAATGAGTTGTTTTTGAGTAATGAATTTTTGAGTAAAAACACTGTTTCGCAATTTTTGTTTTTTGCAAAATAAAACATGTTCAACTACTGTTTTGCAATTGTTTCTGCATGGAGTCGCTAGTGTAAGTAATTACGATTATTTTGAACCCAGAATCATTCAAAGCGGCTTATTTTTGACTAAATTATGAGAATTTAAAAAAAATTTTCTTATATAATTAGATTCTTTCCATTTCAATTCAAAAGGGCTATTCGGGACATGTTCTTCGATTTCGATGTAACTCAAATATGTTGCTCTCTGGTCAAAATAATGAGACACGTATTTTTTTGTTCGCCCGAAAAAAATTTTTTTCAAGCTTTATCGGCAATTTTGTTTTTCGGCTCAAAATCGATTTTTTTTTAATAATATAAGAACATTTTTTTGTAAAAGCTCATAACTTAGTCAAAAATGAACCGATTTTAATAATTTTGGGTTCAAAATGATCGTCATTACTTACACGAGCGATTTCATGTAGAAACAGTTGCAAAAAAGTAGTCGAAAATTTTTTATTTTGCAAAAAACAAAAAGTGCGAAACAGGTTTTTTTACTTAAAAATTCATTACTCAAAAACAACTCATTTTAGCTACTGGGCATTCAGCTTAATTGAAGCTTGAGGTGTCCTCTTGATTTGGAAAAAGTTATAAAAAAAAAAATACCCTTTTTGAAATATTGAATTTCGAAAAAATTTCAATTTTTTTTCTTTTTTGCTAAATAAAAAATTTTCAACTACTTTTTTGCAATTGTTTTTACATGAAGTCGCTCGGATAAGTAATTACGATCATTTTGAACCCAAAATTATTAAAATCGGTTCATTTTTGACTAAGTTATGGGCATTTAAAAAAATTTTTTTCTTATATAATTAAAAAAAATCGAGTTTGAGCCA
Organism: Anastrepha obliqua; assembly: GCF_027943255.1. Classification (NCBI taxonomy): domain Eukaryota; kingdom Metazoa; phylum Arthropoda; class Insecta; order Diptera; family Tephritidae; genus Anastrepha; species Anastrepha obliqua. The sequence continues at coordinate 99,185,405 of NC_072892.1, read as the reverse complement.
AAAAACAAAATTGCCGATAACTCTTGACAAAAATTTTTTTTAGGGCGAACAAAAAAATATGTGTCTCATTATTTTGACCAGAGAGCAATATATTTCAGTTCCATCGAAATCGAAGAACACGACCCGAATAGCCCGGTTGAATTGAAATGGAAAGCATCATTCTGGAAACTTTTTGATCAAGGTGGTATACCGAGATATGCTACTTCGGCTTCAATTCAAATGTATGTATGTAATGTAAGAAATTTTTGTGAATTTCGTACCAAGCTTGGAACTTTGTTTTGTAAGGTTTTTATTGTAAAATAAAATATATTTTTATAAGAAACTAACAGAAAAATGTTGTGAATATTGTAAAAAGATAAAATGACTTAATTATGTGAGCAGAAATGTATGTACGTATGTTCATATATGTATATGCGAAAGCCATCTTTTGGCAAAATATTATATTCCTTCTTCTATAACAGATGCAATAAATAGTATTAAGGAAAGAAAAAATAATGATTAAAAAAAATGTTTGTATTCAAATAGAAAGTGAAAGGATTGCAAAATATTTACAAACAATTATTTCTACCACAACTAAATTTCGTTCGATAAATATTAATTTTGCCACATCTGATTCATGCTCTAGACTTGGGGTGCTTATTACATATTCCACATTGTTAGTTAATAGAGAATGAAAAACGTTAAGGAAATCAGGAAATAATTGTCGAATGTGTGCGTATATACATATGTACATTGAGAACAGCTCTAATGTGTGCTGACTACTATGTTTGTCGTATATAATATAAGCTAATGTGAATAACCGTTAAATTGGAGAACAAAAAAAAAACAACAAATCTTCCGTGTCTATTGGATGTATTTTTTATCATGCACTAATTAGATTGTCTGCGGTGTAATGTTGTTACGCGGGCAATTTATTTATTATTGTTGTCGCTGGTGTTGGTAGTGCTGAAGGTCAAGTCATTTCGGTCTATTTTCATTAGCGTTTGTTTGGTATTTTGAATTTTTTGCATTCTTGCAATTCTCTGTATATTTTACATATGTGTGCGTTTGCATTTACTATTTATCTCATATTTATGTATTTATGGCTGTTTGTGATGAAATCTGCGAATCTTCACAGAAAGAAAATCACGACGTCAACGCCGGAATTCAGCGCCAACAACAAGTAGTTAAATATAGGGTCTTTCAAAAGACGCGCCCAAATTTTGTTTCGAAATAATATATTTAAAAACTTAGGTTCTTTCAGGTTTCACTATTTTTATTCAAAATACTGCTCTTAACAATTATATGTGAAAAATTACATCATTTATATGCCCACCACTGAGTACGTCCACAGGTAAAATGCGCCAAATAGTCGACTCATGAATGCCTAATTGTTGAGATGTTGAAGGTTAATCAGCTAAATTTTGCGCTACAGCAGCAGCAGCAATATTCTCAACAGAACGTCCATTTTTTGGTCTGCCAGTATTTTACTATCCTCGACGGAACCAGTTTCTTGAAATTGTTTCACCAACCCTTGAATTGTCGACTCATTCGGACAATTATTTCCTTCAATAATAACACGAATTTGCGAAATTTAGTTCTTTTAAATCGACATAAGTTTCAATACTTTTACGTGTTGTTCTATCGCCTAAAATTGCACATCTGTCTACTTGACAAATGTCAAAGACGACATAAAAAAGGTAACGCCTAGGAATTACTCACTACTGACAAGTAGGCGTCACTTGAATACCCTTATATAGGGTGATCAATCATGAGGTGCTTTTTTCAATAGTTAAAAAAACAAAAATGTAAATTATGTTCAAAACCTTTATTTATCATTTGAAAGGACATTCTTTGACATTTACTTTTTGAATATGACTTCATTCAAATGTTGGCCGCAACTACGCTTAAGGTGGTCCATTCTGAAGGTCCAATTTTCAATCACTCGTTCGAGCATTTCGACTGGTATGTCGTGAATAACACGCGTAATGTTGGCTTCAGAGCTGGTTTATCAGCATAGACCTTGGACTTCACGAATCCCCAAAGAAAAAAGTCCAAAGGTGTGATATCACAAGATCTTGGTGGCCAACTCACAGGTCCTAAACGTGAAATCAGCTGCTCTCCGAAATGACTTCTCAATAAAGTCATTGTTTCACGAGCTGTATGGCAAGTGGCTTGTCACAGAACGCTGATTTTCATAATGCAGTTGAACAATTTGTAGACGTTGTTGCGGTGTGAGTCTTTCCATGATGAAATGCCAAACGCTGTTCAACAAATCCACGATGACAGTTTGCCACAACTCGCGCGCGATCTGTAAAAAAACGCAAATGAAAAAAACTCCTCTTAATTGATCACCCTATATATGTACATATTACATACCTACGCATTTGGGTTTAACCAATATAGAAACTTATTTGTTTAAACCTGCAGATATAGTTTTTGTATTACTAATATAATAAAAAAAAGAGGTTGTCTGTAAAGTCGGTTTACTGACGATAGCTTAACGTGATAACGTCATAAGAAAATACTGATTGAATGGTTGCATTTTCAAAAGAAAATTTTAATTTTATTTGTTTGATAGATATTTTGTATGGATATAGAGAATGAGTTAACATTAACATAACATAATATACTTTAACATAACATAACATAACATAACATAACATAACATAACACAACATAACATAACATAACATAACATAACATAACATAACATAACATAACATAACATAACATAACATAACATAACATAACATAACATAACATAACATAACATAACATAACATAACATAACATAACATAACATAACATAACATAACATAACATAACATAACATAACATAACATAACATAACATAACATAACATAACATAACATAACATAACATAACATAACATAACATAACATAACATAACATAACATAACATAACATAACATAACATAACATAACATAACATAACATAACATAACATAACATAACATAACATAACATAACATAACATAACATAACATAACATAACATAACATAACATAACATAACATAACATAACATAACATAACATAACATAACATAACATAACATAACATAACATAACATAACATAACATAACATAACATACCATAACATAACATTACATTACATTACATAACATAACAAATTACCCCGTATTAAAGCACTTATCAACAGCTGTCATTTGATACCCATATTGTACATACACAACCAAAGGTTACTCGGGTCCACGTTTTGACCTATATCTCGAGACCCCAGTCACGGAGCGGCATGAAAAATACTCTGTACTAAAGCATTCACCAACAGCTTCAATTTGATATCCATATTGTACAAACACATTCTAGGGTCCACGTTTTGGTCTCTATCTCGAGACCCTAGTCACGGAGCAGCATGAAACATACTCTGGACTAAAGCATTCACCAACAGCTTCCATTTGATACCCATATTGTACATACACATCCGAAGGTTACCCGGGTCCACGTTTTGACCTATATCTCGAGCCCTATTTCCAAAATAAAATATAATCCATGTTACTCGTGGATGATGTAGCTTTCAAATGGTGAAAGAATTTTTAAAATCGGTCCAGTAGTTTTGAGCCTATTCATTACAAACAAACAAAGTTTTCCTCTTTATAATATTAGTATAGACAACATATCTTATAAGGTATATGGTAAATATTACCATACATTTTTTCCTTCATATATAATAAAAAAATTAATAATTATAACATTAAAACAACAGGTATTATTAACAAACTTGGTTTTATTTTAAATTCTTCAAGTGAATCAAATTAATAATAATCAATAAGAAGGCATATGCAAATACAAATACGTGAATTTATATATGTACATTTGCGCATATACATACATACATACATATATACGCTCACTTAAGTAGGAGAGAGCAAGATATCGAACGTTGCCGTTCGTTTGCTTTGTTTGCTTTGTCGTTCGTTCCGCCCTTTCGCTTGCAGTTCATTCAATGCAATGAGCAAGGTAACGGCAATGAGCAAGGTAACACTAATATGAGCAAGGTAACACTAATGAGCAAGGTAACACTAATATGAGCAAGGTAACGGCAATGAGCAAGGTAACACTAATGAGCAAGGTAACACTAATATGAGCAAGGTAACACTAATATGAGCAAGGTAACACTAATGAGCAAGGTAACACTAATATGAGCAAGGTAACACTAATATGAGCAAGGTAACACTAATGAGCAAGGTAACACTAATATGAGCAAGGTAACACTAATATGAGCAAGGTAACACTAATGAGCAAGGTAACACTAATATGAGCAAGGTAACACTAATATGAGCAAGGTAACACTAATATGAGCAAGGTAACACTAATGAGCAAGGTAACACTAATATGAGCAAGGTAACACTAATATGAGCAAGGTAACGACACATTTTTTCGTGCGTGCAGCCTGTTAAATCGAATTATAAGACGTTATCACGTCAAAAAATAAGTCACGACTTTAGATTTTCGAATTAGTTCTTAGGCGAAAAATCATGTGGGAAACCGACTTTGCTTTTGTGGCAGACAATATTTTTCCCCGCCTTCAGCAAAAACAAATAAGTTTTTTGATCATGCAACATGCATTTGGGCTAAAAATAATAATGTTTTAATGAAAGCATAGCGCTTTCTACAACAAAAATTATATAATTCAAAGCTTCAAGTTTTTCATTACTTAAAAAATTAAGAAACCATTTTTTTTAAGTTGGAAAAAATACAACAAAATTCCCAACTTTTTATTCAGAATTTTAACTACTGCAAGGTATGCAGTTCTACATCCCATTCAATTTTAGTTCAACAAAGAGTAAGTTTAAAGTTGCTCAGAAATCACATTGAAATTTTGCATTTTTTTTTTGCAACGATGTTGAGTATTTTCTGCCATATAAAGCACTTGTTCGGAAGTCTTTTATACGGCAGAAGATACTCAATAGTAGCGCAAAAAAAAAAACAATGTCAAAAATCAATGAGCAGTTTAAGCCACTTGAGTCTGTGGATAATCTTGTGAGCTATTTTCGGTTGAAATCCGACAATTTTGCTTATTGACACAGCAACAAACAACAAACAAAATTATTTCGTTAAAAAATGGTGATCCGTTAACATCATTTCGAGAGGCTATTCATCAAAATGAATACCCAACTTAAGATCATTTGGCCAGTTTTTAAATCAAACTTTGCATAAAATTCGCTAGATACGTAATGACAGGGAATTGATAAATTTGGAACATTGCAAACACACCGCGGCCGCCGTAGCCGAATGGATTGGTGCGTGACTACCATTCGGAATTCACAGAAAGAACGTTGGTTCGAATTTCGGTGAAAAGACCAAAAAATTAAGAAGAACATTTTTCTAATAGCGGTTGCCCCTCGGCAGGCAATGGCAAACCTCCGAGTGCATTTCTGCCATGGAAAAGCTCCTCATAAAAATATCTACCGTTCGGAGTCGGCTTAAAACTTTAGGTCCCTCCATTTGTGGAACAACGTCAAGACGCACACCACAAATAGAAGGAGGAGCTCGGCCAAACACCCAAAAAGGGTGTACGCGCCAATTATATATAAAGGGTGATTTTTTAAAAGCTATAGGAAAGTTTTAAAAAAAAAAAAACACACGTAAAATTCAGAAAAATGCATGCAATTTTTATTTAAATCGATAGTACAGTCCATATAATTTAATGTTTGAAGATTATTTCATGCAAATGTTGACCGCGACTGCGCTTCAAATGGTCCATCCGCTTAGTCCAATTTTGGCATACTCTTTCCAATGTTTCGGCCGGTATCTCACATATAAATGCTTTAATGTTGTCTTCCAATGCGTTAATTGAAGCAGGCTTGTCTGAATAGACATGAGCTTTACCATAGCCCCACAAAAAATAATCTAAATGCGTTATATCGCACGATCTGGGTGGCCAATTGACAGGTCCCGAATGTGAAATAAAATGTTCACCGAACTCGCCTCTCAACAAGTCCATTGTTATGCGTGCTGTGTGGTATGTGGCACCGTCTTGCTGAAACCACATGTCATGCAAGTCAAGCTCTTGCATTTTGGGCAAAACAAAGTTGGATATCATCTCACGGTAGCGTTCACCATTCACAGTTACTTTACGATTCGCAGCATCTTTGAAGAAGTACGGTCCAATGATACCTCCAGCCCATAAACCGCACCAAACTTTGACCTTTTCTGGATACATTGGTAGCTCTTGCAATTCTTCTGGCTGATCTTCACTCCAAAATCGACAATTCTGCTTATTTACGTACCCATTGATTCAAAAATGAACTTCGTCGCTGAACACAATTTTTCGATAAAAAAGTGGATCTTCGGCCAACTTTCCAAGAGCCCATTCACCAAAAATTCTGCGTTGCGGTAGGTCGTTCGGCTTCAATTCTTGCACCAGCTGTATTTTGAAAGGCTTCACACCTAAATCGTTTCGCCAAATTGTCCACGTTGTTGAGTAACAGAGGCCCAATTGCTGCGAACGGCGACGAATCGATAATTGATGGTCATCATGAACACTGGCCGATACAGCTGCGATATTTTCTTCAGTTCGCACTCTATGTAAGCTTTTTGGTGGTTTGATGTCTAATAAGGTAAATTTGGTTCTTAATTTAGTCACAATAGCTGGAATAGCCGCTTCAGTGGGTCGATTAAACTGACCATAAAATGGAAGAAGCGCGCGATAAACTTTCTTAACAGAGCACGTTATAATAAAATTCAATGATTTGCAAGTGTTGTTCGTTTGTAAGACGATTCATGGTTAAATTATAGACCAAACTGAAGATGTTTGATAGTGAAACAAAATACGAAACGTGCGTCAGCTGTTTAAACCAACTGCTTAAAAAGATAATAGCTAAAAAATATATATATATATAAATATAAACACACCGCTCAACGGCAACACTTTTGGTTACAGTTATAACAGTGCTTCGTTCCACGAAGAGCTCTGTAAATCTGACGAATTTATATTTAATTCGTGTAAATATTATAAATACATTTGAACGTTTGTAAATAATCTTCATCCGTCAAACGATTCATTACATTTTTCAAGCTTCTACGAAAACGCTCACAAGGACGGTGCGCCTATTGAATATACCTTTATATAATATTGAAAAGCATTGAACTAGCTTTTTTTTATGATTCAAGTGTTGGGCTTGCGTACAAAATTGGTATGTGACTCTGGATCATCACCCACATAAATTCACTTGTAAATGAGTAGAATATAAAGTTGGAGTGTAAATTTGTAACGACTTTGGAAATGCTTTGTTAACGTATGTAAATAATTATGCAAAACCGTTATAGGTATATACACTCCTACATGTATTCACAATAATTGTTTTAATGTTTTCTTCAGTAGTCGTGAATTTCCTTACTCGCTTCCAATTGAATAACAAATAGGTAATTTTTGGTTCGAGAGAATTCCTATTTGCTTACAAATTGATGGTACGGAAATGCGTAAATCAGATGATGGATTTTAGTTCTTACTCTTTTCTCTTTAGTTTTTATAGAGCACGTTGCAAGGTTGACATTATAAAGAAGAGTGCTGCTAAAATATTGACTCCGGGCGAAGTGAAAATTTTCAATAAAAAAAGACTGACTGGATGTAAGCCTCCGTGACGCGCACGCTTTCAACTTCTTGTTGCAATTGTTATTTTGGACTGCAAATTATATTTGGGCTAAATTAAAAAATTTCATAGGGTGCTTAAATCTACAAAAACGATTGGTAAATGTGTATAAATGCCTAAATTTTATGTACATTTTCTATAATATTAAAATAATCATAATAGCCCTTTTTCGATTATAAGCAGTGTTCATATAAAAGCTCGAAACGATTTATTAAGCAGAATATAACTAATTTACGTTTTGTTTTGATGATCATGCAGTTAATTTCTCTTCGTCTTAGAATAGTAAATACGAGTATACGAGTAAAAGATCAAACATGCATAACTGTTGAATGGTGTTAGTAAAGAACTTATTTAATGTTTTGTGAAAAACTCCCTCTCGTTTTCAAACCGTCGCCCATCCGCTTAACCGCTTTCTTTACTTCAGAGTGGCGTTCCCTCTTTCTCATTACAAAATCTTTGCTTGTGTGCCTGTGTCCAGGTTCTGCCTTTTCCTCCAGAGTATATTTTCTTCGGATCCACTGATGATTTCCCACATTTCCTAGCTGCTTAGTATCTTGTCGATTACATTTTCGGTGGTTATATGACCAACTGCATTCTCCAACGTTCGACGTTCTTGTTCCCAACACGTACATTATTCAGCGTCATCTTCGGCTGTATATGCATGTAGGGTGTTCGGTTTTACCTATTTCGAACAGATATTTCTCGAAATACCCGTGCCCCAAAATTATTTGGGTTGCATAAAAATTTACTTCACCGAAGTTCCTACGGCACCATGTGGCGGCCTCTTCTATTAGCCTTGCCGTCCATCACGTGTTTTGTTTTTCAAGTGGTCGTCTGTCCATAGATTTAGCGTTTTATCTTTTATTACGCGCTATGTAAGTTTGCTAACTCTTTCTCCCAAACCATTGTTCTTTAATGCGCACAACTTTTTCCTTTCGTAGGCTAGTAAGTCAATCGGTATTGAACCACTTATAACTTGAACAGCTTGCCACTGTGCGGTAGGCAGACACAACTCTCAGAGTGCCGTTCGTTGTACAGATGCTAGGAGCTTATACACGTACTTTTCCTTTAGCGCATTTGCGAACAGCCTACTGAGTAGGGATGCCATCTTAGCGGCTTTCTCTGCTCGTGTTTTATTTGGGCCCAGAAAGTTAGTCTTGGGTCCAGTCTTATGCCTGGGTACTTTAAAACCTGTTTTACGGCTAACGTAGTGGAGCAAGCTTTCATGGTTACTTCTAGTGCGATGTGCTTCTGGGTTAGAAGTATTAGCTCCGTTTTTCCTGTGGCTAGTTTGTGTCCGTATCATGACTTTTTTCAACTTTTTTACGAGCTTCTTCAGTTAATGCAGACTGAACTTAACTTATGAAATTGGCAACGATTACTCAAAACGCCTATGTTTTGTTTGTGTATCTTCTAAAACATCTGTTTAACAGTCTGTATTCTACAACAGCACATCACGTATATTATTTTTAAAAATAGTTTCTACATACATATGTACATCTATTTTTAAGAATTACAAAAACGAAAACAGGGGGAGCCAGGTTTTCACACAACTTTCAATTTACATAAAGCCGAAACTTAACCTTAGGGTGGTAACACATTTATGTTTAAATAGGAACAGGGGTGTCAGGTCATGGAAAATATTTATATTATTAATTTAAAAAAAAATTACATTTTCTTGAGATTAGAGAACACTTCACTAAAGTTTTGGTAAATCGTTTTTTCGTGGGCATAAGCTACTTATAGCTTACTTTGATTCTAATTTTTTCTATAAAAAATAAAGTTAAATTTCGTTTTTATTTTTCCAGTCACGATGGGTAAATTTGGCCATAGTAGTTAAATTGCTATTTTTAATCGCTCCTCGGCAGAAAATGGCAGAGCTCCAAGAGTATTGCTGGCATTGAAAAGTTTCTTATAAAAAACCATTTGTTTTTCGGAGGAAATGACGCATCCCACAAATACGATGAGCTCAGTCAAACATAAGAAATCTGCTCGTTGGGTACCACGAATTTCTAATAAGAGCCAGAAAGAAGTTCGAGTTCGGTTTGCTCAATATTTCCTAAGAAGCTTCGAAAACGGAGAGTCTAGCATCATAATAGCACATAATAACATCATTCTATAAGTAGAACCCGGAAACTAAACATTAGTCAACGGTATGATGTCTACAAGGAGAACATCCAGATGTTAAAGTCAGGAAGCGAAAGTCAGCGACGAAAGTGATGATCTAGGCTTACTGCACCAGAGCAGGAATTGTGGCTGTTATCCCCTTAGATACTTTTCAGAAAGTAACTGCCAAATGGTATATTAAAAACTGCTTACCAAAAGAGTTTGAAAATTTCTTCGAAAAAAGAATAAAAGAGAAACTACTCCGCTACTCTTACATCGCAATAATGCGTCAGCTCACAATGCGCTTCCCAGCATCGAACGAATTCGTTGGTCGCCATATTCGTTGGGTCTGTGATTTCTAGTTATTTTCAAAAACCGTGTATTTTCTATGTAGTTATTTTCAAAAAATGAAGAAAAATTTGGGGGAAAAGTCTTTGGTAGCGATACAATGTACAAGTTATGAAACAACGAAAACGTGACTTTGAGTGCAGTTTTCAACAGCGAATCTACAGATTATGGAAATGTATTGAAATGAATGGTGAATATGTGGAAAGAATACAAAATAATGAAGATTGCAAATATTAATTTAGAAGTAATTTTGTGTGTTTTGCTCCATGCAACTATGCGATATACACTCAACCACAGGTATTAGCAGTTCTTAAATCACGTTCACATGACAGTGGATACCACGCGACCAGGATGATATGAAACTGTATTTGGCAAAGGAATGAAACTTTAGCGGTATTCTTCAAAATGTTTTGGGAAGTGATGTAAGCTATTGCAATAACAAGAACAACATCATATTCACAATTAGATTAAATTCCATGCATGCGAGATTTCGGAAGTAGCAGTCCTCCTGATGGACGGTGATGTCATATAATTCCAATATAAAAACCACCTATGTACATTAGAAAATATTAGAATACGCTTACAGTACTATGAGCCTGTTGCAATTAGATGGAATGTGTTAAATTAAAAATCATGTATTACGAAATTATACTAATACTAAATTTTGCAAAATGTCACCCAAAAATATTGAAGCTTCTTTCGGATTCTTGTGAAATTAAAAACGCTACAGGAAATCATTGAATTTCTATGCTTATGATATTATACAATTAGTACAAATTTATTATGTGCACATTTCTAGAAACCAAAGCGTTATTTAAATGGCTGATCAATATGTGTGTGTGTGGGCTGCTTATCGCCGTCCCCGCGAACTACGCAAATCACGTGTTTCCTGCAATGCAAGACACAAGCTGGCAGGTCCAAAAGCGATGCTAACTAACTATCCATGTCGAGTTGTATTTTGCTTGCACGCCAGACAACAGCTTAATTCATCCAGCTTTTGCCGGTTTACACAATTGGAATGTTTACACTTTTAGCTGCGTCCATCGCCTACCCGCGGTTGCCCACAATCGATACTTTACGTAGGAGATTTTGCAATAATATAGCTTAAGCTGTTTTTGCCAGTTTCTTATGTTTGTATATGAATGTATGTATGTATGTATGTATGTATGTATGTATGTATGTACATATGTATGAATATAAACAAATGTGCAAATAAGTACATATTTATGTGCGTACATACAACTGAAATGAATAGACGATTGACGAAGTATATTTTGACCACCCTGTGAGGAATACGAAAATGAGTTCTATACCATTTTTTCTAGGTAATAGACTAACTTTGTTTGCGCGCGTCTAAATGACTCAGTTACCTACATATATATGTACATATATTATATATGTATAATTTGATCTAAATTTCCTAATTATATGTATTTCCATAATATATACATATTTTATTATGCTCGCTTACAGTTCTTCGCTACAATAGTCAAATAAGCCGAAAGTAGAAAATTTATTGCACAAACGTATTAACCCTACCCAGGACATCGCCATTACCAACATATGTACATACATATTCACATAGCTATTTAAAGTTATGTTCACATCTAACGGATTACCGCAGCCAGATAGCGATAATCAATATACCCATTCATAAAGTCATCTTAATTGCTACTTGTACATTGACATTCATCTGTCAATCGCATAAATCAATGTGCCATTGTTATCACCGTTTTCATGAAGAACATAAATGTGGATTGGAATTTTAGGCTAGCGAAGGTCGATAATCTTGAATATTGAAACATGCGAAAAATTTGTATATGTAAGAAAGCATCAACAAAAAAACGATGATCAAGCGACTTTGATTATAGCCGCTTGGTTCACGTGTTGGCGATATGCTTAGGTCAGTGCTTCCAAATATAAGCAGGGATATTATTTTATTATATTTTGCATAGTTTAGGTGCAAAACAATGGAATTCTTTAACAGCTTGAGCGGCATGCGGGGAGGAGCAGGACGCTTGTCTTATGACCGTGCTACAAAGGGATCCAACCACTTTGCTTACGTTCAGGTGGGACACTTTGATGGTATTACAAAACAATTTGTCAAAACGAAAATAATGCAGTGCTGCCAAATCTTATGCACTGGATTCAATGGATTTTTTGTGTTTTATTCACTACTCGCTAGGCCTTGATGAATCGAAAGCTGCTATTTTTCTCTGCAGGATAGAATTCTGAGTATTTTCGTCATATAACACTAGTGCACATACATATATAATATGTGTGCATACAATCCATTTATTTGTTGCTGGTGAATGTTGAATGGTCGCAAATGCCGTAGTTGATAAACAAAGGTGATAACAGAATGAAAAAATAGGCATGCCCAGCTCACATATTTCAATATATCGATATATATACACATATATATATATATATACACTTATGTATGTCAAAATTAATAGACAGTAATACCAAGTAAGTTGATCGCAAGAAAGTGAGAAAATTTAAGAGAAAAACTCACAGTAGGTTCTACGTTACCGGAGTACGGATTTATATCAGGCAAAAAACTACCACTTCAAATTTTATGCAGAATATTTTACGCTGTAACAACAACAACATTTTTTTTATCTTGAAGTAAGGCGCAAATTTTCCTCAGTGCTCCTTTACGCCTGCGAATCCTGGAACTTGTTGCAAAAAGATACGCAAACACTTCAAAGCTTTGTAAACCGCTGGCCAAATACAATTCAAAACACCGCGCTCTGGCAAGCCACAAAGCAAAACATGATTGAAATGAAATCACTAAACGTACATCAAACAACGACATCACCAGAAATGCAGTTGAGTGGAACCCGCAGGGCAACCGCCGCAGAGGAAGACCGTCAAGCACATGGAAACGGATGATAGAGATGCAGATAGACGAATAAAACATGGAACGAAATTAAATTACTGGCGCAAAATCGGGACCAGTGGAAACAATTTGTTGAGGAATGAGGTTTCCATATAGGAATAAAAGGATCAGTTATATATATAAAGCGCAAAATTCCAATTTATAAAATTTTATGTACATATTTCCACATATTTTCGTAGAAGTCATTGCTCGATCAAGAAGGTGGTGTATTTAAGTGAAGTAATCGTTGCTTTCGGCCGTCGTAGCCGAATGCGTTTGTGCGTAATCACCATTAGGAGAACGTAGGTTCAAATCTCCGTGAAACACCAAAATGAAGAAAATATTGGCAGGCAAAGATAAATGTATTTCTGCGAGTGTATATTCTGCCTTATAAAAAAAGCTTCTGCCGGAGTCGACTTAAAACTGTAGGTCCCTCCATTTGTAGAACAACATCAATACGCATATCACAAATAGGAAGAGCAGCTCGGCCAAACACCCAAAACGGGTGCAAGCCCCAATTATATTATATGTGTATATATACATATGTATATACACACACAATATATCCACTGCCTGGTTTCGCTAGAGAAAAAACTGAAAATGATATAACATTTTTACTGATTATAACGAGGAATAATAATGGAGGATTTATCGAAGGCCGCTGTAGCCGAATGGGTTGATGCCTGACTACCACTCTGAAATGCCCAGTAGTGGAATTCAGTAACACTTTTGAACGATATTCGCATTGTTTTCTTTCCTTAACCACAATTTTAACGATTTTGCTATTCGGTAACCCATTTCTTAATGAAAATCGATAAGACAAAATCGGCTGTTTTGGTTAATAAGGAAACTAAACGACAACAATTTTGGTGTGATTAAATTAAACGATAAAATAAGAAGTAGTGATTTAAATTAAAATGGTGAAATTATATAATCAAAAGGTTATTAATTATTTGGCTTATGATTTATCGCGTGGAGAGGAGGCAGCGAGCTCTCGAATAGTAAATCGACGTTCGCTCTGAGATGTGGACAATTCTTTCCAAAAACTATTCTAATTAACTCCAGACTTAGCTGAGACCTAATTTCTCATCTTGACAGCCAACTTAGAACTTCAAGAATAACAGCGAGTTTGACTGAAAAACAGGTAAATTTTATATCTTTTAGCTTAATCAATTCTTAATTCTGCGTTTATATTACTGGGTTCTAGCGGCTTTGCGTCTTTGTTATCAACGACCCATAGGTGAACAATGGGGAATATTCATGAGCCAGTCGTCCCTTATCCGAATCATTCATAGTATAATAGATGCAATCAACACTTACTTTTTTGAACCAACTCCAGCTACTTCATATGGAGTGTTATACATAGTAATATTGCTATGAAAATATTGTTAATATATGGTTAACACTTCGTTAAAAAATTATTGAAATATGTAACAACGCGCTGTAGATGAAAGCTATTCTGAATTCAATATATAATATGTAGGTCACTGGCACATATTTGGTAACAAATTGATAAGACATCCAACAGCTACGACAGTAATTCGAATAAACCTAGTTGTAAAAGACAGAAGAAGTAATATAATTTCGCAAAATGTTGGCTCAGCTGCATCTAGGTTATTTTTCTTCTTGAGTAAATGGCCCACCTACAACCTCAAGCAATCGTTGACATTAATAAACATGAAACGACGGGACACCTGCAGACTTACGGCAGTCATAACTGGCTTCTGGTCTATCGGAGAACAAGCCGCCAAAATGGGTATCCCTCACAACACATACTGTCATAGTTGTAAACAACCGGAGGAAAAAGAAACAATCTTCCATTTCCTCTGTGAATGCCCTGCCCTATGGAAGGACAGAATGTTAACCCTGGGCAAACCGCTGTTCGAGAGTCTCGAGCAACTGTCTGGCGTAGACGTCAACAACCTAATAAGGTTCCTAAACCGCACAGACTGGATATAGTCCTGCTGCAAATAACTGTTAAACAATTTGGTAACGAGGATGTGGCAACAAAATGGTGCGGAAGCGCTAGTTGGATTCTGGATGAATCACCACTCTAACCAACCAACCAACCAAATGGTTACAATATAAGACGTTTCCTAAACACGATTAGAAAGCACGATTTGCACTAAACTTCAAACTAAAAGCATAAAAAGAAAATATGTTCATAAGTATACACATATATATGTTATATATTCAAATTTCGCGGGCTACGTGCATTCAACTTTCGATTATTATTTTGCATGTTTAGTTTCTTTGTGAGAGACATAAATAAAACGTGTTTTGCGTGTTCAGCGATTTTCTACTATAAAAAAAATGAATCAGAGAAATTGCACCAAATTTTGTGTAAAAAATGGAATTAAATGCTCAAAAACACTTGAAATGTTGACAGTGACATATGGGGAGAGTACTCTGAGTCAAAAAAATGTTTACAAGTAGTACAAGTTTTTCACAGAAGGTCGAAAAGACGTGAATGACGACGCTCGCTCTGGAGGCCCCAGCATATCAACAATCGATGAAAATGTTGAGAAAGTGAAGCAAATTGTTATGGAGAATTGTCGAATCACAATTAGAGAAGTTGCTGAGGATGCCGGCATATCGGTTGCCATGCAA
Source organism: Anastrepha obliqua (assembly GCF_027943255.1). Lineage (NCBI taxonomy): Eukaryota > Metazoa > Arthropoda > Insecta > Diptera > Tephritidae > Anastrepha > Anastrepha obliqua. The sequence goes on along the minus strand of NC_072892.1, from coordinate 99,169,839 downwards.
TCTTTTCGGAAATTTTGGGCATGAAGCGTGTGGCAGCGGAGTTCGTTCCAAAATTGCTGAATTTTTACCAAAACCAGCGTCGCGTGAGCATCGCTCAGAAATTGTAGAATGACGTCAACGATGATCCAGATTTGCTTAAAAGGGTCATAACTGGTGACGAATCATGGCTATATGGTTATGACATTGAAACCAAAGCCCAATCGTCCCAATGGAAGAGTCCAAGAGAGTCAAGACCGAAAAAAGCACGCCAAGTTCGATCAAATGTCAAGGTTTTGCAGTGCATCAGGAGTTCTTACCACAGAGTCGTACGGTACATAACGAGTATTACCTTGAAGTTATGCGCTTTTTGCGTGAAGCAGTACGAAATAATCATGATTCTGCTCACTCATCTTTGCTTGTGAGAGATTGTTTGACCAAAAACAACGCAGTTGTCATACCTCAGCCACTGTATTCACCAGAGTTGGCCTCCTGCAATATTTTTCTGTTCCCAAGATTGAAGGGACCCATGAAAGGACAGCGTTTTGGCACGATTGAGGAGATAAAAACCGAAACGCTGAGAGAGCTCAAGGACATACCAAAAAGTGCATATCAGAACTGCTTCGAGGATTGGAAAAACACTGAGGGGGACTACTTTAAAGGAGATAAAATAGAAATTGATGAATAAATAAATATTTTTTGAGAAACCCTTTTTGGGTGTTTGGCCGAGCTCTTTCTCCATTTTATGGGGTACGCCATAATATTTTTCCACCTACTGTTTTAAGTCGACTCCGAACGGCAGATATTGGTTTTTATGAGGATCTTAATTCATTTAGATACTTATCTGTTTTTATAAGCACTTTGACTCTTTAAAAATCTTGGTCATCATTTATGTGATTAGAGTGAATAAATACAGTATATTAGTAGTAGTAATACTTTATTTATTTATAAATATTGCATCTTACATTTCAATAATTTATACAATATTTTATTTACAAGAAATAATAAATAATAAATGTTGTCTGTCACAGCTCAAAAATTAATCAAAAATTTAACTCTGCAATAAGAAATTATCTATAGAGTAAGGCTGATATATACTCAGCAAGCAAGTTAGTCTTTTCCAATTGTGGCCATTAAGTATATCTAAAGGGTGGGCCATGTAAAATTTGCTTTTTGAATGGGCTATAAAAAAAAACTGATCAATATTTTTTCAAACTTTTTTTTCATTTTGAAGAAAAAATAATATCATTTATGAATGAAAAATAATATCGTTCAAATGACTGCCACGACTGGCTTTACAGTAGGCCATTCGATCAACCCAATTTTTAAGCACATTTTCGATTGTTTAGGCTCCAATTTCATGAATGGCAACTTCGATTTCGTGTTTTAAAGCATCAATCGTCTCTGGATGGTTCGCATAGCATTTGTCCTTAACGGCTCCCCACAAAAAATAGTCCAACGGGCTTAAATCACAGCTCCGAGGCGGCCAATTGATATCGGAATTTCGACTGATTATTCGGTTTTCAAAAACGGTAGTCAAAAGTTTGAGTGTAACTTTGGTAGTGTGACAAGTTGCACCGTCCTGTTGAAACTAAATGTCGTCCATGTCATCCTCTTCAATTTTTGGAAACAAAAACTCGTTGAGCATGTCACAGTAACGCTCGCCATTTACTGTAACCGCGGCTCCTCTCTCATTTTCGAAAAAAAAATGGCCCGATGATGCCGCCAGACCAAAAATCGCACCAAACAGCAACTCGTTGTGGATGCATTTGCTTCTCTACAGTAACGTGTGGATTTTCTGAGCCCAAAATTCGACAATTTTGCTTATTGACGTAGCCACCGATGGAATTGGAAATAGGTTTTCAATATTTCCCAATTTAGTTCAAGCGTATAGCGTCCCATTTCGTAAATGTCAAACCTTTAAGTAAATTATGAACACATTTGACATGTCATTTGTGTGACCATTCTCAAAAAAATTGGTGGTTCAAAAAGTAAACGCTATATGGCCCTCCCTGTATTACTTCTGCTTCATTTAACTTCGCTGCGTTTAGGTATCTTGTTCTAATCTCCTTCAGTACCGGACATCTTCCTAAGAAGTGCTGCATATCTTCTTCCTCGTTTAAATTGCAGAGGGTGCATATTTTCTGAGCATTTCCATACGTAGTTGCATTTAGCTTCAGTAAACCATATCTTGCTTTGAAAATTGTCGTAATGTCAGCTAGCCGCATATCTTCTTTAATATATGATTTCCCTTTTGAGTAGTCTAAATGTTTATAAATTCGCGTCGCGCTTAACTGTGCTTTTTATCTTGCCATGTTAAGATCTTTTATTTCCATTTTGGTAAGGAGTTGCAGTTGGCGGCCACCGTAGCCGAATGGATTGGTGCTTTGATTTTCATGATTTTCATTATATATGTATGTTATCTACAGTTAAAAAGTTTCTTCTACGAGTAAATCCGGCTTGGAATTCTGTGAGCACCTTGTTTTTTCTACCCAATTTGTAAGTCTTGCGTTAATCAATCCCATTATAACACCTTTGCGATAGAATTCACAAAAGATATTCCCCTGCTTTGTTAATTGCGGTTGGTTTAGTAGGCGGCGGCTGCCGTAGCCGAATGGGTTGGTGCGTGATTACCATTCGGGATTCACAGAGAGGCCATTGGTTCGAATCTCGGTGAAAGCAAAATTAATAAAAACATTTTTCTAATAGCGGTCGCCCCTCGGCAGGCAATGGCAAACCTCCGAGTGTATTTCTGCCAAGAAAAAGCTCCTCATAAAAATATCTGCCGTTCGGATTCGGCTTGAAACTGTAGGTCCCTCCATTTGTGGAACAACATCAAAACGCACACCACAAATAGGAGGAGGAGCTCGGCCAAACACCTAACAGAAGTGTACGCGCCAATTATTTATTTATTTGTTTAGTAGGCTTTGAAAATAGTGTTAAAAATCGTTCGCAGTTATTTGTACCAACTTGAAATGAGTTTCCTCTTATGTTCTTCGCTAAACTCCACCCTTCTTTTGCATTTGCAGTTTTGTCGATTCGTTTTTCAATTTTTTCATAATATTCTTTCTTTGCTTTTTCACGTGAGTTTCTATAAAATTGATTTGCCTGTAGATATTTTTGCTTATCGTCTGCAATGTTAGATTTTCTGAGGTCATTCAGGTATATGAAGGATAGCTCCCTAGCCTTAAAACATTTGAAATTGAATCATGCATTTTTAAAAGTGATTCTAATATAATATTTCTGGGAGTATATAGCAGGGCGAATTCATATAAGCTAATGATAATAGTTCTTTCGAATTAAAAAGGGCCGGCCATGACTGCGAAGTAAAACTGCGATGGAACTTTTTTTTTACTTGTGCAACATTTAATATAATGTTGAAACAATCTATAAGCAATATTCATTTTCGAAAATGGTGAAACAAAGATCTTGATTAAGGGGTTATACGCAGTTATGAAGCAAATAAAAGACGGGTTGTCAAGGATTTATCCTGAAGAAACTTCAGAATATTTTAATTTGAAAATTTTTGGAGGTTATAAAAGCATCCTTCAAGAACGTAACAAAATTTTTTATTTATGAAAATGTTGATTATAGAGCGCGCTGCAGGCGATTTCTGGAACCTCCTTTAAAAAAAAGACGATTTACGGTGTACATCGTAACTCAGGATTGGATTATCTGAAATCAAAAAACCAAACAAATTTGGTTAATATATTAGATTATCTAGTAATTAATCGTTCGGCTAATCAAAATAGTGAATTTTCACAAAATGGCAGCTTTTAAAAGAAATGATTTCGATTTTTATGATTCGATTTTATAAAATGGAAAATAAGTATCAGATTTACAAAAGGAACGATTAATTACTAGAAAATGTATATTATCTTTAAAGATTGAGTTAAAACGGTTGACCGATCAAACAAGCCGTTTTCGAGATATCGTGTACACCGACTTGAAAAATGCCGTTTTGAAAAAAACACGTTTAAAGTTTCAATACCTACCTTAAAACGTGCCGAGGCATCTCTACATATTTAGGTATAACTCCGAAAGTATTGATTAGATCTACTTCAAATTTCGTGCGTATACTTTTGAATATATGTACATTACAAAAATGCAATAAAAAATCGATTTTTTTGAAAGTCATAACTGCGTATAACCCCTTAACTGATATTTGGTAATTTCATAATGACCAACAAGTCTGTTTATATGAGTAGAAATAATCAAATATTTTCACGTTTATATTGGATGTCCATAATGATACATATCATCTATAAAACTGCTTGAACGTTTTGATACAACTTTCTGAACTTTTCTGATTTATAGAAGTTTTCCTAAAACGTGGACTTTATTTTTATTAAAAACTAACATGAAATTGAAAGAAAATGAATGAAATATCAAAGCTTGCAAATGAGCTTTAATTGTGTAATACACTCTATATGAAACATAAGTCTATAGTATGGCATGTAAAAACGAAAAACACCATGGTTTTTAGTTTTTTGCATAACAATTTATATAAAGTAAAGGTAGTTCTCGGTTTTTAATTGTTAAAGCACTCAATAGTATTACTAATTAGTGATTTCTTTTTTGTTAAATATTTTAATGAAAAATAGGTTTTTCTTTATTACACAAAAATAATAATTTTTATGTAGAAAATATATAATTATACATATTAAAGAAAATAAAAAAAAAAATTATGTGCAGCATCGTACACGTGGTAGAAGTGAAACTTCTGTGTGTGAATGAGTGTGAATAAGAGAGAGAAAGAGAGAGAGAGAGAGAGAGAAAGAGTGAGAGAGGAAGAGAAGGAGACAGGGATAATTTCAAAAGAAATACAACAGTATAAAATTTGTGTAACCGAAATTCGATTTTATTAACTATATATGCATTATGCTATCATCTGTTGGTGGTTCAATTGGTAATACTGATATAATTGGTTTGTGATAGCTGAAATATGAAATATATGTACGTGATTCAATATTTTCTAGATAACGTGTGAAAATTGCATCTAGTGTAGTTCCGGATTTTGTTGTTGATTCTTTAGGGTTATTGTTTATCTACAAACCGAATGTTTCTCGAAGAAATTTAATCAACGGCAAAGAATCATTGGATCCGGAATTTACGTTGAAATCTCGCCCGAGAATCAATGGAATTTTGTCTTCGCCTCTTCCAAGTGCATTTGCACCTGCGTGGTTGTAAACCAGTAGTGAGCGGTGAATGAAATATATTATGTCATCAAGATTTTGGTTCGGTGAGACATAGGTGGCGGCTATGACAATAGTTTTTCCATTCAGCGTTTGACATTTTGCAATGCAAACATCACCAACTGGTGTGACTGTTGATGAATATGACTGAGACTGCCTTGCAGTCATTTCCATGTTTGGTGTGACGATATTTACGCTATCATCATGATTGTGGTAGATTGCCACACCGTCAGCTCTAACGTTTAGTCGCTTATATTTGATGACGCAATTGAAATTTGGTATACTAATATCCTCGTTATCGTTTAACCAAATTTCGAACAAAAGTACTATACTCGATTTGCGGATGGCAGAGTCTGTTAAATCTGCGGAATGTGCTCGTAGGCTCTGACAATTAAGAGTATATACAGATTGCCCTCTTCTCTGAGTCATGAAATCGATTATTTTTTTATCCACAGTTTCCAGTCTATTTAACGATAGTCTCTGAAATTCATCTTGTAAATGAGACATACTAACTGATGCTCGTCGACCATAGTAGAATCTAAAATCATTTCCGTTCGTTATAATCCACAAGCCTTCAATACAAGTGACTCGTAAACTAATGATTGCGAATGTTTTTTATCATATTCGTAAACAACTTCAGAATACGTGCTTCCCTGAGACTTGTGAATGGTCGTCGCACAAGCACAAACTAATGGTAAATGTGATCGTTTAGCGTTAATCGTTTTGTTGTTGTTAAGCGGGATTGTTGATGTGCGTCGTCCGATTGGTACCGCTGTTTTACTGATATTATGCGCTGCAACATGACCAGCAACTTTTTTTCTCTGTCGCGTAACATTATGATGTATAGCTCTCTTTCTCTCTATGTTACATATCTGTATACTCTGTCTTACAACGAAACCTATGCCTTAGGTATAGAAAATTTATAGCCCTCTCTCTCCTTCTCTCTACGTTGTATCTTTTTTTCTCTCTCGCGTAACGAAATCTCTAAACGTTACATTTTTTCCAATTCACTCTCCATTCTCGCTCAAAAATCAGACCGCCGCTAAAGAAGTTTCACTTCAAAAATCGGTCCAAAATTTTTAATTTTCACTCTTAAAAAAAAAAAATGGTTTGGTCCAATACCCAGCTGAGTGCTGTACAGTGTAATTATCAATAATATGAAGTGTGAATTTAACTTAACCCAATGTTACAACATCCCATATACTTATCAATTTCAAATTCCTTATTTCTGCTCATTTCACTCTCTTAGTTGAATCATTGAGTAAAAATATCATGAAGTCAGTTTCATTATTGGCACGCCGCCGTACCTAATCCAGCACTCGTTCGTCCAGTTTGTCACATTTATTTTTATTTGTCGTTTTTCAAAATCGAAATAACTTTTATTACTAATAGAAAGAATATTTCTCATCTAGTAACTGTTATGAAAGCAAATTTTTGTTTAAGTTCAGAAACCGTTATTGTAACTGTTATTTTTAATCCCGGAACTGATTAGGTGACTCAATAATGTGAACGAAATTCGCAATACAAATCAATTCAAATTATCAATAAGAATAATGGCAAAAGAAACACATTCTTTTTCTTTACTGTAAAATACTGAAAAAATGTCTTAAGCCTTAAAAACAGGAATTGTAAATGAACAAGTTCCAAGGCCGAAATTAACGATTATCATATCAGATTTGTTCCGTTCTCACAGAGTATTTTTTGTGAGCAATTAATTTAATGACTGTTTTAATTTTCAATACATCCAAATAAATGACAAAATGAAGATAGAATCCAATCTTGACTCACGCTGCTATCGAAGAAGTACGCATGCGCCAAATATTTACCAGCGACCAGCGACAGCTGTTTAGAAGGAAGCCATCTCTTTCCAATGTAGTACACTTGGTTCCCGTAGACATACCAATCAAGAAGAGCTTATCTCTTATTCGTATTAGATTTGCTGTTTTTATTCATGGGAAGTTAAATGCAAAGTTCGAGTTCACGTAAAATGGCTGTCAAAATATATACAAATTGCATTGCCGTGAAATACCTGTATGTCTGAAATTTCGTATGTATAGTATGTATCTCACGGTAAAATGTGTTCGCGCCGTGAGAATGCCTCGCAACATGTCAACAACATTTTTTCACACCTTTTAAAATGCAAACTAATGCGAAACTAATTTACGAGTGAAGTGCCTGAATTCAAATACCAAGTGTCCGAACACATGGCATTTTTACACTTTTGGGGCAATGCGCATAAATTTGATGTTTCTTCTCATCTGACAATCAATGGTAGTAGTCACATATCATGGCGAAATTTCACGATTGTGAAGTTAATACTAGCCTTAATGGATGTTTTTGCAAAAATGGGAAGATTTTCAATTTATGTTGTAAAAAAATATGCGGAATTTCGAATAGCATACATTTTTATAAAAAGTTTAAGTATGTGAAAAAAAATTTACAAATATATGTAAAAAATTTTACCCGAAATTAGTTTTTAGTCCGAATTAACAGCTACAAAGTGCGCGCTTTTTTATTGGATGATGGACTTTGAAATGTACATTTTTTTCTTAATTTTTATTTAATTTGAATTAATTTTATAAATAAAACACTGACAATAAAATACGACCATTCATCACTGATCTGTTTATAATGTTTAAAACAATTGGACAAATTAATCATTATAAACTTTCTTTGTTTTATTTTTTTGTATCTGGAGACTGTGAGCTACTATTCTCTGTTGTTGTAGTAGCATAAACATTCCCTATACTTGTACGGAGAATGCTGCTGGAGTGACAGTCGTTGGTCGGATATAAGCCCGGGTCGTTCCGGTAACATAGAACCGACAGCCGTGGGAACGCACTACTCCTGATCATTCCATCTAATGATCCTTGGTATCGACACTTTTACTTGTTTCTGGTATTGGAGAAAAGTATCGAGTACTGAGTAAATATAGGTAAAGAGCATAGTGTATATTAAAGGTTCGAATAAAAAATTGAAACTATAAAAACTAGACACTATTTAGTTTTTATTATAATATTTAACTTTTATTACTAAGCGATTTTATTTTAATTTTCGCAAAGGGAAATATGTATACAAAAATTACAACTTTTACTTTTGTTCCTTGTTAAGAGTCCCTTGGAACTAAATAATACCCCTGATTGGGATCCGGCATTACTTTATGCTATCCAGTTCCCAGCCTCTTATTTAATTACTTTAACTAATTTTTAAGCTTATTTGTTTAGTAGTCAGTATGAATTTATTGATCATTTGACTAATAATAAATATAAAAGAATTAGTCGAAAGATTCTCTATTACCCTGAGTGACGATTTCTTTTCTGTGAAGGTACCTATATTTCACGTTTTACAGAAGGTCTTTCGCGCGGAACAGAAGATGCCACGACAACTAAATTCGTCTTATAAAGGAACGGAGAGAAAGTTTTACATATTGTATATTTTCCAATACCTCTATGGATTTACTTTTGAATTATATATATATGTATATAATTGGCGCGTACACCCTTTTTGGGTATTTGACCGAGCTCCTCCTCCTATTTGTGGTGTGCGTCTTGATGTTGTTCCACAAATGGAGGGACCTAAAGTTACAGGCCGACTCCGAACGGCAGATATTTTTATGAGGGGTTTTTTCATGGCAGAAATGCACTCGGAGGTTTGCCATTGCCTGCCGAGTGGCGACCGCTATTAGAAAAATGTTTTTCTTAATTTTGGTGTTTCAGTGAGATTCGAACTCACGTTCTCTCTGTGAATTCCGAATGGTAGTCACGCACTAACGCATTTGGCTACGGCCACCGCTTTCACTTTTGAATTAGGTATTCCATAATTCAGATAGCGATTCACTTCGTCAATATTATAATTATTTTTTCGATGTTAATCCAAGCGGAAGATATTGTGAACATTGCAAAACCTCAACTTTTCAGAATCAATTACACGCAGAAATTACAAGAAAAGCAAACACAAAATAAGAACGGCAAATTGAAATTTCCATAGCACACTTTATCTGAATGGAAGGAATCAAGGCGCATTCATAAAAGGTGATTTCACTAGACCAACAACAAAGTTTTATATATTGGAATGTCGATACAGAAGAAAATTTAAGGGAAAAATAAAAGTACGAGCTGCATTGAACAGCCGGCACGCATTTGCTGAAACATACGACGATAGTGCGAATGGAACGGCTCTTCGTCATATAATTAAAAAGTCAGCTGGTCTACTGATACAACTTTTAACAGATTTGCCTTGGGAGGAATTTATGTTAAATGATAGACCATTGCCATATATTCAATACCGCCAAAAAGTATGGATACCAAGTACCAAACTCGAAAAAAGCATCCAGTACAAAAATTACGAAAAAAAAGTATCGAGTATTTACTTGCAAGTACAGGTATCGAGGAATCGAAATCGGTATTCGACAACTGTACACAAAATTCGCTAATCTCGCAGCTTCCGTGATTAATTATGCACTTTAGCCTATTACTCACTTATTTGAGGTGGAAGTGGAAGTGAAAAACAAAAACAAAAACATGGAGCATTTTAGGTTCAATCATACTAGGAAAATATCGGGCGTTGCATCTAATACAAATTTATTAAACCAGTTACTTTTGAATAAGCAGGAAACTGTGAAAAGTCTAATTGAGCTTATTGTGTTTGTAGTTCTATATTTTTGTCAATTTACGTCAATTTAATACCGGTCGATAACTTTTGGGCATTCTACGGTACCTAGTTATTTTCATGAACTCTATCATTTTATGAATCTAAATATAAACCTGAGAAATGTAGCCTAGTTGCATAAAGAAAAATCGCAGAGTTTAAATACATCTTGCGAAAATATCGCTGTTGTCTAATTTCAAAAAATTGAAAAGAATTTTTGAGTGGGTCCAGCAGCAATACGAGTATGTGTTTGGATGAAATCGGTTAAGCGGTTAATGCGGTTATTTCATCATAAGTAGTTTATGCAAAACAAAATTCTTTGTTTAAAGTTCAATCGACATAGTTATTTAAATGTCGCAGTTTCTGCATTTTCCAAAAGTACCGTAATTTTGATCCAATTTCTGCTATGTATTTTCATTGACAATATAGCGCGGACAAACAGTAACAAGTCTACCAAGTTTCATAGTCTTATTTTTCTGACTTGAGAATAAATTTAGGGGGTAGCATTAAAATCCAAAAAAACATTTTTTTGAGTCGTATATGCAGATAACCGCACCGAGAACGATTTATCTTCTATAATTCAAATTTTGACTTTGTGTTTTGTTTTGTTGAAGTGGACTATTTGGACACAGCTCCAAAAGTCAATAAGAGTCTACAGGTTGCCGTACGGAGTTTATAGATTTCGTATTCCTTTGAATAATTTTTACAAATCATCTACATATTATACATATATATGTAAATATGTATTTACGAATGCACATTCATACATATATAGTTGAGGCAATTCAGCATAAAACAACCTGCTTGTTATGACAGCTCTATTTTAACAAGTGACCAGCTGTGTAACAAAGACACCTCCAGAAAAATCAGAATATATGCATTTTACATTGAATATACGTACATATGTATGTATGTATGAACTTACGCATATACCCATATATACAAAAGTTTATAGGAATTTTGCATACTTAGTATCTACATATATAGTATGTTGTAATGGGTGTTTATTTAATACCAATATAAATTTTGATGAGGTAATTGTCAAACCATCTACCCTAGTAAACATATGCTTTTAATTTTTCTACTTAGTTTACTCTATAACCGAAAGACATCTTTAATTCATGGAAGTTCATTTACGAAAGTCACAGGGCATTTCCCCTTATTGTGAAATTCATAACAGCCAATCCGTGCAGTTTAATCGAATTACGAAAAATAATATTTATTCAATACCAGCTCATACAGTGCTTGCCGAAGAACACATCATTGTAGTAGAACAGTCTGACAGATGACACAAATTTGTTAACTCGACTACATTCTGAACAACTACAATGAACGCATCCTTAGAAGATTTCATCGATTTTAGAATTGAAGTCATTGTATCAAACATCATCGTTTGCTGCACGTTCTATGAAATGCTGTGCAAAAAACTAAATGTGAATTTGTCTTCAGCCGAGAATTTTACCACGCAATACCCATTTTGGTGCCCGGTTATCATCAAATCACTGGGGGATACATACGTCAATTCCCCTGTATGTGTTAATAAACTATGTATATTAGTTATGATCGCCAACTGGAAGCCGACATTCGGAACGTTATTATCACAAAAAAAGTGAAAAAGTGGCCCTGGCGAGAAAATCACATGCCTGAAGATAAGTATTGCCTTTTTATTGTTCTTTACATTTTCCGAATTCGATTTCAAAATTAGTGTAGTCGGCGAAAAAATTTTCTGTTCGATTCTAAATATGCCATTGTCAAGGACCAGCAAAAGAGGCAAATTTTCATCCTTAAGAGGAGTTGGTTGCTTTGAAAATCAGCTGACTACTTAAAATGTGAATATAAAGAAATGCAAAAACACCATTCATGTCATAACAAGCTAATAAAGCAAAAACTTTAACCATTTCATTGGCTTTTGTGTTTTATTCGAGAAAAAGTTGCATGTCTCCGAAGAAACACCGATTACATACATATCTATGTATGTATGCATTTCTGATTTTCATGTAATATTTATTGCATTTTGCTTACGCTTAACAAAAGTAATCTCGCCTTCGTTCGTGAAAGGTTGTTGAATCGACATAACCGACGACGAATTGTCGCCGCTTTATTTGCTGACACATGGAAGTCGGGCGACAATGCAACAGTTGCCCGTCGTTTACTTTTGTTTGTACAGTCCGTAGGCATTCATTGTTTGACGCCCACATTTTTCGTAGCGAATTTAATATAATTTTGCAGAGATTTATTAACGGCATAAAAGTGCATACGCATGCATATACATATCAACATATACATAGTAAATACATAAATAAATATATTATGCTACCTTTGTTGTTTTATTGTGCGATTTTTTGAGTATTTTTAAAGTCTAGTGTATTGTTTGATTTTCCAAAAAGAAGGACTTCTATTAAATCACTAACAACCTTCCCGAACTAAAAATATAAAAAAATGTTGAGACAAATCTAATTAGTTTGATGCGTCCAAAAATAACTATTCGATATACATACATACATACATACAGTCTGTGCCAGAAAAAAGGAACCGCGATTATTCAAAACTACAAGCGCCATTACTCAATAAGCCATGTAGCCTTCTTCGTTGTCGAGTGTAGCCTGGCATATCCTTCATCCTTTGAACCAGCTAGATTTTGCGAACTTGACGCACGAGTTGCTTTAAATCATGGACTGGACTTCCGGCAAGATGCGTTTTCATAGTTCCCCACACATTTTCAATGGGGTTGGTGTCTGGAGACTGGGAAGACCAGCCCAAAACTGTGACGCCATTTTCATGTTTTGTTGTTTCTCAATGTGTTTTTCTGAAAGCAGTGGTTTTGATGATGTGGGACGGTAGGATATGTTCGCCTCCTTCAGTCGACGTTCGATGGTGTTGATACTCACATGTAAATATTCCCTTTTTAGCAAGAACTGATCGTGCTTGGCGTAGTCACAAAGAAGGGTCCTACTTTAATCTACTTTTTTGTCGTCACTCGCTTCAAGCCGCGCTCGGAAAAGTCATCAACATTTTTGTACACCTTATACCGCTGATTCCACATCACAACAAACTTATTTGATTTTTTAATTACTTTTGCAGCAGCGGTGTAAGATAATTTCGCCCCTTTCGAATGCGTACATAAAAATACTGCCTCAAAACGATTCGCGCACTTCTCACACGACACTAACCTGAGTTAGCATTGGCGTCTTAGTCCTTGAGTGGGACTATTATGCAGTACAAAGCAGAACGAAAAAAAAATTGGTTCTTTTCTTCTGACACAGACTGTGCCAATAAACAATATTTCAAACTTGTTACCTTTAAAATTTCTGTAATTAAATGTTTACTATAGTATGTATATATGTACGTATGTCTTTTACCGCTTATATCTATTTTGTATATTTGACCTAACCACTATTAATTCCCACCCCTGAGATTTCTTCTCGTATACACCTTGTTGGAAAATTATAAACATTTCACTATTGTTTTTATAAAACTACAGTTCAAGGGTATAGCTTTAAAGTTATTTTTCAAGTGGCACAAAATTAATCATCCAATTTTGTTATTGATCAATTTTTTTACTAAATATTAAAAAAATGATTTTGAGTGATAGAAATCTCTGTTCTAACTTGTTCGTGCTACATTGCTTGTCTGTTTGTATACTACAGCTGTCGAGTTCACAAGTGTTAAATATGATTGATGTACTACGTTATTTGCGAATTATAAATCCTCCCTGAAGGTGATTCTGCGCCACCTTGTACAATAAAAGTCGTATAACGTATAATTTTTCAAAACTTTAAACTTTTTATATATATTTGCGATTTTGATTGTATTAATTATATATACAATTGGCGCTTACAACCGTTTTGTGTTTGGTCGAGCTCCTCCTCCTATTTGTGGTGTGCGTCTTTATGTTTTTCAACAAACGGAGGGAATAACTTAAATTTTTTAGCCAAAACTTTGTTTTGGAACGTTTTTAGGTATACAGTTTTATAACCCATTGAATTTTAGTCTAACGAAGTGTATGTTTTAAGTGACTATAAAATATGGTTGATTTCTGAAATTTTTGTTGTTATGGCTGAGTTTTGAGTCGTAATGCCTTTTCTTCCATACAAAGTACTACACGTTTGAATATTTTCTGTTTAAAGAATTGAAAGTTTTGGTGCATTTTTAAAACAATTACAATTATATGGTTTTTGTTATTATATATATATAATTGGCGCATACACCCTGTTTGGGTGTTTGGCCGTGCTCCGACTCCTATTTGTGGGGTGCGTCTTTATGTTGTTCTACAAATGGAGGGACCTACAGTTTCAAGATGACTCCGAACGGCAGATATTTTTATGAGAGGTTTTTTCATGGCAGAAATGCACTCGGAGGTTTGCCATTGCCTGCCGAGTGGCGACCGCTATTAGAAAAATGTTTTTCTTAATTTTGGTGTTTCAGTGAGATTCGAACTCACGTTCTCTCTGTGAATTCCGAATGGTAATCACGCACCAACCCATTCGGCTACGGCGGCCGAATTATATGAACTATATTAATTAATTTTTTCGAAAAATAGTAGTATGTTTATAATTTTGCAATATTTGTTTCAGAAATATTTGGGGTCTGAAATATTTATACGGGGTCAACATAGCAGTCAATATTTGCGATAGCAACTAGAAGTCACCACCATCGACTTTAAAATAAAAAAAAAAATAATTGGGGCGTATACTTCTGTTAGGTGTTTGGCCGAGCTCCTCCTCCTATTTGTGGTGTGCGTCTTGATGTTGTTCCACAAATGGAGGGACCTACAGTTTCAAGCCGACTCCGAACGGCAGATATTTTTATGACGAGTTTTTTCATGGCAGAAATACACTCGGAGGTTTGCCATTGCCTGCTGAGGGGCGACCGCTATTAGAAAAATGTTTTTTATTAATTTTGCTTTCACCGAGATTCGAACCAACGACCCCTCTGTGAATTCCGAATGGTAATCACGCACCAACCCATTCGGCTACGTCGGCCGCCATCGACTTTGGTATGCCATAAACTCAGACTTCATGGTTGGTGTTTTAAGAATAGGTGCTTGCTTAATATCAATAAATGCTTTTACGTAATGTTCGCAAAACACATAAACACATTCCATGCATCGTTCCGTATCGCTGGTTCTGCTTTAAAACTCGTAGCTGGTATCAAAAATCTTGGAGTTGTATTTGATTCCAAGTTAACAATCAATAGCCACGCTAAGTATGTTCCTTCTCGTTCAATGTTATCATTTATTCGCCGAAACTGTTCAGTATTCCCTCGCTTAGAGAGAGTTCAAATAGTTTTTCTTAGCTTTATTTACCGATCTTTAAATTTTTCTATGTCATTACCCACATATCCTGCTCGGTGCCTTCTGGTTAGTCTGGATACCCTTGAGACTAGAATATCTTTTTTAGAGTGCTCATTTGTTGCCAAAATCTTAAATGCTTCGGCATCCTGAGTTATTTAACATGCAGGTTCATCCAAAAGCAATTAAGGTGTCAATGCTCCTATCTGTCTGGTTTTCAATGCCTTAGTTGTTGATTTTATGCCACCTAGTACCACTTCATCAACTATTTAGGTCAATTATTTTCTCATATACTACATAGGTTTAGAATTCTGCGTAGTCTGTGAGAATATGTATTACACACACTGTTGTACATACACACAGTTATTTTGGACCAGACGAGCCCCCTTTTCTCGTGTAGAATTTTATAATTATAATCTGTTAAATTATACGTACATACTAATATTATATTCCTTTGTTCAGAATGTAAACAGAAGTGAGTGCAAAATTTCCACTTCTGGTTTTGAATCTAAAATATGTATATGGTATATGTATGTATGTATATCAATTTAATAAAAGAAAGAGGGCCTTTACATCACTTATTCTCTATTGCTTCTATAATCTTTCAATAATTTTACAAAATGCCAACAAGGCGCCTTTTGTGTTTTAGATTATATACTCGTATGTATATACACATATACGAGCCCTGGGCATTTTCTGCTAGATCTCTTAGCGATGAATATCTCAAGACGGGCCATACTACTCGTATGCCTCATTTTGAAGGTGTCATTACGCTTTAAAAAAGTTATCTGACAGTTTTGTGTTCAGGCGTTCAGAATGGAGTAAAATAAAATATAAAATTCGCTACAATATTCAGTACCACTACAACGAAGGTGAAAAGGCAGTGGAGGCGGCAACAAAAATCGATGCTGTTTATGGACCTAATACAGTATCGAGCACAAATGCAAAATGGTGGCTCTAATGACAACCATCGAAAACGTCGACATGAATAAGGTGAAGTTGTACTGGTATGTAAGCACTGTTCGCAGGAACGAAAGATTAGGCAAAGGAATTCGGTTAATCCTAATTAGTATGTTTGTATGTACAGAACTATGTTAATTTCATAGTTGCAATAAGACGACAATACATTAATAACACTTTGCTTCCCCCGAATTTGTGGTGTGCGTGTTGGTGTTGGCATACGAATTGAGGGACTTACAGTTTAATGTCGATTCCGAATCTCAGATAATTTTTATTAAAATCTTTTTCGTGGTACAACTGCTCTCGTAAAACCCTAGAAAAACACTTCATCTATAATTTGAGGTGTAATGCTCAATGCGGTCCTTAAACCCAAACCCTCCGAATGGTACTCACTCAAAAATCTCTGTTTTTTGTTTGAGTTGGCTCTGAGCGATTACCTCAGCTGATTTTTTAGATTTGCTGAGATGGGCTGCCTTCTTGGAAAAGTGATAAAAAAGGGCTGATATGTGAATGAAAACTTGATGAAACTAATTACAAATGCAAAAATACTACTACTAGTACTACTTCTTAATGCCCACGAAGAGCGGTGGTAGATTAACCTAGTGGATTTCTCTACAGGGTGTGTATTCACTAGTTGCTTTGGCCGTGCAAAATTACGGAATCACCAATCAGAGGTTCAGCGCTGTCAGTTTGTTGATTCACCCGCATACCAGTAGCCGAGCTCAGTTTTCATTTGATGATGAATCATCAGCTTGTATTTTTGGTTTGTCTACACGTTTGAGTATGTATGTAGGTGTTTATATCTATTGAAATTTTGGAATAATCTATTGTTGCGTGCACATTGCTGCGCTTCTACTACAATATATTTATAGTATCAGCAACATTCCATTTATTTATTTTTGTTTTTTTGAATTCACTAGAAAGATATGCAGTTATAATGCTCAAAGCTGTCACAATAATGCTTGTGAAGATGTACATATGGATGTGTATACTTATGTGCCTATGTATACACCCAACTCTGTTTTTACATGGTTGATACGTTCTTTAGAAATGCGTGCGAAACAATCGTGTAAAGAAATCTGACATAGGTTCCACAACTTTAAAAAATCGTGTAAGTTGAAAAAACTCAAATATTTTCCCAAAAAACCGTGCAAAAGAAGTAATATTGAAATCCATTTATACCTATGAGTATTTATTATTTTTTTTGTATTCAATTCATTTTTATTACAAAAAAAAACATTAAATTAAAACATAAAAATTGAAATTGAAATTAGTATTCATCGCTACTTGATAACAAGCGTTCACGTTTATTATGGACTGGACCAAAATTAAATGATCAAATTGTTAACGGTTTCTGCTGGTTTTTTCGTTGTTATTAGCATTTGTTTTTTTTTTGCTTTTTAGAGTTGTTTATACAAGGTGGCGCAAAATTAATCATAATTAGTCATATTTGAAACTTGATAAAATGTACAGTAAAATAATTTAAGAATCGCAATTATTCGTGCAAATATTTAAACCGGTAACCTATCCAAAATGAAAAGGAAAAATGGTAGAAAACACCATAAATGTTTTAGAAATAATAAGGCCATGGAAGATATAAAGGTGTTTCTCACAAAAAAACAAAAATTTTTGGCTTGACACTACGTGGTATTATTCGTGAAATTGTGAATCATATCGACGTCACTGTACATACTACATACATACATATGTAAGTAGCTTTGTCCGCCGGGTTCCATGGGAGAACGTCATGTAATCGCCTCTTGCCGACTTCAGCCGGGCATACGGTTTCATAAGGTCATATATTGGCAGAATAGTCTTAATATGGATATTCATCCTATGGAGACACATCGACAATACATCAATAAGTGCTAAATGTTATATTCATTAATGAGGGCAACAAATAATAAGAATCAGTTGAAATTAGTTTCACACACACTGGATTGGTTGACAAATTTTTCTTCACGTCGTTCGCGCTGAGTAAACATGAAGCGTGGAAAGAAAGTAAGTGCCATGTATGGTGGTGTTTATTATGAATGTTGCTATTTTCCACTTCGAAATCTCAGAATAAAAGACCAAAACCCGGAAACTTCGCCACACACACGTAACCGATTGCAAGAAAAAAAATTATTTGTCAACTTTCAATCTGTTGTTAACCACGCCCACAAACACGTCGAACTGTTGAAATTTCAACCGATTCTCATGATTTGTGGCCCGCATAAGCCCCAAAATCAAAACAAAATGGTCCCAGGAACAGGCTTGAAAAAAAAAAAATCAAAAAAGAGGTGAAAAAGGTGAAAAAGGGAATCCAGTAACGGACAGTGAATAATGTTGATCGAAATTTCATTCTATAAAGAGAAGAGACGATGTTTCGAAAAAAGTTTTAGTGCATTGGCATTTATTATACATTATATTATATAAATAATGAAGCATGCACCGATTTAAAGGAAATAACTTACTTTAGAGCAAAAATGTGGGCGTGGCATCTGACATATTGGCCAAAATGTGACTTTAACTTTGTTATCTTCACTTCTTATAACAACTTGAGCGCATATTTAAGGAACATCTTCCGAACACGTTTAAATCTCTAAATTGCTAATTGGTGGCAGGACCTCCTGATAAATGTTAAATACTCTAATCTAGAGCGAACAAGGAAGTAAAAAGTAATTTGAGCGTGTAAGGATCAGAAAACTTCTTACTTACATACATATGTATATATCTCTTCCTAAATTGCCGTTTGATTTTAATTAACTTAAATTTTCTAGAGAGTAGAAGATCTATGCTCTTATTGTCTTTTGGTTTAGGTATAATTAAATGAGAAATTGATTGTTCATCCCTATTAGGGAGCATTACCTTTCATATCCCTAATAGATCTCTACGCAACACTTAACCATTTCTTCTTAAATTGCTTAACACGAATTATGCGCGTAATGATCCTATTGCCCTATCTCGAGTTCTATTCCGCTAGACTTTTCGGTGTCAAAGAATTATTTTTATGAAATTCTGAACTATTTTTTAAATTTATTTATTTAATATCTGTAGTAATTTAAGTTCATATTATTGTAGCTCTAAGTGATCATAATCTATTGGCTGCACATGCGTACAAGATAGGAATTGCTAGCACGGACAAATGCAGGAAATGCAGAGAGGATGTTGAGGAAACTTTAGAACACCTTCTGTGCGTTTGTCCGGCATTATTAAAAACGTGTTTAAAATACCTGGAAGTCCCACTGTTCGAGGGTCTGGAGAACGTCTCAAAAGCGGATCTCCTAGCTCTGTGATTCGCTAAAAGCGTTGATATAATGTCTTTCATGTCACTTTCAGTATTCATAGAGGTCGGTCTCCATTTGGTATAGCTAGGGGCCAAAAGGTCTACGCGTGGCTTAATGCCAACCAGGCTAACCTAACCTAACTTAGCTCTAAGTGGTCTGTAAAAACTATTATAATTAAGTTTTAGACTTAAAATAAACCAAACGAAAATGTGAAAACCAATATATCTCTAAAACCAATTAAGCTAGGGAGCTGGAACTTGGCACGAATGCATAAATTGTATATACCGTGCTTATGGTGAAATGTGGTAGGTATTGGAAAAAGGGTGTGATACCTCCCATATAAACGGAAATAACCAAATCGCTTTTCTCTGGAACTACTAAAGCTAAGATAATGAAATTTGATACAGTTACATAAATTTCAATATCTGGTGAAAAATTGCCAATATGGTAAAAAGTGGTAGTTTGCAAAAGGGGACGAGACACCTCCCATGTAAACTGAAACCTTCATTTGACTTTGCTCTCAAACCGCATATGCGAAGGTACTCTAGTTCTAATAGTTATTTGAAAAGGGCCGTGGCAAATCTCACACAAAGTTAAATCTCACATCGTGTATACAAAATAAATGAATCAACGGAAATCTCAAAATCTTAAAACAATTTTTATGGATCGCTACCAGGGCTTAAAAAATAAAAATTGACATATATTTTATCGCAGGAAAATTCAAAAAATGCGTTTTGAACTCAGGAATCCCAAACAAATTCTCTTCTAAACAGGGTTTCTTAATTTTTGTCAAGAAATATTAAATGTTATTGAATAATTACATTCTTCTTCTTCTTAATTGGCGCTATAAACGCTTACGCGATTTTAGCCGAGTTTAACAAACCGCGCCACTCGTTTCTTTTTCGTGCTAAAGTGAAGCCAAGTCCTTCTCCACCTGATCTTTCCAACGCAGAGGAGGCCTTCCTCTTCCTCTGCTACCACCAGCTGGTACCGCATCGAATACTTTCAGAGACGGATCGTTTGTATCAATTCGGACAACATGACCCAGCCAACGTAGCCGCTGGTTCTTTATTTGCTGCGCTATGTCTATGTCGTCGTAAAGCTCATACAGCTCATAATTACATTGTTCAATTGAAAAAAACATACTACTACTTACAAGGAGAATTATTATTGACCGAATTTCCGACCACGAGTTATAATAATTATTACACAATAAAATCAATTCAAAGACACTGTTGAGTACTGTGTGCTCCGCACGTTGGTATGTTCTGAATCATATACATTGGCTCATTTTTTGCATCAAAATAACGAGAGTTTTTCTCTTATAGTTCAGGACGGTTTGCAGTATAGGCCTTACAGAAGTTCAAGTGGACCTCGAACTCGGATGAAAAATAATATCTTCTGACGAGCTGAACTTTTCATTATCGTGGCTATCCTGAATGAGTGGTCAAGCTAAGTCGTCGCGTCTTATGTTCGAGAAGCCAATGCATCCTCAGAGAGCTACAGCCTGTTGTGAACTTTAGAAGTTTTCCATCAATTTGCCCAGTTTCTAAAACTGTTGCCGGAAGCATTACATTGGTCACTGATGAGTACTGCAGATTAATGATCACAACCTCAGTAATCAGCATCAACAGTGTTGGGCATTTCAATTGACCGCCTCCGAGCCGCGGGTATATTGTTGTCGTGGTATTTTGATAAGCGCCGATATTATTTGGATGTTTCAGATCTCCAAAGCGAAGATAAGGTTCGGGAAAAATGGGTTCTCGTATTCCATAAATAAGTTAGTTCCTTCCAATAAAGCCGCAATATATGTACATCAGACGCAATTTAGTTTTGCTCATTTTATTTTATTATTAAAAATATACTTATATATATTTTCACTACGGATTAGTTTTGAAACTTCATTGCTGTGCGATTAATTACTAAACAAAATTAATGAAAATAAAAACCCTTGAGAAAGTAAAGTAATTTCTTTTCTAACATACGTGCATACATAAATATGCTTATACACATGAAGTATTGTGTATTAGTCCACACCAAAATTTGTTTACCCAGAATTGTCGATTTGAATTAATTTAAAGCAACGGAGGGCTATTTTACCTCCACCCTTCACTTCTAATCAACCGGCACGTGATCGCTTCCAACTTAACTGCCCTTATGAACGGAGGATTCAGAGACCACATTGTGCAAATTTGTTTTAATAATTAACGTATAATACTTATATATGTATGTTTTTAAAGTACAAATCTGGTGCTTATAAATCGTTACCTAGTATTTATATGTGTGCGTATGGATGTTCGTGCGTTAAGCGGAAAGTGCGTAGAATTATGAGTATTTCAAAGTAAAATGAACACTTACGAGTATATCGAGTCACAAAGTACATTTAGCTACATACATACATACATATATGCATTCTTGTACTCGTACATTGTGGCACTTTACCTGCAAGTACGTACGGCATTAACCTACTTATTAGCCGTTCACTTATTTATTTTTGTTTGAGTGTTTGAGAAAAAAGTGTTCGAAGTTAAATACTTCATTTTTGTTGCGAATACTTTTCAATAAAAAAAATTACTCACAATTAGTTACTTTATTTTTATAATACATAGTACTTAGTTGCGGTTAACCACCTGGCAAATTTTCTTTTGTAATTATTTATCAATTTTTTTTAAATTTACCACAATTTTATGTATACGCTTTGGAATGCTAAATCCAATAGTCAATTTTAATACGTTTGTTAAAATTAATATATTTTACGATTTGTATGCCTGCGCGCACTTGTGACAGTTAAATCAATTCTTATTCCTTTTTTGCATTACTATCGTAAATGCTAAGGTTCTCAACTTGTTTTTGATATAAAAGCTTTAGTCTGTAATAACTACTTTTACCACACCAGGAACTGAGGAGGTAATGTTGTTTTACAAGTGGTGCAATGGCTTTGGTTTATAGGCATGCAACAGCGACTACGAATTTCCGTCCGTTCAGCGGACTAATTTTAAAATCTTTTGACTTTTTGTAGCTTGATTTTTTCGACAATCGTAATATTTAAGTTCCGGATATATTTCAATAAAATACGAGTTACGAGCAAAATTTTATTACGTACCTTAACAGGCGGCCACGTAGTCGAATGGGTTGGTGCGTGACTACCATTCGGAAATCACAGAGAGAACGCAGGTTCGAATCTCGGCGAAACGCCAAAATTAAGAAAAACATTTTTCTAATAGCGGTCGCCCCTCGGCATGCAATGGCAAACCTCCGAGTGTATTTCTGCCATGAAAAAGCTCCTCCATTTGTAGAACAACATCAAGACGCACACCACAGACTTTGCCCTTTAACTTGGTCCCAAAGAGAAAAGTCACATGATCTCGGGGGCCAATTGTGAGTGATCACCTCTTCGAGAGATGACACGGTCCGGAAACTTTTCCCGTAAATGATCAATGGTTTTTTGGCACGTAGCGCCGTCTTGTTGAAAATAAACGTTGTCCAGATCAATACCATCCAATTCCGGCCATAAAAAATCGTTAATCATCTCTCTATAGCGCAATCCATTCAAGAAGAACACCTGTTATTGGAAAACCCTTAGCTCTCATCTCTAGTCACTACACGACTCATTCAATGCGTGCCGTCACTAGATTTCTTTCAAAATTGGATACCCATAGTCTGTTCGTAATATGAGTAATTTATTTTCGTGGCACTACAAAAACGTTACTTTTGATAAACACATCCATATACGAAATAAGCTATCGACTTCAAGCATTGGCTTGAAACTCTAATTTTGGAGACACACAGACAGCCAGAAGCAAAGTGGTCAGAATGAGTTAAAACTAAATTTCTGAAACTTAATTGCCATACCTCGTGAAAACAGCAACGAAATGGTTTGTTGGATTTCAAGCAGAATGTTTCAATTTTAAAGAAGAACCTCGCTCACGTTGACTACTCACTGAAATCATGGGAAGCATTGAGGAGAACCCGCTCATATGTATGTACATATGAACATAAGTAGTCATCACATTATGACTAAATATTTATAGTCTATAACCATTTTCACTATTTGAAAAAATCTGGGTATACGAAGAAAAGTGAGTGCATCACATGAATTTACAGTGAAAAAAATATCAACCGAGCGAATTTGTATTGACAAAATATTGAGAGTGTTTGACTGTGAAGCTTAGTATGCTGATTTGAATGCTCAGAATTTCATTTACACACATATGTACATATATTTGACACTGCAGATCTTTAATGGAATTAAGTTGTATTCGATAACGACCTTCAAAATATACTTGCACCAATTTTTTGCTCAGAACATCTAGGTTTCTGCTTGATTACCACTCGGTCAGTCCCATTGGGACATGGGGCAAAAGACGTTAGAAACAACTTTTTCAATCTGTGGGCCACTCTCTAAAGGCAATAGCAAACCTTGTAGTCAAAAAAAAAAAAAAAACAATTGTCATTTGTGGTCGTTATAAACCTGAAGATTCTTCCATTTGTGGGACAATATCAATATTAATATGAAAAATGGAGGAGAAGCTTAGCTAAATCGCTAAAAAATTATTTTATTATATATATATTTATACATATACGTATGTATAGGTATACATTTTCGCAATTTGCAAATGCCTTCAGTCTACCCAAACTAAATTCCAGCAAGTTAGGAAATTTAGTAAAATAATAAACGCTTTTGAAAAAATGAAAAGCACTAAATAAAAGTGTTAAACATAAGTACATATGTATATGTTCGAATTATTTATTTCTTTTCGATGAGGATTTCATTTAAAATTAAATGATATTTTCTTTTAGCGTTTAGCATTTACATGCCCATCTTTTTATAAATTTATTTCGGGTCGTATTCAATTCTTTGTTTTGTAAATTAGTTCATCACGGACCCGAAGACTATTAAGCATCGCTTATACGTTTGATATTTAAATATTTGTTTTTATTTAAAAAATGAGTTTATTTACTGACATAATAAAACTGAATAGTTTCTGTTATTACCACTCGGCGTCTAAGGGTTAAGATTATGCGGCCGGCGTAATCATTCGTAGGCGGCACAAAACTGATGCTGCTCTATTTTTAGACGAACACCACAAGTTGGAAGAGAAGCTAGGCCAGACACCTTACAAAAGATGTATGCGCCTCTTGAGTATGTCTGTATGAATTTTTTTTATGCGAAAAACAAATTAGTTCTTTTTCTTTCAGAGCGCCGTTGGCAGCAACTGTTGCAACTGATTTACTTGCATTCACTTACATACATACATACATACATATGCATGCCTTCTTGTATCTTATGCCTTCTGCACTTTTCGCCCTTTATTTTATATATATATTTTTTGGTGCATACTTACATATACATTGACATACTACATTGTATATATAAATATACAAAAAACAGAAGTCTCAGCTGTGCGCCTAGCAACAGCAACAGCTTAGTACACCATTAAATAACAAGGCCGTACACACGTAAATTATAACACTAACATTCTCGAACTTGTCCCTATGTACATATGTATATATAAATACGTTCTGTATTGCCCGAGTATGCATATCCTACAGGAAATATATCGCTAAATACACTTAGTCTTATTAGTCTACGCTTCTTTTTGGGTATGCGTCTTGATGTTGTTTCACAAATGGAGGGACCTACAGTTTTAAGCCGATTCCAAACGGCAAATGGTTTTTTATGAGGAGCTTTTCCATGGCAGAAATACATTCGGAGATTTACTATTGAAAAAACTTTTTCTTCATTTTGGTTTCTCATAGAAATTCGAACCTACGTTCACTCCGAATTCCGAATGGTAGTCACGCACCAACTATTCGGCGGCCGATTACTAAACAAAAATAATAATTTTACTTACCAAAAAATCGTCCTAATAATAAAAAAAGCGAATCCTCAAGTAATGAGCGTACATTTACTCGGCTTACTACGCATTATGAAAATGACTACCTTTAGAAAAGGTAGCGACGCATTGGGGTCATAATTTTCTGTCGCCAGCATGACTTTTTGAACTTACCTTTATAATTTCATTGGCAAATGGTATTTAAAAAATGGAGGAGCATGGAATTATGACATCTAATGTATATCGACTATCACATTTTCGATTATTCGTAGTTAGCGACAGTATCTTTCTTCGTTCTTATCTTCCTAATTGATTATAACAGCCTGACTTATTTACG
This sequence comes from Anastrepha obliqua, assembly GCF_027943255.1. Taxonomy (NCBI): domain Eukaryota; kingdom Metazoa; phylum Arthropoda; class Insecta; order Diptera; family Tephritidae; genus Anastrepha; species Anastrepha obliqua. The sequence goes on along the minus strand of NC_072892.1, from coordinate 99,144,328 downwards.
ATATTTAATTAAGGTTTTCAAAAAAAAAAACGCAAGTTTGTTTAAGAAAGAAAAAGAGATATTTCCAAAACAAAATGTTAGTTTGGGAGAAAAAGAGATGCTTCACAGATGGCTGTAGAGATCGTTGTCTCGTAAAGTATCGATCAGACAATTTGAAGTGTATGCTCGTTGTCAAAGTGAAATTTTACACTAAACAATTTCTTTTGTTGTTTTTTGTTTGTTCCATTCAGTTGTGTGTTAGAAGTCAACAAAGAGAAAATTTGATACTTTTTACAGTTTTTCTTTGATAAAGGCGAAAATGCAACATAGACCGCTGAAATTGTGAGTGGTGTCGAAACTGTAATATCAATTTTGGTTTCGTCGATTCCTTTCAGACATTTTTGATGTTAAAGAAAATGTCGATAATGTCGATGAAATCACAGAATTAATCGAAGTTGACCGGCATGTTAGTAGTCGTAGCATCGCCCAGGAGCTAACGATCAACAATAATGGATTTCTTTTTCTCCAACTACTACAAAAAGCCAGCGCAAGCTGACCCCTAAGTGAGATTTTTCCTGCAGGGTTTTGATGTAGATATATGCATATGCATTCAAAACGCGACCAGCAGCACGTAGCAACAAGCTAAAAAATATTTGAAAATCTAAACAAAACGGATGTATATGTATATGTGCATATGTATATATAATTTACTTTGCGCAGGTAAACACCAAACAAGTCGATATAACGCGCCGACTGCTTGAGAAGCGGGTAGCATTAGAATTTGGGGGATCGTCCAAAGAAACAGGCATACGTACATACATACCTATTAACATGCATACGTATGAGCACGTGAAGGGAAACGAATGTATAGACAAAAAGCAGTGATAGAGAAGAAAACAGATGTCAATAACAAAACAAATTTCTAATAGCTGCATTTTTATGTAAGTTAAATTTATTTTTGAAAATAAAATAAATTTGTTAAAGTTTTATTTTTATTAGTTTTATTTTTATTAAAATGGAACAAGTTTGATTACACTTCAAAATAATTTGTTCTTTACTCTTCAAGGTGACTTTGAAGACTACTTTTAACATTAAAAACTATACTTATTCAATTTATTTTAACAGTTAGATTTATACTTAAAATGAAGAGAGAAAGAGTTCCCCATTTACTATTACAACAATTACAACAATTAAATATATAACTTACATAGCTATAATAATTATTCCAGTTAGATAATGAAGAGAGCGAGAGCGAAAGGGGAAAGTTACTTATAATATATAACTCGCCTCTCCTTAAAGAATTCGAGTCTCGTCGAATCTTTTACAAATATAATATACAATCCGAAAATTTAATAGTTTCTTATAGTGATACAGATTTAAATCACACTTAACTAATAACTTGAAATATATTTAAGTTGTTTAGCGGTTTTTTTTCCAAGATAAATATTAAACTATATTAGCCATAAATATTCATTTCTTATTCTATAGTTTACATTTAAAAAAAATAAATATAGTGTGATTTAATATAAAAAAAATATTAACGAATAGTTTTCCATGTTTTGCTCTACAAATCCATTTCATTTTTTTTATTATTATTATTTTTTTTATTTATTTTTATTTTATTTTATAGACTTTAATGGGCGTCTAAATTGTGCAGTGTCTACTTTATTAGGGTTGCTGTGGTGGTATCTGTTAAATCTTTTAGCAGTTTTTTGTCTAATTGCAGTAGGATTTTTAATATATAAATTAGATTTTTGTAAATTAAGTGTAATATTTTCTCTTTTAATATTTTCTCTATCAATGGTTTTCTTTTTAATTGCTTCAGATCTTACCTTAACCTCTTTTAAATTTATGTGTAACTTATTTATAAAATCAATTGGTTTTAATTTAGTCGTGCTGTGAATTGTATTATTATAGAAATTAACTGCTTTTAGTACTAATTCTTCAGAGTCATTAATATTTTCAGCGTTTTTTAATATTCTTATATGCTCTAAGAGAGTCGAATGCATTCTTTCTACATCTGAATTTCCTGTGTGCGAATTCGGTGTTGTAAAATGAGTTTCTATATTATTTTCTTGACAGAACAGCTTTATAAGTGCATTATTAAATTCATTATCCATAATAATTTTATCAGGTTTTCCTAAAAATGCGATTCGCTCTTCGATTTTAGTTTTAATTGTTACCATATTTTTGTCATTTAGTTTATGTGCCGTTCCTAATTTCGTAAATTTGTCTATTGTTGTCAAAAAACTAGTCTTTTGTATCTGAAAAATATCTATATGTACTATTTCATTTGGTTTTTCTGGTGTTGGAGTATGTTGAAATATTTTATTTATTGGTTTTCTGTCATATTTGTTTTCATTACATATTCTGCAGTTATTACAATATCTATTTATAAATTTTAATAATTTAGGATTATAATAATTATCTTTTAATTCTTCGAAATTCTCCTGGATTCCTCTATGGTTACCTTTAATATGAATATCATCAATGATATTCAATAAAGATTCCTCGGATTCAATATCACTAGCAACTTTAGTACAATTTATGAAATTTATTTTATTGTTATTAGAAAATAATTCAATTAATTTATTCTGTATTATATTATATTTATTATTGTCAAGCTCCGAGTATACCCCAATTTTTCCTTTTTTTATTTCACGTCTAAATAAATCATTCAAATAATGAGTATTATTTAAGTCCTTCTCAGACACATATATTATTTTATATTTTTTAAAAAGTATTTCGGTTTCTTTATTTTTATTTTTAACTATTCTTATTTGCGTCCTATATTTATTAACAATTTTATTTATTCTAAAGAAATTAATATTTACATTTTCTTCCGTACTATGATTTACTTCAACTCTGCTCAAAAAATCAGCTACCTTATTCTCATTTCCCTTAATATATTCAATATCGAGATCAAATTCATCTAATAATATTTTCCATCGGATGATTCTAGAATTGGGCTCTTTAAGTGAATAAAGCCATTTCAAAGGCTGATGATCAGTTTGAACTAGAAACTTTCGACCAAAAAGGTATGGACGGTAATATTTCACTGACCATACAATGGCTAATAATTCTTTTTCCAGCGTTGAGTAGTTTTTTTCATGTCCATTTAAAGTCCTACTGGCGTAACTTACTGGTTTGCCATCCTGGCTCAACACCGCGCCAATAGCAGCATTGCTTGCATCCGTGGTCAATACAAATTTTTTATTAAAGTCTGGATAGCATAATATTGGTGGATTTGTTAAAATTTTCTTCAATTTTTCGAAAGCGTCAATATAAGATTTGTCATTAATATCAATTTTACTATTTTTTTTTAAATATTTTATTATAGGGCTAGCAACAAAGGAATAGTTCCTAATGAATTTCCGGTAATATCCGGTTAAACCTAAAAACGATTTAATTTCTTTTACTGACTTTGGTAGCTCCAAGTTTTGTATTATATTAATTTTCTCGGGGTTGGGCTTTATCCCATTATTTGTTATGATATGACCAAGAAAGTTTGTTTCTTTCGATAAGAATCTACACTTATCTATTTGAACCTTTAAATTGTAGTCATTCAGTTTATTAAATACTTTTTGCAAGCTTTCTAAGTGTTCTGTTAGCGAGGTTGAAAAGACTAGTATATCATCCATATAAATTATACAAATTTTATTTATATAATCAGCCAAAATGTAGTTTAGCATTCGCTGAAATGTAGCGGGCGCGTTTTTGAGACCGAAGGGCATTCGAATGAACTCGAAGTGACCACGGGGCGTTGAAAAAGCCGTTTTCTCAATGTCGCTTTCCTCCATCAAAACCTGATGAAAGCCTTTCGCAAGGTCCAAGGACGAGAAATATTGTGCCTTACCTAACTTGTCAAATAATGACTCTATATTTGGCAGAGGAAATTTGTCATCCACAGTTATTTCATTTAGCTTCCTAAAGTCTATAACTAATCGCCATTTCTGCTGGTTCGAATTATCGGACTTCTTTTTAACAATCCACAAAGGGGAATTATAAGGCGATTTGCTGGGGCGTATTATATTTTCTTTTAACATTTCATTTATTTGCTTTTCTATTTCATTTTCTAAAATCTGTGGATGCCTATAATTCTTGCAGTACACTATTTTATTAGAAGTAGTTATTATTTTATGTTTTACACAGGTAGTTGTAGTTAAATTTTGGTTTTTAATATAGAACGTCTTTTTATTTTTATGTAAAAAATTTTCTAATAACTTATTTTCTTCCTTATTTAAGTTTGTAGGCATTAAATCTTTGAATTTATCCAGCTCAAATTTTTCTATATAATTAATTTCCTCATAAGAAATGTTAAATTTATAGTCAATTAGTTTTATTTCATTATTATTTACTTTAAGAGTATTATTTTGAAAATCTATTATAGCTCCAAAGGGCTGTAAAATATTTATTCCTATTATGCAATCGAATTTTTTATCAATAAAATTAATTAATTTAACAGACATGGTGCTATTTTTTTCTTTGAATTCATCCGGCACATTTACTATCACTTCATCTATAATAATATTATTACCGACCAGAGTATTTAATAAAATTGGTTTTATTAAACTTTTCTTTATTCCTATATTGGAAAAAAAATTATAATCTCCGAGGGTAGTAGCAGCACCACTATCAATTATGTATTATTTATGTTTTTGTATTATTTATAGTTAATATTACTATGGGTAATGATAATTTCGAGGCTGCACAGGAAAATTTTCTGTAACGTGAATTGCATCAATTTCCATTGGTTCTTCATTATTACTTAAATGTCTATTATATGAATTTTGTTGATTTTGTCGTAAATTACTAAAATTTTCTAAGTCATAATTTTGGGTTTGTTGTTGCTGATTATTTCTGTTAAAAGTGTTAAAAGTTTGCGTTTGAAAATTTCTGAAATTTCTGTTACAATTATTAAAACCACCACTATTATTTCTGTTATTACGGCTACTATAATTAGGAAAGGTGCTTGAATTTTGAAATCTTTGAAAACCATTCCTATTTAATGAATTATTTGCATTTTGAAAGTTATTATTTGGAAAGGTATTGTTATTTGGATAACCATTATTGTTTTGAAAACTTTTATGCACAAAACTATTCGCTTGTTTATTATTTACTAGTTTTATATCTTTTAATATATTATTTTCTAAATAAAATGTATAAGCTATGTTAATAGATCTAATATTATTTTGTAGCAAAAGAGATTTAATACTAATAGGTAAGTAGTTTACATAAATATCAAAAATTAATTTTTCATTATTTTCAGGTGTATACAAAATGTCAGGTTCTAAGCTATACTTTGTGTTCATTAAACTTAAAATTTTACTTAATTTATAATGTAATTCCTCAATGTTTCTAGCTTCTTCGTTTAGAGCGTCACTTCTTAAATTAAAAAAACTTCTTTTTACTCCAAATTCCTCCTTAAGCTTAACTATTATACCCTCCCATGTAGGGTTAAATAAGGTTTCAACCGCCTTTAACGCCTTACCTTGCAGTCTGTTGCTTAATACTGTTTTTATTGTCTGTACATGTTCTGCTGGCGTTAGCTGCAACACAGTTGCGACGTCCCTCAGGTAGTTGCTGAGCGTATATTCACTGCTCCCGTTAAATGCAGGCAAGCTCCTCGCTTCACGCAAGCTCTCAGCTAACGTCAAAGCCATTGTGGGTGTTGTTGTTGTTCTAAGCACACGCTGCTCTGCTGCTTTCTCTAATGATAGCTGGCTTGCTTTCTCTTTCGTCTTTCACGCCGTTAGCACTGGAATGCACACCGTACACTTTCTTCTCTTTTTCCGTTAACTTTTAACTTTTAGTAATTTCTTTTCCTTTTTTTTTGTTTTTTTTTACGAAGCAAATCTTTTTTCTTATTTGCAATTCTTTTTTTTCGGATTAGTTATTACACTTAATATTTTTTAGTTTAGTTTTTAGTTTTTAAGTTTACAAAAATTTCGCTTTTTGCCACACTTTAGCGACTTTTACCAATTCGTCCTTCTTATATATTTTTCGATCACTTTTACAATTTTAACCGTACTTTTTCTACAGATGAATTAAAAAATTTCCTTTACTGTTCCGTTTTCTTCTTCTACTTAGCGCTACTTTTTTGGTACACCAAAATCGCTTGTAATTTGCAGTTCACATCGGTTTGTTGAAAAATTTAACCTTTTCTTTTGCCGATTATCACTGGATATGTTTTAACTAACATATCCCATCCTCGTCGCCAGTTAAATTTATTTTTGAAAATAAAATAAATTTGTTAAAGTTTTATTTTTATTAGTTTTATTTTTATTAAAATGGAACAAGTTTGATTACACTTCAAAATAATTTGTTCTTTACTCTTCAAGGTGACTTTGAAGACTACTTTTAACATTAAAAACTATACTTATTCAATTTATTTTAACAGTTAGATTTATACTTAAAATGAAGAGAGAAAGAGTTCCCCATTTACTATTACAACAATTACAACAATTAAATATATAACTTACATAGCTATAATAATTATTCCAGTTAGATAATGAAGAGAGCGAGAGCGAAAGGGGAAAGTTACTTATAATATATAACTTGTATGTATGTATGTATGTGTTTAGATGCATACAAATAATAAAATAAAACGTGGTATTGCACCATTGGGGACGCCCCGTTTGAACTATAGATAGCAATTAAAATACTCAATATATACATACAAAAACACCTATGTATGTATGTATGCAATGTAAGCACATACGTAAATTAAAACCCTGCAAGGAAATCCACTTGTTCGGAACTGATTTGCTTTTATTGAACCTTACGACGTGGATATTTTGGGTTCTAGCCCTCGATCCATGCACCCGTCTTTTTTCGATAGATCAGATGTAGTGCGTTTTGCATGCCTTTTTCTAGTTCTGATCTCGGCAAATTTTAAGTACATACATGCAATATATGTACATTGTACATTACCTATATGAGAAACAAAACAGCGGTCTGACTCACACTGCTGCCACTGTCACAAATTGTGGAGAGGATAGATGCTATACAGCAGAACCTTCGATCGGCCCTTTGTTGAGACAAAATCGACTCTTATTATCGTAAACTATTCTATGCCAATTTAAAATATGTAAAAAATTTTGATATTTTTCATTTTATCGAAAGTCGAAGCACAATAACTTAATTTTATTGTAAAAAAGGCGAAATATTTATTGGACGACTGACTTCTAGCTGCTAGTAACATAGCTTTAAGTTTACTTTTATCTTCCACTAAGTAATTATAACACCAACAGTCCGTACTATAGGAGAAGGGTAATTGATAGAAAGGCAACAATGATAGATTACCCAATTTGGCCAACCGAAATAAAAATGTGAGAGTAACTTTGGTTGCAACATTATAGAGAACTTGAAAGTACAACTCTGTCTGCTCATTCTACACGCATTCTTACGCTCTTCCAATCAGACGTTGTTGCGATGGCAACGAAGTACCTAACATGAGCAATGGCTGCGTTGTTTTTTCTTATATCACCAACACAATCTCAGTTTTTACCGACCTATGTTGCTAACAAACCGCTGTCAATATCATTTATTACCTTAGAGAATCAGCTGATTCCTTCAAATTCGCTGAGAGTCAATTAACGGTTTGATGTTGGCCACACCTTTGTATTCTGTACAGCGTGGCTTTTTTGCAATTCTTTGATAATATACCTACATATACATACATGTACTTTAAATCATGATCGTGGCTTTTTCCAACGTTTACTTTTCGGCATTGGCACGGTAACACTCTGAGGACAGCTACAGCTGCCTGCAACATGAGTAGTGAAGTTGTGCGCACAAAATTAATTTCATTAGTTTAGATCTTTCTTGCAGGGGATGCATGGGCACATACATATGTACATTAGTACATACGAGTGCAAATACAGTTATGTGAAAATTAATAGAGACAGTAATTTTTGTATCAAAAATCAAAACTTGATGCGAGTATAATGGGAATAATTCCGTTAATGGAACCTTTTTTTTACCCGTATAGAGGAGAATTTTCAACAAAGTAACTATGGGATGACACCAAATTAATCACACAATTTTGGTTCTGAACAACATTTTTAGAAAAAAAAAATGATTTTGAGTGATGAAAATCTCGCCATTTACAAAAATTATAAATGTTCCCGAACCTTATCAGAACTCTATCAAGACCCACCCCGTGTAAAATCTTGGTAATGTTATTTTTCGTTAAAACCCGAAGTATTTTTATTTTTTCGCATTTTTGAAGATATGAATCTTGGGGTAATATACTAATATATATTTCGTGTGAAATACTTTTTTCAAGTAAAAATTTATAAAATAAGTTTGAGATGAATGTTTTTGTCGATAGTTTTTTTAGTGCAATAAGCTTACGAGGTATGTTCAAAAAGTATCGCGAATTTTGAATTTTCGCAGGTTACGTATATTCGAATTTCGATGTCTCTCACTCATGCCGACGAGTTCGGTCATTTTGAATGTTCAGTTAATTATTAACAGCTGCTTTGTTTGCACGTGTTTCGATTTTTACCTATTCAAAAAGATGGATCAAAGAACCTGTATTGTGCGAAAAACGAAATTAAATGCGCGAATGCATTCCGAATGTTAACTGTGTTATACGGAGAAGCTACTTTGGACCAAAGCAACGTTTATCGGTGGTACAAAATGCTCTCAGAAGACCGAGAAGATGTGAACGACGAAAAGCGAGCCGGACGCCCGAGCACTTCAACAACAGACGAAAAAATTGATGAAGTGATGAAAATGGTATTGGCCTATTGTTGAATCACCGTTGGAGAAGTTGCCGAGGACCTAGAAATATCGATTGGCTCGTGCCATTCGATTTCTTTCAATGATTTGGGCATGAGACGGGTCGCCGCAAAATTCGTACGAAAGCTACTCAATTTCGACCAAAAGCAGCATCGCATGAACATTGCTCATGAGATGTTGGACTCTGTCCGCGACGACCCAAATTTGCTCCAGAGGGTCATAACTGGTGACGAATCGTGGGTTTATGGTTATGACGTGGAAACCTAAGCTCAGTCATCCTAATGGAAGCTGCCGCACGAACTAAGACCGAAAAAAGCTCGCCAAGTTCTGTCGAATGTAAAAGTTTTGTTTACCGTTTTCTTCAATTTCAGGGACGTTGTGCATCATGAGCTCTTGCCACAGTGTAAAACGGTCAATAAGGGATATTACCAGCAAGTTATGCGTAATTTGCGCGAAGCAATCTGCCAGAAACGCCCGGATTTGTGAAAGAACAAAAATTGGCTTTTGCATCACGATAACGCCCCTGCTCACATATCGTACCTGTGCGCGACTTTTTGGCCAAAAACAACACACTAATGATGCCACAGCCACCGTATTCCCCAGATCTGGAAAAAGTCACATTCTTGTTACCGAAACTGAAGAGGCCCATGAAAGGACGACGCTACGCTACGATTGACGAGATAAACCCGGCATCGAAGGAGGAGTTGGACAAGATAAAAAAATGATTTTTTGAAGTGCTTCGAAGATTGGAAAAAACTTTGGCGCAAATGCATAATATCTCATGGGGATTACTTTGAAGGGGACAAGATAGATATTAGTGAATAAGTAAATAATTTTGAAAAAAAAACACAAAATTTGCGACACTTTTTGAACACACTTCGTAGATTATCCTTATACAAATGTTTTATCCGTGAGATAGGGTGATCAATTTTGCGCCACCTTGTATAAAGAAAGGCAAAAACAGTCGCTAATAACAGATTTTGTTACAACGAAAAAACCCACAGAAGCCGTTAATAATTTGAATAAAACCCGAGAGACATATCCGGGCTGGACATATCTGACACGATTTCTTAAAGTTGCGGTACTTATCCCTAAATTTCCCATTTGCCGCATGTACTTTTACACAATTTTTTGCACGCTTTTCTATTTGTATTGTACTTAATATAAACAACCATTTTCAAAAGTTTGGTTTTTGCACTTTCACAAGGGTGATATTTCTAAACCTGAACTTAAGGAGATATGTTTTAATCTTTGAACTAACTGAATAACATTGAAACACCTTTTTCTCTGCAAATTTTGTCAGAACTAACTTTTACTTAAAATCACGATATGTTATGTTAAATGCTTTTAGTTTGTATATAGGCTTATTGAATTTACTGGAGTGCCGGGACGTATACCAGTTTATCTAGGATCAACAGCAACCGCTAATATTAACATTTCTTTAGCGGCCTCGGTAGTCTAGCGTAAGTGCACTAGTCTGCCATCCCAGAAGTTGTGGGTTCGATTCCCACGTAAAGCACGGTCCTCAGATTTTTCCAAAGTTACCTACTTTCCCTATTTCTAAAAAAACAAAAAAAAAAATCCTTTCCATCCTTACTCCCGCACAATAGTCAGTGCATTATTTGCATTGTGGCTGCTAAAACAAGCAAACAACAAAGGAAAACACACGGTTGCACTTTGCATCAGTGGCGCTAGCAAGAGGAAGCGGGCAAGCGCGGTAAAAGCGCAGACCCACCAAATTTAGCGAAGTCCTCAACCATCTGTGCGATCCTTCTGGCAGCAAAATGTGAAGCATAGATGGCGTTCTAAGCAGTAAGAAGGCGTTTTTCCTAAGCAACGAGAGGTGGGCATTCCCACTGTTTAGGACTGTTAGCGGCAGGCTAATCACCTACCCTGTCAGAATTCAAATACATTAACGAAACCAACGCAAGACAAGAGTCTTGTCGAGGCCCTATGCTTCCGAGTGGCGTGAACAAGGAAAAAAATTACATATGCTGAATACAGTTTCGCAAAGAGCGTCATTCATTCGAGATCGGCACTTGGCAGCATTTGCACAAATAATCAACTGAAAAAAAAATAATTAAAATTATTTTAAGGTAGAATTTAATAGAATAAAGAAAACTTCAATGTTTCTCAGTTTCGAAAATCTTGCATCTAATTTTTTAGCTAGAACTAGCAACTCTAGAATCTTGCTTCAAATTTCGACGCTGCAATCGTCGCTTGTTTTTTCGCATTACTGTATGTCCGTAAATATGTACTTTGTTTAATTTTAAATAAATGTTTTTGTTTATTAGTATCAACTTTGTGATGCACTCGGCGCGGAAGCAGAATTTAATTGACCGGGAAATAAATATGAAATTTATTATTGCAGATACATACATACATACATATGTATGTACTTAAATATGCATGGAAATATCTATGCAACATTTAACAATGCGTTTATGATACACATTCATATACTATAAGTATACATATTAGTGAGTAGATACCCACTACCAAAAGAGCATTTTCCGCAACCTCTAAGGAATTTCACAAAAAAGTTTCGTACCGTTATGTTTCTTAATCGTTCTACATAAAAACTTAACATGAACTTAATTTCAAACGCAAATGTTTATTGGGTATATTTATTTATGTGAATACTTAATATACAGGTTGTGCGTAAATTTTTAATTATAAGCGATATGTGACATACTTCAGCGGAAGGAAGTGCAATAGTGCAATATACATATGTATGTATACGTACATATGTGCATACGTTTGTGCTTACATAATTAAGTCGCTTTCACTTTTTACCATATTTGTAACAAATTTCATGGAACATTTTTGTCCCTACATTTTTTTATAAAAACATAGTGCATTGTAAAGGGTGGTTAAATTTTAAGGGCCGATGTTGAATGTAAACCACACCTAAACGTCAAGTTTTTTTCTGCATTTCATTTGACATTTTTCAATTTCAGACTAACTGAATTTGAACCATAGAAAGACACACAATCAAGCAACGCGTTAAAGTTATTCGGGCTTATTATGAAAACGGGCGTTCAAATCAAAATGCATATCGCGCACTTCGTGATTTTTTCGGTCAATTTAATTGTCCAAATGTGCGTACAATCGGAAAAATTGTGCAAAAGTTTGAGCAAACCGGGTCTGTAGGAGATGTAAAAACACCAGTGCATGCTCGTACAGCTCGTACTGCAGAAAATATTCATGCTGTTCGCGATAGTGTGGTTGAAGAGCCGTCCACCTCAATTCGTCGTCGTGCCCACCAATTGCACCTCTCACGCTCGTCGTTGATGACCATTATGCATAAAGACTTGCATTTACACGCTTAAAAGGTGCAATTAACTCAAGAACTAAAGCCTCTTGACCATTTCAAGCGTCGTCAATGGTCAAAATGTTGGCAGGAAATGGCAACAGTGAATGACCAATTTTCGAAGAAAATCATCTTCAGTTAGGGGGCACATTTTCACCTCAGTGGACCCGTCAATAAGCAGAATTGCCGCATTTGGGCGAATGATAACCCAAGAGTGATTGCCGAAAAACCAATACACCCACAAAGAGTGACTGTTTGATGCGGCTTATGGGCCGGCGGCATCATTGGGCTGTATTTTTTTCAAAATGAGGACGGCCAGACAGTTACTGTGAATAGTGTTCGCTATCGTGAGATGATAACGAACTTTTTATGGCCTGAATTGGAAGACATGGATGTGGAAGATATGGATTGTCACACAGCTAACGAAACAATGGCTCTTTTGCGCGAAAAATTTGATGGCCGAATAATCTCACGTCGCGGCGATGTCAATTTGCCGCCAAGATCATGTGATTTGAAACCGTTGGACTTCTTTCTTTGGGGTTATTTGAAAGAAAAGGTGTACGTCGATAAGCCAGCAACAATTCAAGAGCTAAAGGATGAGATAATTCGGCACATTAACGGCATAGAACTTCAATTATGTCTCAGCGTCATCGAAAATTTGGACCATCGGACGGAGGTGTGCCGCCGAGGTCGCGGCGGCCATTTGGACGATATTTTGTTCCATACGTAGTTGAGCCATACCAATATTATCATAATAAAGAGAAATGACAATAATTTCTTAAAAAAGTTGTATTTTATTCGAAATCAACACCGGCCCTTAAAACTTAACCACCCTATATAATAAAATCTCATAAATTAAAGTTTCAAACTTTGTACGAGAGTGACAAAAATTCAAGAAATTTAAAAAAATATTCATTTAAAATTTTTCAACTTTTTAAACATAATCTTTAGAAAACTGCAGCTTTATAGCAAATTTAATTTTAGTATCTACAATGCAAAGTAAGTTTAAACTCGTTCAAAAACCGCGTTGATTTTTGGTAATTTTTTTCTTTTCAAATAAGATAAAGCACATCTAGGGAAGTCTCGACCTATATGGGTACATGTCTAAGCACGTGACACTCACAGTTCCTAAGGCTGATAAAATACAAGGTTGGTTATCCGAAGCAAAATTGTGAGTGTAACAGAATTGTGGCCACTCATTTTACATGTATTCTTTTGCTTTTCCAGCACAGATTTTTCAGACTACAGATTACTAGATGCGAAACTCTATCATTTTATGTGAGAGCACGCCCAGGCACTCGCTTGAGCGCTTGGCCACTCCCAGGGCTGATGAATAGCTGAAAGACAAAATGGCTGGCTGACACAAAAAAGACACCAAAAGTACCTGAAGTTTTTCTGAAAAAAAAAAAAAAAAAAAAATGGTTTGTTTATACGTTAATACCGCGATATAAATATTTTGCAAGAATTTATACAAGGTTGTTCAAAATGAATAATCTTTTTTTTTGTTTTTGAATAAATTGTTTACTAAATAAAAAACATGATTTTGAGTGATGGAAATATAAAGTTTTACGTTTGCGCGCTCTATTCCTTGCCTGTTTGCATACTGCACCTGTCTATGTAGTTCACAAGTGTCAAGCATGATTGACATACGACGTTATGTGCAAAAATTATAAATCTTCCGATAGGGCTATTAATTTTGTGTCACCTTGTATTCAAATAAAAGAGGGGGACAAATGTTTAAATAACTCACAGTTAATTAATGCTCATATAGTAATATATGTACATAGATATATGTATGTATGTATGTATGTATAAGTACCTAAAATACTTAAATAATTCTATTGAAAACTAGGTGTTGTATTTTGTGAATATGAGTGTGCAATAAAAAATAAATAAAAAAAATAAACAAATATTTTATATCTTTCGCTTTAAAAGCGGATATAACTAAATTGAATTTGAACTTTAATTGATGTGATGTTTTGCAAGCATCCTTTGCTAACTATATTTTTAATTTATAAAAACGAAATGTTATTTTCGTTAATCGTTATTTTTATTTTTATCTTGCTTTAACTTCTTATTTTTAATGTTTTTGTTATCCACTTTTTGTTTTATATTCAGGAGTGCAATATTCCTTTATAGCTATGTATGTTATCCGCCTTCATTATTTTGTATTTCAATGTTTGATAATTTCATTTAGAGTTAAATCTTACTTATCTATGTATTTTATACTGATTGCGCTTATTTTTATTTATTGTACGTTGTACATTGTATGTGTATGCGGATGACATGGGTCTACTGGGGAACCGAATACGGAACCCTACATTCGGCAATGCGTCGCTTTCGCACCTCAATGGCCGAGTGCAAACTGGAAATTTCAAATTTTTGTTTAAAAAATATCCAATCTCACAAGAATAAGAGTCTCGCATCTCGTCTAATTTAGGGTTCAGACGACAACGAAGTACTACAACATCAGCAGTGACCGAGTGAATTTTTTCTTTTGTTATCAACACAATCTCAGTTTTTGCTAACCTCTGTGTAAAAAAAAATAGCAGGTTCCTTCAAAATCGCTGAGAGCCGGTTAACGGTCTGATGTTGACCACAACTTCTGAATGCTCTCCACCGTGCACAGTTCCCAGCTGTAGAACCTAGTGCTTCGTAATTTCTCATTGACTTGACAAAGTTCAGGTGTTCTAGGCAAATAACAACAGAATAATGCTTCATTAGGAAATTAATCAATACCTTCGATCACCAAGATGGGTGTACGTATTTACATATGTACATTCTTACAACTAAAATGCGATATAGCATACAATACATATCTTCTTCTTCTTAATTGGCGGCTTACGCGATTTTGGCCGAGTTTAACAAAGCGCGCCAGTCGTTTCTTTCTCGTGCTAACCGGCGCCAATTGGACACACCACCTGATCTTTCCAACGCAGAGAAGGCCTTCCTCTTCCTCTGCTACCACCAGCTGATACCGCATCGAATACTTTCAAAGCCGGATCGTTTGTATCCATTCGAACGACATGACCCAGCCAACGTAGCCGCTGGATCTTTATTCGCTGCGCTATGTCTATGTCGTCGTACTTTTATTTAAACAACAAAAAAAAAAAAATAAAAAATAGTAATTATATCAATAAGTTAATAAATTATATATTCACTATTGCTGTTTACAACCTCTTCCCATCTCTCGATCACTTTGTTGATGGCGTTCTGCCAAAAATCGCCTGGTCTGGTGTTAAAGAAGTTGTTGAGCCAGTTTTTAAGGACCTCTTTGTTATCGAAGGTAACGGCCTTCATATGGCTTGACAGAAAGCGGAAAAGATGGTAATCGGTCGGTGCAAGGTTTGGAGAATACGGTGGATGCTGAAGGACCTACCATTACAGCTCTTGGGCTGTGGCTTTTGAGGCCAGGCGGTTTGACCAGTCGAATAACCTCAATCCCGGATGTAGCTGGACAATGTAGAGCCCCTTGTTGACTATGGCATTCTTTTCGAGCATTTCCCAGTTCCACCAAACATATATCATGATCTTTTTTGGATGAAGAATTCGAGTTCAGAACTCCTTCTGCTTTGGGACGAGTCGTCGATGTCAAGGTCGCCATTTTTGAACTTTGAAAACCATATCCGTGCTGCAGACTCGCCTATGACACCTTCTCCATACACGTCGCAAATGTCATGGACTGCTTCGGCAGCTTTTTAACCTCAATGAAAAGCAAAGAAGAGCAGGTGTCGAAAATATTAATTTTCCATTTCTAAGCCTCAAAATTAATAAAAAATTAAATAACTCGAAATTTTTGTACAATTAACATAGTTTTGTAGAGGGGAAAGAGTTCTATCGAATGAATACTCACCCTTTGCCAAACAGCAAACAAATCGTTGTAAACTAAAAGAAAATATGAAAACGCTCGAACTTTTTCCCCAACTTCATAATATATAGAGATATGTAAATACCTATGGTCATAGGACACAATTCCTAGAGATATGAAATAAACACTTGCCTATAAATACTTCGTTTTTTTTTTAATTAAACGCTACCCTTGTTGATCTCAATGATCTTATATTATTTCGTGCAGTATAAATTAAATTAATCAAATTTAGCATAGTCGTAGTACTTTTTTATTAGATTCAAGTAAAGTTCAAATAAACTACTACTTCTAAAACGTTTCGTTAATATAAATAAATAAATAACCCCTGTTATCGTTACTTATACTTATTCCTAAGTACATACATACATATATCACATACATATACTAGAAAGAATTCTAAAATTAGTGGGCTATAAACAAATGCAACATTGTTTTTTAAATAAACTTAACATTTCATGTTATATTTATGAATAGGTTTATGAATGCATGCCGACGTACATCCATATAGGTTTTCATATTAAGAGTATTGTGTAAGAAGCTGATAACATTTTTCAATGGCGCCTCAAATAATAAAGACAACAGCAGAAAATAACAAAAAATAGCACTAAAAACATTTCGCAGCTGTGTGCTTATCAACATGATTTTGATTTTAATTTTTCTGTGCTGACTTACTGAATTCCAGCTTATCACCTGCAATCATAAAAACAAACAAATAACACATGGGCTGAAAAGTCCCGGGCCTAACACATAGATAGCATTAGTTTTATTGCATTCACCTCTTTTTCAGTTAGTACTAACCTTAAAAAGGCAGGTGTTAAAATTTCATGATATTCTATATATTAGTTCGTGAGTTATTGTGCTAAGAGTTACGCTTCTTTTGTTATTTTCAAAACAATGGATCAAAAAGAATCGCGTGTTTTAATTTTACACTGCTTCTTAATGGAAAAAAGCAATGGCTTGATAAGTGTTATGCGGGCTCCACTCCATCAGAAACAACAATAAAACGATTGTTTGCTGACTTCAAACGGGGTCGTAGAGACACCGTTGATGAACAACGAAGGGGACGTCAAAATGAGACGGTAATACCAGAAAACTTAAAAGAATCCACAAAATCGTTTTGAATGATCGAAAAGAGAAATTGCGTGAGTGAGCTGGTATTGTAAAGATATCAAAAAAGCGTGTTGGCTTTATAGTGCATGAGCATGAAAAAGCTCTCTTCAAAGTGGGTGCCGCGTAAACTCACTGTTGACCAAAAACAAGAACGTGTTGATGATGGCAAAACTACATGAATTGAGCTTCGAATTGCTCCCATATCCGCCGTATTCGCCAGATTTGTTCTCTGGCGACTAAATTTTTGCAGACATAAAAAATTGCTCCCTGGTAAAAAATTGCGCTCGAATGAAGAGGTTATCGCTGAAACTGAGGTTTATTTTGAGACAAAAGATAAATCGTTCTACAAAAGTGGTATTGAAATGGTATTGAATTTCTTTATGGAAATTTCGTTGATGAATAAAGCTAATTTTGAACAAAAAAAACCTGTTTTCTTTGTTAAGCCCGAGACTTTTCAGCCCATGTGTTAAAAATACAAATGTGCGTCCATCCATACTTGTACAAATAACTTGAGCAAAATGACATGCAAAAAATTAAACAAAGCCGAAAAACTTTCATATTTGTTAAGTATCTGCCCTGTGGAAAATTTAATGGGTTCCGAAAAGATGCATTTCTTAGTTTATTCGGCATCTCTATTTTTGATCAGGGTAAGCACACAAACACTCGAAGTCTTAAGAAAGAAATGAGAGCTGGTTTTAACGATAGAAACTTTGTTTTAAATTAAATGTCATTTTAACTGAGTTACAGCCAACTTAAAATACGTATATAGGCCCTCCTCAGTTTAGAATGAGGTTAAAGTGGATTTCAGGCTTTCAGTTCAAGTCTTTTTTGTCAAAAGTTGTGAAAAGCTTGACAACTCATGTCGGATGCTACTTAATCCATTGCTGCAATTTGGAAGTTAGGGAAAAAGGGAGAACTATGTTTCTGAAAAGTTAGTTTGACAAACAACTGTGATAACCAAAATCATAGAGAAATAAAATGTAGCTTAACTTAGTATTTTTAACTTAATTGTTGGATTTTAACAATTTCTGCATCTTTCGGTATGTTTCACAAAAAATATGCTTCTCACATTCTCAGAAGACCTATCATAATCCGTGCACGAATTTTGGATATTTCCGGTGCCATATCAATGATTTTTTTTCGTTGGATCTGCGTTTGGCTGACGTGGGATTGGAATTTATTCAATTTCACAAGTCGTTTCATTAAATGGTGAAATTCTTTTTCCAGATGAAACACACGACAATTAGTATATGATCTAAATTAAAATTCGATTATATAAAATCACACTTTTTAAATAAAAAAGAATTTACTCTGTTTGCGTAGAAGCGTCAACCAAAGGATGGGCTCATACCAGCAATGCAAAATATCGATAGACATCAGAAGAGCATCAGTAGACAACTTTCCCCTCTTCCGATCTGGCACGACCTCGAAATCCGTTGCCGAAAAGTGATGCACGCAAACTTTTTTGCTCTATTTCAATAAACTACTACACGATTTCACCCAGTCTTTTTTTTCATTTTGCCTTTTGCGAAATAAACAAACTTAGCACCCTCTTTTGACCACGTTTTACGACACAACAAAAACAGTTTTGTTTGCTAATTTTTTTACCAAAAATTTTCATTTCTATGCTTTTGTGTACTTTTTCTTTAGAATTTGCTCTAAAACAAAAAGTATATTTTCCAAGAGGACATTAGGTATTTATTAAATAATATAGCTCAATATGGTCGACACAGGGTGAAAATTAGACATCTTGAATCACCTTGCATTTTCGTTTTGTGGTTTAAATAACGTATGATACTTAACTTTAAACAACTGAAATGAATATTTAATTTATTCATTCAAAAATAGTTTTTACTTTTTGCCTAGAAAGAATTTCGATAAGACTCCCTATATGATCTTTCCCCATCCGATAGTCGCCCAAAACTTATCAACCTTCCAAATTTTGTTAGTCGTAGAAAAATACTAGAAATAATATTTATATTTTAAGCGCCCTCAGAGACAATTTCTAGCATATTTCTTTTAGCGAAAGTTAACCTTAATTCTTTCTCTCGAGTTTCACTTAAGCGTCCTGTTTTTTCTGAACCACATAAAACAAACCTTTATGCGAATACTTTTAACTCTTGTTCCTGAACATTTGATGCATCATCCCATTCCTGGAAATACAAATTATAAGCGTCTATATTAGGGCGGGTCGATTTAAAAATCGCTCATTGCTCTGTAAAAATCGTATTCTAGGGATCAAAATAAGCTACTTTGCCGAAGGAACCATACTTCTAAAACGAATTCTCATGTCCCCCAATTTGGGTCGAACGAAAAATCCCACTTTGACCCATTTAGAGTGCTCCAATCGAGTCCAAATGTATGACCGACCCCCACTAACTTTGGACGGCTGATCCACCCATGCCAGTGGCACACGCCCTGGAACTCCCCTGGGGGGTTCCCCATACAATAATTTCAAAATATCACCATTTTTGCCCTTTACATGAGAAAAGAAACTAAAAAGTTCGACCGAAATTGGGGGACATCAGAATTCGTTTTAGAGATATGGTTCCTTCGGCAAAGTTTCATATTTTGATCACACAGAGCAATAGGCGATTTTTTTGCCTCCCCACAAATCGACTCGGCCTAGTCTATATTGTAGCCTATTACAGCCTTTGGCTTAACTTACGTCTTGTAGCTCCACCTCCATATTCAACAAATCAGCTGGCACAGGATGCTCTTATTAAAATATGTACAATACTTATAACTCCTCTGTTCAATCACATTTTGTGTGACAGTTGATTTTAACATAGAGAAAAATTTAAAATTTTAATGCTTGGTTTTAACTTGCGTCTATAACTAAAAAATTTCGACACTAGAATCTATACAGATGGCAGTGAAGTGGATTGAGGTGTTGAAGCTGGTATATATTCTTATAGTGGGAAGTACTGACAATTGGGGAAGATTGTAGACTTCTAATCGCAGATTTCTCTTTTAAGGGCAATATCGCTATTCTTCCGGATAACCAGGCTGCACTGGATTCGACTACAACAACCTCTAAACTGGTGGAGCAAAGCAGAAATAGCGTTACTACGTTGAGCGTAAACCAGGCCCCGTAACTCCGAATTACGGATTGTAGATGGAGAGACCAGAGACTACATGCAAAATTAGCTGAACGTTATGGCCTTACAACCTCAAGCAATC
Organism: Anastrepha obliqua; assembly: GCF_027943255.1. Classification (NCBI taxonomy): domain Eukaryota; kingdom Metazoa; phylum Arthropoda; class Insecta; order Diptera; family Tephritidae; genus Anastrepha; species Anastrepha obliqua. The sequence continues at coordinate 99,124,127 of NC_072892.1, read as the reverse complement.
GTCGACATTGATAACATTAAGGCGGAACGCCTGGAGACTAACGGCAGTCATAACTGGCGGTTGGTCTGTTGGAGAACAGGCAGCCTAAATGGGCATCCCTTACAACACTTACTGTCATAATTGTAAAAAATATGAGAAAAAGGAAACGATTTTCCATTTCCTCTATGAATGTCCTGCTTTATCGAAGGAGAGAATGTCAACCCTGGGTAAACCGCTGTTCGAGAGTCTCGAACAACTGTCTGGCTTGGATGTCAACAGCCTAACAAGGTTCTTAAACCGCACAGGCTGGATATAGTCTTACTGTAAATAGCTGTTAAACAAGTTGGTAACTAGGATGTGGCAATAAAACTGTGTTAGTTCGATTCTGGAAGAATCACTACTTTAAACAATCAACCAATAACTAAAATTAAATGACTATAAATTTAAAATTAATTATTAATTTTATTATCTGTTTAAAACTAGGTCCTAGCGGCTATTGGTCTAAAATTTAAAATCAAAAATATCAAAATTATGCAATATGTACATATGAATGTATATAATAATTATTAACATCAGTAGATAATTTTATGTGTAGGAAATTAATTGAAATCAATCACATACATGTGCTGTAAATAAGCCCAAAAACCATTGTTCCATTCAATTATGTAATGTGAATGTGCATTAGGGTGGTTCGAACACGTTTTCTAAAATACAGCTGGCTATTATTGTTCGAAAAGTTTATAGGGCGAATATCCAACCAGCTTTTCGACCTACTTCGCAGGATATTAAAATTCAATATGTATTTTCGGCTGAAGGCCTTGTAGCCAGTGCTGCGTTTTTATGTGTACATTTATATATATAATACATTTATATTATATCAATTTTATAAATTGATAAATAAAATTAATAGGTATTTATTTTTAATTGTCTAAAATCTCTATTATAGAAAATTTCATAAAACATTGAGCTCGAAGAGCAATGAAATATTTCTAAAATATTTACTGTACACTAATTTACGTTCCCATAACCCATCTGACGACACTTCTTGAAATACATACAATGAGTGGCTCTCCGATCCTGTATGAGCAGCTCCTTCTTCTTATTGATTGGTGCGATAACCGCTTAAGCGATTTTGGTTGAGCTTAACAAAGTGCGCCAGCCGTTTTTTTCTCCTGCTAACCTGGCGCCTTATTATTCATAATTTATAATTTACGTTTTAATAAAAATTCAAATTTGACATAATAACCAACCCAACAATTGAGCCATCGTACATATTAGTTCTGAACGAGAGATTCGTTTCATTAGTCCCAATTTTCTCTGCAGGGTACAATAAAAGGCCACTTTTGTTGTAGAAATCAGTAACGTACCTGTGTATGTGTGAAGAGAGTCCCAACAAAGTTATCTACCAAATAATATTCGAATTCGTGTTTACATACATATGTATGTATGTATGTAAGAGTGCATGTGCACGTGAGTGTAGTTTGCATGCGTGAATAATATATAGCGAATTGCTGGGGATCCAGAAACCTCGCAGAGAGATAAGAATTTTGCTTTAAATACTTTTTATTTTTTCGATTTTGCCATAATTGCTAAAATGAAGCCTCGTGATTAAGTTCTTATATGTATACTTATAGATAACAACAATTTCTTAGTGATTACGTTTTATGTCAACCAAACTTTTAAGTGTTATTTTACGTATAGGTACTGCTGGAAAATATAACAGACACAAATATGTATGTTCATGGAATTTTTGGCAATTTTTTCCGGATATTTGGAAGCCTTATAGGTTCAAACAATTGAGGCAAATTAAGAAAATAAAAAGCCTTTTCGCCAAATATTTTAGATTGATATCATAGTATTGATTTGCTAATGAATTTTAAAATCATTTTAGCTGCATATAATAATGTTGAAATACTATTAAAAGGCCTAAGTTTTACACTGTACTACTGACATAAATTAATAAATAAATCCGGCGTCTACTAACCTGTATCGAACTGGCTGACTTATGAATTGTAAATTTAGTGAGTCTTTTTTTCTCTTCTCAGAATTTTATATTTGCTTCCTCGAGTTTCAGCATAGCATTAAAAACTTTTTTCTTTGAACATTTCATTAATTCTGCTATTTATTCCATTGTTTTTCCTTGTTTTTTTTTTATTTTTTATCAATCTACCAACGTTTAGCGCGGCTCATTTTGCTTATTAGTATTGAATAAAATAATATCCTATATTTATTTACTAAGAGGGCCAATAGGGAAACTCCACATAATACACCTCATCCCCACTTCTTTGGTTATGTGTCATAAGCTAAATCTTAATTAAACTTAATAGTAGTGAGGTATTTTAAAACCGCCTTTAAAAAACGCACGAACTTATGGACTGACCTGATAAAAGTGGTGGCGTATGCTGATGATGTGGCGGTAATGACATCAGGACGTTTCCTAACACGATCAATGGTGCTAGGAGAGCTCAATTATTGGTGTAGGCTGCGGCTCAAGTTTGAACCTACGTAAAACAGAACTCTTTTTACCACCATACAAGGTACCCAATTTTGCCCTACCACTAATTAATGGACAAACTCTCCCAATTGCTGCTGAGTAATCTTGGACTTCAAACTTAGCTGGAAACTGAATACGGAAAAATGAGTAAGGAAAGCAGAAATTGCTCTGTAACCTTGTATCTCCTTATAAAATTGAGTACGGGTTCCGTGTGGTCATTCGCCTGGGTTATGCATACTGCATTTGAAAAGAGAGTGCTTGCATAGCGGCTTCCTCTTGTATTGCTAAATGTAGTGGTGGTAAATTTAAAAGCGCTTCCATGCCAGAAGTTGGGCTAGTTCTCATGGCCTCGGTTCCGTAGTTTGGTTGAAAGCTCTTAGAAGTGACTACAATATCAAATTACTTGGTAGAATACAAAGATCAGTCTGTGCAGTAACGCTCGGTGAAATTAGATCAGGCCATAGGGAGGCTCTCAATGCACTGATACATTTTATCCCGGTAGATATATATATCAAGAAAATAGCAGTAATAGTGCATTTAGGTTAAATGAACCGGGTCGCTGAAAGGAAAAAACTTATGTTCATGCCAGTCTACTATTGCGAAAAACTGAGTTCACCTCGGGAGAACTGATTACATCGTCTCCATGGTGACTTTCAACAATAATTTTCCACTCTCGGGAGGAATGGAGTAAGCGACTTTAACTAAACAACTTCGACACTACAGTCTACACAGATGCTTCAAAAATGGACTGTGGTATTGGAGCTGGGATATATTCTCATAGACTTTGAATTGAAATATCCGTGCGTTTTCCTAATACTTGCAGTGTCTTCCAGGCAGAAGTATTGGCAATAGGCTTGTAGGCTAATCGCAGATCTCTCTTTTAAGGGCAAAATCGCTATTCTTTCGGATAGCCAAGCTGCAATCCAGACAATGGTTCCGGCTACAACAACCTCTAAACTGGTGGAGCAAAACAGAAATAGCCTTACCACATTGAGCGTAAACAATATCATTACCTTGATCTGGGTCCAGGGCCATGGGAACATTGAAGAAAACGAAAAAGCAGGTGAACTGGCAAGAGAGGGGGATCTGCCATGAAAAAGATTCTTGCAGAATCGGTATTCACACCACTAGGTGCAATAAGGAATGCAATCTCCTCAAAATATCTACGGATTGCGGATTGTAGATGGAGAGACCAGACAGCATGCAAACTTATCAGAACTTTATGACCCATCTGCATCCACAAACAAACGTAAACATTGATAAATATGAAACAAAGGAATGCCTGCAGACTTACGGCAGTGATAACTGGCTTCTGGTCCATAGGAGATCAGGCAGCCAAAATGGGCATCCGGTTATAATCAAGCGGAGAAAAAAGAAACAATCTCCAACTTCTTCTGTGAATGCCCTGCCATATGGAAGGCGAGGATGTTAACCCTAGGTAAACCGCTTTTTGAAAACCTCGAAGAGCTGGGCGGTACAGACGTAAACAACCATATAGGTTTCTCAATCGCACAGACTGGATATAGTCGTGAAGGAATAACCGTATAACTTGTTGGTAACGAGAATGTGGCAACAAACTAGAGCGGAAGCGCTAATTGTATTCCTGGTGAATTACCACTTCAACAAATTACCACACAAAACTAATTTGTTTACCCAAGTGTGTCCGAAATAAGAGTGAGACAAAATAGACCATGAAATGTAATACAAAACAAAAAAACCGTTAACCACTGATCACAATATATTGTAAACAATAGGTACGCTCCTTTTATCTATCGAATTCCTTGTGCCGCTCGGAAAAATTTAAGGATATTAATGAAATTTCGCAACATATGGCATCACTGCTTCGTTGTGAATTTAAAATACTAGTATTTAATTGCATTACTGTGTGCACCGTCATTTTCATAAAATGTAATTTTGTGTCGCCACTAAAATAGGTACTTTGCGTATAACTCTTGCATTTTAACTAGCGAATTTAAGAAGCGAATTACAAAGTTCATTTAATAATTAATATGAATTTCTTTCAAAGATGGGTCATGCGCGATATTGCACAGTTGAGAAGCGGAGGCTTGTAATCAAATTTCGAAAACAAAAGAAATAACATACAAATTTATCGCTAAGTCACTTAGACGGTCCAAAAATTTTGTTAACTGGCGCCAGTTGGAAAACCAAATGAAACCAAGTCCTTTTCCACCTGATCTTTCCAACGTAGAAGAGGCCGTCTCCTTCCTCTGCTACCACCAGCTGGCACCGCATCGAATACTTTTAGAGTCGAAGCGTATCCATTCGGATGACATGACCCAGTCAACGTAGCTGCTGGATCTTTATTCGCTGCGCTATGTCTATATCATCGCAAAGCTCATACAGCTCATCGTTTCTCTCAAACACTCCAAGTGACGTCTCATCGAATGTTGTCCAAGCTTCTGCGGCATGATGAGAATCTTGTAGAGTGTTAGTTTTGTTCGTCGAGAGAGGACTTTACTACTCACTTGTTGGCAAGAGAGTGTCTCTGAATAAAAAATAATAATAAAAATAATATTCTCCAGAAGGCCAATAGGTCATGGAGAGAAGAAACTACCTGTGTTACAACAAGGCTAATTTGGCCACAAATATATATATATATATATATATATATATATATATATATAATTGGCGCGTACACCCTTTTTGGGTGTTTGGCCGAGCTCCTCCTCCTATTTGTGGTATGCGTGTTGATGTTGTTCCACAAATGGAGGAACCTACAGTTTTAAGTCGACTCCGAACGGCAGATCTTTTTATGAGGAGTTTTTTCATGGCAGAAATACTTTGGGTGGTAGTTTGCCATTGCCTGCCGAGGGGCGACCGCTATGAGAAAAATGTTTTTCTTAATTTTGATGTTTCACCGAGATTCGAACCAACGTTCTCTCTGTGAATTCCGAATGGTAATCACGCACCAACCCATTCGGCTACGGCGGCCGTCGCAAATAGATAAGAGAAAATCAGAAGAGTAGCTTAACCTCTCAAGAGAGAACAACTCGAAGATCGTGACTTGTGTTATCGGTGATCAGCTGTTAGGTAGGCACTCTTCTAGGCTAGGAATATTTTCGCATGAATACTGCAGAAGTTGTAGAGACGAGGAAGAGGAAGACACAGTAGAACACTTCCTTTGGAATTGTCCAGCAAAAGAGTCTAATTGGCTGCATGAAAACAGTAATGTTCCCGCATTACACTGTGGTACCACAACCGATCTACATGGTCTAAGTGAGTTTGGCTACTCTAAGCCGCCACAAAAACCTAACTTAACCTTGTTAGCGCCGTTAATGCTGGTTCGTAAATAAATGAAGTCTCTTACCACCTCGAAATCATAACTGTCAACAGTGACGTGGGTGCCGATATGCGAATGCGCCGACTGTTTATTTGATGACAGGAGGTACTTCGTTTTGTTCTCGTGCACCACCAAGACCCATTCGATTTGCTTCTTTATCCAGTTTCGAATATCTGTTATTATTAATTTAAAAATCTGTCATTAACACACTTTTATTAGGTCGGGTTGTATGTATGTATGTATGTATGTATGTATGTAACGGAATCTTTGAGCTTAATTTTCACTGGCTTCTAAAAATCTGATCGACTTGAAATTTTGCACACGTATCAAGGACTGATGACAATGCAATAATTTGATAAAAGTTTTCCATTATCCTTATTAGGATTGCCAGGATTAATATTTTCTTTTTTTTTACTGTGGGCAAAAAGTAAGGTGAATTTGGTTGTAAAATGAAAAATCTTTATTTATTCTTGTAAATCAGTTTCTCAGGCTCCCTCCACGAAATAAGTTCTTCATCCCGATTACTTCTTTATCACGGCCGAAGTTAAAAGCGTGGGATGCTTGATATAGTAAATATTACAATCATTCTATTGGCAACTACCTATGTACAGAGGGTTATGAAAGTGAAGCAAAATGCATCCCACGCTTTTAACTCTAATTTGAATTACTCTATTTGTATCTTAATTTTTGTTATAATTCTGTTCTGAGGTAGTTGACTTTGACTGATCGTTCGATTTGCTATTACTTCATTATAGGCCCCTTTGTCATTAAAATTTATTTTCTACTTTTTAGTTCGATTAGCAATAAAAGCGTGTTTTTTAGTTTTTTTAAACTATTTTTTTTCGTATGAACGCGGGGGATACCTATTTTTATGACCATATGTCTATGTAAGTGATAAAGTCGATTCGAAAAATTTAAGGGCAGTGTTTTCATTATATTTTTAAATCAAATTATATATGTAGGTAAGTGCATACATATCAGCAAAATAGTTTTTTAGTACTGAACTTGGTTTAGATTTGTAAAATATTAGCTAAAATAAATGAGCAAATAAAAAATAAAAATTAATGCAAAATCACTTCTTGCATAGGGGTACATTATAGGTTAATTTGGTAACTTTGTGAAAGTTGGAATAAAATTTAAGCACTGCGAAATACTGCAAGAGTAAGTACCTGGCCTATTATACCTATGACAAAAAAAACTTTATAATTCTTTTCCGAAAAATAATTCTGGCTCATATCCATTCTAATGGTATGAATTAGTTATTTTATACACTTATACGGTCATATATTATAAAAATTTACATACATACATACAGCTGTATTTCTAAAAAATACTTAATGCTTAAAAATATACTTATGTACGCAATTGTTTTATTGTGCTGACCTTGAATGTTTGTTTGTTTGCATACAAAAATGTATACAGAAGTACATGTATGAATGCATATGCATACATATGTATGTATGGAGGTATGTATGTATGTATTATTTGTTTACAATTAGAAGTTCCTATTTTTTAGCCAAATTGTATTCCGCAAATGACTGTCAGAAATAGAAAACGCATTCGCCGGTTAGGAATTTGTTTTCGGTGAATGCAAATGTATATGCAGGCATATGTGCATATACATATATGTATATAAGTTTATGTATGTAGATAATAAGATTAATCTTAGCAGTTGTTTATTTGTTGACCAAGTGTGTAACACGTCTGGGATTGCCTTGGAGAATTGATATAGTACATACATACATACATAAATACATTTCTGGGAAAGTGCCAAAATATAATCGAAAATTCATGACTGTCAACTCGAGGCCGGCCGGTCATTCGATATACAACAACACATCATACACACATTTTAGTTTCGATATTTTGCAAGTGCTTGTTTACTTTCGCCACGTGGACCAATGACGCGGCGAGGATTGTCACGTTCACACTAGTTTAAAATGTATGTATGTAATTCGGACGCATACGCACAAATTTAGATAGCAAAATAATTTGTGTTTACACTATAAGGTTAATTATAGATTATGTTCACAAAGAATATTTATATACATATGTATGTATTGTTTGTGCTTGCGCACGTAGGGAACTTCGTATGTATATACATATGCAAAAGTAGGCAATAATTATAATTTGGGCACATATTAAATTCAATAATAATAAATAAATGTTCATTACTCATCTATTCAGCTCTTAAACCCATCCATATATGTATGTACATATGTTTTTTTTCAACGCCGTTGTGACAGCGCGCTACGCTCAAGTGGACTTCTGAAACCAGACTAATGCTGGAAACACTCACCGACGTAAACGCAGTCCCCTGTCAGCTGTTACGGTCAAACTAATGAGAACCCCATGTAAATGAAAAATTACTTCCGTATCCTAGTATCGTAGATTTTATAGCAGGATTGTGAAAAAGTGTGTTAGCAATAATATCAATGGCAACATTGTGTACATACAACAAGACACATACTCAATCGCACACAAACCGATGCATTGTGTAAATATGTAACTAAAAGAACGCAGTTGTTCTCTACGGGATGAGTTTTGCTCAATTTTGTGCTCTATAGGGGGTGCGGTAAGGAATTACGTACGTCGGTGAGTGTTGCCAGCATCAGTCTTTCCAGACGCCTTTTCCTTCATAGTCTCGGTCAGCAAGCCGCATGCCGCATGTCACATATGTAAGTATCCAAAATGGGAGCGCAAGCATGGGAAGAATATGTGGTGCACATTTTCTGTACCGTTTACGTCGCAGTAGTGATTTTCATCGTAAATATGTTTTGAAGCAGCCGCGTCTACTCAAGAATTGGGTCAGGTAAAAGTCTACTTTTCCATAAGGCCTCATCAGCCAAAGTTTTAGTTTGTGTATGCATTTGTGAGCCCAATACGCTTTTATAGTTAACTGACCTTGTCTGCCACTTAACGATGCAGTTTTCTCTTAAGGCAGATGAGGTTATGGGCCTCTGCATCTCGCTGTTTGCGCAACTTTCATTGTAAGTATGTCTCAAGGGTATGGTATGGGTAGGTATATGTCAGATATTACTAGGGCTAGGAAGTCTGCAATCCTCGAAAGTATGATACGTGTTGCGTTTTATTCGTTCAAATAGGTGCACCGTACAAAATTTTGCTTCTCACGGCATTAGTCAAGAGATGACGGCGATATTTTTTTGGTTCTCGTACAATTGGCAATGAGCTTCAAGAGCGGTGTTACGGTATTGGATGCTTTTTCGTTGGCATACTCGAGGTGTGCTTTTAAAGACAGAATTTTATCTATCTTATACCCATGTATCTATGCCCAGTTTGCAGAGTTAAATGCATTTCTAACAACTGGGGTAATAATCAAACATTATGTATGTAAGTATATATGCCTCTGGAGGCAATCTCCCAAAGGACGTGGGAGCATTTTCATGGCTTGGATCGAGAGGCAAATCTGCAGAAGCTTGCACCTCTATCTTCACTGACGGTTCCAAGATGAAATCGGGAGTCGGAGCAGGAATTTTCTCTATCTATCCCCTTTAAACTGCCGAATACTGCTAGTGTTTTTGAAGTAGAAGTATTTGCGATCCTGCAGCCATGCAAAATGCGGGAGCGAGGGAGATTTTAACATTTTCTCCAATAGTCAAGCCGCGATCAAGGCTCTGACGACGCCATGGTGCAGAACGAAATTAATAAACTCCTGTGAGAAGGAGATCAAATCTCCTGGGTGTACAGGTACCATTTATCTGATCTGGGTTCCAGGACATAGGAACATAGAGGGAAATGAAATTGCTGATGAGCTTGCCAGGAAGGGGACCGAATTGGCCTCAGAGACCTCCTACCCGGTCATCGGCATCCCCTGACAGTTGTTAAAGGGGAACTGCACAAATTATTTCTCAGGAAAGCGGAGAAAAGATGGAGCTCCATTTCTTCGTGTGCTATTTCGAAAACCCTTTGTCCCCAATACAATATACGAAGGACTCAGAAAGTCCTTTGGACTCCTCGCCATTCAATTTTCAAACTCGTAGCTGTGTTTACCAGTCACTGGACGATCGCCACACACGCGGAAAAGCTTGGGTTACCATTTAACTCCCATTGCAGAAGCTGTGGGAACTTTTCAGAGAAGGAGCCTGTTGACCACTTTTTCTGTAAATGTTCGGGTTTGGCAGCTAGACGATTAAGGTCACTGGGTTATCCTTTCTTCGCCAGCCTGAGGCAGTGCGCCAACCTTAAACCAATCAATATCCTCCATTATATCAACAGATCTGGCTGGTTGTAGATAACTGCCTGTTGGAGGTCTCGTAATTGTATCAAAACAGCGCTTCAGTGCTACTTGAGGACTGCCAGACTGGCACTTGAACCATTTCACCTACTTAGCTATGTAAGCATGTATGCACATAAATATTACAGTTTTATTTAAATTAATTTAACCGAATTAAATTTGATGTAATGTAATTTAGTTTAGCTTAATTTAATTTATCTTTACTTTATTTTATTTATGTTTATACATTTTGTTTGTCTCATTTTATTATATCTAATTTAATTTAATATAATTTTATTTTATTTTTATTTGTTTATTTGGTAGAAATACAATAATAAATTATTATATTAAGCACTGTTTTAGGCCTATTGACCTATATTTTATTTTGTTTTATTTAATTTTAATTTTATACTACTTCGTTTTGTTTATTTAGAAAATAATTGAATTTCATTTTTTTGTTTGTATGATGCTTCAAGTTCTAATATATTTAGTACTCAATATTTCCAATTTCATTTCATTTTGTTATTCTATTTTCTACTATATTTAATGTCTTTTAATTTTGAATACTCTTATATTTTGAATTTAATCTAATTTAACTTTATTTTTGACGTGATAACGTCTTATAATTCGATTTAGTTGGCTGCACGCACGAAAAAATGTGTCGTTACCTTGCTCATTAGTGTTACCTTGCTCATTTGTCGTTACCTTGCTCATTGCCGTTACCTTGAATGAACTGCAAGCGAAAGCGCGGAACGAACGACAAAGCAAACAAAGCAAACGAACGGCAACGTTCGACATCTTGCTCTCTCCTACTTAAGTGAGCGTATATATGTATGTATATGCGCATATGTACATATATAAATTCATGTATTTGTATTTGCATATGCCTTCTTATTGATTATTATTAATTTGATTTACTTGAAGAATTTAAAATAATAAAAACAAGTTTGTTAATAATACCTGTTGTTTTAATGTTATTATTATTTTTTGACGTGATAACGTCTAATAATTCTATGTAGCCGGCTGCACGCACCAAAAAATGCGTCGTTATCTTGCTCATGCGTCGTTACCTTGCTTGAACAGCATGTTATGTTATGTTATGTTATGTTATGTTATGTTATGTTATGTTATGTTATGTTATGTTATGTTATGTTATGTTATGTTATGTTATGTTATGTTATGTTATGTTATGTTATGTTATGTTATGTTATGTTATGTTATGTTATGTTATGTTATGTTATGTTATGTTATGTTATGTTATGTTATGTTATGTTATGTTATGTTATGTTATGTTATGTTATGTTATGTTATGTTTTGTTATGTTATGTTATGTTATGTTATGTTATGTTATGTTATGTTATGTTATGTTAAAGTATATTATGTTATGTTAATGTTACCTCATTCTCTATATCCATACAAAATATCTATCAAACAAATAAAATTAAAATTTTCTTTTGAAAAATGCAACCATTCAATTAGTATTTTCGTATGACGTTATCACGTTAAACTATCGTCAGTAAACCGATTTTACAGACAACCTCTTTTTAATTTGCGTTATTTAATTCGGGGATTAAAAGGAATTACATTAAACTTAATTTAATTTATTTTCAATAAGTTTCTAAAGGTTAATTTTAATGAATATCACACCTAGATGGCGCTCGTGTGGTTTCGAACACAGTGTTGCTTCTTTTCTTGACAATTAAAAATCTTGATCGTATTTGTTGCCAATAACTCTCAGTTTGTAAAATTCAGTATTATCTTTTGACTAGCCAAAATATTAAGCAATGTTTTTCTAAACTGGTTTGCGTTGTTAAAATGAGATACCACTTGAACTTGATAGAATATTCAATGTGGAGGGAAGTTTCATGTACTGTATGTTGTGTGGTGTTAGCAACACTTCCGCACAGCTGTGGAAGTTTCGTTAAATACGAGACTGTTTGCCATAACATCTGCTTTCATGGCCCAGTAATCAAAAGGAAAACATTACTTGAGCTTCCTGTAAATAGTGTAGTGTAGTGTGCTGTGTAATGTTAATTAATAAATTACTACCGAAATGACATCTTACTAAAAATGTGAGCGCCAAAGAGTCTATCAAATGTAATCATATTACAGTTTTATTTACACTTGCGACCTTTTACGTTTTGTTGGTTATTTATAAATTCGTATGTACTCAGTGTGAAGAACTATAGTGATATAGGCCTGTAGGCAGAAACGGTGTATTACTTGCAAGCACGAGTATTGGTTTAGCTGCTGAACTGCCTGGTACGTAACGATTATATTAGTTATGAAATTGTAAATGTTAAAAATGCATAGGAATTTTCTACTATATACGAACATGTTCGTAGATAATAGACCGGGAAACAGTTACGGAAACTAGAAAAATGATGTAATTTCGAATATGTGACTTCATTTTGTTAGTATACAATACCATTTATGTAACAAAGAGTCCAAAAACTAAGTTATATTAATACAAAGAAATATGTAAGTTTGTAATAAACAAGTTTTTTTTTAATAAGGTTGTGCTGATAGATTTAAGCGTTAGACATTTCTGGTTTTTGGTATCATTTTTAATCACACAGTTAGTTACTCACATGTGAGATGGGACATAGCATATACACTACTGTCCGATTAACAGTGGACTGGAAACCGAAATACGGTAGTCCTTTTATTTTTACTTTTGGCAAAAGCCGCTGCCGACATTTAAAGTTGAGAATATGTAGGAAAAATATGAAAATTGTTTTCTATATTTATTATAAAGGGTGACATGTGAAGCTGGTTCATCTTATATCTGAATAAAGCACTGAGAGCCATACCGCCCTTTATCGCTTGAGCTTGAGCTTAAAAGCCCCGTTTAGTGCCCTTTATAGTGTTTTTTTCTGAACTCAAACGTAACGTACACGCATTTCTCATAGATAGTCAAAAAGAGGTTGTCTGTAAAGTCGGTTTACTGACGATAGTTTAACGTGACAACGTCATAAGAAAATACTGATTGAATGGTTGCATTTTTCAAAAGAAAATTTTAATTTTATTTGTTTGATAGATATTTTGTATGGATATAGAGCATGAGGTAACATTAACATAACATATAATAACATAACATAACATAACATAACATAACATAACATAACATAACATAACATAACATAACATAACATAACATAACATAACATAACATAACATAACATAACATGCTGTTCAAGCAAGGTAACGACGCATGAGCAAGATAACGACGCATTTTTTGGTGCGTGCAGCCGGCTACATAGAATTATAAGACGTTATCACGTCAAAAAATTATAATAACATTAAAACAACAGGTATTATTAACAAACTTGGTTTTATTTTAAATTCTTCAAGTAAATCAAATTATTAATAATCAATAAGAAGGCATATGCAAATACAAATACATGAATTTATATATGTACATATGCGCATATACATACATATATACGCTCACTTAAGTAGGAGAGAGCAAGATGTCGAACGTTGCCGTTCGTTTGCTTTGTACGTTCCGCGCTTTCGCTTGCAGTTCATTCAAGGTAACGGCAATGAGCAAGGTAACGACAAATGAGCAAGGTAATACTAATGAGCAAGGTAACGGCAATGAGCAAGGTAACACTAATGAGCGAGGGAACGACACATTTTTTCGTGCGTGCAGCCTGTTAAATCGAATTATAAGACGTTATCACGTCAAAACATGACATATATTCTGCCAAGGTGTTCTCTTTATCATATTTCGATTTGTGCTTCCGTGATATTGTTCCACTGATGAACATACCATAATTTTATGCCGCCTTCGAATGACGGTTATTTTCTATAAGAATACATTTGTAGACTTATTGTTGCCTGCCGAGGAAGTCAAACGAAGCCAAACCAAAAGAGGTGGTTAAATCATTTGCTTTAATGCGACATGTAAGTTTGGAGCTCGCGGTATGTATGAGTTTATAACGTCACTCGAGCTCCTTGTCTGCCAATTACCAAACGGAAGGGAACCGTCACATTTCCCTTTTATCTTTTGACGTGATAACGTCTTATAATTCGATTTAGCCGGCTGCACGCACGAAAAAATGTGTCGTTACCTTGCTCATATGTCGTTACCTTGCTCATTGCCGTTACCTTGAATGAACTGCAAGCGAAAGCGCGGAACGAACAAAGCAAACGAACGGCAACGTTCGACATCTTGCTCTCTCCTACTTAAGTGAGCGTATATATGTACATATGTATATGCGCATATGTACATATATAAATTCCCGTATTTGTATTTGCATATGCCTTCTTATTGATTATTATTAATTTGATTTACTTGAAGAATTTAAAATAAAACCAAGTTTGTTAATAATACCTGTTGTTTTAATGTTATTATTATTAATTTTTTTATTATATATGAAGGAAAAAATGTATGGTAATATTTACCATATACCTTACAAGATATGTTGTATACTAATATATGTATGTATATAAACATGCATATACATATACAATTTCGCGCAATTTTCAAAAAGAACAAATCTATATGTAAAGATGCATAAAAGTCATATGGACATTCAAATATACGAATCTATTTCTTACGCAAGCAAATGTAAGCTAATGTGCTTGAACTGCAAGCGAGAGCGCGGAACGAACGACATAGAGCACAATCGGCCCCCGCGTTCGGCAACGTTCGACATCTGGCTCTGTCCTACTTGAGTGAGCATATATATGTATGTATATGCGCATTTGTATATAAATTCACATACTTGTATTTGCATATGCCTTCTTCCTGTGTGCATGGTAATGAACCATTTCTCTGTTGAGAATAGGACGATGATAGAAAAAGTAGGAAATGAAAGGGAGTGTTTCGAGTGTAAAGTGTCTTGAAAAAGGCAAATCGATGATGGTGCCTCTTAGTGTTGTTGACTTATTAACGTCTGATGCACAATCGAAATTGAAGATATCTTTCATGAATTTGATAAATGTTTCGTCATTTTTCACGTTTGTGTAAATGTAACTTGACCTATTCCATTGCAATTCCATTTACCTTCTTCTCTATATCCATACAAAATATCTATCAAACAAATAAAATTAAAATTTTGTTTTGAAAATTGCAACCATTCCATTAATATTTTCTTATGACGTTGTCACGTTAAACTATCGTCAGTAAACCGACTTTACAGACAACCTCTTTTTTTACTATTCCTTACGCAATGTATATACAGTGCACTCGCGATAACTCGAACTAATTAAAACAGGCGCTGTTCGATTTATCGAATTTGTTCGACTTATCAATTGAGTGTGCTATGTTAAAAAAACAGTCACCGATATCGAAAATTTCTGTAGTATAGTTTCGTTATACGAATTACATTTTGGTCCATTGGCTGGATCAATGGTGTCGCATTCGGCGGCATAAACATAGTTAAAATTAAACCATCCTCGGACTTTAATTCGATTTCGTTGGGATGTGATTGGGCATTATCAATTAGAAGAAGAGCCTTCTCAGGTAGTCCCCCATCTTTCAAATATTTTCTTACCTAAATATTAAAGTCATTTAACTTGGTTAAAAAAATTGTTTTAATGAATCTGGATTTTACCTGCGGCACGAACGAATTATGAAACCAGTCTTTGAAAATCGCCGAAGTCATCCAGGCTGATTTGGAATTTTTGTACTCCACCGGACAGTTAAAATTTTTGAAAACACGAGGATTTCTTGCTTTGTCAATAACGAGAAGTTTAAGCTTATGGTTGCCGGTAGCGTTAGTGCAAGCTATAAATTGCCTTATCTTTCTTTTTTATAAGACTTATGGTGGACTTGGCTACCCCATATTCCTTCGCTAGAGAAGTAACACTACGTCCACGTTTAATTTTGTTAAGGACTTCAGCCCTCTCTTTTAATGTTAAACACTTCAACCTTTTACGATCCATTACTCACGTGCACTGATACACTACAAATGACAAATTTAAAGCAATTTGGTCAATGCAAGATGTTGTTCCCAGAAAACTAACGGGATATTAACGCCGAAATATTCATATGGACAATACACTAGTATACATATAATTTATATACATATACTATTACATATGTATCTATGTACAAAATGTACATGTTTGAAAAGAATGTGTGTACAAATAAATTTGTTTTTTTGTTCGAGTTATAGCGCTTTTTTCTTGTTCGAGTTACAAAGAAGTCAATAGGGGAAAAAATGTGTTCGAGTTAGCACGTCGTTCGACTTAGCGGCTATTCGAGTTACCGCGAGTGCACTGTACTTACATATGGTAAGTGGGATGTTACACATTTCAGTTTATATAATCCATTAAATTAAAGTGAGTATAGAATATTTTAAAAGTAATAGATTGTATGCGTGTAAGTTTATGCATAGTTGCCAACTTGGCATTTTAAGGACTAAATTTAATGGTTTAGTGCCCTTTTTAGTTATTTTTCTCATACATAGTCAAAAACCTGAAATAATTTTAAATATTTGGAGTCAAGACACATTGAACAATAGCACCAATAGAGCAAATAATTAAGATTTTGGTATTTTCTTTTCGCGTTTGGTCTCTAGAATATCAAAATCTATAAGCCAAGATTAACTGTATGAACGTAACTTAAGGGGGGAAGCTGGTCTAGAATTTTGAAAAAATCGAAAAATTTTTTTTGTCTTAAAAGGTGCTTTAGGGTCTTAGAAATAATATACCAAATGAGGGATGCCAGCAAAAATGTCTAAATGCCCAAATTTTTCATTCGAAATCACTTTTTTTAAACTGGCCGAAGACATAACTCGAACAAATCTTTACCGATTCTTACGAAATTTTGACAATACATTCGAAATACCTTTCTCCGGAGACGTACGTAGGATTTTTTATTTATATTACATAGTTTTTTTTTTTAATCAACAATTTTATGTCGTTCTTTATAGTGAAAATTGTAACTTTTTGTTCAAACGTGCACCATTTCGCGAAAAAACAAAATATCGAAAAAATCCTACGTACGTCTCTTTCTGTTGTTATATAGAGACTAAAAAAATTTTATTTTTTGATCCAGGACAAAAATTAAGGAGTTTACGTCTTCGGCAATGGACCCACTAGAAAAAAAGGCGCCTTAGGAGAACTGCTGGACAGCGGCCATTTTGAAATTAATTCAGACGAAAAATTTTGTATTTGTACCATGAAAGCTATATTATTAAACCTATTTCACAGATTTTCGATTGATTCCTTTGTTGAGTCAAAATAAATTCATAAAATATGCCCATTTTTTGCGCTCTAGACCAGCTTCCCCCCTTAAGCCTTTCGGCCCCAACTTTTTTCCTGCGGAACGAATTTTTTTTTTTTATTTTAATCCTTTTGTATTTGATTAAGAAGCAATTGCCCACAATATTGAGTTGTCACGCCCACTGTTTGAGCGCTGCCTAAAGTTGCTTGTGAGCAACTTGGGGCAATGGTGGTATACAAAATAAACAAATTTTTTTTTCGAACAACTTTTAATGATTTTTATTTATTTTGAAAAATTAGGTATGTTAAGACAAAAAATAGTTTTTATTGTTATTACAGCAAAGGGGGACTTTGCATTTAAGGTATTTGGACATTGGGGTTCCTGTCTTGCACAATCTGCATCGTCCCTTTTAACTAAAGGCTATCCAATGTTCCATTTTATCGTAACGCTGTGAGACTGAAGGATTCGGTTAGAACCTGTACTTTTTCGACTGTTGGGAAGACACGCTGCTTGATGGGGAGCTCAGGGATCGAGCTAGTTCTTTCAACATTCGATGGTCGGCCTTTCCTTTTTCCGAGCGAAGTAGTGGCAGTAAGCAATTCATGCGCAATTTCTAGTTGACATTTTATTAGAGGAATATGCTTTTGCCTCGGGTTTATCAAGTTTAAATGATTTCTATACAATAGCCATGCGTTTGTAACGGATGTTCCGAGGCACCAATACAAGATTCTTATGTCCTACTGCTTTGAACGGTGGTTGACCTTGTAGAGCTCCATGAGCATGTCAGCCAAATCCACACCTCCCATACCCTTATTGTAAGAAGCAACACTCGCAGGTCTTGCAACATCAGTATAAACTTTTTCCTTTAAATTCCAACGTTTGCATATATCAACAGGTTCAATGCTTTCACACGAGGATATAAGTTGAACTGGCTTTGGTTTATTGTCAAACCACTTGACGCATACAATATTATTGTAGATTTCACATTTCATATCGAAAGATCCTCTTCCACGCTTTTTTAACTCAGCATCTGAAAGTAGCTGGCAATTGCTTATGTGGTTTTTACGTACAGTTCCTGTTGCAAATATGCCCATTTCTTTCAACGAGAATAGAAGGCTTACATACGTAAGCCAATTATCGAAATAAAGCTTAAAATGTTTGCCCTTAAGAAGACCTTTTGCCAAATATAAAAATAGATCCGAAGATAGGCCCAATCCATCAGCAGAACAGGTTCCGTCACCAACATACAACGTAAAGTTGTATTGTTTAAATGACGATCGACCTGTAACAAAAATTTACACTAAAATGACATTATGACATTTATGAATGTATACCTTTGAACGCAATGATTTATTCTTCAATGCTTTGATGTTCTTCCTGGGGTAGCTTTTCAAAATTTTCTTTGAGACTGCCTAGTAAAGGACGTATTTTGTACAACTGTCATAGTTCAAATCGCCTTTTTTGGATTGTTTAGTGCTATCGTTGAAATGTAAACGTTGTATTATTTTTTCAAACTTTCCGCGCGGCGTTGATTCTGTTATAGCGGTAAGATTTAAATCTTTTGACCATGCCATTTTGGGTTGAGGCAATTTTAAAACCGTGTTCTTGCAGCGCACACAAATCTGTTTGTTGTGTGATCAAATCAAAAACTTGGCTATTAAGAAAAGTCCAGAAATATTCTACTGGCGTCATCACATAGTCGACCTTCAAAGTATTTTCTTCCCAACTGGTTTCCGGAGGTACAAATGGCCTTTTTATCCACTTTAGTGTCTTGGGGTCAACTTTTTCAACTTTGAAAATTACTCACCCGGTTAATATTTTTAACTAATCAAATTTAAATTCAGTTTCGTAAAGTTGAACCCTTGCGAAAAACATGGCATATTCACTTTTTAAATTGTTTCATTATTGTAAAACTCACTTTAAAAACTTTTTTGAATTTCACAACAAATTTTCTCGCTGCACTTGCTGTTTATTCAACATAACTTCGCTAAATGATCTACAAATGATATTTTTTTTTTGTCATATTTTGAGTAGATACATAATAGTACCGTTATCATTTATAACGAACAGACAAAAACAAAACGAACGCTTTCAGTAAGCTGTTAAACTGCCGAAGTTGGTCACAGGCAACGTTGGGGTCGAAAGGGTTAAACAAAATTTTACACTTTCGTTACAAAATAAATAGAAAACAATAAAAATTTCAACCCTGCTGATGTTACGTGTTTAATGTATTTTGACTTGTAGTCATAGATTTTGAAATTAATTTGAGATATGACTCGTACATTTGAAATGCATTTTTTTAGCGACATAATTTGACCCGAAATGCCAACATGTCGTCATTGTAAAATTTTGTCATGGCTTTATATCAAAATGTACCTAAATGACAGGTATTTTCATTAGAATGTCAATTTTTGTCATAAAAAATGCCATAATGAAAAACAGGCATCAGGAACTCCACCAATTTTGTTACTTTACCGGTTTATTAGTTGACAGTTCTGCAAATGTGTTTTTCTGTCTTTTCGACTTATTTCTGTTCGCTTGGTAATGCTCTGTCGCTCCTGAAGCCCCTGCAGTTTAGCTTCGGTTCATTCATTGGCAGAAAATGTTTTTAAAATATCAAATTTTTTTCTGTAAAAATATCTTATTACTTTTTTTCTTCACTTTTTCCTATTTTAAATTTAAAATTCGTGATTGAACACCAATTTCCAATTGCCAAACAGCTGATTGTTAT
Organism: Anastrepha obliqua; assembly: GCF_027943255.1. NCBI lineage: Eukaryota > Metazoa > Arthropoda > Insecta > Diptera > Tephritidae > Anastrepha > Anastrepha obliqua. The sequence goes on along the minus strand of NC_072892.1, from coordinate 99,104,208 downwards.
TTTGATAACCTACTGATCGGATTGCTTAGGCTCTTTGGGCTAAGGAATGGTGTGAAGACCCCAATAGTTTTTAATACTGTCTTCGATGAACTTTTTCTATTAAAACCATATCCGTTACTTTCTGTTCAGGAAGCTCACAAAAAAAAAAAAAATGGAAAAGTAAGCGAAAGAATGTAGAAACCAGCATATACAAGAATTTCGTCATCTTTCTTTCATCTATATTTGTAAAATTCTAGAGAGCCTGTAAAGTGATGCATGTAAATTACACTCAAGATTAAGTTAGTTACCCACTTTCTTGTCATGACATTTCGGCGAGAAAACGAAAAAACTGCAAAGTATTCACTGAATATGCACAAATAAATAACTTGTGAACAAAGGTTTGTTAATTTTCTGTACAGACGGCACTCAATTGCCAAATTCATCAAGAACAAAGTAGCGGTTTTCGGAAAGCAACATGTTCCAAAATTATTCGATTTTGAGTATTAAATAATTACACTATGCAACATTGCATTCCTCAACAAAATATATTTGCTACGCCGAAATAGAATTCGGTACTAGAAATTGTATACAATATCACAATTCACAGACATTTTTTTCCTAAAAATACATTTTCGCCATTTTACACGATTGATACGGGATGAACAAAATGTCGCTGAAAATTGAGAGTTGAGAAAATTGAGGTTAGCTTAGCCATCTAGCTTTATACATACACATGCAGCTATCCATATGAAATGCACGACTCGATTCTGGATTTGCTATATTATTTTGAAAGCCAAAATTTTTCAGGAAAGCTCGTCACAATGTTGGCTGAGATATTCCGAATTTCTGGGAACAGAGTAGGTGCAGTTAAAGTTGCTACCTAATATGGTTGGATAAGTGCAAGTTCGGCAGAGTTCACGATACCGATATCGCATGGATCTAAGCGATGAAATTGTGCATATTTCTCCTATAGTCCCCCCTAAGTCATTCCATTGACAATATATATATAAAATTATACAGAGAGTGGCTTCGCGATTCGAAAGTAATAAACAAAGAGAAAAACCAACACTTCGGTGGTTAAGTATGAATTTAAAAAAACTAAATTAGAATATAATAAGAGTCAAGAAGCACGCATAGTATATGTACATATATCAACAACATACTTGTATGCAATTTCTTACTGTTGCAATTCTCCTCATAACAAAGGAAATCAATAGAACTATAAAATAAAGAGTGCGTTGCCTTTGCGTAGCCAGCCAGCATCCAGTAGGGATTTAGAGAAAGGTGCAGGGTATTGCACTTAGTCGTGCTGGTCGCCACACAATAAATATAAAGACAGATAGTAGCTCTTTGTATGTTATACTCCTTCATTCACTCATTCACTCACTTACTCTCTACTTTTTTATATTAATGTATCATACATACTTATGAACCGAGTGCTTGGCTTTGTTTGCAATTTTTTCGCTGCAGTTGATATTGTAGGTGTGATTACTTTCTTTATGAGATTTTCCAAATTTCCAGTTTTTGTTGTCTGCATTGAAAATGACTGGTTGAATGTAATTTTTTTTTACACAATGTCTAGCTCAGTTATGAGATGGTAAAGGGGAAATTTCCAGGTGGCTGATTCGTTCGCTTTGTTATTGCATTCTTGCTTTAAAGTATTCGTACACATTTTTACTGTAACGTTTTTGTTAGTTTGTAGGTGTGATTTTTTGTTTACCGCCTCACAACGCTCAATTGGGGAGCTTAAGTGCTCATAAAGGCACAACAACAAAGGTTGTATCAGTATTAGTTGGAACGCATTGAGCATGACTGCGGCAGAGAAGTTGGGATTGGTTATACAATTTAAACCAGTTAGTTATTTGCGAAGCGTTGACTAAAGCGGAGTATAAAAGCGGCTGGTGTTCGGAATAAAAAAAGGTGTTCGAGTAATTTGCGCGCGAACCGTAGTAATCGAGAGTGACCCGCTCAAGTTGTTAATTAAAAAAAAAATTCTGCTGTGTGTGTAAGTTGGCAATTGCTACAATGCATTACTGGAGTATAAAATTTAATAAAAATGTAGTAAAGTTGAAAGTAAATTGACTTTCGCTGCTGCTTGCATTTGTGGGATAGCGTGTAGCCAGTCGTGACAGTTGTGCCAGTAGTCAGAATTACTCGGTCGGTGCAGCCCCCAAAGTATTTCCATAGCCACCCCCGTCAGTAGAAATTCCATATAACCTTCCGTATCGTCGTTCCTTATCACGCTACATCGATGAAGTCGTCGCCACCACCACAGCTTGCAGAGTGTCAAACGGTGTTGGAGTGGTATTCATTGTTTTCACTTTATTTGCCGTTGATGGGGGGCGGATACGATAGTTCTGGCGCTGAACAACTTTACTACTTATTTATTTTGCTATTAATACATTGCTGTGTGGACTTAAATATTTGCATAACTGTGTTCAATGAAATTGATACGTACGAGTATGTACTACTTACCTACATACATACTATATATACTAATATACGTAACCGAATACAAAAGATAGCAAACAAGCACATGAAGCATGTAAATAACAGCCATCAGCAATAATACAAGACAATGCAATTAAAAAATATTAATTTTTAATATACTATAAACTACTCTTCTCGCCGCAAACTTTTCGAAAAAAATATATATATACATAAGTATGTCTGGCCTGATTGTACCATGGAGAGTACTTGTTGTTGTGTTGTGCTGATAAATATGCATCATCTGATTGGTATGAGGCGGCCTGCTGGTCGATTAATTATATTAAATGTCTATTCATCATTTCCTTTGAAAACCATATCTTTACACACAAATATTTACATGTTTGTGTATGTATGTATCATCTGCATATCTTTCGAGGAAGCATAATGGGGAAAATGATGCACATTAGGGCGCATTAAAATAATTTCATCAGTTGAGTAATTATATATGCACATACATACATACATACTTATGATAATATTAACTGGCAATTTTTGTGTAGGTTTAGGGTTATGACATAAATATAAAATATTGTTAGAGAAATTTGATTTTTTAAAAGGTTTCATGACATTAACGTTAGAGAATGATTTCGCAAATATTTTCCAACTTGTGAATGTAAACATTACAATTTACCTTATGCAAATATGATTTTTCTCAAATCAGAACGTTCCTGTGACTTAATTGTGCGCTTCTTTAACTTTAGTAAGTTTAAAGACTATCTTCTATTTTTCCTCAGTGCTTTGCGGGTCTGAAATTCAATTATTGCTGTCATAAGAAACAAAATAAAGCCAAATCAAGTCAAGATCTATTTCTGAGGGTATTAATATTCGTATCAGCGAACACTTTTTTTTACTAAATTGATGCTTTTGCGGCATATGATACGATCTCACAATGGAATGGCCCTATATTAGCAATTCAATTAAAAAAGAAAAGTGCCAATGAATTAACGAGTGAATGGAATGAATGGAATGAATGGAATGAATTTTCGTACAGATAGTCGAACTTGATTATATTCTAGTTTTTCTAAACGTTTAATCTGCGATTAAATTTTTTGAGCTGTTATTTTAAAATAATACTGGTTGCATTAATGATGCGGCACTTTTAAAATATTGTTGAACATTTTATTTGCTTTTTTGCTTCATACATAGCTATTTTGCTGGTAAATGTTCAAAACATCCATCGGAAAGGTAAACGGTTTGAAGTCGTCTAAATGAGTGAGATACGTAGGTAGGGTAGGTAGGTAAGTATAGCGGTTGTCGTTTGACACACCTAGGCCTGCTGTAGACCCATTGTGATACCACCGGGGCTGTCGCCTCTCCTCACTCTACATCGTCCTCATTGAACCAACCTGTGGCTTTGATATATTTAACAAGACTTTTAATTTTTATATTGGCTACTTCTGCCAAGTTATTCAGGGAGCTTTTTCCTAAAATATTGAACTATTCTTCTATCCAGAGCCATGCACCCACATAGAAAGTGTTCTATAGTATCTTCTTTTTCAATGTCGTCACAGCTTCTGCAATAGTCGTTATAGGGCGCTCCAGTCTACTGGCATGCCTGCCAATCAGACAATGCCCTGTTAGGACCCCGATAATATTTCTCATGTTTTTCCTATTTAGTTACAACAGTCGGTTTGTGCGGCCCATGTTGCACAGGTCAGGGACTGAGACCATAGCCTGTTGGCAGCACTGATAGTGTGTTTATCTATAAGCATCTTGCAAGTTGCTAAAAGTATAGGTATGTTCGCTTTGTCTGGTTGGATTGGTAATGTGGTACCCAATCTCGCCAGTTCATCTGCTTTGCAGTTGCCTTCTGTGTCTCTATGACCCGGCACCTAGAGCAGGTTTAATACAAAGTACTGTGATAGTTCTGTCAAAACGTCGATACATTCTTTTACTGTCTTCGAGTGATGTACGTATGTATGGGCAAGAACTTTTGAATCGTTAATCTATTTAAAAAACGAAATTAATTTATGCTTTTATATTAGGGCAGTTCAAAATCAAGAGCAAACAACCTGACATCATGATATGAACCGTTTTTCTTTGAAAGTGGTGTAAGTCGATTTTCACAAAAAATTAGTTAATGATAAAAATGAATACAATTTACTTTGAACTTTTTATTTATAAACTTTTTTCAAAAAAATCTGATTAATTGTTGTTTCATTCTTCTTACCATTACAAATTTTCGTAGTTAATGAATTTACAAATATAATTATTTTGAAAATGGTATAAGTCCACTTTCTCCAAAGACATGCTGCTATTTAGTTCAAAATTTTATTACATAATTTCTTTAGTATATTTTTATTTGTGTGGCAACATTGTAAATGACATACACATTTTTATATATTAGTTTCCCGGAATTTCGGGTTTTCCCCGTTTATTATAGAATATATAAGACCTCCTCTATCCTTCACTTCCCCGCTCGCTATCTCTATGCTCGATTAACTTAACGAAAAATTTGCCTGCGAAAGCAACAACAAAGTTATCGAGCAAGATTCGCCTCATTAAAATAATATTACTCACTATCTTACAAGTAAATGTAATTTAAGGCGGCTCTCATTTACACCAGTTGCTTCATCTATTTGCCACTTGCTAACTCTTGGCAAAAAAAAAGAGGCCTATAGTAAAGTCAACCAGCAGTGCCCAAGAAATTGCTCCTTCTGGCTTGAAGCCTTTAGAAAATGTTACTGTAACTACTCAATAACATGTAATAGAAATTTAAAACTGGCTTTAATGTGGCTTAAAGTTGGTCAGTGCCTCAAGAACGGCGTAGAAATTATCGACCATAAATTTTTATATTCTGGGCACTTTTATCTACCAAATGATACCGATTTTGGAATTATCGAGAGCACTAAGAAAAAAAGATTTATTGTATGTCCCTAAATACTATTATACTATCATAAAGCAATCCCGAAAGTATAAACAGTTTATTTATTTTGCATGAAATGAACCAAGCTGATTTTGTTTCTTCAAAACCCTTAGAAGATGCGATTCTAAAAAGCCGAAAAAATAGTAATGGAGAGGAAGTAAATTGGTTGAAGATATGTTGGATGAGATTTGTTGAATGATTGATTTTAAATTACTAAGTTTATTGCTCTCACGGGTACTAGCACTTTAACAAGACTATTTTTGAATACTTGATTATAACGGAAAAAGTTAAAATATATTAATAGTAATAGTAGTATTAATAGTTAAATAATATTTATAGTTGAACTATTTAAAAAAATTCATTAAAAAAATGGTTTTTTTCTATTATGACCTCGATGTTATTATAATATTTTGTAAATGTAAGATTTTTAGTTTTTGCTGACTTTGAAAGTGGTGTAAGGCCTTTTGTAATCATTAAAAGTATACATTTTTGTTAATCACTTAAAAAAAAATAAAAAAAAAATAAAGAACGTATACGTATATGGTGGCGTAAGATGGCGCAAAATTAATCACCCTTTCGGAAATTTATAATTTTGGTGGCGTAAGATGGCACAAAATTAATCACCCTTTCGGAAATTTATATATAATTTTGGCACATGTCGTCATATTTGACACTAGTGAACTAGATAGACTCAGTATACAAACAGGCAGCAAACTTCAAGGTAAAGATTTCCATCACTCAACATTTGTTTTTACTTAGTACAAAAGTTACTCAAAAGCAAAATTGGGTGATTAATTTTGCGCCACCTTGTAGATAAACTCAAATGCTCAGAATGATGAGAGGAGTCGATTTTGCATGCCTATACACAAGGATGATAGATACCAAGTTTGCTCAGTAGGTATGGTGAAAAAAAATTTTTTTACGTCATTCGTTTTGCGTTTCACTAAGCTAAAGCTAGTGTCGAAGCTAAAGCTAGTGTAAAGCACAAAACGAATGACGTTGGCATGTCTGTCAAATAGTAGTACACCTCTAAAAATCTTATCACCATGGTGTATGCATGATAATTTGAGCTAAAATCAACAATATTTCAATGAAACTTGACACACGTATAACTGATTGACCGAGTATTTTGGTATCCCAAATCGGTCAGTAATGTGATTTCCAAAAAAGCAACAAACGTGATATCTCGCTTATAAATGAAGCGAATTTTGTAGGAATGATGAACCCAAGAGCAAGTTTCAAGTTTTACAAATTATTCTTACACAGTGGTAACGTCGTTGGAAAGCTAAAGAAATGTTGACAATTTTTATTTAGGTTCTCAAATCGTTAAAAAGCTTGAAAATTTCCAACAAACATTTAAACAGTTAGGAAATGAACAAAATTCGAGCAAGTTTAGAGCTGCTAGCACTGCTCGATCGGTTAGAGATCTAAGATTAGGTTAGGTTAGTCAGGTTGCTTGTCTAGGACAAAACACTCGGTGACCCTAAGACCCATTGTGATACTTGCATTTGATTTCCATACCATCTCTAAAATAAGCTACCAATTTTTTCGAGAAATACAGAAAGTTTTTAATTTATCTTTCTGAATATTGTAACTGGAATTAATTTAGATGGGTTTATTTAAATATTTAACCATTTTAATACAAAAACGTGGAAAATTTATTACCACCTCTACATACATACGTTAAAAAATTTACATCATCATTTAAAGGTTAAAGGACACGAAGGAAATGACGCAAACTCCGTGCTGAACTGAAAGTGGATGAGTCACCTGTGGATTAATGTCAAGATAACAATAATGCCAGGGTTTATTCCCATTGGGAGTTTTTAACACTAGTGCCAGTAAAAAAACTCTCTTTGTGGGTAAGAGAGGCGATGGGTTGAAGTATATTTTTTCAAACAGTTGTTTCAGCTTTCACTCGATATTAAAGTGGGAGTACTGCCACAGCATCCCAACACATATGCAATTACGAAAAATGGAGCCTCGCAAAATTTATGCAGCTCATTTAATCGTGTATTGCACTTAAACATCCTAAAGGTACACAAATTTTGTTTTGCTGGTTTTCGTCTAGTGTTGAACAAGAAGAATAATTCTTTGGTTCATTGAAAAGCAGGTAAAATATTATAAGTAGATAGTGCGCAAATCCTTAACAAGGTTTAGGCTATGCTTCGAACTCCTACTCAGAATCCACAAATTCGGAAAATGGTGATTATGATCAATGTATCTACATACATATACTATATACTCATCATACATACATATATTTACAGCATTTAAAATAATAACAATGTTCTGTAACTTGAAAAAAAAAAATGATGCTCTTCGCTGCTTATGTCAACTAGATATACATATGTACGTATTGCTGCTTCCGTTGAGTTTTTGTTCTCGGTGTCATTGTCATTTCAGTTTTACAAACTACGTAAGTTATATATTATAAGTAACTTTCCCCTTTCGCTCTCGCTCTCTTCATTATCTAACTGGAATAATTATTATAGCTATGTAAGTTATATATTTAATTGTTGTAATTGTTGTAATAGTAAATGGGGAACTCTTTCTCTCTTCATTTTAAGTATAAATCTAACTGTTAAAATAAATTGAATAAGTATAGTTTTTAATGTTAAAAGTAGTCTTCAAAGTCACCTTGAAGAGTAAAGAACAAATTATTTTGAAGTGTAATCAAACTTGTTCCATTTTAATAAAAATAAAACTAATAAAAATAAAACTTTAACAAATTTATTTTATTTTCAAAAATAAATTTAACTGGCGACGAGGATGGGATATGTTACTTAAAACATATCCAGTGATAATCGGGAAAAGAAAAGGTTAAAATTTTCAACAAACCGATGTGAACCGCAAATAATTCAAGTGGACATTACTAAAGTGTGGCAAAAAGCGAAATTTTTGTAAACTTAAAAACTAAAAACTAAACCAAAAAAAAAAAAAAAAAAAAAAAAAAAAAAAAAATATTTCGTGTAATAACTAATCCGAAAGAATAGTTCTAACAAATTTATGATCGTTGAAAATAATTTGAACTTAGCGCAGTTGAGTGCAAAACGGCAAATTTGTGCATAATTTGTGAGCAATTTTACTGCCCAAATTGATATGACTACTGTACATATATATATTTAAAGCGGACAAAATCTTTGACAAACAAGAAAAAAGATTGGCTTCGTAAAAAAACAAAAAAAAAAAAAAGGAAAAGAAATTACTAGAAGTTAAAAGTTAACGGAAAAAGAGAAGAAAGTGTACGGTGTGCATTCCAGTGCTAACGGCGTGAAAGACGAAAGAGAAAGCAAGCCAGCTATCATTAGAGAAAGAAGCAGAGCAGCGTTTGCTTAGAACAAACAACAACACCCACAATGGCTTTGACGCTAGCTGAGAGCTTGCGTGAAGCGAGGAGCTTGCCTGCATTTAACGGGAGCAGTGAATATACGCTCAGCAACTACCTGAGGGACGTCGCAACTGTGTTGCAGCTAACGCCAGCAGAACATGTACAGACAATAAAAACAGTATTAAGCAATAGACTGCAAGGTAAGGCGTTAAAGGCGGTCGAAACCTTATTTAACCCTACATGGGAAAGTATAATAGTTAAGCTTAAGGAGGAATTTGGAGTAAAAAGAAGTTTTTTTAATTTAAGAAGTGACGCACTAAACGAAGAAGCTAGGAACATTGAGGAATTACATTATAAATTAAGTAAAATTTTAAGTTTAATGAACACAAAGTATAGCTTAGAACCTGACATTTTGTATACACCTGAACATAATGAAAAACTAATTTTTGATATTTATGTAAACTACTTACCTATTAGTATTAAATCTCTTTTGCTACAAAATAATATTAGATCTATTAACATAGCTTATACATTTTATTTAGAAAATAATATATTAAAAGATATAAAACTAGTAAATAATAAACAAGCGAATAGTTTTGCGCATAAAAGTTTTCAAAACAATAATGATTATCCAAATAACAATACCTTTCCAAATAATAACTTTCAAAATGCAAATAATTCATTAAATAGGAATGGTTTTCAAAGATTTCAAAATTCAAGCAACTTTCCTAATTATAGTAGCCGTAATAACAGAAATAATAGTGGTGGTTTTAATAATTGTAACAGAAATTTCAGAAATTTTCAAACGCAAACTTTTAACACTTTTAACAGAAATAATCAGCAACAACAAACCCAAAATTATGACTTAGAAAATTTTAGTAATTTACGACAAAATCAACAAAATTCATATAATAGACATTTAAGTAATAATGAAGAACCAATGGAAATTGATGCAATTCACGTTACAGAAAATTTTCCTGTGCAGCCTCGAAATTATCATTACCCATAGTAATATTAACTATAAATAATACAAAAACAAGATGCCTAATTGATAGTGGTGCTGCTACTACCCTCGGAGATTATAATTTTTTTTCCAATATAGGAATAAAGAAAAGTTTAATAAAACCAATTTTATTAAATACTCTGGTCGGTAATAATATTATTATAGATGAAGTGATAGTAAATGTGCCGGATGAATTCAAAGAAAAAAATAGCACCATGTCTGTTAAATTAATTAATTTTATTGATAAAAAATTCGATTGCATAATAGGAATAAATATTTTACAGCCCTTTGGAGCTATAATAGATTTTCAAAATAATACTCTTAAAGTAAATAATAATGAAATAAAACTAATTGACTATAAATTTAACATTTCTTATGAGGAAATTAATTATATAGAAAAATTTGAGCTGGATAAATTCAAAGATTTAATGCCTACAAACTTAAATAAGGAAGAAAATAAGTTATTAGAAAATTTTTTACATAAAAATAAAAAGACGTTCTATATTAAAAACCAAAATTTAACTACAACTACCTGTGTAAAACATAAAATAATAACTACTTCTAATAAAATAGTATACTGCAAGAATTATAGGCATCCACAGATTTTAGAAAATGAAATAGAAAAGCAAATAAATGAAATGTTAAAAGAAAATATAATACGCCCCAGCAAATCGCCTTATAATTCCCCTTTGTGGATTGTTAAAAAGAAGTCCGATAATTCGAACCAGCAGAAATGGCGATTAGTTATAGACTTTAGGAAGCTAAATGAAATAACTGTGGATGACAAATTTCCTCTGCCAAATATAGAGTCATTATTTGACAAGTTAGGTAAGGCGCAATATTTCTCGTCCTTGGACCTTGCGAAAGGCTTTCATCAGGTTTTGATGGAGGAAAGCGACATTGAGAAAACGGCTTTTTCAACGCCCCGTGGTCACTTCGAGTTCATTCGAATGCCCTTCGGTCTCAAAAACGCGCCCGCTACATTTCAGCGAATGCTAAACTACATTTTGGCTGATTATATAAATAAAATTTGTATAATTTATATGGATGATATACTAGTCTTTTCAACCTCGCTAACCGAACACTTAGAAAGCTTGCAAAAAGTATTTAATAAACTGAATGACTACAATTTAAAGGTTCAAATAGATAAGTGTAGATTCTTATCGAAAGAAACAAACTTTCTTGGTCATATCATAACAAATAATGGGATAAAGCCCAACCCCGAGAAAATTAATATAATACAAAACTTGGAGCTACCAAAGTCAGTAAAAGAAATTAAATCGTTTTTAGGTTTAACCGGATATTACCGGAAATTCATTAGAAACTATTCCTTTGTTGCTAGCCCTATAATAAAATATTTAAAAAAAAATAGTAAAATTGATATTAATGACAAATCTTATATTGACGCTTTCGAAAAATTGAAGAAAATTTTAACAAATCCACCAATATTATGCTATCCAGACTTTAATAAAAAATTTGTATTGACCACGGATGCAAGCAATGCTGCTATTGGCGCGGTGTTGAGCCAGGATGGCAAACCAGTAAGTTACGCCAGTAGGACTTTAAATGGACATGAAAAAAACTACTCAACGCTGGAAAAAGAATTATTAGCCATTGTATGGTCAGTGAAATATTACCGTCCATACCTTTTTGGTCGAAAGTTTCTAGTTCAAACTGATCATCAGCCTTTGAAATGGCTTTATTCACTTAAAGAGCCCAATTCTAGAATCATCCGATGGAAAATATTATTAGATGAATTTGATCTCGATATTGAATATATTAAGGGAAAGGAGAATAAGGTAGCTGATTTTTTGAGCAGAGTTGAAGTAAATCATAGTACGGAAGAAAATGTAAATATTAATTTCTTTAGAATAAATAAAATTGTTAATAAATATAGGACGCAAATAAGAATAGTTAAAAATAAAAATAAAGAAACCGAAATACTTTTTAAAAAATATAAAATAATATATGTGTCTGAGAATGACTTAAATAATACTCATTATTTGAATGATTTATTTAGACGTGAAATAAAAAGAGGAAAAATTGGGGTATACTCGGAGCTTGACAATAATAAATATAATATAATACAGAACAAATTAATTGAATTATTTTCTAGTAACAATAAAATAAATTTCATAAATTGTACAAAAGTTGCTAGTGATATTGAATCCGAGGAATCTTTATTGAATATCATTGATGATATTCATATTAAAGGTAACCATAGAGGAATCCAGGAGAATTTCGAAGAATTAAAAGATAATTATTATAATCCTAAATTATTAAAATTTATAAATAGATATTGCAATAACTGCAGAATATGTAATGAAAACAAATATGACAGAAAACCAATAAATAAAATATTTCAACATACTCCAACACCAGAAAAACCAAATGAAATAGTACATATAGATATTTTTCAGATACAAAAGACTAGTTTTTTGACAACAATAGACAAATTTACGAAATTAGGAACGGCACATAAACTAAATGACAAAAATATGGTAACAATTAAAACTAAAATCGAAGAGCGAATCGCATTTTTAGGAAAACCTGATAAAATTATTATGGATAATGAATTTAATAATGCACTTATAAAGCTGTTCTGTCAAGAAAATAATATAGAAACTCATTTTACAACACCGAATTCGCACACAGGAAATTCAGATGTAGAAAGAATGCATTCGACTCTCTTAGAGCATATAAGAATATTAAAAAACGCTGAAAATATTAATGACTCTGAAGAATTAGTACTAAAAGCAGTTAATTTCTATAATAATACAATTCACAGCACGACTAAATTAAAACCAATTGATTTTATAAATAAGTTACACATAAATTTAAAAGAGGTTAAGGTAAGATCTGAAGCAATTAAAAAGAAAACCATTGATAGAGAAAATATTAAAAGAGAAAATATTACACTTAATTTACAAAAATCTAATTTATATATTAAAAATCCTACTGCAATTAGACAAAAAACTGCTAAAAGATTTAACAGATACCACCACAGCAACCCTAATAAAGTAGACACTGCACAATTTAGACGCCCATTAAAGTCTATAAAATAAAATAAAAATAAATAAAAAAAATAATAATAATAAAAAAAATGAAATGGATTTGTAGAGCAAAACATGGAAAACTATTCGTTAATATTTTTTTTATATTAAATCACACTATATTTATTTTTTTAAAATGTAAACTATAGAATAAGAAATGAATATTTATGGCTAATATAGTTTAATATTTATCTTGGAAAAAAACCGCTAAACAACTTAAATATATTTCAAGTTATTAGTTAAGTGTGATTTAAATCTGTATCACTATAAGAAACTATTAAATTTTCGGATTGTATATTATATTTGTAAAAGATTCGACGAGACTCGAATTCTTTAAGGAGAGGCGAGTTATATATTATAAGTAACTTTCCCCTTTCGCTCTCGCTCTCTTCATTATCTAACTGGAATAATTATTATAGCTATGTAAGTTATATATTTAATTGTTGTAATTGTTGTAATAGTAAATGGGGAACTCTTTCTCTCTTCATTTTAAGTATAAATCTAACTGTTAAAATAAATTGAATAAGTATAGTTTTTAATGTTAAAAGTAGTCTTCAAAGTCACCTTGAAGAGTAAAGAACAAATTATTTTGAAGTGTAATCAAACTTGTTCCATTTTAATAAAAATAAAACTAATAAAAATAAAACTTTAACAAATTTATTTTATTTTCAAAAATAAATTTAACTCGTATGTGTGTATGTATGTGTATATACAAATAAGTATACCTGTACATCGTCTGTACAATCGCTATCGCCAAACCAAATTGACATTGCCTTGCCAGTCAGTGCGTCTTGGAGCACAGTTGAACGCGATCAGTGGAACACATCAAACGCGGCGAATTACGCGGTCGCATAATACAACGACCGTATAAAAATTAAATTAAATTTAAATTACTTGAGTGAATAAGCAGACAGCAACAAGCTTATAGCAAAATCATTTTTTAAGTAAGAAGAAGCTAAGACACGAAATACATACATACATAAGTTATTTGTGTACATATTTAGATAACAATATCAATTATAACAACAAAGTGTGCAAAACAAATATCTGTTTTAACTCGTAACATACGTATATTGTGACGCTCCTCTCCATTTGTGTTTTTTAATTGCTTTTGCTAAGAAAGTGTGCGTTTTGCCGGCAGCAATACTTTGGCTAGTTAACGATATTACAGTGTTTTTTTGCATAGTTCTGTGGTATTCATTTATAAATGTTTGAGAAAGAGTTTTGTGAACCGCAACCAAAGCCTCTACGAATTGTGTTAAACCTACATATGGATTTTAAATATCTATAAATTCTAAGCTGACGTCAATTTTATTTACCTCGTTTTGGGCTGCTATTTTGTTGGCGAAATTTCTTTACTACGGAGAACTGTTGAAAACTGTGTGTGTGTAATGAAAATACCGACCCATGCGAATGTGAGCAAACAGTGCCAAATATGTCCGGTTTTATGACTTAAGCATAAAATAATTGTTTTGATCATTAATTACTTATTACAACTAACGCTACACACGAAAAACAACTGCTTCTCAACTGATGAGATTTTCGTGTGTCTCTTATTGTAGAAGCAGCGTGTGAGTTGTGCGTGGATGTTCCAGAAACTATCAATTTTCTCAAAAGAATGAAAATATGCCTCCTAACAGGGCATTTCTCTACAATCTAAGATATGATTTCGAGTATTTTCTGCAAAATGGCAAATCTGGAAGGGAACTAACACTAAAGTCATCACATAATTTCAACTTTTTTCCGAAGTTTTATTTTTTATTGTACAATGTTTTTGGAAGTAAATCATCGAATCACATCTGAATTAGATAAATAGATACATAGATAGATAAGACTCTTTATTTGCTTTTGATTGGCCACTAAAAATGACTATAAAAAAGTAATAATAAAGAATTTACGACAATGACTTTGTGGTCGTCTATCGGAACGATATTCAACAAATTGAGACATACACATATAGGGTTTTCCAATAACAGGTGTTATTTTGAATGTGATTGCTATCGAGAGATGATTAACAATTTTTTATGACCGGAATGGGATGGTATTGATCTGGACAACGTTTATTTTCAACAAGACGGCGCTACGTGCCACACAAGCAACGAAACCATTGATCTTTTATGGGAAAAGTTTCCGGACCGTGTTATCTCTCGAAGAGGTGATCACAATTAGCCACCGAGATCTTGTGATTTAACACCTTGTGACTTTTTTCTTTGGGGCCACGTATAAGAGAAGGTTTACGCCAACAGCCCAGGGTTGATTCAATACCTCAAAGATGGAATTTGTGAGGTTATCGAGGACATAGGGCAGACACTTTGCAATTCCGTTATGGAAAATTTCATGAAAAAGATATTGTCTTGTAAGCGTGATCTACTATTAAGGGGGGGGTAGGGTCACAAAATCGAAATTTTTTTTCTTCACTCATCTTATAGTAAATCATTTCAAGAATGTTGTGTCAAAATTTTAAGTGGATCGGAACAGAACTCTCAAAGTTATAGCCTTTGTAGGCACTCTACCTCGAATGCGGAGCATCGATAATTTCTCAGAGTCATTTTTTCAAACGCGTTTTTCCCGAAACCAATTCTTAAAAGTCGGTGCCAATCACAACTCCGAAACTATTCAACCGATTCTTTTCAAATTTGGCACACGTTTTCTAAATCAAAAATACCTCCCCCCTACACTGTTTTTTTTTCATTTTTTTTTTTAAGGTTTTTTTTCACTTACAAATATGGCGAAATTTTTCGCCAAAAATGCTCGTTTTACGTTTGTTTGCCACCAAAACTACAAAGATGAAAAAAAAAAAATTTTATTAATGTAGAGGGGAGCATTACGTCATACTTTAACTGAAAAATTCGACTTTTTTAGTTTCAGATGATTCTACGACGAATGCCGATTGGCACCGCAGAGCACCTCTCGAAAAACATATCTCCAAAAAAACTCTGTCATGGGCTTATTTGTCAATATTTTATTATTAATATTTTTTAAAAACTTATTGAAAAGATGTACAATAACATGCAACTGATTTTATTAAAGTATCTTAAGCCATATTTCTGTAAAAAATTCAAAAAAAAAGTGTTTTTTTTAGCGCTAAACCCTACCCCCCCCTTAACGGAATACCTTCCTCTGTATAATGAAATAAACATCCAATCATTTATATTAAAAAAATAGCATTTTTCTTTGAATATCAAAATAACACCTCTTATTGGAAAACCCTATACATTTTTAGTTTTTATCTAATAATAGTATTCGTTTACAATTAAACTTCATTATTTCAAGGCATCAGTGATACACCAAACAAGAAAGTCCCATCCAAATGCACCAATTCCCTTTAAAGTATTAATAATTTCTTCATGGCTTAATGGACTCTTTTCAAAATTGGACGCATCATATTTTTTTAGCTAAGCTTGCGGCTTAGAATTATAAAAGTATTCAACCAATTTCTCTCTTTCTGTTATTAAAAATGTAGCATTTATTCTTCTTTAAATACAAGGTGGCGCAAAACTAATCAATGAAGCAATGGAGCGCGTTAAGGTCAACATAAAGATTTCCATCACTCAAAAACATTTTTTTTTTATTTAGTAAAAAAGTTATTCAAAACAAAATTGGATGATTGATTTTGCGCTACTTTGTACAATGCAAGTGCTTCAAATTGTTTCTTAAAGGACACAAAAGAAGGAAGCCGGGCAAACCCTTCGATTCTTACACTTCGAATTGGACTGGTAGTTGATGGCTTACCTCTTAAATTGATAAATGTCAAAATAACTGCCATATTGCCCGAGTATATTCTCTTTGGAAATTAAATAAACTTGTTAAAAAAATATTAATAGGTAAATCTCGGTATATTTAAATAGGTATATGCACACAGTGCCTGCCGATTTTTGTAACAAACATTTTTGACATGTTTTATGTTATTCTCTTCTATTTTCTTGAAAGGAACAATCGGGTATTTATTACATATACAACTATTGAACAATTACTTCAGATGTTAGGTACTTCTGATTTCGTATGCCATTATATCCTAAATTAGGTTAGGTTAGAGGGTGTGGTAGAGATAAACCTATACGCCTCTTATAAAAAGTTAGATTTTCGAAAGCTGTGTATAATATTCCTTGGCGTCCTTTACCATGAGCTGTTCTTAGAAGACTCGTGCCTTTTTTTGCTTGAAAAGTGTTGTCAGTTCTTTCAGAGTGTGCAGGGCCTTTCCAGCTCAAGTTTCTTTGTTAAATTTAAATAAAAAAAAAAACCTTTTTTGGTTGGAAATTCATCACAGGGCCCATGAACTATGTATGATAAATTATGCAATATATTATTGATGACCCCATGCGCACTCTTAGAGATTCTCTTACTTGATTCTTTTTGTGAAATTTTCGATGACGGTTGGGCATAATTTTTATTTTTCGGAAGTGCCAAGAAGCCAACTGTCTATGTGCAGAGAAACCTCCCCGGAATGAGCGAATTGTCATTCTGAGCGAAATCGAGACTTTGCCATTGTTTGAGCTTAATTCCTCACTTGTCCTAGAGTCTATTGAGAAACTAAAATTACTAAGAGTGCACAATCGCATTCGGTTCTTATGTGTCCCAGAACATAGGGGATCTTTGGGAACGGAGTACTGGATGCATTGACCAGATAGAGGCTTCTGTCTCGTTACTAATAGGACCCAATCTCTTCCGTGCAATGGAAAAACATCCCATCAGGAAGCGCTTAGAAGCGAGAAGATAATAGCTGAGGCTACGAGACGTAAACTGCCACTTAACTGTGAGGCTCCACCAGGTGAAGTCCTTATTGGGAGAGTATAACTAAAAGAGTGTTAAGCTTCGTATAAGCCTCCTTAAGAGTGAACTAAGAGTTCTTATTGGCATTCTGCGCAAGGGGAATATATGATCCACCGATTCCTGTCATCTCTGCGATCAATCACCTGGAAGTTCCAACACACCTTTTCAAATACGATACCATACCGAAAAAAATAAATATACATCTTGGCCTGGTACGACCAGAAGAAAAGCACACACGCTTAGTCAACCCAGCTCTATCCCAGATTTATTGAGGGAACTGGGTTTAGGTGAAGTACTGGGATGAGTAGAGGGCAGAAAAGACCTCAAGGTCGATATAAAAATCTTCCTTTTTTCAATTAATTTCAAGCCCTATTGCTGTGAATGCCGTTCCATTTACAAATTTAGACCTTTCAATTGAACGGCCGATGTAAGCAAGCTCTGATGCCTTGTACAAAGTCTGTCGACCCAGACTCTTCGAATAAATCGTACCGGGATGATATATATACATATATACGTATATGTATGAATATAATTGACACTTACGCCCCTTGTTTGGGTGTTTGGCCGAGCTCCTCCTCCTTTGGTGGTGCGTGTCTGGAGGTTTTTCCACAAATGGAGGAACCTACAGTTTTGTGCCACCTTCGAATAGCAGGTGGTTTTTATGTGGAGCTTTTTCGTGGCAAGAAAATATCAGGTTCGCCGTTGCCTGCCAAGTAGCGATCGCTATTAAAAATAACTTTTTCTTGTTTCATGCGGGGTCGCAAACCTGGGCTCAACTGATTAAGCATTGAAAATTTGGCGAACATTTTAACTATTTCTATACAGTTATCGACGAAACGAACTCATTTTAGTAACATGTAGCAATGCAGTAATTTCTTCTACTAAATATTTGGAGCTAATAAAGTTCTATTTGAAAATTATAAAAATAAAATTATATCTATTTTAAAATTGCTAGCAAAAATTAATTTCAATATTTTCATAAAACATGGTAAGAACTTTTTTGAATCGAATTAAGGAAAAAATTTGAGAGAGGTCAAAATGACCCTATTGTTAATCTCGTTAAAATGTCAAATAAAATCCAAAAACAAATATACACCATGAATATGATGAATTATTAAAATCTGAAAGCTGCAATTTCAAACAAAAAGAATTGTCTTTCATATTTTCTCCTTTTCTTGTACATTTTCTTATCAGTACAGGTCTATTTTTTTGTTTTGTTTAATTTATGAGTCACATTGTTACGCATACACATTAAAGGCGAAATAATATGTAAATTTAAATGAGAATTGATAGTCGACGTTCCAGTGTATGTTTGTGCATAGTATCATACGAGTATATCGACGGTTAGTGTGAACGTTGTGGTACGCTTGTCGTAACCACAAAAACAGTTTTTTCTGCAATGCTTTTACTGGCGGTGGTCGGCTTCCGGCTGCAATGACAATACTCCAAATTAATTTCTAGTATGCAACATTTGAGTAATGAAAATCGAACAGCTACATTAAATAAGCGCAGGCCTCCTTGTTTATTCAATTTCTTTTGATATCTTCACGATTAGTTTTGCCAATTAAAGTTGTGTTTTAAAACACTTGGAGCAACATTGTAAACTTTATGATTTCCTTTCATAACACAAAGCGAAAGTCAAATAACATAAAGTTTGCATAGCTTAGACGAAGAAATGTCGGCGCTTCAAATGGGGTTTCACAAGCTTGCTGCACTTTCTTTCCTTTGCGAAAGTAAAACCGTAAAATATGGCGAAAATGCATAATTTGGTCTTTCATTTTAAACTCCCAAAGCTCAACCAACTCGCTAAATGTATTTATTTTTTCATAGTGAAGTTGAAGCTGCCGGCAAGCAACATATAGAATTGATGCACACATGAAATTCCGAGCTTTAAAATTTCAAAAATGGGGAGCCGTGATTTTAAGTTCTTTCATTAAATTCTTAGAAAATTTTTTTTGATACGAAATCAATAATTTGTGCTTAAGAATTTCAGAATTTTGTGAATAAGTCGTTCGACATTTATATGTATGCATACATATTTGCGAGCAAAAAGCTTTTTGCGCTCCAGCACTTTTTCTCAATTGCTATCCCCTTACTCTACCTTGCGAGAGTTATTTTACTATTTGACAGTTCTACTAATATTATGTTACTTCGAACATCGCTGGAACACTTCTATAGGCGCCTTCAATTCACCACTTCTCTGCTCAATACGTTTATTTATAAAAGTTTGCATGTGAAAGCAGCAACAAAGCTACCGAGCAAGATTCGCCGCTAGGCAACATGAATATACCTTATAAAACTGGTATAATAGCATAGATTTACGTTGGCATTAATCGGAATTAATGACTTAATTCGGAATTATCTCAGGAATTAATTGCAACTGATCCGGATCAGCTACCAGACTTAAGGGGTAACACCACTGTAGAAATTTCAAAAAATTGATTTTTTTTATAAGCTTAAAAAATTCTTTGAACCTTTTAAAATACAGAACAAAAAGTTTTATACGTTACCGAAATTTATTTCATAAATATTTTAAGCTTTTAACCAAGCGTTAGTGACTGCTACCTAACAACTTCTCCAAATTTCCAAACCTTAAACGCGTTTTTTCTCAAAACACGTTTTCTGAAATTGGCACGCAGCATAACTCAAACAATTTTAAATATTTTTAATCAGGTTTTTCACTACGTCTGTATAATAACCTTCTTAAGAGAAGAGCGTAGGGGATTTTCGATAGATTAATTTAAACGATTGTTATAATTATTTAAGTGCCGTTTTTTTAGTCCAAAATAGAGTTTTTTCCTTCAAATGCTTGCTAATTCCACAAAAATAAATATTTTTTAAATCCCCTACGTGTTTCTCTAGCTATTCTTATCTAGATTAAGAAAAAAAATGTTTCTTTGTTCCAGATTAAAATTTGCACCCTCTGTGCTGCGTGCCGCGGAGCTCCTTCAAGAGAAACCACATTACAAAAATGCCTCCAATGCCGACATTTTGCAAAATTTTTCGATCAAACTTTGTAGTTTTGTATTTTAGTATATAAGTAATAACTTCCCAAATCAGAGTGGTTGTTTTCCCTTTCCTTCTATACAAAAAAATTCTTTAAAAATCGTGTTTATTTTAGGCGTGTACAGTGGTGTTATCCCTTAATTCCCATAATTTAAGCAGAATAGGGGAATTTTCGATGGCAAACTGCCGAAACACGACAGTTAATCTCTATTGTGAATGAAAAATAATCAAGCTTTTGAAGAAGAACAAATAAGACTGGATGCAATGCTAGTTTGCACTAACACGTTCGAAATTATAGTTTGAGAAATTGCAATTTAATTGTTAGTATAACCGTATTTGTTGCCTGCGGTTCATCATTTACTGACAAAACTATCCAATTAACAAGTTAGCTGTTCACTAATCCGCGTAACAACCGTCTGCCACACTAAAATTTTAATTAGATTAACTACCCCGGTAATCCCGACTAACGACGCCGTCTGTCAACGCTATAACTCACTATTTTCATTACTGCCAATGGACTTTTCTGATATTTGGCTAGTTTCAGTAAACCGCGTTCATACAGAAAACTTTTGTTGCTTTAACTTTGCAAATTGTCTCATTGAGAAGGACAAGTACACAAATGTTGTTGACAGAGCACGAACATCACAAGCAACGATTGAAGCAACAAAGTTGTCCGGTATGAACACGATCCTACTAATACTCAAATATAATATTTAGCTCCAGGGGTTCTAACATATGTTTATTTATGCCTGTTACTTTATCAATTCGCCACTTGCTAACGCTTGGTGTCAGAAAAAAGGAACCGCGATTATTCATGAACCGCATAAAAATACCTCCTCAAAACGCTTCGCATACTTCTCACTCATTTTTCTTTTGTTGCGTTTATGGGAAAGTTTCCAACGATACTAACCTGAGTTATGCAGCAAAAAGCATAACTAAATATGTATATCTTGAAGTTACAAGAAAAAAAAGGTTCTTTTCTTTTGATACATACTGTATATGTGAAGCACCTCCAGTGCTGGCAAATCTGTAATAGCCAACATCTGTTCATATTTTTTTCGATTAAAACATAAAAATAGTTTAGCTTTATTAGATTGCAAGGTTTGAGGCATTTCATTTTGCTAAATAATTTCTAGCATGTGGCTGCCTAAATTTCAACTTAAGAAAACCTTTTTGAGCTTTTGGCTAAATTTTTTTACACTAGAAATCTATTTCTTCATTTTCATTTACCAAATATGTGACGATGACTCAGTGGTTTAAATTCTTATATCAGTTCGATTTCCTATGAAAGTAGAGCAAGATCTTTTCTTAAAATCTTACACTTATTGATGGGTGAATTTTGGAAATAAATTTCCACGATTTGTAAAGACGCTATTACAAATTTAAAGCATGTTGAAAATAACTAACAGATATTTTAAAGAAAGTTCTATATATTAAAAAAACACCCGTTATACTCATACAGAAGTTCCTCATTGAAAGTAATAAGATTAGTTTAGATCAATTAAGGTTTAATTGTTAACATTGCATTTGTACATATACATATGTTTCAAAATAAAAGTTTGTATGCAGAAGCAGACATCAAAATTATTAAAAAAAATGAAAACTTTGGATAACTGGTGTGTGTTGGCCGATGATTTCATTTTCATGCTAAAAAACACTAACAGCACTTTGTAGCTGGCACCATTTCCTATTACATACCATATACATGTGTACATACATACATACATACGTATGCGCAAATATGCTTATGGTTTTTTGGTTTTTAACTATGGCTACCTTGAGCTTCAAGAGTCTAATTTCCTTTTGAAATTACATTTATGTATGTTTATATTGTGGATATGGGCAAATGAATTTTTATTTACTTTATTATTGCTGATGGAATCCCCATAATTGCAGCAAAATACATATAAGCATAGCATATTTATTAGATGGGAAAAGTTGCTTTAGTTTTTGCTATGAAATGATCAAAGAATTATGACAGTTCATACAGTCATTCATAAATATGTATCTAAATACCTATGAGTTAGTAAAAATGTTTGTATACAAATACCTACGTACTACAGTCACTCACACCTTATTTGATACAGATACGAGTTTTTTGTAAAGTTTTCTATATATCATAATATTTTGCGAAAATGGAAAAACATAGTAGGCAGATATTTTATTTCTGTTGTTTTATTTTATTTCTCAACATAAAATACAAAAAAGTGTCCCTTCATTTCTTTGTAATGCAAAAAAAAAAAACAAAACACAGAGAATTCCGCTGCTTAATTGGTACAGTTACAGTTAGTTTTGGTATTTTTGATGTTGTTCCACAAATGGATGGACCTACAGTTTTAAGCCGACTCCGAATGACAGATATTTTCATCAGGAGCTTTTTCATGGCAGAAATACACTCGGAGGTTTGCCATTGCCTGTCCAGGGGCGACCGCTATTATTAGGAGGTTGAATTAGTTTTAAAGGTGACACACAGATGGCGCTATTTATCACTTTATCGCGTTGGCAATACTGAATATATATTCATGACAAAGCCTCATCCCTAGGCTTTGTTTATCAGTATCTGTCATTTCGCTGAAGTATAAACAACGCAGTGTTTTCGTACTCCGAGTATGTCAACTTTCGTGCCGTCGAAACGCAATTTGCGGGAAGCTTTGCTTTTCTGCTTCAATTTGAAAAAAAAAATACAGCCCAAGCCCGTGAATTGCTGCAGGAGGCCTACCCAGACCATACTCCGTCGATTTCAACATGTGAGTACTGGTTTCGACGATTCAAAAGTGGTGATTTTCACACCGAAGACAAGGAGCGTCTTGGCCAGCCCAAAAAGTTCGAGGACGCGGAATTGGGGGAATTGGTAAACGACGACTCGTGCCAAACCCAAGAAGAGCTTGCTGAATCATTGGGCGTTGATAAATCAACCGTTTGCAAGCGTCTAAAAGCGATGGGAATGATCAAAAAGCAAGGACATTGGGACATTGCTCAACCTGTCAAAAAATACCTTGGAACGCTTGGCTGGGAAGTGTTACCCCACCCGCCGTATAGTCCAGACATAGCTCCCTCCGATTATCATTTGTTCCGGCATATGAGTCTCGATTTGGCGGACCAGCGGTTCTCCTCGTACGAGGCTACCAAAATATGGGTTGAGTCATGGATAGCCAAGCAGCGGCCAGAATTTTGGAGAAACGGCATCCGGAAATTGCCCGAAAGATGGGCGAAAGTTGTAGCTAGCGATGGCCAATACTTCGAATAAAATATTTTGTACCGTTTTTTCACAATAAAGCCCCAAATCTTCGAAAAAAACCTTTAAAACTAATTCAACCTCCCAATAGAAAAATGTGTTTCTTAATTTTTGGTGTTTCACCGAGATTCGAACCTATTTTCTCTCTGTGAATTCCGAATATTTTTTTCATGCATTCCATGAGATTTGATAAAAAAGTTGTCAGAAAATAGACTCATGTTTTTTCCTAAAGTACCGACTACCGTCTGCCGTCTGCCGTCTGCCGACTTCCAATTCCAACTCTAAGCTTCATTATACTAAAAAGAATTTCTATGGCGTTCAAGAGATTGAGGTGGCAAAGCCAAGACTTGAACCACATTAGCACATAACCAATCTTTGACCAAACTGCGAAAAATTTCGAATAGTTATCTTGTTGAAACATCTATCGAAGTCACATTTCCTATTCGGCAGTTCGAAGCATGTGGTCATTTAGAATGTACCGTGACATTTATTTATTTGTCGAATAGGCCAACTCATCTCGCTGAAAAGAACGTCCATACCATCACATTTCCACCTTGGCGTTTCATTGTGCCGTAACAATAAATGAACTATTTGCATTTGGTGGCTTTTAACTTTGGTTTGTTATACAATGAGGAATTGTAACTGATAATGCGGATGTGTGTATGAAAAAATATGAATGGCAACACATAACCCGATGCATTATGTAAATATGTAACTAAAAGAACGCAGTTGTTTTCTACGGGATAAGTTTTACTCAATTTTGTGTATCCTACGAGCAACGGAAAGGGACTACGATGCGTTGGTGACGGTGAGCACCATAGCATTCAATTATTGAGTTAATTTTAATTTTTTTGTTAGTGTAAGATAGTAGGCACATAACCAAATAGCACTGGAACGAATTCCTTTGAGTAAATTGATTTTGTAGAGTGCTTGAACCACTTCATTGCAAAATGTTGCTTAGATTTCTAACAATACTGAAAGTATCTAATATAATATTAAATTTTTCAATAAAACGAATAAACTTTCCCGCTGTTTCACTTTGGGATACTTTTGTGCGATTTGAATTGGATATGGTTTTTCGCAAAACTAAAGGGTTTTTGGCGCCCTGTGGCAG
Source organism: Anastrepha obliqua (assembly GCF_027943255.1). NCBI lineage: Eukaryota > Metazoa > Arthropoda > Insecta > Diptera > Tephritidae > Anastrepha > Anastrepha obliqua. Next base: position 99,079,361 of record NC_072892.1, on the reverse strand, counting down.
CCATTTTGTTTTGGTGACATCTGTCAAATCTTTTGTTTATTATTCAGTTGTTTATGCCAAATCACCATGGCAAGTTACACGATTGAACAGCACGTTCAAATGATAAAACTTTATTATCAAAATGAGTGTTCATTAAGGCAAACGTTGCGCGCATTGCGCCCATTTTTCGGTAGACGTGGTGGCCCTTCCAATTTCTTATGGCCCATATTGAACCATATGGACCTAGACGACATGTGGTTCCAGCAGGACGGCGCTACGTGCCACACAGCAAACGCCATTTTATTCCATTTCAACATCTACCCGCCCTTATTGAAAAACCCTTTAGAACAAGCAAGCAAATTTGTATTCAATTTTGGTTATTGGCGATTTTTTAACCCGTAGATTTGTCTTTCCCAGTAGTACATATATATGTATGTAGATTTCATCAATTCATTTTTATTAACTCTTTTCAATCATTGATCTTCGTTGTCCGCGGAGTCTTTTTATGGTTTTTTTACATTTTTGTCCAGCAATATATTTTGCTTAGCCATATCCGAGAGTTCAGCGTCTATTTACTAGAGCATAAAAAGGGAGGGGGATTTGTTCTAAAAATGCAACGTAAAACTAGGTTCTTGGACTTTTGTAGGATTATGGGAAGGGAGGTGTCGGCTAATAGAGGTTTGACTGTAGAAGGCTTGTATGTATATATGTACGTATAGATATATACACACATATATAATGTAGTATGGAATATACGCTGGCATATTTTCATATAAAATATAAATAAATACATACGTACGTATGTACATATATAATATATACTCCATTTGTGCTGTAGTATCTTTCAACTCACATGTAACTCACACCCATTTGAGGTAGAGGTGAACGTGTTAACAAAAACTGAAAGCAATTCCTTAATGTGAAATGCAGGTGTCACTTAGTGACTATAACTTTCCAAATTGAGTAATGACTGGCTGGTTTAATTGTAAGCCTATTTATGATGTATGTATGTATTGTACTATTTGGACATTCAATCAACGGGCACGTACAGTAGATTCTCCTTGTGCTGATTTGCTTGTGCGTACATATGTACGTGTATACATACAAACATACATAAGTATGTACCTATATGCTCTGAGATACAGTAAATACATATGTGTGTACACATAAATAAACTTCACAAATACGGCTCGAAATTCAAGGAAATTTAACGAATTTGAGAGTTACAATTTTGAGTGATGATGATAAATATAGTACGCACAAGGTCGGTCTATCGCAAATGATCTCGGACTGCTTCAAAATTTGATTTTTTTTTATTTAAAAATGGTAATTCCCTGCGAACTCTATACCCCGCTTTGCTCGGTCAAAAAGCATATAAAACAACTTTTTTAACTCATTTTTGAAAATTTTATTCAGGATTGCGGTCGTCGACCTTTGAACGTCTTCAATATCCGTATAACGCGTTCGCTTCAAAACCAAATGCTATTTTCCAAACAGAGAGCATTAACACTAAATCAGGTCAGCACTGAGAGTGGTTAGGTTAGGTTAGGTTATGGTGGTAGTCGATCTGCACGACCAACTCACTTAGACCTTACAGGTCCATTGTGATACCAATGTGCTACACGGGAACCTCATTTATCTTCCTTCTTGGAACCATTTTGTGGCTCTTATGAAACGTATTATCAATCCCAACCCCACGCCAGACAGCTCTGTAAGAGAATTGAAAAAGTATTTACCTAGACAACCTGCTCTGATTTTAGCCAGGGCTGGACAATTGCAAAAGAAGTACTCAACTGTTTCTTCCTCTTCCTCATCTCTGCAATTTCTGCAATATTCATGGGAGAAAACTAGGAGTTGGAATACCTGCCAAATAGTCAGTGACCGGTTAAACAAGCCACAACCTTCGAGATATTGTCTCTTGAGAGACTAAGCAATTCCTTTATTCTTTTCTTGTTTATTTGCGGCCATAGTAGCCTAGCTGTTAAACACGTGTCTTCATTTCTCCATAACCTATTGGCCTCTTGGATAATGTGGTGTTTTATTATTAGTTTACTCGTGGCCATGGCCAATGGTACTTTTATCACTGAGCAGTTGAAGAGCAGTACCTTTTCTGGCTAGCTCATCAGCTTTACAGTTTCCCTCAATATCTCTATGCCCCGGAACTCAAATAAGGCTGACCTTGAATACGTCACTAATATCATTTAGGGCCGCCCGGAATTCTTGTGCAACCTTCGATCTTAGTAAAGCCTCATTCATTGATTTGATGGCCGCCTGGCTATCCGGGAATATATTTATAGTCATTTGTGTTACGGCGTGCGTATTTAGATATGTAGCCACTTCTTTTATAGCTAGAACCGCTGCAGTAGTCTGGTAGTCGAACGGATAGTACCAGTCCTAATTCCATCGAGAAAACTCCATAGCCAAGCTTATCGTCTAGCTTAGAACCATCTGTATAAAAATTTAATTCCCCCCTTCTCCATGGCCTTGGTGTCTGCCACTCCCTTTTTGACGGTATACTCGTTTTGAAGAGCCTTTCAAAGGTGAGTCTAGGGATAGAGTAGTCTATTTCTTGTTTGTGACTATTCAGAGAGTGAAAAATAGAAGCGTGGCCAAACCACCGGTCTTTCCATAGCGCCATACTCTTGAGTCTGAGCGCCGAGGCGGCGGCCACGTTTTGCCCTACCAGATTTAGGACAGGTAAGTTGATAAGCACTTCCAGCGCTTCGTTTGGGGTAGTCTTTAAGGGGTTAGGGGTAGTCAGAATTTTCAAAAAATCGATTTTTTTTTGCATTTTCTTAAAGTATAATGTTTTAAAAATATTGTGTAAAAATTTGAAGTGAATCCGACAAATACTTTTCAAGTTATTCAACAATTAACAAAGGGCGCTCGGCCGCTCCGGAGCCGATAGCAAAACTTTAAATGCGTTTTTCTCAAAACTATGTTTTTCAAACTGGTGAACACTGTAACTTAAAAACCGCTACGTAGATTTCAATAAAATTTATACAGCTTTTGAAAAACAAAAAACTTGTGCCTGATCGAAGGATTTTTTTTTTTCAAAAATTTCGATTTTTTTTTAACAATTAACTGTTGGTTTTTTTTTCTAAAATCTGGAAAAAATTTTCTGAGGCCGCCATTTTGTTCATTTTGAAAAAAAAAAAGCTTCGATCAGGCACAAGATTATCTATTAATAAAACTAATTTTTCTTGTCCGATTGGTTTTAGATGAATCTGCAAGGACTTGTGATGTTCACCGCAAGGGACTTCTGGAGAAACGGGCTTCACACAAACAGCGATAACTTTTGCAATTATTAATTTTTTTTTTTGAAATTTTGGTGAAGTCAAGTTAAAACATGATGTTTTTATGCTATGTTTTTATTTTTGTTAAATAAATTAATTAAGTAGCAAAAAAAAATTCGTGAAAATCATCATTTTTTCGGGCCTCTGACTACCCCTAACCCCTTAAAGCGCCAGAGATGCATACAAAATCTGTACTTTGGACCTTACTCATGATTTTAGCGTGAGTCACCTTTTGAGCAGATGGCCACCATACAAGTATTCCATACATTAAGATTGGCCTAACTACAGAAGTATAGAGCCAGTGCGTGGGAGTGGTTACAGAATGCCATTTTTAGCTAAACGATCCGTTATTAAATTGAACGAAGATCCGGCTCATTATCGTAGATCGCTACCTTCCATGTTCACGGTATTCTGGCCGAACACGATGAATTCGCGACAGCAAACGCTTCACGACACCAAGATAGAATACAACATTAAGCGTTTGGCTCATTTCCGTACATGCAGATGGTGACTTTTTTGTTATGAATACGCGCACAACTTCAAAGTTTTTTTCGTTCGTCTTCGAAACATCTCGATTTCCTTTAAAGTTTTCAAATCACTGTAAAAGGAACGTATAAGATAAGTAATCATTTCTAAAAGGTTTTTGCGCCAATTTATACATCTCGGACGGCGTTTTACAAAATTTGATATTAGCTCTTTGTTCAAAATTCATTTTGCGACCTATGGTTCAAAAGTACTGTTACATTAGGTGTAATAACTCAGCTTCTATCAGACCGAATGTCTTGAAATTTAAACACGACATCTATAATGGATGTAGGATCATACGCCCAGATTTAAAATATAGCGCCACTGATTGATGATATATGATGGCAGCCCGGGAACTTGTAGTTATGGAGTTGTAGTGAATATTTTGTGTTTAACAAATTTTCATATTTAAAAAGATATATTTTAAATTTATCTTGAAATTCTTCTCCAAGTTTAATAATTTTTCTAAAATCAAATTTTTTATTTTCGTGCATGTCCTACTAAAATACTTTTTTTTTGCCTAGTGCTTTAGTGCTGATTTTAGTTACACGTGGCATTGAAATTAAGTATAAAATATGATATTTTTCTTTCTTACTCCACACTGAAACCATCTTGCTTTAAGTGCAATCTAATCTTTATGTGTCATCCCTAACATAGTCAGTATCATTCAAGAACGATGAGCCGAAGTATCAGGTCAGTCCATAAGTTCGTGCGCTTTTTAAGGTGGTTTTAAAATTAATAAAAAATATGTTTAAATTATTTATTAATCAATAATATATTTTCCTTCATTATTTACAATGTATTCCCACGTTTAGGCAAATTTTTAATTCCCTGCTCAAAAAATTGTTTGTCCTTGGAGCCAAAGTAGTTCTTGTAACTCATATGGGATTGAAGTCCCCGGAAAAGGTGATAATCACAAGGAGCAATATCCCTAGAATATGGTGGATGCGGCATTAGCTCCCATCCGAGCTCGTTCAGCTTGCCTAATGTTTGCCCTGCGGTATGAGGTCTTGCGTTGTCGTGGTGAAACAAAACTTTGCGTCATTCAGGTTTGATAGCTGATGGGAATAATAATCAACAGTTACCATCTGGTTTGGTTCCATAAGTTCATAATAAACAATACCGGCTTTCATTTTCAAGCCGTTGCAGCAGCTGAGAACACACATTCATTCTCTGCTGACGTTTGGCGACGGAAAGTCTAGGCGGAATCCATTTTCCCAGCTTTGAAACCTTTCCCAACTGTACCAGGTGCCTGTGAACTGTTCCATGCGAGGAATTTAATCTCTGAGCTATCATATCGACTGTCAAATTTGGCTCAGCTTCCACGAGTTCGAGCAAGACGTCGGAGTTAAAGACTTCAGGACGACCAGCGCGACGACCAGGCATCCTTCACATCGCAGTTACCACTTTGGAATTTTGAAAACCAGTCCGCAGTCCTTACACTCACGGTATTCTCTCCGTGAACAGTGTTTATTTCTGCAGCCGCAGTTGTTGCATTTTTACCACTTTTATAAAAAAAATACAAAATATGCTTCTTATACGCGTTCAAAGATTCCATTTTACTTTTTAACAACACGTGCTTCTATCCGCGATTAAAATCACTTGCTGAATGCACAATATATCAAAGAAAATATAAATATGTAGTTCCGTTATATTCCACGAATAGTTTTTTGTATGCAAAAATCGTACAAAAGTGAAATTATGGGTAAAATACGCACGAACTTATGGACTAACCTGATATCTAAACTAGTCGCATGGCACGCAAAACAGTGACAAGGAAGAATCTTTTTCCTTAATGATCAAAGCAACTAGCAACTGAATGACGCCTTTCAGCGCCTGACGTTTCATTCTGGCCAAATTCTTTTTGTAGCGGCACATATCAGATTATCAACTCATCTCGTGTTGGCTAAAGCGGCAATGCTACTTGTACCACTCACTTTGTAGATTGAGAGGTGTATCTCCATATCAAGAGGGTGGCGAGTGGTAATGCCCTCTCTCGCTAATTTGTCTGCCTTACAATTTCTTTGTACTATATGTCACTATGCACTGGCACTCATATCAAAAGGATGTGGAAATATTCCGTCATCTTGTTAAAAGATGCTTGGAGTTTGCGACCAATGATGGAGTTAGTGACAACCCCACCAAGAGGTTTAATTGCCGCTTGGCTAGCAGAATAAATACCGATTTCTTTAAAGTAAACATAACAATTTTTGCCTAACCAAACATTTACCTCATTATTGACGAGAATTTCAGCCTGAAATACGCTGCAGTGATTAGAAAGATGAGCCGTAATGCCTACTCTTGACTTCCTACAGTAGACGCCAAAGCCAACGTTATCGTCAAGCAGTGATTCATCAGTAAATAACCGTAAACAGTTTTTTCCGACCGGTTTTATTGTCAACTCACGCACGACCAGCTGAAATTCTAGTACTAATAACCTATTAGTTGGACCGTGACCGAGTGTTATGGCCGAGTGTCCATTACCTAAATCGCGTAGTTAGGGCTAGCCGAGCAGCTCTACTACAGTACTACCTGCATTCTGTCTACCAAGTCTAACAAGTCTAGGAGAGGCAAGTTGAGCACAAGATCTTTGTGAGGACGAGTGCTGCCCCGTCCATCACTATTCAGATTTGTATGAAATTGCTGATCCATTATAACACTTACATATTTGCATACAAAAACAAAAGGTGCACTTTCGATGTTCATCTTGGAGAAATTATCAAAAGTGATAAATTTAAATTGTCTTCTACCGAAAGTCTGCATTACAAATTAACATATGGATCCCCTAACCACTTTCTATGAATAAGCCATTTACTGTACCGATAATTCAATTACGTGCATTCAATGTTTAGATTGCAACCGTTAGACGTATGCCCATACGTATGTGTGTATGTAAACTGAATGCATTGCGAAAACTCCTGGTTTTCTTTGTTGCGTATTAATATGTTTTCGTGGCAGCGACTTTCGAATAAAGCCCCAGCAAAACCTGCGTGACCGAAACTCTCACACAATTACACTTTTTTGTATGTTACTAACACATATGCACTCGTATTTCTTTGGAAATCGACTTTTTTTTTTTTATTCTCAGTAAGCAAACTTCATTCATATATTTTTTCTCATTTTTGCATCAATAGAAAAAAAAACAAAAAAAACGGCAAGTGGCTGTCAAAGCAATAAGTCAAAAAGATATCTTTTCTCTCTTTTTGATATCAAAGTAGGCCGAGAATCAAATTGTCAACCTTTGGCAAATATGTAAGCAGTAAGCAAATTTCATTCATATATTTTTCCTCATTTTTAAATCAGTCAAAGTAAACAAACGCCGTAGCCGAGTGGGTTGGTGCGTGACTGCTATTCAGAATTCACAGAGAAAACGTCAGTTCGAATCTCGGTGAAAGCAAAATTAATAAAAACATTTTTTAATAGCGGTCGCCCATCAGCAGGCAATGGCAAAACACCGAGTGTATTTCTACCATGAAAAAAATCTGCTCATAAACATATCATAAAACAAAATGAAATAAATGTATAAAAAAAAAAAAATTTTTTTGTAATTCGAACCAAGGATTTCGGATCGGAAGCCCACATTGCTAGCCGCTGGGCTATCGCGCTGTGCTGTCGCCGCTGGCCTAAAAGTTATTTTGTTCGTCGCTACGTTTATATGAAACTGGCACTGGCAAACGAATCCATATGTATGAAAGGGATAAAAAATCACACGTACACAAAAAATTTGGCACAATTTTCCCAACGGCCTTAACAAAGTGATTGTAAAGGGGCGGGGCTAGTGACAGTTTAACGACCACGCGTGCAGGTCATGTGCAGGGTAACATGACCACCACTCTTCTTGCTGGGGCAACAAGTCGCTTGTTGCATACATACCTACATATGTACAATATATATGTATGTATGTGGCAGAGCTGAACTCTTACGTCGGCAGTTCGCAAAGAAGAGTTATAAAGAAACTCAGTGCGTTCAAGAAAAAACAATAACAACAAAACAAAAAATTGTTAAGTAATGACGTTTTCATTTGCGATTCTGCTATATAATTTGACAAAATCGCTGTGTGTGTGACGCCGCACTCGAGCAATTTATTCGTGTGTTGTTTGTGTTATTTTTTCTTCTTATTGCATTCTTGTTTGCATTTTCACATCTCTTTCATGCAACTGCACCAATGTGACGTCACGCACTCTCTGATGGACGCAATCTTATTTATATCATTTTTGAATGCCCTTTAAGCTGCTCAGATTCACTAAAAACGAGTAACGGTAGATTAATTCATCCTGAGTGACCAACTTTGTGTTTTTATCAATAGCCAGACGGTGAAAGACCATCAAAGGCCTCGAATCGCGATCTTAATGTACAGCAGATTCTGTTTTTATGCGGTATATACGTTCCGCAAGAAACAGCATAAAAAAACAGCGTAAAAAAAGCTACCAGTTCTATAGTAAAACTATAGGTACGTTTCGAAAGTGCTAAGAACCGCATAAATCTGAAATAATGTAATAAAATCGCATAAAAAAAGGGTACTAGTCCCATATTATAACTATAGATACGTTCCATAGACCGCATGAATCTGAAATAATTAAATAAAATCGCATATACAAAAAATATTATTTTTGAAAATTATATCTTTATTTAAGAAACGTCAGAATCGAAAAATAAATTTACATAGTCAGAAATAGAATCAGACAATACCCGCGTGTTGCGCATTCGTTTAGGATTTGGCGTAAAATCACTTCCGTCACTGGAGGAAATGTACACGTCTGATCAGGCGGTTCCATACTTGTAGGGTTAGCATTTTTGATATAATATGTGATAAGTTTTTGCTAAGCTGGTTTAGAATCTTGTTTATATGTACAATTCCCGATAGGTCGACATGCATTTTTTAATTTTTTAAAACCGCATAAAAAAAACCGCATAAAAACAGAATCTACTGTATTTATTGTTTTAAATCACAGTTGCGCAGTGCGATAACTCTGTGCTCACAAACACGCTCGTAAAGCCAATTTTGCCGACCTCTGGTTTAAATTGAGAACCGACAAGAGTCGTCGCAGTGTCGGTTACTTATCGTCAAATTCGATATCAAGGTTGCAGTTTGCTTACATTTTAAAACAAAAATTGTCGGTTAAATTATTATATTATTCCTGCTTTGATGACCTACATCTTCGAGACGTAATCGTTTTGAAAATTCTTCCTCTCGCACTCGGTAGATGTTTTTAGAAATAATTAAATTCTTGCTTTTAATAAAGAAAAAATTTCTAAATTAATGCATATATATTAAATAATGAGGAAATATTTAAAGAATGCATTTGAGTACAAAAATATGTATAAAATGATATTCACACTTTAAATGAAACCAGGAAAAGTATGTAAGTCTCACATATGTATGGTTATCTTTTCAGCAACTTTCAGTACTGTTATCAAAGTAGGGTTAAAACAGTTCAATTAGTAGGAAACATATAATACAAGTAGACGAGATTATGCAAATAAATATATTACTTAAATAACTGTGTCCGAAATGGAGTTGCCAAGGGCTTTATTCAACTTTGGTTATCAGGTGAAGCACTACTACAATTTTTTTTTTCGGGTTAAGATCACAGCCGAGGCCAAGGCTAACCAATTCTTCTCTCCTATTGCAAGTAGTGAAATTTTACTCCTTTAGTCAGGCTGCTATTGAAACATTATCGACTGTTGTGAAACATTATCGATGAAAACTATAGACTGCAGATAAGCTCTAAATATACCACGTACGTATAGCCAGAGAGTGAAATACCAACATGATCAAAAAGTTCTCGAAATATATTCAGAAAATTCAAAATACAATTTTATTCCTCAAAAATGATATAATCGCCTTCAAAGTACTCCCAATCAAAGGCAACGCACTTATGGCAGCGTTTCATCCAGCTCTCGAAACATTTTTGGAGCTCTATTTTCCGTATAGCCGACAGAGCCGTGTTCGGTTTTTGCATTACTTCCTTTCGTTTGGTGAAACAAATTCCCCATAGTGGTTTTTTGACTCGATCAAACCCAGAAAAAATTACAGGGAGCCATATCTAGTGAATTCGATGTCCTCTTAATGTTCGGTTGTTTATTAAGTTTTCTGTCACTTGATTAATTGATGTTTTCATCATAATTGCCCAGTTTTAACTATTGGTTTGTTGTGTTTAACAACAAAAACAATATAACTAAAAATCTTACAAAATTCACAAAAATTTAACACATTTCAATAAGAGTACAACCAAATTTCCAACTGTTTATGCCGAATATTTGTAGAGTCTTACCGGTTGTCAACGGCAGTACAGAAAACAATGAAATAATGACCTGCAAATCATAGTAATAGTACTATAACCTGGTTCACTTGTTTTTTATGGAATAAAATGGTTATTAAAATTAAAACAATGTGCCTCCTATAGTAAGAGTTACAAAGGCAGAGCTGCGATGGCTTGTACATCGAAGAAAACTCGAAAAATACTTAGGCTGGTATCAAATTCCAGCAAATGCACCGTTCCGTGCAAAGGGCTATTCTAAAAGCGCCTCATCTGAAGCATGCAAAATTACAAGAAATACTACCTTCGAATAAATTTCGCAAAGAACGTCGCCTCGATTTTGAAAGGGATTAATCACATGGCTTGGAGTTCTTACAAATAAGAATCTCGGTGAATGGAAAAAAGTAGTATTTAGTGACGAAAAGAAGTTCAATCTGGATGGGCTGGAATGAAACACTCTCTACATGGGGTTACATTTAGGCGTGATTGATGGAATCGGGCCGCAGGAATGCAATTTTATTAAGCAGCGGCATCTATCAGCCTGTCATACTGACATTTTAATGAAGCGTGCCTTGGGTACATAAACTTCGATTCTGCTCATAGACACTGCTAACGAGTTTTTCATTCTATGTATTTGCATAAGGCTTGCGAGAATTTATGTATTTACTTGTTGAGATTATGGCTACATTCGTTAAGTATTTTTTATGCCAGCAACACCTAACTACATATCTGCTGCCGGTAGGCAAATTAAAGCGTCTTGCAGTAGATTACGTTATCGCTACAATGAAATTAGTTTCATTTCGTGGCTGACGCCGTATGTGGAACGAGTGATTAAATTTGTTGGACGTCATTAATATTTAAATACTCGTACAAGTATATAGAATTCTAAATTTTTAAAATTGCATACATACGTTTACTTATAATCTTGCAATCTTTAAAAAACTAATTTGTTTTTTTTTTTGTGTGCTCTTTTTGATTGCAGCTACCAGAAGACAGCAGTATTCCTCCAGCCAACTCGTGTGAACTATTCGTCCAGCTCTTGGTATTTGTCTCCTAAAGTTATGAACAATGGCCGAAGATCGTGATTTGATCGAAAAATATGGCCAGCCAATGCCATATGATCGTAATTTTCGCGGCCCGGAGTGGCGTAATCGAAGTTGCACAGATGTGCCCTGCCTACTGATCTTCATACTTTTCTTAGGCGGATGGGGCTTTATAGCACAATATGCGGTACGAAATGGTGATCTCAATAAACTAGTTGTGCCGACTGATTCATTCAACCGCAAATGCGGTATCGACTCGTCGGTGCTGGATAAGAAGTATTTATTTTTCTTCGATTTGGGCAAATGCATTGATCCGGTTGTACCGCTCACAGGCTGTCCCACGCCGCAAGTCTGTGTCGAAAGCTGCCCCACACAGACTTTTATTTGGGATACAATGAAAAATAGTCTTTCATTTGCAGAGTTAAAGGAGCGTATGATTTGCTTGACAGACGCAGATAAAAACAATCTGAAAAGCGTAAATGACATTCAACGCGCCATTGACGAGCAACGATGTGCCCGTTGGTACGTGAGGAGCGCACAATTTCTGAATCGTTGTATGTGGGAGTTTTCACCAAAACTGTGTGAGTTTATACCATTGTCACTATTGCCACGTAACAGACGCGCCTCAGATGGACCACAAAACGCTAGCACACTTATTGCTGACACAGTCGATCTTCCCGCTGGGTTAATCGGTGATAATGCAAATTTGGCTGAAATGAAGTTGGAAGCATTGGCCTTAACTGCAATGACTGAAACACCGATTAGAAGGCAGCAGCAGCTCGTCGAAGAACCTGCGATACAATGTCGCCGACGAACCGAACAGGCCGAGACCATCAAACAGAAGGTGCGTCAAGCGGACACGCGACTGGCGAAGTTGGTAGGCAACATGGTTGCGCACTTCTATAATGGCACACACGATGCGCAGCAGCTTGGGGAAGAGATCGTAGAAGACATTATGAACTCGTGGTACGTGGTGTTAATGGCGTTAATGTGCACCCTGGTTGCTTCGTTAATTTTGATCGCTTTGATGCGTTGGTTCGCTGCACCGATCTTATGGATATCAATATTTGGCGTGCTGATCGGTCTAGGCTTTGGTGTCTATTACAGCGTGAAACAGTATCGTTTTTGGCGTGACACTGCAACGGTGCCCAATCATTCGCTTAATTTGGAGGCGGCTGTGAAGAATATATTACAGGAGGCTAACACTTGGCTGTATCTAAGCATATTTCTTAGCATTAGTTTCGTCGTCATTCTATTGTTGGTAATTGTGCTGCGTAGCCGCATCAGTATCGCCATTGCGCTTACGAAGGAAGGCAGCAAAGCGGTCTCGAGTATCATCTCCACTGTCTTCTTTCCTATATTCTCTTGGGTGCTTTTCATTTTGGCCGTCGCATATGCTATTGGAGTTGGTCTGTATCTGGGTTCTATAGGTGAGCCTGCCTTCCGCATGATACGCCAACTGGACTCCAATAGCCAAACTGGTGTTTCCAACGAGAACTGCGTTTGTACAGGCCCGGCTGTGGAATACAAAGTAGGCGGACGTTGTGATCCACAAATTTTTGAGCAGAATTGCTATAATACCGATTTTTTCGCACGCAGTCCTTGCAGGCGCACTACATGTAGTTTCGCAGAAATTGAGCATCCACCATTTGTTACTTGGTCTATCGTCTATAATGTCTTCGGTTTCTTCTGGCTGACATTCTTCATTGCGGCCTTTAGTGACATGGTTTTGGCGCTTACATTCGCTACCTGGTATTGGACCTTCAAGAAACGAGATGTGCCATTTTTCACATTAGGACGCGCATTCCGCCAGACCATCTTCTATCATCTAGGCACACTGGCGTTCGGTGCATTAATCCTTGCTGTATGTCGCATGATACGCGTGGCGTTGGAATATCTCGATTCGAAGCTAAAGAAATACGATAATACGGTAACTCGCGCCATACTCTGCTGCATGAAATGCTTTTTCTGGCTACTCGAGACCTTCCTACGCTTCCTCAATCGCAACGCGTACATCATGTGTGCTATACACGGCAAGAATTTTTGTGTCAGCGCCAGGGACGCTTTCAATTTAATAATGCGCAACTTCTTGCGTGTCATCGCCGTTGACAAGGTCACCGATTTTCTCTTTTTCCTATCTAAAGTATTGCTAACCGGTGCTGCTGGCGTCGGCACCTACTACTTTGTGGTGCATAGCCCACATCTAATACAGCTGCACTACAACGCGGTGCCAGTGACACTTGTCGTCATTGCGGCCTTTCTCATGACTACGGTCTTCTTTGGCGTATACTCAATGGCGGTGGATACATTATTTTTGTGCTTTCTGGAGGACTGTGAGCGCAATGATGGCTCGCCTGAGAAGCCCTTCTACATGTCCAAACAGCTCATGCGCATACTGGGCAAGCGCAACAAGTTTCCACGGCAACGTAGCAACATCTAAGAAGACACCGATGTGGTTTTAAAAAGTTGAAGGACAAGAGAGGTTGAGCATGAGGAGTTATCGTTATGGTTGTTTAAATGAGAGCGTTAAATGAGAGCGTTAAATGAGAGCGCATAAAGACATTTCATTCAATTGAATTTGTGCACAAAAGGATGCTAAGTACGAGATATTTGAAAGTTTTGTTACTGTTCGGGTCAGTTAATGTTAAGGTTGAAAAGTTTATGATAGTTTTAAAACTAATTTTTAAATATTGAAAATGTTGTATCGAAACCAATGGCAATATTATACAATTATGTATACTCGATATCTATGTATGTATGTAAGTGCATTAGTTAAACTTAGGTGATCTAATATGGAATATATAATATTTATTATTTTAACACTACATACATTTTACTACCGCATCCACTACTTACATATACATATAAATATGTATGGATGTAAATGTGTAATTGAAAATGTTAAAACAGAAAGTTTTTGTGTTACGATTAGCTTTAAGTGCGAACGATTTACAATTTACCGTTGATTGGTGCTTGATTAAAGTGATTTGTATTGATTGAATTTTGCGATACAAGGAGCTAAGAAAGACAACTTGAATTTCATAAATGAATGCCAAAATATTTATTAATAAGGTTTAGTTTAATATTTACAATTTATGCTCACTTATCGATTTTTGATTGAATTCACATTTTATTGAATAAATTCTTATACACATCCATATATACGCTTTTTTATTTACATACTTATGTCAAAATCTTTTGTTACAGGACTTTTTAATGAAATGCCCTAAACAGTTTTGATAAATTAGTTTTCATAAAAATTAAAGTTAATTTTCTCAAAGTGATATGCTCAACTATTTCATATTGACTACAACAAAAAGACGGTTTGAATTTTTGAACAACAATAATTGGAGAAGAATTGACTGAAAAACAGTGAAAACTGAAGGAGTCTGAAATATTATATGTGCTTGCTTTATCTGCATGTGTGCATATTATATATAAGTATGTGTAATATATAACATACATATGCGTGTATGTTGGTATATAATAAATAATACATAATTGTTTTTAAATGAAATTTTAAGAGCAGTATATATATATATATATATATGTATGTTTAAACTCATTTAGAAGGAAAATAAAAATTCTATTACTTTTAAATCTAAAGCGTAGTGTTTTTTGAATGCAAAAAGTATTAGGTTTTTTAAACAGCGGTAAGAAAAACACCCAATGGGTGGCTCTAAACCCGAACATCTCATATAAAATATTTTCTAACGCTTGGGTTGGTCCTGGTTGTGGATATGAAACACCAAATGATAGAAAAAATGATTTGCTGCCGTTTTTTTAAGTCTGATTAAAGCTAGAACTCCACACAAAAATTAGTTTTAAGATTTGCTGGCTTAAAGCATTTAATCAGAACAACCGACAGTTGAGCAAAAAAGTGGTTTCTCAATATCTGGTTAGCAAATATGTGTCAGTTAACTTCTTACCGCTAGAACACACACCCGGGTACAAATGTATCCACTTCAACTTTGAGGTGTTGTAACTTTTGAACCGCTATACCTCTATACCGCTAACTTCGGATCTAGGAAGATTATTTAGTTTTGAGTTCAAATTCAAAATTTGAACCAGATCGGACCATCGGTTCAGGAGCTACAGCCTTCCAAACACATTATATACGTAAACACACACCCGGGATACGTTTGTAGCCCAATAGTAAAAATCCTCATAATAATAAAAAAAAACATTTTTTATATTATTTTTTTATTTGAAAAATTAAAAATATTCATTTCACATATTATGTTATTGACTTTTATTATAAAAATGCATCTTATATTATATCTAAGGAAAATCATGGCAAATAGAGCAATTTGTTGATGTGACCGAATGTTCAAGACACATGGCTTCTTACATTTGGCGCACAGCTTTCTGGTTTTTCTACGGCGTTTTTCCTCTTGTGCGTAACATAAATAGCAAGATCCGGACACAGGTTTTGGCGTGCGCGCTGCGGCAGATGTTGATACTGCTGTTGACACCATTGATTCCAGCGGTCGGTTGAAATATGCTTCAATAGCAATTTTAGTCGAAAAATTTCGCGTCACTTGACGATTTATGGCTCTGGCTTTAATAATGGGCATACACAATGCTTCAGCCAAGCTGCGCAGGATCTGCTTACGCTTGTTGTTTGTTCTCCAAGGCAACATAGGGTTATTCAAATCGTAGACAATGTAGGCTGCAAGAGCTGTAATGTCCAACATGTTGAAGAACATCGCTAGTGGCCATCGTTTTGTTTGCCTTTGTGTTGGATATTCCGCAAACATTTGGTCCATTCGATCAACACCACCTTTGTTACGATTATAATATTCAATTATTTCAGGTTTCCCACTGTCAGCTATTTCAGCATCATTATGCATGGTCGAAAGCAAAATTACTGCTTTATTTTTTTTGGGAACATAAGAGCACATTGTCACATTATTTCTGAAGCCAAATGTCGTTGAACCAATTGTCCTGTTTTTGTTCTGCTTCATTTCTTGAGGAATATATGATTTGTTTTTGCGCAAAGTTCCAACGATCGTGAGTTTCCAGGTGAGAAGCAGTTCTGCAACTGGCAAGGTCGTAAAAAAATTGTCCATTGTAATGTTTCGGCCACTTCCTTGGTATTTGGCAGACAAATCCTGCACCACTCGTTCGCCTTGGTTCGTTTCCCTACCAGTTTCTGCTTGGCCAGTATATATTTGTCCATGCAGTGGATATGCACCACCAAACCTTGACACCATATTTAGCAGGTTTTGACGGTATGTACTGCGTAAACCGTGTGCGTCCACGGTAAGGAAATAATTGTTCATCAATCGTCAAGCATGAGCTGGGCTTGTAATGTGCAGCAAGATTATTGTTCATCATCGTCCACAACTCACTGATCGGTGCTGCTTTATCAGTTAGTAAGCGTGTTGCACGAGTGTTTTTATCGTCAAATCTTAGGAACCGTAATATCGAACAGAAACGGTTGACTCCCATTGTGGCGCGATATAAAGGATAGTTTTTGACGCTCCATTAATCTCGAACATGTTCTCCATTGCTATGGTTCGCACCAGTCATAATAAGTATGCCAAAAAATGCATACAGCTCTGTTATTGACACAGGCGTCCAAGACTTAGGAGTTGTGTTTGGATGCGCATTGTTGTGCATTATAAGTTTCTTTTGCTAACTTATTTGTGTGGCGCATAGTTATATCAGCCATTTCAACGTTCATGAAACATTTGAATGTTTGCTCTATTGACAACATTTCAGTGCATCTAGCTGGTCCAGAACGTTCTCTTATAATATTTTGTCTGAGTACTTGACGACTTACATTTGGTTCTTTCATCCACTCAGTACCATCACGTGCAACCAATTTTTCGCCACTAGCAGATAATTCATTATTTTCTTCTACTTCTTCTTCTTCATCGTCTTCTTCATCATCCTCATAGTCCGCATAATCAGGTAATACTTCTGCGGCACTTTGCGAAACTTCAGCATCGTCATCAGCAATTTCAATGTCATTGAATTGAATTTCTTCTTCATCTTCTGAGTCAAAGTCATAGGGAGCGTCATCGTCACAAATTTCATCAAATAAAGATTGTATATATGATTCTCGCTGTTCCTCAGTTAGCCTGCATAATAAAAAAAATTAGTATATGTTTACATTGTTGCTTATTTTACATTTTTTACCTTCTATATGCTGCACTTGATAAATATTCGTTTCTTCTTGAAGTCATTTCGTATCCAGTTATTTATAGTTTCAGTTATATTTATTTTCACTTATATTTTCACTTCTTACACTTTTGAGCACCAAAACAATAATGAAAATATCAACAGGCAGCATTTATAGCAACACCTCGTGTGAAAACAACCCTTGCAGCTGCATATAAAATACAAAAACCAGTTATACCAGTGTATTTGCTACCTACGTACCCATACCTTGCGCGACCTTTTTGCACATATCTTTTGAACCAGGTAGAATATTTCAATGAAATAAAAACCAAAATGTGTATTCGTTGTTACTCTACAAGTATATTATTATAAATTATATTATTTTTATTATTTTTTATTATTTATCAGGGCAACAACAAAAACAAAAATCCACTGTTGCAAGTCCTGACTTTATTTGCCCATATCGCTGGAACCAGTAGGAATATTCGAATGAAACAAAAGACAAAATACTTGTTATATATTAAAATATACATTTAAAAAAAAATCATAGAAATCGGTTGAATAAGCATTAAAAAAACCGCAAAATAAGGTCCCGGGTACAAACGTATGTGTTTACGTGGTATTTTCTGGGTGTGTGTTCTAGGGTTAAAACAGACCGGAAGATGACCTGCCCAACAAAAAAAAAATTGAAAGCTGACGCTACAGAATTATTTAATATAACATTTACAACATATTTTTTGCCATCGTGTAGCAAGTTTACTAAAATTTTTTTTGAAATAACCTAGAAATTGAGAGGAATTCACCTTCTACATATGCTAGGTCAGAGGCTTTTTAGTGCACGTTGCTGTGAATGATAGAAAAAGTTTTCTTTCTAATTGTGGTCGCCGCAGGCAATGGCTAATCTCCGAGTGTATTTTTGTCACGAAAAAGCTTCTCATAAAAAAATACTTGCCGTCGGAGTTGGCTTAAAACTGTAGGTCCCTTCATTTGTGGATCAGCATCAAGACGCACGCCAGAAATAGGAGGATGAGCTCGGCCAAACATCTAACAGAAGTGTACGCGCCAATTATTTATTTTATTTTTTAGGGTTTGGCAAGTTATCATGAATCGTTTAAAGCCAGAACAACGCTTCCAAATTATGGAAATGTACTTTAAAAGAAACATCTATTCGCGCAATTCATAGAGCGAAGTGTTGAAGAATATGCCGAAATGTCGATAAGTCGTCGTTCTAAACTTGTTGGCCTTTATACTTTGAGTACGTTGAACATTTTACGTAAGGATCTTGGCTTACGGGGTAAGGAGTAGTCAGAGGCCCGAAAAAATGATGATTTTCAATAATATGTTTTTTTTGCTAGTCAATTGGTTTATTTTACAAAAATAAAAACAAAGCATTAATACATCATGTTTTGACGTGACTTAAGCAAATATTAAAAAAAAAAAAAAATAATTGTAAAAGTTATCGCTGTTTGTGTGGAGCCCGTTTCTCCATAAGTCTCTTGGGGTGATCATCACAAGTCCTTGGAGATTCATTTAAAATCAATCGGACAAAAGAAATTAGTTTTATTAATAGGCAATCCTTAATTAATAATATGGCAAATAGGCAATCCTATAATAAATAATAATTAAATTAATAATATGGCGGCCTCAGTAAATATTTTTCAGATTTTCGAGAAAAAAACCGACAATTAAAAAAATCAAAATTTTTGGAAAAAAAATCCTTCGATCAGGCACGAGTTTTTTATGTTTTCAAAAGCAGTATAAATTTTATTGAAATCTACCAAGCGGTTTCTAAGTTACAGTGATCAGCAGTTCAAAAAACATAGTTTTAAGAAAAACGTATTGAAAGTTTTGTTATTGGGGCCGGAGCGCCCGAGCACCCTTTGTTAATTGTTGAATAACTCGAAAAGTATTAGTCGGATTCACTTCACATTTTCACACAATGTTTTTAAGCTATTATACTTTAAGAAAGTGCAAAAAATAATCAAATGTTTTGAAAATTCTGACTACCCCTAACCCCTTACGTGAATATCAAATATGGCTCGTGCAAGAATTGAAGCCACATGACTATCGTTTGCGTCGCATTGTTAGTGATCAGGCTCATTAAAATTACTATTAAGATTTATTGAAAAAATTTGTCAAGAATTGGACTGATCGACTGCTTCGGAGGACGTATGCCGGATTCCATATTCAAAAAATAAATGCCATGAAATTCAATATATTTCTGTTTTATATTATAATTTTAAGAAATTGCTTTGGTGGAATATTTTGGTTCGTTTAATTATTATTAACGATATGAAGAAAAGACAAGGAGAAGGAATAGCTAATTTAATTGCGCAATTGGCTGCTAGCAATAATCAGTTAGATGAAATTCATAAACGACGTTTCCTGAGGTTTCAAAAAATTATGGCAGCAATACGAATGCGAAACTCATAATTACATTTTTTAATAAGTATATAATAACTGGACAGAGGGTTTATGGGCACACGCTTTTTCTGTAATGCATAATTAATAATATTTAAAAAACATTTTTTTAGAATTATGTCTACAAACATAGAATTATGTCTCCTTACATTCGAAAAAATATTTATCACTAACACAGGGTTGTGTTTAAAAAAGTGTGCTAATCATCTAGGATTATTTTATAATCTCAGATTTCGGTAGAGAAATTGTGTATGCGTAATCTCAGAGAGGTCGTTGGTTCGAATCTCGGTGAAAGCAAAATTAATAAAAACATATTTCTAATAGCGGTCGCCCCTCGGCAGGCAACGGCAAACCTCCGAGTGTATTTCTGCCATGAAAAAGCTCCTCATAAAAATATCTGCCGTTCGGAGTCGGCTTGAAACTGTAGGTCCCTCCATTTGTGGAACAACATCAAGACGCACACCACAAATAGGAGGAGGAGCTCGGCCAAACACCTAACAGAAGTGTACGCGCCAATTATTTATTTTTTTTTGTTTTTAATCTCGCTTTTTAAATACTGATTGGGAGTTAAGACGAAGAAATAGATAATCTACTTATATGTGAACGTATTATTAGACTGTCCCATTGTGCCAAACACAAAAACTTCATAAGTACAAAAAGTTCTGCATGGAACATAAAAATTTACTCGAAATTAATCTTGCCGCAAACAAGATTAAAAATTAACGAAACTGTCAATAGAGTTCTCTTATCCGCTAATGAACTAAATAGACTAAGCTTTGAATAACCTGAAAAATTTATATTTTTGTTCAATATAGGCCCCTATTATGAGTTGCATTCGATCTTCGATATTCGTTGGTTGTCGAAGATCGAAAATCGAATGTCAATTTGGTATTATGAGCGGTGCAACGCTGTCGAAATTTTCGTTGTATACCGAATTTAGAGTCGAATGCAATTTTGCTTTCGATTGTGTAGCGTATTGTGGGAAAACTTGCTAAAATGTAAGTTGTTTGCTATTATTTATGGTTTTATAGTAAGCAAATAATAAATATATACTAATTTTGTTAATATTATGCAGGTCGAAAGTCGTGAGTACCAAACAGCAATTAGAAAGCCTAGTTGCATTAATGGAAGAGAATCCACAATTCGCAAAAGGGATTTCCACCAAAGTACAAGCAGCGAAAAAATGGGAGGAATTTACAACGGAGCTGAATTGCTTGGGACCACCAGTTAGAATGGCAGCAAAATGGATTAAAGTTAATAATGGATTTTTTTTTGTGATGTTTATAGAAATAATTTTTTTTCCCCCTTGGCAGGTATGGGCTGAAATACGTAGAGGAACTGAAATACATATTTTTTTCGAATGACGAATAATTGAATAAAGAAAATTTATAACAAAAATAAAACAGAAACTGTGGCGTACAGGTTTCTATTTATTTGGCTCCACTTCAATATCTTCAGCATCATCCGGAAGTTGAACATTATAAAACAAGCAAATGTTGTGCAAAGCTGCACACACATTAATAATTTGTGTTGCTTTTTTTGGAGAATAGTGAAGAGCTCTTGGCTCGGGTGCACTGCTGCAACTGGTTTTCTATACTGAGCAGTAGGTTCATAAACGCCTGTTTAGATAATCTAAAGTTCTTTAAAAAACTGTAAGGAAATTTCTGTAATATTAAGTACGTCAACACATTTTGAAAATACTAAACTTACTCAGTGGAAGCCATTTCTAGGGGGGTTGGATGTGTCCCTCAACTGTTTTCTACTTCTAGCTAGTTCCACTAATCTTTCATTGTCCGATGAATCGTCGAACCACAACTCCGTTATACTCATTTTCACAAAAAATACTTTTTTTTAACTTTTAAAAATGTTGTTAGCAAAGAATTTCAACACAATCGGTTTTTCTTTTATTTTGATTTGCTGTATCAGCTGAGAAAAAATTATCTATTGTAAATGTGTCGAGCGTTCGAAATTCACAATAGTCCTATTCTTCAACGAATGAGCACCCTAATACCAAATGAAAATTCGTTCGATCAGCACTTTCGCCTATAGTCGAAGATCGAATGTTGCTCATAATAAGGGCCATAATATCCGGCCTCCGCATAAACTCTTCTATTCGAAAAGTTGCATGTGGTGTAGTACTTCTCTTTGTAAAAACCCACCTGCACTCCGACAGACAATCATACCCTCGCCAAAAATCTATACTTAGAAGACAAGTTTCCTTATCACTAGAATCATCAAAGCATCCGCTAACCGAACGTTGTCCGGATTTACTGCTAGACGCAAGCCCTTCTTCCCATCTTCAAACATCCCAATCACTCAGTTGCCTTCGACTGTGTTATGGCTCCATATTCCATTGCAACTTCTTCGGCAAACTTGATTTCAAATTATCAATGTTATTAATATCTTACTATAAAAAATTAATCAAAAAAACTTCCTATGGCCCGAACCCTTTCTCATTGAATGCTTTTAGCCACGTGTTCCATCAATAAAGAGTTGATATAAGTGAATATTGTTTTTGGTGTTTGTATTAAAGTAAAACAATCGTGTGCACGAGGCATGTTCTTTTTGTAATCTTATACAAAAATAATAAAAATTTTTAAATTTGGTCCGTTCGTTTGGACATACGAGTAATAAGTAAAACTTTAGCGTTTATTAAGCGCAAACACAAATGCTGTTGGTAGGAAATGGGTTTCATGAGTATATAAAAAACCGAGTACGAATCATACACTAATCGCAGCACTACGAACTATTGTGAATGCTTGTCTTAATTGTGAACTTGTATATAAAAAGAAGCAGAAGAAAGTCTGTTTAGTTTTCACATTGCTGCAGATTTTAGTTATTATCGCGTGTTGGCAAATAAACTGGTTTGTTAAAATTATCTATCATTTTCAGTAAGTGTTACAAAACAAGGGCTAAAAATGATTATTCCGATCCGTTGTTTTACTTGCGGCAAAGTTATCGGCAACAAATGGGAATCATATTTGGGCTTACTGCAAGCCGAATATACAGAAGGGTAGGTTTATCACATTATGAGCCTCCATAGAAAATTTGTATAGCCAATATCTTTTATTTATAGTGACGCTTTGGATGCACTTGGTCTCAAACGCTATTGCTGTCGACGTATGTTATTGGGGCATGTGGATCTGATCGAGAAATTACTCAATTACGCACCTTTGGAGAAGTAAGAGCGTTCGCCGAATTACTGATTGTAGACATCCAACTTAGGTTTAGTGTAAATAAATAGACAGATGTGTAGCAAGTAGCAACGCTTTATTAATGGCTCCGACTCCATGTGTTCTCCCCTCACTTGTTTTGAGAGAAATATTACGAATTTTTCAATGAAATTCACAGGAGATGTTCATTTCGTGCTTATTTTGCTAAAACTAGCACCAACACTATTCTGTTAATAATAGTTTTTAAGTTATTTGTTGATAAAGTTTGTCTTTTACCTTCACCAAATTTTGATAGAATAAGTGCATTTATCACATTTATTTTAATAAATATTGAAACTATATTAACATACACACACGTTTTTAACTCTTTTTATTTATTTATACCACAAATTAACCATTTATATTGCATTTTTAAGTTGCTAACTCCAAATATGCCAGCTAAATTTACAATAACTGAAAAGCATGGCTGAATGGAGTGCTGCCAGAAGCAAAAAATAAAAAAAAAATAATAGAATGCGATTGAAAACGAAGCAACATAGGAACATAATTTCAACACACTCTTTTCTGTTAGAATATGAGGGAATGGGGGTTTACAATCTCTAAGGTGTATATATTCTTTTTAAAATTTTTTAACTATTCTTTTTTATATATAGATATTTAATATATAAAAAAGAATATATATAATATATTCATAATATAGTGAAAATTTGGAATAAAAAATCGCGCGATTTTTTATTCCAAATTTTCGCCTGCGGCGCTTTTTTTTTCTTTTTTTTAAATATATATATGTATAATATAGTGAAAATTTGGAATTAAAAATCGCGCGATTTTTTATTCCAAATTTTCGCCTGCGGCGCTTTTTTTTTCTTTTTTTTAAATATATATATGTATAATATAGTGAAAATTTGGAATTAAAAATCGCGCGATTTTTTATTCCAAATTTTCGCCTGCGGCGCTTTTTTTTTCTTTTTTTTAAATATATATATGTATAATATAGTGAAAATTTGGAATTAAAAATCGCGCGATTTTTTATTCCAAATTTTCGCCTGCGGCGCTTTTTTTTTCTTTTTTTTAAATATATATATGTATAATATAGTGAAAATTTGGAATTAAAAATCGCGCGATTTTTTATTCCAAATTTTCGCCTGCGGCGCTTTTTTTCTTTTTTTTTTAAATATATATATGTATAATTATATATCATATATTCATAATATAGGGAAAATTTGGAATTAAAAATCGCGCGATTTTTTATTCCAAATTTTCGCCTGCGGCGCTTTTTTTTCTTTTTTTTTAAATATATATATGTATAATATAGTGAAAATTTGGAATTAAAAATCGCGCGATTTTTTATTCCAAATTTTCGCCTGCGGCGCTTTTTTTTTCTTTTTTTTTAAATATACATATATATGTATAGATATATATCATATATTCATAATATAGTGAAAATTTGGAATTAAAAATATATATATCATATATATATATCATATATTCAAAATGCATACAATCAAACATACTTTACTGAAAATCAAGCATTAATATATATATGTATATAAATAATAATAAATATATATATATATATATGAATAGACGTATATAATATAGAAATAATTTGTAAAATTTTGTATTTCTAGTCATCTATTATCTTCTAAAATTGTTTATTTATACGATGTCTGGCAGCACTTCGGCTGGTTGTAGTAACCAAAATAGGAGGATTCTTGGTCAATTTTACAATTTTTAAACTCAAATAACTTAAAAACTATAAGGCTCCGGCAAGTGAAGTTTTCACTTTTGGATAGTAGAATACCCCCTCTACCCCCCCTTATACCCCTTTTTTTAAAAAAGTCGGGAGAACACATGGGTATTTTCCCTTATTAATTGTTAAAATTTACATTTCTTGTAAGTAAAAACGCACCTCTAAGGAGTAATAAATTTTGAACGAAACAAGAAAATCGTAAAAGAGAAGTGCTTGGCAATGACGCTCAGTATAAAGAAATGTTTTTGGTGGTAGTGTAATTTTGTGTCAGCATAATATCCCCCTATTAACTCTTTCAGCCGCTGATGCTTTGCATATATTCTACATTTTGTCCATAAACCATGGTTGGCCATTGTTTTCGCGACGAGCCGTAAGAATTTCACATCCATTATCAGTCACCAGCAGTGTCTGTTCAAATTGAGCCGAGTAGAGGCCATCACCCGTCACGGCGGTCCAATCATCAGGCCATTGTTCATTTTTCGACACTCCTTCGGATATCATGGGTTCGATTGTAAAACAATGTCCAGCTTTCATAACGCCAACAGCTGAGTTTTCTGGTATTTAAGCAAAAGATGAAAAACCTTATAGCAAAATAAAGTTGTTTTTACTTACTGGCATAGTGAGGCACATTAGGTGCGGTATGGAAAAGCCTATGTATACCATGGCCGCAATAGCTCTTCACCACGCTGAAACCATGTGGTGCTACATGCTTTTGTATGACGTTTCCTATTTCGCGATACTTAACACCAGGCCTGCCAAAATTCATTTTTTCAATTGAAGCACTTCACTGATTCATATTACATATTTGTACATACCTTACCAATTCTATTGCTTTGCATAGTGATTCGTATGTGACACGTACCAACTTTTTATGTTTCTCCGATACGTTTCCTACGAAGAAGGTTTCGTTGAGGTCACCATGAAAACCATGATGATAGACGGTCACATCGATGTTGCAAATATCACCGTCTTGCAATGGTCGCAAATCCGGTATCCCGTGGCATATAACTTCATTAACTGAAGTACAACATGACTTGGGAAAATTGTAGTAATTCAGCGGCGATGGATAGCAATCTCGCTCAATGGCAGCTTCATGCACAAGTCGATCTAGTTCGTCCGTAGTGACACCGACTTCAATACCTTTGGCCCCTTCATCCAAACATTCACGCCCGAGTCGACTAGCTACGCGCATTGCTTCGATTTCATCATCATCTAACACTTTAATAGAGGTGTTGCCACGCATTGCCTCCTCGGATGCAGCACGCCCAGCTGGATGGTCCGCATAATCCGGACGCTCGATGCTCTCAGGCACAGCTCGCTTTGGAGTTTGTGGATATGGGCGTAATTTGCCGGTGAAGCGATAATGTGGCCAAGGATTGTATCCAGCTTCAGAGTTATCTACTTGTGGCTTTGCTGCACCTTCTGTAAATGGATAATTATGCAACAGTGTAATGAACCATAGTTGAATATATTTAAAAAATTACGATTGCACGACTTACCAGCTAGTGCATGAATCACTTTGTGCTCCTTCCAGAAACTTTTGAAACAAGGTTGTGAACAAAAATATGAACCGGGTATATGTAACTTCAGACAAGTTGGACATTGTAGAGTAGCTTCCTTCCCACAATTCGGTGTTTCACATTTGTGTGCCATTACACTGTATTATTACTTTGGCAGGAAAAACTATGTTTCTATAAAATTGCTAAAAATAGTAATGCAAATTTTTTCGTAAACTGGACCAGTTACCTCTGCATAGCGGTAATGTCAAGCCCAACCAAAATTGACATCAATTTTTGACATTGAGGTTATAATTTTTTTTTGTATTTCAATGTGTTGGTTTTGGTACATATGCCGCATTGCCAGATCGGACTCCGATTAATTGACAAAAGTATTTTGTTCCAGTCGAAAGTTATTAATAAAAGGCCAAACCCATTTAAACATTTCACAATAATTTCTCATATTGCTTAAAAGATCTGAATTTAAGTCAAAAGGGATAATGCAAATAATTGGTTAGGGAAATTCGCTTGCTCGAAGAAACGTTTCAAAGAATAAGTAAACAAGAAATGCAATCAACACGACTTCATACTAAGTAAATGTTTGGGAGAAGAGGAACTAAATCATATATTTTTATGTAATTTTATACTATTAAAAAATTTTTATTCATATTTATTTATTAAAAAAAGAGGTTGTCTGTAAAGTCGGTTTACTGAAGATAGTTTAACGTGACAACGTCATAAGAAAATATTGATGGAATGGTTGCAATTTTCAAAACAAAATTTTAATTTTATTTGTTTGATAGATATTTTGTATGGATATAGAGGAGGAGGTAAATGGAATTGCAATGGAATAGGTCAAGTTACATTTACACAAACGTGAAAAATGACGAAACATTTATCAAATTCATGAAAGATATCTTCAATTTCGATTGTGCATCAGACGTTAATAAGTCAACAACACTAAGAGGCACCATCATCGATTTGCCTTTTTCAAGACACTTTACACTCGAAACACTCCCTTTCATTTCCTAACTTTTCTATCATCGTCCTATTCTCAACAGAGAAATGGTTCATTACCATGCACACAGGAAGAAGGCATATGCAAATACAAGTATGTGAATTTATATACCTACATATGCGCATATACATACATATATATGCTCACTCAAGTAGGACAGAGCCAGATGTCGAAAGTTGCCGAACGCGGGGGCCGATTGTGCTCTTTGTCGTTCGTTCCGCGCTCTCGCTTGCAGTTCAAGCACATTAGCTTACATTTGCTTGCGTACGGAATAGATTCGTATATTTGATATGTCCATATGACTTGTATGCATCTTTACATATAGATTTGTTCTTTTTCAAAATTGCGCGAAATTGTATATGTACATATATGCATGTTTATGTACATATATTAGTATACACCATATCTTATAAGGTATATGGTAAATATTACCATACATTTTTTCCTTCATATATAATAAAAAAATTAATAATAATAACATTAAAACAACATTAACAAACTTGGTTTTACTTTAAATTCTTCAAATAAATCAAATTAATAATAATCAATAAGAAGGCATATGCAAATAATAATACGTGAATTTATATATGTACATATGCGCATATACATACATATATACGCTCACTTAAGTAGGAGAGAGCAAGATGTCGAACGTTGCCGTTCGTTTGCTTTGTTTGCTTTGTCGTTCGTTCCGCGCTTTCGCTTGCAGTTCATTCAAGGTAACGGCAATGAGCAAGGTAACGACAAATGAACAAGGTAACGACACATTTTTTCGTGCGTGGAGCCGGCTAAATCGAATTATAAGACGTTATCACGTCAAAAAGAAAACACAACAGTTCAAACTTTCCTCGGCCCAAACTTAGAACCTATCGATGTTGTGCGTCGATTGATAACACAATATCTTAATGATCTCTCTGCCCTGGAAAAGCTCCTCATAAAAATATCAGCCGTTTGGAGTGGGCTTGAAACTGTAGGTCCCTCCATTTGTGGAACAACATCAAGACTCACACCACAAATAGGAGGAGGAGCTCGGCTAAACACCCAAAAAGGGTGTACGCGCCAATTATAAATATATATTGTATATATATAAACTTTTCTTACAGGTTGTATTTTTTATTCCATAATTTACTTCAATAAATATTCATAGCCAGAATGCATGCCGTTAGAGAATAGTTTTTGTAATTAAACGAATTGGAGAAGAGTCATCATACAGAGGAAAGAGGACGCATGAACATTTTTAAATGATGAAAAATGCCCTCAAACTTTTATGGCCTGGGGCAGAATATTTTTCTTTGACTACAGTAAATTTTCATTTATTAACGGTTCTCTTAGTATTGGTGGTTATCTGAACATAATAATTGTGATAATTTAGAGACTGGTTCTGCTAGTAGTATATCCAATTTTTCAAGTCTATTTTTTTAAAGTAATTGAAACAGCAATTTTAATTTACAAACACGTTGTCTTCCATAACTTAAAGATGATGCATAGCAAATCCAACTAAAATCATTGCTTGACCAAAAAATAGTCCCTTATTGTAGCGCAGAAGTGATATTAGCACCTTTTGAGATTTACTGGGCAGTTTTAAAGATATTCTTTAATAGACGAAATCTAAAGAATAAAGTAGAATTGAATTTTCCAAACAACGAACAACGAAATTTCTACACATTATTGTGCAAAATTAATAGATTAGATGCTGAGTTGAAGGATATTATACAAAAAGTAAGCTGTCAGTTAGATTAAATACTTTCTGCTGTTAAATTACATTAAATCAAAAGTATTTGTATCAACAGACATTTTTTTATAAATAAGGAGGATAAACCTCGGTCCGAACATAACCTTATATACTCGCGTACATTTTAGTACAATTTAATTTAGTCTAGCTGTTAGTTTTTGGGGTCAAAAAAATGCATAGGCAATGAGAGTTATAGTTTAACATAAGAGGGGCGGTCGGAAATTTAGTCTTAACATATAAAAAATGGGTGAGTCAAATTTAAATGAGGTGAGGAGCAACACCAAGTGTACCAAATTTGTCCAAATCTCTCATTATTTGTGGAGCAACTTCTTATTGAAGGCATTTCAACTTCAACAGGAAATGTCACCAACGAGACAGAAAATTTATGGAACTGTTTTCTTTGAGTTGTTGTCTATAAAGCATGGATTTGTTTTATAACGCATTAATACAGCTTAACCGACGACATGTTCGATTAACTTGACGAAGAATTTGCATGTGAATTGCTTTCTTATCGAGTAAGATTCGACGCTAGCGAGTATGGTTACACTTGCTAACGCTTGGCGAAAAGAAGAGGCCTATGGACTAAGTCCTCAATACACGAGAACTCACTGCGGTTAACTCAGATACAACTTACCGAAATTGCGTATTGCAAATAACGTAAGTAAATAATTTTAAGAATTCAGTACAACTTCGACAAAGTTTGCTTTTTATATAACTAATGTCTTCTCAGTTCGAAAAAAAAAATATCTTACAGACTAATGCAGATGTTTCAACCAAATATATAATAATAATCTTAATACGCAAGTAGTCCAGTCAAAAGAGACAAAAAAAATAGCCAACTAAGTAATTTTAGGAGTATGCGAGTTTATGGTTTTATTATATAAAACCCATCACTGTGAACTTAAGTTTGAGTTTTCGGGGTCGGGGGTTGTGTCCCGCGGCCGCCATCTTGGAAATAAGGGTGCAACTGGTTTTTTGCGTTTATCTCGTGAATTCCGAAAGTTACGAACATTTTGTAAGATACTTTTTTGTAGACAATAATATTATCTACAACTTTCATTCAAAACTTTTTATTGTAAAATTAATAATAAAAAAGTTATAAACAAAATTACGCGAAAAATTAAGGGATGCATTGTTTTAAAGCGTAATAACTTCTTTTTTATAGATTTTATGGAAAATATACTTTAGAGCTTTTTTATAGAGCATTCTTTTGTGAACATTTTTGTCTATAAGTTTTTTCCGCTATCTTTATTTAGTCGTATGATTTTGAGCTGCTAAGCGGAGCAACCAATACATTAGCGAAGCGCGTACATGATTACACAGGCCGACAAAATTTAACCAACATTCAGACTCAGAAACCAGACTATATATTTCCGAAGGTTTATGATGCGCTGAATCCAAATCTGGTCTCAGAATTGCTCTATCTGCTCTGGTTATCCTAACCTAAAAGTGCAAAAAACACCATTTTTGCCCATATTTGAGGTTATGTAGCCTTGCAGATGTTTTCTTTCACCAAAATTAAAGGATGACATCTTTAAATACAAGCCTTCTTTTTTCAAATAGCGTTTTGTTTGCTCAAATATCATTTTTTTCGCAGAGATATCGCATTTTGAAATTTTCATGTTTCTAAATTTTCCTACACCTGAAAATCGATTAAGATAACATAGACATGATATAGTCGATTACTCCTAAAATTACTAAGTTAAATCTTCTTTTGACTGGACTAAAGAAGAAAAATATAAATTCTGTACTGTTGCGTCGTACAAACTCTAATATAATATACAATTTCCAAATTATATAATTAATATGACTAGTAAAAGAGACCATGTGAATGGCGATCAGTAACATTCCCCACTAGGAAGGACCTCTCCGAGCCGTTTGATACCAAACGAGGTTTCAGACAGGGTGACTAGCTGTCGTGTGACGTCTTTAACCTAATGTTGGAGAGGATCGTACGAGCCGCAGAACTTAATCGCTCAGGCACAATTTTTTATAAGAGCGTACAATTGTTGGCGTATGCCGAGGATATCGACATCATCGGCCTTAACAACCGCGCTGTTAGTTCTGTCTTCTCCAAACTGGATAAAGGGGCAAAGCGAATGGGTCTGGTGGTGAACGAGGACAAAACGAGGTTCCTCCTGCCATCAAACAAACAGTCGGCGCACTCGCGTATCGGCACCCACGCTACTGTTGACAGTTATGATTTTGAGGTTGTAAAGGACTTTGCATACTTAGGAACCAGCATTAACACCGATAACAATGTCAGCCTTGAAGTCCAACGTAGAATCTCTCTTGCCAACAAGTGCTACTTTGGAGTAAGTAGGCAATTGAGAAGTAAAGCCCTCTCTCGACGAACGAAAATAACATTCTGCAAGACTCTCATCATGCACGTTCTAACGTATGGCGCAGAAGCGACGGTTGGAGTGTTTGAGAGAAAGATTCTGCGGAAGATTTTTGGACCTTTGCACGTTGGCAACGGCGAATATCGTAGGCGATGGAACGATGAGCTGTATGAGCTTTACGACGGCATAGACATAGCGCAGCGAATAAAGATCCAGTGGCTACCTTGGCTGGGTCATGTTGTCCGAATTGATACAAACACTCCGGCTCTGAAAGTATTCGATGCGGTATCAGCTGGTGGTAGCAGAGGAAGAGGAAGGCCTCCTCTGCGTTGGAAAGATCAGGTGGAGAAGGACTTGGCTTCACTTGGTCTGCCCAACTGGCACCTGTTAGCACGAGAAAGAAACGACTGGCGCACTTTGTTAAACTCGGCCAAAATCGCGTAAGCGGTTATCGCGCCAATTAAGAAGAAGAAGAAGAAGTAAAAGTGACCTTTGCGTCAATAATAACTTGAACATATGAATACTTCGTTTTTATTCCTTGTTTATTTTCTCCATTTTGGTGGGGGTGGGGGCACAAAAAAACAGAATATGATTGCATTTGACTTACGAAGAAACACCGTTAAGCTCGAATATATTACTGTTAACTAGAGAACGAAAGAATAACAAACCAAACCGAACTGGACTAAATATTTTCAAAGGCGAAAAAATTATCAAAGGTATACAGATACCATACATTTCAATCGCATTAAATTTCAGCTCATAACGTATCCTTATGTTTGCAAAAATAACAAAATAAAACTTATTTTTACATACACATGTATATGTATGTATATAGTTGCATAATTTTATATTGTTATGTAAAAATAAGAGCTTATCTGCGTTTTCTCGTTTCAAGCGGCACCGTCTAGAAGTATAGATCAATCGCTCCATATATGGCTATAGCCACACTCGAAGGAGAAGCAGATAGATATTTTGAAAGAATTTTTTCGAATAATTTATTAGCAGTAAATAATCACTGAGATATGTTAGTTGATGAAAAATAATTGAAGTGAAACTTCTTTAGGCGCGTCGGGGGCCCCAAGGCAGATTGAAAATAGGCGAGTGAAACGGTAAGTTCGGAGCGTTACCGAAATCCGTCAAATGGGCGGGGCCAAGGAGCAGCTGCTCCTTCCCACTCTCGCCTATTCGCTCTCTCTGTCGCTCTCTCGCATCGCAAGCGCTGAACGATGTGAGGGAGCCACCGAGACACGCCGTCTCTCCCCTTCTCTCTCGAATGCCTTTCTTTCTCTCCCGTTTGCTCTATAGCAAACTACCCACGCCGTGCATCAGCCGTTCAGTAAGTGTGAAGTGTGTGTTAGTACAAGTGTGTGTGTGTGTTAGTACAACTAGACAAAGGAACAACAATAGACGCAGTTTTCGCACGATTCATCAACAATTTGAGCGCAAATGTATATATCTCCCACTTTAGCTATCATAAGCCGATTATTAGTATATTAGGAAATAACCATTGTGAGAGTGATCCTGAAAATTTTGCGATGTCATGTGAATAATTTGTGAATACAATCGATGTATATACTAGAAATGTGTTGAAAAGGTGCCTATGATTCCATTGTAATTATAACTATATTTTATCAATGTATAATAAAAAATTTATGAGTAATATTTACGCTTTTCTGAAAAAAAAAAAAATGAAAACCTGAATTTAATACGAGAGAGGGGGGAGAGATCTAAACCGGAGCTCCCATGCATGGAACAACCAACTTAGAAGTTTCACTTCTACCGTGCGTGAGTCTGACAGACCCTAGATTTTTTTTTTCTAATACTATTGCTGTAAATCATTTACCATACTATACATGATAATCATAAAGGCTATCTTGAATTTGTTCTGAATGAATAGAAATTAAACATTGTTCGTTTTTTTGCCGAAGCCGAAACCGAAGTTCGCTCATTCTCTACTGTTAACATAAATGTGAACAATTGTCCTCACCTATTGATGATAATAAAAAGTTTTCCGCTGTTAACTTAAATACTTGACGCATTTGCCGCAACAGTTCTCGCACTTTTATGATAAATGCTGAAAATAAATATTTTGGCACATTTCGGAAGTAGAAAATATTTGTGGGAAATGCAGAATGCTTTGGTTTTACTAGGTTTTCCTTTCGGTGTAGAGGTGTGCCTGCAAAGTGTTAGAGCATTATTGCTTCTTCTAAGAGCAAATGATTTATGCTATTAAGCAAATGATTAGTACACATTTTATTGTATGTCGTCTTTGTTGTACGTTTGTTGAATGTTCGAGTTAAAAAAGCTGACACTATGTTTCCTTCAGAAAAACTTAAGAAATATAATACTTTTTTATCTATAAAATACTTTCACATAATTAAAAAAAATATACAAGAAAATAAAAAAATAAACCCTTGGTTGAACAAGAGTGCATTATAGCATTTATTTGACCACTGCTGTACGAGTAAATACAAGGTGGTGCAAAATTTTCGTGTTGGAATAATTTTACTAACTAAAAAAAAGTGATTTTTAGTATGAAAATCTTTATTTTGACGTTTACGCGTTCCATTGCTTGTCTGTTTGTATACTGTGATTGACTTACGATGCCACTACACAAGTGCATATATGCATTTTCATGTCGTCCTCCAAACGGAGGGATCTACCTTAAGTAGGCCGTAACGAAGCTATCAAAAACAAAGGACAAAAAAATAAATAAATATATAAAAGAAAGAAACAAACAAAAAAAAAATTGTCAGACGAAACGACAACACCAAATGACGTACAAATTTTTATACATTCATATTTTCACCCAATGAAGGTTATAGGTATGTTTTTATGATGGAACTCCCTTCCCACAGCCCCCAGGCCGCGCCACCACTCTCATTCGTCACTAATAATCGAATATTTGCTAAATTTAATCTAAAAAATCTTAGTTTTTCCTATTTCCCACTATTTATAGCACAATCTAGACTTCATAATCCGCATAAGCTGTTCAACTATGACCCAAATGCAAAGTTCAAAAACGGTTTGAGATAGAAAATTAATAAAAATAATTTTGCTTGATATTTTTCTGATTGTTTGTTTTGATTTTATTCAACGAGGCATAGCAACGGATGCCGGGTATTGTAATATTATGGTTATTAATAAAACATTATTTTCTATGAAATTATTGTTTGTAATTCTTTTACATACATATCCTAAATCCCTCAAAACTTTTACGCGAGCGGGGCCGCGGGTTAAAGCTAGTGAACTATAAAACTAAAAGAGGCATGTAGTAAAAAAGTATGCATACTTCAATTTTACTAGTTTTTTCCAAATACTCGTATTTGTATTACCAAATACTCGGAAAGGTACCCTAGGGTTATTTTAAATAGACTCATTTAAGTAATGAAATAGGAAAGCGAAACACAAATGTATGTAAACCTATAAATGCATAATATTAGGGTCACCCTAAAATTAAGCAAGCCTTACCATTTTTTACTATTGAAATATTGTTTTTTTAAGGGGCGTCAGCGTTTATATGCATTTGGCGTTTAAAAATTTGCTGCTATTTACTATATCCTAGTTTTGGGCACTTCTAGTGGTGTCAGGCGGCATTTTACGCTTTCATTGAAAAATTTGACACATTTTACTTTAAACGCATTCTGAACTTTTTGACGGATGTGCGACTTGTATTACTGTTGTTTGTAGTGGCTTTAAATATTCATTTCGGTAAAAAAATGGTATTAAACCGTAAACATTTTCGTACGATTATTTTTTGCAATTTTCGACGTGGATTAACAAGACAAGGATGCATCGTCGAACATAAATTATTATACGGATCATCACGGAGAATATTCTGAAAATCAATAATACCGTTTTCAACTTCCAATGCTAATTTTTCTCTTGTTAAGCCAGAAATATAAATAGCAACCCTCGTAGGTACACATTTTCTATTCAAGGAGAATCCACAAATGGTGGCTTTGATATAGCAACTGTATTTTCTTCTCACGATTGCAAAAACAAAATATGTGGCCTTGCCGGTGTAATAATCATGTCTGAATTCGCTTTGTAGGCAATTTTTAGTTTTTCAAATCCAGTTGAGTTGCCAAAATAGCTACTTTCAACCTATCAAGCATTGAGTTGCTTTGCTGCGTGTCACAGTGCTTTCTGAGTAGGCAAACATCAAACATTTTGTTGTCACAAATATAGACGAATTTGGTATTGTTGGAATGCTTTAGAAAGAAACATTTTTAATGTTCTTAGAGTTAATTTCATCGGGAAAACACTAAGGAAAACACTTTTATCAAACCCCTATTTTTGCCCATTTTTTATATGGAATCATAACACTGTAGGTTGTTTATTCTTTCTTTTTGCTCTGTACACGAGCAAAGCCATTGCTACTCGTCTTCATAACACGACACTATGATTTGTCTATCCCCTTCATTTCATACTTCTTACTTATAAATGGCATCAGTTAGTAAGGAACGCGAAAAAATAACTGCTGCACCTTGTTAAACTTGCCCTAATCACTTCACATGTGGCAAAGCCCTGATTGCATAAAAAAAGCTCAACAGAATTGCAGTTAATGAATTTCCTTGAGGGCACTTCTGACCTTTCAAGTTTTGTTTTCGAAACTGAACTGCATTACCTTGTCGTGCCACAAGTTTTAAAGCAAATTTGAAAAGTACTTTCACTTAAGCGGCTTATTGCTCGTGGGGTCTTCGGCAAAATTCATATTACACGTATATATGCATAAGTAAATGCACATACACACATCCATATGTACTTATATACCTATAGTTTAGTTTCTCGCATTTTACTGTTCTGACTAATGTTGCAAGCAGTGGAAAAAAGTTCATGGTTAGTAAATGTCACGTGTTAAATGCCTTATAAAGTTGAGAGAACACTCTGCTCGTCAATTTGACAGAGTCTGTTGTCGAGTGCACGTGTGCAATTGCCGAGTTTTTCTTACATATATATTTTTGCATTCAAACTCTTTTTCCTTTTTATTCTCTAACTTGTTTATATTAACCTTCTCTAACTTCTCATTTTTGTTAACAAACTATTTTGACACTCTCTAACATCTTCCCCTCGCCCATTTTTCGACTTCAACCTATGCAATTCTGTCTTGTTCTATCATTCTTGGCATTGATGCTTTAAGGGGTCAATAGGGGTTTCAAGCAGGGACAGATCAATATTGAAAGGTTGTAGTGACCATGTTGTTTAGAGGGCAACTGTCAAATTTATTGATAAAACTTTATCAAGTGTAGGCCACTAAGATCGCTTGACCAATCGATATGGCTCTGCAGAATTTTTCTTGCGGGGGTGACCCTCAAAGTCAACATAATCCATGCCAATAATCAAATTCATCACGACTGCAGACTTAGCTCGTTAACACGTTTTTGGTTTTGCTCAACAGTGAGTAAACGCGGCACCTACTTTGAGCTTTCTCATGCTCTTGCACTATAAAACCAACACGCTTTTTTGAGATCTTTACAAAGCCAGCTCACTCACTCAACTTCACTTTTCGATCATTCATAATGGTTTTGTGGATTTTTTGTATGCTTTCTGGTCTCATTTTGACGCCCCCTTCGTTGTTCATCATCGGTGTCTCTACGGCCACTCTTGCCCTCAGCAAATCATCGTTTTTTTGTTGTTTCTGATGGAGCGTAATTCCCATAACACTTTTCAAGCCATTGCATTGCTTGCAGCATATTTTTTCCCCATCAAGAAGCAGTGTAAAATTAAAACACGCAATTCTTTTTGATCCATTGTGTTGAAAATAATGAACGAATGAATAGAATATTATGAAATTTTAGCCGCTGTTAGCTTAAGGTTAGCACTAACTGAAAAAAAGTGAATGTAATAAAACCAGCCTGGGACTTTTCAGCCCATGTGTTATATGGGCCTCTCAATTGAAAAAGGAATTTCGTTGTTACGATTTATTATTAATTTATTTATTTATTTCATTTCGATCCATTCTTATTGGATAATCCTTAAATAATCTTTTTGTTTTATATTAGCGTCACTAGAGTTAAAAAATCATGAGCACTATATATGTGTGATTAAATCACCGTGTTGATCTTTGACCGAGTGACTATACTTTGTCGATATAGATCTGCAATTAAACTTTCCATCACAATGACCGAATGGTCCTTCGTTGTTTTAAGTCTTAGCAATTCCCAAGCCTAGGCCAGCATAAAGGTATCTAAAGTTATCTTCTAAAATAGCCAAGCGGCCATCAAAGTATAACCTAATGTGATGTTTACATTCAGGAGTGATGTGATACTCTTCAACTTCTAGCTGTAAAAAAACAGTTATGCAGTGCTGAGTACTTGACCATATTTATCTTCCAGATTTACTAAGTGGGTAAAAGGCTAGTACCAGTACGGTTAAAAATAAGTGAGCTCA
This sequence comes from Anastrepha obliqua, assembly GCF_027943255.1. Taxonomy (NCBI): domain Eukaryota; kingdom Metazoa; phylum Arthropoda; class Insecta; order Diptera; family Tephritidae; genus Anastrepha; species Anastrepha obliqua. The sequence goes on along the minus strand of NC_072892.1, from coordinate 99,041,801 downwards.
AAGAAGCGAAGCTGTTTGGTTGACATATTGTTAATTAAAAAAAAGCTTCGATCAGGCACAAGATTATCTATTAATAAAACTAATTTCTCTTGTCCGATTGATTTTAGATGAATTTCCAAGGACTTGTGATGATCACCGCAAGGGACTTCTGGAGAAACGAGCTCCACACAAAGAGCGATTACTTTTATAATTATTAATTTTTGTTTTGAAATTTTGTTAAAGGTAATTCGAAAAATGATGCATTAATGCTATATTTTTATTTTTGTAAAATAAAGCAACTGACTAGTAAAAAAATATCGGAAATCATCATTTTTCGAGCCTCTACTACCACTAACCCTTTAACTGCTGCACTCTTTTGCGTTTTGTACGGGAAGTGTAAGTTTTTCACTAAAATTCGCTGAAGGCTCCAACTGGTTATACCCAATTGCGTGGCCTGTCGTCTATTTGATGTTTCTTCGTTCTCAGCGACATTGACAGTCATACCCGTGATAATTTCGGTCGGTGGCGGCCACGCAATGCAAGATATTGTGTGGTACCAACCTGTTCGAGTTGCCATTGGCTGCTGAAAAGCGACCGCCATTACAAACAATTTTTTCTATCAATTAAGTTTTCATTTAGAGTTTCGAACCTGTGTACTTCCGAATGATATTCATGCACCAACCTTTTCGGCTGCGGCGACCGGCAAATCTAATTAGACCTTTTTTCAAAGCGTAATTACGATCTTTACCGTGCGTAATATATTCTGTTTGATTGATGGTAAATTTTATTCTTGTAGGAAATAAATTAACTTGATTATTCCAGAATTTTTTTTGTGTTTTCAAACTTGTCAGGTAATTTTACTATATTCGTAAACTATTTCAAACAAAATTTGCCGGTATTATTGTAAATAATAACACACATACTTACACACAAATACTAAGCCTAACGTCCAACCATAGAGGAATGCATACAGACTCAAATAGTTATAATACATCCACACAGCATCCATTCAAAGCACATTTGCACTTGCGCTTTTATATTTTGTTCGCTAGTTGCTCTCCCCACAAGCACACGATTCGCATCAGCTGAGCCTTTCGACATTCGTCTGACTGTTCCCTCTGCGCTGGACCAGCGTCGGCGTCGTCAATGCTAATGCTGTTTTTCTACTGTGCCGTTTTGGCGCTTTATCAATGCTGAGTGTACACTTTGCATTCATGCTAGCTTCGGCAGCCTCGTGTGCAAGGCAGCAGCAGTTAACAGCAACGATACATGCAGACGATGTTGACGACGGCGACGGCGACGGCGACAGCACTGTGCCGACGCAAATGAGCCTTTTAATGCTCTAAGTTCGCAGCATCTTCTGAACGAATTTCAGTCGAGTTCAAGCAGCCGAACGTTATGGATGCTAAGACATAAAAACGGAAACGAAATAAGAAAAAAGAACTAAAATCGAGCGGGTAATTGAATTTGGCTGATGATGGTAGTAAGTGTGGCATAAATCGTTGAAGTGAATATAAAAAACGAGTGGGTGAATGCTTGAGTACTAAACAGAGGTGAGCATTCATGCGTACGTTTTTGAGTTGTGTTTGTGTGCATACTTATAAAACGGAAATGCTTTCGGCGCCATCTTGGAATTCCTTTTGTGCGTTAGTTGAATTTGAAAAGTGTGTTAAAAAGTGAATAGTCTAAAAAAGTTAGAGATTCGACGGTGTCTGTTAATGAGAGTTTAATTTGTGATTCTACTAAAGTGCACACGTTGACGCTTCTACGTGTACGTGTTGAATATATTTATAATATAAAAGTACTTTCGCTGCGTTTCGTTATGTTTGCATGTGTAGTAAGTATTTATATTTTACAAAGCAATCATTGATAACATTAATTGCGGCGACTTGGCATTTTCTGATATGACTGAGTCTGTAGCTAAGTAGCAGGCAAATGGATGTTTACGCCGCCAGTGAGACAGCTTGACGTACGACAATTTGGCCGGCTGAATGTTTATGCGTATTGTTTTTTTATGGCTTGCCCGATCGTAGTTGGGATGAATATGTGGCGTTTGTTGTCAACAGCTTATCAGTTACCCTGCTGTCATTGCCACTACTACTGGCGATATGCTAACTTTCTACAGCTCGCAATGCTGATGTGTTTCATATTACAGTTTTTGTTTGACTTACTGCAAATGCAGCCGCGACGATAGCTAAAAATAATACTTAAAGTAACACGCGGCCTCAGTAGAATTTTGTTTCCCCATTTTTTCAGTATTGTTTTTTTTTTTGTTTTTTTTTTTACACATTCTATTCGTATTGTTCATTTTTATTGCATTGGTCTGCATTAAACATCTTCTTTTCTTTACCTATGTGCAGCTTGCTGCAATGCTTGCGCATTAATTTATTTTATCTTTGTTTATTTTTCCGCTTGAATTGAAAGGCGCGCAAAGAAAGCATTCGAAAAAGGATTAATTGCTACATTAATGAAATCAGAAAAAAACGACTGAACTGAAATATATATGTACGATATGCAACATAGACATAAGAATAGAAAAATTTGGACATGCATATCAGTCGTCTAATCAAATATACAGGGTGCGTACGGTATTTGAGGACAACTTCAGAGTAAAAATAATTAGCTTTATTTTGGACAAAAATTAAATAAACTCTCCGATTTTTTTACACAACATTAACTTATTATATTATATATGTGTATCTATAAATCATTCAATAAAGTTTCCATTAGTTGCAATAACCCCCTCGATCCGGGTCCGGAAACGATTGCATGCGCGAATCAAATGCTCCTTTTTCATATTGACCATAACGGTATAAACTGCAGCCTTCAGAAAAGAAATGGTGTGATGAGGATGCTTACTGGTTTACGTAGGAACGAAGGATTTATAGCGGATTCATGGAAAATTCGACAGATAAGGCCTTCAGAAACAGTAAGCTCATTCGCTAGGCCTTCAATGCGTTTTATAACTGATTCTGCATCGCCGACTGATGCTTCTAATTCCACGTCTTGTCTGAAAAAGAGCAAAAAGAAAATATTAGTAATGGTTTCGGAAAGATTGTCAGTATATGCATGCCCTCAAATACCGCATGCATGTTTTCATATAAATCGCTTGAATTTACATATGTATGTATATGTATTGAAATGTTATATGTAGAAATATTTAAAATGCCTATTCCGTAAGAATGCTTTTCTACTACGATCCGTTTATAGGAACAAAGTGACTTCATATGAATAATTTTAAACTTTTATCACAGCTATTCATACGTCTTTTCAATTTAACTCCTTCAGCCTCCTCTCGATCGGTTGGTGGAAAAAGCGCCACTAGAGTCTGAGGAAGTGGTTAACGATAGGAAAAGAAATTTAATTAAAGCAACAACGTGGTGAGCTATCAAATTGATTCTAGTTTTATATTGGAGCTACATCCGTACTTCAAACGGTCGGTTACTTTAAGCTGTGGATTCAAGTTTTGATTGAAACGGTCCAATATATCCGACGTTATTCTGGCAATAGAGCCTAGAAAGTTTGCCTCGATCTTGTCCAAAGAGGTTATTTTGCTAGACTTACTACTTGACATAGACCCAGAGAAAATTCGCAGGATGGCCAATTGATAACCCTAGTATGAGATGACCCTGAAGTCAAATTTCTCCTTCATAACTTCGAGCATTGTGTGCTGGTATGGCATCGGTTAACCTATTTATTTACCGGGGACCATTGCCAGCTACCTCAATTCGAAAGAAATAAGTTCCGATGATGCTGCCATGGCATAAACCGCACCAAAAAGGTCTATTTTGGTGGATGCATTGATATTTGGTCGAACACTTGTAGATTGTGCTTGCTTCCACAACGAAAATTTGGCTTGTTTACATAATCTCGCTGAGCCAAAAATGCGCCTCGTCCGAGAAGGTGATGTTTTGCTAAAAATTCGGATTTCCGGTCAGCATTAGGAAACTCACGAAGCTGTCTGTTTTCTTTCGGCTTCATGTAGACCCAAGTTCAACCGTAAAATAAGCCGGGTTGACTTTCTGGCAATACCCAATTCAGCTAATTTTGAGTCTTTTTCGGTACTGGCTGCTGCAGCGTTTACGTTTTCTTCACTTCGGACAAATCTCTGTGTGGTGGTGATATATGCTCCAAAAGATTGCACTCACGCTCAAACTTTTTCATTCTAACGACCGACTTCACGATGAAATTAACGTTGCGTATTTGCAATTGCGCAGAAATTTCAATACTACTTTTTAATAATTTCCACACGTTCGAGAAGTGTGAAACGATACCCGATTATTCTTAAATCTGGATGAATTTGTAATTTTGACAGATGTTAAAACAATTGGAAAAATTATCTTTGCAATCTTCAATCTGCGATGATAACGTTCTGCCTCATGTTGCGAAAGCGGTGAAGACATACCCAAAAACTATTTAAATAGGAGGGTCTTACCACTCCCGCCACACTTGTGCTCTTAAGCGGATTGGTTTATAGCCCCTTAACTTGTAAACAATTGACAGCGCTTCGTTGGTCTTTGATATTCCAATTTCTGTATACTATATATCCTCGTATACCTTCAAATGTGTTCACTTGTTTTTGCAATTTTTCGGCGCTGATCGCCAATTTTATATTATATACTCCGTATTAATAAATTTCTTATTAATAACGGCATTGTTTACAACATATTTTGCGTATTGAGAGTTTTGTGCAGATCATTCTCACAGCGTACAACGCTATCAGTTTGTCATAGAAACTGAAGCCAAGCTAAGAAAAGTGAGCAACACAAGCTTACAATGGGTCACCTCAAGTGGTTGGTGAACTGAAAATAGCTATTGTTATTATCCGCAGGATTAAGTTCATTTGACTTAGTATATTTGCATTTATTATTTATTTCTTATTTCAAAATGTAAAACACTAACCACATAATAAAATTTAATTTATTATTTTTAATGATTTTTTTGGATTTGAAAATTAAAAAAATGTTTTCATAAATAAAATAACTATAAAATTTAAATTTATTAAATAATTTTAAAATTTTTGTTTTGCTAAAAAAGTTAATTAAAAAATGTTTAACGTTTTTTTTTTTCAAATTAATCAACCGAAAAAATCCTACGTCACTCTGTGTATAATACGTTTAAGTAGGCGATAGTGGGCGGCTGCCGTAGCTGACTGTTTGTGCGTGACTACCATTCGGTAGGCTCCGCGTTCGAGCCCCACTGTGGATATGAAACACTAATAGCGGTCGGCATACTAATCTCGGCAGGTAAAGGCACATTTTTGAGTGTATTTTCGCTATGAAAAAGCTCATCATAAAAAACATCTATCGTTCGGAGGATATTTCATCAACAGACAAAATTCTAAAAAATCCCCAATAATTTTTGTGGGCGTTGGCAGCAATGATGTATAACTTCTATTCTGGTATTATGAAGAAAAAGAAACATAAACAATGTGTTACATTCTTCTACAAGAATTGTTCGAGACCTTACGTCCAACTTCCGATAAATAGAATTGGGCTCTTTCAAAAAATATTTATTGAGCAGGCATTGGCTTCCCTACGATTTGAGCCCCCTATTCCATCTATAATTCTTGGCTAAAGTTCACTTTCCTTAATTTTGAGTGTTGTTAATGGCATCATCGACTGCCCAGTTCTTGAGCGGATAAGCTTTAATGTTCCAAAAAGAATTCTTCGCAATTTTTGACGATTTTTTGGGGGTAAATTTAAGACTAAATTTTGAATTAATACACCTATTGCACCTTGAGACTTTAATTCATTATCCAAGTCTAGCTTGATTTCGCTTTATCTAGATCTAATTTTTTAAAAAATTTACAATTATCTGCTTAATATTGAATTTATTGGGTTGGCAACTAAGTAATTGCGGATTTTGTTTAGAAAATCAAAGATAATTTTTCCATGGAACTAAATAACTTTATTCCGTAATGTACTGCCCATTTCGATCAATGACCTTTTGCCATCTTTCAGGCAGCATCATAATGCCACGTTAGCAAAAAACTGAATCAGGTACGATATGACATCATCATCATTATTGAAATTTTTACCATTCAAGCAGTTTTGTAAAGATCGAAACAAAAAGTAATCAGATGGTGCAAGGTCAGGACTATATGGATGATGTGGCAAAACATCCCAATAATTTTTGCCGAGTGGCCAAAGATGTGTGCGCCCTTGCATTGTCATGATAGAATACATTACTTTTTCGATTTGTCAATTCGGGCCGCTTTTCATCAACTGCATTGTTTAATTTCGTTAGTTGTACAATGTAGATATCAGAATTGATCGTTCGGTTGGGTGGTAAGAGTTCAATGTAGACAATTCTTTGTAATCCCACCAAACTGGTAACAAAATTTTCTTTTAATGAATATCAGCTTTTGATGTTGTTTGAGTTGGTTCACCTGACCTGCTGGACGATTTAGTTACCAGTCGTTTTAAAAATGGATCATTTTCATTACGTTTCTTTAACAAATCGCAGCTGTTAATGCGTTGCGTTAAATGCGTTTCTTTCAGTTCGTGAGGAACCCATGTATCGAGTTTTTGAACATAGCCAATTTCGTTTAAGTGATTTTCAATGCATGTATATGATAGATGAAGCTTCTCTGCAATCTCACTGTTGTACTGTGACGATCCGAATCGATTACTTTGATTAGGGCATCATCAACTTCAACTGGACGACCAGAGTATTTTTCATCTTTGAGTGAGCTTGCGATGCGGTTTTCCTTGTTCCTTTTGATTTTCAATTACTTATTTTGATTGGTAATATTTTAGTTGCCAAATTTGGCTTGTTTTTCTTTACATTTTTGTTTTGCCTGTAAGGTAATTTTTACTGTAGATTATTAAAATAAATAAATAAAATGTATTCGGGATACTTAAAACAAGATGAAATTAGACGATTAGTTAATTTCAAGAACAATAAAGATTTGGATTCAATCTTTAAAGTATTTCAAATAATTTTATGTGAATGTATTCTACGCAGCATTTGCTGTCTGGAATATGATATCATAGGAGATGAAAGACCTGTAATTCCAAATTCGCTGACCCTTGCACTTTGAAATTATTATATACGTCTTTCGTTCGATCCAATTTGAAATACGCTCATTTCATTTGGATGCCAAGTCATATAATATACACAAAAAGAATTGAATGGGTTCAAAATTTTTTTCTTAGAAAAACTCTAAAACTCTAAAATCCCAAACTTTGTTGAACCAATTCCAACCTATCAATCGCGCCTGCTTTTGATTAACCTAAAGTTAGAGTAAGATCAATCCTATCGCTTTTATTTGTTAATAGTATCATTAATGGAAGTTTTGACTGTTCATTTCTTTTGGAAAGAAATAATTTCAAAATATTCAATATTTTTCGTAGCTCTTTACCTTTCTGTAGTGCTAAATGTAAAACGGTGTATTCGCATAATGCGAATTTTATTTTAATCTCGGGTTCTATCCAACTAGACTTTTCATACCCGAAAAGTATATTTTTAATTATTTTGTATTCTATTTTTTAGTTATTTAAATCATGTTCGGTAGTTATTCTGCTTTTCGTCGTAATTAGTCTGTAAGAACCTTGTGTTCATACACTAAATAATAATAAATAAAAAGAAATAATAATAAAAAATTCTTACAACTGAAGATTTGCGTTTTTCAAGAGCTAATCGATTTTCTATAATAGTTTGTGCCTAATAACAGACCATTCCAATTTGTTGCCAAATATCTTATTAAACATTAAATTTATCTCTCAAATAAAGGCTTTCCTAATTCACTTCATATAATTTCATATTTATGTATACATTGACTTGCTAGTGCTACCAATTGCAAAAGGATATGCTGCCAAACTATTGACGAAAAACACAATGAACAGAACGAATCATAAATTGAACCATTGTGATCTCCATGAGGATCACATCGTTGTTGTTGTATTTGCCTGCAAAATGTTTATCCGCACCCCGACTATTGAACGCGATATTTAGCTCCTGGGCGATGCTAGGACTACTAATCTGCCGATCACCTTCGATTATTTCTGTGTTTTTATCGAAAGAAACATCAAAAATGCCTGAACGGAATCGGCGATTACACATAATTAACTGTTACCGTATCGACACTAGAAACACCATTCACCACTCACAATTTCACGGCCTGGCTTGCATTTTCGCCTTTATCAAAGAAAAATTGTAAAATGTACGAATTTTCTTTTTGTTGACTTCTATTGTCCCTGAAACACACAACTGAATGGAACAAACAAAAAACAGCAACAGAATGTTTTTAGTGTGACACCTTGACAACGAACATAAACTTTAAGAGGGGGGTAGGGTCTTCACTCATCTTATAGTAAATCATTTCAAGAATGTTGTGTCAAAATTTTAAGTGGATCGGAGCAGAACTCTCAAAGTTATAGCCTTTGTAGGCACTCTACCTCGAATGCGGAGCATCGATAATTTCTCAGAGTCATTTTTTCAAACGCGTTTTTCCCGAAACGACTTCTTAAAAGTCGGTGCCAATCACAACTCCGAAACTATTCAACCGATTCTTTTCAAATTTGGCACACGTTTTCTAAATCAAAAATACCTCCCCCCTACACTGTTTTTTTTTATTTTTTTTTTTAAGGTTGTTTTTCACTTACAAATATGGCGAAATTTTTCGCCAAAAATGCTCGTTTTACGTTTTTTTGCCACCAAAACTACAAAAATGAAAAAAAAAAATTTTATTAATGTAGGGGGGGGGGGGGGGGGGGCATTACGTCATACTTTAACTGAAAAATTCGACTTTTTTAGTTTCAGATGATTCTACGACGAATGCCGATTGGCACCGCAGAGCACCTCTCGAAAAACATATCTCCAAAAAAACTCTGTCATGGGCTTATTTGTCAATATTTTATTATTAATATTTTTTAAAAACTTATTGAAAAGATGTACAATAACATGCAACTGATTTTATTAAAGTATCTTAAGCCATATTTCTGTAAAAAATTCAAAAAAAAGTGTTTTTTTTAGCGCTAAACCCTACCCCCTCTTTAAATTGTTTCATCGATACTTTACGAGACATTGATCCCTACCGCCATCTACTGGGAAAATAATGTATGTATTTTTCCGCAAACTAATATTTGTTATTTTACTTAAAAATTAAGCGAAAAAATTAGATTTTTTGAATACTTGTGGGTGGTCTTACCCTTTAATATTTTGTATATAGTATATTAAGTGCAGTTCAGCTTTATCCGCACAGCGCTCCCTGGAAATCTCCCACAGGTGGAAATAGTACAGTGCCTTCTTTTTTCAGTTCCTTTCCTAACCCTTTCATAGCTTTAAAGGACTCGAATCTCGCTCTTTTCCCTGCAGATTTCACCTTAGAAAACCTTTATGTATAGATATATCACACGGCGCAAAATCTGCATTGTCTCACACTGGGATAGAACCTACCTACTCAATCATTAATACAGGCACACACACAAATATCTAAGTTCGTATTACTCTCTCACACTTGTGCTAATGCACGCCTTTGTGTTACTTAATTTGCTAAATTTTAATTTTACCACGCTTTTTTGAATTTTCCATGAAGGCTGAAGTTTGTTCTTCTACATGTCGACCAGCATTTGCTAACATCATAGAATTTATCTTTTCCGTACTCCGCATATTTACCCATTTCATTTCATATATTCAAATGCACACATAATTTACATACTTTCAGAAAGTTATAATTTTTGCAACAAATTACATATTCCAACAACTTTATACCACTTGTGTTTGGAAAATATTTACTTAGATTCTGTTTCTGCAAAATGTGTACAAATTGAAGAAGGAAAGTTTACGACTCGATTAGAGATTGCAATTAAAGACAATTACTCAAGTTATTAATTTGTTTTTTTAAAGATATTTTTGTTTGCATGCACGTAAATAAAATCGTATCGGAAGATGGTTCCGGGCGTAGCAGTCCATGGAAGTGGGGAAAGTGTTTGTCTGACATTCACCGGTTAGTGGTCGGAAAGGATTTTTTTGTTCACAAGTTTCGACTTTTGACAAGTATTTTCTAATTGTATTAGTTTAGTTTTAATTGCGAGTTAAAGTGAAAATTCGAACTTCGTTGGAGCTACTCTGACGGCTAGAAAATTTGTAAGTAGCCGTCTGCTTTATGAACCTACTCTTAAGTAAAAACATTGGGGTCAGAATGTGCGCTGATCTAAAAAAATAGTTTCCAATGTGACGAATTTTGAATTTATGCATATGGGCCGGAAATAAAACAGCAATCAACAGTATTGATGTTCCAAGACGCCAAGCTGAATTCAACAAGTGTTGTTCGCGGAAGAAACACCTCAAAGCAAATAGTCGTCGGTTTTTTTCTAGGAAATCTTGTCATGTCGCAACTGTACCACTGGAGAAACTTAAAACAGTTAATTCTCAGTGACACACAATCATTTGTTTGCCAGAAGTTTTCGGAGAATTAAGGAAAACTAACCGCTGAAGACGAATCATCCTTCGCCAAAGCAATGCAATCTCTCACGTATCGGCTCACGTGATCAAGCGATTGTTTGAGCACTCAAAAGATCGAATTAATAAGTCATACGTATTGCAGAGGTGATTTGGCACCTATTGATTTCTTTGTGCTCGTATATAAAAAAAAAAATGTAAGGCCAACGTTTTTGAACGCCTAAAGAAGTTGTTGAAACCTTTAAACAGCTTATTTTGGAGGTGGCCTGAGTGGCAAAGGGTTTTTGAAAATTAGTTCAAGCGAATGCAGAAGTGCCTGAATCCAAGGAGAGTATTTTGAAAAACAATAAATCAGCTTTAATTTTTATTTTACTGTGTTTTCATTATTGGGCGCAAAATAAAAAAGGGCAACCCTCGTATGTATGTATGTATGTATGTGCAATATTGAGACTAATCAATTCACAGAAGTACTTATGAGCTCTGCATTAAGTTAAAAGAAAACTGTTTGATATAAATGAAACGTTTTTTGAAACATTTGGTTGATTCCCCACGTTCATTGCTGTACTAGAATCAAAACGAAAAAAAAAAATAAAAACAAAAGCATGAAACAAAGAACAAAATAAATAGTAAATAGGTGTTGAGCTTCTCGCTTGTGGCATAAAAATGCGTTGTATCTGTGTATGTACGTGTAAGTATATAAACGTGTATGTATGTAGCTAAATGCATGCATTTTTTCTGGTTCATTTTTAGCCTGAAAACATTAAAGAAATAAAAATAAGAGCAAAAAATATCAACTAGCTTATCGCACAAAGATTTAAGAAGAAAAGTAAAATATCAAGAGAAACCGCACATGAGGCGACGCATCAAGGCGAGATACGAGTATTACATATCTATATTGAGATATACCCGTATAAATGAACGCGGGCATGAGCATATCAAATAAAAATACCCTGCGAAGTCCCAGTCAATAATCGAGCGTATATCACATGCACGTGAGTAACCCGCTACACGGTTTGTACACATACATGTAGATATGTAAATTTCAATGTATGCTTGAATCTGATGATTGTGCCACACTACATACACTTGTTCCTTGCTGCCGCTATGTCCGTAATATCTATTGCTATTCCCGTTGCCGATTGACGGTTGTCGGTTGTCGATCATCTAAGCCCAAGAAACGTGCAGTGCATCATCTGTACTTCCTCTCTCACATTGGGTGCATGCAATTTGTTGCATTGGTAGCGTAGTAAAGCTTCCGACACCAATTGATTCTTGGGGATTTGCTTGCTTCCCGTTTTTTGTCGTTCCGAGACGTAGAAGTGCCGCCAACAAATAACTACGACTACGACAACGACAACGACGACGACATTGGCAAGGTATTGGGATAGGAAGAATTCTTTATCCGCACACAATCAATAGCATCCCATTACAGAGCAAAAAGCTGTATCATCTCAACTCAGTAGTCGTGAACATTGGCGCGCTTTACGCGTTTAAATCTGCACTTGCACCCGCGTCCGCTTAGCATAGTGTAATTAAACGCTAGTAAAAGCGCATGTCGTGCTGTACCGTCAATGAAGGGTAGAAGATGGGAGTACAAGAACTTGAATGTGGCAAGATGATTTCCTTACACACACACGTATGTATATGTTCGCACACTGGTGCATCCAAAATTCTCGTACGGAGGGGGCTTAATAACAATTAGAAGAAAATATAGTACGCAATAACCTTCATACTTCTAAGACCACTGAGCATCGCTAATCAAATGTATTGCATAAGTTGTAGACATTGAACTGCCTGCAATTGAGAAGTGTCTGTAGATATGACATGTTTTTGCCTATTGGTGGATTTATGGTTGAAAAGAAAAATCACCAAATTAAAATTCTAGCACAACATTTTTGAAGTGAAACTTCTTTTGTCTCGAAGGATGAAACGCTGTGAGGAGTAAAACCATAGCGTTTCATCGATATGTGACGCTACGCCAGCGCCATCTGTTAAAAGCGTGGCGTGGATGAAACGCTGTGAGGAGTAAAACTACGCTAAACTACGTAAAACTCACGCTATGCCAGCGCCATCTGTTACATTCTTATCGAATGTAATTTGTAAATATGACATTTGATTGACGGCCGCCATAGCCGAGTGGGTTGGTGCGTGATCACCATTCGGAATTCACAGAGAGGTCGTTGGTTCGAATCTCGGTGAAAGCAAAATTAATGAAAACATTTTTCTAATAGCGGTCGCCCCTCGGCAGGCAATGGCAAACCTCCGAGTGTATTTCTGCCATGAAAAAAATCTGCTCATAAACATATCATAAAACAAAATGAAATAAATGCATAAAAAAAAAAAAAAAAAAAAATTTCTTGTGATTCGAACCAAGGATTTCGGATCGGAAGCCCACATTGCTAGCCGCTGGGCTATCGCGCTGTGCTGTCGCCGCAAAATAATGTATCATAAAGCTGTTTACCATACCAAAGACCATACACTTTGCGAATGCATTTCGGTGGAAACAGTTGACAGTTATCCCAAACACAATATTATATTAGTAACGCGAGACGCGTCATAGAGTGTGTGTGTAGTTTTGAGCAAATCTTACAAACATATTTTGTTTTGTTGATTGATTTCTGTTAAATATGGCATCAAATCAACAAAAACGGAAACCGAAAACAGGTGCTGAACGGCAACGTGAGTATTTGGAGCGTAAAAAATTAAGAGCTACTGTTGAACACCGTGACAGTGAATCCTCCGGTTGTACGATAAGTGATAATTTGTAGTACCAACAACAAGATGCGGAACTACCATTGATGCAGTATTTCATCGATACCTTGATAGATTAGAATGTAGATCATTTTTTACGTACAGTAGGTTCTGTTTTTATGCGGCTTTTTTTTATGCGGTTTTGAAATAGTGCGGTTTTTTTTAAATTACAAAATGCATGTCGACCTATCGGGAATTGTACATATAAACAAGATTCTAAACCAGCTAAGCAAAAACTCATCACAGATTCATGCGGTCTATGGAACGTATCTATAGTTATAATATGGGACTAGTGCCCTTTTTTATGCGATTTTATTATATTATTTCAGATTTATGCAGTTTTAGCATTTGAAACGTATCTATAGTTTTACTATAGAACTAGTAGCTTTTTTTATGCTGTTTTTTTTTATGCTGTTTCTTGCGGAACGTATCTACCGCACAAAAACAGAACCTACTGTATTTCAGTTACCATAAAGCCCTTGTTTCATTTTTGGAAAACGAATCCAATAATGATAATGACAATGCCGAGAACCAAATGTAATTGAGTACAATAAATTCATTTCTTTTTATATTAAAATAAATAAATAATTCTGTTTAATAAAATTCCATTCCATGCTTTCCATGACTTCTGCATGCATTATATTGAAATAATAGTTAAATTATTGATTTGTTGATAAAAGAAGTTTCACTTCAATCGTGCGGGTTCCGTGAACTACCACACACTTTCTTTTTTTTAAATACTTCGGGAGTGAGCCCTTAAACATACATATTTTCCATCTTGACTTAGAAATTTTTGTTGAATCTTAAGTTTCGGTGTATTAAGAGACTTGCACTAGTATTTTATGACAAACATCTTTTTGGCACATTTTATCCCTCCTTATGAATATTTTTTTCCCTTCTAAAATAAGGGATCTTTTAAAAGACGTGCCTAGATGCTGTTTTAAAATAAAACATGTAAAAATTAGGATTCTTTCATTGTTCACTACTTTTATTCAAAATATATATATGTATATATATAGTATATATAATTGGCGCGTACACTCTGTTTGGGTGTTTGGCCGAGCTCCTCCTCCTATTTGTGGTGTGCGTCTTGATGTTGTTCCACAAATGGAGGGACCTATAGTTTCAAGCCGACTCCGAACAGCAGATATTTTTATGAGGAGCTTTTTTTCATGACAGACATACACTCGGAGGTTTGCCATTGCCTGCCGAGGTGCGACCGCTATTAGAAAAATGTTTTTATTATTTCTGGTGTTTCACCGAGATCCGAACCTACGTTCTCTCTGTGAATTCCGAATGATAGTCACGCACCAACCTATTCGGCTACGGCGGCCGCCTTTTATTCAAAATACGGATCTTAAAATTTATATGTGAAAAATCACATAATTTAAATCTAATTGTTGAGAACGTCGAAATATCGATGTTGAAGGTTGAAGACAACACTTTGCGCTAAAGCAGAAGCAGCAATATTCTCAATAGAAGGTCTAGTGTTTGGTCTGCAAGTCCTTTCTCTATCGTCGACAGAAATTGTTTCACCAACCTTTCAATTGTCGACTCATTCGGACTATTATTTCTACTAAATTAGGCGATACGTTGTCCTTAAAGATGGACCATTTTTATAATGAGTTTCAATAACTTTAATGCGTTGTTCTATCGTGAATAATTGTACGTCTGCCTACTTGACAAATTGCTGATCTCTAGGGGTCACTTTTGAAATACTCTTTATAAGTGTCACATAGTTTCTTATGCTTATTTACCACACATTTGCACAATTTTCAAAAGGGAGGCACTTTGATCTCCCTTAAAAAATTTTGTTGACATAAACTTTCAAAGCGCCGATACACGTACAATGTCCCATATACCAGAATCCAATGTCGGAACTTTGTAATTTGCCTGTGTTGTACAGTGTAATTGGCGTTAAAGTTTCTCTAAGTTGCAATTAAGACTCTGAGGAGAGATAGACGTCATGTTCAGAGATCCCTTCGTACGGTATAACTTTTCAGCCTCCTCTTCTAATGGACTGAAACTGATCGGCTTCACCAGACTCGAGACATAATAAATACATACATATTTTATGGCATTAGAAGTATACATAAATCGTTATTTTGAAACGAAATGTTAGGTTTCAATATTTTAGATATAAGAATTTTCCAAGGGCTCAATGCCCACTCTGATCGTTATTTCACTATAATGATTGTGTCAGAAATATCTAAAAGTAAAAGGATTGAGAGGAGTAAGAAAACTTTATACAAAATTTTTAGAGATCTTCCCGATAGGTGCAAATCTCAGCATCGGTGAGAATGTATAATTTGTAACGAATTTCCTTAATAATCCTTTTGAATTCATGATGATAGTGGGCAGCTGGCAAGAAGAAAACCTAAATTTGCATGACGAAAAAATTAATAGTGCTGGTATTATAGGAAAGCTTACTCTCTCCATTAGGGTGTAAAGGGGCTCACTTAAGCCTGGATGCCCATTGCGATGCTAATTGTTTGGACTTAAGCCTCCCCTCTAATCCTCAATGCGGAACGATAGCTACGGATTCCAAGTTTGTCGGACATGAAAGAAGTCGGAGCTAAGACAGCGATGTAGCGTTTTGGCAAGAGTGGGCGTGTGGCATAGAATGTGTTCTACGCTCTTCACTTCTTCTTCGTTCCTGCAGCTGCAACAGATGATACCAACTACTGCCTGGCGATGATACCAACTACTGTACCAATCGAAAGTCGCGACCGGTCGGTCAGGATTGATGAGGTTTCTAGTTCTGTTTTTGTTCTCGGCCAGACCTCACAAGAGGGTTCCATGGTTCATTCATTGTTGGCCTGCTCGATGTAGACCGACCTGCTCTAGAGCTTTATTAGAGATTGAGAATAAATGAATGTCCATATACTGGACAGAGTTGACTGATTTAAGATAAGTTCGCCTTCTAACCAGCTGAGTTGCGGTGCAATTCCTAAGAATGTCTCTGCATAAAAGAGCCTAACATTAGGAGGAACTTTGGAGGAAGACACTGTAGAGATTTTATGGCAGCATGACTTTCAGAGTAGATTGTGATCGATTGCACTATTACCCCTGTGAAGATCTGACCTACAATGCAGCTTGTTTCATAGCCACGAGTATTCGCTCAGTTTGAAACACACTGCAGTGGTCAGGTAACCGTGACTTAGGTTTAGCAAATCAGCAAATAAATAGCATTTTTAAGGTCAGTCAGCTCAGCGTTTTCCGTTGACGATAATTCTGACGGTGACGAAATACAACTTCATATTCGACTACTCGGAAATATTCTCCAAGCCCCGTTTTTAAGAACTTACGAATCAGTAAGAGCACACTGACTTCAGCAGGCTTGGCTGGATCTTTTCTAGCGTCAGTAATGGGCGGCCGCAAGAGCCGAATGGGCTGGTGCGTGACTACCGTTCAGCAGCGCTCAGGCTCGAATCTTCCTGCAAGAAACACTAAGGGATAGAAAAGGTTTTTTTCAATAAGCGGTCGCGCCTCGGCAGATAATGGCAAACTTCTGAGTTTATTTCTGCCATGAGAAAGCTTCTCATAAAAAACCATCTGCTGTACAGAGTGGGCTTAGAGCTATTGGCCCCTACAACAATATCAAGATGCATGCTACAAATAGGATCAGGAGCTCGGCCAAATACCCAAAAAGGCCCATGATATATACACATATTGAAACTCTGAATTTTCGTTTAAATGTTTTAGCACCAAAATATCTACAATATTTAATACAAGCTGATAGGGGTTCGAATCCCCAATATCCCACCCTTAGATACACTTTGAGCACGTGCTTCTGCAAAAATATTTATGCTTGGCAAGCGCTTCTGCAAGAGTTTGTATATTTGCGCTATTGTACTCTGAATCTTGACATCAGTCCTCCTCACTGTACCATCACATTGACGCGACTTAACTCGGTGGCTTTGGCGCACCATAAATGTACTGTGGATGAAGAATTGAAGCAATGAAGCATTGGATAGCTTTGAGTGCTTCCAGTTCTTTTAATTTTTTTATCGACTTCCTTTTTTCTTGTTCTTGCTCTTCATGTTCTTGCACTTGTGCTCCTGCAGCAGCGCCAACTCGTCGTAGTCGTCGTCAACATTGCGCTCGCTTGCCTTATGAGCCGTGACGGCAGTTCATCGACAAGTGTTTGCTGTATTCCAGAAGGAGACCACTTCAGAAAAACATGAAAATAAAAAGAAGAAATCCTAAAAAATATGAAATACACATTATATAGTAGTAGTTGTACATAGTACATTCGCAATACGAGCTTTGCTGCAAAAACTTAAAAACTGTAGGAATCATCAAAATTAAAATGCTATATTGTAGTGCGCTATCGTAAAGATGGTTGTTGTTGGTTCATTTCGTTGCGGTTAAATGATGGCTGCTTAAAGTTGTTTTACAAAAGCCAGGAAAATGAACAAACTCATACGACTGCATATATAAAAGTTTTGTGCATGGTAAACTAAGTCTGAAAAAGTACAAGTGTTTCGTTTCTAAGCGAACCCTCAAATATACAAGCATACTTTTAAGAATTAATACTAAAGTTAATATACATAACACATAGAAGCTGGGCACAAAGTCAGCGCTTCAGTGTAATATAAGCAATAAAGTTCTGGAACAATTTAAATGCCTTTATCTGTAAATTGAGCTTTGTTCGATAAGTATAAGTGTATAAGATAAGTTGAGGCGTGCAGAAAATCACTTCGGTCACTACTTAAATCATTTATTATCCTATTGTAAGACAAAGAGAACAAATGGTGCACAATTGCGGTGATCTGACTTTTGGAGTACAAGAGATTTTTATTTTGGATTATTATTATTATTTTTAATTGGATTGAGCGACGACATCTGCTGATATGAGATGTGAAAACGATGTCTGAGCTGATTGAAACTATATATGGCATGATGCCGTTGCTGCAAAGCGCAAGATGTACTAAAAATCTCTGTAAGGCGAAAAGTCGACAATCTCCAAGGTAGCCTCGAAATGTCCCTCATCTCTAAACGAGATGCATGAGTCATTTCACTTAAAGGTAACAAGGGTTCCTGGCCATTGTGACACTGAGGGTAAGTGCAGAGCGATTGAACTAGCGAAACTCGGCACCAAATTGACCGATGAGTACATAGACAATGGATATAGGCAGAAGTTGTCTAGATGTGGAAGAGGCAAAGAGGGTCCCGCATTTTTTGAGCCACTTTTCTGGTCGACAATTCTTTAATGAATGAAGATCTTAGTTCAGTTGAAATCAAGGAGCTTCTAAAATTTTTGAAAAGTACGCACTAGTTTTAGGAGAGATAAGGACAAGTTCCCCACGCGGTATCACAATGGGTTATGAGCCTGAGTGTGTCCCATCAGTGGACAACCGCTTCAACTTAACCTAACATAAGACGCAAAAGGAGGGCTAGAATTTTTCACAATGAATGCATAAATTTATCAAAAATGCTGGATGCTGTTTTGCGCGCATCAATGACTTCACACTTCACTCCGCACAAAAGAAGTTGACAGAAAACATTACCTAAAAATTGGGGGGCTTACCATTGGTGTCGCCCTACAGTGGGTTGCGAATTATATGTGAATATTTTTTTTTACTGAACATTGATATTCGAAGTATTTTTCTGCAATTATTTGCTCTTCGCATTATAAATACTATTTTACACAGTACTGAATAAAAAGGATCTTCGCCTTTCTTCATAGTGAAGAAAAGGTTTTAAAAAATATACTCAAGCTTTCCTGTACGAGTATATGATCAGTCATGATGAAGGGCCAGCCTACTTTCTTAGAATGGTAATTTGCAAAATTGTTATATTTCAGTGCAAACTGTTAAGTATATGTGATTATCTCTTGGGGCACTTTAATGAGCACTTCCAAACTTGGTGGACATATCACATTTGATAAGCTTTATTTTCAAAATAATCGAAATCGGTGCAAACTTTTATACGTCGACGAGATATTTTTAAAATCAGTGTGCTGACGGGATTTTGAGGACAACTGGACAGTAAAACTAATTGGCTTTTATTTGAGCAAAATTTAATGAAACTTCTCGAATGTTTTACTTGTAATAAAATTATTACCTATCTATAAAATCATTCAATAAAATTTCCATTAGCTGCAAAATCATCATCGACCGGGGTCCCGAAACGATTGCATGCTCAAATCAAGTACTCATATTTACCATAGCGGTATTAATTGCAGCCTTCAGAGAAGAAACGGTGATATGAGAATGCTTATTGGTTTCATGCTCAACTACGCTCTTTACGCTGTAATCCAGGGGGTTAAGGTCTGGGGAGTTAGGCGACCATAAGTTCGGTGTTATGTGGTCATGGAAATTTTCAGCCATTCAATCTTGAGTCGCCACCGCTGTTTGTGAAGGAGTAGAGTTCTGCTGGGCTGTCCCCGCGTACACTATCAAACCAGGGTTTCACTACTGCCTCTAGAACCTCGATATATGCAACAGAATTCACACGAAATCCTTGAGTAAAGAAGTGTGACGTGTTCTTTGTTGCTCAAAAAATCTAAAACCATAACCATGGCTGGAAACTTCGTGTGCATGACAACAGGAACCTCTTAGGATTGGAAAATATCGATCTGTCATTTCTGCGGTGGGCCTATTGGTCTTAGTCAAATTTTTGGCGTAAAAAAAAAATATATATATAATATATATCATATATATGTATAACATCTCAGGCGCTTAGGGGTATTTAATTTTATTTAGAAGGCGTTTTGATCGGATATCTTGCTGTTCTCGTGTTTGCGCCGACTTAAACTGTGCTCTGCGCATAACGTAGGATTTATATCAGAGATATTTATGGATAACGCGACGGATGCTTAATGTTTATGAGGGTCTTAGAAGCCTTAAGCTCCTTCGCAGGGTCCTCATTGATTTTGAAGGGTCCTCGTCAATTATCGTTTGCCCTTGTTGAATAAATTCTGCAGATCGGACAGTGTCAAAAGGTTCCTCGTGGTTTTTGTGTTTTGCAACGGATTTTGCATCGACGCCTGATGCTTCTAATTTACGGCAAGCTTATGAACGAGTGAACGTGTGCTTTTTCTGACTTTCTCTTTTACCCAGTTTAAGAAAGTGCAATTGAATTCGTCTTTACATTCATCCAAGAAGGCTCTCTTGGGCCACCGCTAAAGATTCATCCAGATGTATCAATTCACTCGTTGTTTCGCTTCCGTCGTTGTTCCTATGATAAAGGGAACCTAGATAAGCGATGTTACCATTAATTCAACCACTGAGTTGACTGACACTTAGTTAAAACATCTGATTCAAAGGTGATGGATATCTTTGACTGCAATTATTTGGAAATTGATCCTACAGACTTTGGCAAAGTTAGTCATGGAGCGATACTCAGTTGAACAACGCGTAAAAGTGACTCAAACCATACGCATTTCGCACATTGCGCTTTAAGCGATGTGGAAATTTACCACCGAAACGGATACGTTAGCAAGCTGAACTGAAGAACTGAAACATTTGGGGTGCTGTCATTTAAGAAAAAATCTATACACAACCAGTCACCGTTTGGTGTGCGGAGTCGTTGGACCGCTCTTCTTCGAAAAAAATATTGAAAATTCTGTTACAGTGAGCGGTGAACATTATTGTGACTTGAAACCAGACTTTGTATGACCTGAATTAGATGTCATGGACTTGGACATACAGCACATGAAGCAATGGCCCTCTTGCGATTTCACAATATTGCATTTCTTTCTTTGGAAGAAAACGCCTTTGACCTAAAGAAATAGCCCTCTGTGCTTTTATGGACATTGAGAGTGCATTTGATAACGTGAAATGGAATAGAGGTAACTGTAAAGGAAGAGATTAAATATCTAGGAATTATCTTGGATAAAAAACTCACTTGGGAGGCCCACCTCAACTCTATAATAAAAAAGGCATCGAAAAACCTATGGACAACAAAGCAACTCTTGGGTAAATCTTGGGTTCTGAAACCTAAAATGACCTTTTGGATCTACATATACCCAATGGGTAAAACTTATTGTACTATGTATATGAGGCTTTGGTATGATGGGTTAAAACACCTCAAACTACTGCTGCAAACTGTGTAAACTACAAAGGCTGGCGTGCCTAAGCATAACAGGGGCCATGAGAACTACCCCAACTGCTGGCATGGAAGCGCCTTTAAATTTACCACCGCTACATTTAGCAATCAAGAGGAAGCTATTATGCAAGCACTCTCTTTTCATATGAAAGAAAAACCAGGAGATCTTACTGGATATCTCAATATCTTGAACAGGGTTGAACATGCAGTATGCATAACCCAGGCGTATGACCACACGGAAGCCGTACTCAATTTTATAAAGAGACACAAGGTTATCTTCCCGTCTAGGAAAGAGCGGAACACAACCCAACATGGCTAAATGATGACTCACAAAAATGGTACACAGATGGTTCCAAGGAGTAGGAGCAGGAATAATGGGGCATAGAGCACACGACTCCCTAACATTAAGTACAGATACCACGATTTTCCATGCGAAGCTCTTCGCCATAATGGAAGCAGTGGATATCATATCCAAAAGAGGGTTCGAGAAAGTAAATAAAAATACTTTCGGACAGCCAATCGGTTCTCAAAGCCTTGAATAGCTTCACATTCAGGTCGAAAGTCCTAATAGAGTGGAGCAATGCACTCAACAAACTGGCCACTCATAATCAGGTCTCACTGATTTGGGTACCAGGACATGAGGAACACGAAGGAAACATTAGGCCACAGGAGACACAGAATCCTGGGCTCGTACCTACTAGAGGAGGGATACATACAATTGCTCCCTCCTAAGGAGCTGGTTCGATTCCTCGGTATACTACATAATTATAATTAAGTAATTAGGGGCGTACAATAGATCAATTTGGTCGCAAAGTATAAAGGCCTTAGCCTAACCCGAACAACCATTATCATGAATAGCAGTAACTCTGTTTTCCCTGGACTCAAATTTATATTAATGTATTTCCTGCGCTCCTGGCAACAATCTTTCCAACACTTTCTCTAGAAGTCCGTAAATGATGAAACATGATTTCGTATTTATATAGCGATTTGATTTAAGTTATTGGAATATACATATATACACCTGTAGGTCCAAAATTAGCTGTGCTGAGTATGTGGCGCGTTTGCTGTGGGTTTTTGCGCAAATTCCACTTTCAGATATAAACGAAACTAATTGGAGAGTTAAAGAAAAGTTAAATCTTATTGAAATGCACCGCTTACTCCGTTGGGCCTGTTCTACATCTATGCGCGCCATATCCCTCCCATTCGCATCCGACGCAATGTGCTCACTTTCAGTTCATTTCATTTCACTTGTTTTGCTGTCGCATAGGGGGATGCCTTCAAGTGAGTGTTTTCACTTGTACGCAGCACTCGTCGACTTGAGGGTATCTCTAAGAGTGTATGTGTGCACGTTTGTAAACTCTCACACTCGCCTCATCACTAATGGCCTGCTCCCTCTGTTGGGTAAGCTTGTTTTTTGTTAGAATGTTCTTTGCTGCCCTTGCTTTTACTTTTACATTTATTTTCCATTTAATAATCCAAATTTGGCCGAGTATGCAATTTCGATGACAATTCTTATTGCTGTGCAACTTTAATAACGACTCTCCATTTCTATTCCCCCGTTTCCGTTTCTTTGGCAGCAACTGAGGCGAAATTGGAAGGTTTATTTGGCTGAAGTAAAGCTATTGATTGAGAACTTACTTAAAATTTGTTTGGAATTTCTGTTGCCTCAGAGTTTGCAGCCATTTTCTTCCTAAGCCATTTTAAACTTCTATAATTGTTGAAAATTCAGCATTTCCTCAGCTAAGCAATTTATATATACTTTTTATGTAGCCATTTACAAGTAAAGGAGTGTGGGCAAGTCGATTAGTACAGAGCTTTACATAATCGGCGCATATTTTAATTGAATTGTTATCGTCACGGTTACAAAAATGAAAATAATGAAATGAAAGGTGGCGCAAAATTACTCATTCCATTTGGATTGTAAATAACTTTTTTACTAAATAAAAAAAAGTTTCTGATGGAAGGAAAACTTTATTTTGACCCTCACCCGAGCGCTCCATTGCTTATCTGTTTGTATACTGCAGTTGTTTAAATGTTTAGTTGTTTGAAAAAAGTATAAATCTTCGGATAAGCTGATTAATTTTGTGTATATCTTTTAGAAACAGTGACCTTTCACAGACCGCAATTTTTCTATCAAGCTATTTTAAGAAATATCAATTATTTTTATTTTTATTTCATAAAGGTTTATATAACAATAAAATTATTATACAAACTGAAAGTAGTGCAGCGCTAGCATCGGAGGCTTTCGGCTAAAGAGCAGTAATTAAAAAATGTAATTAATTTTAATACTCTTTTCAATCCTATACAAAAATCAAATAAATCCAAATTTCTATCTATAAGGGAATTAAAAAAAGAAAGAATTTTCAATCTTTTTTCAATCAGAACTTAAAAAAGCGTGTATGCATTTTTATAGCCTGTTGAGTTTTGTTATGGTTGGTTGGTTGGTTGGTTTAAGTGCTGATTCTTCCAGAATCCAACTTGCGCTTCCGCACCATTTTGTTGCCACATCCTCGTTACCAACTTGTTTACCAGTTATTTACAGCATGACTATATC
Organism: Anastrepha obliqua; assembly: GCF_027943255.1. Classification (NCBI taxonomy): domain Eukaryota; kingdom Metazoa; phylum Arthropoda; class Insecta; order Diptera; family Tephritidae; genus Anastrepha; species Anastrepha obliqua. Next base: position 99,018,055 of record NC_072892.1, on the reverse strand, counting down.
CAGTCTGTGCGGTTCAGGAACCTATCAGGTTGTTGACATCTAAGCCAGACAGCTGTTCCAGACTCTCGAACAGCGGTTTACCCAGGCTTAACATTCTATCCTTCCATAGGGCAGGGCATTCGCAGAGGGCATTCTCCGGTTCTTTGCAACTGTGACAGTATGTGTTGCGAGGGATGCCAATTTTGACTGCTTGTTCCTCCACAGACCAAAAGCCAGTTATGACTGCCGTTAGTCTCCAGGCGTCCCGTCGTTTCATGTTTATCAATATTGACGATTGCTTACGGTTGTAGGTGGGCCCTAACGTTCTTCTAATTTTGCATTTCGTCTGGTCTCTCCATCTACAATCCACAATTCGGAGGTATTTTAGGGAAATTTCACTCTTGACCCTTCTTGCCAGTTCATCTGCTTTTTCATTACTTTCAATGCTCCGATGTCCCGGGACCCACATTAAGGTAACTTTATAGTTTTCGCTCAAGGTGGTATGGCTAGTCCTGATTTGTTCCGCCAGCTAGGAGTTTTGTTATAATAAAGTGAGTTTTTTTGCTGGCGGTCTTGTGCATTCTTTCCATTTAACGAATGCTAAACATTTTTTTATGTTACAAAAAACACCCAATACCTTGAGCAAAAATAATTTTCAAAAATCAACGCGATGAACTACTTCAATATTGCCCTTGAACATAATATACCAACTCAATTTTATTCAATGGGCTATATAACTGCACTCCCAAATTTTTCTAAAAATTCTGATTCAATCAGATATGAAATTATGATGAAAAGTTTTTTTTAATGTGTGCAAAATTTGAAACATGGCTTTATATGGTTTTTGTAGCAGATTTTCACGAAAAAATATTTACATTAAATGAGCAACAAATATATTGTGGAAACTTTTCAAGTCTTTATGTTGGTTATAACATCCCGAACCCATTATTTTTCTTTGCTCTACAACTTAACTCAAAAAATTAAGAGACTTGCAGTTATCGTCGCTATATGCACAAATCACTCCGATTTAGAAATCTCTAATTTTCTTAAGTGTGCCCGTTCATTTGTTTATAAGGTTCGCCGTGAACTGACAGCATCAGGCGGCGATGCAGAATCTGTTGCAAAAAACAAAAACACGATGAACGTTTTGACCGATCTGAGGAAATTCAGCAAGTATTTTTTTTTTTATTATTGAAACGTTATAAAATTTGTATACATTTCATGGTATTACGCCTAGCTTAAGCTAACAAGTAACATTATTCTATCCTTAGCATTCAAATTTAAAAACAATTATAAATATTTTGCAAACAATTATACAGTCTTGGCGACTAAATCTCGAAGTCTTCTTGTGCAGACTGTTTTGGTAAGCTCTGTGGCCTCCGGGTTTGTGTGCTCTTTCAGCCTGGTTTCACGCTTATTTGCAAGAATTGGGATTATATCAGCGACTTTTTTCACCGACAGATCATTGTGCAGGTCGTGATTTTGCACATACCAAGGTGCGTTGACCATGTCTCTGAGAATCTTATTCTGCAGGCGTTGTACAGCTTCAATGTTTGATTTAGTGGTACATCCCCATAATTGAAAGCCATATGTCCATACCGGCCTAACTACTTGGTTTTATATTAATAATTTGTTCTGTATTGACAATGTAGACTTTCTGCCAATTAACCATTTCATTTTTTTAATTTTCCAGTTGATTTCAGTTGCTTTCATTTTGACATGCTCTTTCCATTTGAGCTTTGCATCCAAAGTCATACCCAAGTATTTTGCTGTATTACCATACGGAACAGTAGCAGATGATATTTTCACTGGGTTATAGGCTATTTTCTTGTGTGTAAAGTCTACGTGAACAGACTTGCTTTCATTTAGTTTGATTCTCCAGTTTTCAGTCCATGCGACAACCTCGTTTATCGATGCCTGTAACTTTCTATTTGATTCATTTGCGTTATTTCCATAGGCTAAGATACACGAGTCATCAGCAAAAGTGGCTATCTTACTTGTATTTGAAACAGGTAAATCTGCAGTATAGAGCAAATACAGTACTGGCCCAAGAATGCTGCCTTGTGGTACACCAGCTTAAATTTTTTTAATGTTTGAGTATGCTTGGCTTTGTTTCACTCTAAAATATCTGTATGTGAGATATGATTCCAATAGCACAGTATATTGATATGGGAGCATCGCTCTGAGCTTACGGATTAGACCTTCGTGCCACATTTTATCAAAGGCCTGTGCGACGTCAAGGAATATTGCTGAACACACTTGATTGTTTTCTATGGCCTCTTCTATGATGTGTACTATACGATGTATCTGATCCATCGTTGAATGTTTTTCTCGAAATCCAAATTGGTGAGATGGTATTAATTGTTTATTAGAAATTATATTCTTTAATCGTTTGGAAAATAGTTTTTCAAATAGCTTTCCGATGACTGGGAGTAATGCTATTGGGCGGTAACATGTGACTTCGTTGGGATTTTTCTCTGGCTTTGGGATCATTTTAATTTCAGAAATTTTCCAATTCATTGGTATGTATTTAAATTCAATGCATGCATTCATTATTAAAGTGAGTTTGAGTTCCCTTTCCAGTATAGGGAAACAACGTGTTATTTACCGTTTCAAGTGGCTTACAAATTTTTTGGAGGTGTTGTGCAGCTTTTTCCGAATCGGTTTTTGCCCAAGCTTGGTTGCTATTTGGCTGCTTAATTGGGGGATTATGTTGAATTGGTCTTTTCATATGTGCCATAGTCCGCCAAAGAGAGTAATCAGTGGTTTTATTTTTTTTATTTATTCTCAATTTCGTCAACATTACCGATTTCATTTGCCGTGTTTACATATGTGTCTAGTTTAGTTCTGAAGTATTGCCAATCTGTATATTTATTTGAAAGGGGCAGCAAGTATGATACAAGCGATCAAGTACTTTTGAAATCAATGAGGAACTTTGCGAGGGAGCTTAGTGTTTCTGAGGGTTTTATCCGTCGAGTTGTACATGAAAATCTCTGGAATAAATCCTACGTTATGCTCAGAAGGTAGTTTACGCCGGAGCGAACACGAGAACAGCGATTTAGTACAATATTTAAATTTGGTTTTGGAAGCATCATTCATCAAAGATTTATCCGAAAGATTTATCACTTAGCTTTGTCTAGGGTTTCTAAATGTTTTCAATTACTTAGTCCTGGCATAAGTTCTGTTACAAGTTAAGTTAATTATAGATAAGAAATTATAATACTTTTTTTAATGTAGTTAGTTTTATCTAATCATATAAATATTAAAAAAAATGTAATTTTCATTCGAAATGGTCCTCATATGCTTTTATACAAACCTTCAAACGATTAGGCCATTCCGCTATAGTAGCACGTACGGTTTCCATGGATAGTGACGTCGCTGCTCGAACCTAAGATTGTTTGCGACTCTCCAAATTTCTATGCGGTCTTCGACAGGCCATGTTCTCCAATTCTGACCATAAACTGCAGATCTGCACTTCTAGATTTCCAATCTTTTGCGGCTATGAACCCAGAAATATTTTTTTTTTTGCCACTGCTGGTTGGTTTTTGCCTTATGGGCTGGAGCGGAATCTTACTGGAAGATCCAACGTTCCCCATTGAAGAGAGTACTGCTCAACGGCTTCACCACGCCTTCTAAGACATCCTCCTGGTACACTTATGCCCCGTTCTTAACCCCTTTTTCGCAGAAATGAAGTTTTAGCATAGTTGTTGTCGTTTTACTTATTAAAAACTTCTTCAATAGTGAAAATTGTATCATCTGTGAAAATAATATTTTCATGGCCGTTGCCGCGTGCCACCGAGAAGCTGATTGCATCTGTCGAGTCTAATTTTCTTCAAGCGCGTTGTCTTACTTCAGGCGTTTGGGAAAAGCAATTGACCGTGCGGTAAACAAACATTCTCGTAATATAAAGTTTTTTCAGCAATTCGTAAATCTCACTTGCACTTTCCCACACTTATGTAATGCAATCACTGAAATGCGATTTTCCTTAGCTCCCCACTCCATTGTTAACAAGCGAAATTTGCCACGAAACTGAGTATAATTTATGAGTAGACAATGCATACCAACGAAAGCAAAAATAGCGAAACTTTTTTCAACGAATTTGTGCTCGCCGTATGCATTGTAAAGTTTGTCACAGAATTTATGGCAACACTAAGTGCATGAATTGATGAACACTTCACGAATAATAGCAAGCCGTCTATTGTCCCGAGAAGTTGAAAGTTATTGCTCCTAAAACCGAAATCTCAAATTTATTATTTCGTTTGCGGATTAATTATAATTATTAATTAAGAGGGCACAAAATACTGTGGGGTCGAAGTGCATACCTCATTGTTATTTACTCATTCAATTATTAATTATTACCTGCAGTTATAGGTCTAGGATCGGGCACACGTACTTGTTAGAAAGTGCAAGGAAATTGAATTATACGTTTCTTATATTTTATCATGAATAATACAAGCTAGATTGTACGGAGGTTGCAGGTGGTCCCCAGTTACCAGCAGACAGATCACACAGAGTATTCAAAGACTTTTATAATCAACCTAAATCCATTTTTTATTTATTAATTTTATTTACTCAAGTAGTGTATTCACTCTTTGTGGTACGTACGATAGCCCCCATCCGATACAGAAAGGAGTAAAAAATCAACTGCTCCGCGGAGCGTTAATAATATTGCTGTAATGCCCATCAAATGTGTCACACATAAGAAACAGTCTTTCAGGTAACTAAAAAATCGCGCATTCCTACAAACATATATAACACACAGACGTTTATATCTTAAACATTCGTAAGAAAACTTATACCAGTACATACACGACCATATAGCTAATCAGTCAACCCACTAACCATGTATGTCGCCTACCTACCAACATAGCGACCGACAAATCACCCAACCAGCCAAGCGGTTAAATCTCTCAAAATCTCTCAAGGGGACTGAATAAATAAATGAATGAATATTTTCTAACTGCAATAGAATTGCTATGCTTGAACGACAGTGTAGCAACAACAGTCGAAATGCCGCAGGAGCAATGACAATCAACAATAAGAACTGAACTAGAGAGCGATATGATTTGAAAGCGAAAGAGAAAACGAAGAGAAAAGTTGTGAACCGTAAATGGTAAAGAATTTCGCAAGACTTGTGCAGTGCATTAGGCTTAGCGGAAGGATGTGAGTGAAACGGAATCAGATAAAGTGAAATTCTAAAGATTTCGTGAATGAAAAAAATAAAAAAGGAAATGCGAAAATGCACACAACGGTAATGGAAATCATAAAGCTAATTATAAATGAATATCTCACAAGATTCTTTGCTTGATTTCTTCTACCCGCTTGCTTTTATGATGACGGTCGGAATTTAATATCTTACGCATAATTCCTTAATTGTACTAAATTATTACCCATTTTGCCTAAATTCAATTTTTATATAATGAAGCTTGTATATTTTTTATACCCAACATACGAATGTATAAAGATATTATGACATTGCACATATGGCTGAAAACGTAATCCTTAAGAATTTATCAAAATATTTGAGGGACACTTGACTACACAAAAATTATTAAAATATACATATATACAATATTTCTTAATGAAAGTATCTTCATTTCAATGTATCTTGGAGATTACTTTAAATTACAAAACTTGGTTAGTTGTACATGCGACATCAACCTCTTAAATGCTTTGGAGCTCTACTTAATGAAACGTGGCTTTCATAAAGCAAATAAGACGCGCTACATCGAGCACCAAGAAATCCATCAAAATTTATATTATCGGACATTTTGATGCTCATATACCTATCATACGACTTTAATACCAATACTGTGGATGCACTTATTTGAAAGAGTAAATCCAGGGACGAAATCATTAATGGGTTTAAAATAACCTCTGGCCAACTTTGTTATATTGATTGAATCTGGGACTATGATTGTTTTAATCCCAACTTAAAAATTTAAAGCGCTTGAGGGAACATTTGAAGCTAACAAAGCTTCAATTCGTGACTGTGGACCCTCCAACTAATGTCCTTTGCACCTCCATATAGTCAGACATAGCGGTCAGTAACCACACCCCCTCCTATACGAGTATAACGGTAACCTCTATCATTAACAAAACAAAATTACTCAAATGATAAACCTGGTTAAAGAAATCCGGTGCTCTCTTCTTGGAAAATACGGCTATCTCGATAACAGCTTAAAAATCTCGTCTAACTTAATATACGTATTGCTCAATCCTTAGTTATATCCGACTTAAATATTATTGAGATCGGATAAAAGCCACAGTCACTTTCATATTTGAATGCTGAGTTTGCGTCCGTTCGTTTGATATATGAAGTATCCAAGTATCCAATTAGCGCTTCCGCTCCATTTTGTTGCCATATTTTCGCTACCAACAAGTTATACGAGTTATTACTTCGTCAGGTTGTTTACGTCTACAGGGTTTGATTGAAAAGTAATGTGCCTTATTTTTTTTAAACAGTTTTATTAAACCTTTTGGGTTATACAACTAATATTCTCAAAATAGGACCCTTGAGCGTCAGTACACCGCTGGTAGCGGTCCTTCCACTTCAGGAAACATTTTTTAAACTCATCCGCCGGAATCGCGTTCAATTAGGCTGTCACAGTTTTTTGGATCGCCTCCCCTTCAGCTTTCTTTTTAGGCGCGGGAACAAGAAGAAGTCCGGAGGGCACAGGTCTGGGCTGTAGGGAGGGTGGGGCGGCACCGGAACCCCCATCTTGGCCAATGCAGAGGTGCAGAGGAAGGCGGTTTGCGTCGTCGAAGACCTTCCAGATCGCTGTTCGTCTTCGACGTCCTCCCTGCCATCCTTGAACGACTTGTGCCACCGTTTTACCTGGGCACTGGACAGAGATTAGCCCCCGCAAGTCTCCTTGAGTAGCCCAATGGTTTCGGTACTCGTTTTGTTTAGCTTTACGCAAAATTTGATCGAGTAATATTGCTCCAACGATCGCTGCATTTTCGCCACTGCAAAATCCTAACACACTTTTAAAACAACTTTCACGCGCGGAGCGATGTTGACTGCACCGCTGTTGCTAGCGAACTGGGACAGGTTTCTAGTGGAAGGGGAAGGTCCAAAGATCATTTTCCCTCACCAGCCGATTCGGTTAATCGCTTGGCAGACGCTCCGCGCGGAAGGCTCATTACTTTTCAATCAAACCCTGTATATCGCCCAGCTCTTCGAGGTTTTCAAAAAGTGGTTTGCCAAGGGCAGGGCATTTACTGAGGAAGTGGAAGATAGTTTCCTTTTTTCCGGTATATTATAACTATGGCAGATCTTCTTCTTACCAGTTCGTCTGCTGTTTCGTTTCCTTCAATGTTCCGATGTCCCGCGACCCAGATTAAGGTAACGTTATAATTTTTGCTCAAGGCGGTAAGGCTATGCCTGCTTTGTTCTACTAGTATAGAGGCTGTTGTAGTCGAATCCAGTGCCTGGATTGCAGCTAGAAGGTACACAGCTAGTATTAGGAAGACACACAGATTTTTTAATTCTAAGTCTATGAGAATATATTTCTGCCCCAATGCCACAATCCATTTTTGAACTATCTGTATAGGCTGTAGTGTCGAAGTTGTTTAGCGAAAAAACATTACCCGTCTGATGTTACAAGCCATACTCCTCAATGCCTATGAAGTTGCTTGATTCCCAAGATTAACAGACAGCGTAAATTAAATTTGACGAAAATGTGTGCGCGTATATAAAGATCTTCCTACTTTCCTACTTGTTTTGCATAAAAATCGTAAACATAACTTTGATTTTTATTGACATTTAATAAAAGTAAATCTTTGCAACGATTTCAGCAATATTCATACGAAAAACGAGAGTACTAGAATTAAAGAAATTAAATCAGATTATGATTACATTGATTGTACTCGATTTTTCTCAACATTTGAGCAGCAGCATTTCACAGGCGGTTGTGCTTCAAAGAAATTTAAAACAAATCATGAAGAAGTGAAAAAGTTTTCGCTTTTGATTAGCTCAATTATAATATCGCAACGATTTTTTTCACACCACCTCTTTTTAAAATACTACAGATACATATACAAGTATAAATATATAGTATTTACCAAGGGGTATCACAATTAATGAGCTCTGTTTAACTTGCAAGCCAAATGTCTAAATTTGTTCCAAGTACTAACACTTCTTCCGCTCCTACCGCTACATTATCAAACCCATTAACTGAAATACCCCTGTAGGAAAAGTAGCTCAGATACAGGGTTGCCCATATTCGACGGACCCGACGGATTTCGATGACTCTTTGGGCCCATTCCAATCGACGAGGCTTGTCCGCAGGCACCAATCTTTGCGTCAATTGAATCTTATACGGGAATAAATGCAAATCAATGCGGATAATTCGTTGTAAAGTGGTCCGAGCAATGCCCAACTGCTGAGAACGGTGATTTTGGGATGTCCTTGGCGACGCCTTGGTCGGTTTTGATTTGGCCTCTTTGGATTAGAAAGAGCATCACCAGTCGAAAACCTTTCGTACAAGCGTTTAATGGTGTTCTTAGAAGGCGCACTTTTCACATTATTTAATTTTTTATACGCACGTTGAGTTTTCACAATTGACTTCTTTTGTTGAATGTAAATTTCAACAATTTGGGAGCGCTCGCGTGGCATGTACTGTTCCATGGTAAACATCTGCTCGGACTGACGCTTCCAAAGCGGTATGTCATTAAGCGATCTGACGTCACTGTCAAGAGATACAGGGTTGCCAAATAGGTCTGTCGAATATTGGCAACCCTGTACTGGTATTTAATAGAAGAAATCATAATAGTTCGTTATTGATCAGCATTATAATACCAGTAAGAAAGTGTTTAGTTTTTCTGCAAATTAGTTAATTATTTTTAGATAAGAAAATTTAAAACTCGTCTATGGGCGCACCAATGCATCGCGATGATTAGAAAATTATGTATGTAAAATTAAATTTTAAATTTTTTTGGAAAACACTATATCCAAGCCTACCAATTAACTAATATTTGTATGAAATTTATCCACTTTATACCATATGCGAAGCTACCACAAGGCAATAAAAATAGAGGAACGGGTTTATATTGTTACATTAGCTCAGTTTAAGTTTAAAGCGTCAAAAGAAATGAATGAGTATTGAATAGTGAATGAATATTGAATACTAAATATTACTATTTATGCCGAAACTCATGTTTTTTTGCAAGCACTCCAGGCAATTTTATTCATTACGTCCTCTCATTAGATGAAACAGATGCCGATGAAACAGAAATGCGATTAAGAAAAATATTTCAATTGAATAAAAAATGGATATAATAAATATATAATCCCTACTAATATTATAAATGTGAATGTAAGTTTGTTTGTTACGCTTTCACGCCAAAACTACTTAACCAATTATTATGAAACTTTGTACACATGTTTTTGGAGGTGTTAGAAGTAACATAGGATACTTCTTATTAAAAAAAATTATTTTTTTTGAATGATAAAAAAATTGTTTGTCAAAAAATCTCAAAATTTCAGCTGTTTGAAATTTTTCTATATTTATTGTTTTTTTTATTAAACAGTTTTATTTAGCTTGCCCAGTTTATTTATTTGTTTGTTTGGGTCAAATTTAGTCATTGGAATTTTACCCTTTTCTTCATGATCTGATATTTGGTATTCTTCTGTTATTTTTATATAAAATATATAAAATTTTGATTTTTTAGGTTTGGTGTCATTTTTGTGGTTAGATGTCACTTGATTATTTTAAATCTTACCACTGATTTTAATTCTTACTCTGTTCTTCTTTAAAAATGCCTCGGAAACGGAAATCTGATCTATCTAGAGAGGATTTTATCTCCTCCTAAGACTACGCTGACTGCCTTTTTCCACCTTTGTCAGAATTATACTTTTGCAAGGACATTATTGTACTCTGAGGTTCCCCGTTATTTTACATGGAACACCTCAAAAAAAGAGTGGCATCGTCGTGTTCAAGGTACACCTGTTGAAAATCAACTTGGGGTTAAAGCATCGGATGCTCTTGGTCGTGTCTATACTGTACATGTTACAAATTTCGAATGCTTTTGTCTGCGTATGTTATTGCATCATGTTAGAGGTCCAACTAGCTTTACAGAACTTAAAATTGTCAATGGTCAGGAATGTCAAACATACAGAGAAGCATGTGAATCTCAGCGATTGTTAGAAAATGATAATCATTGGGACGAAACTATGGAGGAAGCGGTACAATGTCGATCACCAGATAAAATCAGGGAGCTTTACGCTACGCTTTTATCTTCTTGCGGTCTTTCTAATCCTCAAACTCTTTGGGATAAGTACAAGAATAGATACGTGGCCGAAGATATTTTACATCAACTGCAGCGAGTACATACAGATATGACTTTCAATGAAGATATCTACAACGAAACGCTAATTATAATCGAAAATAAGGTTTTTACAATGGTTGGAAAAAAATTAAATGATTTTGGAATGCAAAGCCCTCGGCGAAACAATACAGATGACTTTAATAATGAAATTGCTCGAGAGCTAGATTATGATTTTATAGCACTGCAACATCAAGTAACAGAATTAGTCCCTCAATTAATTCCAGAGCAAAATCATGTTTTCCACCAAGTTTTACGTAAAATAGACTCCGGCAATGGTGGACTCTTCTTTCTCGACGCACCAGGAGGAACCGGAAAGACGTTTTTGCTTAACCTATTATTAAGGTTCTTTAGAAAAGACAGCTTCTTCAGGTATTGCCGCGACGCTATTAAACGGCGGCCGTACAGCACATTCTGTTTTAAAATTACCATTAAATCTGGCACAGGAAGATCTGTAATTTCAGTAAAAATAGTTCGCGAGGTAGGATGCTGCGAGAATGTAAGCTTTTAGTGTGGGATGAAAGTACAATGTCTCACAAGAAGGCTATAGAAGCTTTAAACTGGACTCTCCAGGACTTGCGAGATAGTTCAGATATAATGGGAGGAATGGTAGTTTTATTGGTTGGTGATTTCCGACAAACCCTTCATTCAGAGAGGGACACCAGCTGATAAAATTCAAGCATGTATTAAATCATCATGCTTATGGTCGAAAGTTGAAAAACTCAGCCTGAAAACGAATATGAGAGTTCATCTTCATAATGACGTGGACTCGGGACTTTATGCAGAAATGTTGTTGAAAATTGGTGATGGTTGTTTAGACGTTGACAAAGAAGGTTATATATCACTATCAAGAGAATTTTGCAATTTAGTAGAAAATGATGTGGATGTCATCGCTCATGTTTTTCCGGAATTGCAACAAAACTTGAGTTGTGATCAGTGGTTGTGCGCAAGAGCAATATTAAATGAAATAGTTTCTATTGAATTAATTGAAGTAGTTTCTAGGATCAACACTGACATTTTTAAAGAGGTGCAAAGACAAATGGAGGAATATTTGTCAATGGATACAATTATGGATACGGAACTAAGTACTTCATATCCTATGGAATTTTTAAACTCACTTGAACTGTCGGGTGTACCGTCATATAAAATTCAATTAAAATTGATTGTACCAGTGATGCTTATGCGAAATCTAAATGCTCCTCTGCTATGTAATGGAACAAGACTTCGGATAACAAAATTGGGGCAAAATATACTTGGTGCTACTATTTGAACAGGTATGGGTAAGGGAAGAAGTGTCGCATTCCAATTATTCCCACTGACCTTCCATTCCAAATCAAAAGGGTCCAGTTTCCCGTCAAGCTTAGCTTTGCTGTTACCATAAACAAAGCACAAGGGCAGACATTGCAGGTAGCGGGAGTGCATATAGAAAAGCCATGCTTCTCTCACGGTCAACTATATGTAGCATGTTCGCGAGTGTCTAATGACCGGAATTTACACATATTTGCAAAAGACGGAAAAACTTATAATATAGTCTAAAAAAATATCCTAGATTAATACTCTCCATTATATCTTTTTGAATTATAAGAATTTAAAATTATTTATTTTTGTTACAGTGAAATATATTTTAACATTTGTTGTTGTAATTAAATAAAACATATTTTAAGTTTTTGAAACTGATTGTATGTAGTAATTTTTAAATACTAAATCACATTGATTCAGTCCTATTGAAATGTAATGATCTTTGATATTTATTTTATTTATTTAAGGGCTTCAATGCGAGCGAAGCCGCGGGTAACAGCTAGTAATATATACATATATATTGTTTATTAGTTTGGGGGAAAATAAATCTATTATTATGAAAACTGTTTTATGGTCGATCTTTAGCTTCTGGGCGATGCCACGACTACTAAGATTCCGGACAAGTCTGATTATTTCCGTGATTTTACCGACATTTTCTTTAACATCAAAAATGCCTGAACGGAATCGTATCAAAAATGTCTGAACGGAACAGTATCGGCACCATAAACACCATTCAACATTCACAATTTCGGGGGCCTTGCTTCATTTTCGCCTTCATCAAAGAAAAACTGTAAAACGTTCCGAATTTTTTCTTTGTTGACTTCCATTGTTAACACCCTGTAACTAACAACTGAATCGTACAAACAAAAATCAGCAAAATACTTTTTTTAATATGAAATGTCAACTTGATCGAGATATCGATCACTACAACCATCTACCGAGAAAATAATGAATTTATTTTTCTCCAAACTAATATTTGCATAATTGACGCTTACATCCATTGCCCGCCGAGACGCGACCGCTATTGGAAAAAACTTTTTCTATAATTTAGTATTTCATGCCCGATGGTTTGAACCCAGATTCCGCCGTAATTTAACTAGCATTAATTTTATGTATATTCCGAAAGTGAATATCTGAAATTTTATTTCTTTATTCGGGTTTGTTCAAAGAATCAGCTTCATTTTTTTTGTTTTGTTTTTGGATTCACTTTGTAGGTTAGATTAGGTTAGCCTGGTTGGCATTAAGCCACGCATAAACCTTTTGGTCCCTAGCGATACCAGATGGAGACCGACCTCTATGAATTCTGAAAGTAGACATCATGTAGGATTTCAATGCTTTTGGCTGGAGGATCCGCTGCTTGACTGTCCACGTATACCTATATTAATTATTGAGTTCTTTCTTGTTCTTGTGTAGGCTAGTTCCGCGGCTATCCCCACAGCAAAAACTTCCGCTCGGAAAATACTGCTGTGGTTTGGCAGCTTGATAGACTACCTTATCCTTAGTTTTGAGCAGTAACCTCCTCGCGGATTTCGCTGCCAGATTTTCCGCCATAAGGTCAATAGGTGGCGTGCTGAGTATCATTCCAGCGCCACCGTTGGAGCGGTTATTATCGCTCCTGTTATGCAGTGGCATTAAGTATGCCAGTTTTCTTGTCGCATTCTTATAGTAAAAGTTTGAATCAATTTTTGAATTTTTAACCAATTACTGTAACCAAGTTTCATTTAATTTTCAGAAAAAAAAAAACAAATTTGGTTTTTAAATATCTTTTTTACTAATTAAAAAAACAAAAAAGAAAAATAATTTTGATTGATGGAAATCTATATTTTGACCTTTACGCGTTCCATTGCTTGTCTGCTTGTATACTGCAGCTGTCTAGTTTGCAATTGTCAAATATAATTGATGTATGACACCATTTGTAAAATATTAGCAGCACTTTTCCCTGCAGGGCCGCTCAAGCGGGTATAGCGACTTTACCCATAAATGCATACATATGTACATACAAAAAGTATGCAATACGAGTAATTGCTGATAGACAAATTTATGCTGAATAAAATTTTTTAATTTGCTCAACAATGGTGTTCGGGTTTTTGGCCTATTTACACACATACAATACACGTAAACATATGCACACAGAGTTAAGGGTTAACTAAGTTTGCAGTAAGTTGTTGCTAAATAGTCTGCCATATAATTGTTTTTGTTTTTTTTGTTAATTAGCTGGAAAAAATTGAGCAGATACATATTCTTAATGGAGGGTTATTTCAAAGTTGAAGAAAATGGGTTAATGGAACGCTCTTTGTATAATGAGAGTGCACTCCCCCACTCAATAACCTAAAAAAGAAATGAACACATTTTAGATGTGATTTCACAAAGTTCTAATTCTAACCATGCTAAGAGGAGTTTGGATTACATTTCGTTTCAATTATCGTCAACTTTTTGCATACATACATTTTATAACTGATGCAGTAAAAGCGTCGCTTAGCGTATTGCGTAGTTAGCGCGTGTAACCAGTTTAGTAGGATTCCAAAAGGCCGTATTAAAGTCAAACGCTTAATCATTCTGAACATATTTGTATAGTAACTCCGTGGCGCGTAATCAATTTAATTAAAAATGTACTTTATATTCCTCATAGTCGAGTTAGAGTCGGATTCTTCGCTTAGAGACAGATTTAAAGTTAGAGAGGCGAAAAGCTGTCGTTAAAGCTGCTACTAAGCCTCGTAAATTAAAAGAAACTTCAATGTGTAAGGAGCGTGTGCGTTATCGTATCGTTTATGTTGTAATTTTGATTGAAAAAATTGTAAATATGTACTATTATGAATATATTGCAAGGAACTTCGTTGTTATAAATGATTTACGAGTATTAAAAATAACAAAAATATAAATCAAAACATTCGTCATTGAACAAGTAAACAATTTATTAGTGCCGTTAGGCTGTCGGTTTGATACGAGCCTTAAAACTAACTGCAAAAGTTTCTCATCGTAGACCTAACCCACGAGTCGCGCTGCTCTGTTTTTATTCTGCCCGTTGCTGTGCCTACGTTGAGCGACGTTGGCATTGTGCTTCTGCTGAATTAGCGGCTTGTGTAGAGTATGAAATTTTTTTGGAGAGGCTAACCAAAGCTAAGGTTTTATCAACTGTATGGATCATTGATGGCCTGTTCGGTTTAGAGAAAGAGAAATCTTCTAAAGTCGCTGTACAAAAATTTATAAGTTTCATTATAATGCCAGTATTATTATAAAAGTTATTCAATACACACATACGTATATACATGTTAAAACTGTTGTGTTATATCAGTTTTCGTTTAATTAAAAGTCGAATTAACAAAAAACTTAATTTTTCCTTGAAGGCATGTAACTCCTTGGATTGCTATTCATCACGCTTTAGCGCTCGTACCTTATGTGCAATTTGTGCTTTCAGCTACTCTTCTTCTTCTTGAATAGCGTGAAATCGCTTAAGCGATTTTGGTCGAGTTTAATATCTACGATACGAGTATAATATCTTATATATCGATAAAAATGGAAGTGTAGTATTCTCTGATTGGTAAACATATTTCAGGCCAAATTAAGGGGTCCCGGTGTCTAGAGCTCGAAAATTTAGGGTATCTTCAGGAATTTAAATAAAAAATGAAATAACGACATTTAAATTTTTTTGGCTTTTTAGTTAACTTCTTTTACAAATAAAAATGAAAAAAATTTTTGTTTTAATTTTAATAATTTTAAAAATGGCGCTGAAGTTGACTCTCCCGAAAAATTTGGCCTGGACAGTGTTGTGCATTTTGGCTCTTCTAATAATCTGAAATACAAAAACCAAAAAAATTATTAATCAGTATGACTGTAGCTATGTCCCGTACTAGAATTATATTAAAAAAAAAAAAATGGCGCGGTTTTGAATGACACTGTAAAAATCGGGTTTGTTTTTTAGTTTTGTAAATAATAAAAAAAAAAACGAAATAATTGAAATAGTAATATAATTATTAAAATTTCAGACGATTCGGTTGAATAGTTTTTTTTTTGACAACACCAGGCTGTAAAAGGTTGTTGCGAGATACATAAATAAGTTTAAAGTTTGAGGTACAGGAGCGCGCGGAGCGCTCTCTACCTAGTTAATGGGCTGTAGAAGCTATAATATTGGAAATTTCTGCATGAAAATTTCACAGTATATTCTTAAGATACTATACTTTAAAAAATCGAAAAAACCAAAAATTAGATTTTTTTTAATTTCTAGAACACCGGGTCCCCTTAAGTATACAAGTATGCATTTGTGAAACAACATCAAAACGCACACCCCAAATAGGAGGAGTAGCTTGGTCGAACACCTAGCAGAAGTGTACGCATCAATTATCTTTTTGTTTCTTTAAGTATACAAGTAACATTACCTACAACACTATTACATGATGATGGCTGGGAGTCTTCGTCCCATAAAAGGTTTCTAAGGACAAGATTGTGTGATAGATCTTACAATATAGGGGGTATTATCATCATGATTAAAAGCGCGAAGCGAACTTTCTCCAGCCATAAACACGCAGATAAATCTTGCGCATAACCGATCCGCCTCTGCGAGAGAACGGTCCTATTAGCGTAGGGCATATAGAAGTTTTCGGGACAGCCATTCCACGCTACTGTTTAAAAATAAACGACTATCTCTTCATACTTTCTTGCTTCTTCACGGCAAGAATCCTCCAATTTTCCCCTCCTAAATCCATGGCGACGCTATTTACCACCTGAACGGTGGCGGTTAAACTACAATTGAAGATCCATGTCAACGACGAACTGACTCCAAAGTTACTGGGCGTTATCTTCGTTAGTTTGCTCTCCTTCTTGTGGCATTAAACCGCAATTGTGACTAAGTTTCAAAACCGCAAAGAGGTCCGCAAATCGCTAGCCGGTAGCACTTGGGAAAAATACAAAGATATATTGTTGGCGAAATTTAAAACAATTGATCGGCCGGTTCTGAATTATGCGGGGCCCATCAGGTCTCCCAGTACTAGAGCTCCAAAACCTGTGACTGTTACAACATCTGCTCCGCGAGGATACTATGAACCCAGCTCGGGCATCATTTCTTTAGGCACTTTCTGGAGATTGAGCTAGCTCCCAGGCATGTGAGGAGTTATCTCTTTGACTCAATTGACGAGATCCAGGACTTCCTCCACACGCATCAGTTTATAGACAGGCTATAAACAGAATTTATCGAAAGTCTTTTACCACCATTTTAAACTCCCGCCAGTCTAATGCCGGTATCGGAGTTCAACCACCGCCCATCATAGACAAATAGCTTCAGCTGCCTCGTGAGACCCACGTTCTCTTGACACGATTGCGTTCGGGTTATAGTAGTGGGTTAAACTTCTACCTATCCAGACTCGACGCCGACATGCCCAATATATGATCGTCATATGAAGGTACTTCGCACGACACTAACCACTCACGTGCCCTCTTAAACCCACTGACCTTACACCTCGCTTCCTGTTGGCCCATCCCGTCGAAATAACTTGTTTCTTCAACCTACCGTCAGATGAGATCGACGACGACAATAACAACACCATTGTTAGGCTCCACTGAAAGGTTTGGAATCTAAAGTAAAGAACTTAAGAGTTTTGAAGAAATATCGTACCGCCGCTGGAATCTGTATGCCACTTTATGCCGGACAAGTTAATATTATATTAAAGAAAATAACGAAATAACGAAAGAAATTGCCGGACTACGAACCTTGTCAATGCAATTTAAACACTTATATACGAGAATAACCTCCGTTTTATGATATGTTAAAGAATTTATGATTGAAAAGCGTCGTAACAATAACTATTTACCAAACATTAATGCTACCAGACCTGAGCGTAGTTATGACTATGGTTAAACAGCAAAAATACGAATTCACATCTCAGAATGATTAAGGTTATCTTTTCTTAACGGAGTTATCGCTAGTCACTGTTTTTTTGCACCATTACTCTATAATCTTACGCTATTTGTGCAGATCTCCACAATTTTATTTGAGTTGGTTTGTCGTAGTCTAACAGTGAGCTACTTTTATGATTAATTTAAGAAACCAAGCAAAAGTGATATGCGTCCGCCTGCGCACACTGAGCGAAAGAGGGTATGGAATTTGCTCATATAAAACACTCCATGCAATGCAATTTGATAAAAACTGAAAAATACAATGTCTTTACGGAACCACTAAGGATTTGGTCACGAGTTTGCATTTGGGAAGTGGTAGTAATAATGATTGTGAAATTTGCTTTGCTAGCTCAACTTTTCCTACAGGGTTGTTATTTTTAAATGACAATTTTGTATACTAAATGTATACGTATATTACATACACACATACTTATGTGTTTGATTCCTATATCAGATGTGAAGCAGGATTCGCTTAGCCAGCAATCAGCAAATGTTATTGCGCTTTCCCAAACCTTTGATTGGGAAAAGTTTCACTGCGCATTTAAAAGGGTATTTGACGAGAGGACTATCAAGATTATAGGGACACCTATTATTTATTTATTTACTTACACTTTTTGTTCAAAAAGGAAATATGTATGTACATATTTATTCGCTATATAATTCTTAGAATGTCGCTTCAGCATCCTCTTTCTGATAGTCTCTTCTTTCAGATATCCTCTTTTGTGCAATGTTTTTCAATATTCATATACACAAATATCATTCCCGGTAAATGGAAAATAAGTAATAATTATTTCTCATAAAATAATAAAGACTTTCATTTATTTTGATTTGTTTCCAATTATTGCTTCCATGCATTTCCTTGCATATGTATGTACATACATAAGTACTTAAACAGGGCATGCGGTGCACGTTCGTGTAGGGTAGGAGCGAAAAAAGTTTTCAATAAAATTGTTTGCTTCATGTACAAAGTTGTGCCCCCTTATTAATGTAATTGATCAGTTGTAATAGTCAATTATATTCCAATATGACCAATGAATGTGTTCGACGTCAGTTCACACGCACACTCTGTTCAATGTGGGACTGCTTATCAGCTAATAATGATTATTATTTATTGTCTACACATCGCACATATTCACAAAAAGTGGCACAACTCAAAATTATTCAAAATCGGTTACTTATCAATTTTTGCTAAAATAGTTGCGCCATGCTCACATATTACACACATTTCAGGTACGAAATTTTTGGCAAACAAAAATTTTGAGTTTTGTCTCTTCTGAAAAATAAGTGCTTTTGTATGATGTCCTTGTGAGTAATAAATATTTCCGCATATGCAGTTGTATTGGAGGCGTCTGATGAAGGCTTGTGTTCAAACGCTATTGCGGAAATTAATGAACTGAAATCATCATAAAATTAAACTCGACTTTGGAAATTGCAAACCTATTCGCCAATTTTTTGTTCTAATTTTGATAATAATTACATGTATATACATGGATGATTTGATACACAATACGAGGGTTGGTTTTTATTTTTTGCGACTTTGCAACACTACGAGTTATAAACTGTAATTAGTTACTTTTATCGATAAGTTTTGAATTTTTAAGCACAAATATACATATACAGGGTCCGGGACTCGAAGTGTAACGAATTAAAAATACCATAAATTTAGTTTGGAAAATTACTTTTATTCAATTCAAGGTAAAAAATGTGTGAAAATAATACAAAATTAAGAATCAATTTACTTTTGTTCTATGGCCTTGAGCCGGTCCAAAAACGAATCGCAAGCTGACCGAATGTGACTTGCAGGTATTTTGGCCCGCTCGCGGACAATGGCTTTTTCCAGCGCCTCGAGACTGCTGAAGCTTTTAGTTCGGACTTTGCTCTCTTAAATGGCACAAAGGGAATAATCCATCGGATTCGCGGCTGGTGAATTTAAGAGCCATTGTGTTGACGTTATGAAGTTCAAAACGTTGTTTTTTAGTCATTCTTGGTTCACTCAAGCATTGTTAGACGGTGCCGAGTCCTGTTGAAACGTCCATGGACTGCCACCGAAATGTTTGTCTGCCACGGTTTCAAAGCAAACTCCAGAATACGCTCCCGACAATATTTCGCATTTACCTTGACGTCCGGCTCGATGAAAACGCCATTACCAGAAAACACAATGTTCGAAAATTGACCTCTTTCGGTCAAATGAAGCAACTGCTTCGCTCGCTCAAGTCTGACTTGTTGCTGCTTTGGTGTGAGATTATGCGCTTTTTCGATCTTGTAAGGCTTGACTTTGAGATCATTTTAGGTATGAGGCGAATGCTACGGACAGATATTTTCTGTTCTTTGGCACTTCGTCGGGGTTTCGCTCAAGTCGCTTCTTTACTTTTTGAACTATTCCACGTGACTTTGCAATCTTTTACTGGTAACCTCCATGATGTTTTGCGATGCTACCGGTATGATGGCCGGTTTTTTCGGAATATCTTTTCATCACAATATTTCCTTCTTTTCATGTCACAACTGTACCACTAAATAAACTTAAAATAGCCAATTTTTTGTCACAAGCTTTCGCAGAATTAAGGAAAACCAACCGCCGCAGACGAATATGAGCTCTCACGCATCGGCCCACTCAAGAGAGTGTTTGAGAATTGAAAAGATCGAATTATTGGGTCAACAACCTTACAGCCGTGATTTGGCAATTAACGATTTTTTTGTTCCCGAACATTAAAAATAAAATGCGACGTCCAACTTTTTCGACGTTAGAAGACGCTGTGGAAGTTTTTAAACAGCTCGTTTTGGAAGAGCCCACTTTTTAGTGCCAAAAGTGCTTTGTAAATTGGTTCAAGCGTTGTGTTGACTTTCAAAGTGAATATTTCAATAAAGACATTTTCATTATTATTTTACCGAATGATAGTCGCGCACCAGCCCATTCGGCTACGGGGGCCGCCAGTATTAGAACGCTTAAAATATTTACAATCTTGGCTAATAACGGTGTACGAGTATATGGCTTCTTAATATTATTATTAATATATTTAAAGCTCCTTATTCCCCTCACCTATTACTTCGATCTTTAATAAATTTCGTACTTATTTTGTTTTTACTTTTTTATCTTTTTTAAATTATAGACCAATCTCTAAATTTACTATAGTTTCAAAGCTCTTTAAATTAGCTATTAAGGATAAATTAAAAATTAAATTAGTACTTTTCAGCATAGATCCCTTGCTGACCGTCACAGATTTTTTCAAGACATTTGACAGCACATGACATAGCCATTTAATTGCAAAGCTCCCGAATTAGACAGGTATTGCATCACTGTGCCAGTGTCATGGCTTTTATTATTGCTATCAGTTCAGCGTAAAAATTACTACAGTAGTCGGGAAGTTGAAACTTAGGTAGATCTTTAGTTATTCGGAATATATAAGTACACCTCCGCCCACCCTATCCTCGAGCGTTGAGTCACCTGCGTATGCATGGGCGGACTTGCCCTGTTTTACATCGTCCCGGTCCCACTCTTCTCTTGAGGGTAGGAGGGTGGTCAATGCCCATAAAAAATTTACGTAAATTTTGCAAGTCAGTATGCAGTGCTTAGGTTAGCTCAGAGATCATCTCAATTAGTGTACGATAATAATTAATTCAACATAAACGAACTAATGTAAAATAAATGACAATTTGTCACCCGTAACAACAGATACAAAACAATGAAAGTTCAACTTGAAAGTTAATGCTACACGATGATTATCCGTAGGCGTGATTGTCAGTAAGATCTAAGTCTCTGTTCAATTCTTAGCAAAACTTTTAATTTATTTTAAGATAATACTTAAAATGCTATCTATAAAATATAATTCATAGTTGGCTCCCATATTATGAGCTATGATACTAGGACAAGACATACCGCCAACCCAATTAATATTAGGCAAATTAAAATCTATCAGAACGCAAATTGTTTAAAACAAATAATGAAGTATTATTAGCTTGAGCTTTGTTTAACTCATATCATTTTGCCGGGGGTACACTTGTATCAGGTGTTATTTTAAGAGCTTGAAAACTTAAAATGATAATAAAGGGTTTTCCAATAAGAGGTGTTATTTTGATTAAAAAAAAAATGCTATTTTTTAATATAAATGATCGGATGTTTATTTCATTGTAAAGAGGAAGGTATGCCGTTAATAGTGGAAAATGACACCAGGCAAATGCCCACCACGACCACGCTTACAGGATCCAATTACAATATCTTTTTCATGAAATTTTTCATAACCGAATTGCAAAGTGGGTGCCCTATGTCCTCGATAGTCTCACGAATTCCATCTTTGAGGTCTTGAACCGACTCTGGGCTATTGGCGTAGACCTTCTCTTGCACGTGGCCCCAAAGAAAAAAGTCCCAAGGTGTTAAATCACAAGATCTCGGTGGCCAATAGTGATCCCCTCTTCGAGAGACAACACGGTTCGGAAACTTTTCCCGTAAAAGATCAATGGTTTCATTGCTTGTGTGACCGTAGCGCTGTCTTGTTGAAAATAAACGTTGCCCATATCAATACCATCCAATCCGGCCATAGAAAATCCTTAATCATCTCTGGATAGCCTTTTATATATATTATATTTACATAACACCCGTTATTGGAAAACCCTTTACAAAAAAAGAAATATTGTTGGAACGAATTTTGTTTATTATTATAATCTGGTAGATCATTTTTGAATATGATATTCTGCATAATTCTGACGCGGTTACGAGTTACGTGGTCTAAACGAGTTTTCCAATAAATTTGCCCGTATGGCGTGGCTTGATTATTGCCAGAAATCGACTATTAAATGCGCTGTATTGCACGCTGTGCCGTCTTGTTGGAATCAAATGTCGTGGATGTTTAGCTGAATAATTTTGCCGTCAGTGCTCTATGAACTTCGCGAACAGATTTATTTATTTTTCAAAGTAGATTTCCACAATTTGGAAACGTTGTTCTGGCGTCAAACGATTCATGATGACTTGCCAACCTCACTGAAAAGAAATGTCAAGACAGTTTATCATTCTCAGAGAAGAGTTGCCACTAATACAGATGCAAAGTTGATCCAGCAGAGAATCGGTATTGGCTTCATAGATCTGGAACGCACGCGTGGACTTGACGGCGACGATGACACCACTAGTTTTCGCAGCATTCCTGCCTTGACGAAAGACTTTAAAGAGAGTAGCATCGAAGAATTAAAAAAATGTTGAAGTAACCACGTCTCAACAAGTATATAGCCTTATATTGTACATATATAATATAAGTATGTACTTATTCATAAAAGTGTATATTGTGCAAATTTATGGTTGGTCAAGGCGAATGTTGCAACTCAAGTCGTTAGCCACAGATTTAATTCATTCTCCAACTTATTTACTTACTTACATATTTACAATTTGTACCGAAGTCCTTCTTGTGCTGTTATGCGCGGATATTTATGCAGTTCCCTACAAGCGCTGCAATCATTTTTCATTCGCGCAAATTAAAAGGATTTCCATTTCTTTAGCTGTGCATTTTCTTAATTGTCAGATGAATACGAACATTCAAAAGCTTGGCAAGTAGATTTACGTAAATACCCGCAAATGTTTTCGTTCTTACTTCTATGTATTTGTGTATGTATGTAAGTATACATTTATAAATATGTTTAATGTACGCTACATTTCCAAGTTCATTTAATTGCTTGGCTCGGATTATTTTACTTTCAATTGCTTTATAATTCGGATTGTAGTAGTGCAGCTGGACTTGGATTTCAAGTTTGAAATTAGCCATCATTTGTTAACTAAAACTGCCCTGAGCTGTGCGCTGGTATACAGCGTTGATGACATCTGTCAACACCACCATTTAGCACCTGCAAAATATAAAATTTTACTTACAAGACGTGCCTCGCAATTTCGTGTTTAAGAGCTGCTGCAGAGTCATGGATAAATGCTTCTGGATTTTCTCTGCTTAACTTTATGATTGTCTCAAATATTTCTCGGAGTAGCGGAGTAGCGTAGTTGCATTATTGTGTTGTAAATTTGGTAGGAGGCCAGTGGGCAAGAAAATGTAAATGTAATAAGAACTGTGATAATTTTATTTGGTAGTATGAGTATCTAAGTATGTGGTTGGAATAATATTACCGGCAACAGGATGCGTGTATACATATGTATCTACTTAGGACCACTTGTAACAAGAACCTCCTTAAACGTAGTTTGCAGCAACTAATATAATATTGACCAAAAATTTGCCAACACATCTGGAAGTAATGATTGCAAAAGTTCATTGTGCTTTTGTTTTATTTTTTGGGAAATAATTATGAGCAAGTGCTTGCTTTCCACTGTGGGATGCGTGCTACAGGTGGATAGAGTCGTATCTGCAGTGGCAACTTAAACTTGAAATTTAATTTAAAGCTTAATAAAATGCTGTTTATTTTATGATTCTCTCATGAAACTATCTTCTAACAAAGTAGTTAACTGAATGCTTAGTAGCTTTTGGTGTCGCCAAAGAAAGATGAGAAGTTTGGTTCCCTCACCAGTATTGAGAACAAAATGTCTTTATGAAAAACTGAAAACTTATGAAAATGAAGTTGAAATTTTCTCAATTAATGTTTTTATTTTCCACTGAAATCAATAAAACGAATTGAAAATGAAATTTTGAAGAAAATGGGTGGTGGATGTGTTCTCATAACGTAAATTTGCTGCAAGTCGCATTTGTAGTTCGCATTAATTAAAGTGACCAACTTTTTTCATTCTCAAAGAAGCGCCGATTATAAATTATTTTATCGGCGAAAATCGTTTTGACAACAATAAATCGGGTTCATTTAAGATGACTATTCTTATCAGAGTGAAAGTTTAATCACTTTCTGATACACGAGTATGAGTATATTTATATTTTGTGCCGTATGATAACCATAGGCAGCAAGGTTTCAGAAAGAATAGATCGACAGTAGGCCATATACTACATGGTCCAATAAGTTCATAAGATGAGAGGGTAAAAATAATTTTTTCAACCAAAATTCATTTTATTCTTCAACATAGGTCCCTTCTAGGGCGATACACTTTTCCCAACGGTCTTCTAACATTTTGATGCCTTTCGAAAAATGATCGATAGAAAGTCCTTCAAAATACGCGTCTGTTTCCCATTCAACTTCTTCATTTGATCGAAATCTCTTTCCCGTGACTAGCCGATGAAAAAACTAATAGCTCTAAATATCTTGTAAAAAAATTCTAAAAATAGTAAAGGACTTTGATTCAAAATTACAAGAATAATTGGCGGTTTTTATACATCGTGGGACACCTTCATAAATAATTACGCCTATTTAAGATACAATATATTATAACATGTGTTTGAGCCAACTTGCAATTCAACCATGTATAGTTTAAGTACGAAAAAAATATCAACCCTGTTTGTAACTTCTTTACTTCTTCTTCTTGTATTAATGCTTACTGTGACTCAATTCACTCCAATAAAGTTCTTCAAACGAAACGGTCGTGTTTATATATAATATTATATATTTAATTGCGCTTTTCTCTAATAACATGTGTTGCTATATAACGGCAAGAAAGTTACCATGAAAGAGCCGTTGCAGCTTTTCCTTATCGTAACGGCGACACCCTGTGTACTGTTAACTCGAAATTTTAAATAGCGCGCCAACGAAATCGCGATGACGGCGCCGAGTGATTTTTCCCTAAGTTTTTTTGGTGAATAACTAGGCTATCTTTAAACATGCATGAACATGCTTCTATTCTTTTGTTTCTTTCAACGAGCAGAATACATTGTGTCGAGCATTTGTTGACAAGTAGTTAATGTGATTGTTAATACGCCTCCTAACATGAAGAGAACATTATTTTCTTATTTCGAGCGCCTTGATCCAGAATCAGAACCAAAAATAAAAAAGAAGGAAAAACAGGTAAAGTTAAAAATTTGTATCCAAGAACAGTCAGTGTACAGTTGGTGCTCAAATTAATAGAATCACTATGAAAAATTCAAGTTTCAGCCATTTAACTGAGAATAATCAAAGAATAGTCTATTTTTAATATGTTGTTTATTAAATTTCTATAATACGACAAAAACAATATTCAAACCAGTCTTTTATTAAAAAAATATCAAAAAAAAAAATCAAAAAATCAATATTTTGCGTGAGCACCTCGTGCAGCAATTAAAACCGGAATCCTTTTGGGTATGCTTTCAACGCATTTTAAGCAGTTTGTTTTTATTTGGTCGTCATTTTTCCAAATATTTTGCAGTCTTTCGCTCAGTTGTTCTTTATTTGTAATATTATCTTTCGATATTTCTGTCTTTGTTGACTCTTAAAGGTTCTCAATTGGATTGAGGTCTGGTGAGTTTCCTGGCCAATTAAGAACCTGAATTTTTTGCTCTTCCAAAAAGCTGCTCACAAAAAGCCAAATATATCGAACGGTAATTTCGACAAAGCAATGATTGCTACAATGTGGAACAAATGGACAAATGGATTTTAAAGCTACAGAGTATTACTTTGCGATTCCGTTGTGGAAAATAAAAAAAAAAATTTACCTTACTCAAAAAAAATTCATAAAGATGTCCAAAATCGGCATTTCTTGACTATTTAACCACAAATTGCCAAAAGTCCTGACGTGCTGGAGCATTTTCAAGATCAAATTCGTTTTCAGCACAAAAAAAACTTCAAGAGACACTCGTAGCCGTTTTAGAAATTGGACAAAAATGAAATTACGCAGGCCTGTGTAATTATTCAAAATTTTGAATTGCGTCCGTCGTATTATAATTGTTTTTATTATAAAATAAATTAAAACTGGAAGAAAAATCTAATAAACTGCTAATGCATATAAAAAAATATTGATTTTTTTAACTTGACTCATACAGAATTGAAACATAAAATTTTAGAGCATGATTCCAATGGGGGGGTCCGGACCCGAAAACCCCCCCCGTGGATCCGCCACTGCCCGTAGCCATTGGTGTGTTTCCACAGTGTTTTTTTTTAATTAAAAAACAGTGCATTATCAATACATGAAATTCTTTTGAATCCATTTTTGTCACAAAACCAAAAGTAGCTTCACTTAAACGACTGTAACTCACAAGCTAATCGGCAAAATGTCATGAAAATTTGACAAGTAGCTCCTAAAGGGCGGTTCTCACTATATACCATGTGCTTTTGATATTGACGCCGCCATATATTATATTTAGTATATATGTAGTTCAACACATTGTTGAAAAAGCTATAAAATTCAATACTCCTGCATGTACATATGTGTTTCGTCGATTTAACGAAAGCATTTGATAAAGTTAAGATTCAACACGATTGGGAAATACTGACAGCAAAGACAGTACCGATGCAATTTTAGACTGTAAACAAAAACCTAAAACCTGGATGCTATACAAAAATGAGAACACATGGAAAATATATTGATGAAATACCATGTATGTCTTGAATTCTCCAGGGTGATCCAATTAGCCCGTCCTTTTCAACGTTGTGATGGACCAGATAATAAATGAGGTCAAGTAATTAGAGGATTACCCACAACGTCTATTACATAAACTTGCAGTCACTGCAAGAATATTTAGTATGGAGGTATCGACTGAAAAAACAAATAATTTAGTCGTATTAAAAATATCAATAAGGTACAAACTGGAAATAGACCGAACGATTATTGAAGAAGTGGTGAAGTTTAAATTCCTTGGGGTGGAGATCTCCAGTGACAGCAGCGTTTTTAGGGAAATGCGTGAAAGATGTGCTCAAGGGGCAAGATATCAGGGTGCCTTAGAGACATAATATGCAGGAATAGGTACTTAAGAACGGAGGGTAAAGCCCCAAAGTGTGCAACTTTGTGATGAGACCCATTCTGGCGCATGGAGCAGAGTCGCGTGCTGAAAATGCTAAAACAAAACAAATGCTACGAACAACAGAAATGCAAATTTTACAATCCATAGCAGGAAAAACTAGTCTGGATTGCATAAGAAATGAAACAATAAGGGAGGAAACGATAGTTACTTACATTGTTAAACTTGTAAGGACTAGAAGGCGAGCTTGGAATTCACATATAACAAGAGCACCTAGTGGTCGAATAATAAGGATTGCTAGAGATTCTAAAGTAAACGGAAGACGTGCACCGGCTAAACCTCCGAAATGATCGAAGGAGAGCTGGATATCTATGTTAGTTGAAGATACATACAATTCTTTTTATTACATTTTATTTTTATATATTGAAACTGTGATTTTAATGAATTTTATGTTTACTCGTGTAATGAAATGGAATTTATTTATTTTGCGTGAAGAAAAACAAGCAAGAAGACAAATAGGATTATCTCTGTTTATTAAAAGTTTAAACCTTGAATACATGTTATCTGATAAATGCAATAATTACAGCCGACTTTTGTATAATTGCTTCACATAAATTCTCTAAAAAATTCTTCCGGCTCAATTGTCATACAGGGTCCACTCGAAGTGCGCGGTTGGCATCAGCTGTCTGTTAGTTGGCTAAATGAGAGTAAACGCGAAAAAAGAAAATCAGTAATGGATTTCAAACGTAATAGTGTGATTGCCTTATATTTGGCTGGAAAATCACAGCTAGCGATTGTTCGTGAGCTCGAGCACCGTAAAGTAAATTAAGGTTTTGTTTATGGCATCATTACTCGTTAAAATGATACTAGTAGCATCGCGAAACGTTATGGAAACGTTAACTGGGTTCAAAACTATGGATCTGTGTTCCGTTTTTCTGGATCAGGTCATATTCTTAAAATATTTCTATTCTAAGTTTGCATTGTCTCCTAAACGATTTATTGATTCTTTTTGAGGGAAAAATGCCATCATCGCTGGGAAGAGAATACATTGAAAATAGATTGCCTTCTATATTAGTGATAACTTTTAAAAAAATCATAGTGATAAACTGCGCCTTGAGAGACAGTGCTAACATAGAATCAAAATATCTTGAGAAAATTACGTAGTTTAGAAAAATGGACCACAGATTTGTAATCCACGACCGAAAATTAAGTTTGCGTGCTCGGCGATTTTTTGGGTTATTTTAAAACCTGATATTTTAACTACGATGTTATTGGGAGACGAATTGTTTTTTTTTCTGTTGTTTCCTAAAAATATTTTCTATAGTTTTTACCTTCCTAGTATTTAAGCCACTTTTTATATTTTTTAAATATCAATCAACTACATATACATTTTTTTACGAATCTCTACGGCAGTTCATTTGCACCAGAGCTTTTTCTCGTACCCCTTTATCTATGAGCAAATGAATGCCATTGTACGGCGTCACAAGTTTATTGAAATTAGAAAACAATAAAATTGCAATATATTTGGTTCCTCATAAATGGAACAAACGCAAGAAAAAATTATTAAGTGAAACATTTATTTTTTGCTATACGCGCGATGGTTCTAATGAAAATAAGAAGTAAACTATGTAGCGGCCGCCGTAGTCGGTAGCGCCCGGATTTGAAATTTTGGGCATGAAACACCAAATAATAGAACGAATTTTTCTAAAAGCGGTTAGCCCTCGGTAGGCAATAATAAACCTCTAAATGTATTACTGCCATGAAACAATTCCTCTAAAAAATATCTGCCGTTCGGAGTCGGCTTAAAACTGTACGTCCCTCCATTTGGGGAACAACATCAAGCACGCCATAAATAGGAGGAGCACGCCCAAACACACCGAAAAAAAGTATAAGCGCCAATGCTGTGGGCAAAAAGTAAGGTGAATTTGGTTGTAAAATGAAAAATCTTTATTTATTCTTGTAAATCAATTTCATCCCCTTCAAAATAATCCCCTCTCGATGAAATACACTTATGCCAACGATTTTTCCAATCCCCGAAACATTCTAAATATGGCCATCAGCACCTTCTTTGATTCAGCTTTTATCTCCTCAATCGACTCGAAACGCGTTCCCCGGAGTGGTCTCTTGAGTTTTGGGAATAGCCAGAAGTCACACGGAGCCAAATCAGGCGAATACGGTGGTTGCGGAACGATATGCGTGGAATTTTTGGCGAAATGGTCACGAAGAACGAGTGCAGTATGAGACGGTGCATTATTGTGATGCAAAAACCAAGAGTTGTTGACCCATAATTCTGGTCTTTTTAGATGAATTGTTTCACGTAAACCACGCATAACGCTCAAATAATATTCCTTATTAAAAGTTTGGCCAGGTGGAAGGATTTCATAGTGCACCACAACACGAAAATCGAAAAAAAGTGTCATCATGACCTTTATTTGGCCTCGCCTTTAGCACGATATTCGCTTAATTGGTCGGTTGTTTCAGGGTCGTAAGCATAAATCCAAGTCTCATCTCCCGTAATGATGCATTTGAGCTTGTCCTGATAGTCTGAAAGCATTGTTTCACACACATCAACGCGACGACTTTTTTCCAAGAAATTGAGAGTTTTCGCTACCAAACGAGATTTGACTTTTTGTAGGCCCAAATGGTCTCTCAAAATGGTTTTCACAGATCCTTCTGATATTCCGATCATATCAGTAAGGTCTTTAACAGTCAACCGACGATTTTTGAGCACTAACTCTTTCACTTTATTGACGTGTTGGTCATCTGTTGACGTCGATGGTCGTCCGGAGCGCTCCAAGTCATCACGTTCTCGACCCTCTTTGAAGTCTTTGTACCACTTATAAACATTTTTCTGCGAAATGGTCGAATCACCAAATGCCTTCTGCAACATGCTAAACGTTTCTGCAGCCGAAATTTCATTCCGCAAACAAAACTTGATGG
Source organism: Anastrepha obliqua (assembly GCF_027943255.1). Lineage (NCBI taxonomy): Eukaryota > Metazoa > Arthropoda > Insecta > Diptera > Tephritidae > Anastrepha > Anastrepha obliqua. The sequence continues at coordinate 98,987,894 of NC_072892.1, read as the reverse complement.
GACTTCTCTGCTCAATCAAATCAGACATTGTAAAAATCTAAAAATGCACTCTTGGTCGTTTGGTAAACACAAGCGTAAATATATTACTGATAATGACATTCACATGAATGTTGGCCCAGATGTTATTAACAGTGCTGCCAACTCATGAAAAAAATAACTAGAGCGAAATTTTAATCCCGCGAAGTTTGACAAATAAATTCACCTTACTTTTTGCCCACAGTAAGGTCAAATTAACATTATATATAATTAAATGATAACATTTTTTGTGAAAATATTCATTATTAGCTACTGCGAGTGATCTAACTAATTTATTGTGTGATTTTCGGCGCGTAGTTAGATGAAATAAATTACGAGTTATTTATGTACATGCGATTTATTTAATTCTAGGACATTTAACATTTCCGCAATGGGCTATTCAAGTATTACAAATATATATTTTGTATATTAATATATAATGAAACACTATCTAAACTATATCCATTGTACCACGATGGCCACAGGTGCTTTTTGTCAGTTTAATTATTCCCACATTACTGGTTTGGGTATTCGATAGAAATTGTTGAACATCATCTACCTCATGCACACAAAAACGATGGGAGGCAATTTGCGCATACAACGACAAACACATACATATTGACATATATATGTATAGAAGGAAAGCTAAATGAATGCATACAAGGAATTAAGGTTCGAATAGTCACTTCTCTGTTACGTAAAACCATTCGTGAATGTACTGTTGATCTCGCAGTGCGATATTATGAAAATGGGACTTAAAATTATAAAATTTTTAAAATTCGTTACAAAATTACAGGCACGACAAAGGGATTTAAGTCAGTAGTGTAAGGACACAAAGGCGGCTGCCGTAGCCGAATGGATTGGTGCGTGACTACCATTCTGTAGTGCCTAGGTTAAACCCCTCGGCAGGCAATGGCAAGCCTCCGAGAGTATTTCTGCCATGAAAAATCTCTTAAAAAATCATCTGATGTTCGGAGGCGGCGTAAAACGGTAGGTGTCTTCATTTGAGGAGAAATATAAGAGAGTGTAAACACCCCCAAAAAGGGTGTAAGCACCAATATATACATTCTGTCAAAAAAATATCGGGAATTGTTCATTTAAAAAGCGCGCGTTACACATATCTCTAAATTTTTTTTGCTGGACTTTTGGTACAATTGTCCTCTATAGTGTCGCAGAGTTTGAGCGTGATCTGTCAATTAGCTTGTTTTTGGCATTTAATTATGTCAGTCAACTGCAGGTGTGCTCTGCGATTTTCACTATGAATAAAAATATCGAACAAATAATTTGTTTTAAATTTTGTGTTTTGAACGAGTTTCATGTGCCGAATCATTGAAAATGTTGGCGAAAGCCTATGGCGAGCGTGTTTTATTAAAAACACGGGTCTACGAGTGGTATAAGGCTTTCGCAGACGGCCGATCTGGTCGCCCAACAATGTTTTCAACGGATAAAAACGTCGACAAAGTCAAGGAAGTGGTGCTGGGAAACCATTATTTAAGTTTGAGGGAGGTAGCTCGTGACTTTAACGTGTCTCAGGAATCAATTCGCAACATTTTACACCATCAATTGGTTATGAGACGCTAAGACGTGTGGTTGCTCGACTTGTTTCAAGAGAGTTGAATTGCTTTCAAAAAAATTCATTGGAAGTGAATTAGGACCCAACGTTTATCCCGTGCATCATAAATGGCGGCTGAATGACTCTATCCACATGAGCCGAAACCGTCGGTTAAAAGTGAAAGTCGGTCAAAAGTGAAAGGCATGCTACTCGTTTGCTTTGATTATCATGGTGTTGTGTACTCGGAATTCATTCCAAATGGTTCTACGGTAAATAAAGAATATTTTTCGGAAGTTATGCGACGTTTGAAAGAGAATGTGCCTAGGAAACAGCCCAATTTGTGGGAAGAAAGCTCATGAATCTTGCACCATGATAACGCACCGTCTCACAAGACGCATATTGTGAACACTTTTTTGACCAAATACTCGACAAATATCCTCGAACGACGGTGGATTTAGCTCCCTGTGACTTTTCCGCGGACGCCGCTTTGAGTCGATAGAGGTCATTAAGGAGAATTCGCTGAAGGAGCTGAAGGAGATTTCTTCAAACGCATTTAAAAGTTGCGTTGATGACTGGACTAATCGTTGGCATATGTGTATTGCTTCGAATGGAGCCTATTTTGGAGGCAACGAAATAAATTTTCATGATAAATCAATTATTTTGCGTTTTATTGAATAATTCCCGGTACTTTTTTGGACAGAATGTATAATATATATACATATACATGTATATTAGGGCGGGTCGATTTAAAAATCGCTCATTGCTCTGTGAAAATCACATTCTAGGGATCAAAATAAGAAACTTTGCCGAAGGAACCATACCTCTAAAACGAATTCTGATGTTCCCCAATTTCAAAATATCACCATTTTTGGCCTTTACATGAAAAAATCAGCTAAATGGCTATGTTTTTTCTTTATTTTTATTTATTTATAATAATATCTATTTTTTCTCTTAAGAAATTTATTTAGTCAGAACATATGTAAATGAAAAAATTAATTTAAGTGAGTTACAGAAAAGAAACTAAAAAGTTCGACCCAAATTGGGGGACATCAGAATTCGTTTTAGAGGTATGGTTCCTTCGGCAAAGTTTCTTATTTTGATCCCTGGAATATAATTTTCACAGAGCAATGGGCAATTTTTTTGCCTCCCCACAAATCGGTCCGGCCTAATATATATATACAAGATGATTTTTTCTGCACTATTGCCGATACGTTCACGGATGTAGCGATGCAGCCCTCGTTTTATTGTGTAATTACGAGCAATGCGCATCTGGAGAATAGTGAGAAAAGCTGACCACTACGCTGACATTTAATTACGAAACAGTGCTGTTGTTTTTCTGAATGATGATGAAGACCATATTGTTGCATGTTGGTCACTGCTGTTGTCATCGCTCCATCATTTCCCCTTTCCTTCGCAGCGGCGGACATTACGAGTATGGCCTTGTGTACTTAGTCTCCTTTTTTGTTTTCGGTTTTGCTATCGTTCGCCCTAGGCGACATTAGCTGTAAACCGCCGTAATGACGAAGCTTTCTTTCGTTAAAACCGCTGCGGGTATCTGAAGCTCTTATGCGGCACATATTCACATGTATGGTTGTGTATATGTATGTATGTACATTTGTATGTTTAAGAAGTATCTTTGCTGCTTTTGCTTCAATAGCTCCTTTGGTGCGCCCTTTATGTAGCATTCAATTTGGAAGTGTAAATTTTGAAAGTCATTTTTGGCAATTATTCCTCCGAGTCGTCGGGAAATTCAGCAGCTTATAAAGTAGTACAATGTCACAACGACTAACAAGACTTACAAATGTACATGAATTCCTGCACTTGTGCAACTACACACATACATGCAACTACGTACATATACAAATATAAGTGGAGAGAAAAATGTATAGCCATGGTTTAATTGTCTCATCCTAATTGCGTTTGCAGGCAATGTTTGGCTTAAATTAGATTTCAAAAAACATTACGAATATACATATCAACTCGCTTGGGATAATGAATTTTATGTTGCAGTGGTTTTATTCAACAACTGTCCTGTGGTTTCGCTTGTAGTGAGTGCATAGATTTCAGCGATAAAGGGAAAATGGAAATGACAAGTCTAACATAAAGTTTGGCTTAGGCTAGCGGGAATTTCGCCCGTATATGTGATTGTTAATTTTGCATAAATTAGAGAGTGATAGTTATAGTGATGGTATGGTTGTAGCATACATGCATGCATGTGTAATTACACAAATTCACTTATTGCACTCTCAGTCTGAAACTTACATACACTACTCAGAATCACAAATATTTAGAGGGAGTTAGATTATGTTATCAATACCCATAGTGTTATCAATTTCTGCGCATTACCTATATCCAAGATGTGTATATGAAGGTTCGAAAATATTTATGTAGGTACATCATAATTGAAGTCTTGTACATTTAACATTCAAACTGAAGAGTTCATAGAAGGAATAAATCTACAATCCATTTATTCAAATTTCGAGTCATTGTGGCTTTCGGCGCTTTATTATTTATTTTACAAATACAGCAGACCAATTTAAAACAGTAATTGCTGAATGTAATAACGCCTGGAAGCACTGAAAATTCCGCGCACTGCCGAGATGTATGAACGCAATGATACATTCTTGCTTCGGCTGACGGTCTTCCCACCGCTATAAATGCAGCTGACCATCATTATTATATGTTCATATGTGTCCAAAATTATGTAACAATATTTTAATCGGCATAAAGTAGTTTTACTTTTTAATGTAATAGGACTATGAATAAGTTCGTGCGGTTTTTTTTCGAAATTTGAAACTTTATTGACGTAAAATGGTTACAAATTTAATATTCAAAGTATTGTCCATCGCTTACTACTACTTTTTCCCATCTTTCTGGCAATTCACGGATTCCCTTTGTGAAAAATTCGGTCGGTTTTGCCGCAATCCACGAATCGATCCATTTTTTGACTTCATCGTAATTACGGAAGTGCTGGTCAGCCAGGCCATGTTGCATCGATCGGAAGAGATAGTAATCGGATGGCGCAAGGTCTGGACTATACGGCGGGTGGGGTAGGACATCCCATTTGAGCGTTTCTAAGTATGTTTTGACCACTTGTGCAACATGTGGCCGAGCATTGTCATGTTGCAAAATAACTTTGTCGTGTCTATCGGCGTATTGCGGCCGTTTTTCTCGCAGTGCTCGGCTCAAACGCATCAATTGTCGTCGGTAGACATCCCCCGTAATCGTTTCATTCGGTTTCAGTAGCTCATAATACACAACACCCAGCTGGTCCCACCAGATACACAGCATAACCTTCAGGCCATGAATATTCTGCGCCGACGTCGATGTTGAAGCATGGCCAGGGTATCCATACGTTGCCCGACGTTTTGGATTGTCGTAATGGACCCACTTTTCATCGCCAGTCACAATTCGATGCAAAAAACCCTTTCTTTTGTGCCGTTGAAACAGTTGTTCGCATGCCATAAAACGGCGTTCAACGTCTCTTGGCTTCAATTCATACGGCACCCAATGGCCTACCTTTCGGATCATTCCCATGGCTTTTAAACGTTTGGAAATGGTTGATTGATCAACTCCCAAAGTTTTTGCAACCTCTTCTTGCGTTTGAGCCGGATCTTGATCGAGCAATTCCTCCAATTCGGTATCCATGAACTTTGGCGGCGCACCCTCGCGTTCTTCGTCTTCCAAGCCAAAATCACCACTTTTAAAGCGTGCAAACCACTTCTGGCACGTTCGCTCAGCTGGAGCATGCTCACCATAAACTTCCACCAAGATACGATGACTTTCGGCTGCTTTTTTCTTCATATTAAAATAATGAAGAAGAATTCCCCGCAAAAACACATTATTTGGCACGAAATTCGACATTTTCAAGTGTGGTAAAAATATTGTTGTTTACGCTTCAAATAAAAAACTTATACTGACGTTTGTGCCTTACGACAGTAGCTCTCCAATGAATGTTTGGAAATGTGGATCGATGGAATAATAATCAAGTTACGAAATCTGTTGTAAAACCGCACGAACTTATTCATAGTCCTATTATTTTACAAGTTCGCCTGTTCAGCTGACGTATTTCCCCAGTTCTACCGCGCAGCTGACTATTTTATTTTTTATTCTACTAAATGACAACAATACTTGAAAAAAATTTCAGCCGGTATAAAATGAGTTGGTAGACATTTTTTTCGACACGTTTCGTACCCTCCCACCGCGGGTGCGCCAGCTGACGTTCACTTTCGTTATTCATGAAAGCTAAGTCACAAGTATAATCAAGAATTTAACGGCATAAAAACGCAGTCTAAAATCGACCCCTAGCTGCCGGACTATTAAGAGCAATTGTTGCAGACTTCAACTTTGTGCTCTCCACATATGCTTTTATTGTACCTCGCACACGTAGGCTTAGCCATTCTGCGCATTATTTTTATAAAATCGCCTGTTAAGCTGAATCTCATTTTTCCATCCTAAAATAACAAAACTCAAGCTCTTTACTTCTAATTCGAGAACAAAAGGGTGCTAAAAGCCTGAAAGTTACGTAAATGTTAATTATTAGTCGAATCGACTAACACGAGCTTCATCACTGCAAAAGAACACCACTTTCCACAATAATATTACTTCATACAACTAACAGGTGGCGCAAAAGTAACCTTGCGATGTTTTTTGGCTGTAATTTAAAAAAAAAAGAAAAACTTTGATTCTTCTTGTGGATTATTTTTATTTGGTCTTTTAATATTTTTTACATCAAGTCGAGAATATGATGTCATGTAAATGGCCGCCGCCACAGTTGATTGCCATTTGAGCCCTTTTTATGGCATTTTCCATCACTTTGGCCAAAACTTCCGGCGATAGGTCCTCACATTCTTGACGGATATTGTCTTTAAGAGCTGCAAGAGTCTGAGGCTTGTTGACATAAACCCGCGACTTCAAAAAGCCCCACAAAAAGAAGTCTGGAGCGGTCAAATCAGACGATCTTGCTGGCCAGTGCAAATTGCCAAAACGGGGGATTAGGCGCCCGGGAAATGCATCCTTCAGCATATCGGTTGTGGCACGTGCAGTGGGTGCCGTTGCACCGTCCTGTTGGAACCACATGTTTTCCAATCCCAATTCATCAAGTTGCGGCAAAAAGAATTCATTGATCATTGCTCTGTAGCGCTCACCATTCACAGTAACCGTTTGGCCCGCGACGTCTTCGAAGAAAAAAGGTCCGATGAGTCCTCCAGCGAAAACAGCACACCATACAGTGACTTTGAGCGGGTGTAATGGTTCTTCGTGGGTTACACGCGGATTTTCAGTGCCCAGAAGCGTAAATTTTGCTTATTCACGTACCCGCTAAGATGGAAATGGGCCTCATCACTCATGATTATTTTTGATGAAAAATCATCTTCCTCTTGGTGGTGATTAAGGATGGCTTGAGGGTATGTTAGACACGATTGGCTGTCAGTAGCTAACAGCTGATGCACCGTTTGGACTTTGTACGGAAACATCTTCAAATCTTGTACCAAAATTCGCTGTAAAGACCGTCGACTGATACCCATTTGCGTGGCACGTCGTCTAGTCGATGTCGACGGCGCTTCCATGACATCCTCGGCTACAGCAGCAATACCTATTCTCTGCAGAACGGCTACTCCGGGGTCTGACACGCCTGGCAGCATCTCGTGTTGTGCCAGTCTCTTCGAGGGGAGCGACTAAACGTCGCAGTGTTTCACCAGTAGGCGTTAGACGGCGAGGAAATCTGCAACGAAATTCACGTTGTGCCAAAGTCACCGACCGATTATTGGTCAAATAAATAGTCAGCAATATTCCGCGTTCTGTTTATTAACGTTCTTGTTTATTAACGTGTATTTCGCAAATGTCAAAACAGAACTGACATTAGGGGCAAATCGCAAAATTTATAGCATTTTCTGATAGGAGCATTACTTTAGCGCCACCTGTTATATAAAATCGGCAACTGAGAAGTGTATGTAAGCGATCGGCAAAGTGAGAGAAAAACTGCTACGAAAAATCGCATCGGCTAACATTAGTATTCCAGGATTAAAAGTAATACAAATTTATTAATTTACATTGTAAATAATTTAGATAACGAGAAAAAGAAGAATTTGATGGCGAAAGTAATAAAACCATGGAAAAATATTCAAGAAGATAGTAAGTATTCTTTTTGTCAGACTTCTCCAGAAAAATATTCCCGTCAAACCAAATGTTTTGCATTTTACTTTTTCATTTCAAATTAGAAAATAAATATATTAGCTTGGCTCGCGGTAATGAAAGCCGCAGACTTAGCCATAGAGAACATTCCTCCGAACACTCATACACTGCTTACGACAATGCCGGAATAAGATGGATGTGCTAGGAACTAAGAAACAAGCCACCATCTAAAAGGGAGCTGAAGGAAACAAGAGAGTGAATGTGCTGGCCAAAGCAGGCGCTAATCTTCCAGTAGCTAGCACGGCCGGTATACAACCACCTGTCTGCAAACAACGACTAGATATAGATGCAGTATATATGTATATAACACACTCGTATATATATGTATATAGCATAAATATATACGTTGCCAGTCAAGCGGCAATAAAGGCAATAAACTCATATGAAATTTCATCTAAAAATATTCTTAGGGCCAGGGAAGCCAAAGAGAGACTAGCCGCAGACAGACGGTTAAAGATCTATTGGGTACCCGGACATAAGGGTATTGCAGGAAACGAAGCCTACTACAAGGAAACGCAAGCTCCATCTGGTACCACTAAGGACCATGTGATGGCTTTCAGCCAGCCAAGTCAACCTAACCTATAGGCAGCAATGATTCGAGAAGCGAATTCTAGGTGGGAAAGACACAGCTCATGCAGAATCGCGAAAATCATGCTACACAAGCACAATATCAGACGTACAAACTATATTTTATCTCTTTCTAGCAAAGAGTGTAAACTTGTAGTAGGGATACTGACGGCCAAACTGAAGCTAGTGCAGAACGTTACATGTACAATACGTAACGAAGTCAACGCGAGAGGTACCCTGGAACACCTACTCTTCCGCTGCCATGCACTTAGCACAACATGAATAAACTGTTTAGGTTCTGCGTCATTTTCAACATTAGAAAGTGTGGCAGATCAAAAACTTAGCAGCCTACTTAAATTTGCCAAACTGTGTATCAAAGAAAAAATATAAGATAAACTCTCCATACTAACACTTGGTATCACTATGAACCAATTTTTGGTCTATGTGCGAAGAGAATATTCGACCCATTTTAGAGTTTTTATTTGATAGAGGCGAAAATGTAAGCCAGGCCGCTGAAGTTGTGAATAGTGTTTATGGTGCCTACAACTAATTACGTACAATTTTGGTTTCGTCGATTCCGTTTAGTCATTTTTGATCTTAAAGGAAATGTCGATAAAATCACAGAAATAATCGAAGTTGATCGGTAGTACTCGAAGCCCAGGTCGCCCAGGATCTAAAGATCGACCATAAAACAGTTTTAAACCGTTTGCGCAAAAATTTTGATGGATTTCTTTTTCCCCACTCTAATGTTTTCGTTTAATTTCTTGCTTTAATTTGAATAAAAATGTGAATTAAAAATATAAACAAGAAATGAAAGTAAATTCACTATATACAAAGGTTAATTATTCAACATACATACATATTCTCTACCTTTCACCTTATTTACATAGGTAAAAATACTCTTTTCGTTACAATTTGCAGCACAAATTTGGTGACTACATAATTTGCTTCCGACGCGTGAGCGAGTTTCTCTCTACATTCTCTCAATTTTCTGATCAAAACTCTTTAAACAACTCCAAGCGATAGATAACTTTCATGAAACTTTTTTCTCATGCTAGAGGTAGACTAAAGTATAACCACTGTTAAAGGACATGATGGAAAGAAAAATGAGATGGTGCCTTTCGTGGTACCGTTACTTTGCTCTCAGCAAATTTGACAATGAGTGACGTCATATTAGCACCAGTATGGCCAGATTACCATTTGCGTAACTTGATTTGAATTTTTTGTTATTTAGAGTTTTAGTTCTTTCTTCATGACATTTTTCTAGCCCGTTCTAATTAAAGTGTAATGTTTATAATTTTGTAAAATAAATTTTTTTTTTAAATTAATTCAATAATTTACTTAGTTTTATTTAATTTTACTTTTTTTAACATCTGGTTGCATTGCCCCCGATTTCGGTTGTTATTGGTGTTCTTCTCCTTTCAGCAGTGAAATCTCTCTCTCACTACTGCAGTGTTGCCCAGCTTTGAAAATAAAAGAGCACTAAAATGCCCATTTAAAGAAAATAAAATACCGAATTTTTGTTGAATTATTTAAAGAACTTTGTATGCGTGACAAATAATCTTTAAAATGTGCGTTTTTTTTTAATAAATGTGTTATGGTTATATTTGAGGTTATGTAACGAGATAAGGTACTCTTTATGTAAAAATGCCGTTATAGTTTCTTCAGTAGTATTTTGTTGCTTAGTTTTACTATGAATACACCTCTTGATGCCCTATGTCCCACTAAGGATTGAGGACCGGAAGAAAGGATTACACCACTATGGTTTTAATTCGCATTCAGTAAAAAGTTTTCAATGTTAAGAAGAGTTAAAAGCCGCAAAAAATTAAATTAACACTTTCAAAATATCAAATTTTAAAGGAATCAACAAATTTTCATTAGCACTAAAATCTTCTCAGAGTGACTTTTTTATCCTCTTTAAATAGTTTGTTTTAAGTTACATTTTCGGTAGCTCTAAATTAAAAGAAAAAAGAAATAAATACCAAACTTAAATTTTTTTTGGAATTTGGGTATAAAAAAACGCTAAATTTATTGCGAAGAGCAAATGGTTGGCAGCACTGCACAACTCAGCTAATGTGACGTCACTCTGATTGGCGCAATCTTACTTCTATCAATCGTGGTTAAAGGATAGTTAGGGCATTAAATTTGTCTCACGTCTTCTCGCAGTTGCGCTTTTTGTTTATCATTTCATTTGCGGAGCAAATCGGTGTAACTCTCAAATGGCTCATAAAATGTTAAATTAAAGCGTATACTGTGTTCACTGTGTTTATAACGAATACAGCTGTGTGCTAACAAACCACCGAGCTATAAATCTGAAATAAAAAAGCTACAAATGAGCTCATCCTCGAGATCAGGTAGTGACAGTATCGGTAAATTTTTTCACAAAAATCTGGACAAGACCCTTAATTATTCACATGGTAAAAAATCCCACAAATTCCCAAAGTTCAAAGTAACATTTTTTACGATATTTTTAGTCGGAGAAAGTAATATATATACATGGATTTTATTTTTTTATGTTGCTGTATTTTTACATTTTTATTGCAAAAAGTTTAAAGCTATTGCTTTTAGAAAAAGCGAAAACAACATTTGGATCTAAAAGTTGTAATTCTTCGAAAAGCCATCAGAAGGCAAACGTGAAGCATAAACACTTTTTATGAATACAACTCTAGCGTCAAATAAATATGCACCCGCATGTTCTAAAACTTTTATTGAGGCTTCCACCGAATTATATGTAAAAAATCAGATTTTCAGAAATTTATCGAATTTATTTTTTTTTTTTTATGTACCTATGTATATAGGTTTAACTATCATCGAAGTGCACTGAATATGAAAATACTGATTGATAATTAAAAACGAGTACGCACAATGAACGATTCATTATGCAAGCGCAACGATTAACTGTGCTATTTTTGAGATATTGAGTTCACATTTCAAAATTTTCAAAATCTTTGTGACTTCTGATGAATTCATACATAGTTGTGATAGGATTTTCTGCAGCCATGAGTTCCAGTTGTCTAGCATGCCTTGCTTATAATAGCGGGCTTTCTAATAGAGATAACTGTTGTTATCTATTTATTCACATCACCATGGCAATTTATACGATTGAACAGGATGTGCAAATAATACAACTTTATAATGAACGAGTCGAAATGACATGATTTGGCCACATATGTAAATAGATCGGACAATTTGACCCACCTAGAGTTTTTGTTGTTTTTTTCTATTTTCTGCAGTCGTCGAATGATGCCAAAAAACTGCAATTCACTAGGGATCAGTCAATTCAACATAAACCTGGTTAGTGCTCAAATTTAGTCGGATCCATACAGCAGAGTCACAAAAAATTGAATCTTCCGTGCTACTGTGTGAAGCCGCGACCCATATTTGAACGATGTCACACTCCATACATAGTGTCATGCAAATAAGATAAGAGGTTCGTTTGTAACTCGCGCACAGGGTATTATTCCATTTCGACCCATCCTTATTGGGAAACATATTTATATCCGCACGATCATTTATTAAAAGCGTATACCACTTATCAACTGCGGTACAGAGGAAAATATTCGTTTTCAGAATCCTTCGATATACCTACGTTCAAGGCTACTGTGCAGATGACACGATTTCGGGGTTTCAAATAAATCGCGGGATTTTTCTAGAACACCATTCCTACTGTCCTAGCAGTTGTACTCCTGAAAATGTGATCTGGTTGGTCGTGGATGCAATATTTAATCCTTATGAGGGTTAAAATATGCTGTTGGTATTCATAGTTAATGAATTTTAATTAATTTTTTTTCTGTCTGCGAGCATTTAAATTTTTATTTAAATTTGGGCAACATTGCAGAAAAATAATAATATATGTATTATTGGGTCATAATGCACTACGACTTGATGATGTGGTCTATTGGCCTTGATCCCAAGCCTAAAAGTGGAGTACTTCCTCAGGTTTTTTGTTTTATATCATAGGAGTACCAGCTTTGGCCTTGCGAGAGTTGCACATTCGCAGAGAAAGATAAACTTTTTAATTTGGTGAGCTTGGTGAGCCCACAAGAAGGTTGTAGCCCAACAACAAAACGATGTTATTCGTTCCCTAGGTGTGAAGGACAGTATAGCAATCCTCAAGGAGTTTGGATCGTATTATTTGAGACATGCAACTGCCTGACTGTCAAAAAAAATGCAGATGTGTCTTTGTGCGTTGTGCTTTTTTGAAGCCATGCTATGGAAGAGTTATATACAAAAATAAAGGAAGCCTTAATAAATATCTATTAAAAATTTCTAAATCGGAAAATACTGAAATAAAGGTTTAGTAACAAGCATAAGTGAAAATTAAATGAGGAGCACGGGCACCTCGGGAACTTCGGGATTCGGGTTGCTAGATTTAGACATCCGACTTCAGACGCCATACGTACGTTTCGTTCGACCGAATATCATGGGATGCAGACAGTATGTCAGTGAAAAACCGTAGCAGCACCAGAATTATTTATTTTTTTCAATGTTCAAGTATTCTTATATTTTGAAACTCATCTTGTACTTATTTGTATTATTCTACATATTTAAGTATAGTATATGTGTACAAACTAACAAGTTCATTTGTTTTCTTCTTTTCATTTGCAGCCATACATTTTTATTAGATTCAACTATCAATAAACAACGGCAATTAAGTGAAGAGTGACGTAACATTTACTTATAAAATTACAGCAATCAAAGTGAGTGCCATACCTATATCGGCACACAACCAATATGGGTGGTGTTTTGAAATAATGCAAAGTTTCCAACCCCACAAACTGAGAGTGTTAAGAAAACCTGAACCTCGAATTACTTGTAGATGTGAATTCAATTGAGACAAATCAAGTGTAAAGTATTAAATTGTTGAATACGCAAAAAAAAGTGAAAATTTAATTTCGAATATTACGAAACGTGTCAAGATGTTGAGCACGCCGCAAAAGTCGTTGCACACAATTGCCGCTAAAAATCGATTGCCATTGCGAATGCATAAATTCCGCAGCGGAAGCGGATATGGCCAAAGGAGCCTGTTGAGCTGCACTCACTACACGGTGCTGCTGGCGACCGCAATTTTAGTCTTAATCAGCGCGCATGCCAAGAGCGCACTACTCTATGACAATAACGATAGCAATAGCAACAACAGCAATAGTAATAACAATAACATTAACAACAATGCACCATCAAGAGATGCCACCGCGATGCCACCACAAGAGGCCGCCTCTCAAACAATGCCACAGTCCGCATCATTTACGCCATTGTCCGAGAAAGTGGAGGAAGCGGAAAGGTTATTTCAGGAGCAGGAAGATGTCGTAATTCCTGTGGACTCCTCTGTTAAGGAGAAATCTATGGTAGAAAATCAGTACAATAGCAATGCTTATAATCATAAACAACAACTGGAGCAGCACAATCATATCAATCAGCAGCAGGAGGGGGTTGAACAACTGACACCCATGCATGACCAGCACCAGCATCACAGCCAAACTCGTCAGCATCATCATCATCACCATCAGCAGCAGCAGCAACATCCTCAACACCATCATCATCACCATCATCACCAACAACAACAAGCAGAGCTTGAGAAGCAAGTACAACCACAAATACAGACCCAATCTCAGCCACAACCGCAAAAGCCATTGGAACTATTCGAGAAAGTGCGGCACGTAGCGGAAGGGGGAGGTTGGCAGCAGCGGAAGCTGCACGCACACCATCTTAGTCACAACATGTTTACCTCACCATTGCGCGGAGTCAGCGGCAAGCGCTACTACCACAGCAAATACTCCATCGAGGAGCTGATGAATATGAAAGTACAGCACCGACTTTCCGACGATATCGACATGGATCCATGCAAAGCAGGTGAGTACAAAGCGACTATCGTATACACACACACACACACACACACTCATATTCACCCACGCACACACGTATAGACACTAAAAACACATTAACACTTGTCGTTAAGCGACCACAGCGAGTGACATTTATAGATATTTTTAAATATTTATGTCTTGCGGAAAACATAAGTACAGTTATTTGCGTCTATACATCGGTATGTACAATATATAAGTGCAATAAATGTATTCGCAGTTATTTACATGGTCGTTTATATGTATAGAGACATGCACCTACATACATACATATTTATTTGCACAATTCGCGCACGACGCAACGACGCAACGACGCAACTACGGTCATTTGCATTTGCGCATTCGCATTTTTTCTATCTTTATTCATTGAATCTTTTTCATTGCTGTCTGTTTAATAAATTCAAAGTTCAATGTAGGCAAGGCCATACCAAGCACGAATGAGACCGCGATGAGTGGAGGGATTTAGGCGGGTATTGTGTTTGTGTGACCATTCCTACTGCATGAGAGTAATTAAAAATGGTCAACGACGAAATGTAAACTTTGTCTATCCGTTTGATCGACTGACATTGTTGGCGCATGAATTAATATTTACTTAGGATGGTTTTTATGCAAATTTTCAAGTGCACGCATTTTTCAGCTGTAGGCTAAACGACTAAGTATTCTAAAATATTCCAAAAATATGTTTGCCGACTTACATACATATATACATACATATATATATGTATGGCACTTATATATTACTCGTAAATACTCGGTATTTATTTTGGCGTGGGATTATGTGGATTTACCATTCTGTTCGTCTCGGGTTCGATACGAACTGTGTACTCGTATATTGCTCTCAGCAGTCAATGGCAGACATCCGAGTGCAGGAGAAAGGAGGACAATTTTTTAGTAACTTATCCTCCTATTCTTTGTATATATTTTAATGGACTTTTTTCTGACTTTAGGTCTTTAGTTTAAAAAATTTGTTGAATATATTTTAATCTATTTAATCTTTCCGCTTTAACTTTTTCATCTTCGACAGAGCGCATGAATTCCATTCCAGTAGAACCACTGGAAAAGTGTTTGTATTGATCATGTAGATGCTGCAACACATTTCTTCACAGTAGCGCCACTTGCAGAGGCGATGAGAAATTATTTCTTCTTCTTAACCATTTTTAAAGCTTCTGAGGTAAAGGACTCAACGATAGTAGAGGTGTCAACGAACTCAACACGAGATCGGTTTCAGTCCATTCTGTCTTGAAAAACGGCAAACTTTGATTTTTTCCCATCTTTTAGTAGCTCGCCTAGTATCCGTGGTATCCTAACCTATAATGTGTCTGTGAAGTAATCAATAAGGTCGAGATAACCAGTAAGACCACTTGAGTTATAGCAGTCGTGCAGAGATCTTCTGAGAGGACGTTATGAAAACCAATGGCTGTCTTTTCCTTTTGACATTGAAATTCCTCCCATATTAATTTAATAGTTCCGTCGCGATTTCTTCGATTCCGCAGATGGAAGGATATCAAGACATAAAACTAAATGCCAAAATTACAGAGGCATATCCTAACTTAATACTCGTTATAAAGTATTTAGGTAGGTAGGTGAAATGGTTCAAGTGCCGGTCTGGCACTCCTCAAGTAGCACTAATATAAAGTATTTACTAATGTTCTTTTTGAGAGACTGAATATTTATGCTGAAGACATCCTAGGCGGTTACCAATGTGGTTTCAGAAACAGCCGCTCAACGATCGATTAAGATTCTACTGTCCATCTGATATTTGACAGGTTTAACGAATATAACATTGATATTTGTATGTATTTTGCCCCTTTGTTGACTTCAAACAGGTATCTGACAGTATAGTTAGGAAACAAATAAAATACTGCTTTCAGAAAATTGGAATACCTTTGAAGTTTATTAATTTGATTCTCCGTACATTGTCGAACACACAAGTAAAGTGCTGGTGCAAGGAAACGTATCAGACCCAATTCAAGTCATATTTGGTGTAAAACAAGAAGACGAATATCATTTTTAATATTCAATCTAATGCTACACACCACTGTTCAAGAAATACTCCCTAATGGAACATTATTAAATAATGATTTTCAGATATGTGCCTACGCTGATGATATTCTTCTTATGACTAAAACAGAAACACTCTTACACGCGTCTTTAAACTGGTTGATAAAAATGCGAAGGCTCTAGGACTACATGTAAATACTGAGAAAACTAAGTACCAATAACACTACATGCGATGATCTAACTAAAGGGTTTTCCAATAACAGGTGTTACTTTGTATAGCCCGCTATTTCGGTAGATGTCATTTTGAAAGCTGTCATTTTTTGATATTTGACAAGTAGAAACTACGCCATTAATAAAAATGGAACGATGCACGCTTAAGCAATGCATTGAAATTATTAAAATTCTCTTTAAAAATGGTGAAAATTTAGCTGAGACGGTTCGTAAAACTCGAACATTTTTGCGTCATCGAGAAGCACCTTGTCAGACCGCAATACAGAAATTGGTGAATAAATTCGAGCTGTTGGGACAAGTTAGTGACGTGAAGTGTAAAACCCGTGCACGCCGCTCAAGAACAGCCGAAAATATTGTTGTTGTAGCTGAAAGTGTTGAAGAAAATCCAGGTTTGCCCATTCCTCGTCGAATTAGGTATTCCATAAACGTCATTACACCGTATTTTGCATAAAGATGTAGACCCACATCTTAAGGCTTATAAAGTCCGGTTAACGCAAGAACTCAAGCCGGCCGATCACCAACAACGTCGTGTATTTGCTGATTGGGTCGTTGAAATGAATGAAAATGATCCGGAATTTCATCGAAAAATCATCTTGAGTGATGAGGCCCATTTCCACCTCGGTGGCTTCGTCAACAAGCAAAATTGTCAGATCTGGGGCTCAGAAAATCCAAGAGTTATTGTTGAAAAGCCTCTCTATACTCAACGTGTGACTGTTTGGTGCGGTTTATGGTCCGGCGGAGTCATTGGACCTTACTTTTTCGAAAATGAAGCTGGGCCAATAGTTAATTGCGCTATCGAGAGATGATTAAGGATTTTTTATGGCCGGAATTGGATTGTATTGATCTGGACAACGTTTATTTTCAACAAGATGGCGCTACGTGCCACATAAGCCACGAAACCATTGATCTTTTACGGGAAAACCACCTCTTATTAGGAAACGCTTTATAAACAACTTTGTTTTCGAAAATATCACTGAATTTAAATACCTAGGTTTTTAAATATCAGCTATTAACAACAAAACCAAGCTCCAAACATAAAACTATTTAAATCAAAAGATTTGCTCACAGCCCAGAAAATAGGAATGCACACAACACTGATACGTCCGGACCTTTTATATGACGCAGGAATATGAACTCTGAAAACAAATGATATTCATCAAATGATATTGATATGGCGAAAGGCGTGTCTTAAGGAAATTATATGGTCCGGTTAAAACATTAGATGGCATTTACCGAGATTAAAGATTCTGTCTGGTTTCACTATTTTTAATCCAAATACGGCTCTTAACAATTATATGTGAAAACTAGCATCATTTAAATGTCCACCATCATGAGCCCATTTACAGTTAAAATCCGTGAAACAGTCGATTCATTAATGTCTAATTGTTGAGAATGTCGAGATATCGATGCTGAAAGTTGCTCAGCAACACTTTCCAGAAGCAGCAGCAATATTCTCAACAGAACGTTTTAAATATGCCAGTTTTATTTCTATCGTCGGCAAGTTTCTAGGAAATTTTTCACCAAAAACATCCCAAATTTTGTGATATATTGTTTTTAAATATCTACAATTTTATAATAAGTTTCGATAACTTGAACTCGTTGTTTTATCGTGTAAAATTGTACATCTGTCTACTTGACAAATGTCAAAGATGGCATGAAAAGAAGGTACCGTCTAGGAATTATTCACTACGGGCGCCACTTTGGCAATACCCTTTATTTACAAGTATAAGTATAGTTTGGTAGGGCTTTCTATGCATTTTACGTTGAGAGAATCATAGTGATTGCTATGTTGCCAAAGGCTACTCGAACCAAACGATTAAGTTTGCGCCGAGTGTCACCAGGATCCTACATGCTTGGCATTTGGTCACCGATTAGTACCATAGGATATTAGTTTAGATGGAATTCTCTACGTGTTAACAAGAAATCTCTGTCGGTCATAAAAAGTGTGAAAACTTGTTTGCAAACGTTATAGGCTGACAATTATAAGAGTTGAATCTTTTACAAATAATCATCCCTAGATCTACCGTCTCTTGTAGAAATCCAATTTCTCTTCTACCTAACTTTTGTTCTCGCGTAACGCAAATGGAGAAAGTACCTACCATTTGAGAATGAACTTGAACTCGAGGTACTTACATGTAACTAAATAACAAACTCATGAAATTATTAAGTGACACAATGATGGCACTCAGTAGAAAAGTATGAAATTTGTGATAAAATTTCGATAACATTTAAGTTTACAGAAGTTTGCTAAGCCCAAACGTCACATGCGTGTTTTGTTAAGAGCACAGCTACATCGACAAGTTGGCATTACGCCTTTATGCTGTATATAGTCACGCATCTACATCACCCATTACTCCCGCTTCCGCTCATAGTTCGTCAAAGTATTCAAAAACAAGCCATATCAGCACAACAAAAAATGCATACATAAATAATGCGTAAATATATATTGTACTATCTTACATACTTATGTATATGAGCAGAGAAGTGTTGTCAGTAGAAACTATTGCCGCTGGTGATGATGGCACTTGCGGTCTCAATAGTGTTGCGCGCCTGTAAATATGCATTCATTTCAATTTCTTTTGCTTTGAGCTTTGCATTCAACTCCGTTGACTTCCGCTTTCATCTTGAATGCCTTTTTGTTACTCATTTGCATATACTGTTCTGTGTTGGTATATGTATATATGCGTGTGTGTGTGTATTTTCCAGTAGTATGTGTTTAGTGCGCTTGGGCGCAGTAGTGTTTGCTTACAACGCTGCGATTTGCATTTCACTTTCATGCAACACAATAAGGTAATGTTGCTGCCTTGTTGAGTGGGAATTATTTGCAAGTGCTTTAATCACAGAATTGCTAATCAGTGTGTGTGTATGTGTGAGTGCTCTTGAGCCAATGACAACACTCGTGTACGCTAATAAATAGAAGTGAATTCTTAAAAGTGCTGTTAACAAAATGGGAGAAATATTATCAATCGAGCCAAAGTGTTGAATTTTAAAGCTGTTGCAATAATATCAGAATAAACATTTGCGGGCGAACGAGTTTGTGAAGATACAAGTATCATGCAGATCAAGTATCATTAAGAGCGTTTTTTTGATTTTTTTGATATTGTTGACTTTACAAACAATTATTTTAAAAACTGATCGATCTCTCATTTCCTACATTATATATATATATATATAATGTATATATATATAATTGGCGCTTTCACCCTTTTTGGATATTTAGCCGAGCTCCTTTTTCTATTTGTCGCATGCGTCTTGATGTTGTTCTACATGTGGCGGGACCTACAGTTTTAAGCCGATTCCGAACGACATATGGTTTTTGTTTTGTATGAGGAGCTTTTTCATGGCAGAAATACTCTCAGATGTTTGCCATTGCCTGCCGAGGGGCAACCGTTATTAGATTTTTTTTATCATTTTGCTATCCGTACTTTCAAATGGTAGTCATGCACCAACCCATTCGGTTATGGCGGCCGCCCATTTCTTATATTGGGAAAGAAGTTTGGGAAAATGTTCCACACCTTTACTGACCAAAGTTTTCGGATGGACACTCATTCGACGATCACCACCTTCATGAGCTCGCATCCCCTGAATGCAGTTATCGGAGTTTAACCACCACCCATAGCAGACGAAGATTCTGCTGTCGCGTTAACCCCCATACAAATACTTTATGGGTACTGTTGCTGGTTATTTTGTTTAGAATCTACCAACATGCAGTATATATCATAGAGTAGTCTCACCATCCAACAATATTGATCTATTAATCCCTTGAAATGTTACAAAACATTGAGTGCCATAATAAGTAACGCTATTCCAAAAAATACAATTTACTGCTGGTGACAGTTGTTTCTGATCATATTGTTTTCTAACCACAAAGTTCGCATTTATTGTTGGTAAGCCAGCTACTGGCGTTACAAAATAAAGTTTCCAAAGAAAATATCATATATTATTATTTTTCTTTTGCAAGCCGCTAAGTGAAGAAACTGTGTTAGTAGCAGCACTCAAAGAAATCAAATATCACGTTTTATTAACTATTTTGTAGGTTTCAAAAATTATTAAGAAGTATTAAAAAAAATAGATATTTTCATTTTCTTAGATACTAGAATAGATAAAAATGCATGAAAATGGTGATACCAACAAAAAACCATATATTAAAAAAAAATCGCATACGGCCATCGGGAAAGTCCTTCGGGAGTACAAGAATCATTTACGCATACGACAGGCCACGAGATGCGCCCAACGAGTAGCTCAAGTTCGAAGCTCTGCCTTTGTAGTTCTTACCATAGGAGACACCTTGTTTTACTTAAAGATACACAACGTGCGGAAAGGGGTCGAGATATCGACTTGTCCTTTTTTGCGATATGTTAAACCTTTATGCTTTCTATTTTATTACACTTAAGAAGTTTTCAACCAGACACAATGAATAATTAAAAAACGATCCCTTTTCGCAGCAATGTAGGCAAATTGAGGGCTTCTATTCAAGTGAACCAATAAATCAAGCACAGTATTACAGCTACTGAAGTTTTACTGCTGCGAAATACCGTTAGATGGAATAATATTTTGATAAAAAAAAAAATAAATAATTGGCGCTTACACTTCTGTTAGGTGTTTGGCCGAGCTCCTCCTCCTATTTGTGGTGTGCGTCTTGATGTTGTTCCACAAATGGAGGGACCTACAGTTTCAAGCCGACTCCGAACGGCAGATATTTTTATGAGGAGCTTTTTCATGGCAGAAATACGGCGACCGCTATTAGAAAAATGTTTTTATTAATTCTGTTTTCACCGAGATTCGAACCAACGACCTCTCTGTGAATTCCGAATGGTAATCACGCACCAACCCATTCGGCTACGGCGGCCGCCGTATATTTTGATACATATTTATTTTCGAGCAAAGTACAGACCTCACTTGATTTATAAGAAAACTTGAGTTATTTATTCCATAAAAATTAGTGCCTCTTATCAAATAAACCGGACGGTATAATATTTAATCATATATTTGGAGGTATCCTAAGATCAAAAAGTACCGGGAAGGCGATTTTGACTGTTTTCTTCGGTTCCCATTCCTTCCATCGGGTCAGACAGTCAATAAAGAATATTATTTATCCGTTTTGAAGCGTTTGAGAGATGCTGTACTTCGCAAACGGTCGGAAATGTGGGTAAACAATTCTTGGATTTTGCATGATGATAACGCGCTATCGCACTGAGTCCAAATTGTGCTGGATTATTTGACCAACCACTAAATAAATACCATAGTGCAAGCACCGTATTCCCCTGATATGGCCCCGTGCGACTTCTTTTTGTTTCACAAGTTGAAGTTACCACTTCGTGGAAGGAGATTTCAGTCGATAGAGAAGATCAAAGAGAATGCGACGAAGGAGCTGAAGGCCACACCTTCGTCGACTTACCAGTGGTGCATGGAGGACTTGGTTAAACGTTGGCACATGTGTGTTGCTTTAGACGGGTTATATTTTGAAGGAGATAAAATAAATTTGCCTGAAATTTAACTCGGTTTTGTTTTATTTAAACATTCCCAGTACTTTCTGATCATTCCCAGTACTTTCTGGTATATTCAGTTTTATTGTATTCCATAATGTTTAATTTATGTAAACAAAATTCCAATAGCTTTCATTTATAAAAAAATATACGATACTACTTGGAACATAATTGTGCTGGGTGGCAACTTATTTATGTGATATACTGTATGTGCGGTATGCGGAGGTACCTCGCACGACACAAACCATCTCTTTACTTTGCTGCATACAACTACTCATCTAACACCTTCCTTCCTTCCTTTGGTTCCGCGCTGTCGAAACAACTAATTTAATGGACCTACCGTTAGATAAGACTGACATTCGGCAACCTATTGACAATATCAGCCCATACCTCTCATAATGCAAGTGTACTGCTATCATTTTCTAAACTCTAGCTTAACTGCAGAGTCCATAGATGGAATAGTGGGTTAGATTTGGTCTAGATCCAACGATTGCCCTTTTTTATATACATACATACTTGTTTAATGTGGATGCATGCCAGTATATTGGGTTTCCCAGCAAACTCCTTTTTACGCATCAGGCATGGCGAAGAAAAAATATAAAGGATGGATAGATATCTTTCCCGTTGACCTGCTCTATTTATACCGATACCTCTTCGATGTTCAGGCGGAACTGGCTTCGATGAGCATTCATTTTTTAATTTCCATGTTTGTAATGTGAATTCACAAGATAAATACTGAAAAAATTAGCATTGTGCAAGATAAGGCATTGTGGACAGCGTACGAATATTATTTTGATTAAGATTGTAAATTGATTGACATTTTCAAAGCGAATTTATCTGTGTTGATGATAAATACCTTTACTACTCATTGACGCGCAACCACCTAACGGCACTTACACTATTCCGCCTTCACTTCCTTTTACGCTCCTTGATGAGCCTTTTCATCATACCTGTGCATACAGGGTGGCTGATGAAAGCCGCTACCAAAAAAAAAATTGAATAACTTTTTTTCTTTTTAAGTTATCTGTTCCATTTTTGTTTTAATTTGCAGATTGATCTTTAAAATTTATTAAAATGGATAACTGGGACACGCAAACAAGAATTTGGATAGTCCGCTGCTATCACGCACTGGAGTCCGTAGTTTTGGTACAGAGAGAGTACAGGCGGATGTTTGGCGGCGATCCCCCGAGCAGATGGACCATAATGAGACTGGTGAATAATTTTGCTGAGCAAGGAACATTCGCAAGGCCTTATCATCGAAACCCACCAGATCGGACGGAGGAAACGATCGCTGCTGTAGCTGCAGCTAGAAAGCAATCCAAGGGTTTCAACAAGAAGCTTATCTGCTCAACTTGGTGTCAGCCGACAGTCTTTGCAAACAATAATGCACAAAGATTTAGACTTATTTCCCTACAAAATTCAAATGGTTAACAAACTGAATGCAGCAGACTTGCCGATTCGCTTGGAATTTTCCCAGAAGATCCTGCAAATGGTGGAAGAAGACCAAAACATGTTAAACTGCCTTTTCATGTCTGATGAGGCCCATTTCGATTTAAACGGCAATGTGAACAAACAAAATTGTCGAATATGGAGTACTTCTAACCCACAGATACTCCACGAGACGGAATTGCATTCTCTTCGCGTGACAGTGTGGTGTGCGGTCTCTTCACGCTGTATTGTCGGGCCTTATTTTTTTGAAGAAAATGGTCACACCGTTACGGTTACTAGAGACCGTTATTTGAAAATGCTGAAAGAATTTTTCTATCCAGAACTACGCCGAAAGAGAATTCCTTTCAACTCTGTGTGGTTTCAACAAGATGGGGCAACGTCTCACATAGCCCAGACTGTTATGACAGAGTTGCGACGAAAATTTCCCAATAAACTGATTTCAAGAAACTCCGAATTTCGTTGGCCCCCCAGGTCGCCTGACCTTACTGCACCTGACTTTTTCTTGTGGGGTTTATGTAAACAAGAAGTTTATAAAACAAAGCCAACAAATTTGGATGAACTAAAACAATCCATTCGGGCAACAATTGCGGCTATTCCTGTCGCAACTCTCAAAGCAGCAATGAACAACTTTTTACTAAGATGCCGCACTTGTGTCAACGAGCATGGGGGGCATTTAAATTCAATTATTTTTAAAACTAGTTAAGCTACATTTAATAAAATTTAATGAACTTCAACTTGAAAAAAAAATAAATGAATTCCATACACTAAAAAAAAAGTTATTTGAGTTTCTTAATGTAGCAAAATTCATCAGCCACCCTGTATAATGGAGCAAAGCACTCTTGACGAATTGCCCTCAATATCCGATTTGCAGAAATGCAAATCACAAAACTACCTGTGTATGTACTTAAAATATGTGCATGTATATGTACATATGTACCTATATGGGAGAGCAAATCGAAATCGCTATGAAGAAAGCAAGAAAATCGAAGTTCAATACAACACTACATATTTTGGGAGGAAATCCAAAAGTGATAAATGTAATTGCTAGTCTGTTTACACCCACAAATAAACATTAATTTCAGATTTTTCTTGTTATAAATGTATTTATTTAAACTTGTGATTATGGTGTAGGGTTTTTTGTTTTCGTAAAAAATTGCAAATTTATTATAGTTTGGTGGTTTTGCATATTCCTTAGAGTATTTATGCGTCTGGCTGGATACAAGTTCTTGTGGCTGCATTGGTAATTCCGTCGATAAACTTAATCATCTCGCAGCTACTAAGCGTGGTTTTGTGGGTGTTGGTGGGTTTGGGGTACTGGCAGAAAATCCTGGTTTCAATCGATAATGCGAACAAAAACATGAACATGAACATTTTTTATTTTATTTTGTTTGACAAAAGCTTACATAAGAAGAAAATTATTACATAAACTAAAACTAACGCAGAGCTAGCTTCGGAGAGACGCAAAATTTATATTGATTGTTCTGGCTATTCATACGATTTAGCAGATAGTTTCAGTTCTTCCTTTTATCCGCCATGTAGGGTACTTTACAAACCAAATATATAACACAAATATATTTTTAAACTTCATATTTTAAGACGTATGATCAGACCAATGACCATACGTGGAACACTAGCTCAACATGCTACATGATGACTCACAAAAATGGTATACAGATGGATCCAAAATGTTTCAGATGGTAGGAGCAGGACTAGTGGGTCCTAGAGCACAAAAACCATTAATACTGAGTACAGATACTATAAATACAATTTTCCATGTGCAGCTTTTCGCCATAATGGAGACAGTGGAAATCGTATTCAAAAGAGGGTTCGAAAAAATAAAAATTTAAATACTTTCAGACAGTCAATCAGTCCTCAAAGTAAATAAATTTACGTTCAATTCAAAAGTCCTTATAGAGTGTAACAATGCACTCAAAAAACTGGCGACTCTTAATCAGGCTTCTTTGAATTGGGAACCAGGAGATGAAGGGCACGAAGGAAACGAGAAGGCAGACTTTTGTGCCCAAAATGGGGCGGAAGGGCCATTTATTGGACCAACCCCGTTTTTCTACTTTAACAAAAACAACATGAAACAGGAAACCAAAAAATGGCCCCAAATAAAAACCAGGGAATACTGGAACGGCACAAGCTGCCTTAATATCTCCAAAAAGTTCTTCTGTGAAGCAAATACAATAGGACTATCCAGCACTAGTTTATGCAGGTTCTGCTGTGATGAAGAAGAGTCTATGGAACACTTAATCACCAATTGTGAGGTATTAGTACCTCGTAACAACTAGAGGATAAAGACTTACAAATGCTCCCTCATAAGGAGTTGGTTTGATTCCTCGTAATACTAAATAATCAACTTTAAGCACTTAGGGGGGGCACAATAGATCAATTTGGTTGCAGTGCATAAAGGCCTTAGCCTAACCCGTACAACAATTACCATTACCAAGACTATAGCGTTTTAGAATTACTTCGACTTATCTAACATTTCTAACAATAATTAAATTAAATTACATTAAAATTGTAATAGTAAAAATAGAGATAGTGAAAGATAAAATGAGAATGAGTACATGAAAAAGAGGAAAGTGAAATGCCTCGATATCCAATCATCAGACTGTTTTAAAATATTTTTATAATTGTGTCTTGTAGTCCAGCCTTTATTGACTCAGGGCTTGAATTCCAGACTCTGACGGTGCTAATGAAAAATAATAAAGCTTAAAAGAGGGTAAGTAATTGTATTTTGGCACAACTAGACTATGGTGTCTCCGTGATCTGACTGATATCAGCCTCTCAAATAAATAAGTATGTGTCTCCCACATAAGGACTTAGTACTTAAAAATACAATTCCTGCAGACAAGTAATTTTTCAAGGCAACAATCAAGTATGCAGTTAAATGCTGCATTAAATTTATTCAAAAATACTGCTTGCATTTTACTGTATGAATACTGCCTCAAAGTAGGTGATAAGTGGCATAATTTTCAGTTTTCTCAGTCTAGCGTACACATTACTAAGCCCCCTATTTATATGATCACTACATGTAAGTTTAAAGTTCAGAATGAGTCCTAAATTATTTACTTTATCCACAAAGTTAAGGGAACGAGGTCCAATCCACAGCTTAAGAATATTACCAACAAATACTACATTATTGCTTATGTATAGATAAGACATATAACTTTGACGCATTCAAACATAGAGAATTTTCACTAGCCCAAACAGAGACAGCAGACAGATCACAAATTATTCTGAAACATAAATTCTCTCCGAGCGCAATACAAATAGATAAGCACAATTGTATATTAATACAGGGTGGCTGATGAATTTTGCTACATTAAGAAACTCAAATAACTTTTTTTTTAGTGTATGGAATTCATTTATTTTTTTTTTAAGTTGAAGGTCATTAAATTTTATTAAATGTAGCTTAACTAGTTTTAAAAATAATTGAATTTAAATGCCCCCCATGCTCGTTGACACAAGTGCGGCATCTTAGTAAAAAGTTGTTCATTGCTGCTTTGAGAGTTGGCACAGGAATAGCCGCAATTGTTGCCCGAATGGATTGTTTTAGTTCATCCAAATTTGTTGGCTTTGTTTTACAAACTTCTTGTTTACATAAACCCCACAAGAAAAAGTCAGGTGCAGTAAGGTCAGGCGACCTGGGGGGCCAACGAAATTCGGAGTTTCTTGAAATCAGTTTATTGGGAAATTTTCGTCGCAACTCTGTCATAACAGTCTGGGCTATGTGAGACGTTGCCCCATCTTGTTGAAACCACACAGAGTTGAAAGGAATTCTCTTTCGTCGTAGTTTTGGATAGAAAAATTCTTTCAGCATTTTCAAATAACGGTCTCCAGTAACCGTAACGGTGTGACCATTTTCTTCAAAAAAATAAGGCCCGACAATACAGCGTGAAGAAACCGCACACCACACTGTCACGCGAAGAGGATGCAATTCCGTCTCGTGGAGTATCTGTGGGTTAGAAGTACTCCATATTCGACAATTTTGTTTGTTCACATTGCCGTTTAAATCGAAATGGGCCTCATCAGACATGAAAAGGCAGTTTAACATGTTTCGGTTTTCTTCCACCATTTGCAGGATCTTCTGGCAAAATTCCAAGCGAATCGGCAAGTCTGCTGCATTCAGTTTGTTAACCATTTGAATTTTGTAGGGAAATAAGTCTAAATCTTTGTGCATTATTGTTTGCAAAGACTGTCGGCTGACACCAAGTTGAGCAGATAAGCTTCTTGTTGAAACCCTTGGATTGCTTTGTATAGCTGCAGCTACAGCAGCGATCGTTTCCTCCGTCCGGACTGGTGGGTTTCGATGATAAGGCCTTCTTGCGACTGTTCCTTGCTCAGCAAAATTATTCACCAGTCTCATTATGGTCCATCTGCTCGGGGGATCGCCGCCAAACATCCGCCTGTACTCTCTCTCTGTACCAAAACTACGGACTCCAGTGCGTGATAGCGGCGGACTATCCAAATTCTTGTTTGCGTGTCCCAGTTATCCATTTTAATAAATTTTAAAGATCAATCTGCAAATTAAAACAAAAATGGAACAGATAACTTAAAAAGAAAAAAAGTTATTCAATTTTTTTTTGGTAGCGGCTTTCATCAGCCACCCTGTATATATATACGCGTGAACGTTCACATACTTAAGCACAGAAAGAACATCTCTAAATAACAAAGAGCCTAACTAAAAGTGGACCGAGCATTTAACAGCAAGTGCTGACATACAGTTGTAAACTTCCATACATGAACGAAATAATCCGACCATGCTTGCTAAAACAGCTCGTGAGAAACCATTTAGATTTTACTATTAAAGTGTGTTTTTATTTTCTGATTTCTAATTTTTAAAGCACTATGAGTGAAATTTTCTCAAAACTCTGATGTGACTTAAATGCCGTTAATCACTGTCCAGCGATATCCAAAACAAACAAAAAAATATATAATTTTGTTGAAATTCTCTTAGTCTTGTATAATTTCAGAACAGCAAGCAATGCAAAAATCTCGTACTAAAAAATGTAAGAGTACGAGGGCACTTCTGTTGCGGAATTGCAGCGATCTCAGAGTCGGATTATCTTCCTACACTTCGTTGCAAGGGAATATACATATACACATGAGCACAGGTGTAGCAATTTTCGCAGATATTGGATACATTTTCTTGCATGTGTTTTGTTGTTGTGTCATTGCACATATATGCAGGTATTACTTACATTACATTTCCGCTTTATGACATTTTTCATTATTTACTCAGTGCAGTAGTCTCATTCAACTACAGTTGACTTATTCTTCACCTCCGTGGAATTAATACACATGCTGCACCTGAGCCAATTTTCATTTAAGGGGTAAGACCACTGTAGAAATTTCAAAAAATTGATTTTTTTTTTATAAGCTTAAAAAATTCTTTGAACCTTTTAAAATACAGAACAAAAAGTTTTATACGTTACCGAAGTTTATTTCATAAATATTTTTAGCTTTTAACCAAGCGTTAGTGACTGCTACCTAACGACTTCTCCAAATTTCCAAACTTTAAACGCGTTTTTCTCAAAACACGTTTTCTGAAATTGGCACGCAGCATAACTCAAACAATTTTAAATATTTTTAATCAGGTTTTTCACTACGTCTGTATAATAACCTTCTTAAGAGAAGAGCGTAGGGGATTTTCGATAGATTAATTTAAACGATTGTTATAATTATTTAAGTGCCGTTTTTTTAGTCCAAAATAGAGTTTTTTCCTTCAAATGCTTGCTAATTCCGCAAAAATAAATATTTTTTAAATCCCCTACGTGTTTCTCTAGCTATTCTTATCTAGATTAAGAAAAAAAATGTTTCTTTGTTCCAGATTAAAATTTGCACCCTCTGTGCTGCGTGCCGCGGAGCTCCTTCAAGAGAAACCACATTACAAAAATGTCTCCAATGCCGCCATTTTGTAAAATTTTTCGATCAAACTTTGTAGTTTTGTATTTTAGTATATAAGTAATAACTTCCCAAATCAGAGTGATTGTTTTCCCTTTCCTTCTATACAAAAAAATTCTTTAAAAATCGTGTTTATTTTACGCGTGTACAGTGGTGTTACCCCTTAAACCAGCCATCATTTCTTTCGTGAAGTGCTCTGAGGATTAATCGAAAGATGCATGAACGTGAGCGCTCTGTGTGAGGTAATATAGCTGGAGCTTCATTAGGAGTAGCAGAAATTTGAATTGCCCTCCTAATGCAGGTCTTTGAAATTTAGCGAAATCGTGATTCGGATCTATGTCGCGGAATCATAGTAGATTGGTCCTCTCGGAACGCTTTCATAATGCAAAGCCTCACCGAATATTTGAACGATGTCAGATACCCTTAGTAGGGCGATTAATTAATTTTATGATTAACAATTAAAAATATGATTTATTCCAAAACAAAAGCCATATAACTTAAAGTTTTAGACTTTGTCCAAAATTTTAAAATATCTAACAAATTCCTATTAAAATTTCAAAATTTTTAGAAAGATTTCGAGTAAGCAGTTTTATAGTCAATTGAATTTTGTGACAATGGCTGAAGCAATTTTTTTGCTGATGGTGTTATGCATTTTCATCCATATAATGAATGCTCGAAATTTTTTATATGGAAAAATACCTAAATACCGTCAGTAAATTAAAAAAAAATGCAATTTTTGAGTTACTTCAAAACTGAGCTTTATTAAGGACATGCAATAGGAATTTTCTCAATAATTTCATATAAATTATCCAATGCACTCCTTTTTTTATTTTGATTTAATATCTGTCCTAACATCGTTCGATAGATGTTCAATCAGATTTAGATCCACTTCATAATGGTGCAATTTTGATCTCCTAGGACCTGCTTTGCTCTGCTTTGAAGTACGTTTTAGATCATTATTGGCTTGTTCATTCTGCAACAACTTTGTTTTCTGCGTAGTGTAGATAATAATTTTCGTTTACGCTGACTTAGATATGATGATGCATAATAATACTTAACGGTATATTATATTAGTCATAGGCTATAAACTGTCATATTGAAACTGGTCTTGGGCTGCGTACTGTCATATTGTAACCAACTTTTTCTTTCCCAATGGGTTTTACATACTTTTCGTTGAATTCTTTCCCGATAGTGCATCTACGACAACTTTGCCTTCTTTGTAGGGGAGACAATAATTTTTCAATATGTTGACTTAGATATATTGATCTAGAATAATATCACAGGCCTGCGAAATTTAACTTTTTTCAGTTTCTAGAATGGCTGTACTTGTTTCTTGTAGTTTTTTATGCGCTGAAAACGAATATGACCTTCAAAATGCTCCACCACGTCAGGATTTTTGGTAAATGAAGCCTAAAAGGTCAAAAAATGGCCATTTTAGCTATTTTTGATAATTTTTTTTGGGATAGAAATTTTTTTTTTCAATTTTCGACGAAAAGGTCGCATAGTACAACTCTTTAGCTTTAAAACCCATTTTTTTTAAATTATTGTACGATTTTTTAAAAAAAAGTTATGACATTTTGAAATTAACAGTTTAAGTTACGCCAATAGACGTTATACCCAACGTATACGTAACAGTACAGCCATTCTAGAAACTCACCCTCGCAGGACTGTGTATTTAATGATGTATTATATTAGTCTTAGGCTATCAACTGTCATACTCTAATCATCTTTTTCCGTTCCCAATTAGATTTACATACTTTTCGTTGAAGTCTTACCCAGTTCTGCTCTAAAATATGATATGTACCTGCATATATTTTTTCATCCCATCCGAAACAGTTATCGGATAGTTTTAGTACACAAAATACTTTCATCTCCTTCGGAAGTCTTGTCCTAATTCCATGTTACAAATGGTGTACTACGCTGTTTACCATTCCGAACTAAAACATGGTATTAGCTGCTGGCGAGAAACCCAAACAACAAATTAGAACCTCTTTTAACATTGCAGAACAATGTCATAAGGAAAATATTCAAAGCAAATTCTCGCGAGCATTCCACTGAATTTTTTAAAACTCTTAAAATTTATACTTTTACAAGGTTTTAAAAATATTTTTTATAAAATCTGATCCCATATAAAGTCATTGCAATCTATAAATTTTGGCTGCCGTTCCTGCCATTGAGTCAACACATTACATTTTTATACCATATAACTTATTTAACAGTTGTCCTTATACTATACGAACCTTAAGAAATCTACGATAATTTCTGCAGCTAGTGACCAGACTTCGTCTCGATGTTTTCCCACAAATGGAGAGACTTACAAATTCCGTATTTAAATGCCCGCTACTGCATATGCATGGACCTTTCCATTAAAAAAGGAATTTCTTTAGCTCCTCATACACAGCTGGGCTTATTTAATTTTAACATCGACCCGCCCTAATGGAATACTTTTTATTTCCATAAGATATGCGAATAAGTTATCAAGTATTACTCATTGCCTCACAATCACTGTGTCAGCGCAATACGAGCTTTATCGAACTCTTGCCTATATATTTGGCAATATATTACAATAGGTATGTTTACTCGTATCATTTTCAACTCACCAGTCCAGTATTTGTATTTTAAAGGTCTATATGTTTGAGAGGTGCCAACATTACTTTAAACAGGAAAAAAATTAAATCGGCTTTTACTAAGAGTTGAATGGCATATGTATATATGTACATACATAGGTATTTGCTGTGATGTACATATACATATCACATTCTAAATTGAAATGCCGTTCCAAAAGGGCATTAGTTTTAAATACTTGTAGGAGTATCATCTATGTATGTATGTTTAAATGCATTCACACTTATCGCCATTCGTACATATCTACAAATGAGTTGGTACATTTGCATTATTTTCACCATTGTGTGTGGAGAGCATTGTGGTTGGTCATGGTTAGCTGATACAACAACAACGGCTAGCTCGCATTGTACTTATACTAACAACAGTGTCGACAACATTTACAGTAGTAACAATAAATAATGGATATTATCAGTCTGCGCATGTTGAATTGTGTCCTACACAACAGACTGCTACATTTCGTATTTAAGCTCGGCGTGTGCAGCTGCGTTTGGACGTGCTTGCATATGCATGTGTAAGTAAATATATTGCAATTGTATAGACGGAGAGGCATAGGGATTGCCTGTTGGTAAGTAAGCCTCTTTGGATGAATTTTCCTCGCGTCTCATCTGGTTGCGAGAAGTTTTTAGCATTTGTTTATTTTTCTTGTAGCCTAGTTTCCGATGGGATGCAAAATGTTTTGTTTTTGAAATTATGACATTTTTTTTTTAAATTCGAACAATGTATTTAAAGCACACATACGCACCTAATTGTACAAGCATGTACATATGTATTTAGATATAAATGCATTCAAATGCAACCAAAGTTGGTTAAAACGAGGTGTCATTACATATGGGAATTATGTGGTTTGACGCATTGGGAGAGTTTTATTGTTAAATATAACTGCTCGCCTTTGCCTTCACTAAAGATTCTCTTGCTATAAACACAACTTTAAGTTATTTTCGTAGAATGTGAAATACCATATTTACCTCAGGGCATTGGCTAATGGAAATTAGGAAGCCAGCTCGAAATGAATGAAGTGTTTTACATGAGTTTCGCAATTTACTATATGCAAATGGAATGTCATATCCGGACTGTGTGTATGTACACATGTAGCATATATATATATAGTATACGAGTAAATATGTATACGCAACCAATGTTTTAATGTTTGGCATTCAAATGTTGTTGTTTGTTGCTGTCATTGACTTGTGTGCCTCGCAAATGTATGTGCGTACGTAGAATGTCTGTGTTGTTTTGGCAACATTTTGCGGCAGTGGTGACAATTACAATTTTACTAAGTGCAAAACAAATATTTGTCTGCTTTAGTTAAGCCATTGTCATATGTTTGCCCACAGATGCATTAAAAACAATTAAATACCCTGAAAAGTACAAAAAAACGATTGATGGTCATGAAAGTAATGATAAATAATTGCAATAATATTGGTTTTAGTTTGGCTATGTTACGTTTGAATTGTGATTAAAATTATGGTTAGAAGTCTAACCTCACAGATGATACAAAATATGTAAATAAAGTGGCGGCCGCCGTAGTCGAATACGTTGTTATGTGACTACAATTCGGGAGTGCGAAGGTTTGAATCTGCGTGCATGAAGCAGCAAAATGATGGAAAAGTGTTTCAATAGCTTTAGCCCCTCGGCAGGCAATGACAAATCTCCGAGTGTCTTTCTGCCGTGAAAAAGTTCCTCATAAAAAACGATTTGGCGTTCGGAGTTGGGTGAAAACTATAGGTCTCTCCATTTGTGGAACAACATCAAGACGCACACCACAAATAGGAGGAGCAGCTCGGCCAAACACAGAAGGGTACGCTCCAACTATTTATTTACTTATTTAAATACGAGTTAGAATATCGGTAAGCATAAAAATGGACTGAAAAATATACCACACATACATACATAGTTAAAATGGCGTTATAGCCTAGACGGCGATTACCGGTGCAGTTAATTCTGATTAAACTTGTAGTGTGACAGACGGTTGTTACGCGGATTAGTGAACAGTTGATTTGTTTATTGAATACTTTTGTCACTAAAAGATGAATCGATGGCAACAAATTCTGGTGTTAGCTGCCCTAATGCTAAAAAATAATTATTTATTTAAAAAATCTTAAATTGCAATTTCTCAAACTGCTCCGAAATATCAAAATTTAATTAATGTAATTTCGAACGTCTTAGTGCTAACTAGAACTGCATATATAACATCTTCGGACAGAGAAGGAGATATCTGGAAAATTGTAAGTTTGGTATTATATTGGGTTGGCAACTAAGTATTTGTAGATTTCTCTCATAGATGGCTTCAGTTGAATTTTTAGGTTTGCACACGTAGTACTTGATAGTTGGCAATTCAGCTGCAATTCAGTAAAAAAAGTTTTTTGATCGGTTGCGTAGTTTTCGTCTGGCATTTTTGTCATATTTTGCTTGTTTATTTCCGCAAAGGTAAAACCGCATCGCACGCTCATAAAAAGTTTTGTGCTGTTTATGGTGACGAAGCCTTAAAAGAACGGCAGTGTCAAAATTGGTTTACCAAATTTCGTTTTTGTGATTTTTCACTCAAAGATGAAAAACGCTATGGTCGTCCAGTTGAAGTTGATGACGCCCTAATCAAAGCAATAATCGATTCGAATCGTCACAGCACAACACGTGAGGTTGCAGAGAAGCTTCATCTATCATATACATGCATTGAAAATCACTTAAACGAACTTGGCTATGTTCAAAAACTCGATACATGGGTTCCTCACGAACTGAAAGAAACGCATTGAACGCAACGCATTAACAGCTGCGATTTGTTAAAGAAACGTAATGAAAAGGATCCATTTTTAGAACGACTGGTAACTAAATCGTCCAGCAGGTCAGGTGAACCAACTCAAACAACATCAAAAGCTGATATTCATTAAAAGAAAATTTTATTACCAGTTTGGTGGGATTACAAAGAATTGTCTACATTGAACTCTTACCACCCAACCGAACGATCAATTCTGATGTCTACATTGAACAACTAACGAAATTAAACAATGCAGTTGAAGAAAAGCGGCCCGAATTGACAAATCGAAAAAGTATTGTATTCCATCATGACAATGCCACACACACCTTGCCACTGTTTTGCCACATCCACCATATATATAGTCCTGACCTTGCACCATCTGATTACTTTTTGTTTCGATCTTTACAAAACTCCTTGAATGGTAAAAATTTCAATAATTATGATGATGCCAAATCGTGCCTGATTCAGAGTTTTGCTAATAAAAGCCAGAAGTTTTATGAACGTGGGATTATGATGCTGCCTGAAAGATGGCAAAAGGTCATTGATCAAAATGAGTCATACATTATAGAATAATTACTTAGTTGCCAACCCAATACAATATATAGGGATGTTATTCATATTATATATTCATGCTATAAAATGCATACTTCTGCTGTGGTCATCATATAGTTCCAGAATTCTAATGCTGCAAGGATTGTTTTCAGTCTTTGTTGTTCTTCTCTTTAAAAGTTTATTATTTTTCATTCACAATATATATTAACTATCGGCAATGCTTCCATCGAGTATACCTCTAATACGTATAAATTATGAGAACTGAATTTAGTTGTCAATCCGCAGCAGATTCTGCTTCGAAAAGTTTGAGAGCCGGAACGTTTATACTTTACTACTCAATTGCCTACTTTGTCCAAAGTAGCACTTGTTGGCAAGAGAGATTCTCTAAATAAGCGAACTCTCTTACTACCACAAACTCTCTTACTACCACAAACTCTCTTACTACCGCGAACTCTCTAGTAACATCGTGGCAAATACGCAACTCCTTTTCGTGCTGTCGAATCATCATCATCTTTTAACGCTAGAGCTTCTTGTGAGCTTTGACCTGCTGTACGTAGGACATCCAAATATCTCGGGTGTTTACGACCTTTTTCCAATTCTTTATCCGAAGTTTGTCGATGCGATCCTCTAGTTCATCGGCCCATCTTCTACTCGATCTACCTTTTACTTTAGAGTTGAACGCTCTGGCTTCAACAATTTCCTTATGCGTCCTTGTATCGTCCATTCTTGTTAAAAGACCCAGCCATCTTAACCGCAAGGTTTTGATAAAACGTGTAATATTTTTGCCATTCATAATCTGGTCTAGCTCGTCGCTCCACCTTCTCCGCCACTCGTCGCGAATTTCTTTTATAATTTTTCTGAGTATTGCAAACTGTCGAATGAGAGAAAAAAATGATATTGAGGTTTGGTTTATTGACTGCATTTCCTACGGAAGTTCGATTTTAAGTCATTTTTAATAAAAGACGGCACCGTTAACTTAAATGGCATTTTAGGGTATGAGGTGGTATACCGTAGCCTTGAAAGTAAAAGTATGTTTAGTTTTTTGAAGTACATATAAGCGAAATTAATATTTTATATACATTTTATTTAGCAAATGCAAATGCAATAATCAGATAAAGCTTTTGATGAAATGAATGGAAGATGGTAACCTACTGTGAAAGAACAATTAACTTTAATTTAAATTTATTTCTAATTTTATCTCTTTAGTTATAACTTCTAGAACAGTTGCGATTAGTAATGGCTATGGATAATATAATTTATTTTATTTATTTATTTACAAAATTTTATTAGCCATTTATTTCGGAGATACGAGTACGTTTTAATAATTAAATACACATTTTCTTAAAAAAAGCCACCCTAAACCAAACACAATATAAATACTTAACCAACAAATGTAAATCAACATAATCACGACAATAACGATTGTGCTTCGCTCACTTTTAAAGTGTGCATGATATGTCATAAGTGCTTAAGAGGTTAATATAATTTGTGGACGACATTGCGTATGAGTAACGAAACTCAATAGCCAAAAAGCATCTAAATATTTTACGAATCGCTTCAAAGTTCATTTTAATAATATAATTTCTAGTTTTAGGCTAATATATTTATCTTTATAGTCTTTTATGTAATAGGTACATTGATAGTTTTAACTAATTTGTATAGTCAGGTGTGCAACGAAATTTGATACCACAATTGTATAAGTATACCATAAAACGTAAAGTCTCCTTTAAAACGATGCGAGATATAAATCAAATTAACCAGAAGTAATGCCAAAATTCATGCTTCAGACAACACTAATTAAACTAAAAATTGCATACATATGTATGACTGATTCCATGTCAAGTGATTCAAGTATGGCATTGTTGTGGATTCTACTAAAAATAGGTTTGTTTGTTTTTTAATTTTGAAAAACACGCAATAACTCTTAGATTTACTCATATTGAACATTTTGATAAGGATTTTTTAAGGTGAAATATTTTTGGTTCTTTTTAAAGTTTTCTTAATTTTTTTTTTTGATTTTTGGGAGGAGATATACTATGATATTTAATTTTATGCTAAAACTTGGTTTTTGTGTTATTTGAAAAGCACTCCCTTCAAGTTTCATAAAGGGTTAGGGGTAGTTAGAATTTTCAAAAAATTTGATTTTTTGTTTTTAATTTTCTTAAAGTATAAAATGTTAAAAATTCAACAATTAACGAAGGGCGCTCGGGCGCTCCGGAGCGTTCGTCAAACCACCCCTAACCCCAGTTCAGGCTAAAAAACTTTATACCAGGAATGTTACCATTGAATAAATCTCAGAATTATAAAATTTTTCTCAACATTTTTTCAGTTTACTTGTTATTACTCGTATACTCAAGCCTACAAATCAATCAATTTTTAGAAGAATTGAAAGAAATGCAGACTTGAATCACTTGGCATGAAACCACTTATATGTATCACTAACTATGGCTGCAAGGGTTTATGTGTGACCACCATAAACTGACCAGGCAACCTCCGGGTGTATTTCTGCCATAAAAAGGTAATTATAAAAACAAGCCGAACAACATAAATTGGAGGAGGGGTTGGCCCAAACATTTTGCAAAGCGTGCATGTGCCACTTATATTTGTATGTATACATATTTGTCTAAAGATAAATAATTGTAAAATGAGAACTGAAAAATTTTACTTTACCAGAGATGCTTTTGGTTAGATGGTTTTATTAATCATAAGGAATAGTGTTTTTTCTGAGTATTGCATCTAATCAAATTTTTTAAGAATGTGGTCGTAAGTAAAAAAGGCCTTTATAGATTGAAATTGGACCTTTGGAAAAAAACTATATTATTTTTCATTGCTGTATTTTATCAACATCATCATTCGCATTACAGCATTGCTCGATCGATTCTCTGCACAAGCTTGCGATTCGCAATATCTGCAGGTCAATTGTTACCTCATCAATGCAGCGTATACTTGGCCTCCCTTGTCTTCTGTATCCAATCAGTAGTGTATGAATCACTCTGGTTTTGGGCATTCTGTAGTATGCCCCAACCATCTTACTCTTTGATTTTTGTATATTATTTATTTGTATTTTGTATTACATTTTCTTGATGTATCATTGCATCGAGCCTGTCATTATCTTCGATATATATCTTCATATTATTCGGTATGTCCCGCCATCGAGTCGCAAGGGACCATATATTTTTGGTAGTGCCTTTCTTTCAAATCCCAGTATTTGGGCTGCCTCAATTATCCATACCACGCTGCTCTATGTTAGTATGGGCCTCACCAGCGCTTTATATATATAGGGTGGGCCATATAAAATTTCTTTTTGAATCGGCTATAAAAAAAAACTAATCAATATTTTTTTAAACTTTTTTTTTATTTTGAAGATTGAACATTGTCATTTATGAATGAAAAATAATATCGTTCAAATGACTACCACGACTGGCTTTACAGTAGGCCATTCGATCAACCCAATTTTTAAGCACATTTTCGATTGTTTGGGCTCATGAATGGCAACTTCGATTTCGTGTTTTAAAGCATCAATAGTCTTTGGATGGTTCGCATAGCATTTGTTCTTAACGGCTCATCACAAAAAATAGTCCAACGGGCTTAAATCACAGCTCCGA
Source organism: Anastrepha obliqua (assembly GCF_027943255.1). Lineage (NCBI taxonomy): Eukaryota > Metazoa > Arthropoda > Insecta > Diptera > Tephritidae > Anastrepha > Anastrepha obliqua. The sequence continues at coordinate 98,949,093 of NC_072892.1, read as the reverse complement.
GGCGGCCAATTGAAATCGAAATTTCGGCTGATTATTCGGTTTTCAAAAACAACTCTTTGAGCATGTCACGATAACGCTCGCCATTTACTGTAAACGCGGCTCCTCGCTCATTTTAGAAAAAAATGGCCGCCAGACCAAAAACCGCGCCAAACAGTGACTCGTTGTGGATGCATTTGCTTCTCTACAGTAACGTGTGGATTTTCTGAGCCCCGAATCCCACAATTTTGCTTATTGACCTACCCACCGATGTGAAAATGAGCTTCATCAGAAAAGAAGAAGAAGACTCACCACTTTGGAAATAGGTTTTGAATATTTCCCAATTTCGTTCCAGCTTATAGCGTCCCATTACGCAAATGTCAAACCTTTAAGTAAATTATGAATACATTTGACATGTCATTTGCGTTACCATTCTCAAAAAAATAGGTGGTTCAGTGGTAGTCTCATGGCGTGGGGCTACTTCACTTGGTGGCATATTGGTCCATTGGAACGAATATTCGAGATAATGAAACAAGACGACTACTTGAGTATCTTATATAGTAGGCCAATTTGCCGGACTATGCTGACCTAAGCGCATATTCAACGGAATAGGTTATGTTTCAGCAAGACGCGAAAGAATTTTTTCTCATGTTTGCAATATCTTTTTTATTTTTAAATGTTTTGTAAGCTTCAATTAATATGATTTTTATCTTAATAAATGAAGCATTTAACCTAAAAATTTGATAAAAAAATGACTCATGACAAAAATGCATGAATGTGGCAAACATTAAGCCAATTCTGCTCGCTACTGCACATTAATAATAAAAATATTTTCGAGTTTCTTTGCCCACCACTGTATATGGTATTTCAAAAGATTTCTCGTTGCGGCAAAAGTGAGGACATGACGTAAAAAATGGCCATTGCTCTAATTTTTTCGCACCAGTCAGACAGGGAAGCGCACAAAGAACACAAAGTGCACGAATACACACACTTTTCTGTAGAAACACACGCGTATACATACAATAAGACATAATATAGTAAAATGCAGAAACGAAAGTCATTTCCATGCGAAAGTGCCGAGCGATGGGTGAGTGAATTCCCAGAGATGCGCAATATAGTACAACGTTATGGAGGCAATGCCATCGTCAACCGTGCAGTTGGGACTGTGAATGCCGATGGCTGATGGCGACACGTTTTCCGCTTCGGCGTTAACAGAGCGCACGCCGTTGTGTGTGTGCTTGTATTTTCCTGTTGGCTTCTAGTGTGTGGTCGATTTATAAATAAACGCCGCCAGAGACACAATTTAATTCGCATTGGCGCGTGCCGCGAGCTCGGTGCATTTGGGTTTTATTTTTGTTATTTTTTATTTTATTTTACGCTCTGCTTTATATTGTGAGCCTATCCATCGAGCGGTTGACTGACTGCTGGCGTCTGGCGACTGGACGTCACTTTTATTTCATATGATGCTTGTGTATGTATGTGTGTTTGTAGTGCGAAAGGCTTTTGAATCGAGTCTGTTGCTCCTTTGCCGCTTATTCACATGCAGCAACATCAGCAAATATCTGCGCAATTATCTGATGTCAGTGCACAACTGCACACATCCATGCATATAACACATAAATATGCACATTTGTTAGGTGCACTTGTACGTGCCACTTCAAGAAGATACATATAGGTGTATTTGTAGTGGCGGCATGAGTGCGTTTCCTTTTTCACTGTTGCCACACAAAGGGCAATATTCGATGGGAGTGCACTCAAGCTCGATGAGTAAAAGTTTATTGAACTCCACTCGACTCGATAAAAAAAAACAGAAAACACAAATAAAACTAAATAGAGAAAAAAGTGATGCGAGGTGCATCTACCTTTCAGTGCAATACGACACACACATACATACTTATACCTCCTTTTTGAAAGTGATCCAGTCCAAAGGAGATTTGATTATACAAGCGTGCCAACATGTGTGTACGTATATATGTAGTTGTGTAAACATATGTACTTATAAGGCTCAGTGCTGGTGTGATTTACTTCCTGACACCTACAAGCGGTCGTTGTGGCGCACATAACTTCTTCTGGCAAGGCCGCCACTTGAGCAATTCATCTGCTATTTTTCATCTACAATTTAACTCTTATAGCACTTTCAGAACTCTATGTTCGTTTATCAGTCAGATGGCAAACTCATCCCTGCAAAATTCTTTATTATAACTGTCAGTTTGCAAGTCCAATTTATATGTTGTTTTTATTATTTGTTTGAAAATGTTGAAAGTGTTTGTAGAGACTTACAATATTTCATGCCACTTACCACATGCAACAGCAGCCTCATAAAACGATTTTTATTTTTACAAGTTTTTAATTACTTAAAACTTGTAGAAATAGCAGCAGTTTCATATAGGCTAATGTTGTTGTTAATAGCTGCTTGCCATAAGTGTAGCCAAGTACTTTTGGGTGCGTTGCAATACATTGCAAATTTTAATGTACATTTTTGATGTACGCATTTTTACGATTTTTAACTAAAATTTTTAGGCGTACGACTTCTGTGTTAGATTGACATGCACTTATATGTGTGTGTATGTATGTACACGTGTGTATTACGGCGTATAGAATTGTTCTAGGAAAAATAATCAAAGTTGAGTCAGTTACTTTCGAAATTTATACAAATACGAAAAAACCATAGTAATACTTATTTAGCACAATTTATATTTTATTTTCATATTTTAATGTTAAAGTTAAAATTTTTTTTCCACAAAAAATTTACACCAAAAAAGCAACCATTAATGAAAGTTTAGTGCCGACTTAATAGGAATATGAAAAGTTTGTGATCTCTATTTCGCTATAAAATTTCTTCAGGGAACAGTGCGTAGCTATTTTACTTCATTTTATTCAAATTTCAAAGGAAAATCGACGAAAATGTTAAAAACACATTTATGTGTACTTGAGTTGTATGAGCTATTCGATATTACAGAATGGATAGGGGTATTCATGATCTGCCACAGAGTCTGATAAAAGAACAAATTTTGACACAATCTGACACGCTGCATATAAAGTAAGAATTAATAAAAGTTTTTTTTGTAATTTGAGACAGGAAATCGTCGATTTTTCTTTTTAAATTCGGTTTAAATGATATTATATTGCACTCAAAGGGCAAAAATCGGTTTTTTGAAAAAAAATCAGTGAAGTGAGTCTTAAGTTTCACTAGTCCCAAGTTGAATTACTAAATTCTTTCAGTTGCAGTTCTATATCCCCGTAAGTTTTCCTTTGATTCACGGTGTATAAATTATATCGGGCAGACTATAAGGCGAATTAAAATTCATTCAATGCTTAAAAGAAGTTTTGTAACAGTTTTGTGTACATTGAAGCCTCAGTTGTGTACTATAAAGAAAACCCGATACATTCTTCAATGCGACGCACATAAAAATTCAGAGCCAGCGGAAAAAAAGAGTTAAATACAATATTGATCTCCAATGTCAATGCAGTGACGTTCTGGTACGATTGTTGCCTTTTATATTTGCGCCCAATATTGATAACACAATAAAATAATAATTAGTTTCAGAATATTCTTCTTGGAAGTCAATGCACTTCCCCATTCACTTGAACCAGTTTTCGAAGCAAAATAGTATAAAATACCCATTAATTCCATCTTTTGAGTCCTCAAAAACTGTCTTATGTGTGCCGATACGTGAGAGTTTGCATTGCCTTGGTAATGACTCGTCTTCGGCGTTTGGTTTCCCGTAATTCTCCAGAAACCTGCGGCATTCCACAATAATTGTATACCACTCAGAATCGACTGTTTTAAAAAAAACAGACAGCCATTTGCTTTGAGTTGCTCTTCCGTGAAAAACTTTTCTTAGATTAAGCTCGTCTTAGAACACCCATACTATCGATTTTTTTTTCCTGCTCATGCATAGATCCAAAAATCGTCATCTAGTACAATGTCATAGGCCTGCTTTGAATCACCATGCGACTAAATTTCTTCAACATCGACACGAGCTCTTTTTTCTTGCGCAATCGCCATATTAAGCGATATCTAACGAGAACAAATCTCCTTGACGACCAAATGGTTGTGCAATATTGATATAAGCTGGTGCCATTAATGCCCAAGGATGTCTCTATCTCCAGATATGTAACATGTCGATCTTGCGTTATCAGTTGACGCCCAGCATCGATTGTTTCTGGCACAGCAATTGTTTTTGGTTGTCACCTTCACGAAATTCAATTTGCAAGTATCGATAGCCATTTTGAATCGCTGGTTCAAAGTCGAAGTAAGTTGATTAATCAGGGGTGCATTATATCGAAAATCGATAATCGACATCGAAAATCATAATAAATCATCGCACGAAAATTTTTGTTGAAAACCAGCCTTCGTAGTACGCACGTCAAAGATAAAACGCTCTTTGGTAGGTAAATCGCGTTGATAAAAATTGCGGAAATTGAAAGGTATAGAAGATTAGTCAGAAAACTGTTTACAACCATTTGCGTAAGGCTGCTCTCAAGAAGTAACTCGATGCATCGAATGGGTGGCGTAAAATTAATCATCCAATCTAGTTTTTGAATAACTTTTTTTTATTAATTAAAACACATGGTTTTGAGTGATGGAAATCTCTATTTTAAACTTAACGCACTCCATTGATTTCTGTTTATATACTGCAGCTGTCTAGTTCACAAGTGTCAAATATGATTGACATACAACACCATTTGAAAAAATTATAAATCTTCCGATAGGGTGAATAATTTTGCGCCACGTTGTACTGCGTTAAGATGACAAACTTCCACAATTTGTTTGTTTCTCATTTAATTTTAATATTTTGTTTTTATGAAAATATAGTTCATTCTTCTACAAAACGCCAATAAATACCACATTAATATAAAGTTTCTTTGTGAAAAAAAAACAAGATAAACAAATTGTCATCAAAATTTCACTCGTTTTAATCAGCATTGTCACAAAAATTTCTTCTCTGCAGTTTTATAGCCAAATTTGGTGTAATAAAGTCTAATATATAATAAAAAAATATAATAAAATTGGAGCATTTATTTATTTAATGCAGTTTTTACTCTTATGTTTATATGCATACATATAGCATACATGATTTTTATTTATCTGTATTAAAATGAAGCTCTGCCAGCCACTCATGAGTAACCTGGGATAAGTTTTGTTCAATCTCAATAATATTTAAGTCAGATCTAAGAGATGCGGGAAGTAACACTTATACCACATTTAAGCGAGTTTTATTAAGATGTTATTGATATACATGGCCTTACCCAAAAGTGGGCGTGGCACCGCAGATTTTTATATACCTTATTTATACTAACTTTTAGTAATTTTGCTTCATTTCAGAGATACTAAGTTTTTTATTAAAAATTACCGTTACTTGACAGGTGGGCGCGGCTATTGACCGATTTTGCCTATTTTCAAAACCATTTCACCCTGGTCAAAGTGGTCCACGTTTCATTGAAATATATTAATTTCTGATCGAGTAATGGTACGCGTGGACGAACGGACGGAGGGACTCTAAATCGACTTCTCCCAACATTCTGAGCATTTTGGTACATATGCATATTTACACATTTCTATATCTATCTCGATTCCTTTCTCTTGTTTCATACAAACATTTTTTGAAAAAAAAAAATCGAATACCCTTTGCCACACTTTGCCGCGCGAGTATAAAATTATAGTTTAGTCTTACATTGTAAACCCGAAATTACTTTCTTGGCAACTCAATATTGCTATTTTCAGATAAAATTGAATTGAATTTTAAACTGTTCCTAAAGGAGATTAGATCGACTAATTTTGCTGCAGCTGGTTGAAATGCGTAACTCTTTAGGCAATTTTAAACTTTATTACCCACAGGGTAGTCCAAGTATATGCAATTTTTTAGTTAAATCAAATAAACAAAACTTAATCTAATTTAGTAAATCATGACTACAACATTATACTTAAATAACAAACATCCCCATTACTTATGTACGCGTACGACTTTATACGCGTTGCTGACTGGGATCGCTTAGTAATAGCGTTTGCTCTCAACTCACATTTCAAATTTCCTTTTTGTTTCTACCTCTCGAATGGTCTTGACGATATTCACCCAATTGCTCTGGCAGTCCTGTATTACCGCATATTATCATCTTTAACGATATATAGCAGAAAAATAATATTATATGATATATAACTTAGTGCACCAAAGGTCTAATGTTTCAATGGCTGTGTAATATGGCGCGCCATGCTGCTGAAAACAAAGAGCGTCCAGGTTCATAACGGATCACAAAAAGTTAGTAACCATAGCCCAGGTGGCCGCCGTAGCCTAGGGTGTTAGTGCGTGACGACCATTCGAAAGTTCACTGGTTTGGAACACCAATGCATGATGCATGAAACACCCAATGATAGAAAAAGTTTTTTCTAACAGCGGTAGCCCATCGCAGGCAATGGCAAACCTCCGAGTGTATCTCTACCATGAAAAAGCTCCTCATAAGAACAAAAACCATCTGCCTTTCGGAGTCCGCCTAAGACTGTAGGTCCTCCCATTTGTAGAAAACATCAAGATGCATATCACAAATAGGAGGAAGAGCTCGATCAAATACCCAATAAGGGGTGTAAGCGCCACTTACACATATAAAGGGTCCGCCATATAATTTTACGGAATTAAAAATGCTATAAAAAAGAAACTACTCAATATTTTTCCAAACTGTTTTTTTTATTTTGAAGTACAATCCTTCCGGTTAATGATGGAACACAACTTCATTCATATGGCTGCCTCGGCTAGCCATGCACCATCCCATACGATCGGTCCAATTTTTCAACACATTTTCGATTGCATGCGGCTGTATTTCAGCTATGACATCGTGTATGTTGGTCTTCAGTGCATCAATTGTTACTGGTTTGTTGGCATAACACTGGTCTTTGATAGTAATCCAACGGCGTCAAATCGCAGCTCCGAGGCGGCCAAACGATATCAGAATTTCGGTTGATAATGCGATCTTCGAAGACAGTGCGCAAAAGATTGATCGTAGCATTCGCTGTGTGGCAAGTATGATACCGCTCTCTATTGACGGTTACGGCAACCCCTCGCTCATTTTCGAAGAAAAATGGACCAATGATGCCTCTCGACCAAAATCCGCACCAAACAGTGACTCGTTGTGAATGCATCGGCTTTTCTTCGAGTGCGTGCGGGTTTTCTGAGCCCCAAATGCGGCAATTTTGCTTGTTAACATACCCGCCGAGATGGAAATGAGCTTCATCCGAAAAGATGATTTTTCGGTAAAAGTCTTTATCTTCTTCAAGTCGATCCCAAACCCATGAAGCGAAGCGAAAACGTATTGGGTGGTCGGTCCTTTGAGCGTATACACAACTATTTTCGTTCAGCGGAAGAATAAAACTAATTTTCTGTCAAATCAGATGACAGCTAAGTGTTACCATTCTTCAAATAATACCTAGTTCAAATCCGTAACGATAGATGGCGGGCCCTGTATATATAATGCTGCAAAGGAACTGAAGAACAATTATAATAAAAGCAACTGGCACTTTTCGGAGATGCGTTTCTTCTTCTTCTTCTTAATTGGCGCGATAACCGCTTACGCGATTTTGGCCGAGATTAACAAAGCGCGCCAGTCGTTTCTTTCTCGTGCTAACCGGCGCCAATTAGACACACCAAGTGAAGCCAAGTCCTTCTCCACCTGATCTTTCCAACGCAGAGGAGGCCTTCCTCTTCCTCTGCTACCACCAGCTGGTACCGCATCGAATACTTTCAAAGCCGGAGCGTTTGTATCCATTCGGACGACATGACCCAGCCAACGAAGCCGCTGGATCTTGATTCGCTGCGCTATGCCTATGTCGTCGTAAAGCTCATACAGCTCATCGTTCCATCGTCTGCGATATTCGCCGTTGCCAACGTGCAAAGGTCCAAAAATCTTACGCAGAATCTTTCTCTCGAACACTCCAAGCGTCGCTTCATCGGATGTTGTCATCGTCCAAGCTTTGGCGCCATACGTTAGGACGGGCATGATGAGAGTCTTGTAGAGTGTTAATTTTGTTCGTCGAGAGAGGACTTTACTGCTCAATTGCCTACTTAGTCCAAATTAGCACTTGTTGGCAAGAGAGATTCTACGTTGGATTTCAAGGCTGACATTGTTATCGGTGTTAATGCTGGTTCCTAAATACACGAAGTCTTTTACAACCTCAAAATTATAACTGTCAACAGTGACGTGAGTGCCGATACGCGAGTGCGCCGACTGTTTGTTTGAAGACAGGAGGTACTTCGTTTTGTCCTCGTTCACCACCAAACCCATTCGCTTTGCCTCTTTATCCAGTTTGGAGAAGGCAGAACTAACAGTGCGGTTGTTAAGGCCGATGATGTCAATATCATCGGCATACGCCAGCAATTGTACGCTCTTATAAAAAATTGTGCCTGAGCGATTAAGTTCTGCGGCTCGTACGATGCTCTCCAACATCAGGTTAAAGAAGTCACACGACAGCGAGTCACCCTGTCTGAAACCTCGTTTGGTATCAAACGGCTCGGAGAGGTCCTTCCCAATTCTGACGGCGCTGCTGGTGTTGAGCAACGTCATCTTGCATAGCCGTATTAGTTTTGCGGGGATACCAAATTCAGACATAGCGGCATACAGGTAACTCCTTTCCGTACTGTCGAATGCAGGTTTGAAGTCGACGAAAAGATGGTGTGTGTCGATTCTCCTTTCATGGGTCTTTTCCAAGATTTGGCGTATTGTGAATAGTTGGTCGATGGTAGACTTTCCAGGTCTGAAGCCACACTGATAAGGTCCAATCAGTTGGTTGACGGTGGGCTTCAGCCTTTCACACAATACGCTCGCTAGAACCTTGTAGGCGATATTTAGAAGACCAATCCCCCGGTAATTGGCACAAATTGCAGGATCGCCCTTCTTATGGATTGGGCAGAGCACACTTAAATTTCAATCGGCAAGCATGCTTTCATCCGACCATATTCTGCATAGGAGCTGATGCATGCACCTTACCAGCTCCTCGCCGCCATGTTTGAATAGCTCAGCCGGCAGTCCGTCGGCGCCCGCGGCTTTGTTGTTCTTTAGTTTTTTATTTTCTTTTTTTTTCTTTTTCTTTGTTGCTGTTTTCATTGGGGGGGGCTTTTTAAGTGGCGGGTCCCAAACCCAGCGCACAACCAGCTATGCTGGGATGCTTCGCAACTGGCACTTTTCGGAGATGCGTTTACTTCTCGATAATCGCGCGCGTTTTTCCAAACACTGAATGTAAAATTTTCTTTGTTAAAATACATATGTAGCTGCTGAGAGGAAAATACGCCTTATTCAAAAATACATTTCCAACAAACCACTTCAGACAACAAAAGAAATGAATCAATTCGCTGATGTACGATACAGATGGGCAGTAAAGATTTCTCGTGGAAAAATTGTCAATGTCAAAATAATATATGACTCTTAAAGTTATTTGAAACACCCTGTATAATATCCGCCTGTCAAATGTGACTCGCCACTGTGTGCTTTGCCAATGCAGCTGGTGATGTAGCAAGAAGTTTTTGTTAGTGCCAAAAAAATTTGGCTCTAACTCTAAAGTGAATCATATATGTGTGTGTGTATGTATATATTATACCACATTCATTGTTCCAATTGCGTGTTGTCCATCATAAATCTTTTTAACCACAACATGCCTCACCATTGTTGCCCCACGCACTCTCGGTCACATTGTCCGGTATCAAAGCCAGGATACCATTATGGTTCTATGGCGGGAAATCGCCTTTGCTAGCTGGCTAGCTAGTTGGCAAACCGACCGCCAATGTTGTGTCATGCCTCAAACATTTGACATTTTCCGTTTGTGATAATATTTGCTTGCACTCAAATTTATGGATGCTCTTTCCTTCCCAACCTAATAAAACCACCTCCGCTCTTCATGGCTCATCGTACTGGCCTTTCAATGGCCAAAAATCGTTCCAAAGTATTTCCTAAATAAACAACAGGCAACAATAAATGCTGCAACAACAATTGTAACAATAAATTGAACATAAAACGGATAAAATACTAAGCCTTATGTAGCGTAGCGTTGGTAGCGGCATCTCAGTTGCCCACTGTTGTTGGTTAATTCTTGTGGTCTTCTGGGGCATTGCTCTGTGTCATCTCTGTTTGTGCTTAAAAGGATTGCCAGGATTGTGGCCGTCTGAGCTCCATATTATATTTGCACACATTCTTTGATTTTGTTGTTTTAGATGTTGCTATTTTTGTTGTCATTTGGTATTTAATTTATTAAATTGTCACAACGGTGTGAAGAGATGATTGGGGCTTAATGCTGTCCATCCTACATTTGCATTTATGAGGAAATTTAATAATTCAACGGCAATGTTCAACAATGTTCTCAACAAATTTCTGCATTAAAATTACGGTTGCCTAAAGGTTGAGTTATGGGCTGCTAAGTTCACCCTACAAAATATTCGAGGATGGCAATAATCCTTTCAATAAGTTAATAAAATGGGATATATGCCTCTAAATGTGAATTTTTAAGAAATAAATAATTTTGTACGAGATTTAAATTGGCTTTTATCTATTTATAAGAAATAACTATTTGGATTTCGTAGTACCCGCTAATGCCGGCCGGTTAGTTCGGTGCTTGTAGATGAAGTAATCTACAGGTTTATTTGACCTCTGAATAACAGATTATTTTTTGTTAGAAGTATTACCATTGCCTGCTTAGGAGCGATTGTTACTAGAAAAAATCTCTTTGTATCGTTTGGTGTTTCATGCACACAGTGAGCTACGTTGGGAAAACACTTTTGAAAATTAATTGCGTAAAGTTTCATCAATATCAGAACAATATAAAATTGGCGTCCATTAAAAACAAATAAATCAGAGTCTTACTTCAATGCGTGAAAGTCTATGGACGCGAATTAACTCTAATTGCAAGTAGTTAGCTTGTAGTTTGCCCTTCCGCACTCATTGACATACATTACTACCTTTACCTTCATCTTTGTACTAATTTTAATTAGTATCTAATATCTAATCTTAATATTATATTGGGGGATAAGTTCGTCGTTTTAACCGAAGACTTTTATTTAAACAAAAAACATTAATTATATCGATAAGTTAATCAATTATATATTCGCCGTTGCTGTTTGCAACCTCTTCCCATCTCTTGCCAATTTGTTGATGCCGTTCCGCCATAAATCGCCTGGTTTGGTGTCAAAAAAGTTGGTGAACCAGTTTTTAAGTACCTCTTTGTTATCGAAGGTAACGTCCTTCATATCGTTTGACAGGGAGCAGAAAAGATGGTATTCGGTCGGTGTAAGGTCTGGAGAATACGGCGGATGCTGAAGGACCTCCCATTCAAGCGCTTGGAGTGCAGCTTTTACGACTTGTGCAACATGGGATCTGGCGTTGTCGTGAAGAAGTATGGTTTGACCATGTCGATCAGGTCTTTTCAGTCGAATAACTTCATTCTTTGGATGAAGATTCGGTTTGACTCTCATCTTTGGCGTATTTACTGGAGTCACCCATGCATTGCTTTGCTTTATATTGTACAGGCACCATTTCTCATCTCCCGTGACGATTCGGAACAAAAAGCGCTGCTTATGACAGCGTGTTGCTCGATGGCGGGCGAGATGTTGAGAAGCAATTTGAAGGCGACTTTCTTTGTTTTTTTCGTTGAACTCGTGAGGTAAATCGGTAAATCTCATTGAATGAAGATGATTGAGAAATTATTTATGAACGCAGCCCAAAAGTTTCCTTCAAAAGTGATTTGCGACGTTCTTCATCGAATTCACAAGGCCTTCCACGTGTCATCGACCTCAAAGTCGCAGTTTTTGAACTTTGCACACCATTTTCGTGCAGTTGGCTCGCCTACGACACCTTCTTCATACGCATCGCAAATGTCCCGGGTTGCTTCGGCAGCTTTTTGACCTCGATGAAAAGCAAAGAAGAACAGGTTCGAAAATGTTGTCTTCCATTTGTAAGCCTCAGAACGAATAACATACATAGTTTGTAGAGGAAGAAGATTTCTATTGAATAAATACTTACCCTTTCCAAACAGCAAACAAATCGTTGTAAAATAAAGGAAAATGTAAAAACGCCATGAACTTATTCCGCAACCCAATATTATTCATAAACCGCTGCTTCATATTAATTTCTATGTATGTTGGAAACAAAATGTAACTACTTCCACTAAGAGCCAAAGCGATCACTTGTTGTTTCCACAAATGGAGAGACCTACAGTTTCAAGCCGACTCTGAACGGTAGATATTTTTTATGAGGTATTAAAAAAAAGGTAAATGGGAGATGTGAAAAATTCCCCGTAAAGAAAAATCGCAAAATTCGTTTAAATAAAACATAATTTTGGCATCACTTTTCTGTCTCGTATCATTAAAAAATGTCATAAGCAAAAGGTTATTTAATGTAGTTTAGTCAGAATAAAAATTTCAAACCAGGCAACGTCATCGTCGATTTCAAAAATCCGGCTAAAAGAAGGAAACCGCGCAAAAAAATCTAATTTGGGATTTGATTAATTTTCTTCCCTTCAGCATCCTAATACGTTTCAAATGATGCAACATTTTCATACCTTATTCACTGTCTCTACATATGAACGCTTAATGCAAATGTTGACGGCTCGGCGTACATCTCATGTCATAAGTCCAAGAGCTTATGGCATGTAGTTTATCGCATGCAATAAACTGCCACTTTGGTGACTGCTATATTCTCGTTTTACGAAATCTATGTAGTGGCAAAATTATCAAATCAAAAGGGAAATTTTAAAAATATGGGTTTCTTCTAATTCCATTAGCCTCTTTAACATTTATAGCACTTAAAGGCAGCAAATATAATGATTTACTGCAATTTTTTTTAATTTTCGATTAATAACTTTAGTTTGCTCGAGAAAATAAATAGTGCTTTGTACGGAATGACAACTTATGACATGGCCACATAAAAAATTCATCTACGATAATTACTCCGCATGCCATGGAATTGACAGTTCGCATGCGATAAATCATCGGAAATGGAGATGTGGGGTTGAAATAGAGTTATGTTATCAAAGGGGATCTAAAAAACGGCAACATGTTGGCCTATTTAATTATAGATAGGATATTTTGAATATGAGTCAAATTGGATAATAAATTACTTTTTAAAATACTACAATGCTATTTTCTACTTATGCACATTTGTAATTTCGGTTCTTCGAAATATCTCGGCGACAGATCCATCTGATGCATTATGTTTTTAGGATGACAAGTATCCTTACTACATTTTAAAGTGCTTTCTACTTGACAGTGAAAGGCAGACGAAATCCAGTCAAAATATTGTAAAACGCTTATTTAGCTTTTCGTAGCACTTGCATGTCATTTACTTAAATATTAAATGTTCTATGCTTTATACAAAAGGAACTTGAACAAGTGTTTCTAACTTAAATAGAAATAAAAACATATTCCTTACGATAAGGGGCCAAGTCATAATATATTTGGAATAAAAAACTGGTTTGGTGGATCGAAGTTATCGAATAACTATCACTATCTATGATAAATAAAATTTCACATAGATTTAGAGATCCATCGAAGAATATATTCAAAGGCCCAAGTAACAAACAAGCAATGATTTTTAAAAATATAATAGTTTTTTATTAATAAAACAGCAAAAAAGGTGCCCAAGTCAACATTTAGTAATTATTGAAACATATGTACCCATGAAAATTGAAATTTGAAAAGGTCGAGCCAAGGAGCACCAGGAGATTTGGTGGCTCCTAAAACACTCAGGCTAAAAAGCCCATTGTATTGAAAGCTTTCGAAAGAGGGTAGATAATCAAGGAGGGAAGGAGAAAAGTATCAGAGAAAGAGATAGGAAAGAATAGAGACAGAAATAGAGATAGTTAGTCCTGAGGGAATTTTCCAGATTCTTTGGCAAATCTGTAAACATCCTCCAGTTTTAGAGAACGAATAGTAATCATTCTCACGACGAACCCAAAACTCATAGCCATGCTCTAGCAAAGGCAAGACACTCACAGAGAAAGTGCTCAGTGCTATCCGCCTTCTCCAAGCACGCCAGGCACATTGGGTCCTCAATGATTACAATGGTGGTCATATGCTAACCCCATGGGTTGTCTCTGGTAATGATATCGACCATCAACCGAACGTCTTTCGTTCCAAGGTTTAATAGAAAGTTTGACAGTTTTCTGTTCGGACTTGTCACAAAACATTTTGCAGTTCTGCAGCGTTCTAGACCGGACCATAGCTCTTTATGGAGATTGCCTACATAATCGCTGATCCAATTCATGATTCCTGCGAAACTGATTTCGAATATTGGCTCTGGCCCTTGTGGGGGAACCGCTGATCCACGGCTGGCCAATTCGACGACAATTTCGTTTCCTTGAACACCGGAGTGTCCAGGAGCCCATATAAGTACAAGCCTGTTTTGTCTCGCGACAGAATTAAGCTTCTTCTTACATTCTTGAACAATCTTTGAGGTTTGCTTCGCCTTCTCCAGGGCCTTCAATGCAGCCTGACTGTCACTCGCACTCACGCATTCCTGTAAGCTATTACGTGTTTTTGAGTAGTGATAATATTCTCCATATGCGCTAAAATGCATGATTCTACTTCCTGTATTTCATCCTATACATACATCTCGACATTGTCATTATGGAAATTATGGAAGTCCAAGTTATAAACGTAAATATTTCGCTTATAATAGGCTAACGAAACAGACAGTTTAGGGTACGAAAGTGCTTTTCGTATATCAAACGAGAATCCATAGTATTCGCTGGCATTTCTTTGGCTTTTTTCTGGTCGTCTGCAAGACAGTTCCTAGCTATTTCGGCATTTTGTAAGTGTACATCATGACTTTCTCATTTTTGCTTGCTTGGATTTTTCTATTCAGAAAATCGCAGTTTTGGCAAGTGTCTTTTCGAGGAACATGGTAATTAAAGTTAAATTCAGTATTAAATATTTTCCTGTAGATCCATTATTTAACAAAGGATTGGTTCTTCTCCTCACATTTCCCTACATATAGTTAGTTAGGCTATACATTTTACGAATGTCTAGGCCACGACTCGAATATTCTCGACCAGGAGTGTGACGAGCTCTGATGCAGTGGCTCTCACATGCTGGAAAAGTTAAAATATGTTCTCGGACAGCTTTTATCTTAATTTCATCTGTTGGCGTTTTCGTTATCATTTATTTTACCAGCCTCCCATGTGGTTCAGAAATACATCGAACATTGGGTCACGCGCTATTTTCAAGTTATGTTTTTATCTAATTTCTTCAAGTTTTTGACTTAGACCACTTCCATAATTAACACTAAATGAATTCCGTATAACTTTGAAATTACATTCACCTTCTAAATTTTTGACGATATGATAAAAATTACAATAAATACATATAGTGTAAGATAATGTGGATGTGAAATAAGTGTAAAACTAATTTCTTTGAAATTTTGACTTAGACCACTTCATAATTATGGGCACATATAATTGCATAATTTTATATTGTAATGCAAAAAAAGACAGTAGGTTATCGACATTTTCACTTTGCTAGCAGCATCGTCTACCGGTATATAACTGACTTGTAATACTTAAAATTGTTCGCTCGATATTTTGAATGATATTTTGAATCAGCATAAAATTTGTGATCAAAATAAATATGATCAAAAGTTGACACAAATGTTCGGCCGAAATTCGGTTCTTTTTAGCCGAAGCCGAATCGAAATCTAACTGAAATTTTATGAACGCATACCATGTGCGTATGTACAATATTTATGTCAATTTCGGACCCAAAATAAAAGATTGTTGTTTGTGTCAGCATTTATGGTTCATTTATTATATTCATAATCAGACGCAGTGCTTAGTTGGCAGAGAACCAGTAAATTGTCATGAAAAACGTTTAGGCATGGAAAATACGAACTCCTTTATAACTACACTTACGCATTGCAGCGTCCCTGCAGGGAATAGGTTCCGAACTATTGCCTTCCAATGAGCGACAGTTGCATTTTTAGTTGCAATATCCAATTAGTGCTATTATCAACGTATCAGGTATATTAAGCTAGATCTAATTTATTGTAAAATCAGATGTCAGCAGAATAACATTCTTCATTGAAAATCTCACACGAATGCATCGCTCAATTAAAAATTAGGTAAATAAAACAAGAGTTTTTAGTTTATTAAATTACTTTTATATATAAATAGGTCTTAGGGACTCCAACTTCGTTTTTATAATTTTGGATTGTATAGGAGTTCGGCAAAAACGTGTATTTGGTAATGTGAACTCAAATTTGAAAACGAACAGATTACTTTTTTTTAAGGCTGATAGGGCAATCCGGGCGCGGACTATTTTTAATACACTCTCGACATTTTAAAAATGCTTGATACAAAACTCTCAAAACTACAAATTGAATAAATTGTAAGTTTCAGTAGCGAGTTTTTTAAGTTTCATGCTTCATACAGTACCGGGCAGTAGTGCCTTATTCGAAAGAGAAGGTTTCAAGGTTAACACTTAGGGGTTGTTGGCGTTTGACCCTTCCGAATTTTTTTTAAAAGCATCGTCACTCTTATTTTTTACAATTCTACCTCACTCGTAGACTAATTTAACTACAAAATCCTCTTTGTTTAAGGTGCTATGGTAGAGTCAACAGAGAACAACTTAATGAGAATACATCTTTCGTGACTAAAAACAAATCTATTATTAATTGTCGAATGCTTCGACCGTTGTTTTCGAATGTCTTCTGCTTTAAGTGCAAAATGTCACAATTTTTTTAATTTGTAAGAAAAACAAAATGAGAAAACTAGGTGTTGTATAATGATTTAGTCAGTAGTCGCTAGACGCTCTTCATAATTATTTTTGGAACGTGGCAGATGCCTACCAAAAAATACTGAAATATAACATCTAACACTTCTTTTCGATTGAATAATGGCCGAGTTAATATTCTTGTAAGCCAATGCCAACACAAAAAAATAAAAAATACCCAGTGCAGTGCCAAAGGCAGACATATCTAAAATTAAAAATGAATTCGAAAAATTAATTTCTTTCCAACATTTTTGATTTGGGCTCAATAAAATTTATTAATTTGAAACAAAAAAAATTCGGTTCACTGAAATTTTTAAATTCCTTTAGAATCCTTTGTGATCCCCCACTAACTTAATTCATTTATATTTTGATGTACCCTATGATCAGAAAGAACCATAAGTAAATAAATAAACCAAAACAGAGTTAAATTTCAGGCAAATATATTTTATCTCCTTCAAAATATGACCCGTCTGAAGCTACACACATGTGCAACACATGTCCTCCATGCACTCCTGGTAGACCGTAGAAGGGATAGCCTTCAGCTCCTTCGTCGCATTCTCTTTGATTCCCCTATTGACTTAAATCTCCTTCCACGAAGTGGTAACTTCAACTTGGGAAACAAAAAAAAGTCCCACGGGGCCATATCAGGTGATACGGTACTTGCACGATGGTATTTATTTAGTGGTTGGTCAAATAATCCAGCACAATTTGAGCTCGATGCGATGGCGCGTTATCATCATGCAAAATCCAAGAATTGTTTGCCCACATTTCCGGCCGTTTGCCACGTTCATCATCTCTCAAACACTTCAAAACGGATAAATAATATTCTTTATTGACTGTCTGACCCGACGGAAGGAATGGCAACCGAAAAAAACAGTCAAACTCACCTTCGCGGTACTTTTTGATCATAGGATATTTTGTTTTGGCCTTCTTTGAATTGTTGAAAGTGTTAGTATTACACCTATTTTTCCAACAAGGGTGCTGCCCACAAATTCATGGTTATATATAGAAAAACATTTTTCATACATAAGTGCGCCCATATGTACAATACATACATAACTACTCAAATATTTGTACACACATTTAATATTAGCAATGTTGGCAACTTTTGTAAGCACACACAATAGAAATCGTTCAGAACTCCATCCACTTCCGTGCATTCTCCACTCACTCGATGGTAATTTTACTGTTAAACCATTGTTCACCAAATTGGGTTGCCCCTTTTCCCACTGCTCACAAAAGAGCACGCTACTTCGTTTCCAGTTGAGCAAAAACGTAATGGACGCCAGGGCGGATGATGCTGGTCGGCAAGCGTTTGGTCATTGTGTTGAAAGTTCTCCTGCAACGGTGCTGGTTTTAGCTTAGGCTTGTCTATAGTTTTTTGTAGGTCAAAAGTAAAAAAATAAATAAAGAAACGAAATACTTTTTTAGCAATGTGTTGAATGTTCTGTTCATGCGCTTTCGAGCCGTTAGTACGCCTTTGGGTAGTGGATGTTGCCATTTGGCAGTTGGAGCATAATCGGCTAAAAAGTTGGGCCGGTAGCGTCCATTCAGTAGTTGATTCATTCAACAGCGAGTTTTGAATTTGTATGAAATAAAATTTACAACCTATTCATAAAAGCCAACTTTTGCCGCTGCTCAGCCTGCCACTTGCAAACAAAGGGGGCAATGGACTGCAATGATTTGACCGCAAACCACCCACGTTTACTTTATATGTGTGCATGTATGTAGGTATGTATGAACATATATGAAATAGCAGGCAAATACCCGACTGCGAGCTTAGGATTGAGGCGTAGTTGGTAGGATACAGCTGACGTGCCTGCATCCACACCTATTCAAAAATTAGTAACACCAGATGAATAGAAAATCAAAAAATTTTAAATTTCGCTAGATAAAAATGTTTCCGGTAGTTGAGTACAATAGTTGGCGATATGCAGGCCCATAACTCTTTCCACTGACACATTTACTAGCCGAGGTAAGTATATTTTGAATGTTACTGGGTATTGTAAAACTAGCAAATTGTATTGCAGAATATTGTTACCGGCATTAGAGGATATAGAGGGAATTCGCGAGGCTTAAGAACTTGCTCAACTCGTCAATAAACTTCCCGCATCTAATTAATAAACTATGATAGAAATACTCTCGCAATCTTCTTACAAGTATATCTGAAATGCGCATTAAAGTGGCTAACGTTAGTTGGCGCGATTAATCCACCTGAAAATTGTGTAAATTGTCAACTACTTCAGTCGACAATTAGTGCCGAACGCACTAACCATTTATTAACCCTAGACAAAGTCTAAAAATATTATTATAACTTAATAACATCTGGCATCACAGGACAATGTCTGTTAGTTGAAACGAAGAAGAGTAGGTACGATTCTGAACTTTTTGCCTGAGTAAACCGTTCTTGTCGGACGAAGACTTTCTGCTCTAGAGAGACAAGTCTTTGATGATTTGAAGCGATTTTTTTAAGTAGAAATCAGAGAGCACAAATCGTTTTGAAAGAAATTGATGTAATTTTTCTCATGTGACAGGAGGTAGCCGGGCTTAAGTATGTCTTATTACAGGGCACAGTGTTAGCATAATCTAACCTAACCTGATCAGTATTTTGTCGCACTTGCAAGGCCATCAGTAGTGCGAAACAAGTTATGTTGCATATATTGAGGGGCGCCTTTTGTGATATATTAAGAAGCACAATTATGCGAAATGAACTACTTATGTAAGTATATAAACAAAGTTGGAAGTTTTATATCGGGTGTTTGTTTAAGAGTTTGAGAACTTAAAATGGTATAACAAAACACAAATATTGTGGGAATTATTTTTCTTTATTATAATCTGGTAGATAATTTCATATGATTTATTTTTTTTTAAGTGATATCCAGCCTATGTCCGCAGCGGCTGCTAGTTACAAGGTCCATTCGATCAGTCCAATTTTTGCATTTTTTTTTCAATAAATCTGACGTATGGTGTGAATGGTGGCTTTAATATTGGCTTTCAATGTTGCAAAATTAGCTGGTTTATTGGCATAAACCATTGACTTAACATAACAACATAAAAATTAATGCATAAACCTTAAATCGCACGGACGACGAAGTCAGTGAACAGGACCACTACTGGAAAGAAAATTGTCACAATTGATTTTGCAATAAATCGATTGTTAAGCGCGTTGTATGGCAAGTTGTGTCGTCTTGTTTGAACCAAATGTCGTTGATGTTTAACCATTCATCGTAATGATAGCTCCTTGCGATGGATGGATCGATGATGCCACCAGTGCTCCATGAACTTAGCGAACAATTTGTTTTTTCAAAGTAAATTTCCACAATTTCGAAACGTTGTTCTGACGTTAACCGATTCATGATGGCTTGCCAAACCTTTCTCAGCTGTCAAACCATAATAATCGATATCGATAGTTCTCATGTAGCACTTTGGGTTCTCTGCTACATCTTCTGCCTACGACCTACTATCGATAAAGCAGAAACATTTGGGGATGGCACTGCCATACTTGCAGTCGATAACACTATCGAAAACGCAACGAATAAATTACACGAAGCTGTTAACCTTATTGCCACATGGACTACACATGGAAGTTGAAAATAAAGCTAAACAAAAACATGTAGTGTTTTGCCTACAAGCCAACCTTCACCCATACTTCGATAATCCCATACGTTGCAAAATTGTGCTGGAGAGCTCACGCCAATAAAAACACGAGAGGAGCTTGACTTAATCACAGATGGGTCAAATCTCGAGGGCAGCGTGGGCGAATATGTATATTCTGAACATCTGGGCTCCGATTGGGTTCTCGGCTCTCCGACTGCTATATTGTTTTTCAGGCTTAACTGATGGCAACAATCAAAGCTGTGACAGTGTTGTGCTATACCTGGAGATAATACATATTAGCATTTTCACTGTTAGCCAGGCGGCGATAAAATCTCTCACAAAATAGTGGGCGACCTCCAAGATAGCCATGAAATGCCGTACATCTCTTAACGAGATGGCTGAGTCACATCGCCTAAAGCTAGCATGGGTGCCTAGTCGTTGCGACAATGAAGGTAACTGTAGAGCTGATGAACTCGGCACCATGTTGTCTGAGTGCATAGACAATGACATAGGCATAGCCTTACAGACATGTAAGCTACTTATCCTTGAGGGAATGCTAAGAGCAGCGAATGAAAGATGGCGTAATGAAATCATCTGCAGAATCGCACAGAATCTTTACTAAGCCAAAATAAGCATAATCTTAGCACACTGATTTCAGTAATAACAGACACGCCCGTACGGATGGGCGTGCACAAAATCTTCTTCTGTAGAAACTGTATAGATGAGGAAGAGGAAGAGACGATCTCGCCCCGCCTGTGCCATTGTCCTGATCTATCCAGACATAGATCTACCATTGCAGGTAGGCAATTATCTGCTGACTCAGAAGATATCTGAAAGAAAAGTAGAAAGGAAAGTAGGGATCTTCTAAAATTTTTGAAAACAACACACTGGTTTTAGGGGAGATAACGCAAGTTCCTGCGCTGTATCACAGTGGACTATGACCCTGAGTGTGTCCTTACAGTGGACAACCGCTTCACCTAACCTTGACTTACTTAAATGTGCTATATTTCCTTATTGGTAGGCATTTAAGCTGATTGATAAGCTATAAATTACTTATTTAAGAAAAAACACTAAGGCTGGTTTGGGCTTACGGTATACAATTCTGGGGATACGCTATTCAAAAGTGTATCACCGCTATCCAATGTCTGTAAAACACAATCCAACGCGCGATACTACATATATAAAAAATAGCGACTTTCATCGTGTTCTTGGCATACGAACTGTGATTGAAGTAACGACATAATTTGCCATAGCTTACAAACAGCGACTAAAAAATTATATCAACGACGCAACAGCCAGCTTACTTTAGCCGAATTCTTTTCGAAGACGATTAAAACACATAACGGTAGCATCTCTTATGGAAAGCGAATAGCGATTATATTGTAAAATGCTTTCTTAAAACAAGTTAATTTATCAAATGAAAATGCATATTCTGCGGCTTTATACGAGGTGTGTTCAAAAAGTATCGCGAATTTTGTATTTTTTTTTTTTAATTATTTATTTATTCATTAATATCTATTTTGTCCCCTTCAAAGTAATCCCCATGAGATATTATGCACTTGTGCCAACGTTTTTTCCAATCTTCGAAGCACTTAAAAAAATCATTTTTTTTATCTTGTTCAGCTCCTCCTTCGATGCCGTATTTATTTCGTCAATCGTAACGTACCGTCCTTTTTTCATGGGCCTCCTCATTTTCGCGAACAAGAAAAAGTCAGAGGGGGCCAGATCTGGGGAATACAGTGGCTGTGGCATCATTAGTGGGTTGTTTTTGGCCAAAAAGTCGCGCACAAGCAACGATGTGTGAGCAGGGGCGTTATCGTGATGCAAAACCCAATTTTTGTTCTTCCACAAATCCGGACGTTTCTGCAGGTTGTATTTCTTATTGACTGTTTTACACTGTGGCAAGAACTTATGATGCACAACGTCCCTGAAATTGAAGAAAACGGTAAGCAAAACTTTTACATTCTACCGAACTTGGGGCGCTTTTTTCGGTCTTGGTTCGTGCGGCAGCTTCCATTGAGATAATTGAGCTTTGGTTTCCACGTCATAACCATAAACCCAAGATTGGTCACCAGTTATGACCCTCTGCAGCAAATTTGAGTCGTCGCGGACAGAGTCCAACATCTCATGAGCAATGTTCATGCGATGCTGCTTTTGGTCGAAATTAAGTAGTTTCATTTAAAAAACCGAATGGCACGAGCCAATCGATATGTCTAGGTCATCGGCAACTTCTCCAACGGTGATTCGACAATAGGCCAATTCCATTTTCATCACTTCATCAATTTTTTCGTCTGTTGTTGAAGTGCTCGGGCGTCCGGCTCGCTTTTCGTCGTTCACATCTTCTCGGCCTTCTGAGAACATTAGATCGATAAACGTTGCTTTGGTCCAAAGTAGCTAGCGTATGATACAGTTAACATTTGATACACGTTCTTTGATCCATCTTTTTGAATAGGTAAAAATCGAAGGCGAGCCGAAACACGTGCAAGCAAAGCACCTGTCAACAATTAACTGAGCATTCGAAATGGCCGAACTCGTCGGCACGAGTGAGAGACATGAGTACCAACATATCGCCACAAAAAAATAGAAATTCGAATAAACTTAACCTGCGAAAATTCAAAATTCACGATACTTTTTGAACACACCTCGTATGTAGGTCTTATTTTTATTTTACTAGTTGCAGCTTCACTATGCTTCTGAAAATGTCTAAAAATCATTAATAAAAAAAATTCGATATATTGGCTGAATAGAATTCGTTCAGGAAATAAAGCTTATAATCCATATCCGCAAGCACTCGAGCCATTTAGTGCCTCTGCTGAACTCAGCAATCTCATGCAAAGCATATGTTCCTATTCAGATGGATGATGTCTGCACTATTGCTCCACTCTAAGTTTTTCTTGCTTTCATCGAGTTTAGTTAAATTGTGAAAATTTAATAGCTTTACTGTCATAGAAGTAGAAAATGAATATAAAAAGAGGAATGTGTGTTATAGAAAGGAAATGGATAGAAAACGAATCTTTAAGCATGTCTACTGAAAGTTTAAACACCGGAGATTTGAACGTAAATATAAAAAATAGACATACATATATACTTATATACATTCTCATTTAAGTACATACGTTTTCATGAGCCGTCAACTACCTGCATATGTATGTGCGTATTATATTTATATATTTTATTTATAGGTGTTATAAGTATCAGTGCGTTCAGGTATTTTGCATGTGGTTAGTGGATAGTGTTGACACTGAATATCTATATATGTACAAACATACGCACTCATATTTTTCATGCTTACTTTAAATGCACACATACGTGAGCACGCTTACACATCTATGATTTATTTTAATGCTTTTTACAGGCCTCAAGGGTTTTCTTCTCTTCACCATCCTGACCACCTAAGTGGGCTGTATTTAGAGCGAGATTAAAAGTACTAAATTATTTGCACGTTAAAAATAGTAAAAAATGAGAAAAAGGGAAATTATCCAGCGTATTTTTTAAAGCACAGAGATAACGATTCTACTTGCATGCATATATACTTACATATATTATATTATCATATCACATTACGCGTCCCGATTACGTGTGCTTATAGATGTTTTTGTATGCGTGTACGGTGATATTTCAGTTCGTTTGTCTGTCAGCCAATGCTTTTCTTTCAGTTCGACGATAACAATGACAGTATTTTCTATTGTGATACGTTTTTTGTACTGGTGTGATCGGAAGCATCTTCTTTGGATTATTGTATGTACATACTCGTACTTCATTTTCTATTTTTCTAAATATTTAGGTTAGGTAAGACTGTGTTGGCTGTTGAAGTAAACTTAGATCGCGACTGACCCATTGTGATAACATTTAAGCATCTCCAGCTAAGCTCTTCTTATACCTCTTGAATCGCTGAGTGCGCTTTGGTGGAGTATATGCCCGCTAGATATGCAAAAAAATATTTTTGTAGATAACGGTGTCGCGTCTTGGCTAGAGCGGGCAACTGACAAAAGAAATGTTAAATTGTCTTCATTTTCTCGTTGGCAGGAAGCGCTACATAGAAAGCCGAACCTCTTACCAATTACATCGCGCGACTAAACTAAATTTTATCCAGGAAAAATGAATGTACATGTAAAACTATGAACTTTATATAGTAATGCTGCATACTTGATTTTTCATTTTATCATCGATTTAATAATTTAAAGACTTTGAAGTTTCGTAGTATCCACTGCGTATGATATATTTCTTAGCAGGAAAGTTCAACTATATACATATTTTCGTTATAATTTTGTAAAACGGCAAGAAGAATGAAGTTGACATACTGCATTCTTTATTATAATATATATATGTATATATATACATTCAGAATAAGCTGTCCTTCTTATTCTTTATTTGCCTATTGGTTTTCAAATTTCAACGATCATATAATAAATAATTTATCTAATTTTAAATATGTCGGTTTGAAAACATTGAATACCTTTGAAAAAAAAACAACTTTCCAATTTGCATGAGCGAGGGTTTTTATTTGGTTTGGTTATTTACAATTTATTAAAACTATTTTTGACTACAATATCAATAAAGTGGCCACCTTTATTAGCAATCATAAACTGCGATCATTTTTCTGCGTTTGTCACCGCCTTGTCAAGCATTTCGGGTTTTATAGATCTCGGTTGTTTCGGTGTAAAGCGATCCATGGTTGCAATTGTACTGAATTGACGTATCGAAAACATGTGTGTTGAAGTCGATCGCTTGGTAAATGACAAGGTTATTCGGCGTTTACATACTGACATGAAATATGGCGCATCCTGTATGTATAAGTACTTATACATTAGGCCGGGTCAATTTGTGGGGAGGCCCATTGCTCTGTGAAAATCATATTCTAGGGATCAAAATAAGAAACTTTGCCGAAGGAACCATACCTCTAAAACGAATTCTGATGTCCCCCAATTTGAGTCGAACTTTTTAGTTTCTTTTCTATAACTCACTTAAATTAATATTTTCATTTACATATGTTCTGACTAAATAAATTTCTTAATAAATAATAAATATTATTATAAATAAATAAAAATAAAGAAAAAACATAGCCATTTAGCTGATTTTTTTATGTAAAGGCCAAAAATGGTGATATTTTTAAATGCTTTGCTTGATTTGCTACACCCTGGATCTTAAGACACAACAGGAAGCAATAAAAGCAATGTGTATACTCCATAAATATGGTTTCTAGCACGAAGACGGAACTTCGGGACACAGAGAAATCTTTAGGTTGCTATCTGAGCAGTATCTTTTGTTTTTTGTTTGACCTGATACCCACAGTTTCATTTGGAAGGAAATTTGATGTCAGATTTCCATTGCATGAGCAATGGAGGAATCCAGAATGCATGCAGGGAGGTTTGACGGATATTTTCTTTACCGATGGGTCCAAGAATGAAATAAGGTCTGGAGCCGGATGGTACTTAAAAGATAGTAATATCACTGTCCTATGGTGGAAATGGCAACTCTTTTCCAAACAGACGCTTTTGCCATCCTGAAAGTAGCCGAATGGATAATCGAGAGGAGATGGAGCGGGAAACAGATTGGAGTTTTCAGTGACAGTCAGGCTGCATTGAAGGCCCTGGAGAACGCGAAGCAAACCTGAAAGATTGTTCAAGAATGTAAGAAGAAGCTCAATTCTGTCGCAAGACAAAACAGGCTTGTCCTTATATGGGTTCCGGGACACTCCTGTGTTCAAGGAAACGACATTGCCGACGAATTGGCAAACCGTGGATCAGCGGTGCCCCACAGGGGCGTGCAGAACTGCAAAATGTTTTGTAACAAGTCCGAACAGAAAACTGTTTAATTTTCTACTAAAACTTAGAAGGAAAGACATTCGGTTGATGGTCGGTATCATTACAGGACACAACCCATGGGGTCAGCATATGGGCACCATAGGAATCATTGAGGACCCAATGTGCCTGCCATGCTTGGAGGCGGCGGATAGCACCGAGTACATTCTCTGTGAGTGTCCTGCCTTTGCTAGAGCACGGCTATGAATTTTGGGTTCCAATTTCATGAGAATGAGTAATATTAGTTCTCTAAAACTGGAGGATATTTACAGATTTGCCAAAGAATCTGGAAAATTCTCTCACGACTCACTATCTCTATCTCTGTCTCTATTCTTTCCTATCTCTTTCTCTGATACTTTTCTCCTTCCCTCCTTGATTATCTACCGTCTTTCGAAAGCTTTCAATACAATGGGCTTTCTAGCCTGAGTGTTTTAGGAGCCACCAAATCTCCTGGTGCTCCTTGGCTCGACCTTTTCAAATTTCAATTTCAGCTATATGGAAATAAGCAATTCTTTAATT
Source organism: Anastrepha obliqua (assembly GCF_027943255.1). NCBI lineage: Eukaryota > Metazoa > Arthropoda > Insecta > Diptera > Tephritidae > Anastrepha > Anastrepha obliqua. Next base: position 98,922,464 of record NC_072892.1, on the reverse strand, counting down.
ATTTTAATTTCATTAGTTCAATTTATTTACAGTTTTTTGGAGGTATGATTGACTTTTGATTCAAGGTCACGCACTTAAATTATACCATTTTCAATTCACTTGCTATGATCGCTTTTTTAAGACTTGCTATGTTCGCTCTTAAGATATTATATTCCGCGTTTGCTCGGTCCAAATTAGGGTCCATATTAGTCGAGTGAAAATTGTTAAAAAAAATGCGTGTGTTTTGCACTCCATTCACTCAATTTCTCAGACTCGAATCCATCACAAGAATCTTGCTGTCGATTGATCAATCTTTTCCCAATAAGTGACAGAGGTACCCTTCAGGCTGTATAATTTATTTTTGACCTCGTTAACGGAAAAACTTACTGCCCGACTTTTCTAGAAAAAATACAGTTTAACTTTCCTTGCAGAATTTTTGTCTTTTTAAGACTTTTCACGTTGTGCTAATGCGCCACTCATTAGAACGTTGTCTGACTTTAATTGGCTCTCAAAACTTTTTGGATTTGGACCTTTCTGTGACCGAACAGTTATTTTAAATGTTATCAAAATTACAAAAATAGTTCTCATGTGACAAATCAAACTAATAACTTCCAAATGTTTGTTATTTTAGTTCTTTATATATTATTATGATTATTTTAAATTCAATGTCGACTTGTATATATTTTTTAACAATTTAAATGTTGTCTTATATTAGTAATTTAATTTTACTACACTTTTTTAGTCTTAAATATTCTAAAATATTTGTATTGAGGTTATGAAGTGATTTCTTAAATGTCTGTTCTGAATTTTTGTTAGATATTACTGAATAAATAAATAGAGCCACCTTTCACATCAGCCGTCCAAGTAAACATATATTTTTGTCGCCCTGTATACAGTACACTTAGCAAATTTTTAATGTGAAAGTTACTTAGTGCCATTGATCCATAATTTGGTTCACAAGCGAAGATGCATCCAACTTTTCTGTCAATGTAAGTGCTAGAGGCTAATAATACAGGTTTACATAGTTCTTGTTTTTTTTATATGATACCGGATTCCGATGTATTTTCGAGGGCTGAACACAATTATTCGGTAGTGTTACGTCATGGTGCTGAAAACTTTGAGGCTAAAAACCTATACAATCTGTTTCTTAGTATTTTTACTGCACCTTTTCTTAAAAACCTGACGTACTAGAAACTTCAACTTAAATTCTACACTATTATAATATTAATATTCCCTTACACATTATAACCATGTATGCGAATTCTAAAAACAAATAAACAAGTTTGCATTAAATTAAATTAACCCTCTAAGGCGCAGTGATTACGATCGAATATCAAATTTTACCGTGTTCTTCATACAACAATACATCGGAAAAATGTAAATCATATCAAAAAGAATTCAATTTTGTAAGCCTCTGTATTAAAAAGATGTGTAAAATGTCATATATTACATTATTGAAACGATTTTTTTGTAATACAATTCTTTTGGACTACTTTTTCTATTGCTCAACGACTTTAAGATGTGCCCAATTATGCTGAAAAAGTGGCTTAATATTAGATCGACCTTATCCATAAGACGAGATTGATTTAATCATATTGCAGCAAACCATAAACTTTTAAAGTTTATAATGCCCAAATATTGCCATGTCGTTTAAAAACAGTAATGGATTTTATTTTATTTAAAAACAAAAACTTTACGGTGTACCATATACACATACTTGTAGATTTTGATTTATGTGTGTGCTATTCGATGAATAAATTTCACAAATTAATTCCCTATAATGAAATGAAAACAACTTATTAACATTAATTGCGTGTTGAACAGCTGAACTGGACACACACAAAATCTGATAAAACAAACGTTCATAAATACCCTGCAGAGAAAGCATCTGAAGAACTGTGCTTGTATGTGTAAGCTCAGTATCATAAAAACTGTGAACAGAAAAAATGCTTTTCTCGTTTATTCAAATCTGCCAAAGACACGAAAAAAGCAAATTTCCACTTCCTTGAATTCTAGCTATTCCAGGTTTAACTTAAAAGCATAAAAGCCTCAAAGGCATAGAAGCCAAATCGGGAATCAAGCCGGTTTTGTTTGACTGCAGCAGCAAAAATAAAAATCGTAAATTAATCAAATAGGATATGTCTGTCTATCCGTCTGTTTCTCTGTATGTTGTGCATGGGATAAGGTAGGTTGCTTTTGAGAGTCCTTTATATTCTCCAAGGAGGCAAAATAGGTGCAACTCCTTGATAAAATACTCGCCAATGAGAGATTTATTAGCTTATATTTTTTTTTTTTTGTAAAATATGGAATAAAAAAATAGCGTCGGTTAGTATATATAAGTATATATTCAATATATTAGTTGCACAACTAAGTGCGTCTTGATGTTGTTCCACAAATGCAGAGATTTACAGTTTTAAACCGACACCGAACGGAGAATATTTTTTATGAGGAGTTTTTTTCATGAGGCGAGGGGCCGACTACTATTAGAAAAAACTTTTTCTTCATTTTGGTGTTGCACGGAGATTCGAACTTACGTTCTCCGAATGATAGTCACACACCAACACATCAGGTTACGGCGGTCGGTAAGTATGTATTGGCTTAAATAAATGATAGATGCAATGAAAACCTGCCCCTTAAATGGACCCAGTGTATTGATGGTAATGCTTCACTGCCGTATTCTGAGGATGCTAACTATTTCTTATTTAAAAATTTTAAATACAATAACTTGAATAGCTTTTTTATCTAATAAAAAACAATGGTTTTGGGTAATGTAAATCTTTATTTTGGTCCTTACAGTTTTTTAGTTCACAAGTGTCAAATATGATTGACACACAAAGCGATTTGTAAACATTATAAATCTTCCGATAGTATGATTCATTTTGCGCCACTTTGTATGAAGTAAAATCTTAATGAAACTTTCAAATAAGCCAATATTGTAAATCTGTAATTTTTAACCAGAATTTTTGTACAATAAAAATGAAATAACGCAAAATTTCAAGCTTTGTACAAATTTTTAATAATTTCATTAATACTTCAATTTTCTAAGCAGAATTTTTCTAGGTAACCAGTTTTATAGCCCATTGAATTTTAGTATAACAAAGTGTATAATTTTTCTCTGTATGGCAGATAAGGCGCGACACCTCAGCGGACAAAATTGCCAAAAATCTACGGCATTTTTTAGATTAATTTTGTTATAATCAATGGGATATAAAATTACATACCCAGAAAAATTCTTAAAATTCTGGTTAGAAAGTTGAAAGTTTTGATGTAATTTTCAAAAAATGTGTACAAAGTTTGTAACGTTTGCGTTATATGATTTTTTTGTAGTATGAAGTGTTTTTTTTTATAAAGTAGTATGAAGTGTTTTTTTTGTTTATAATTTTGCAACGGGGTATACGAGTATACGGGAAGAAAGCGTTAGAGTGCAAAGAGTCACAGCACGAAGATGTGAAAACTGATGAAAATGTATTCAAGTGGAAGCAAGTTAAAAACATCCTTACTGATGGGCAGCTACCCCGTTCATTTTTTCTATAACAATTTAATTTGTAGTACAAAAAACGCCGAAGTCAGACATCTCCCTCTGAGGGATCAGGTGTTTGCGCAGCGCAGTAATGACAACATGGGGAGAGATCATGTCCAAAGAGCGCAAGCACAAAGACAAGCTAATTTCTAGGTTGTGAAAATTCGAAATTTTCATCTAAGTATCATATTTTGGTTCAGAAATAAAAGTGGCTGATGCTATGCATTATTGCGTTGAGGAAGTGATCCAATCAATCCGATGTAAATGCCTTGCATGCTAGTTTCACTAAATTTTACTTCACTAAGAATGTATGACTAAATGTCCATAGATTCAAGCATTGAGCCAAAGCGTGATATCGAGAAGGCACAATGTAAATCACAGCTACTAAATACTCTATTGAATGCAATGAATTCTCTTTGAATGCATCACAGTTGCTAAGCAAATAATTGTTTGTTTAAGCAGTGTGGCCCTTTAATCCATCAGAAATATGGCATAAGATGTGATGCGTGTGCTTCCAAAGTGACCGGTATTTTGCTGATTAGACCTTTCTCACGGGAACCCCAGTCGCTGCTCTGGAATTTCTTCACCAACTTTTTGGTTTCGCGCGTGGAGTGTTGAGTTATCATCATTTTTTGTGACCACAAAAGAGCACGAAGTGTTCTTTGGCCTTTCTAAGAGCAAATACTCTTATAGACAAATTATGGCAACGAAGAGGTAATTGGGAGCTCAAAGGACATCACCGTGTAAAATTCGTCAGTAAAACAGAGAAAAAAGATAATCCATCATAGTACTGAACTCACTAGAAAGGTGGAATATCAGAATAGATGAATTTCCTTGCCGGGTACATACATACATATTTACCTTCATACGCAAGATCTACTTATACATACACATTTATTTATAAATTTACACCAATTCGCTGACGCGCAAGTTAAACTCATACTAATTAAAATGATTCAGCTGGTTAGCCGACTGTGTTCGAATATGCGTATGCATGTGAACGGGGATGAATGTATGGATTTGCAAACGATACGCGATGCACATTTCATTGTTAAATACATATGTACACATTATATAAGCGTGTTGTAGTAATTAATTAGTAATAAAAATATCAACCTATGAAGGAACAATGCATACATTTATGTGTGTCACTTCCCACTGGGAATAAATGAGTTGATAGAGAATTGATTTGTTGGTTGTTTACCACCGCACATATTCCCATTCAATCCTAACTCATTCAGCAACCAAAAAGTATACGTACCGTAATGTGCAGTTTTATCATCTTAAACCAACATTATCAAACATGAAAGAACTCTAGAGGAAATAGGCTCTTAATGACTATGGGAAAATTTCGCAACAGTTGGCAGCCGGAGGTCTGTACACATATATACATGTGTGTGTATGTGGTTGTACAGAATTATAAATGCCTTCTAAACTGACTGTTTAGCCTCTTCTATACATATTTCTTATTTACACTCAATCATTCTCCATCTTTACTTTGCATCTATGCATTTGTGGGCTTTTATACACAACCACTATGTAATCCTGAACAGTTGCTAGGAAATTAATGCTTTTGATGATATCCGCCTACAATTTACCCATGTTTGATTAATGCACATATAACGTTGGCATGAATAATCAAATATGTTTTGATGTGCCCTGTAGGAAAGTTTACTATTGAGCAATTCCATATCAAGTTATCCAGATATGTTTGACATAGTATTAATTTTTTTCAAAAATTGGTCTAATTGTAGGATTGAGTGTAATAAGGAGTAAAATGAAAAAGTTAAAAAAAAAATATAATTTTTATAAATTACTTTATTCAATGTTGAGAATTTCGGTATGCAGTTTTAAAAATGAAATATCTACGGTTCTTATTAATATTTTTATAAAAATTTGTTTCTGATTTTTTAGGATAAAATACTTATTAGGATGAAAAATACCAAAAAAAAATTGTTTTCCAAAAAATTTTGGACGAAAACAAAAACAAAATTTAAAATTCATACTCATCAAATTTAACAAAATTTTAGAAAAAAAATTTAATATATTAAGAAAAACACGCCGCTTCAGATATTTTTTTTAATTGCTTCTATTAATAATTCAGACTATGCTCACTAATTTGCAACAAAATTAAAAAAAATTATCTTTTAAAAAAAAACACACCCCCTCAGATTTATTTTCTTATTGCTGTTATTAATAACCAATACTATGCTCACTAATCGCTACTAGTTTCATAATGCAATTCCTATAACTTTTTGAGTTATATTCAAATACGTACAGTGGACCAGTGAAAAAGCAGTGCAAAATACCGCTAGCGATACTCTGCATACTTGTATGTAACAGATGCATTCCACACGTTGATATCCAGGGATAATGCAGCATATACTCGTTTGGCCAGTAAAACCACGGATTCTGCTCTTCGGGAATAAGTAACCTGTCAAAACACCACCACAAATTGGACAAGAAAGCTTCCGCCACACACTTAACAAAAATGGTGCAAGCACCAATTATATAATATTATATATATACAAGGTGACGTAAAATTAGTCACCCAATTTGGTTTTGGTTAACTTTTTTACTAAATAACAAAAAATGATTTTTACTGATGCTCCATAGCTTGTATGTTTGTATACTGCAACTGTTTACTTCACAAGTGTCAAATATGGTTCATGTACTACGCCATTTACAAAAATTATAAGCCTTCATAGCTAGAGTAATTAATTTTGCGTCACCTTGTATATATGTACATATATAAAAGATAGATGCCAAAAGATGTGTGGGGGACAATTTAAATGCGGTGTTTTTCTGAAAGTATCAATACCGGAACTCAGTTGATTTAAATAAAGTAACAGCAAAAACATGTAAACATTCTTGACAATAGGGGAGATGTTTATAGGGGGATGCAAAGAGTATGCAAACGAAAGTTGTCCAATAATTTTCGACCACAACTTCTGAAGCGTGAGCTGGTGCATAGTCGATATGGAAAAGGAAAATCACTCAACTTTCGTGGTTCAATGAATGTCAAACACAAAGGAATAGGCCAATCTGGCTCAAACTTGGTGTGCGTTCTTCCAAGAGAAGTCATCTCTCTGACTTTGCACGGACTTTTCAAACGACCCTCATAGCATTTGGCAGACTGCCACAGTTGATTATATGTATGTATGTACACATGTTTGTATACATGTCGCATTAACTGAGTTCCACAATTTCCTCTAACAACTAATTTTACATATATTATATAGATTTACCAACTTTACGTATATCAGGTGTGCGGCAAAGTACTATACTAATACTATACTATAGTATGTCACGTTTCGCTTCACAAATCCTCCCAAATTCAAATGAGTTTCCTATAGTCTAGGTCTAAGGATAAGCGCTTAGATAAATTTTTGCAATGAATAATTTTATTTATTTATACCCGGTTTCACTAATAAATTTGTAAAAAAAATTTAAATTTTAAATTTAAAAAAATTGACTAGGCTGTTGAGCCTTCTAGTTGTACGATTTCAATACGAAACTTTGTTATTTTAAATTTTAATAATTACTAAGTTTCTTGATTTTAGCAGTCATAGGTATTTTATTCAGTAGAAATACATTAACGCAGGTTAAGTTAAATTGGTTGCCCAAAGAGTGGATACACTTGGACGAAGAAATCAAATTCTTCCTTTTATTTTCATCCTTATTTATTGTAAAATTCTTTTCCCGGTATACTGCTGCAGCAGTAGAAAACTCAATTGGTCTCAGAAATAAAAAATTATATTCCCCGATAGGTTTGATTCATTTCAAGCAAGAAATGGTAGGTTAAAGTTCCAGTAATTCCATTTTGCTTACTCAACTTATTGACATGGCTAAAAAATAGCTGAAGCAGCTGCAAGAAATTACTGCTAAGACTTGATAGTTTCGACAAATTTATCAGCTTGAAGATAATAATAATTTTTCTACTATATGTACATCTAAGTATTTTCGTGTTTAGTGAATATAGCCCGAAGATCCATTACGTAAAATTCCAGGACTGGATTGAATAGCATCAAATAGAGGTACTTACGTATTTGGTTAAATAACAAAAAATAACATCAGCTTCTGCGCTAATTTTTTGACTACAGTGTTTGGTCTCGTTAACACTAAATTTCGCAAGCACTACGCCTGGAACAGAAATGTGTAATTCTGGTTAAATAAAAAACCTAAAACTTCCAAATACAAACCTTTGTAATCAGGGAAAATCTCATTATTCCACTATATTAATAAGACAAAACGGGTAACATATCACCAATTAAGGTAACAAGTGGATTAGAAAACAAATGCGTCAGTAACAGCTTAGTGAAAGAAGAAAGTATCCGCAAAAAAGTCAATTTCCATAATTTAGTTAAGCTTGGGTAAAAACTTAATTCCCTACAGGGTTCATTTGAAATATTGTAGAAGTAATTGTTGTGTGTGTGCGCGTTCTCAACTGTCGTTGTATTCATATACGTAGGTAGTTGTAAGCAAGCTATTATCACTGCTAAGCAAAATTAAATTATTTTTACATTTTTACATTTACGTTTTGTTCCCGTTTTTGTTTTTGTTTGTACGGTATATTAGTATTCTCAACATTTGTTTCAATGTTGACAACCAAGCACGTAGATTAATTCAATGATTTGCAATGAACGTCAGGGATTAGAGATAAGCGCCAGCCTACAAATAAAACAAATATGTCTACGACGAAACATCATATTCAAGGGAATACTGTAGGTAAGGGTTAAATAAAACTCATTGCAGGGACTGCAGCAAATAATGAACCTTAAGACAATCAGTTCAATCAAATAGAAGTATCATCATAGCAATAGATAATGAGAAGCCAAAGAAAGTTTGGTAATCACATATACATTTTTTTTAAGTTTTAAATGAACTTCATTAAACCAAAAAAAAAAACTGCACTCTTCCCGAATGATCTTATGCTATTTTTCATTAGGATAGGACTTTTGAGTTTCCTAAGCAAGCATTTGTCCATTTCTTGCAGTGACCCAACTAACTGATAGCCTGAGGAGGCAAGGGCGGCACTTTATGTTTGAAGTATCAAAACTTCTCAGCCGATTCTTCCACGTCATCAAAAATATCTGTCCTCGGGAGTTATCACGATTGCATACGAAATGCCGAATATATGTAGGCTTTCAGAACCTAGAACTAGAATTGAAGATTATTGATCTCCTGAGTCCGAGTCTGACTTTAGAATAGCTCAAGTTTATTTTCGGGATATTGTGGTTTAAAAGTGCAAAAACACAAGTGGATTAGTGGTTATGTAACAACTAGGTCGTAACGACATTCCAAAGTATCTATAACTCGTTTTCAATTCCCCAGCCATTGTGACATTGAGGGCAACTGACGATCCGATGAAATAGCGAAACTCGGTACTTAATTGACCGGTGAGTACATAGACAATGATGATGATGACACACCCTTACAAACATGTAAGCTACTTATCTTTGAGGAAATTGTAAGAGCAGCGAATGAAAGATGGCGTAATGAAACCACATGCAGAATAGGCCGGCAATTGTGGCCGACTCTCAATTCCACACATTTAAGGGGTAACATCACTGTAGAAATTTCAAAAAATTGATTTTCTTTTTATAAGCTTAAAAAATTCTTTGAACCTTTTAAAATACAGAACAAAAAGTTGTATACGTTACCGAAGTTTATTTCATAAATATTTTAAGCTTTTAACCAAGCGTTAGTGACTGCTACCTAACGACTTCTCCAAATTTCCAAACTTTAAACGCGTTTTTCTCAAAACACGTTTTCTGAAATTGGCACGCAGCATAACTCAAACAATTTTAAATATTTTTAATCAGGTTTTTCACTACGTCTATATAATAACCTTCTTAAGAGAAGAGCGTAGGGGATTTTCGATAGATTAATTTAAACGATTGTTATAATTATTTAAGTGCCGTTTTTTTAGTCCAAAATAGAGTTTTTTCCTTCAAATGCTTGCTAATTCCACAAAAATAAATATTTTTTAAATCCCCTACGTGTTTCTTTAGCTATTCTTATTTAGATTAAGAAAAAAAATGTTTCTTTGTTCCAGATTAAAATTTGCACCCTCTGTGCTGCGTGCCGCGGAGCTCCTTCAAGAGAAACCACATTACAAAAATGTCTCCAATGCCGCCATTTTGTAAAATTTTTCGATCAAACTTTGTAGTTTTGTATTTTAGTATATAAGTAATAACTTCCCAAATCAGAATGATTGTTTTCCCTTTCCTTCTATACAAAAAATTCTTTAAAAATCGTGTTTATTTTACGCGTGTACAGTGGTGTTACCCCTTAAACGAATTAATTAAACGCAGATAAGCGCGGTCTTAGCACACTGATTTCAGTTATAACGAGGCACTGCTTAATAGGCAGATACGCCCAAAGGATGGGTGTGCACACAGATGACTTCTGCAGAAGTTGTCTAGATGAGGAAGTGGAAGAGAAGATATTGCACCTTTTGTGTCATTGTCCTGCTATATTCATACGTAGATTTACCATTTCAGGTAGGCAATTCTTTAATGAATTGGAAGTCAGATATCTTCCCAAAATTTTTGAAAAGTACTCATTGGCTTTAGGAGAGATAAGGACAAGTTCCCCAAGCGGCATCACAATGGGCTATGAGCCTGAGTGTGTCCCATATTAGACAGCTGCTTCAACCTAACCTAACGTTTTCAAGTAAAAAGCCTTTGTTTTGCTCTGTGATATTCTCTATTGCTGTATTTGCTGTTTTTTGTGTAGTAGTCTAATACTGTAAACTCAACACGCTGCCTTCTGAGTATTATTTAATTTCTCTCAGAGATTCACAATCGTACAATTTGACGCTATTTGTAAATAAGAAACCATTTTGCTAAGCATACTTTTCTAACTGTATTTAAATGAATTGAAACTTCTTTTGGAAGATAAACTTCGAAATTACAATTGTAATCTTATTAAATTATTAAATAATTGTCGATAGACCGTTTTGCTTAAAAATATATTTTAGCTAACCTATCCTCTCCAGTTGATCTTCAACAGATTATTACCTGCAGGTAATTTTATTGATGAGTGGAAATTGGCTCTTATTACACCAATTTTTAAAAGTGGAAACAAGAGTATTCTGGGCAATTAAAGACCTATTTACAAGCTTTCTACTATCCCTAAAATGCTTTAACACGTTGTAAAAGATAAGATGTTTTTTGCTGTCGAAAGCATAATATGTTTCAACCAGCACGGCTTCATCCCTGGTAGATCGTTTCAAATCTGGGTTTTTTCTCAGAAGATTGTATATCAGCTTTTCTGAAATGTTTACAGGTCGATGTTGTGTTTACGAATTTCTCTAAGGTGTTTGTTAAAAAATTAACATACCTTGGCTTCCATTCCATATTTCTCTGTTAGTTCGAGTCCTATCTCTTTAATCGTAGATAAGTGATTGTTGTTAACAATCATCAGTCGTATCCTATTATTGCGATATCTGAAGTTCCATAAGGTAGTTTTTTTTCTTTTTCTATATTCGTTGTTTATGAGAAAAAAACTGTTTTTTATATACCAAGTTTTTACTACATATTTTCATTTCAAAATCTAAAAAATTATAATAATTTATTCCCTGATGAAGAAATATGGCTTGGGGTGATATCAAAAAGAAGTAAGATAGTCTAAAAAAATTAAAAACTTTGTATGGATTTACTAACTTTCAGAAAGAGGGTCTAGTAACTCATACACTTATTATAACGAAAACTTGGGTTTTGTGTGCGTGACTACGATTAGGTTGGTCCAGACTCAAAATCTTACAGCAAACAAAAAACAGGAAACGTTTTATGTAGTATTTCTAGAAGAAAATTCACAGATACTTTCCAAATTAGAGGAAAGTTCGCCTAAGCGCCTACAAAAGGGCAGGCGTGGCAATTTTATATATTTACTCAAATTTTTGAAAGCATAGCGCCTACTATTAAGGGATTATATACGTCCAGCAGCGCCGAAATTGCGCTTGGAATAACAAAATTTCAAACAAATTCTTTGTTCATCGTTAAATTCGAAAAACACACTCGAGCTTGATTTGTTTACAGTAGCACAGAAAACAAACTATGTGACATATCACGCTGAAATTTGCCACGTAAGCTTATAACAGTCCTACCATCCAACAAAAAATTTTGCCATATGTCATCCGCGGACCGTTTTATTGATAAAGTCTCGTTCATATTTGAGCAGAAGGTATTTACTAGTACTTAAACTTTATAAAAAAAATGGATTTTAATTTTTCTTTACAAAAATTAGTATATAAAAGTACAATGAAAAAAAGTTACTCCACGGTCTACATAATTTCTCCTTGAAATGTTAATGGATCTGTAAAAGTAGAAAAAATTCTTGTAAAATAAAGTTGTAGTTATAGTCTGTCGAGCCGGATTTTTGAATTTACATAAAGGCACACTTTATTTACGTTTATAAAATTTTATATCTACAGAGAAAACACTTTCGAATATTAAAAAACAAACCGTATCACAAAATAGGCCGTGCCGGAAAAAGTAGTTTCGAGAACGAGTTTAAAGTTTGAGATACAGGAGCGCGCAGACCGCTCTCTACCTATTTAATGGGCTGTAGAAGCTATAATATTGGGAATTTCTGCATGAAAATTTCACAGAATATTCTTAAGATACCATACTTCCAAAAAATCAAGAAAATTGAAATTTGATTTTGAAATTTCTGGACGCATGTAACCCCTTAAATAATTAGCCCTTACATCCTTTATTTTTTCATAGAAGAAATACAGTTGGAGGTTTGTTCTTGTCTGCCGAGGGGCGACCGACGTTCAAAACACTTTTTCTATAATTTGATGTTCTATGTCCTTCGAATCCGAATGCATCGAATGGTAGTCGCGTACAAACCCAATTTTATTTTTTTTTTTCAAAAATCAGATAAACTGCCATAGTCTTTACTAGTCGTACATACTCCACATTCCAGGCATTCCATATATTCCATACAATAAGCACTGCAGAGACTATAGAGTTTTGAGGCTAAATTCTTATTTGATGGTTCTATTTAGATTTTAGTGAAATTAACGGAAATAATTGCAAATACTGCTCCTGTGAAAATATAACAGATTTTCGTATGTGGATAATTACATTTTCCAATAAAGAGAGTTCTCAAATTAACTACATATGTATGTGTACGTAAATGTCAATCTTGTTCCAGCTTATCTTTCAATTCAAAAAATTAAACTCATGTTCAGCGTGCTCACCAACATTATTTGCACAATTTCTACTCACATTAAATTAACATTCAACCAGCTCAGCTCGGTAGCTTTTTTTGCGCTACTGCAACAATTTATGACACATACAATGACAGGATGGTGTATCAACACAGGAGCAGTGTTTGCAATGTTTACATGGTTTGAACTGATTAAATGGTTTGTTAAAAGCCGTCGGTTGGTCGGCTAGTCATTTCGTTGATATGTGGGTCGGTCGATAACCAGTAGCACCTGAAACTGTTGATTCTGGTGTGCAAACGCAAATTTATTTAAATTAACATTATTTAACTCTAGGATAGCAGAGGACGATGAGCGACATGGAGTATCTAGATATTGTGTGTAATTTCGACAGCGATTGCCATTGCCGATTCATCAGTCCATCAAGCACATACACACCTGCATGTGCACACGTATGTACATATATAAATGAACATACATACAAACATATGCATCTGGAAGTGAAAACCAAATTTTCGCCTGGAGCGAGAATGCCAACCAGTGGACGACCATAACGTAGCCATAAAATTTCAATTAAAATATTTTATTTAAACAACACGTTGATAACGTAAAATTACCAGGCCACAAAGTATATAAATGGCGTCCAATCATTTATTTATACATATGTAAATATATCAGCATGTTTACAATGTTTGCAGACAATTTATTTTCAGAGTGCATATGCAAGCAAATATAAAATTAAAAATATATTGTTTGCCTAACGAGGGCGTATTTGTGGCAATTACTATTTATTGTGATGCTTTATTATTATTGTTTTCAATTTTGCTATAACATCAATTTAAATATGATTGGTCAATGTTTAAAACACATACTATGGCAACTCTTGTTTAGATTGTCTCATTATTTTGTTTGACACATGCTCTTGAGCAATAACAACGATTTTAACACTTAGCTTAAGTTTAATTTTGAACACTACATTGGGCGAGCTATCTGGAAGACACAGTTAGGTTTGGTCCGAGTAAAAGAAAGATCCGCTTAGCTATACAACTCATCCATATAAAGACCTTAGGGTGACTCTTATCATATCCACGCGCGCACGCATCCAAGGGCATTATAATTTTGTTCACAAAACGATGGAATGTAACAGCATAAGGGTACGGTTTAAGGAATATCAGCTTAAGGGGTCCCGGTGGTCTAGGGTATGACTGTAGCTATTTATTTTACAAAATGGCGCGGCTTTGAATTTGACACTCTTTTTCAGTTTTTTAATCAAAAATATACGAAATAATTGAAATAATAATATGATTCTAGTACGGGCGATAGCCATTGATGCTGTGAGCAACATATAAAAATTTCAGATGAATCGGTTGAACAGTTTTTTTTTTGTTTTTTTTTTTTTGACACGCCTACTTTTGTCCGAATAGTTTTTCGAATTGTGTTGTTGCTTTAACGTGAGGAAAGTTGTTTGTGAGTGTGTGCGATGTTGTTAATATTAGTAGTTTATTAAGGGGGTGTCAATTCGGCCGCCGTAGCCGAATGAGTTGGTGCGTGACTACCATTCGGACTACGTAGGCTCGAATCTCAGTGAAACACCAAAATGAAGAAACAGTTTTTTTTAATAGCGGTAGCCCCTCGACAGGCAATGGTAAACCTCCGAGTGTATTTCTGCTATGAAAAAGTTCCTCAAAAAAAATATCTGCCGTTCGGAGTCGGCTTGAAACTGTAGTTCCCTCCATTTGTGGATCAACATCAAGACGCACACCACAAATAGGAGAAGGAGCTCGGCCAAACACCCAAAAAGGGGGTACGCGCCAATTATATCTATATATAATATATTTAGATATTACTCGTTTTCCCCATACTCGGCAAGCTACTGATTTGCCAATCTATTACGAATCAAGTGGCCAAACCTTGTAGCTTCCCTCTATTGAATTTTTTTTTAATGTTGGGTCTTTCAGAAGACGCGCCTGTTATTTTAAAATAAAACATGTAAAAATTTAATTTATTTCATATTTCACTATTTAAAAGAAATTTACAGCATTTTAAAGTCCGCCATGAACACTTTGTGCTACAACAGCAATACCACATTCTCTACAGAACGTCCAGTTTTTGGTACGCCAGTCCTTTTTATATCCTAGATAGAATTAGTTTCATGAAATATTCTCATAAACATTTGAATTATCGACTCATTCGGATGATTATTTCGACTAAGAAAATTCACAAATTTTTTATATATTTTTCTTAAAGATCGACCATTTTCATAGAAAATTTCAATAATTTTAACGCGTTGTTCCATCGTTTAAAACTGGACATCTGTCTAATTAAAAAGTGTCAGTGACGACTAAAACAAGGTACCGCCTAGGAACTATTCCCTACTGATATCTATACGTCACTTTTGAACTACCGTTTATTTTATATGGTGCTTTTAAAGCACAAAAACTCTGTTTCAGGAAAGAATTTCTTTATGCTACATACGAGGGTCATTTGAAAAGTCCAAAAACTAAGACTACTTAATTGTTTGGGGTAAACCTGGTGGTGAATGAGGACAAAACGAAGTACCTCCTGTCATCAAAGAAACAGTCGGCACACTCGCGTATCGGCACCCACGTCACTGTTGAGAGTTACGATTTCGAGGTTGTAAAAGACTTCGTTTATTTAGGAACCAGCATTAACACCGATAACAATGTCAGCCTTGAAATCCAACGTAGAATCTCTTTTGCGAACAAGTGCTACTTTGGACTAAGTAGGGAACTGAGTAGTTAAGTCCTTTCTCAACTAACAAAACTAACACTTTATAAGGCCCTCATCATGCCCGTCCTATCGTATCGCGCAGAAGCTTGAACGTTGACAACATCCGATGAGACGTCCCTGGATTGTTTGAAAGAAAGATTGTGCGAAAGACTTTTGGACCTTTGCACGTTGGTACTCGTAATGGTGAGTATCGCAAGCGATAGGACGATGAGCTGTATGAGCTTTACGACGGCATAGACATGCATAGCAAATAAAGATCCAGCGGCTTCGTTGGCTGGGTCATGTCGTCCGAACGGATACAAAGACCCCGGCTCTAAAAGTATTCGATGCGGTACAAGCTGGTGGTAGCAGAGGAAGAGGAAGGCATCTCCTATGTTGGAAAGATAAGGTGGAGAAGGACTTGGCTTCACTTGGTGTTTTCAACGGTTCCGGTTAGCACGAGAAAGAAACGACTGGCGCGCTTTGTTAAACTCGGTCAAAATGACGTAAGCGGTTATTGCGTCAATCAAGAAGAAGAAGAAGAAATATGTTTTATATTTCGACATAGTCTCCTTTTAGGATTACACACTTCGTCTAACGTTGTTCTAATTTGTAGATCCCTTCCCAATAATAGGATTTTTCACAGTTTGAAAAGTCGCCATTCGTTTTTGTAATCACTTCCTCCTTTGAATAAAATCTTTTTTCCGCCAGCCAGTAGTACCATCTCCCTGACTCCTCACGGAGTTTTCGAACGACCCTCGTACACTGTTGGACAGATTAAATAAATTTATGATATAGTTGGCATAGTTTTTATTGTTTTATTCAAAAATATGCTACGAATTTCTGCAATAAAAATAATATTACTTCACCCGAAATTAAAAACAAGTTCTGTAAAAGATCGAGTTATCTTTTGTAAACAGAGATTTGGTGAAAGACACCAACCTCGGCCAACTTGTAGTCGAGCTTGGTAAGCGATTATCACCATTACGTAATGGAAGAATTTTCTAAGCTACTTTCGAACGCGACACTGGCAAAATATGCTAAACGTTCTCTGTTGAGAGAAGGCGCGCGAGGTGACTTGGATTTCCCACAAATGGGTTTTGCAAAAGTTTCGATATTTACTGTGTTGTTGTCTTCAACTATGCAGAAGACAAAAATGTTGATTGCAGGGTTTTTAAGTGAACTGTAATGTTGGAGCTTCGATCGCTGCTCAGACTTATTATTTCCACAGACTTGCTTAAATAAGATTAGTGTCTTTTGAATTATGGATCTAATTACAGGCTTACCTGTTCTGACAAAATTCTTTGATGTACCTAACCTAGATGATTACTTTCATCCATCTATCGTTTTGATTAATAGAACTTTGCATGAACTTTACTTTTTCCCAAAGTTCTTAAAGTTATACTTATCACAATTATCACTTTATTTTATTTAAATTTAATATTTTTAAAGCATTTATGTAAATCATACTAGGTTATTCAATAAGTTTTGCGGTTCGATAAGAGAGGACACTCTTCATATGAACGTATGTGAAGTTTCATTTCAATCTGTCATTTATTTAGTATCGATGTGTCACAATATTTTCTGCAATGCAAACAATGAAATATCGTACAGTGATAGAATTTTTATTTTTGAAAAATTTAAAAGCAAACAAAATTTATTAACGAATCTTGAAAGTGTATACAAACTCTTCGCCACCTGAATTTAAACGTGATCGTACGTGGTCGGGGTCTTAAAGACTATCCACGTCAAGGACGTCCAGCAGCAACACTAGAAATCGTAGAGAAAGTATAAGGTATCGTATTGAAAAATCGTAGAGGGACTGAACGGGTTTTAATAGAAGCCCATTCGTCTTCAGAAAGCTGTGTGCACAATGGATGCTGAATTCGCTAAAAATTGAACAAAAACACATTCAAATGCGGTTTTCTCTGATGATGAGGTCATAACAGCTGTGAAAGCGTATTGTGCAGCCCTTCCAGATTCTCACATCAGGGATGGAACTCATAAATTGGAATCTTGTTGGAATAAGTGTATTGTGTTTTTCTTATCGAACCGCAAAGCTTATTGAACAACCTAGTATAAATCATTATATAAATAAATATTACAAACATTTTAGAAATGTAGCTTATTTGAAGAATAATTAGTTCTTTTGAGAGTAACTTGGATTTAAAGAATTTATATGATGTTCGCCGTAGCCCAATGGGTTGGTGCGTCGTGACTAACAAATAATAGAAAAAGTGTTTTCTAATAGCGGTCACTTCTCGGCAGGCAATGGCAAACCTCCGAGCGTATTTCTGTCATCAAAGAGCTGCTCACAAAAATATCATCTACCGTTCGGAGGCAATATAAAATTGTAGATTCCTCCATTTGTGGAAAAACATCGAAGTCACACAACACAAAAAAGATAAAGAGCTTGGCCAAGCACCCAATAAAAGGGCGTAAGCGCCAATTATATACATACCTATGTATATATCACACCACCTCACCAACCGTCCAACGCTTCAGCAGCAATGATTTAAAAGTAGCCAATGAAATGAAAACCTTTTATCTTGCAAAACGTTTAAATTGGCTTTTATTTGCATTATCGTTATTTATGGATATTTATTTAAGAATATACATATGCAGACCATGTAGATATGTACACTATTTTATTTATCCACAAGTATGTATTTTCGTTTATTTATTCATATTCTTATACTACATATTTCATCTGCAGCTCACCATCTGAATTCAATTAAATGTTTTCGTTTTTTTTTTTTTGCTTTCCCCACAGGTGGTTTCATGGGTGATATCGCACTGCCCGACATTAATTATGACGATGACCCCGTTGTTGCACACACTGTACTTATACCGGTAGAAGAGAGTCGCCACGCAGCCAACGACGATAACGATGGCGATGGTAAAAGCTATGGAGAGGGTAGTGAAAGTTTACTCAAGCAAGAGGCAGACGAAAAGGATAACGCTTGGGATTGGCAATCAGATGCACGAGCCGACACGCCGACAATTGCTGAAAAAGTCCCAGCCACTGTTAAAATCAATGCATCCTTCCAACAAGAATTGGAAATTCTCAAGCAAGAGGTTTACCATGAAGGCTTACAGGTGGAGGAGGAGGGTCTCACTCACATTATACGCAAGAAAACCAAACTGCCGAATTCACGCTATGACTACAACAACAAAAATGAACGTAGCCGCAATGATCCGGCTCTGGTGAGTTTATTATTCATGTAGGAGGTTTGTTCAAAAAGGGTGGCTTAACATTTTTCTTGAAAAATATTTATTTATTCATCAAAATCTATTTTATCTCCTCTAAAATACATTACCTTGCACAAATGGTTTTCCAAATCTTCGTAGCACTTTTGATACATTTGCGCTTTTTGATATGATTTTGAAGGTTTTCAATGATGCGATCTTTATTTTCTAAATCTCTATTCTTCATTGGATCATTACGATTTTGTGAACAGGGTAAATATGCAGGCTCTCTCATTACGGTATTGTATTTTTAAGTATGCCAACCAAATTAAAATTTTTTACGACCCTCAAAATAGTTTGCCTCTAACTCTAAACAAAAATTCCAACGTTGCCTCCACGATTTGAAGCTCTCTAGTTCTTCATCACTCATTTTCAAAACGCCACTAAAAAAACACATTTAAAACAAAAACCAAACTGGTATCAAGAGTCGGTTGAAGAGGAAGACAGCTTCCGTCTTTAGTGTTCCGTTTAAGCTTACGAATGCAGTTCCTGAGCTATAACTAAATTCCCAGAACATAATTGGCACATCTCTTAATAAATAATATGAGTAAGTTCGTATGCATCGCAAGCTAGCAAGAAGGAAATGTAATATTCTTGGTCTCAATTTAACTCCATTTTAATATAAAAATCATTAAAGAAGAGTACATCTTAAAGTTCTAAAAGGAGTGCTCTTCTTAAATCAATCAATCACACAGTCCTGCGAGGGTGAGTTTCTAGAATGGCTGTACTTGTTTCTTATAGTTTTTTATGCGCTGAAAACGAATCTGACCTTCAAAATGCTCCATCACGTCAGGATTTTTGGTAAATGAAGCCTAAAAGGTCAAAAAATGGCCATTTTAGCCATTTTTGATAATTTTTTTGGGATAGAAAAATTTTTTTTTCAATTATCGACGAAAAGGTCGCATAGTAAAACTCTTTAGCTTTAAAACCCATTTTTTAAAATTATTGTACGATTTTTAAAAAAAAAGTTATGACATTTTGAAATTAACAGTTTCAGTTACGCCAATAGACGTTATACCCAACGTATACGTAACTGAAACTGTTAATTTCAAAATGTCATAACTTTTTGAAGCTTGAAGCACTACCAGCGGTCGGTTAATTTGTTGATGACTCCTTCAAGTTCCATGTGTTTGGCGTTATTCCGATAAGTTGTTGGTTGTTTGACGTAGCACGTGAGGTATGTCAAGTCGCATGACCGTAGCAGAAAATACTGTACGTTGCGACACTTGTATAGCATGTAGCGCCGTATATTTCGAACCACTGCTCTGCTATATCGACGCTTTCAAACTCTGGTTAACATAGCTCTATACTGAGGGCAACTTTCGACCTTCCACAAGAATAAAGGTTCGATGACGCCTCCATGCCATAAACCGCCTCAAACATTCAATCTCTTTAGATGTGTTGATGTTTGGTCGAGCACAATTCTTTCTTGATTGTGACTGCCTCAATAATGGTTATCTTGCTTTTTAGCATAACCACTTAGCACTACAGCTGAACCGATTATGGGTAATATTTTGGACTAATTTTCATTACTTTGGCAAGCGTGAAACGATGCACGATAAAAAGACAAAACTTACTAAATATTTTTACAGCAAATATTATTGGTATCTTTGACAGTTTTTAAAACATAAAAACGATCGCTGCTCTCAGATCACCCTTTATAACCATAGTGTGGTTATTGGGACCTGTTTTGTTCATGCGGTTATCAAGAAGACGCCGAGCAAAACTACTAAAAGTCATTCCAAATTCTGTTTTCGCTTTTCTTGTATGCAGTAGCCAAATATTATCGTTTGCATTTATTGAATTTTGAGTACGAAATGTCTTCGCTGTGTAAAAGGCATTCTAATGAAACTCAATCTTTTGAGCAGCAACCAAAAAACTTTTAACACATTTCATGGTGTTCAATTTTAATTTTTGTGTCTATTTTTTCATTTCATTTTCCTAATGTAACTCCGTCAACTAGTCGGCCAATGAACCGGTGAAACCCACAAGCTTTTCAATGAATACGGACTATTTGATGAAAAACTTGAAAAATGAAGTTATCAGTAGTAGCAACAATAACGACAATGGTCAAAGGTACAGACCGAGCCCCATTTACCATCCGGTTGATGGCTCTTTTTTCGATTCGAAGCCAGCAAATCGCGAAAAATCCACGGATACGGACTTGAATGAAACACAGTTGCTAGGTGCACACAAACAACAACAATTACGGCAGCGCGCTCTTAGTAGCGGTAGTGGAAGCACTGGTGGATTGCATACACGTCCTGGAAAAGCCACAACTTTTGATGCCAATGGTAAAGTGGAGTCGATTGCATTACATCGTAGTGGAGAGTATTTTGGGCCAGCAGTGAATAGTGGCGATAGCAACGGTGCGGGTGGCGGTTTCGGACGCACACCGATTGAGAAAGCAGTAGAGGTAGAAAAGCAGCGCAAAGCCACAGTAGGCATTAACAATCGAAACGTCGATCAACGAAAAATACAATCGAACACGAAGGACATCGAAATGGATTCAGGTAATAATTTTGTTGCCGAGCGTCGCATGGTCATACTGCCAACTTCGCTACCCACTCAGCGCTCGACATTACCGAATGTTTACAGTAATTCCGGTGGCAATGGCATGAAACTAGATGATGTGGATTTTTTGCACGCTGAAGGTGCAGTGCGACGACGACATCGACGTGGGCGCAAACACAGGTAAATACAATAGAATTGTAAGGGCTGAATTCCACTTCAAAATAGGTCAGATCATTTATACTCGAACCGCAAACCAAACACAAATAATTAACTTTCATTACAGACGCAGCTCAGATATTCGGCATGCGGATTTTAATGTGAAACTACAGCGCCTGAAGGAGGAACTCAATCGGCCGGTGCATATCATTCACGATTACCAAACGCAAATGCGACGCCAACTGCCATTACACAATGTGGACGGCCACCTCCCCGTCGGCCATAAAACACATAACAAGAAACAAACAGCGAAAATTGGAGTAACAACTGCTCCAGCAGATAAAACCGATAACACAGAACCCTTCAATGAGCGACTGCTAAAACAAGAGTACGTACAGCAGCAGAAGCAGCAGCTGGGACCAGAACGGCAACAACATCATCAACGTCACCACCAATGGATGCCAGTACAGCAAGTAGAGCAAAGTCTAGCCAAAAATTTCAATTATTCAGCAATACAAAACGATGAGCTGGAAGCATTAGATGGTAGAGGGGAATTCGACGCCTACGACCCCATCACAGCCAACAACGAGCGGAGCGTCGGAGTAAGTGCAGATACTGGCAGTAAAACACAAACACCGTTAGAAATGGAGCTACAAAAAGCTGAGTAAGTAGGCTGAAAAAATGAGGATTAAATTACGAGTTCTATCGTTAGCTGAAAATCTGTGCTGATAGAGACGAAAGCGTAACTAGCGAAAAAGAGCCGTTTGTAGTCCATGTGGGAAGTCGAAAAATTGTAGTAACGAATTTAGTGTTAAGAGAAGTGCTGCTGTGAATTTAGGGAAGAAGGGTATCTTTTATGAAAAGTGATGATGGGGGATAATAATCTTTGTGCATGATGGTAGACGCGCCCAATTTATTTTCCCAGAATAAATATCAATTTGAATCCCGGCGAATGAAATTTTTATTTTGTTCAGATAATTTAAAGTTGAAGTTATATCTTCAAAATTAGTGATCTTCTTTATAAATTTTAAACCAAGCGAAACCTTAATAACAAAAATTTTTCTTAATATCTGAAAACACATACAAAATATTGTAAAATCTAATAGAAACCTTTATAAGTTTGATAGCTCTCCTAAAGGGGCACTGCTATAAATATCAGCAGTAAAAAGAAAGAAAACGAAAACGGAAACTAATGGATAAAGTTAGCGATAAAGAGTTCAAAGAATAATTTGAAAATCGATAGATTTCGAGAATATCGATAAATGGGGAATTAAGAAATGAGATGGTTTTATTTAAAGTGATGTCGATTCATACTGCACGGATTCTTACCACGCCGTACTTGACTAAGGTTACCATCATTGTCCTAAACCATTCCCAATATACCGCCGGTTGGAGGACCTTGCGTTATTACATATCTTGGTAGCTCACTTGCAACCTAACTATCCTAAAAAAGCTTACTACATGGTTTTTTTTTTCTTTTAAGAAACCATCTAGTAGATACCGTCCAGAAAAGACTGATGGAGAGGTCTGGTGTTCTCCAACTATGTAGTTTCGGGGACATTGCCTACGAAACTTATGCTTTTATTGCCATTGACCTCTGAAAAGACAATGCACGCTTTAGCATTTCTATATTAAAAGACCTTATAAGCCTACTCCCATAGATAGTAGACCGTTATATCGTGTTTGATTTGATACTATTAATAACCAAGGAGGCACAAAAAATATTGAGGACATGAATAAGCAAATCCAAAATAATTTAAAAAAATATATTTCTTAATGGCATATACGAGACGTGTTCCAAAAATAAGGTTCATTTTCAAATTTCGCGGGCTACGTACATTCGACTTTCGATTATTATTTTTTTGTATGTTGGTACAATCGTCTCAAAGATATGTTCACGGTTTCAGCAATAGAGCTTGTTTAGTTTGATTGTAAGAGGCATAAATAAGACAAGTGTTTTGCGTGTTCGGCGATTTTCTACTATCGAAAAAAATGATTAAAGAAGTTGCATCAAATTTTGTGTAAAAAATGGAATTAAGTGCACAAAAACACTTGAAATGTTGACAATGGCATACGGTGAGAGCACTCTGAATTAAAAAATGTTTAGAAGTGGTACAAGCTTTTCACAGAAGGTTGAAAAGATGTAAATGACGACGCTCACTCTGGACGCCCTAGCACATCAAGAACCGATGAAAATGTCGAGAAAGTGAAGAAAATTGTTCTGTAGAGAAGTTACTGAGGATGTCGGCATATCGGTTGGCTCATGCCATACAATCTTTTTGGAAATTTTGGGCATGAAGCGTGGAAGTTCGTTTCACAATTGCTGAATTTTTACCAAAACCAAATGACGGCAACGATGATCCAGATTTGCTTAAAAGGGTCATAACTGGTGACGAATCATGGGTATATAGTTATGATATCGAAACCAAAGTCCAATCGTCAAAATGTAAGAGTCCAGGAGAGCCAAAACCAAAAAAAGCACGCCAAGTTCGATCAAATATCAAGGTTTTGCTCACTGTTTTCCTCGATTACCATGGTGTAGTGTATCCTGCTCACTCATATTTGCTTGTGAGAGATTATGTGGCCAAAATCAACACCGTTATAAAGCCTCAGCCGCCGTATTCACCAGATTTGGCCCCCCTGCAACTTTGTTCTGTTGCCAAGATTGAAGAGACCCATGAAATGACGGCGTTTTGTGACGATTGAGAAGATAAAAACCGAATCGCTCAAAGACATACCAAAAAGTGCATATCAGAGCAGCTTCGAGGATTGAAAAACCCTGACACAAGGGTATTATATCTGAGGGGGACTATTTTGGAGGAGATAAAATGGATACTGATGAATAAATAAATATTTTTTGAGAAAAATTAAAATTCACCTTATTTTTGGAACACACCTAGTATTTATTTGAAGTAATAAATTTAGCTGTTTCACATTTCCAAATTGATATTTGATAGGTGGAAGTTACCAAAATTAAGGTATGTTATGTATGTAAATCTCAGCCCTTCTTATGGTAATTCGATTCATGTTCGCCAAGGTTTAGGTTGTCGCTTTCTTGATGAATTATAGACTTCAGGTACTGGTGTCTCTTTGGCGTAGAAGAAAGTAAAAAATCTCGTTAACCAACCAAAATCCTCTAATCGAAAAATCAAACTTCATGGAAACGGGTTCTTCCAAGTCGCTATGATCAGATGCCACTGACGGTCCGTCTTGTTGGAATCATATGACCTTCAAAGCAAACTCATACAATTTCAGTACCATGTTGGGTTACCATGTTATCGTGTTTCCCTTATTATTGTTAAAAGAGTGGGATGAATCACAGATTCAGAGTAAACATTGCACCAAACTATCGCTTTTGGTCAATGGTGTGGAGTCTCATGGAGTGCAGGGTTCTTTGTTTCTTCACATGTCCAGAAAGGTGGAAAGGATAAACAAATTATTCTGCAAAATCAACCCAACAATTTTTCTGGGTTTTGACAGCGAATAGTTCAAAATGGGTTACAGAATTTTCACGTCAACGTTTTGTAACTTTTTGCAACCAAAATATCTGTAGTGTTGGAGCTTTGGTCCTTTAAAAACCATGAGGGTTACTACCTGTTCGACCTAAACAATATCCGTAGTCATCCTGTACCACAAAGCCAAAACAATCGTAGTTAAAGCAGCAAACGCAAGCAAATACGAAAGTAATGCGACAGCGATATTCACAGCAACACTCTGGATTTTCCTATATCGCTCTCACTATGTGACAGCACAGCTTCGGCTTATTTTATAGCTACGCACTCTTTTCCCAATGGTTTTATACTCTTGTTCACATAACGGTTGTATGTAACAGTATAAAGGAATCGAGATAGCTGTAGATATACGAGTATACAAATTCACCAAAATGCTCTGAATGGTGAGAGGTGGCGTTCGTCCCTGTCTGTTCGTCTATCTATCCATGCGATGACTCGATCAAAAATTAATATATTTTAATGAAACTTGGTAAAAATGCATGAAATCGGCCAGTAACCACGTGTAGAGTAATTTTCAATAAGTAAAAAAAAGCTTAGTTCGTTTCAGATCGAACTTAACATACCCGCGCACATTTAATCTTTAATTTGCCCTGGCTGTTAATTTTTGGAATCACACCAACTCGTAGACAATGAGAGTTACAGATTGAAACATCAGAGTAATCACTAAGTACCTTGAAGACTGGTTGGTTGCACTGCTTACCAAGTGAGTACTTAGAAGTCAATTAGCCTTTGGAGACACCATTTTATAGCATTCCTCGAAAATTCCTTAAATCGAAAAGTTATCAGACACCATCCGTATGTTTGACATTTTAAGAGTGTCCCAACTTGAATATTGGGCCTAAGTTATACCATTGAGAACTTAAAATGATAATACAAAACAGAAATATTTTTGCTTTTTTTTCTATTATAATCAGGTAGATAATTTCATGACTCTTATTTTTTGTCGCCGATGTTTAACTATTTAATTTTTGAAAAAAAATGCAGTGCATGGCTCGAAAACGCTCACCGCCAGTGAGTTTTCTGTGAACTTCACGAACAGATCTTTTGCAAAGTAAGTTTCCACAATTTGGAAGCATTGTTCTGGCGTTAAACGATTAATGATGGCTTGGCAAACCTTATAGGACAGAAATGTCAACACAGTTTGCCAATCTCAGCTGTCAAACCAAAGTTATCGATATCGATAATCCTCATGCAGCTAAAAAAACACCGATATAACCAAAATGAGTTGAAAACCTTTAAAAAAATACCAAATTAATATTTTTTCGTAGGAGTTCAAAGCACTTGAAGCATCGCAATCGAATGGTGCGCGCTGTGACAGCGAAGAAGGAACGTATCTGGGATTACGGTGTCATACCATACGAAATTGACGGCAACTTCAGTGGACTGCACAAGGCACTTTTCAAACAGGCAATGCGGCATTGGGAAAACTCCACTTGCATCAAATTCATTGAACGTGATCCAGACATACATCCAAATTATATTGTCTTTACAGTACGCAGTTGTGGGTGAGTTGAATGAACGAGTACATACTTTTATATCGACCATACGTATATAGAGGACAGACACAAAACATCTTATTTACACACATTCATGGACACGCTTTGTGCTCACTAATCTTTCTTCTTCGCTACATGCACACATTTATATTATGAGTACATACATACATACACACTTACAAGTACATACATATATGTAAATAAGCATGCACCTTACCAACCCAAAATTTCATTTCGCTTCTCCACACATTTGCCACAGGTGCTGTTCATTTGTTGGCAAACGCGGCAATGGAGCGCAGGCCATATCAATTGGTCGCAATTGCGACAAATTCGGCATTGTAGTGCATGAACTAGGTCATGTTGTTGGCTTTTGGCACGAGCACACCCGTCCCGACCGCGAGAAGCATGTCGTTATCGAGCACAACAACATTATGAAGGGTCAAGACTACAATTTCAACAAACTGACACCGGAGGAGGTCGACTCGTTGGGACTGCCATATGACTACGACTCCATTATGCATTATGCACGCAATACATTCTCCAAAGGCACCTACCTCGACACCATTCTACCCATTGAAATAAAGGGTAGAAAGCGCCCTGAAATTGGTCAACGTTTACGCTTGAGTGCGGGTGATATTGCGCAGGCGAATTTACTCTACAAGTGTCCTAAGTGTGGCCGTACATTTCAAGAGAATACCGGCATATTTGCCAGCCCTTCATATTACACGGCTGGTGCATTGACTAACGAAACGGAGCAATGTGAATGGCGCATCACAGCTACGCATGGGGAGCGTGTGGTGTTGAAGTTGGAGAATATGGTAGGTAGAATTGACTGGCTTGAATGAGAGTTAATGGGTGTGAGTGAGTGAGTGTGTGAGTGAGTTGCCTTCTCTGAAGACAAGGCATTCCTACATACATATATATTTCAAAAGAAAATAACAAACAAAATCATTTTCATTAGATTTGCTTTCCTCAGCTTGGTGGCAATCATCTTAATGAGAAACTATTACTAATGATGTAATTTTCTGCATAAAATATTTGCTGAACATAATTCTTCTTCATCTTCTTCTTTTTTTTCTTATAGAACATTTTTAAGTCGAATAACTGTCAAACCGATTATTTGGAAATACGAGATGGTTATTACTTCAAATCGCCTTTGATCAAGCGCTTCTGTGGCAAGGTGAATGGAGAGATTTTAAAAACGGAATCGAGTCGTATGCTCTTGACTTATGTTAACACACATCGCATGGACGGCTTTCGCGGATTCAAAGCGGAATACGATGGTAAGCATTTGGAGCTGGTTTCGAAAGCGCGTGTTGGTAAAACTCATTGCTCCTGCAGTCGGGTTCACTTGATTAGAGGCAATAATTTTGATGGTGATTGAAGCAACCGGATTTGACATAGTAACATAAGGGTTTCCGATATTTCAAGTGAAGATTGTACTTTGCTCG
The DNA here is from genome assembly GCF_027943255.1 of Anastrepha obliqua. Classification (NCBI taxonomy): domain Eukaryota; kingdom Metazoa; phylum Arthropoda; class Insecta; order Diptera; family Tephritidae; genus Anastrepha; species Anastrepha obliqua. The sequence goes on along the minus strand of NC_072892.1, from coordinate 98,894,676 downwards.
AAAATAAACATGCATGAAAATATTATTCGATCTAACATTGTTTCGCAGCAGTAAAACTTCAGCAATTGTAATACCGAGCTTAATTTATGGGTTCACTTGAATAGAGGCACCAACCAAATAAGAAAAAATAATAATAAATATAGGAAATTTTGTTTTTTTAATTTTAATGACAATTAATATTATTATAATATATTAGCATAATAATTAATTTTATTACTTAAAGCTTAATCATTTGTGTTCCCACTTTGTTTATAAATAACTTCGTAAATACGTCGATGAAAAGATTTGCACAAATTTTCCTGATATCCTAATGAATTTTCAGGCCAGGCCGTTTCAATGAGTCGAATTAAGGCATTTTTGTCTTCAAATTTTTTCCATTCTCATAAATTTACGTCTTAGTCGTCCCCATAGATTTTCAATAATATTCAGATGTGGAGAATACGGTGCTACAGTTTTAATCTTTTGGGACGCAATCCAAGTTTTGGCCACACTTGAAGTATGTACACGTGCATTATCCTGTTGAAAGATCCAGTTAGTAGGTCCAAATTTTTTTCGAATCGCGGGAAAAGATGATTCCAACAGAGCTTTATGGACCATCATTTTCAAGTCTACAATTTTCAATTCGAACGCGGCATAGTACGATATTGGTCTCCATACCACAGCACCGCTTTCACGGCTGTGATATCGATTCAAGTGCCATTCCTCCTTTCTTAAGTCATGGAAATAGTAATTCTAATCCAGATTTGTATTTGTAACAGAACTCCGAGCTATGTGGTCCTTTGCAAAATCGAGGCGGCGTTGCTTGCAAAATTTATTCAAAGATTGCTTGTTTTGTAATTTTTTATACTTCAGATGAGGCGCTTTTAGAATAGCCCTTCGAACAGTGGCTTTGTGGCTGCAACCTTTGCCATTTCTTTAATTTTTCTGCGGAAAGTGCGGAATTTGAATCCTAAAGAATTTTCTCCTTTCACGAACTGTTAAACCTTTCTGCTTTCCCATTTTATTGTAAGAAAATTAAGTAGTTTTCGACCAAACACAATGAATGCTCAAAAAAAACGATCCCTTTCCATAAGTTATAAGTTGAGGCATCTTTATTCATCACACCTTCGTAGTTAGACAAGATAGAAATAGAAAGATAACTAAGACGTTCGGGTGGGACCCTAACTTTTATGTCTCCTTCGTCATGCAATTTAATGCAGAGTGTAACCTTAAAATCTATGTAGGCAGTAAAACGCACCCTGTGTGTGTAAAACAAAATAATTATTACATTAAAAAAACTAATTAGAATTCTCGAAAACTGTTTCGCACACATTCCAGCTCTCAGAACTTTTGGCAATTGGCAACAAAAATTGTTATCTAATCAAAGTAAGCGAAAGGAAATAGCCACCCCTATTTATGTTGCTACCTATCCAAACACAAAATAGTCATATGTCTTTTAAGGACTAAGGCGAACGTAACCTGAAATTTCTAAGCATCAAAAACAAGTATATATGTATATATTTTCCCGTGGTTCCTAATATAGGTAGAATATAAGACCTCCACGTGTTTAATGGGGAAGTGATGCGTGTAACACAGTCCTTTCCAAATGACAACTTCCACCCACTGTCCTCGAATTTCTGTTTCGAACTTGGTATCTCCTGTTTTTGCCAACGAGGCTCTGTCGACCGTGTCAAGGCGGTATAACCTTTCCATCGGCAAGACAGAAATTTCTTTGACTTTGCCAGCCTGGGGACATAGCCGGCAGTCCTGGTCCCAGGCTCGGATGCAGAAGACCAAAATAACCTTTTTTTCTTGTTCACTCCACTCGGGAGCATAGGGTCTCGTCAAGACTCAGTATTGCGTTGGTTTCGTTAATCTATTTTGCTAGATTACTGAAACCGATACAGAAACAAATATAGTAAGCTTGTGAATTTTGTTTTAATTTTTTTATTTGCTATATTATTTACATATTTTCTTTAAAATTGTTCTGCATGTAAAACCATGTGATATCACTATTTTTTCACTCCTGTTATAACTTTTTTGGTATGTTGTTTCTCAATCTTTCGTCAGCACTTTGACCTCCTTTACTCCCCTGCTCCATTTTATTTCTTAGCTATTTCCATTTCCAAAATGTACACATTTTGCTTGGTTCAGTCCTTACAGATAAATCAGGGGTTTCGGGATTTGTTTCCTCAAAGTACCTGACGTATACCTATGAAACCAAAATTTGTAAAGTAAAAAGTAAAGTAAAAAATAAAACGTTTTAAGCATAAGTACTAAAAAGTCGATGTGAAAGGCGTAGTTAATATATTTTTAGTGATTTTGACAAGCCTGACGTCAGCTCCCTTCCCAAACAATCAAAAGTAGGAAAAATTTACATGTTTGTGGAATTATGGAAGCACAAATTAATATAAAGCCTCAAATGCAGCTTTTCCGCGATTTTATTCGGATGATTCCATGGCAAGAAAGTGTGTGTGTGTGTATAACTTTTTGTGTTTGGCAATTTCTATTGCTTTCGCCTACTCTTCCTCTTCACAAACAAGTAATTCCCCTTCCTTTTGTTTGTATTCTCTCGGAGCCTGACTTTGATCAAAAAGTTCCTGGAACCACCTGGAACAACCACGTGACGCTCTAAGCCAATTAAGTTGAGTTCTGTTTGTTTTATTAGGTTGCCCCATCTGTGATTAATATTTCTACCAAAATTTTATCGGCATTGCTTCACATTTCCAAAAGTTACGCCGCCTTGAGTGAATCTACCTCTGCACATGTTTTCCATTTTTTGCAGCTTTAAAAGTAGTTTTCATATTTCAACAACTAGTTTGTATTAAATTTTGCATTAAAAAGTGCAATGGTGCAAGATTTTTAGAAATGTTGGAAAACTGTTTCGGTAATGAGAGAGAGAAATCGGCCGCTTACGAGTGGCATGAACGCTTCAGAAGAGATCGAGTTCATCGAGGATGACGAATGTAGTGGCAGGGCATCGACATTGAAAACTGATCAACAGAAAATATCAATAAAGTGAAAGAAAAGCTGATCAATAACCGCAAAGTAACCATTAGAGAGCCGGCAGAAAACTCGTCCTTTCAGGGCATTGTAGTTAATGATTTGAGTCTTCGCCGTGTTGCGACAAAGCTGGTCCCAAAAAACCTGAATGTCGTGCCAAAAAGGGACCTCGCTGATATCGCCAAAGACATGATTTCCAAGGCTAAATCAAGGCTCCGAATGAATCCAGACCAAAAAAACCACATCGTTTTCAGTCAAAAAAATAAAATAAAAATAAAAAATGATCACGGTTTTTGTGGATTACCATCAATATTTTGACTGGATTTAATTATTTTTCTTATCTTTTGTTTGAATGTTCATTATTTTTTTTATAAAAATATAAAATCTTGTCTAAGGAAATTCATATAAAACCAAGTTTCAAGTTTTAGACAAAAATTTAAAAAAAATCCACAATCTTTTTCCAATGTTTTAATTAGAGTTTCTGAAAAGAAAATTGGTGCGTAGTTTTATAGCTTATTGAATTTTTGCTAATTTTGTAAATTTAAAGCTAATTTTCTATATTTTCCCCCCTGACGATGTGTTGCCCATTTTCGCCATACAATAAATGCATGTGAAATTTAATAAAAAATAAAACTGCATCCCAAAACTTTTCTAAAAATTCTAATTAAAATCCGTCGAATTGGGACGCAAAACTTGAAAATTGGATTAATTTGGTTTTTGTTATAGAATGAGCCACACTTTTATTCAAAAATAATGGGTATAAAAAATTAGCAATTAATGACATCTCCGTAGAAAGAAAATTTAAATAAAAAAAATTGGGATCCTTCGAAAAAAATAAATGCTCGTATTTAAACTTCTAGGGCAGCATTCCGTAAGTACAAAAAAGTTCTGAATAATCATGACTTCAGTGTGAAACTAAAAATCCGATTTGTTAAATGTTGCGTGTTTTCTGTATTACTGTATGCTATGGAGATATGAACTTTTCAAACATCTGAAATAAATGAAATATAAGTATTTGAGATGAGGATATATAGAAAACTTCTAAAAATTCCCTAGAAAACTTCTAAAAATACCCTATACGTATAGAGTAACAAATGTTAAGGTACTGCGTTTAGAATTCAATATGATCCCGACTAGAATTACAGTGAGGCATGCCGAAGAATCAGTTAGGCCCGAATTAGGCAGGCCTTACTGAGGCACGTCTCACTAATACCTTACCAGGCCCACGTTAGGCAAGGCAAAGATTGGCATGCCAGAACAATACCAAATTTGGTTGTGGTCGCGAAAATCTGTGGCAGTGTCTCACTTAGGCATAAATTGGAATCCCTAACTGATTTGTAGAAGGGCATCCGGAGTATTACCGAAGTTCGGTTTTTCGAACCTGCGCCTATTGAGGCAGATGTGTGGCGATACCTTTCGGGTCTTGGACCTAGTTTGGCTGCCTTATGAGGCGCAAATTTGGAATGCGGTCTGCCTTATTTGCGCCTAATCACCGCCTTACCAAAATTTCTAGTCGGGATCGTGATGATATGAAGAAAAAAATCTGCTTATTGTGTCACATTATGAGAAACAATAATTTCATGTATTTCAGCTAATCCTGCAAGGAAAAATATTATGTACAGAAAACGTGGCATAGGTAAAAAGGTAAGGAATTGGAAGTATAGGAAAAACAAATACAAAATAAAATTGGATAATCGCCTACGTTCAAAATCGAATTGGCAAATAAAGTAGAAGAAGAAAGTTCAGGTTCAACGTTCATGCATTGTCGTTTTATCGTGTGGTTTATGATCGAACTGCTACTTCAAACTGAATATCAGATTTCCATCTTATTATTTATTTATTAAGTAGTATTATACAACGTTCAATATAAAATTTTGGTTAAAGTCTCCAAGTGAGCACATAGTAAGCGGACTGCACTATATTTGTATGTGGTATGTGAGAATTCTGTCTACTAGATGAGATTTCAGTAGTTTTTTTTTACCAGTGACAAGAATTATAAATTCAAAGTATTACACATTTTTATAAAAAATTAATTCGAAGAAATAACGCAGCTCTTTATTATAATATCAACATTCCCTGCATATACATATAAATATATGTACGTATATATATATATAGGTATACAGTAGGTTCTGTTTTTATGCGGCTTTTTTTTATGCGGTTTTGAAATAGTGCGGTTTTTTTTTAAATTACAAAATGCATGTCGACCTATCGGGAATTGTACATATAAACAAGATTCTAAACCAGCTAAGCAAAAACTCATCACAGATTACATCAGAATTGCTAACCCTACAAGTATGGAACCGCCTGCATAACCATCTAGATCAGACGTGTACATTTCCTAAAGTGACGAAAGTGATTTTACGCCAAATCCTAAACGAACGCGCAACATGTGGGTATTGTCTGATTCCATTTCTGACTTAAATTTATTTTTCGATTCTGACGTTTCTTAAATAAAGATACAATATAATTTTCAAAAATACAATTTTATTTATTTTATTTAATTATTTCAGATTCATGCGCTCTATGGAACGTATCTATAGTTATAATATGAGACTAGTGCTCTTTTTTATGCGATTTTATTACATTATTTCAGATTTATGTGGTTTTAGCATTTGAAACGTATCTATAGTTTTACTATAGAACTAGTCGCTTTTTTTATGCTGTTTTTTTTTATGCTGTTTCTTGCGGAACGTATCTACCGCATAAAAACAGAACCTACTGTATATATAACGGCATAGTTACTACATAATTTCTTATTCAATTCCAGATTATCATTTTCTTACTTAGATTTTCAAAGACTATGCCTTCATGTGCCGCTTTTTAAAATTCTCCTTCTGCTATTTCCATAAATCCAGTTCACATTTATATTACTACTTCATCCTGATTACTTGCCCTTCCGCTCAGCCCTCCTTTTCAAGCTCACTTCATTGCGAGTCCACCGTGCAACAATTCCACTTTGTCACGAGTCATCACGATATATTCACATCCATGTATAAATACATGCTTTCATACTTGACTAAAGACATGTTTTCCTTTCTTGCACTTGCAGTCATCTGTGGCGGTGAGATGTCTGTCGACGATTCTGAGGGTCGTTTAGAGTCGCCCAACTATCCGTTGGATTACCTGCCAAGCAAGGAGTGCGTGTGGAAAATCACCGTGCCGAGAGGCTACCAAGTGGCGCTCAAATTTCAATCGTTCGAAGTGGAGAATCACGATAGTTGTGTATACGATTATGTCGAGGTGCGAGACGGTGCTACAGAGGATGCGCAATTGATTGGCGTCTTTTGCGGCTACAAACCTCCACCAAACATGAAGTGAGTACACCCATCTAAATATACTCATATAAGTAGCTTACAAACAACTGATGTAGTAGTTGGTAGACAAAAAACAAAGTTTTGTCTGCTGTTCGATTAGTTGAGCGATCCTTTAGTTGGTCGCCTGAGTGCTGCTGGTACGTGCTGATGGCAAGTGTGCCGATGCGCCCGAAAGCAAAATTGAAAGTGAAACTTTTCGGCACTACGCTTTACTCGTTTTCTTGATTTCTTTTTACGTTGTTGCTTTCTGTACTCTGTAGGTCAAGTGGCAATGCTATGTACGTGAAATTCTTGTCGGACTCATCCGTACAGAAAGCCGGCTTCTCAGCCATTTTCATGAAGGAGGTAGACGAGTGCGAGACACAAAATCATGGCTGTGAGCATGACTGCATCAATACGCTGGGTGGATACGAGTGTAGCTGTCATATCGGCTACGAATTGCATAGCGATAAAAAGCATTGTGAAGGTATATGCATATGTATGTGTGTGTAGACTTGACGTATATATGTATGTGGGAAACCTCTTCCACATACACACATTTCGGTCGTTACACCACCTATAACTACCACCACTTTGCTTAATACGGCGTTATATACCATTACAACTCTTTACTATCTTATTCAACTTAGATGCTTGCGGTGGCGTCATCGAATACCCCAACGGTACCATAAGTTCCCCATCATTCCCAGATGCTTATCCGGTGTTGAAGGAATGCATTTGGGAAATTATTGCACCACCAAAACACAAGATATCACTCAACTTCACTCACTTCGATCTGGAGGGCAACACACAACAACAAACGGATTGCGGTTATGATTCGGTTACTATATACTCCAAATTGAGTGAGAATCGTTTGAAGCGCATTGGTACATACTGCGGTACCACCATACCACCCACCGCCACCTCGGAGGGCAATGCGCTACGCGTTGAATTTCATTCTGATAAGACTATACAAGGCACTGGTTTCGCAGCGGTATTCTTTACGGATATCGATGAGTGTTCGACCAATAATGGTGGTTGCCAGCATGAATGCCGCAACACTATCGGCTCGTACATGTGTTTCTGCCACAATGGCTATTCGCTACATGAGAATGGACATGATTGCAAGGAGGGGGAATGTAAACATGAAATATCGGCACCTTTTGGCACCATCTACAGTCCAAACTTCCCGGACCTCTATCCGCCGAATGCTGATTGTGTATGGCACTTTTCAACCACGCCAGGCCACCGCATCAAGTTGATATTTAATGATTTTAATGTGGAGTCGCATCAGGTGAGTGAATTAAGAACTAATTGGTTCAACAATGTTTATTATTTAATTTTTTTTTTTTTTTTTGATACTTCAGTTAGAGGCATCGATATAATATATAATTTTAGTTTGAGTAGCTTCAATCATATTCTCGAAATAATCAGTTCATGAATTACAATTCTTTAAAGCTTCGAACAATCGGAAAATTTATAATTTTTATACTAGAACTAAAATTATTTTATTTTAAAAGACGATATAGTTTTAAGATAAATAGATGGAAAGAAGTTAGAGAAAAACTCTAATTTCCCAACAACAAACCCATTAGAGAGGACTAATTTTTGTCTGTCGCCAAAATAATGCAAGAAGAAAAACAAATTACACAAAAGCAGAAAAAAATGCTATGCGTGAATTTGACAGAATCGTGAATTTGACTAGGTTTGACCTTCAGCTATGATGAAAAACAAAATTGTGAGAGTAACTTCAGCTGCCACGTCACGTATTCACACACTCGTCAAATCAGTCTTTGCTTAGAAGTTATCTATCGAGTAACCTGAGTAGAGACCTGCGTTGATTTTTTCGTATATACCCAGCACAATCTCAGTTTTTTCTTAAACAAATCGCTGTTATGACCCCGGAGCCGTCAGCCTAGCACCTAATTCTTTCAAATTCATTGAGCGTCGGTTAATGGTCTGATCTTGGCCACTTGGCGAATCTTGGCGAAATTAAAAGAATCAGTTGATTGTCTGACGCCACCGGGATCATGACAGCGGTTTGCTTACGAAAACACGGAAATTTTCGCTCATGTTACTTTGCTGCGTGAATACGTGTGAAACGAGTGATACAAAGATACTCTCTCATTTTCGTTTTTTACCGTGTGCCTAATCAACTTTTGGTAGTTAGTGGTAAGTATTAACATTGGCCCCTCCTTGATTTCTAACTCTGAACTGATGACGTCAAACTCCGCAGAGGCTTGCATGCTTTGCATTTGTATTTATAAGGTTTTCAACCATCTTTTCAAAATTTTCATCAGGCTGATGCGTGAGCAATTGCTCATTCTTCGATAGAGAAACCTCAGTTTCACATATGCCTGCTACAGACAATTTTCAGCAGAGTTGATGCAGTGACTACCTCGTTCTGCCAAAAATTCTTAGCAATTTAGATATATGTAAGTTTACAATATTTTCGCTTTATTTATATGTCAAAAACAAAATACATGGTTCAAAAATAAACTTGTGTACAGCACCGTATATAAGTCGTTATATACATTTTTTACAAACACAACGTGACATATGATTGCGCATCAATATTTTGACCATATTTAAGTATTGTTCTTTTTTTCTTGAATTTTCATTAAAGTAAAAAATAAAAAGGAATAAAAAAAGTATAACATATTGTCTAACAAAATTTATATAAAAACACTTTACACAAAAATTAGAAAAATTGCCCAAACTTTTCATCCGAATTCTAAGTTTTTTAATTAGAATTTCTAGAAAAAAATTTAACTTGCAGTTTATAGCTTATTAAATTTAGTGTAGCAAAGTGCAAGTTGGAAGTAGGTTAAAAAGTCAGTCGTTCATATTATGATTTTTTCTTTGACGGTGTTGCTCATTTTTTTTCATATAACTGAAGCACAACGATGATAAATAGAGGGAAAAAAGTTTTCAATGCACGAGGAGGTATAGAAATTGGCTGAAGGCATAAAAAATTTCTTTCGGGGCAGACATACAAATAATGGAAGATCAATTTGAATACTTAGATCGAAAGACATAGCAACTAAGTTGAAAAATAACTTACATACATAAAAGATATCCCAAAAGTGACGGCTAGTTGTCAGTAGTGAATAACTCCTAGCGGTACCTATTTTGTGTCATTGAAACTTTCAAAATTATTAAACATTTTTTATAAAAATGGTCGATCTTTAAAAACAACATGTCGCAAAATTCGTTCATTTCTTGTGGAAATAATCGACCGAATAAGTCGACAGTTCAAAGATTGATTAAAAATTTCAAGAATTTGGTTCTGTCAAAGATAGATACTGGACTTGAAGATCAAAAGCTGGACGTTCTGTTGATGCAGCTGCTGTAGCGCAAAGTGTTGCTGTACAACCTTCAACATCGATAACTCGACGTTCTCAACAATTAGGCATTCATGATTCAACTGTTTATTGTGGATGTAGTGGATGTTTCGTTGGTTCAAAAAATCGATTTATTTTTTTTTTGCTTATTAATTTCTACAGCATCTCAGGAATATTATCCTAAATTTTCAAGTCGATCCGAATAATAAATTCGGAGATATAGCCTTTGGAATGTGTGCGCTTCAAACGCGTTTTTCTCGGAACTGTGTTTTCAAAGTCGGTTGTCAAATGTTCTCGAAAACTACTCAACCGATCTTGATGAAATTTTACACAGGTGTTCGAAACACAATTTACTCGTGTTTGAATGAAGGATTTTGTTTTTTTTTTTTTTTCAATTACAACTATTTAAAAAAAAAAAATGTCAAGCAAATTTGACCGAAATTTTCATTTTTTTGCAAAAATGTCTGCCAAAATTAAAATTCTTACTTTTTTTCTTTCCTTCGTTCAAGCACGAGTTTATGGTCTTAAGGGGGTAGTATGGTTAATTCGGTGTAAAACAAGCATATTTTTTGAAATTTTTTTTGTCGACACAGTTGATTTATTCAAAATTTTAAAATTACTTCATTATAAAGTCATATTTAAAGAATATTGTGTGAAATTTTCATTGATTTTTATGAAGAAATGAGTTGGTGGCAGCGAATCTTCGCGGACGTCTCATAAAAAAGTTTTATTGCGGTGTCCCTCAGAACTCATTACTGGATCAACTAAAATCAAAAAACCAAATTGATTTCATCAGCTAATAAAGTTTCGCAGGTAACAACGTCGAATTTTTTTTTTTTTTTTGTTTTTTTTTTTTTAATTTTTTAAAGCGCTTTGAAGTCAAAACACCGATTTTTCATAAAAAAAACTTGAAAACTTTGTTGTTTTAAAATATGACAAAATTAAAAAAAAAAAAACTCGACGTCATTACCTCGTGAATAAAGTAAAGCACTTATTTTTCTTTTTTCATTTTTGATGAGCCTGTCAGGAGTTATGCTGACAACGCGGACGCACCTTTTTTCGAGGGGTCACCGGAAATGACGTCACAATGGAAGAGTTTAAATTTTTTTTTTTTTTGAAAATTTCAGAAATTATTCTTTAAATATGTATCTATAAGTCAGAAAAAAGTTTGAATTAAATAAATAATTTTTTACATAGAAAAAAAAATATTGAAAATTGGCCTTTTTTTACCCGACGAAACCCATGTAACCCCTTAGATATTAGTGTGGGAAAAAAGAAATCCATTATTTTCGCGGTAGATGGATATGGTGATCGATATTTCGTATCAAACAATTTAACACTAACCGTACCGGGGTATCACGTATACCTATTCTTACCGCAACCGGTCATTTGACCGGTTATGAAATAATTGTTTTTTCAAAACAAATTTTTAATTTTTTCTAATACATAAATCAAACTCAAAAAAAGGCAAATTGCTAAATTTGATAATACATATATGAATTTATATAAAGTTAAATTAATCACGGAAATATAGTCAGTTCATATTTTTAAACTCAATTTTGTAAACGGTAATTTGACCGGGCGCGGTACGGTTAGTGTTAAAGTTTATGCTCCTTGTCAAGATGACATTTCACACTTAAAAAAATTATTTTCCTGTTTTTTTGTTTGCTCCATTCAGTTGTGAGTTACAGGGTGTAAAAAGTGGAAGTCAACAAAGAGGAAATTCGTACATATTACAGTTTTTCTTTGATAAAGGCGAAAAAGCATGCCACATCGCTAAAATTGTCAATGGTGTTTATGGTACCGATACTGTAAAAGCTAATTACGTGGAATTTTGTTTTCGTCGAATCCGTTCAGGCATTTTAACTTCAAAAATGCACCTCGCACAGGCAGGCCTGCCGCCGAAAATGTCGATAAAATCACATAAATAATCGAAATTGACCGGCATGTTAGCAGTCGTAGCATTACCTATGGGATAAGGATCGACCATAAACAAGTTTTAGCCATTTGCGCAAAATAAAAAATAAAACTAATGGATTTATTTCTCTCCAAACTAATATTATTGTTAAGAGCAATGTTTTGAATAAAACTAGTGGAGCTTGGAAGAATATAAATTTTCACATGTCTTATTTTAACACAACATCTAGGCGCGCCTTTTGAAAACCCCTTTACAAAAGTAACTATGTATTTTTTTTTTTAATAAATTTTTGTGAAACATGCACTAATTAAGGCCAAAATTTTTCTCAGCAGATAATTGTAATAGCAAAAAATTATAATATGCAAAACCTTTCAATCATTTCCAGTATTTTTAGGTATTGGCAGCCGCGGTAGCCGAGTGTAGTGCATACGTGGGCGGCATACCGGTAGAAGGTCTTAGTTTTGATTCAAATGAAACACAAAGAAGATCGAAGAAGCTTTCTCTATTACCGGTCGCTTCTAAGCGGGTTGTTGCCTATTTGTATTTTTTTTTAGAGTTTTTTTTTATAAATCTGGTTGTATCTGTAAGGCTTAGCCATTTATAACACATCAACCCACAATAAAATAAAAAATTAAAGTCTAGTTCACTTTAAGTAAACTTCCGATTAGACTCAAAATACAATGCATCTAAATTTCCACAGGAATGCGCCTACGACAATGTGGCCGTGTACGATGGCGAATCAGAAAGCAGTTCTATTTTGGGTCATTTTTGCGGCGACAAAATACCGTATCCCATCTCATCTACAACCAATCAGCTATATATGGTATTCAAAACGGACAAAAATAAACAGATGACTGGATTCACGGCTATTCATTCAACATGTAAGTTGGAATTTATGCATTCAGCTGCACATCTCTATCGAGCTTTTATGATTGACCATAAAAATGAATTAAAATGTTTGCATTCCGGTTGGTGGTTTTCTCCCTGACTCTATGTAGCATGCGGCGGTTATTTGCGTGCCACAAATCAAATACAGCAATTCTACTCGCATGCCCTCTTCGGCAACCGCAACTACAATGAGAATATGGACTGTGAATGGACGATTCAAGCGCCCGCCAGCAGCAATGTGCAGCTACTCTTCCTAACTTTCGATATTGAGGCCAGCGAAAATTGCACTTACGACTATGTGCAAGTGTATTCCGGCATGGAGGATACTAGTGGACCAATGTATGGACAATATTGCGGCAATACGGTGAGTTAGTTAGCGAAATACGTATCAGATAAAATTTCATATTTTGTTTTTAAAGTAAAATTATATAATAACAACAATGATTTTGCTTTGCAGCTTCCACAAGATATCATTTCTCTAACCGATTCTCTATTGGTGCGATTTAAAACTGATGACACAGTCACCATGAAAGGTTTCTCTGCCTCCTACGTTGCCGTCGATCCATTCGAGAATAGCGATGAGGATTTCAATTCGTATAGCGCAGAACGCGCCACACCATTCCCGGGTTCTTTGAAGAGCATCTACGAGGACTCGGATGAGTATAGTGATTTCAGTGAGAATCAATTGATTGTACGGCCAAGGGGTCGCTATTACAACGGTTTCTAAAACGCGGCCTATCGTGGGTGGCATCCACCCATATTTTATGTAACTCCTTGAAATTGGCCGGCGCGGATAAGGAGTGCAAAGAAGAATAAAAAGAAAAAGATGGTCATGAAAAAAGTGAAACGTAAGAAGATAAAGATTTGGAAGCGTGAATGAATGAAAATAATGACAATAGCGAAAAATACTCGTATCATATAGAATTTAGACTTTTCATCTTTTAAAGCATATCAAACGTAAACATACATCATCAAGTCAAAATAGAGTACGAATAAAAACTTAACAACAAAAAAATCAAATAAACTTTCTTAGATTCAATAAGACGAAAAGAAATATTTCGGTGTGCAATTTACTTAAAAATATCATGCAAAATGTAGAATTAATAAAAAAAAATATTTAATAGAAAAACTCAATTTTTTAATATCTAATAAAAGAAGAAAAATCCGATTGGAATGTAACCTTCAACGGATATTTCGAAAAAAATATATAATCATCATCATTTATAGTAATGACAATGAGAGAAAAATCAATGTTGAAAAAAACAAAGTATATTACAGCGTTTGAAATTATAAAATTGGAAATAGATGTGGTTATATACATTGCAACTTCTCGCATTTTAATTTTGTTTAAATACACTAACTAATTTTTAAGTAAAATTAGAAAAAACAAAAACCAAACATGTGTATTTATGAAAGAAATATATTTTAGAAATGTTAAATGTATCTACAAATTGTCGACAACTTAAAAAAATATACATATTAAATTGACATACCGAAAACTTAGGCGTAGTTGCAAAAAACATTTATTTAAATAATAATAATAATGAGGGAATTGCATTTATGAATAAACTATAATCGATCATAAAACATTTAAACCTTTTCCTTGTTCTTTGTAGATATTTTTGAAAAATCACAAAATATCGAAAATCTATTTTAAGCGTATATGAAATCCCTTCATACATGCGCACATATTTATACACAAGAATACATTTATAATACACTCATATCGAAAAACCTGGAAACCTTCTTGTGTTAAGCAATAAAATTGAATCAAGTCGATTTAAAAACATTTTATTGTAAAATTATACATCCAAAATAAATAATTAGACACTAGAAAATTAAATGGGTTTTAATATAAAGTATTTTAAAGAGGGCATTAGGTTAGGATATATGATTGCCCATGCTAAGGAACACTTGGGAAATCCAAATTGTATCTCTTGTGATACCATTGTGTGGATGAAAGGGAGAAATGCTGAAAAGGAAGGAAAGGGGAGGGGTTCTATTTAAGGGCTATGGAGAATACCGAATGATGAAATCCATCAGGTGTGTAATACCTAAACCAGATGTAGCAAAAAAGGGAGTGTCAAGATGCCTAAAACTTAACCCTCCCAAGACCGTACAGCTGAGGTGAAAGTCATATTCTTCTTCTTGCGGTCACCAATTCCTTGTGTCCCACAAATAGGCCATCAAAGTAATCTTATCCGTGGCTTAATTGATGTTTTGTTGGCGCAAAAAGTTTGAAGAAAACAGGACAGCAGCGTATTTACCTCTATTCTGGTGACAGAACTTGTCCTCTTTACAGCCCTAATTTACCAGTAACCCTCTTCTGGGTCTTGGACTGCCACCGTTGACTCACAAGGGACTCTTCCGTCACCATTTCCATATGACCAAAGACCCTGGTATAGTCCTTAGCACCTCGACTTGAAATATGTTAAATACGCTCAGAATAGGAAAAAAGAAGGCTGATCCTCATTCCTCTCCAACTACCATTTTCGACCTCTGAGCTAACGCTAGACTCAGCGCTGGGTTCAGCACCTTGATCATAGAGATCTTGCACCTTATATTCAGCTGCAACTTAGACTACTACACTGCTGTGCACAGTGGAGTAGCCCATTGGCCTTAATTTTAACTTAATGCGGAGCTTTTATCAGAATGCAATTCCGCCAACTCTTTCGTCACACTTCGAGCCGAGAACAAGTTAACTAAGTCATCGATGGAATATGATTAAAGAATGCCCGCTCGGACACAGTGTATATGTTTATTGATCAGTTACTACGGGAAGGTACTCAACGCTTTTAAGGAAGCGCGAGTGCCTGTACAAGTTATCCGAAGTACTCCACTGACTCCAAGGGGCAGAGGTTTGGTCTCTCTCCAGCTAGTTCCACGAGACGAGGACTGCGTACAACAAAATTGGCTTTGTAATTGTGCTAAAAGCCCTGAATGTTACTCTACACCCCATATTTTGTTAATGGGCGACCCTATAACTATATGAGGCAACTGTTGCCTTCTTAATCCTCTCTTCAATATTGAGTCAGGTTAGTTTTCTATCAATTATTCACCTGGTCAGTTAGTACCAGGAGCACTTCCTATTGCCCTTGCAATAAATGGCACGTTATTCCTGCAAGTAATCACCCTGAAGTCCCTTCTCCCGTTCTTCTCCAGTCAGTCGTTAACTATGACAGCCCAGAGTAGGGGTGACAATGCACCGCCTTGCGGAACGGAGAAAGGTACCGCCCAAATTAGTTTATCCAAATACTTTGTGACTGTCTCCGGTAGGGAGAACATTATTAAAAGCCTGTTCAATGTCGAGGAGGGCATCCATTGTGAACTCCTTTCTGAAAAATGGAAACCTCTATATCTTTAACAACCATGTGCAAAGCAGATTGTATTGATCTGTTTTTGCAGTAAACACGTTGGGCGTGTATCAAATGCTCCCGAGGAATTTCACACCTTACATGCAGACCAATCAGTAAACAATCAATCAGCACGCATAAATAGGAACCAACCTACGACAAGCCTCCTCTGCAGATTTCTGCAGTTGAGCAAGCATAATGGCATCGAAACCTGGTGACTTGAAGAGCTTGAAAGAGTCAATCGCCCAAGCAAGGCAGAGCTTCTCTAGCAAGCAGCTACGGATGGGAGAACGATTTTGTACTCTTGCCTAGCTGTTATTGCTCGATACCGGATTCAAATATGGGTGTCGACAAGTAACTTGAGTGACTCTTGAATGTTAGTTACTAGTTAGATGTTGATGGGACCTTACGATTCAACACCATCACACATCCCTCAGGAACCACATGAGCGTGGAATTTCTTGAGAAACTATCACGCCGCTCGAAAACGAAATGGGATTTAATATAGAGTATTTTATACAGATAAAGTAAGTTTAAAACCGGCCAAAGTCGCTTAAGGGACTATAACGTCAATCGAAAATAGAAAAAGTAAGTTTTTTTCGCGTTTGAGATTTTTGAGGTAGGTGCTAATTAGCAGATGTAGGTTTTTATCAGCAGAAAATGTTACATTAACAGTAGCTGTAAAAGTAAGCTACTTTTCTCAGCCACAACGAGTAGAACGAACTAAACCGAAGAGTCACGACGTACAAAATGCAAAGTAGTAACTAACATGGAACCGAGGCTGTCAGAGAATTTGAAGTGATCAACTAATCTGCTGACGTAATAAGTGAAATAACAAGAGTTTGCTTACAACAGTGATCGGAAAAAATGCAGATTGAGTTGTTAATATATGAAAGAGTCAATTCAGCCACCGAATAGTGCATGAACAATGACTGAAAGAGAATAAGAACATGTTTGAAAATAAGCGGACACAATTGCGCTGCCTTCAACTTAGTCCCCTCACAGCCAACTTTACTTTCACAATTTTGATTCCGATGCCCAAACTTTGAGAAAGCGTTACAAATTGAAAAAAATATCGCATTATAATTATATATTACAAAACCTCAAACATAGCCAAAAATCTTTCTAAGACAATTTGGAGATCAAATTCGGATACAGCGCACCAGGAACCTTCGGAAAAGCGTAGATAGTCTTGCTATTGGCCTTAAAAGTCAAACTAATCTTATCAGCCTGGATCAAGGATAAAAACTCCAAAAGTATAAACCGTAACCATGAATATGACAACCACTTTAATATTACTAACGGTAAAAACTAAATAAATGCTATTTCAAAAGTGACGTAGTGATGAAGTCAGTATTGAATAATTCCTATCCCGTTTGTTATGCCATCTTTAACATTTGTCAAGCAAATGAATGTACTTTTACAATTATTGAAACTTATTATGAAAATGGTTGATCTGTAAAAATAACATATCACAAAATTCGTGCTTTTTTGGTGAAAATAATCGTCCGAAGGAGTCGACAATTCAAAGGTTGATGAAAACATTTCATGAAATTGGTTCTGTCTGAACATATCCGATATCCCGACGTTCTCAACAATTAGGCACTCAAGACTAGACTGGTTTGCGACTTTTGCCGGACGTGTTAATGGTGGGTATTTAAATGATGTTCTTATTCACACATAATTGTTAAGAGCCATATTTTGAATAAAAATAGTGAAACCTGAATGTTGGTTTTTAGATATTTTATTTTAAAACAACATCTATGCGCGCCGTAAGAAAGACTTTTGATACCGATTCATGCTTCAGGATATATACTCGCATCTACAGCAGCATCAGCAACATCATCATAGCATCACAGTTCAGGGTGAACCATTGCTTCCGTTATAATTCGCCGCCCTGTCACTCGGTCATCAGCTTTTCGTTTCATATCAAATATGCCCATAGCTCCAATGTCACCTTCAATGTCATGCGGTAAGTACCGTCTTCAAGTTGTACAGGTCCATATATTTTTCGTAGAATCAGAAACACAATTTTATCAAAGCTAGACGTCTAAACTGTCATAAATATTTGGAAAAAAATGTCATTTCTCTCATACTTGAGGACACTTAGGTGAAGTTTCATTAAAATCAGAACAAAAATAAAACTAATAAGCGATTCTGAAAATGCTCTCTTAATTCTCTGTGCAGCATCAAATACATTTTTTTAACAACTTTGTTAGGACAGCCATATAATCGGAGAATTTTCATTGTCTGCGGCTGCAGCGGTAGAAAAAACTCTTACTACTTACATTTACTCTCTTACTCTTACATTTATAATTTTTAATATTTCGTATGCAAGATCAAACCCACAACCAGCCGCTAAAGGGCAATGCGTACACATATACATGCATATTGCATGATGTAATATAATGTTTTGATGCACAAGCACCCATATTGTGTAATCTCCAATTAAGCCTTGTCTATTGAGGTGTGCTGTGATTCTTCTAATTACATGATTAATATTACTAAAATGACATTAAGCATTGGAGGCAAGCAAATACCAAACATGGACTTGTCTAAAAAAAGCTCGTTCACAAACATGCCCTCACTGACCCATCTATTCAATGAGGTTTAAGTCAATAAAACTGTATAATGTAAACAAATCATTTTAAACAAATGGTTTAACGTCCTGTTGGGAAACCGATATGCACATTCTAGCTTTAATCGCTACGCTGCACTATTGCTCAAATCACCATGTTTTGCGGTCAAAATTCGTCTGTTTTTTTTAATTTACAATTTTTGGTAATATTTTTTTTATCTGAATAATGAATATGCCTCTCTTTTCGAAATCAGTAATATATTGGCTTCATGGTAACTCTAGTTTATATGGGCACCAGCTGAAGGTAACGGATTTGTCTTTGCTATCTTTGCCATTTCTTTGTTTTAAAAATCTGTGAAAGTAAAAATTGTGTGCAAGGTGAAATATTACAGTGAAAATTTTTGTTTATAATGGAAAATAATTGTTTAGGTGTTTTAAACTTTTAAAAACGCAAAAAAGACATGAGGGACCTGCGTTTAGAACTTCGCAGTAGTAATGTGCAAGTCATAGATGTGTAATTTTGCAAATGTTATTTTTGTTTCGTGGAGAACAACTCTTCTTATCCTACTCTATCCGATATGAAGTTGTGTTTGGTGTATTTCTGTGGTGGTGATGTTTTCTAATCGCCTACTTATCAATCATTTTCTGAGCTCATCAATGACAAAAACTAAGATATTTTCAATAGGCAATAAAAATAAAACTTCCGGTTTTATTGGATCATTAATAAATTTAATGATTAAACAAATAAGGAATAAAATACAAAATAAAATAAATGCTCACACAAAACCCAAAAAGAGCTACAAATGGAAGAAGTTGCCTTATTCACTATTGTTGTGTTTCGTCATTACCTCTTTTGCATTATTATCCTTTGTAACACAATTTCTTAATATAAAGGGTGTTTTTTTAGAGGTTAGGTTTTCAAGATGAAATAAAACGTATGTAATTTAATTTTAAGGCCAAGAATTTAGCTTTATTATAAAGATAAGGGTTTGCCATTATGTTTTAAAAATGATTTCGGGCAAGTGGCCGCCGCGGCTGGCTCGAATAAATTCCAGCCGAGAGGCCCAATTTTCGACCACTTTTTGCAGCAATTGGGGCCGTATGTCAGCAATAACGCGCCGAATATTCTCTTCCAAGACGTCAATCGTCTCGAGCTTATCTGCGTAGACAAGCGACTTCACATAGCCCCACAAGAAATAGTCCAGCGGTGTTATATCGCACGATCTTGGAGGCCACGCCACAGGTCCACGGCGCGAGATAATGTGCTCACCAAAAGTTTCCTTCAATAAATCGATTGTTGCGTTGGCTGTATGGCATGTAGCGCCGTCTTGTTGGAACCAAAGGTCGTCCACATCAACATCGTCCAATTCAGGCACGAAAAAGTCATTAATCATGGCTCTATAGCGCTCTCCATTGACTGTAACATTATGGCCGGCTTCATTTTTAAAGAAATATGGACCAATGATTCCCTCTGCCCATAGAGCACACCAAACAGTGACTTTTTGAGGATGTAACGGCGTCTCAGCAATGGCTTGTGGATTATGTTCACTCCAAATGCGACAATTTTGCTTATTGACATACCCATTCAACCAAAAGTGAGCTTCATCGCTGAACAAAATTTTCTTGTGATGCGTCGCGCGAACCGAACCATTATCTTCGTAATAAATTTGCACGATTTGCAAACGTTGTTCAGGTGCAAGTCTATTCATTATGAAATGGCAAACCAAACTGAGCATAAATCAAGTGACAGCTGTCAAAAAGACCATCTACGAAAACAGTAGTGCCAACATGAAAACCTAACCTCTAAAAAAAACACCCTTTAGTAATAATCTTGCAAGTGTGAACCAAAAATTACCTTCTTAACATACTATACACCTTAATATTTTTAATTTTGAATGGCATTTTTTCGAATAACTTTAAAAATTTAATAATTACGGAAAAAAATGTGGGAAATATAAGCTGCTGTTTCACACACCAATTCTCTGTTCACGAGAAAATTGCGCTGTTCGCTAAACGAAAAATTTGTATGTGGAAGCAGCAAAAATCTAGCAATATTTAAGCAGTTGCTACGTCAATAGATGACAAGTCACGAAACTCTTATTTTTTGTGAATTCTGCACTACCAATCCATTGGCTGATGAACAGCCGATAGAGGAAATGGTGGGCTTTCAGAATTAATGTTTCGTTAATGTTTCGATTTCCACACCTTGCAGGAAATTATATTCAAGTAAGGGGGTAATTATTACACATATAATATAATATAGGTAGGGTGGGCCATGTCAAATTTGCTTTTTGAATAGGCTATAAAAAAAACTAATCAATATTTTTTCAAACCTCTTTTTTCATTTATGAATAAAAAATAATATCGTTCAAATAACTGCCACGACTGGCTTTACAGTAGGCCATTCGATCAACCCAATTTGTAAGCACATTTTCGATTGTTTGGGCTCCAATTTCATGAATGGCAACTTCGATTTCGTGTTTTAAAGCATCAATCGTCTCTGGATGGTTCGCATAGCATTTGTCCTTAACGGCTCATCACAAAAAATAGTCCAACGGGCTTAAATCACAGCTCCGAGGCGGCCAATTGAAATCGAAATTTCGGCTGATTTCGGTTTTCAAAAACGGTAGCCAAAAGTTCGAATGTAACTTTGGCAGTGTGACAAGTTGCACCGTCCTGTTGAAACCAAATGTCGTCCATGTCATCCTCTTCAATTTTTGGAAACAAAAACTCGTTGAGCATGTCACGGTAACGGTCGCCTACTGTATCCGTGGAAGAAGAAGAAGACTCACCACTTTTGAAATAGGTTTTCAATATTCCCCAATTTTGTTCAAGCGTATAGCGTCCCATTTCGTAAATGTCAAATTTAAGTAAATTAAAAAATTAAATTAATTATGAACACATTTGACATGTCATTTGTGTTACCATTCTCAAAAAAATAGGTGGTTCAAAAAGCAAACGCTATATGGCCCACTCTGTATTATATATAATTTATATACTCACAGAATTCTATTGAAGAGTGGGTGTTGTTTTGTGCAAATAAATAGTTTCCGTAAATATTCTATACATTGCCTTTAAAACGTATATAATTGAACCGAATTTGAGTTGTGATCTCTTTATTTACATATTTATTTTGTGAACATACTTTTGTTGGCTATGCTCGTTAATCGTAATCTTTATTTAAATTTATTTGTTTTGCTTAAATTATTTTTATTTAATTTGATATTATATTTGTTTTTTTTTAAATTTGTTCTGTCCGTTTCATATGTTTTATTCAAAAATCGCATTATTTTAGGTAATTCTTTATAATTATGGTTTTCGTCCTCATAATTTTTGTGTTTCAAATATGGATAATTTCATTTGAATCTTAATTTTTGAGTGTTCCCTATATCAGCCATACACACATATATACAATAAAACTAAGCATATATACATAAGATACATAAATAACTAAAAAATTCAAACAAATGGAATTATTCAAATTTTAAACCCAGAAGTAATGAACACGAAAAACATAATTATAAAGAAGTGCATAAGATATTGCAATTTTTAATGTAACATAAAATATCTCAAACAAAAGAGATCACAACTCAAATTCAATTCATTTATCTATGGGATTAAAGCAAAGTAGAAAATATTTACCCATCTACTTACATATCATAAGAAACACTAGAACACATATACATACATATGTACACAAGACGAGTATAAGTATAAGACGAAAAGGATATAAAAGGCTGTGGAAAGTTCTAAAAACAAACTTCAATTTGAATTATTGCGTATCAAATGAATTTATTTCAATTCGCGACATTTTGCCATTAACGTGAAAACGCATTGTTTCCGTGAATTATTTTTGGTGCCTTATTTCTGGCAGCCCGCGATTTCGACTATCAGCTGCTCATCAGCCCGGGGATTGAGGATGCTGCCAAGAATTGAAATGAGCTCCAGGACGCGTTCTCACACAAAACAAGAGAGTTTCGCTTCTTATTACCCATGGTTACAGTTTAGACTGCAAAAAGGCAACGTAAGTATTGCTTGCTTTGATTATCACCAGTCCAATCTCAGTTTTGTCGTGAACAACTTGCTGTCACATCCCCTGTTACGTCAGCAAGTCAGCTAATTCCTTCAATCGCTACTAAATTCTCTGCACCATGCGGTTTACCCACTTTTTATTTCCAACCATAAGTAGGGATATTTTACATACTTTCAGGCAGGTGCTCTGAAAACCAATGAAATTACATTACAGTTTGTCAAAATGCAAATAATGTAATGCAGTATTTGACAGAAATATAAAACGTTAAATTGAAACAATTTTTTTTTATTTTATTGACCACAACCAAAACACACATACATATAGCGATATCCCGAAAACTAAACGTTAGGCTTTAATCTTGAATTTATGCAAGACAATACTCTGAAGACAATTAAAAATTACCTGTGAAACAAGAAAACAATGGTTTGTGGCACCTGGTTGTCCAGGCAGTTATAAAGACAATTCCCTTGTAAATAACCGCCGTTTTGTGATTAGGTTTTTCTTTCTTTCGCGAATTACGACAAAACGTCGCCGAATCGACCATGAAATTATTTGGCCAAATTTACTGCCCTCGAAAAATCATTAACCGTAACGAAAGCAGTGAGAGAATTGTGAACGTATTAGTAAAAAAATGTGAATATACATATAGCTATTTTCAGTAAGTGGGTGGTCATATCAGATTCAGCGAAAAATTTCATATGGAATTAGGATAGTTGAAATCTTGGGTAAAGCAAGATGTTAATTATTTTGAAACTTGTCTTAAATCAAAAATTGTCCTTTGGTCCGATAACACCAAATTTTCACGAGAACTTTTTAGTGATGTGAGTACAAAATTTGAAGCCTCTATCTGCACTGGCTGATTTTTGGCCGCAGAGCATGACCATTTGAGTCATAGTACGCTGTTGGCATATGTGGATACATAACACCCATATGTACATAAATAAATGAATAGTCAGAAAGATATGTACAACATCCCTGCATAATAGGTTTTACA
The DNA here is from genome assembly GCF_027943255.1 of Anastrepha obliqua. Lineage (NCBI taxonomy): Eukaryota > Metazoa > Arthropoda > Insecta > Diptera > Tephritidae > Anastrepha > Anastrepha obliqua. The sequence goes on along the minus strand of NC_072892.1, from coordinate 98,871,291 downwards.
TTCGGTTGGCGGAGAATATGGAGATAAGGTTGAAGGGCGTTCAAATCACGCAGGTAGAGTGAAACTTCAAATGTCATTCCGCTTAAACATAAAATCAATGCTTCAAACGCTACTAATGACACAACAGAAGAATCACACTGGCGGACGGCAACTGTTTGCTCGCATTTGTTTGTTACTACAAAAACAAATCCCACGTGTTGAGTTGTACGAAGCGGGAGCAAGCAGATAAATGCTATTCAACTTTTGTATGTCCAAACATCGGAACATAAATGCCCTGTAAGAAAAACGTGAGTTTTTAATATAAATTAATCCAATTTGAATTCATGCCAGGGATGAAACGATACTAGGCAATCCACGATACTTTACTTGGTAGTAGTATCGAAAGATATTATGGAGTCTAAAGTATCTATAAAATATCGTGTCTAAAGTATCTATACTTACTAGTATCCGTAGGCATCCCGTGTGAACTAAGTTAAAGTTTGCTTTTTAAGTCATAAGTTCATCATTATCTGGGGTCCTTAACTGCTTAAATAACTTAAATGCAGGAATTGGAAATAAATAAAACCCCATGGCATATCAAAACACAGAAAAAGATTACAAGGAAGTTAATCTCGTTTAATGTAAACTTTACTTCCCAAGCGTAAGTTTTTCCAAATGTTTACCCGTCAACCAATTTATTGACGTGGTTATCTGCTTTCGAAAATCAAATCGTCCGACCGAACAATCAAATATATACATATACGTATATATATAATAATTAGCGCTTACACCCTTTTTGGGTGTTTGGAGGAGCTCCTCCTTCTATTTGTGGCGTGCGTCTTGATGTTGTTTCACAAATGGAAGGACTTACAGTTTTAAGCCGACTCCAAACGGCAGATATTTTTTTATGAGGAGCTTTTTCATGGCAGAAATGCAGTCGGAGGTTGGCATTGCCGGCCGAGGGGCGACCCCTATTGGAAAAAACTTTTAGCCAATTTGTATTTCACCGATATTGGATCCTACGTTTCTTTGAATTCTGAATGGTAGTCATGCACCAGCCCATTCGGCTACGACGGCCGCCAATCAAATATGATAGTTTCATCAAAAACTTATTGTCATTGATTGGTCATCAGGAGTGCGCATATTGTGTCGATAATCAGAAATTTAATCATCCAAATACTGACTGGGGATATAAACAAATATGAGCATAACTCAGTGCAGCAATTTTTTAGCATCCCATTTAATATAAAAAATCCAAGAATAAAAATAAAAGACAAATAAAATATTTCTGACCTTGATCACTTCTAGTGTTCTCAGGTGCCGTCTGACGTTTACATTGCAAGTTTTAGAATATTTTATCATAAACGCACTCAGAGCATTTTGATGAGTGGGCCATATTAGTGTTAAAAATTCGTCTCGGAAAAAAATGGAATTATACCACGAACACTTTTGAGCGATTATTTTCCACAAATTTCGACGTGGTTTAACTAGACACGAATGCATCGATGTATTAAAATCATTATGCGGCGTGTAAGCACCATCTTTTAATATTGTAAAAAATCTTGTACAATGAATTTTCTTGTGGTCGCTGTTCACTCACCGACCAATACCGGAAACGTCGGCCAAAAGATCTTTTCTGTGCATGAAATTATTGAAGAATATCGCTAAGTCACATATCGCGAAATTGAGGCATCCTTGGGCTTTAGTTCGATGAGTAGCAAAAGAATTTTCATACTGAAAAACTACGGCACGTAGTTCGCTCTTCCATTCGTAATTTGCTTTCTCATTCGTAATTCACTTCCTAATTATCCTTCGAACTACGTAATTTTTCACACTAAATTCTGAGAGGAAATTACTTCATTTGTAAGTAATTCAGCCCCAATGAAAAGAAAATTATCGAAATTAGGTACTTCTCTCACCAAAGGCAACTAAAGACAACTCTCAGAACACATTCAGAACTTTTTACATCACTTTTACATTTGAAACTTTTATATGAAAAAGGGTTTATATGTGCTAATTGCTATTTAGTATAAAAGCTCTGTCTCGAAACCAACCAAATGTCCTGCAGGGTATGTAAATCAGTTCTTTCGAATGCGCGTGTATAATATAAATGAAAGTGATCCACCTCCTAATCGTATTGAAATAAATTGGAGATATCGTCTTGCTGGGGCCAGACAGTCAGCGCCACCGAACGGATCGCTATAAGCTTGCGGCTGGCGGCCGATGAATGGTGCATTTGCGCAAAGGGATTCTCTCAAATACCGACTGACTGACCAACTGACATGCCAGGAAAAAATAGCGCAAAACGCAATACAATGGTGCTCTGAAATTTATTGTTTGTTGAGCTTTGCTTTCCCGCTACGAAGCTGTTGAGTTGTGGCAAAGATTTTTAAGCAGTGCGATGTCTGATTTGCCGTTCGATGTGGTATTTGCGCCATTAAGAGTACAATCAAAATAAATACCTCCAACAGCCTCCACACCTACACATGTACATATGTGCATATATGTGTACGTATATATCTGTCCGATTGTGTGTTGTCCGCTGATTCGATTGTCGGGTGTTGCCTCATCTGTCTTCCCGTCTGTCTGACTTACTTCAATCCGACGTTGTTACGTGTTTTTTTTTTTTTTTGTAGTTTAATCTTAACTTTATTGTTGCAGCCCTAAATGTTTCAGCCGATTCATTTGGTAAGGACAGCAGTGCTGTTTTGCTTTTGTACTCCCAGGTGAGCTGGGTTTTACACCGACTTATGTATGCCTTCAACGTGGCTGTAGTGTATTTCACATGCACATACACATGTACGAGTGTACGCATATAAATTATATTACTGTGATAAGCACGTTTGCTTAAATATGACATTGTGAGACGAGTTCCCTGTACTCATTTAAATAAATGGGAAAGAATAATACCTGCTCTTGTGCGGTCTATTGTGATTGGTCCTTCGACCTCTGTGTGAAGACAATTTCAGCTCTTTATAGGGTTTATTCCTTCATATATTTTCTGACGAGATCACACCACTAAGTCTACGCAAGAGCGAGAGCCATACATTGACAGAAAATGTGCTCTGAGAATAAAGCAGACTTAGCAGTAACCTCTGTAATATAAGTACATTAACGTACATTTCATAGGCCCTCTCTTCCTATATTAATTCGTTAATTCTCTCTGTTCTCAATATTTTATCCAGTGCCAATTAAATTTATTATCGTTCCAGTAGTTAAAAGTATCTCCTTCGTGTGCTTTGATAGGCCTACAAGAATAGGCGCACGAAATAGTGATTTAGTGCCTCGCCTGCTATTCGTCTTTCGCTTGTTTTTGTCTATATACGTGAAATTTCATGATGTAGATGGACTTCGAAGATGTACCTCTCCGAAGGCATTCCAATGCTACAAATTTTTATTGCATCGTTGAATCGTCCTTTAAATTGATATTTTTAAATTTCCGCCATTAAATACTCCGCAAACTTTTATCCGCCTATATACCAGGCAAGAAAATAACGTTTGATTACATGGATTTCTAGTCCCCAAGTGTCTGCAAAACGCACTTGCAATATGGAAGTATTCCCGAACTTCATTAATATCCGCATATAATCCATCACAAATATTTTCGATTTTTAAATCAGAACTTTTTCATATCCCCAGCGTGAATTATGTGAATTTTGTCAACTCCATCTCTATAAGAATTGGTTATTCGTAAGACAACGGGTTCCTTAAGATTTACCAGCGATAACACTGTCATTTCGGCTCGAATGTTGACTTTACGCTCTTCTGCGGCCTTCAAATTTACTTTTAAAAAACTAGCTCAATAGGAAGCACGGTGGAATCACATTTGTATACCAAGAACCCCCAATCAAGATCACTCTCAGCAAGCAAAACTTTCTTTCAAAAATCGGCCAGTTGACGCGGCTTGTTTGTTTCTAGTAATTCGATTGATGTTTAACTGTTACGGTTGGCAGCACATTTGGACTTTCAGTAACATCATCTTCAACGGCTTCAATATTTTTATTTAAATGAGGTTATCTAGTATATCGTGCCACCTTCAGGTGCACTCCAGCCAAAATATTTTCGATATGCCAAACTGATCGATTATTTTCAATGTAAAGCCAGACTATTTCAATGCATTCTTTCAGTGTACTTATATATTGATACAAAGTTCAAGCTTTGCTTTAACCAACCTGATAGGAGCTATATGTGTCTGAAAAACATAATGAAAATTCTTAATATGTTACGATTATATAATACTGTACGAGGGTCGTTGGAAAAGTCAGTGCAAAAATAAATACTGCTAAAACGCCGGAATCGATTTCAGGAGCTTCTTACAGAACATTGATTGAAAACTTTTTGCGGCCAATAGCGGAGCAATATCCTAATTTGTGGTTTCAACAAGATGGAGCAACTGCGCATACTGCTAGACAGCAGTCTTTAGTCATTAGTAGGTCTTATTTGGCCCACCCTGTACAATTCGTCCAATGCTGTTCTAGTTTCTTGCTCCCTTCCGAATAATAGGATTCGTCCAAATCTGAAAAATAGCCATACGTTTCTGCATTCACCTCCTCGTTTGAATAAAATCTTCCTCAAATTGTGGAACAAGTAGTATCCGAGGGAGCTAAGTCTGGAGAATAGCGGGATGTGAAATGAGTTGGTGCCCTATTTCCATTAATTCTGCTACCACAACTGCTGAGGCGTGAGCTGGTGCATTGTCGTGATGGAAAGGGATTTTTTTTTTAATCACAGATCTGGCTGAGACTTGTTGTGGTTCTTCCAAGATATGCTATTAACTAAACATAACCTCGATACGCGCCAGTAGTGTCATCTCTCTTATTTTGAATCTGTCAGAGCTTCAACCTAAATTAATAATGTCAATCTTTTTTACTGTGTGTGTATGGTAAATTGTTCACATAAGTATAAAAGTCATTGAACTGTATAATGAATGGGCTCCGACGACCAACTGCTGGTCACCAAAAAGATACAAAACCTTGAGTTTGTAAAACATTTGGAAAACTTCTAAAAATGGTTTCTTCTACAACCGGAAAAGGTGACATGCAGACAACAGTTGCTCATTCAACACTATTTTATTTTATACAAATTGATATGAAACCGTCTTTGGAATGACCTTTGTTTTCTGAACAGAAGGTCGCATTACAACACAAAACTTGTGAAACAATGGATCTTTTCAGCGCTAGGATTGGAAATTGCGTTACCAGCCGTCTCCTTCAAAACTACGATAAGGACTGCCGTTAAATATTTATGTTGTCACTGTTATGTACGTTATTTTCCTTATGACAGTTATGTTAATATATATTGTGTTATGTTAAACGATCTAGCACCCTAAAGCAATTCGTCTAAAGCTTTAGGCAGAGAGTACGAAAGCGAGGTTGCTGACAAGTGTGCTTAGAAAGGCTTGTGTTTTGTTATGTTATTTTAAGTTATTTTTGCTATGTTATATTAAATGATCCACTACTTTAAGATAATCTGTTACAAATTTTATGTTGGGAGAAGGAAAGCGGGGATGCTGACGAGTGCATTTAGGAAGGGTTATGTTATGTTATGTTTTGTTATGTTTTGCTATGTTATGTTCGTTTTGTTATTTTAGTTATGTTATATTTTGCCGCCGTAGCCGAATGGGTTGGTGCGTGATTACCATTCGGAATTCACAGAGAGGTCGTTGGTTCGAATCTCGGTGAAAGCAAAATTAATAAAAACATTTTTCTAATAGCGGTCGCCCCTCGGCAGGCAATGGCAAACCTCCGAGTGTATTTCTGCCATGAAAAAGCTCCTCATAAAAATATCTGCCGTTCGGAGTCGGCTTGAAACTGTAGGTCCCTCCATTTGTGGAACAACATCAAGACGCACACCACAAATAGGAGGAGGAGCTCGGCCAAACACCTAACAGAAGTGTACGCGCCAATTATTTATTTTTTTTTTTTTTTTATATTTTGTTATGTTAAATGATCCAGAACACCCAGGAAATTCGTCTAAAATTTTAGAGGCGAAAGCGAAGTTGCTGCCAAGTGGATCTAGAAAGGGTTATGTTTTTTTTTTTTGTAGGTTCTCTTAAGTTAAATAATTCAGAACCATAAAGCAATTCAAGTTTTAGGTAGAGAATAGGAAAGCGAGGATAGTGACGAGTATGTTATTAAGAAAGGGTGTATGTTTTTAGTAAAACATTCACTCCATAACGCAACATAATAATAGCAGATGGGCTGATATTTACTCCTATTGGCAGAAATATATTTATCTTCCGTGAGCAGACGGACGGATTGAGATATGACATAGTCGACGCTTCTCATCATTTTGTGCATAGGGGATATATATAAATATACATATTGTATATATATATATATATGAATTTGGTGGTTGTTCGATGATATTTGTCGAGTTTTTGGTCAAAAAAGTGTTAACAATATGAGCCTTGTAAGACGATGCGTTATCATGGTGCAAGATCCATGAGTTTTCTTTCCACAAATCGGGCCGTTTGCTACGCACATTCTCTCTCAAACGTCGCATAACTTCCAAATAATATTCTTTATTTACCGTAGAATCATTTGGAACAAATTCCGAGATTCTGAGTGCTCAACACCAGAATAATCAAAGAAAACGACTAATGACTTTCACTTTTGACAGACTTTGACGTGGTTTTTTGGGTTTCGACTCATGTGAGAAGGGCCGCCTTTTGCCTGGTTGACTGGTTTGCATGTCAAACTTATATACCCACGTCCCATCACCTATTATAATGCGCTGGATAAACGTTGTGTCCGAATTCACCTGCTCAAGTATGTCTTCAGCCACCTTCTCCGATGAGTTTTTTGAAAGAAATTCAACTCTCTTGGAACGAGTCGAGCAGCTACACGTCTCATGCCCAATTGATGGTGTAAAATGTTACGAATTGATTTGAGAGACACGCTAATGTCACGAGCTTCCTTTCTCAAACTTTTATATATATATGTATCTACATATATATACATATATCTATGTCGATTCCTTTATGCTGTTCAATACAAACATCAGGTGAAGCAAATTGTAATATTTACTTATATAATACTTGTCTCTGCAAGACGCGACTACCAGAAACTCCAACACAATCAAAAATTCTGACATCGACACTAACACATTTACGAGTATGTAAATGAAATGAGTGACATTTTTCTCTTGAGTACCCGAACCATGCCAGTATTTAGAAGAGCGTTTGCTCGTGCTTCTCAAAAAGGTAACGCCGGAAGCATTTCTAAACGTTATTTGTATATGTGCCTACATATGTGCCTGTGACACAAATGTCAAAATTAAATTTGGCAAGTCTTTGCGAAGAGCAAGGTATTTCGATTTCTGTAATAAAACAATTTTCGGGTTTCATTGTGTGTTTGCAAAAGGTGGTGAACAAATAACATTAATAAAGGGAGAAAATAATAAAAATTGCTTCAGGCTTGAATTATTTTATTCTTAAAGTCTTAAATATCATAACTAATAACTAACAATAGACCAGCTAACATATCTGGTATATTAATAGTAATTTAACTCGTAGTTTTCTTGCACGATTGTGTGCACTAGTACACACGCGATTGAGAAAAGGACCCTGTACTGTTACCCGTCTATGTATGTTTCCTACAGCAATTTTCTCAGTGTATAATATATGTGCGTGTATGTGTGAACTTGAGAGTATGTTAGTAAGATCGCCTGCGGTACCTGCTGCTGCTGCTGAGCGCTGCTACTGCGGCCTGTTACTGGCATCTCCGCTGCCTCTCGCTCCCTTTTGTTGGTTGTTTAATTTTTACTTGCTTTCAGAATATTTGGTACCTATGATGATCAGCCATATGTATGTTGTGTGGCAGAATATATATTTGTACTTGCAGTTAAATTTGGTCGCAGGTCCCTAAATATGATCAGTAAGACATTCTTTGCTGTATGGTGCGGTACTGAAATATTCGCTTTTTTGTCGTATTCTCGCGCTGTCGGGAGTTTGTCGCAAAATTTGTGAATTAAATATTCAAATTAAATAAGAAGCTCAATGAAAAGTGGATAAAATAGAAACATTTAAATAAACTGCTAAATAATTTAGTGTAGCTTAGTGTAACAATTTATACAATAAAACAGTTCCAACTACCAAAATTACTATGCTGCATGTGAGACAGTGCTTGTTGTTCATTTTTTTGTCAACATTAACGGTTGTGGTAGTATCCAGTGGTGCCCAAAAAACGCCAATAAGAGAACAGGGCAACCACAGCCAATTGACGCGCCAACAAAAAATTGCACTTACTTTTGCTGGTTTACAAGTGGAGTCAGAGGGCTCTGATACAGTTGAACTACCAAAGCTGTTCGGAGCGATCGATACACAAATCGTAAGTTTAGCTTCTTAATACCTAAGATGAGTATATTATATATGTACATACATATGTACATATACAAAGTGAGGTCCAAGTGATGGCGCCATCTTTTTAATGAGTTAGTGCGTTGGAAGTTGCATCCCCAGCTGACTTCCAGTGAAAGCTTGGTGACATGCGGTTAAGTGGAAGTGGAGTTATTGCGTCTAAAGTGTCAGTATGTTTGTGTCATCGGTGCAAAAATGCATTTCGAACAAAGAGCTAATAATTTTGTTTTAAAATCGGTAAAACGTTTACCGAAACATTTGAATTTATGAAAAAAGTGTATGGCGATGATTGTCTATCTCGTGTCAGAGCTCATGAGTGGTTTACACGTTTCAGAGATGGTTGTGAGAACATAAATAAAAATGAACAAAATCATTAATCACCGAAAACTCCATCCAAATTATTCGTAAATTTATCAAAAATAAACTGAAATCATCGTTAAAATTCATTAGAGTTGAATATCTCCAAAACATCGTTTTATCGCATTTTAACTGATCATTTGAGCTTTCGAAATGGTGGTGCAAAAAATTGCTCAGAATTCAACATTCGAAAGACCTCATTAAAAAGGTGAGAAAAGACGAGAACTTCCTTTACAACATTGTAACTGGTGATGAAACGTGGTGTTTCCAACATAAACCTGAAACTAAGCGTCAAAGTGCCGAATGGAAGGCCCCAGACGAGCCACCACCCAAAAATTCGTGTTTGGAGAAATCAAAAATTAAGTCGATGCTTATTTGTTTTTACGATTCCAAGGGAATTGTCCACAACGATTTGTGCCAACCGTCCAAACTGTCAACACAATTTTCTATCTTGCCGTTTTGAAGCGTTTGTTGCATCGCATTCGTCGAATTCGCCCTGAATACCGCGAATTACGAAGCTGGCCCTTATTGCATAATAATGCACCATTTCATCGATCCACTCTTGTGACTGATTTTTTGAATAGAAATTGCATTTTAACCATCACTCACTCACCGTATTCACCTGATATGGCTCCCTGTGACTTTTACCTATTCGGAAAACTGCATTTGGCCATGAAAGCAAAACGTTTTGCGTCCGGTCAATGACCTGAAACACTCTTTTAGATCGCGCAAAACCGTGTATCGAGGCCAGAGGGGACTATTTTGAATAAATAAACTCAAAGTTATCAGAACAAATCTCCTATCGTTTCTATTTTAGCTCAGTCTTGTTTATTTTGGACTGCACCTTGTATACATACATATGTATGCATATAAATAGATACACTTACATACATAAAAATATATAAACTTATAATATTTGCGTTTTTCTCAAGTATCTTCAGTTAATCAAGGCTTATGCTATGTTCCCACGGCACGTAATTCGCGCTCCCATTCGTAATTCACTCCCTGACTCATAATTCACAAAAGCACGAATGGCCAGCATCAAACTCTTAATTGGCTCTCAGAGAATTTGAAGGAGTCAGCTGATTTGCTGACGTAATAACGGTTATAGAAGAGGTCGGCAAAAACTAAGATTGTGTTGGTGATACGAGTATAAGAAAAACTCAACGCAGTCACTAACAATGCTACTTCGTTGCCATCTGAACAATGACTGATTGAAAGAGCGGAAGAATATGTGTGAAAATTTTTCTTTCAAAAACGGAAGCAAAGAAAGATACTGTGAATAAATTATTATTATGTCGAGGAGTTTGCTGAATACTTCCAGAATTGTGGTAGAGACCAAAGTGTCCTCTGAGGAACTGTGTCACCTTCATGAAAAGCAATTGCCGCTATTGAAGCGTGCACTCAAGTTTTTCATTTCGGTTTTAACTTCCCCTACCGAGTAAACAAATCCTAGTTTGTTCAATTCTACTATTTCTAAAAGTATGTGTTTTTTTCGGCAACCTGGCTACTTATTTATCTTCTCGCCGCTTGTTTCTATTAGGGCCCTTTCGCCAGCTGTTGCCATTTGCACTTTTTCTGATTGCTGGAATTTGAAAGGAATTAATGGATACAGTTGCGCCATAAACTATAGTGAAATCTTAGTTTTAACTTTCTTTTTTCCACCATCACCGATAAAAAACAAAGAAAAGATGGAGAAGGAAAGCAGAAACAGAGTAATTCGCGAATTACTCAGAGATCGAACTACGTTCCATAGGAACAAAGCATACAACTTAACTTAGTTTTCGTAAAAATTAGAGATTGCTACTCAGCATTTCATTAATTTTTTATAGTCCGTGTTTGAAGTGCTTTGTTCTGTTTGCCATCTCTAAGTTTCTAAAAAAGCTAAGTTAAGTTAAATTATGTCTAAGGCTTGGCTAACTGAAGCTTTACAATATTCTACAACCCCCAACCACTTTTTTAGGTACCAGACACCAAAGACACACATGGCGCCATTAAACCAAAGCGCTTAAAAAAAAAACGCAAGATTCCCGGAACCAAAGAACGTAATATTACTGCAGACGCGGCGCTATCGGAGGGCGAACAAAATAACGCAATAAGAAGCAACGATACAAGCGGCAACTCGCGCCAGCGGAAACAAAGCTTAGCATTTCCGAGGTGAGTTAAAAAGGAAGAAAAAAATAAGATCACCTACATACATCTGAGTGTGGTGTGAGTAACAGTCGATTATGTTAATTTTTTTTTTTTTTTTTGAGATAGTCGTTAAACTTAACTCTTCGCTCATCTACTGAGTCTTTTGCGCACTCAAGCCGTTGCGGTTGTTGCTTAGCACAGTAGCAGTATGGTCACGTGCCTGCATACCAGGCTACAAAAGTAGTATGTTTATTTTGGCTCCTGTTACTTTCATATCAATTTGCAAAAATAAAGTAAAAACAATAACCAAGTATTGATTCAAAAAGTGGCAGGCGAATGGTTATAAATTTCAATGAAGCACAAAAATGGTTCTGTCAACTGATCGTATGGAAGCTACACTTCCGTTGCATTCGTGGACATATAAAGAGCATAATTTTGTTTTTTTTTTTTTTTGTTTTGAGTGATTTTGTACATACGCATGTGTTTTAAATATTCGGGCTTCGGTCACTTGCCATGCCTGCCTTTTTGATGTACTGCGCGATCACTTTCACAGCTCAAACGTGTTTCTCCCTACCTGTTTTCATCGAAAACACGCACCAACACATTATCGCGGACATAAGCACAGCACACTTGTATCCTGGTTGAATAGCAATCACACACACATAGTTTCAATCAAGTAGGCAAACGACAGCACGTTCGCGTAGACAATTTGGCAATCCTTCCTACAACTACTCATATGGTACATACATTACTGTACGTTATTTATATTTTCACTCGCAAAGCACTTTGTGTCTATGATCGATGAGGAATTTACTAATGCTGGCCACAGACGGAAATCAAATCGAAACAATCGGTTGTAACTCATTTTGCCACACACCTGTAGATTCGTTGACGATTTTAGTTTCACGCTGTTCGTTGCTAAGTGAACATGGAAGGGGAAAAAAATTATTGTCATTTATGGTACTTATTTGTGCTTGAAAAGAAGGGGGAGGGAAGATTTTTTTCACACTTTCTATATTAGCGTTTTTGTCTATTTCTTTAAATTTTTCTAATAAAATATGCCACGATTTTAATTTTACATTTCCGGCTTTATATTCATATCTCTAATTTTTTCCCAATGGTGGCTGCTTTTTGAACAAATTTTTGAATATAATTATAAATAATTATATTATATTACGAAAGCCAATAGTAGATAAGGCTAATGGGCCTGTCTCACTATATGTTTTGCTTAATGTTGCCATTTGTCCGCTCACGTGAACACCCACCCATTGCAAGTTGACCAACATTTTTGTCTATTTTCGATCGGTTTGCCAACTGCGTCAATTTTCAACCGATAGATTCGATTTTTTTTTCGTTTGTGGCCTACATAAAGCAAATCCACAGAAAGTAACTTCGCTATAGCAGCTGATTTTTGTTTTTGTTTTGCGATTTGCTGGCTGAACCCTGTTTCTTCGTTCTTGCCTTATTTCTCTGTTTACATAGTAATTGATATTTTAACATTCGAACGACCAAACTGCAAAAGCCCAATTCCGGGTAAAGGTGGTTGTTGCTCTAGCGATGTCCCCTTCTAGGAATTCGCCTTATTATCTACTTAAGACAGTCGAAAGATTTCTTTATTCAAATATTCTTCCCTTGTTCTGAATAGCCGCGTACACACATAGTGCCAACTCAAATTTCTGCATGACTAAACCCTCACTAAATACTTTAATTAAAAGTAGTTACCCTTTGTTAGATGCTGTCAGGTTTTCACTAAGCGCACAGGTAGGCCAAATTTTCTCCGTAAATCTTTCGGCACTCCTAATAATGTGTTCTCAATTCTGCGATTTATTTTTTTCGGAAATAGATGCAAGGTGGTGCAAAATCAGTAACTCTATCGGAAAATTTATAATTTTTGCAAATGTCGCAATTACGCTTGACATGAGCGACGACTGTAATATACAAACGTACAAGCAATGGAGCGGGGAAGGTCAAAGGTCAAGATTTCCGTCACTCAAAATAATTTTTTTTGTAAAAAAGTTGTTCCAAAACAAAATTGGATGATTAATTTTGTGCCACCACGAATTTTTCACACAGGAAACTGTGGGGTTGACACTGAGAGTCGGCCAAAATTGCCAAGCGATTCTGCAGGTGGGTTCTTCACGCTATTTTGCCATTTCGATATTCTTGCAAATTTCTCAAAAATAAGTAAGTTGCATCTTTGTTAGGGTATACCTATATAATTATCTACGCTCTTGTATGGAAGTTTTGTACCGAGACTCGCTAGTTCATCCCCAGAGTTCCACTCAATATCGAAATTGCTCTGTCATCTCGTTAAGAGATTTGCAGAATTTCATAGCTACTAGGAGATTGTCAACTTTTTCGAGGAATTTTATGGCTGAAAATATCCATATCATCTAGGGTAACGCATCGCATTGCACCAAGAGTATGATCTTAATTATTGGCAAGAGTTCAGCCAGAAGAACACTACAATAGTCGGGGAGCCGTAAGCCAAAATGAAGTCCCCAGATGCTTAGAATATACACCACCAACAACTAGATATAAATGAATGTTCGGCGTGAGTCTTAGAAAGTATCGTCTCTACTTTTTCCTTTGAGGGTGGGAGAATCGTGGTAATTTGAGGCGCGAGTGCGTAATTCACAAGTCCAACAAGCTGTGAAATACTGATTAGGGTATTACCGTGACCGTAACTACATAGTTTTTGAGTACTTACTTAAAGTGTTCAATTTTTATGTCGCGCTCTGATGGCATATTTTGCCTACCGATCGTTTACATTTCCCTCGATGGCGTGGTTGCCAATAACCTGACTCTTGGTACTATTTTTGGCGGAAAAAACCACGCAGTTTTCTCGAAAGTCGTTTCCAAGATTAAAATGTGATTTCCGAGAAACTTCGACTGTCTGAGAAGGCATAGTGCATAGTTTCGATAACTTAAAGCTTGGCAGTTAAATTTGTACCCGTTTAAGCAGATACAGTCAGTACTTCCCACTTATATGGTATATGCAGATAATTAGGTAAAATACGAAAATTCAAACGGAGGTACCAAAACGCAAAATCCACAACGCAGGTCCTTTTCACACATTTATTTAAACTTAAAATTTTATTATTATTATTTTATCAGAATTATTTATTTGTCGGCGCCCATTTTATTTAGTTTTTACTTTGACGTTTCTCCTTGCAGGGTTGTAAGGAAAAAGGTATCTTCATAATCTAAGATTATTATATAATATAATCTCGGATTTCGGGAGAGAAATTTTTTATGGGTAATCTTGCTTTTTAATTACGAATTGGGAGTTAAGTTCAAAAAAGTAGATAATCTAATTATATGTATGTGAACCTATTATAAGGCTGAAAAAAATAAGCTAATGGAAAAAGAAGAGTAGAGGCAGAAAATACTGGGACTGGGACTGTTATGTCCTTGCTATTTATAAATGGCCTCCCAACCGCTATGCCACATCTTTTACTTCATTTTCAATCACCTGCTGCTTCAAAATTCCTGACAGGTTTATAAATCAAATGGAAGCTGGGTGTGCGCTTGGTGGTCTGTAAACGGATTGCAACCAGCTTTAATAGGTCTCCAAGCAACAGAGAATGTGCTCGAGCAGTCCCTCTGAGTTAAACACCAATTATGCAAGTCGGTACTAAGTGTTTCATTTGTATATTTTGCAGACGCTTGTTCAAGCAACTCAAAGGCCAACGGATACCGATTGGCAAGAAGAAGAACAAACGGCCCACGGCGAGTAGCACTCGGAAGCCATCGAAAAGCAGGTAATTAAGTTCTGTGAGCTTCTCTAAAGTTATCAAATACATGTAGAGGTATAACCAACGACTCTGTATTATTATTCTTCATAGGCATAACAACAACAACAACAACAAAAAATCCAATCGCAATCATAAATCAAAAACACACTCATTCCATCATCATCAAAATATGAATGACACTACACGACTAGCACGTGCTGTTACCGCTAATAAAGAACGCATCTGGGATCATGGTGTTATACCCTACACTATTGCCAACAATTTTGATACTGAACACAAAGCACTCTTTATAAAAGGTATGCGCCATTGGGAGAATTTCACTTGTATCAAATTTGTGGAGCGCCAGCCTAAAGTACATCCCAATTACATACACTTCACGGTAAAGAATTGTGGTTGCTGTTCGTTTGTGGGCAAGCGTGGAACAGGGCGTCAGATTGTTTCGATTGGCCGCAATTGTGAAACATTCGGAATTGTAGTGCACGAGCTGGGGCATGCGATCGGCTTTTGGCATGAACATACACGCATCGATCGCGATCAGTACATAAAAATCATTAACGAGAACATCATGAAGGGGCAAGAGTCCAATTTCAATAAACTCTCACCGGTGGAAGTTGATTCTCTGGGATTACCGTACGACTACAATTCAATCATGCATTATTCGAAAAATACGTTTGCCAAAAACGGTTATGTGGAAACGATACAACCAATTGGCTTGTCAAAAACTCAGCAAAATGAGATTGGCCAGAGATTACATATCAGTGATGGTGATATTTTGAAAGTGAATCTGTTGTACAAGTGTAGTAGTTGTGGACGCACGTATCAAGAGAATTCTGGACAGATAGATTCACCGCATTATAAATATTCGCAAGCAGCGGTACAAGCAAGTAATGTGGTCGATGAAGGTGGAAGTGGAGACTCTGAGGTTAGCGATTTCGATAAATCATTAGAGAAGTGCGAATGGCGTATTACAGCAACGAATGGCGAACGAATAGTATTACAAATTCACGAAGTGGTAGGTTTGATTCGATCAAATAATTTCATTCAAAAATAATTTTTTAAAGCTACAATGAATGTACTACACATATGCACGTCATATTCATGCCATTTCGTTTCCTTGTCTCTAGCATTTGCTTGAGTCCACTAATTGCTCTGTGGACTATTTAGAAATACGCGACGGCTATTGGAACAAATCACCCGTTATTAAAAGACTTTGCGGCAATGTTACTGCGGAAACTGTAGAAAGCAATTCGAGTCGAATCCTTATTAATTATGTTAATCAAAATGCCAACAAGGGATTTCGCGGTTTTTCTGCTGAATACCAGGGTAAGTCTTAAACAATTATTAATTTGTGAAACAAAAGTTAATACAATTCGAAAATCAAGAAAATCAAGAAAAATACTGAAGAACCTCTACAACGTTCGGCAGGCATTGCTTCCCTTGTTTCCTTGGAATTTTCAAATAATTGATTCAATTTTGTGATATTCTGCGTACTGAGTGCATTTTTACGTCGTTCCAAAGATCTTCTATTGGATTTAAGTAGGCACTCGAGAATGCCCCATCCAGAATAGTAATCAAATTGTCTTCGAAAAACTTGTTTGGCACATGGGAAGTATTCTTCGGATCATTGCCTTGTTGAAATTTCCTAATCATCGGTAAATTCACTCCCGCCTAAGGTTGCATTACATTTAGAAGTATCTGAACATACTTGGTCGCTTCCATATTACCTTCAATACGATGAATTGGCCCGACACCGCTCCACGAAAAGCAGCCCCACACCATTATTGAGCCTCCCCCGTGCTTTATGATTGATGAGACGAACTTGGGGCGAACGAATGCTGCACGTTCTATCTGCACCAATTCTATTTATTTTCTATTTCGTTTCTTGGCTGAATAAAATATAACGTCACTAATTTTGAGCCCAGGATATGAGTTCTCGAGTAAACTCAATTCGTGCCAGTCTACCGACAAGCCCTGGGAACTTTTCGTGCTTTTTTATCTAATAAAAATCTATCGTTTTTGAAATGTTTAATTTTATTGAAATAGCATTTTTGGATGATCAGGCCTTTTACACTCTTCGATTGCTTTTCGCAATTTTTCTCTTTCGACATTATTAAATCATTTCAACTATAGTAAAGTGCTATATGACTGGAGTATTCCTTTATTCACAATTCACAAAAATTTGGACGAAGACCGAATCGTTCGTAAGTATATTTCTCACAAAAATATCAGTGCTCCTACTAAAACCCAAAAAATCAATGCGAACCCTTCAACTGTTGTTATCCAAATAACGGGCCCCACATGAGCTGATAACTTGTTTGAGCGACTGAGACCACTTACCACTTACCTTTGTTCAGCCTGCCGGATTGGTCTATATTTATTATAGAGCGCGTCCGAAATTTAAATTATTTTCGACCTCAAACATAGCCAAGTCAAAAGCTGCAAAATCACACGTGTTGACTTTATGAGTCATAACTTCTACAATTTTTCGTCGATTCGGACAAACTTAGGCTTAAAATGTAGGTGACAAAATTGTCTTTCAGAAAACCTATCTTATGTCGATATAAACAAATTTTTTGTTCCAGAAAAAAGTTAATGAACTTTGATAATTTAGTAAAAAACGTCAAAAATGCCTTTTTTTTACTTTCAACAGCTGTTTTGCGAAAACTACGACTTCCATTGACACGAATTATATATTGCCATGTAGGTTATATGTGTGCCTTTCGAAATTTATGCACTTCAAAGAAATGGCGCGCACTGTTTTCGAGATTGCAGGTAATAACTGCACTATTGCCCAAAAAACAGGTTTTTTGGGAATATCTCGGAAACCGTTTTTTGAAAAAAAATAAAATTCAGTTTTGCTTTCAGCGACCTCAAATTAGTTTAAAAAACGCCTTTTGGTCGAGGACCATTTTTGGTGTAAACTAGTGTAAACCGTTGTTATTAATACCAGTCATAGTTCAGAAATGAGCCGGTAAACTTTGCTTACATATACCAAGTAAATAATACATTTGATTAGATTGTTAGATGAGAATTGTATAGGATGCTTTCCATTTAAATTCAACCGGGTCATGTTCTTCGATTTCGATATAACTCAAATATGTTGCTCCCTGGTCAAAATAATAAGACACGTATTTTTTTGTTCGCCCGAAAAACAATTTTTTTCAAGATTTATCGGCAATTTTGTTTTTCGACTCAAAATCGATTTTTTTTAATTATGTAAGAAGTTTTTTGTTTAATGCTCATAACTTAGTCAAAAATTAACCGATTTTAATGATTCTGATTTTAATTCGAAATTTTTTCCGAATTCAGTATTTCAAAACGAGTATTTTTTTTTTTTTTAACTTTTTCCAAATCAAGAGGACACCTCAAACTTCAATTGAGCTGAAAGCCCAGTAGCTAAAATGAGTTGTTTTTGAGTAATGAATTTTTGAGTAAAAAACCTGTTTCGTACTTTTTGGTTTTTTGCAAAATAAAAAATTTTCAACTACTTTTTTGCAATTGTTTCTACACATGTAGTCGCTCGTGTAAGTAATGACGATAATTTTGAATCATTAAAATCGGTTCATTTTTGACTAAGTTATGAGCAATTAAAAAACAATTTGTTAATTTAGATGCTTTCCATTTCAATTTAACCGGGCTATTCGGGACATGTTCTTCGATTTCGATGTAACTGAAATATGTTACTCTCTGGCCAAAATAATGAGACATATTTTCTTGTTCGCCCGAAAAACATTTTTTTTCAAGATTTATCGCAATTTTGTTTTTCGGCTCAAAATCGATTTTTTCAATTATATAAGAAACACCTATGATGGTGTTTCGAAAGCGTATGGCTATCTAGCTATTATTTACTCTGAGAAGGCTCCGAAGGCCTATTAACTTGCCGATGGTAATAGCACAAACATGGATTCTTAGGAATTCCACTTGTTCCGATTTATAATGTATGGCCTTGTCTAGCAGTACTTTCGTTCTAAGGAATATCCCAATAATTGATTAGATTCGTCCATCGCCTGAAACAGCGAGGAGTTAATTTGCTATTCGAAAGATAAGAAAGCATGTGACTAACGATGAGTATTATTTTTGAGGATTAACTTGTAACTATTTGCATAAAGTACGGACACGAAAAATATTGGTCGCGCGAAAATCATTATAACAACAACTTTATATAAGATATAAAACAATTTTTATTTTATTTTCTTCTTTATTTAGCAATGGCATTCGTTTTTGTTACGGTATCCGCCGCTCTCCGCCAATTCACTGCTGCTCTTATTTAATTACTTTTTTTTGGAATTTTCTTTTGACAATTGCCCAATATTGTGCACAGTTTGGTGGGTTCTGGTCCTTTTGAACAATATTTACCCTGTGCTTTTCATACCGGTTCATGGCAAGACGGCTATAATGACACGATACTAAATTGTGCCAGAACAGAACTGACCCTTTATGTTGTTTTATGAATAGCAGCAAACGTTTTTGCAAACACTTCTTCATATAAATTTCTTGATATATGTGTATGTATAGTGGCTCGTGGTAATAAACGTTTTGCTTTTTATCCCACACTAGCAGATGGCTTGCCAAACCAAACATTTTTTAGAGCACTTGTGCAATATTTTTAGCTTAAAGGCACCCGGGACTCCTCCGCTCTTCGTCTCAGTATACAACTCAGTGCTCTGAATCTGTTTAAAGTCTGCGTTGAAGCATGTTTCATGGTCCATAACCACAAGTCATATTTATGAATGTCTAGACTGTATAATTTTCGCACATGTGCTTAGCATTCTTATTTGGTTTTTCATTTCGATTAAGTGCTACAATCTTTTTACATTCACCTATACAAACCTTCACTTTTGCGCACTTTTTCATGGGATTGTGCGACAAATTACCATTTTCTCGCTTTTTGCGCATAATTTTCTCCGCAAGTGTGAGCTTATTTTGAAGAATACGCAGAACTTATGAAAAGTGAATATGCCAAATTAATAATGACAACAAACACTATAAACATGCATATATGCATATAAATATATTTATTTTTTATTTACAGTTAGTTTTACGCAAGTGATGAGTAAACACAATCGACTAGTTTTTTTCGTGTCCATTCTTTATTTAGTATACAAAAACGTTTCAAACTTTCACAAAAAAAGAGAGGTTTTCCAGTTTTACATTTCTCAACAATTAAGCATTCATGAATCGACTATTTGGCGGATTTTATATGTAGACGTACTCATGGTGGACATTTAAACGATGACATATTTCATATATGTATGTATAATTGTTAAGAGCCGTATTTTGAATAAAAATATTCAAACCTCAAGCCTAAATTTTTACGTTTTATTTTAAACCAACAACTAGGCGCTTCTTTTGAAATACCCTTACTGACACATTACCTTCAAAGTTTACTCAGAGTTGCAATGACTGGACTGTAGCTTACAGATTGTGTGACAATGCGTCAGACACTAAATCAAACGCATTCAATGCAACCACTGGCGGGAATTTAAAAGTTTTTAACTAGTCACCTACAGATATATGTATGTACTCGTAGAGTCCTCCACAAAACAGCGACAGCCTGCATACTTGATGACTTTTTTCCGTTGCCAGTTGCCGTATATCCGAATAGACGCAATTGGCTAAAATATATACATACATACACGCATGCGAGTATACACTGTCGGTCACGCTGATTTCCCACTACGATTTGATAAAAAAATATAATAAATATAAATGTATAATAAACATATAAATGTAGGTAGAGATACAAAGCGAGACGCGATTAGTCGAGTCAACTAACGAAGTACATCCAGAGTTAAAATTAGTTTTTCGCAGAAAAATTTCAGGCTTCCTTTTTTTTACGTTTTTCTGTTTTCTTTCTTAAAAATTAATTAAAGATAAATCAGTCGTAGTTGTACACAAAATATATAATAAGTAAATAAATATGAAATTTATAATCTTGAATTAATCTTTGCTAGAAAAGTTATTGAACCAACAATGTTTTCCAATTTCGGCCAAATTTCTTGTTGCCATACTTATTTCAACTTTTTTCTCAAGTCTGTTTTGTTTGCCAGTCTGTAAATGGCAATTTGACACCTTACTAAGGGCTTATCTTGTACATACAAGGATCATCTATCGAATTTAAATCAGGGAGGTTCATAAAAGTGCCCACTGATCGACTCAGCATTTTGATACTGGATATTTCTTCGACCCGCATTATGTGCTGTGTTCAAGAAAATATAGCAATCCAGACAAATTAATATGCAAAGAACTTAACTTCTTATTATAAATATTAAAAATGTTATAAACCGACTTTATTTATCTCAACTTACCGATCGTTCTTCCACGATAGTCTTAATGGGATGCTTTATCAACTCCTTCTACTTTTTTGCGTCCATTAATAAGTCAACAAAAATGTAAGTGCCACGCACAAGATGGCACGAAATGAATCACCGTATCGGAATATTTATAATTTTTGCAAATGGCGTCGTACGTCAATGATATTTGACACTTTGAACTAAACAGCTGCGGTACACAACCAGACAATTATTTAGTAAAACAGTTATTCAAAAACGAAATTGATGATTGATAAATAATTTTGCGCCACCTTGTACATATTATAAAACACATCCCTAAATCATCTTGTTTTGAGAATGTTTAACTATTGCACACGTATCCTAGGAAATCGTTACACCTTTAGGATATTATTGGCGCAATTAATTGAATTTGCTCTCATCTGGCTATAAGGTATACATTTTTCCATTGCTCAACAGTCCAGCTCCACCTTTAAGGCCAACTTCCAGGAGCATATTGCGTGCGCTATTTCGATACTTATTTCAACGTCATGCTGCTGCTTAAGGTATTTTCTAATTTCCACTGCTCTATTAAGCTAAACCTTGAGATGCACACAGTGAATGATGTCAGTCGGAGGAGTTGTCTTTATTACAGTCCCTTTTTACAGGGACAAATACAAAATTCGAGTAAACAAGCATCTGGATGTAAAATGTACTGTGGTAAGTAATGCGCGACCACCAGTGTACAAGCATATGAGGCCACAAATGTCATGATAAGTTGGTTATTTATGACTTCCATAAATAAAGGAAATACAAAGAAAAAATATTTATGCATTCGGAATGAATTTGCAAATGGACTATCAATCCTGCGGCATCCTTCAACAGTCTAGTATAACTCACACTCGCTCTACCCACGCATTTCGCAATACATTTTTATCTCATTTTTATTTGAAGTGTGCTTGTTGTTGTGATATTCAAAGCGATTTTTCACACCCGTTGCATTTTAATTTGCATGCATTCAAAGCAGAAAACGCAAAACAAAAGCAATTTTGTTTATTTGCACACATACACATGCATACATACATATGTGCATAAAACAGCCACAAGGATCAGTGCTACAATTCAACAATAACTTCTGCACTATCGACAATGACGGACCCTCCAAAAATGACAAAAATGAAGGAGAAAAGTGTTTTATGAACTGATTTATTTTTTTCGTCAACTCAGCTGATCCGACATGGTATTCCACTATACAGCTGCTGTATATGGAGTTGTTATATTGGGCTTGTTCGCGGGTAAATATAAACGGAGACGTGCGGTTATTGCCAATGACAGTTGAAATGACAGCAATGGTCATGTGTATATTAGCAATTTACAGCACTACATAGTATGTATGTATGTATATGTGTGGTATGTCCTAGTTGGCGGAGTACTTGCACCCTTTCCGGTATTATTATTACTACAGCATATAAGCATGTTATGTACATATATACGTAGATATGTATGTATGCATATAGTTTTTAGCATTGTAAGAGCTTATTTTCATCACTAGGCTTATTTCTTATATGAGTAGCCTTCGTTGCATGCCATAAATAGATGCAGTTATTCTCATATGGCGTCCACTACACCACTAGATTTTGCAAATGTAGTTTCTGGTTAAGTGTTAAAACAAAAATTGGATCGAACGTACTTTAATTTTTTAGGACTTGTTTTATAAATTTTTACTTTAATTCAATTCAATTACAATTTAGTGTTTTCTTGACGAAGGCAGTATGGTGTATTCAAAAGTTCTTTCGTGGCGGAAACGCACCCAAAGGCTTGCCATTGTTTGGGTAGGAGCCAACGTTAAAAGAAGAAAGGTTTCAACAATCTTTGTCATAAATACATATGTATTATATGTATGTAAAAAAAATGTATCCACAACTACATATCGCTCATTTATTTCAATAGGTCCTTAATCCAAAAACCAAAATTGTTAAGATAAGCATGCAGAAATGGTCACAAGCTCTTCTTTTACGGTTTATAAACAATTCATCGCGATATCTATTTCATAAGATGAAAATATGCCTTTACTCTTGTTTTGTTTTTTGTAAGTAAACAAACGATATAGGACCAGTACAAGAATGATAGAAAGAAGACTGCGCCCATCAGAGAGTGCGTGACGTCACGGTTTTCCGAGTTGTGCAGTATTACCAACCATTTGCTCTTCGCAATAAATTTAGTGCTTTTTTATACCGAAAATGCAAAAATTTTGAAGTTTCGTGTTTGTTTCCTTTTTTTTTAATTTAAAGCTACTGAAACTTTAAGTCAAAAAAACTGTATTATTATACAAAATAAGGTTAAAAAAGGCCACTCTGAGAAGATTTTAGTGCTCCTTTTAAGGTTATGCAAGAATATTAAATGTCCCTCTCTCAACTCTTCTTAAGATTGAAAACCTTTTTACAAATTTTAAAAGGCGTTTGAATTTACTGAATGCGGATTAAAACCATAGAGGTGTAATCGTTTCTTCCGGCCATCAATCCTTAGTGGGATATAGGGCATCAAGAGGTGTATTCATTGTAAAAATAAGCCACAAAATGTAATACTAAAGAAACCATACTGATATTTTTAAAAAAAGAGTACCCTATCTAGTTACATAACCTCAAATATAGCAAATAAGTCGTTCCCATAACAAAGGAGTCTCGCTTAACAAAAAACAAATCCATAAATTAAATTGTACATAACCATAACACATTTATTAAAAAAAAACGCACATTCTAAAGACCATTTGTCACGCATACAAAGTTCTTTAAGTGATTCAATAGAGAGAGAGAGAAATGTGACTGCCGAAAGCAGAAGAACACCAACAACACCTGCAATCGCGGGCAATGCCACCAGATGTTAAAAAAAAAGAGGTTGTCTGTAAAGGCGGTTTACTGACGATAGTTTAACGTGACAATGTCATAAGAAAATATTGATGGAATGGTTGCAATTTTCAAAACAAAATTTTAATTTTATTTATTTGATAGATATTTTGTATGGATATAGAGGAGGAGGTAAATGGAATTGCAATGGAATAGGTCAAGTTACATTTACACAAACGTGAAAAATGACGAAACATTTATCAAATTCATGAAAGATATCTTCAATTTCGATTGTGCATCAGACGTTAATAAGTCAACAACACTAAGAGGCACCATCATCGATTTGCCTTTTTCAAGACACTTTACACTCGAAACACTCTCTTTCATTTCCTACTTTTTCTATCATCGTCCTATTCTCAACAGAGAAATGGTTCATTACCATGCACACAGCAAGAAGGCATATGCAAATACAAGTATGTGAATTTATATACCTACATATGCGCATATACATACATATATATGCTCACTCAAGTAGGACAGAGCAAGATGTCGAACGTTGCCGAACGCGGGGGCCGATTGTGCTGTTTGTCGTTCGTTCCGCGCTCTCGCTTGCAGTTCAAGCACATTAGCTTACATTTGCTTGCGTACGGAATAGATTCGTATATTTGATATGTCCATATGACTTGTATGCATCTTTACATATAGATTTGTTCTTTTTGAAAATTGCGCGAAATTGTATATGTATATGCATGTTTATATACATATATTAGTATACAACATATCTTATTAGGTATATGGTAAATATTACCAGACATTTTTTCCTTCATATATAATAAAAAAATTAATAATAGTAACATTAAAACAACAGGTATTATTAACAAACTTGGTTTTATTTTAAATTCTTCAAGTAAATCAAATTAATAATAATCAATAAGAAGGCATATGCAAATACAAATACGTGAATTTATATATGTACATATGCACATATACATACATATATACGCTCACTTAAGTAGTAGAGAGCAAGATGTCGAACGTTGCCGTTCGTTTGCTTTGTTTGATTTGTCGTTCGTTCCGCGCTTTCGCTTGCAGTTCATTCAAGGTAACGGCAATGAGCAAGGTAACGACAAATGAACAAGGTAACGACACATTTTTTCGTGCGTGCAGCCGGCTAAATCGAATTATAAGACGTTATCACGTCAAAATGTATATTTTACAAAATTATAAACACTATATTTTAACTAGAACAGGCTAGAAAAATGTCATGAAGAAAGAATTAAAACTCCGAGACTAAATAACAAAAAAAAATGCTAAATTAAGTTGCGAAAATGGTCCCATCATGGGTCTAGCATCTAAGCATTTCGAATAAAATTGTATGTACAGTGTGTTTTACAACCAGATTCACCTGTAAAATTTGAAAGAAATAGTTTATAAAAGCTTTACATTTTGATTTTAGTTCTACTGATATCGCACGCGGTCGAAAATTAATCCAATAAGAATTATCACCCTAAGTAGTGAGTTTTACCTGGTAACTATCCATAAAAATTAGTTCGAACTTTTGAAATTTTCATTGTTGCATTTGTTTTGTATCCGATATGAGATTTAAGTTTATATGAACATTGTTGATCGACTAGTTTAGATGTTGGACGCTCGGCCATAACACTCGGTCTGGCTCTAAACAATCCTATTCGCTATCGCTTGAATTAAGCATATTTTAGTAGGTAAACTATAATTCCTAGTACTAGAACTGCTTACGTTTCTTTACTTATGTCTCACAGCTTGACAATGAAGTTGGCTTTGGTGTCTACTGCAAGAAGCGAAATCTAACTATTACTATTAGATCCACAGGAGGAAGTTTCAGCAAATTATTATAATTCAATTACATATATCTTAAGCCGACTTAGGCGATCATTGGTAACACCATAGATTTGTCTAAGCGAGTTAAAGCCTCAAGTTCACATTATATTTTATAAAACCGGAACGATACGGATTTATATCCGACCAAGAAAGTCACTTCAACAGTGTTCGCCAAAATAGTAAGCTCAAAGAGTTTGGCTTAAACAAAAAATTCCTCAATACAATTTAGTATTGACTTCTAGATTTCATATTTTCAGAAATATGTACCTACTAGGTGGCACAAAATTAATCGCCCATCAATCATCGGAAGATATATAATTTTTGCAAATGGCGTTGTACTCCAATCATATTTGGCACTTGTGAACTAGACAACTGCAGTATGAAAAGAGACAAGTAATCGAGCGCATAAAGGTCTAAATAGAGATTTTGTTTTCTTTTTTTAGTAAGTAAAAACATTACTCAAGAACAAAATTGGATGATTAATCTTGTTCCACCTTGTATATACATACGTACATATATAATTTGTTGGTATAGGGTCATTCTGGCTCAATAAGCGAGACAAAAACTACGACCCGAAACAGAATTGCAGCGGGTCAGCGGGTAATGGGTTGACAAGTGGTGATCAGTTGATCCACTTCCGTCAGAAAATTTCGTAGGTTAAACAAAATTGCGACGCGACGGTTTTCAGCTGACATCTTATAGTTATAATAGAATACATTTTGTAGTGAAATCTTTTTTCATTGTTACAAAACAAAAAATTATTTCTAAATTATTATATTATTATATTATATTTTGCCGGTGATTGCAGTGACCTGCCTAATTTTTAAATTATTTTTTATATGTATATTATGTTATTATTTTAATAAAATAATATTAGTATATTTATATATTAGTTTCCCTAATAATTATTAAGTAAAATAATTAATACAAATTTTCTATTTTCTTCCTGTTATTTAGTAACTTGTGGCGGTGAAGTCTTTATTACCCAAGATCGACGCATCGACTCTCCAAATTATCCTCTGGAATATCCCCCTGACCGGGAATGCATTTGGCATATTAGTGTGGAAGAAAATTATCAGGTTGCGGTGAGATTTTTGTCATTCGATTTGGAACATCGAGAAAACTGCCTTTACGATTATTTAGAAATACGCGACGGCAATAGTAGTGACTCTCAGCTAATTGGCGTTTACTGTGGCAATACGTTACCGTCAACCATCAAGTAAGTACAATAGTGACTAATGCATTGATTAAGGCACTTGAAAGCAGACATTTATGTGCATTTACATATGCATGCATATTAGGGGTGAGGGAGGATTTTTCATCTACTTCTTTTCGGTGACTGATGGCAGTTATGAAAAAAAAAACATGGAAACATAGATCAAACACGCATTTCGAGAATACTTATTTTTAATATTAGTTATACCTATGTATTGTAAATCTCCATAAAATTTTTTTAAATTGTTTAGTTTTTTTGGAAGAAAATATAATATAAACATATGCGGTTTAGGGTTCGCAAAATTCATAACTTATTTGTGATGTTCATTTTGTACCGCTAAAGAACGCAGGGTTGCGGGTACATTCAAAATTCGGAGTATACAGTTTTTTCTACTATTTTATATTCAAATATTTGTTTTGTCCTAGAGTTTTTCTATTGTCAAATACTTTTACATTTTTTATATATTTATTTTTTTAATAATATAAAAAAAATTTAAATACTTTTTTTTTGTTTTGTTGAAAAGTATATTAGGTTAAATCGATTAACGTTCTTTGAGAATAGTCAATAGTGGAGGATTTTGGGCAACATAATCATCAACCAATGAATTTTTCATACCCAAAAAATGTTTTCAAATATTTTCTTTCAAAAACATTTAGCAAAAAATAAATAAAAAAAATTCATTATAAATTAAAAACTAAAATTAAAAATAAGGACGCTCGAAATCCACTTTTGAGCTATGCTCCCTTCGACTTTTTTCATTAAGAATTGTCAGTAGAATTCTTTGGTCGCCGAAACAAAGTCAGTTATATTTTTTAATAACACATCGACCGTCCTAATGTATTATATATATATGAATACGCCTGTTTATATACTATACATTAATATGGCCACCATTTCTCCCGCTAAGCATATGAAGCCTAAAAAATTCCTAAACCTGAAATACTAAGCCAATCGCATACGATTAAGAGGTTTCGACTGGAGCTGGAAATTCAAAAAATGTGTATTTTTCTAAAGTAAGATTGTACCTCCGCCCTATCGGATGATTCATAATTTTTGCAAATGTTGTCGTAGGTCAATCATACTTGACACGTGTAAACTAGGCAGCTGCAGTAACAAAAAAGCAAGTGATGTAACTCAGGGCGCGTTTTATTCAAGAAGAAGTTAAAAAACGAAAACACAGAAATTACGTTTTGAAATGTAAAATATTGAGTATGGGAATAAGTTTCCATCCTTTCTTAGCCAAAGTTACGAATTATTTAAACAATTAAATAATATATGATAGTATGCGAAGTATGTGCCATTGGAAGCTACAACTTTACTCCAACTTTCAGGCAGCATACGGATTCCTCTGACAAAAAATTCGAGTTCTTTTGACTTGATCCCTTCATTAAGCCAGTTTGCGATGCTCTTGTAAGAAGTGAACCGCTCTCCAATAAGGACTAACTGCATTGATCGGAACAGATGGCAATCCGAAGTTGCAATGTCCGGGGAATACGGCGGGTGAGGCAAGATTTTCCAATTCCAGTCCCTCTAAATATTTCTGGAGCGCTTTAGCAACTTGTTGCCTGGCGTTGTCATGCAGCAAAATCAGTTTATCATGTCTACCGTCTCATTCCAGCCGCTTTTCTTTGAGAGCTCGATTCAAACGCATTAGCTGCAGTCGGCAACGATTCCCAGTAATGGTTTCAGATGGTTTAAGGAGTTCGTAACAGATAACATCCTTCTGATCCCACCAGATGCACAACAAGCATGAATATTTTTTTCACTGTCGATGGGCCTGGATCCATTTTTTGTCGCCAGTGACGATGCGACGCACAAAACCTTTTCTTTTCTGCCGTTCAAGAAGCATCTCACACGCCCCCAAACGTCTCTCTATATTCCAGTGGCGCCCAATTACCTGCTTTCTGGTTGATCTGTCAACATCCAACTCTTTAGACATACCATTAAGGGTTCCACATGTGTCTTTATCCAATAATTGTTGCAGTTGAGTATCTTTGAATTTTTTCGGTGCTCCTTCGCGATCTTTATCACTCACGTCGAAACCACTTTTTACAAGTTGGATTTTATGGAGCGTGATTACCGTAAATATTGATCAATATACGAAACGTTTCAGGTGCATTTTTCTTTAAAAGGTAATAACGGGGCATGACTTCCTGCAAATGCTGTTTTTTCGGGAAGAACGTAGACATTTTTGACGTAAGATAAAAAAAGATCTTTACGCTTCAAACGAATGTCAACTACTGCGATCGGGACCTCACGTATACACCTTCGAATCACCAGTATATTACTAGAGCTAACACAAAAATAGTATCAGCAGCGACACCTCTTTTACGAGGGCGGAAACTTATTACCAGTGCAATGTTTGTTTTAAATTTATAAGTTTTCGACATTTAAATATAAATGGAGAATAGATGGCGCAAAAGATTGCATAGAAATTGCGTCATAGACACTGTCCAACAATTTCCATCACTGAAATTTTTTTTATATTAGTAAAAAAAATTATTCAAAAACATAATTATGTGATTATTTTTGCATCACCTTGTATATGTAAAAAAATTAATTCCAACTTCTCTTCATTTTCCAAACAAAATCATAATCAATGCATTTTCAAAAGTCTATTGGTCCAAACAGAATTCTGAGATAAATAACGTATAAATAAAGTATTTTAAAAGTTGAAATGAATCAGGGAATTACTGAAAAGTACTTCTATGGTGTCTCAGTATGTATAGTTCTATGCTAATGCTACTTTTTCACGGATCCGCTGTACGTATTTGAATATATATAACTCCAAAAGTTGTTATGAAAACTTGCAGATATTACTAACCATGAATGAAAATGAAGTTTACACTTCAACCTCATGGTCTTTTGTGCCCTTTACTAGTCATAGTATAAGCTGTTATTAAGGGGGTAGTATGGTATTTTTTTTCATTTTTTTTTTTTTTTTTTTTTTTTTTAAATTGTTCTATAACATCTTAAGATTATTGTGTGAAAGTTTGAAGTGCATTAGAGTAAAATTGACAAAGACACAAAGGATTAAGTATCTACCTCTCCAACCGGATTTCACGCTGCCGAAATCTTTAAACGCGTTTTTCTCACACTTGCCTTTTTTACGGTCGGTGTCCACTGTAGATTCATATCTACTGCACCGATTCTTTTCAAATTTGGTTTTTTTGTTTCTTTACTTTATTCACGAGGTAATGACGTCGAGTTTTTTTTTTTTTAAATTTTGTCATATTTTAAAACAACAAAGTTTTCAAGTTTTTTTATGAAAAATCGGTGTTTTGACTTCAAAGCGCTTTAAAAAATTAAAAAAAAAAAAAAAAAAAAATTCGACGTTGTTACCTGCGAAACTTTATTAGCTGATGAAATCAATTTGGTTTTTTGATTTTAGTTGATCCAGTAATGAGTTCTGAGAGACACCGCAATAAAACTTTTTTATGAGACGTCCGCGAAGAATCGCTGCCACCAACTCATTTCTTCATAAAAATCAATGAAAATTTAACACAATCACACAATATTCTTTAAATATGACTTTATAATGAAGTAATTTTAAAATTTTGAATAAATCAACTGTGTCGAGAAAAAAAATTTCGAAAAATATGCTTGTTTTACACCGAATTAACCATACTACCCCCTTAAGAAAAAATAGCATAAACTATGAGGGGGTGCCTTTCAAAAATTACATTACTTCCCGCAAATAGTTAAGATGTTTAATCCCCCCATACAAATTATGGCCACCCTAATGTACCTAATATACATACCACACCATTACCATGAGTATTCATACATATGTGTGTGAACACGCCGCAACATTAACGCCATTTGTGAGTCAACATTATTTGTAGTATTGACATTTTATTATCCTTACAGGACCAATTCAAATCAAATGTATGTAAAGTTTGTTTCCGATGGTACGCTACAGAAGATTGGCTTTTCGGCGATCTTCCTAAAGGAGGTCGACGAATGCAAAACTTTCAAGCATGACTGCGAGCAAGAGTGCATCAATACGCTGGGGAGCTATCAGTGCGATTGTTTTGTTGGCTATGAGTTGCTTTCCGACAGACGGTCCTGCGAAGGTTTGTTTACGTTTCATTTGTGCACATGCGCATATTTATTTAAAGCCATATGTACATGCATGTGCGTAAGTAACGCGCCCGTGGGTGTACACTTAATTGCTGTTTATAGCCGGATATTAACAAAAATTAACGTTATTTCACAGATACGTGTGGCGGTATTATCGATGCGTCTATTCCCAATGCCACAGTTTATTCACCAGCATATCCAGATGTGTATCCCATATCGAAGGAGTGTGTGTGGGAGGTGGTGGCACCACTCAATCACACGGTCTTTCTCAATTTTACACACTTCGATTTGGAAGGCGGCAAATATCAATTCGTCGACTGTAATTATGACTACCTGTTGGCTTACTCGAAGTTGGGCAATAACCGCTTGAACAAACTTGGAATATATTGTGGCCAAAACATGCCATCGGCTCTGCAATCCGAACAGAATGTAATGCGATTGGAGTTCGCCTCAGATAAATCAATACAACACACTGGGTTTTCGGCAGATATACACATCGGTAAGTAAGCTATGCTTCATAAGAGCTTTAAATATCTCATCCTGGTCTTAATTTTTGGTGCCTCAGCTTGAAATTGCACCCTGTAATTAAAATATTTTTGAACAAACCGTCTCCTTTCTCCCTACTACTAGAATTCTTCGGTCACTATGAATACTAGTACACAGGCAGAAATATTTGAAGAAACTCTTTGCTTTAAAGAAAGTTTTTCTTAATCTTACCCAAACAGTTATTTTTTCTTTGAGAATACCAGACGATTTTGTTAGTCACTTTCGTATGTTACTTTTGTGGCATTCAATCTTATCTACCGAAACACATTCAACTGGGGATAGACATCCGAAATGATCACCAGGTTTGCACTGGCAGCGAACGTGTTAAAGCAAGAGAAAAAAGTACGACGCATATACTGCGCTACGCAAAGCAAAATACTTTTTGGAAGAGTTTGCTGTCCCCAGGTAAAATCAGCCATACAGTCGATTTATACCTGTTAATTGTAGAGAACGTCGAGAGTGCAGCAATGATCTCAACAGAACGTCCAGTTTTTGGTCTGCCAGTCGTTTTTCTATCCTCGACAGAACCATTTCCTTGAAATTTTTTACCAACCTTTGAATTTTCGACTCATTTGGTCGATTATTTTCACACAAAAAAATCATAAATTTTGCGATATGTTGTTCTTAAAGATTTTTGTTGTTCTTAAAAATGTTCATAATAAGTTTCAATAACGCGGTGGCGTTAATCGGCATTAACAACATAATTCAGAATTGTCTCAGAAATTAAGTGCAACTAATGCGGATTGAGAACTTTACTTAATTCTCATTAATTAAGCGGATTAGGGGAATTTTCGATGGCAACACTGCCGAAAAATTACAGTAAATATCTATTGCGAATGAAAACTAATGAAACTTTTAAAGAGAAAAACAAGAAATATTACATACAATGTTAATTTGCACCACCACGTTCAGAATTACTTTAAGAATTAGACTTCCCCCTACTGTGACAAGGGAAAAAACAGGCTTATTTTCCTGATTTTATTTCTAACAAAATATTGCTCGTACATAAAATCTATTTAAACTCTTATCTTTATTATATATTTAAGTTTTTGAAAAAAAAATTTTAAGTCAAAATATTCAAAATGGCCGCTGTGGCACTTCTGCAAGCGCAGGTCCGCTTTTCTTAGGTGCCTAAACGGTGTACATGAAATCTTACGTTTCGGTGATCTAAAACAAAAAAACAAAATATTGTTAAAATATACATAGTATTGACTCTCGTCTGACGTAGGATTATGTCGATAAAAAATTTTGCCGTTGAAAAAAAAATTCTTGAAATTTTTTTCTTTTTTTTTGCCTAAAATTGATGTTACTATTGTTTATAACAATTTAACAAATAACGATATCAAAAAAATCCTATGTCAGACGAGAGACACTATTACTGAGAATATATAATTAAATTTTTAAGCTGATTCATTTATCAGAACTCGAGATATCGTGTACACCGTATACAAAAACTTAGTTTCGAGAAAAATGCGTTTAAAGTTTCATGTGCCGCAGGTACGCGCTTTGGAGCGCTTCGGGAAAAGGTCGAAATTTCAACGAAGAAAAATTTAGCCAGCTGTAACACATATTGTACCTTATTTAAGAGGGTTCAAAGTATTTTTTAAGCTAATAAAAAAAATCGATTTTTTGAAAAATTCACAGTAGACTTCCCCCTTAAGTGTTTCGATATTTCGGAGCAGTTTGAGAAATTGCAATTTAAGATATTTTTAGTACTATGAATAAGTTCGTGCGGTTTTACAACAGATGGCGTAACTTGATTATTATTCCATCGATCCACATTTCCAAACATTCATTGGAGAGCTACTGTCGTAAGGCACAAACGTCAGTATAAGTTTTTTATTTGAAGCGTAAACAACAATATTTTTACCACACTTGAAAATGTCGAATTTCGTGCCAAATAATGTGTTTTTGCGGGGAATTCTTCTTCATTATTTTAATATGAAGAAAAAAGCAGCCGAAAGTCATCGTATCTTGGTGGAAGTTTATGGTGAGCATGCTCTAGCTGAGCGAACGTGCCAGAAGTGGTTTGCACGCTTTAAAAGTGGTGATTTTGGCTTGGAAGACGAAGAACGCGAGGGTGCGCCGCCAAAGTTCATGGATACCGAATTGGAGGAATTGCTCGATCAAGATCCGGCTCAAACGCAAGAAGAGGTTGCAAAAACTTTGGGAGTTGATCAATCAACCATTTCCAAACGTTTAAAAGCCATGGGAATGATCCGAAAGGTAGGCCATTGGGTGCCGTATGAATTGAAGCCAAGAGACGTTGAACGCCGTCTTATGGCATGCGAACAACTGCTTCAACGGCACAAAAGAAAGGGTTTTTTGCATCGAATTGTGACTGGCGATGAAAAGTGGGTCCATTACGACAATCCAAAACGTCGGGCAACGTATGGATACCCTGGCCATGCTTCAACATCGACGTCGGCGCAGAATATTCATGGCCTGAAGGTTATGCTGTGTATCTGGTGGGACCAGCTGGGTGTTGTGTATTATGAGCTACTGAAACCGAATGAAACGATTACGGGGGATGTCTACCGACGACAATTGATGCGTTTGAGCCGAGCACTGCGAGAAAAACGGCCGCAATACGCCGATAGACACGACAAAGTTATTTTGCAACATGACAATGCTCGGCCACATGTTGCACAAGTGGTCAAAACATACTTAGAAACGCTCAAATGGGATGTCCTACCCCACCCGCCGTATAGTCCAGACCTTGCGCCATCCGATTACTATCTCTTCCGATCGATGCAACATGGCCTGGCTGACCAGCACTTCCGTAATTACGATGAAGTCAAAAAATGGATCGATTCGTGGATTGCGGCAAAACCGACCGAATTTTTCACAAAGGGAATCCGTGAATTGCCAGAAAGATGGGAAAAAGTAGTAGCAAGCGATGGACAATACTTTGAATATTAAATTTGTAACCATTTTACGTCAATAAAGTTTCAAATTTCGAAAAAAACCGCACGAACTTATTCATAGTCCTAATAATAAATAATAATTTTTAGTATCAGGGCAACTAATGCCCGTATTTTTTGCCTACGATCCATCTTTCACTGACATAACTATCCAATAAACAAATCAGCTGTTCACTAATCTGCGCAACAACCGTCTGTAACAGTACAATTTTAATCAGTATTAACTGCGCCTGTAATCCGTCTGTCTAGGCTATAAGATTCCATGATGGAAAGATTAATGAGATGGCGCCTCTCGTGGTCCCGTTACTTTGCTCTCAGCGAATTTGACAACGAGTTACGTGATTTTAGCTCCAGTATGGCCAGATTACCATTCTCGTAACTTGATTTAGCAGTGTTTTTTTGTTATTTAGTCTGAGAGTTTCAGTTCTTTCTTCATGACATTTTTCTAGCCTGTTCTAATTAAAAGTAATGTTTATAATTTTGTAAAATATACATTTTTTTTAAATTAGTTCAATAATTCACTTAGTTTTATTTAACTTTACTGTTTTTAACATCTGGTGGCATTGCCCGCGATTGCAGGTGTTGTTGGTGTTCTTCTGCTTTCGGCAGTCAAATCTCTCTCTCGCTACTGCAGTATTGCCTACCTTTGGATATAAAAACGCACTAAAATTCCCATTCAAAGAAAATAACCCAACAAATTTTTATTGAATCATTTAAAGAAATTTGTATGCGTGACAAATTGTCTTTAGAATGTGCGTTTTTTTTTAATAAATGTGTTGTGCTTATGTACAATTTAATTTATAAGTTATTTTTGTCAAGCGAGACTCTTTTGTTAAGGGAACGATTTATTTGCTATATTTGAGGAAATGTAACTAGATAAGGTACTCTTTTTGTAAAAATGTCAGTATGGTTTCTTTAGTATTTTCTGGTATTTTGTTGCTTATTTTTATAATGAATACACCTCTTGATGCCCTATGTCCCACTAAGGATTGATGGCCGGAAGAAACGATTACAAATTTTATAAAAACCAACTAATTTTCATTAGCACCAAAATCTTCTCAGAGTGGCCTTTTTAACCTTCTTTTGTATAATAATACAGTTTTTTTTAACCTAAAGTTTCGGTAGCTTTAAATTAAAAGAAAAAGAAACAAACACGAAACTTCAAACGTGACGTCACGTAATCTCTGATGGGCGCAATCTTCTTTCTATCATTCTTGATAAGATTCTATTTCTGTCTACTGGAAAAATGTCAAAGAAGACATAAAAAAGGTACCGCCTAGGTATTATTCACTACAGACATTTAAGCGTCACTTTTATAAGGCCCTTCACAATAAATATCAGCCGAGAATTAAACAAAAGGTTCCAATCGAAAGGTTTGAAAAAAATGGAGTTTCAAAATCTGTGAGAATGCATCTCGATTTTCTCACTGAAATCTTAGCCGATATGAGCGATGAGCAAGAAGAGATTTACTTAACTTAACTGAAAAATTTGACCCACCTGTTTTGAGCAAACATTTGTTAGCCGGTAATTGAAGCTTAATTTAACTGAAGAAGCTGTAGATTAGTAACTTTCGATCCTATGCAAATCGAAAGCGGTGAGAAAATCATGTTTAACATGTCTTAAATTTTATAATTCTTAAAAAAATGTGTTTAGAATTTATTGTATTAGCTGTCTGGAGAATGAGACGTAAAAGATCTCTGCAACTTCTCCTCAGCTTACCTGCTCTCGCGGGGTTAAGGATTAGGCATCTCGGTTCTCACTGTTTTGTTGCACCTGATGTATAGCAGGTTTAGATATCATCCGCCTGGTGAATTACATCACTCCCAGTTAGCTGAACCGCAAATATATATCGTAGAAGTTGTTTTTGTCAGACCTTGTCATTTTCAATAGTATATTCAGACAAGATCAAATGCAATATGTGTACCAAGTTTCATAGAGATCGTTAGGAGTAGAAAAAAATTAAATAAGCCTTTTTTCTGGGGCATTGTATTGTATACAAAATTTGAGCATTAACTTTACTTAGTACTGAAATGTCGTAACAAGTCAGTGCCCATTTTTTCTGATTTTCAAAGCCAACCTTGGATACCTTACGTCAAGGTAAACAGATTTGACAATATTAACTCGAGTTAACGCGTGCACAGATAGGCAGGTAGACATGAATAAATAGATAATCCAATTTTATCTTTTTTATAACTTTTTTAATATTGAATGTCAAATATGATCGTTCGACACAATTTGCAAAAATTAAAAATTATAAATCAATTGGGATGGGATGATTAATTGTGTGCCCTCCTGCATACTTTCCTTTCGTAGAGCGGTTACAGAAAACCCTAGTTATAACTCAAAAAATTAAAAATTAAAAAAAAAAAAATGCTTCAAAGTTTTCAATTTACAATTTCCCCTTCTTTTCGCGAAGAAAGGAGAAAGAAGAAGAAGTGGCGAAACGAATTTTTTACCAGCTCCTCTGGTAGTTATTTTAGTATAATTACCTAAAACAAAGCCAACGAAATCGCTGCAACTCAGTTCGATATTTTCACAATACAGATTTGGACGAATGCAGCATAAACAATGGAGGCTGTCAGCAACATTGTACAAACACATACGGCTCGTATATGTGCAGCTGCCGAAATGGTTACACTCTTCACAACGATGAGCACAATTGCACCGAAACCCAATGCAAATTCGACATCGGGACTGAAAATGGTACCATCTACAGTCCCAATTACCCCAACGATTATCCGAAAAGTACTTATTGCTTTTGGCACTTCCACACTATACTTGGTCATCGCATGAAGTTGATATTTCACGAATTCGAAATGGAAAATCATCAGGTGAGTAGATTCAGTCAGAACCATTTCAAGTACTCAAAGATTCAATAAATACCAAACTAATCTTTATTTTTTTATTACCACCTCCTACGTGTTTTTGCATATGTAGGAGTGCTATTACGATAACGTCACCTTATTCGATGGCGAATCGGAAAAGAGCTCAATATTGGGCACGTACTGTGGGGAAATGGAACCATATGCGGTGGTGTCAACGACGACAGATATGTTCATGGAAATGTGGACTGATGGAACAATTCAGAAAAAAGGCTTTGTAGCTACGTATCAATCAGGTGAGCGTGCGATTTTAAAAATGTTAAGATTTACGTCAGTTGGACCGATTAGAAAACACCTCTAAAAATTGAGTTATTTTTATAAATAAAATTAGGGCTTAAAAATAGTTTTCCCAGATAACAAATCAATTCCGACAGTAGAAAAACTGTACCGTTTTCTTGTTTTTGTATGGGGGTGATGCACCCTTATGTATGTATATCGGGCTTACCCAAAATGTATGTTGTGCGCCTTTTCTGTGTTCCACAAATTGAGCTTTCTACAACTTTACGCCGTTCCGAATGCCAAATGGTTTTTAAGAGGAGCTTTTTCATGACTTGGAGGTTTGTCATTGCCTGCCGAGGGGCGACTGCTATTTCGCTAAAAAAACGTTTTCATCATTGGTATTTCATCATTTGGTATTGCATTCCCATAGTGGGTTTCGAGCCTAGGACATGCCGATTGATAGTCACGCACAAACCATTCGACTACATCGACCGCCTCATCAGTCAGACATATTAATTTCCAGAACTGTGTCTGTAATATAGTTTTTATACTATCGCAGTTTATTGGTAGATTAGTTAGAATAGTTTTGCATGCGAATAAAATCCTAGTAGATCTTAGAGATAGTAACTTTAACTTCTCTAGAGAGGCTATATAAGTGCTATGGTTAGTAAGCCATAGGCCAGGTTAGGCGAGAATCTCATTGACTAATTTTCCTTACCTACGTTAAAGTTTTCTAGTTAAATCATTATATACGTGGCAGTTCATTAGGTATGAAGACATGATTTTTTCAAAAATGTTTATTTTTCAACATAGTCCCCTTTTAGAAAGATGCACTTCTCCCAACGCTCCGGTCATTTTTTTACCCCTCCAAAAAATAAGATTTGTCGAATTATCCAAAATACGCCCCTGTCTCGGCGATGACTTCATTGCTTGAACTAAATTTTCTTCCCGCGAGCCATTTTCTCATGTTAGCGAACAAAAAAAAAATCGCAGGGATCCTGATCGGATAAATACGAGGGTGCGGCAGCAATTCATTACCCAATTCATGCAGTTTGACGCATCTTCTTTCTCGTCTCGTTCAATTTTTTGTGGCGGTAGAAGTGAGAAAGCGGTAGAATACTCACTGAGTATTATCTTATTGTCCAGTGATCGTTTTTCCTTATTCTAAAAAATCCATGAGGATGACGACGTTCACATCCGAAAAAATCGTCGCCATGACTTTTCCGGCCGATAGGACTGTCTTCGCCTTCTTTGGAGTAGAGAAAAATATTGTTTTCATTGTTGCTTAGTTTCTGGTGCGTAACAATGAATCCAGGTTTCATCAACGGTGACATCTCAGCGCAAAAATTTATTCGGATCTCGCTTAAATTGCTTCAAACTCTGCTTCGAAGTTAGCAGTCATATCCGCTTGCTGCCCACCGTGACACACCTATCGACCACCGTCGATCAGCGAGAATCTTGTCGTGGAGTTTTTGAATGATTTCCTCGGTAATCACGTTTGCCGGGCGTCCTGGCTCCTCATCAAAAACGAATATTCGCCCATGTTTAAATTCGTTGAACCAATATCTAACTGTGATCATAGATGGCGAAGCGTCCCCATGGACAGCATCCAACTTTGATTTTATCTCCTATCCAAAAACAAAAAGCGAATTACCGAACGATACTGCTCTTTTCCCATCTTAACGAAAATCACGAAACACGTCTTACTCGAATAGCTGCCAAATCCAAACTAACCTATCAATCAGCATGAAATTGGCTTTGCCGTCGTTTGATAGATGCCAGCACATGATGCTAACACCAACTTCCCTCAGGAATGCCCTCATCAATCACGGGTACTTATTGAAGCGCCCTCGAATAATATCAGTAAAGATAACAGTAGAGCCACTTAGGGATATTCGCTACCGGGCACTATCAAACTATTTAAGCTTTCAACCAAGTTAAATTTATATTTATACTCAAAAGTAGGTCGATTTAGATACCGGAAATCTACTTTCCTCTGAAAGAGTGACTCTTATTATTGTATGTATGTATGTACTCGTATGTTTCTGGGTCCAGAGAGTTGTATAAAAAAGAGCGAAGCGACAGAAGAAAGTAAAACGAATAGAATCATTTCAATGACTTATTTATAATACTTTTCTAATAATTAATCTACTTTACTCATAACTATTTTCCTCGTGTGGTATAATATTTCAAAATTTTATTGTTTTTTAGTATGTGGTGGCTTTTTGCGGGCGACCAATGAGACGCAAGTCTTCTTTTCGCATCATCGTTTTGGTTTTCAGCCCTATAATAATTTAATGCGCTGCAGTTGGGTAATACAAGCTGACCCTGAGAGTAGTGTTGAAATTCAATTTTTACACTTTGACGTCGAATTCTGTGGAAGCTGCATCTGTGATTCGGTGGTAATTAAAGAAGAAATTTTTCAAGAAAAATATATGCGAAATAGCAATCGTGGTACTTATTGTGGCGATAAGGTAGGCAACAAGTTTTTATATAAAATTTGCGTATACTTATCGATAATAAATTGTAAATATTTTTTTATTTTGATTGTATTTTTCCAGAAACCACCCACGATTACATCATACACTGATACCCTACTCATATATTTCAAATCAGACGGCGATAGATCTTTTAATGGTTTTGCGGTTTCTTTTAAAACCGTTGGAGCCCATGATTACGAGCTCGTAGATGAAATAGATGAGGCGACTCCTTTTCCAGGTTACATGCGCAGCAAGTTCTTACCCTCGAGTCCGGATAGCGATGATTTCGTTGATAGCGATAATGGCGAGGATGGCGGTGATGCCGATGCGTACAATTATTAGTACAGTGAACTACATTTACATGTATTTCTTGTTTTTTATTGCTGATGTTAGATTATAGACGAATTAAAAAAAATATAAATAATTAAAATTTAGTAATAATATATATATTTATTTTGTATATATGTATGTATAATTTCTCTACCAAGCCCATAAATATAAAACTAAGAAGTTATGAATATATAAGATATATATAAATATATATATATATATAATATGTACGTATATGGATATAACATATAGAAGAATCTTAGTTTAGCGTGTCCCTCTAAAAACTTTGGATGGAACCGAAAATTTAAGACCATTAGATTTATATAATATGTACTATACATATGTTTCTTTTTCAAAAACTAGGTGATTTTAATTAAATCGATAGTTGTATGTTTTCGACTCTTGTACACACATACATATTTCCTATACATCAAATAAAGTGCATTTCGATTCAAATAAAGTTCAAATTAATTGTTAAATTTACATGTGCCCATAGTCAAGTGGAATATGCAGAAGTATACCAGCGCCGTAGCCGAATGGGTTGGTGCGTGACTTCTTCTTCTTCTTCTTAATTGGCGCGATAACCGCTTACGCGATTTTGGCCGAGTTTAACAAAGCGCGCCAGTCGTTTCTTTCTCGTGCTAACCGGCGCCAATTGGACACACCAAGTGAAGCCAAGTCCTTCTCCACCTGATCTTTCCAACGCAGAGGAGGCCTTCCTCTTCCTCTACTACCACCAGCTGGTACCGCATCGAATACTTTCAAAGCCGGAGCGTTTGTATCCATTCGGACGACATGACCCAGCCAACGTAGCCGCTGGATCTTTATTCGCTGCGCTATGTCTATGTCGTCGTAAAGCTCATACAGCTCATCGTTCCATCGTCTGCGATATTCGCCGTTGCCAACGTGCAAAGGTCCAAAAATCTTACGCAGAATCTTTCTCTCGAACACTCCAAGCGTCGCTTCATCGGATGTTGTCATCGTCCAAGCTTCTGCGCCATACGTCAGGACGGGCATGATGAGAG
The DNA here is from genome assembly GCF_027943255.1 of Anastrepha obliqua. Lineage (NCBI taxonomy): Eukaryota > Metazoa > Arthropoda > Insecta > Diptera > Tephritidae > Anastrepha > Anastrepha obliqua. Next base: position 98,830,031 of record NC_072892.1, on the reverse strand, counting down.
TCTTGTAGAGTGTTAGTTTTGTTCGTCGAGAGAGGACTTTACTGCTCAGTTGCCTACTTAGTCCGAAGTAGCACTTGTTGGCAAGAGAGATTCTACGTTGGATTTCAAGGCTGACATTGTTATCGGTGTTAATGCTGGTTCCTAAATAAACGAAGTCTTTTACAACCTCGAAATTATAACTGTCTACAGTGACGTGGGAGCCGATACGCGAGTGCGCCGACTGTTTGTTTGAAGACAGGAGGTACTTCGTTTTGTCCTCGTTCACCACCAAACCCATTCGCTTTGCCTCTTTATCCAGTTTGGAGAAGGCAGAACTAACAGTGCGGTTGTTAAGGCCGATGATGTCAATATCATCGGCATACGCCAACAATTGTACGCTCTTATAAAAAATTGTGCCTGAGCGATTAAGTTCTGCGGCTCGTACGATGCTCTCCAACATCAGGTTAAAGAAGTCACACGACAGCGAGTCACCCTGTCTGAAACCTCGTTTGGTATGAAACGGCTCGGAGAGGTCCTTCCCAATTCTGACGGCGCTGCTGGTGTTGAGCAACGTCATCTTGCATAGCCGTATTAGTTTTGTGGGGATACCAAATTCAGACATCGCGGCATACAGGTAACTCCTTTCCGTACTGTCGAATGCAGCTTTGAAGTCGACGAAAAGATGGTGTGTGTCGATTCTCCTTTCATGGGTCTTTTCCAAGATTTGGCGTATTGAGAATATTTGGTCGATGGTAGACTTTCCAGGTCTGAAGCCACACTGATAAGGTCCAATCAGTTGGTTGACGGTGGGCTTCAGCCTTTCACACAATACGCTCGCTAGAACCTTATAGGCGATATTTAGGAGACTTATCCCGCGGTAATTGGCACAAATTGCAGGATCGCCCTTCTTATGGATTGGGCAGAGCACACTTAAATTCCAATCGGCAGGCATGCTTTCATCCGACCATATTTTGCATAGGAGCTGATGCATGCACCTTACCAGCTCCTCGCCGCCATGTTTGAATAGCTCAGCCGGTAGTCCGTCGGCGCCCGCGGCTTTGTTGTTCTTTAGCCGTGATATTGCTATTCTCACCTCGTCATGGTCGGGTAACGGAACTACAATTCCGTCGTCATCGATTGGGGTATCGGGATCTTCACATTCTCTACGACATGCGCAGCTGTCACTGTTTAACAGGTTCGAGAAGTGTTCCCTCCATAATTTAAGATTGCTCTGTACGTCAGTCACCAGATCGCCGTCTTTGTTCTTACAGGAAAACGCCCCGGTCTTAAAACCTTCTGTAAGCCGCCGAACTTTCTGGTGAAATTTTCGGGCGTTGTTCCTGTTGGCCAGCATCTCAAGCTCTTCGCACTCACGTATTTCGGCCTCTCGTTTCTTCTTTCGGATAATACGTCTCTCTTCCTTTTTCAGCTCTCTGTAGCGATCCCACATGGCTCGCGTTGCGCCCGATCGCAGCGTGGCTCTATAGGCGGCATCCTTTCTTTCTGCGGCAGCATGACATTCCTCGTCGTACCAATTGTTTTTTCGGGCTCGCCGGAATCCGATTTCTTCTTCGGCGGCGGTACGTAGGGAACGAGAAATGTTGCTCCATTGCTCGTGCATGCCGGTTTGTTGGGAAGTGCTCTCTGAGAGCAGGAGTGAGAGTCGAGTGGCGAATCTTCTGGCTGTCTGTTGTGATTGCAGCTTTTCGATGTCGAACATTCTTTGCGTAGGTAGATGTACGTTTTTTGCTGCACAGAGGCGTGTGCGCAGTTTGGCTGCAACAAGGTAATGATCCGAGTCAATGTTGGGTCCTCGGATCGTACGTACATCTAATACACTAGAAGCGTGTCTTCCATCTATCACAACATGATCGATCTGGTTTCGCGTTTTTCGATCAGGAGACAGCCAGGTAGCTTGGTGTATCTTTTTATGCTGGAATCTGGTGCTGCAGACTACCATGTTTCGGGCCCCGGCGAAGTCGATCAGCCTCTGTCCGTTACCGGATGTTTCGTTGTGCAGGCTGAATTTTCCGGCTGTGGGACCAAAAATTCCTTCCTTGCCCACCCTGGCGTTGAAGTCGCCAATCACGATTTTTATGTCGTGGCGGGGGCAGTGCTCATACGAACGCTCCAAGCGCTCATAGAAGGAGTCTTTGGTCGCATCGTCCTTCTCTTCCGTCGGGGCGTGGGCGCAAATTAGCGATATGTTAAAAAAACGTGCTTTGATGCGGATTATTGCGAGACGCTCGTCCACCGGAGTGAACGACAGTACTTGGCGACGAAGTCTCTCTCCCACAACAAATCCGACACCGAATTTGCGCTCCTTTACATGGCAGCTGTAGTAGACGTCGCAAGGTCCTATGGTTTTCTTGCCTTGCCCCGTCCATCGCATCTCTTGGATGGCAGTGATGTCAGCCTTTGCTCTTACGAGGACATCAACCAGCCGGGCAGAGGCACCTTCCCCATTAAGGGACCGGACATTCCAGGTGCATGCCCTCAAATCGTATTCCTTATTTCGTTTGCAGGGGTCGTCATCAGTGTTGGAAGTTCTCATCCGAGGCTTTGTTGCTGTTTTCATTGGGGGGGATTTTTAAGTGGCGGGTCCCAAACCCAGCGCACAACCAGCTATGCTGGGATGCTTCGCCTTCTCACGTTAGCTCACTCCCGAACGGGTGTTCGAAAGCTAACCAGAGGATACGTGGGCTAATCCCGGACGTTGTGAGCTGCTTGAACCATATGTAGAAGAATCGTCCTGGCCACTCCCAAGTGAATGGCGATCAGTAACTTTCCCCACTTGCATGGACTTCTACACATGGAACCATCCTCCTACGTGACTACCATTCGGAATTCACAGAGAGAACATAGGTTCGAATCTCGGTGAAACACCAAAAATTAAGAAACACATTTTTCTAATAGCGGTCGCTCCTCGGCAGGCAATGGCAAACCTGCGAGTGTATTTCTGGCATGTAAAAGTTCCTCATAAAAAATATCTGCCGTTCGGAGTCGGCTTGAAACTGTAGGTCCCTCCATTTGTGGAACAACATCAAGACGCACGCCACAAATAGGAGGAGGAGCTCGGCCAAACACCCAAAAAAGGGTGTACGCGCCAATTATATACATACTTATATACCAGCGCACTATCCTTGCACTTAGATCTACGAGTATTTCAATAAAAAAGTCCTATTACTGTGTTTGTACATTTCCTAGTGTATTCCGATCAAACTATACGCCAATATCACCTCAACAACCGCACCGCTAGTTGCGCCCTCTCGAAACTGGACAAAGCAGGGAACCTTATAAAACTAGAATTTAAAGCAGAACTGAAGTTAAGACTGAGTAGAAATTTGGAAACGTGGTTCGTTATTTTGTTTTTAATGCCTTAATATCATATTTGAGGTCTACCAGACTTCGACTTCAGCCACGTTCAAGTACAAAAGCTCGGCCCGGTGTCAGTTATTCTGCGAAAAATAGCCAAAAAAAATGTTTAAATTAAAATTTTCAATTTTTGATTTAATTCTCAAATTAAAACTTTTAATTTTTTATAAATTTTTTTTAATTTTTAAATTGAATAAAATTTGTTTAATTTTTTTTTTTTTTAATTTTCCTTTTTGTGAAATTATCAATTACTAGCGTCGAGTAAATATTAAAAAAAAAATCAATTAAAACGTCACTGTAAATGTTCTAAATGTAATAAAAAAATCAACTAAAAAGTGACTTTGAATGGGCAGCGCCATGGACTGTGGCTAGGAGTAATTGTTCAGTACTTGCAGGGTTCAAATCGATGGATCGAATCGATGTGGCGTAATTATGCTCGACAATTTTGTCGATTTTTCTACAGAAACGAGTTTTCTTAGAAGATTACGAGAGAGAATGTTCTGCGCGTGCTCATACTTCACTGCAGCAAAACAACTATGGAAAAATATCAAAATGTTGAGCATTTTGCAAAAAAATGCGTAGAAATAGAAAAAATATTGCAATTAATCCAAGGCGAATCTATTAAAGGTAACATCGGTAAATCAGTTAATTTTTTTTTTCGCCGTGTCCATGGGGCTGTCAGCCCAGAATGAAACGACTATATGCATTTGTAGAATATGCCTGCAATAGCCGAGTGCTGCATGCTTGAGAAAAGTTGAATGCACAAGAGCTAAGAATTGACGTTATTGACGTAAAATTGTTTTTATTCAGTTGCATATATACGACTTGCTGCGAATTCGTTCATAATAACAAATGGCGAAGATATACAGGCTGCTGACCGGTTCTCAGCGAATTTGAAGGGATCAGCTAATTTGCTGGCGTAACCGAGAATCCTACGGCGATTTGCTTACGAATACGGTGAATGCGAATTCGAAAAGTGCTTTATTTTATTTTACGTTTGAGTTTTTTAAAATAAGAGTAATATTTAGGTGCGCGGTTCTAAATGGTGATAGCGATAAAAGCACATTCGCTAAGTGTTTAAGCTTTTTAATTTCCATCGGATGTGGTTTTGCTTGAAAAATGGATTCAGTTCCGTCGAAGGAAACTTAAATTCATCCTGAACACGAGCCGTATATGCATGAATCGTTTCTTAAGTGAAAACATCGGAAATGAGATGGAATTTATTATGGCTAAAAACTAAACTAATAGACTTAGATATCATCCTGTACCATGAAGGGTAATGGGCAAAAGTATTATATGCTTGCTACTTATGTTCCTCATCCAATTCAATCAAACTTTATACAAAAGATTTCGGGCTGAATCTAAATGCATATATAATGAAGTGGAAGTTTAAAATACAATTTTGCTCTTATCCTGGCTCCATAAAATTTTACTGTCCTCGTCATGAGTCTCCTGGTACTTGTGCGTATTTCAAGTATTGAGAAGGCAAACGACCAGCACCCGAAGCGCATTAAAATACTATGTGTAAGCATCGCCCTGCTGTTTCAAACGCCAGCAAGCATCGGCGGTTCAGAAACAAAAGCGCATTTGCCTTTAGGCTTCATTGGAGATTTCCAAAGCGAACATTATTATAGAAATCGCAAACATTGAATTTTTTGACAATTTTCCTTACCTTGAATTCCTGTCTGCTAAGTAGTGCTGCCATTATATCCCATTATGGAACACATCCAGAGATCAGTTGGTAAGGCGGTTATCACTTAATTGAGGCAAGGAAAAAATAAATGGCAGTAGTCATATGTAACAGGAGGCGCCTTTATGGCGCAGGTTTTATGAGCCACGTATTTCAATATGACGAATACCTCACTATCGTAGCGAAAAGATGTAATCCGTTACTAACGGATCTTCAATTTAGAACTCGAACAAATGTAATTTAACATTTGCGCCATCTCATTTTATTAACATTCTCTGTTAGTACCAAATTTCTTGCCATCACTTTATCAGAGAATGTTAATGCAATGAGAAGGAGCAAATGTTAAAAGAGCTTTTTTCGAGTTCTAATTTGAAGATTCATAATAAGGTCATTTCAAATTCAACTTTCCTGAAGAGGTCGCAATTGCAGATATTTACCACGCGAGTGGAGGGTTTCTATATTTACTTACCACGCTAGGCCAAGAATTCAGATATTTTCTGCGTTTACCATACTATTGAGGACGTTCATAAGATTTTTCGGCACACTACTAAGGAAATCGAAGCGAATAAAATTGCGATTAAGAAGGCCGCGCGGTAGTTAGTTTGTGGTGCAGAAGCTAAAGTCGGCGGAATTATTCGTTTTGTTTTTTGGCACGTATATAATTCAGGTTCAAATCCTGAAGTCATATTTTTTTTCTTGCACATTTTTTTTTTTACAATTCAAACCAGGAAAGTTTGGTAAAATTTTTGAGTTTATTTTAATTAAAATTTCTTTAAAATACTGTTTTTTGTATTTTATAAATGGAAATTTCTTTTCGGTATAAAATAGTTCATACTGGATATGACCTGATTTTTATATAAATCAATCAAAACAGAAAATATGTACATATGTCTATAATCTATTTCATCAAATCCAAATTATATTGATGAGAAAATATCATTCTAATATCCGTCCAGAAAGCCAAACGCGCATACACAGATGCATATGCATATAATTACGCATACAAACTTTCAACTAACGCAGAATATGTACATATAAAACTGCGAATCGAATAAATGAGTGATTTAGAAAAGATCATTAATAATTGTAGATTAGCGCAATCGTGAAAGGCGTGTTGCGTATTCGGTACATCGTTTCATGTTTGACTCAGGTTCAAATCCTGTACACAGTTTTTTGTTCGATATTTTTATTTCATTTTTTATATATGATTTAATTAGAATTGATTTAAAATAGTGTATTCAGGTTTTTCTAATACCTGTTATTTAGAAATTTATTTTCTATATAACATTATTCATACTTCTTTGGAATTAATTTATATGTAAAACATCCATAAAGGCAATCATATGAATATGCATTCCTATATTGAATCTCTTCAGTCAAATCTGAACCACATATTGATGAGAAAATATTCTAATATCCATCCAGGAAGCCTAACGCGCATACTCACATATGTGTTTAAATATACATATGTACAAACTACCACCATTCTAACAAACCCAGAACACAAGCTTCTGCGCACACTTGACACAGGGCATGTAAAGAACAACAACCATTCGCTGTGGCCGCCTACTCCTTACCCTTCAGGAAAATACGGTATATCTACAATACATATGCGGTTGTTCACACAAGATTCGCTAAAAAGGAATCCGCGCGCATTCAAAGGCACAGCATTGTGCCCAAAATTATGAATTATGAAGCGAAAACAAAACTGCCCCATAATATACTTAGATACCTTTTTAGACCTTTTTTATGAAGTGTAATTTATTATTTGGTATATGAATACTTATATTAATGTCGAGTGTTAAGTGTTACAGCTTTGAAATAAAAAGTACATATTGATTGAAAAATTTTGGTTACAAATTTTGAGACATCGGTCTCTTTTGTTATGAACAATACTGCACATCAACACAACTCGCAGAAGCTTCAGTGATTTCTTCAATATTAAATGTTTGGCACTTTGCGCTTCATGGGAAGGCTGAATGTCTGCACAGTAGCCTACAAAAAAACCGCACTCTTATTTTACAGTAAGTTTATTTCTTTGCTGCTAATATGCATATTTTTTTGTGCACTTTTTATCAATCGGAGAACCACATACGTAAAGGAATAGGTTAAAGTTAATATTTATATACCACGCGAGAACTAAAAATAATGGTTTAGAAATTTTCCCTAATATCGAAATGTCCTGGCCAGAACTTTTTCATATACTACTTGTCGTTTTTTTGTGCCTATTACTGTAGCTTTTGCGAACACTTGACTCACAGCAGCTGCGGCTGTCGAGCAGTTGGAACACATATTTACATACAGAGAAGCGTGCATACATATATACGGAGCCGCGGCCACTCGACATCACAAAAATTCAAGACTTACAAAATATTGGCAAATAATTTCAATTCGACGCGAAATATTCCAATATTGACTATTTTCGGATGGTCGCGAAAATTGGCATATGGGCGGCTCGTTTTATGAATGAAATTGAAATATGAGCTCTAACTTATGAATGAACTTTTTGTTTTTCTTCTAAATTGTTCAGCGCAGTCGCTGATAGAATCATGGCCGCTGCGACTGCGTCTACGAATGTATTTTGTTTTTGTAGTCGCTAGGCTTAGATTTTAGCTTTGGGCGACATGCGCATGTGAGGTATGTGTTTTTGTTGTGTTCTAGAACATTTTAGAATGTGCGGTGGCAAAGCGGCCATGGCGTTGCGCTTGCTGTTGCTTTTGCGTCTATCAAAGTACATATCGTGTTTTTGTAAGTACAATATTAGGAATATCGACTGGTGAAAGACAAAAGTACACGGAAGCAAGAAGGGAGCGCTGTGCTCGCGCATATATGCATGAATGTATGAACGTGCATGGATGTAGTAACATATGAATACAATTATTTTGTAGGAAGTTTAGAAGGCAAGTAGGTATATATATGTATGTATGTATATATGCTAGGACATAAAGTCGGTATATATACATACATAGAGCAGAATTGTTTTTGCACTTGTTAGGAAGAAACTCGCTAGTGCGTATGTGTATTTGTCTTGTAAGAATGTGATGTGCTGTGACTTGTGTACATACATAAGTCAAGGTTATTTGGGCATACATGCATATGTACATATGTATGAAAGGAAGATGATGTTCTTGCGCTTGTGCATTATTGTTTTTCATATACAAATGTACATACCTACATATGTATGTAAATGCTGTCGAATACATAAACTATAAATTGACATACAATATAAAATAAGTGTTGATTTATCTTAAACCGTTTTTTTTTTCTTAATGCAAATACCTCCTATTGACATGTACATACATATTATGTATGTATGTATATTGTCATATACCATCATTTATGTACATATAGAGTATACGTTCATTTATGAATGTATGTAATGAAAAACTTCATGAATTACTTTCAGAACTTTATTAAAATTAATTCGCGTCGCGCGCATGCACAAAACCTTGGTTCACAACGCAGGCGCAGAAATAAACGCACTGCGTATTTATCCTCCGCATGTGACTCGGCATCAATTCTCGGCGCCAATTTTTTTTTTTTTTTAAATGTGTTTTTTTTAATGTAATCGTAAAAAATTTATAATAAATTTTATGTATCCGCTTATCATTTCAAAAGTAACAAAATGGTAAAAAAATAAGCGGTCGAAGAAATAAATGCACCGCCTATTTTTCCTCGCCACATGTTAGGCTCGATTTCAATTCCCAGTGCAAACCTTTTTTTATTAACTTTTTTTTTTTTTAATTCGTTTTTTTTATGTAATTAAAAAAAATTATGTAATAAATTTTACGTATTCGCTTATTATTTCAAAAAATACGAAAATAGTAAAAATTTAATTAGTTTAATGTATTTATCCTCCCCACGTGACTCGGCATCAATTCTCGGTGCAAATTTTTTTTTTTCGTTTTTAAATTTTTTTTTTTTAATGTAATCGTAAAAAAATTTTTAATAAATTTTATGTATCCGCTTATCTTTTCAAAAGTAACAAAATGGTCAAAAAATAAGCAGTCGAAGAAATAAACGCACCGCCTATTTTTCCTCGCCACATGTTAGACTCGAGTTCAATTCCCGGTGCAAACTTTTTTTTATAAATTTTATTTTTTAAAATCGTTTTTTTTTTTTAATGTAATTGAAAAAAAAAAATTATGTAATAAATTTTACGTATTCGCTTATTATTTCAAAAATACGAAAATAGTACAAATTTAATTGGTTTAATGTCGAGGTGAGAAATGTGTTGTGTGTTGAGGTGAAAGATGTGTGGTGTTTCTAATTTTTGTGTGGGCAAAAGTCAGTGAGGTGTCTATAAACTCGGTGTGCTAAATGACCTTATTACAAATCTTTCAGATCTCAATTGTACTAAAAAAAGCTTACAGTAACATTTGCACCTTCTCATTGCATTAACATTCTCTGGTAGAACTATTGACATTATAGCAGAGAATGTTAATGCAATGAGAAGGTGCAAATGTTACTGTAAGCTTTTTTTAGTACAATTGAGATCTGAAAGATTTGTAATAAGGTCATTTAGCACACCGAGTTTATAGACACCTCACTGACTTTTGCCCACACAAAAATTAGAAACACCACACATCTTTCACCTCAACACACAACACATTTCTCACCTCGACATTAAACCAATTAAATTTGTACTATTTTCGTATTTTTGAAATAATAAGCGAATACGTAAAATTTATTACATAATTTTTTTTTTTCAATTACATTAAAAAAAAAAACGATTTTAAAAAATAAAATTTATAAAAAAAAGTTTGCACCGGGAATTGAACTCGAGTCTAACATGTGGCGAGGAAAAATAGGCGGTGCGTTTATTTCTTCGACTGCTTATTTTTTGACCATTTTGTTACTTTTGAAAAGATAAGCGGATACATAAAATTTATTAAAAATTTTTTTACGATTACATTAAAAAAAAAAAATTTAAAAACGAAAAAAAAAAATTTGCACCGAGAATTGATGCCGAGTCACGTGGGGAGGATAAATACATTAAACTAATTAAATTTTTACTATTTTCGTATTTTTTGAAATAATAAGCGAATACGTAAAATTTATTACATAATTTTTTTTAATTACATAAAAAAAACGAATTAAAAAAAAAAAAGTTAATAAAAAAAGGTTTGCACTGGGAATTGAAATCGAGCCTAACATGTGGCGAGGAAAAATAGGCGGTGCATTTATTTCTTCGACCGCTTATTTTTTTACCATTTTGTTACTTTTGAAATGATAAGCGGATACATAAAATTTATTATAAATTTTTTACGATTACATTAAAAAAAACACATTTAAAAAAAAAAAAAAATTGGCGCCGAGAATTGATGCCGAGTCACATGCGGAGGATAAATACGCAGTGCGTTTATTTCTGCGCCTGCGTTGTGAACCAAGGTTTTGTGCATGCGCGCGACGCGAATTAATTTTAATAAAGTTCTGAAAGTAATTCATGAAGTTTTTCATTACATACATTCATAAATGAACGTATACTCTATATGTACATAAATGATGGTATATGACAATATACATACATACATAATATGTATGTACATGTCAATAGGAGGTATTTGCATTAAGAAAAAAAAAACGGTTTAAGATAAATCAACACTTATTTTATATTGTATGTCAATTTATAGTTTATGTATTCGACAGCATTTACATACATATGTAGGTATGTACATTTGTATATGAAAAACAATAATGCACAAGCGCAAGAACATCATCTTCCTTTCATACATATGTACATATGCATGTATGCCCAAATAACCTTGACTTATGTATGTACACAAGTCACAGCACATCACATTCTTACAAGACAAATACACATACGCACTAGCGAGTTTCTTCCTAACAAGTGCAAAAACAATTCTGCTCTATGTATGTATATATACCGACTTTATGTCCTAGCATATATACATACATACATATATATACCTACTTGCCTTCTAAACTTCCTACAAAATAATTGTATTCATATGTTACTACATCCATGCACGTTCATACATTCATGCATATATGCGCGAGCACAGCGCTCCCTTCTTGCTTCCGTGTACTTTTGTCTTTCACCAGTCGATATTCCTAATATTGTACTTACAAAAACACGATATGTACTTTGATAGACGCAAAAGCAACAGCAAGCGCAACGCCATGGCCGCTTTGCCACCGCACATTCTAAAATGTTCTAGAACACAACAAAAACACATACCTCACATGCGCATGTCGCCCAAAGCTAAAATCTAAGCCTAGCGACTACAAAAACAAAATACATTCGTAGACGCAGTCGCAGCGGCCATGATTCTATCAGCGACTGCGCTGAACAATTTAGAAGAAAAACAAAAAGTTCATTCATAAGTTAGAGCTCATATTTCAATTTCATTCATAAAACGAGCCGCCCATATGCCAATTTTCGCGACCATCCGAAAATAGTCAATATTGGAATATTTCGCGTCGAATTGAAATTATTTGCCAATATTTTGTAAGTCTTGAATTTTTGTGATGTCGAGTGGCCGCGGCTCCGTATATATGTATGCACGCTTCTCTGTATGTAAATATGTGTTCCAACTGCTCGACAGCCGCAGCTGCTGTGAGTCAAGTGTTCGCAAAAGCTACAGTAATAGGCACAAAAAAACGACAAGTAGTATATGAAAAAGTTCTGGCCAGGACATTTCGATATTAGGGAAAATTTCTAAACCATTATTTTTAGTTCTCGCGTGGTATATAAATATTAACTTTAACCTATTCCTTTACGTATGTGGTTCTCCGATTGATAAAAAGTGCACAAAAAAATATGCATATTAGCAGCAAAGAAATAAACTTACTGTAAAATAAGAGTGCGGTTTTTTTGTAGGCTACTGTGCAGACATTCAGCCTTCCCATGAAGCGCAAAGTGCCAAACATTTAATATTGAAGAAATCACTGAAGCTTCTGCGAGTTGTGTTGATGTGCAGTATTGTTCATAACAAAAGAGACCGATGTCTCAAAATTTGTAACCAAAATTTTTCAATCAATATGTACTTTTTATTTCAAAGCTGTAACACTTAACACTCGACATTAATATAAGTATTCATATACCAAATAATAAATTACACTTCATAAAAAAGGTCTAAAAAGGTATCTAAGTATATTATGGGGCAGTTTTGTTTTCGCTTCATAATTCATAATTTTGGGCACAATGCTGTGCCTTTGAATGCGCGCGGATTCCTTTTTAGCGAATCTTGTGTGAACAACCGCATATGTATTGTAGATATACCGTATTTTCCTGAAGGGTAAGGAGTAGGCGGCCACAGCGAATGGTTGTTGTTCTTTACATGCCCTGTGTCAAGTGTGCGCAGAAGCTTGTGTTCTGGGTTTGTTAGAATGGTGGTAGTTTGTACATATGTATATTTAAACACATATGTGAGTATGCGCGTTAGGCTTCCTGGATGGATATTAGAATATTTTCTCATCAATATGTGGTTCAGATTTGACTGAAGAGATTCAATATAGGAATGCATATTCATATGATTGCCTTTATGGATGTTTTACATATAAATTAATTCCAAAGAAGTATGAATAATGTTATATAGAAAATAAATTTCTAAATAACAGGTATTAGAAAAACCTGAATACACTATTTTAAATCAATTCTAATTAAATCATATATAAAAAATGAAATAAAAATATCGAACAAAAAACTGTGTACAGGATTTGAACCTGAGTCAAACATGAAACGATGTACCGAATACGCAACACGCCTTTCACGATTGCGCTAATCTACAATTATTAATGATCTTTTCTAAATCACTCATTTATTCGATTCGCAGTTTTATATGTACATATTCTGCGTTAGTTGAAAGTTTGTATGCGTAATTATATGCATATGCATCTGTGTATGCGCGTTTGGCTTTCTGGACGGATATTAGAATGATATTTTCTCATCAATATAATTTGGATTTGATGAAATAGATTATAGACATATGTACATATTTTCTGTTTTGATTGATTTATATAAAAATCAGGTCATATCCAGTATGAACTATTTTATACCGAAAAGAAATTTCCATTTATAAAATACAAAAAACAGTATTTTAAAGAAATTTTAATTAAAATAAACTCAAAAATTTTACCAAACTTTCCTGGTTTGAATTGTAAAAAAAAAAATGTGCAAGAAAAAAAATATGACTTCAGGATTTGAACCTGAATTATATACGTGCCAAAAAACAAAACGAATAATTCCGCCGACTTTAGCTTCTGCACCACAAACTAACTACCGCGCGGCCTTCTTAATCGCAATTTTATTCGCTTCGATTTCCTTAGTAGTGTGCCGAAAAATTTTATGAACGTCCTCAATAGTATGGTAAACGCAGAAAATATCTGAATTCTTGGCCTAGCGTGGTAAGTAAATATAGAAACCCTCCACTCGCGTGGTAAATATCTGCAATTGCGACCTCTTCAGGAAAGTTGAATTTGAAATGACCTTATTATGAATCTTCAAATTAGAACTCGAAAAAAGCTCTTTTAACATTTGCTCCTTCTCATTGCATTAACATTCTCTGCTACAACTGCTATGAGTTATGTTAAAAAAGAGGTTGTCTGTAAAGTCGGTTTACTGACGATAGCTTAACGTGATAACGTCATAAGAAAATACTGATTGAATGGTTGCATTTTTCAAAAGAAAATTTTAATTTTATTTGTTTGATAGATATTTTGTATGGATATAGAGAATGAGTTAACATTAACATAACATAATATACTTTAACATAACATAACATAACATAACATAACATAACATAACATAACATAACATAACATAACATAACATAACATAACATAACATAACATAACATAACATAACATAACATAACATAACATAACATAACATAACATAACATAACATAACATAACACAACATAACATAGCATAACATAACATAATATAACATAACATAACATATAACATAACAAAACATGCTGTTCAAGCAAGGTAACGACGCATGAGCAAGATAACGACGCATTTTTTGGTGCGTGCAGCCGGCTACATAGAATTATAAGACGTTATCACGTCAAAAAATAATAATAACATTAAAACAGCAGGTATTATTAACAAACTTGATTTTATTTTAAATTCTTCAAGTAAATCAAATTAATAAAAATCAATAAGAAGGCATATGCAAATACAAATACGTGAATTTATATATGTACATATGCGCATATACATACACATATACGCTCACTTAAGTAGAAGAGAGCAAGATGTCGAACGTTGCCGTTCGTTTGCTTTGTCGTTCGTTCCGCGCTTTCGCTTGCAGTTCATTCAAGGTAACGGCAATGAGCAAGGTAACGGCAATGAGCAATGTCACACTAATGAGCAAGGTAACGGCAGTGAGCAAGGTAACACTAATGAGCAAGGTAACGACACATTTTTTCGTGCGTGCAGCCTGTTAAATCGAATTATAAGACGTTATCACGTCAAAAAGCTTTGTGAAAACAGAAAAGACAATGCCGCGAATTTCCACTGTTAAAACATATTTGCTCGCGGCATCACTGAATTAATTTTTAATTTTACCACACAATTTGGATGCCGGAATACAGCCATCTCATATGTTGAAAGCATTTTTAAAGTGAACTGTTAAGACGGCAAGTTGCCCGCATGAAAAAACGAGACAATGTAAAAACAACAATCATTGCACAGATATTAAGGCACACTTAGTTGAAAGTGTAGATGTAGGGTAACGAAATTCATTTTAAATTCAGTGATTGCGAAACTGTTTAATAACAAATTGGATTTAGGGGCGGTTTCTAAGGCATCTAGAAATATCTCTTGAAGGCATATGTGCATATTTAATATCTTGATCAAATTCTTCTAAAGATACAATCTTAAAATTGTAGCACAAATAGCGCTTTCTGCAAAATAAGGGATGAATTCATATTAAATTTTAAAATTATTTCCGTTGCGCTTTGTATTACACATTTTGAATGACACTGATTTAATCACTCACAAATACAACACTGCACTGTGCACAGCTGCGCAACCCTTCAACTATTTTTCAATTTGGCGGTTGGAATTTTATTTGTCCCGTTTTTCTGAGTTAATTTGTAAATGGATTTTGTTTAATTACGTGTTTTTGATGTTAATGTGATATTTTTAATGTTTGTCTTACGTTTATATATGCTGTTTGATATTTACTTGAATACCAAACACGAATTTTTGATATCACATCGTTCTTAATAATAAAAACCTGTGAAATAAAATGAGTGCATTTGAGGTTTGTCAAGCGTTTTATACTCTTAAGTATTTCATATTGGTTGGTCTCTTGATATAAAAAACCCATTTTTATGTATAGGTAGTCATTACTCCACCGCGATCAAAATGCAAAAAACGCATTGAATCGCGTGAACCTACAGATGTTGTAATGGCGCCATTCTCTGCCAAATCTACTGTACAATTCGAAGATGTGCCGGTGGGGAAGACAGCCCGTCGTTTTTTGCGTATAGTTAATCCGTCAGACCAGGATATAGAGGTATGTGCATTTCACTTATGCCTTCAGAATTCCTTTTTTTCTTGTATAAGTAAATACAAATGTGCAATAAGCATTGCCTTGCAAATTTAGTGACCTGGTTTGGCTCGCATTAGCCGAATTCCAGTTGCATATCTGTGTTGATTGGCAACCAGTTTGAAATTAAATCGATTTCAATCACTTACTAGTCGTAGGACAAAGTTTTTTGTGATAGAGGAAGGTTGGTCACTTATATGCATTATATTTTCACTCCCAGCAAAAAAGTGGATGATTTCCTGCTATAAATTTTAGTACTTCAATATATATTATAGTATATTATATTATATAGTTATGTATTATATTAATCCATCGTATATTTCAATTTAGGTGCGTGTTATCAAACCAATTAGAGCTGAATATAATATTTCCATCAGTTGGACTGAAATGGTTGTGCCGCGTTCGAAATCCGCAGAGATGGAAATGGTTTGGAATCCGTTGGAGGAAGTAATCTGTAAAGAAATATTACAGCTTTTAGATAATAGAAATTTCCGTAAGGACGTAATGGTTATAATGAAAACCCGCGTCAACAATCCAGTGAAGGTATGTTAGAAAAAATGAATGCATAATTAGAATGGCGCTTACTATAGAAAGTCTGTATGTGAAACGCATGATGATAAAAAAATGGTGGTTGAATATGTTCCTAAAAGGGGTTGATTAAGCAAAACGCACGGCTTTCATATGGTTTTTAACTGCAACAAACATTAACCAATGCACCATTAGTAGTAGTTAGTCAAGCAGCCATATTTAATTGTTCTAGCAAATTACAAGCATTAAAGTGTATTTTTGTGCACAAAAAGCTGGTTTAGTAAATTTATAGAAGTGCAACTACATTCGTGATATTTAAAGTATTTTCTACTATAAATAATAAAATTTACTATTTATACTATAATTTGCATGATTGCTTATAAAATATTTTCAATTAACTAAAAATATTTCAGCTTTAGGTTTTTAATTACATATATGAATACATAAATGAGTTTTTGTTTATTGTATGTAGTTTAATAAAATTCATTACAATAATATAAAGAATAAAAATGTTTGTTTGGTTAAAGAAAAATATTTTTAACCAACACTCACCTTATTATAAAGTACATAATATGCGTGTTTCGCAACTAAGAAATCTATTTTCTTTTTATAAAAAATATAATGACATAATTGAAATATTCGTTTTCAGAATGTTCGCAAATTTCCTACAATCTCAACAGGTAGCAGTGGTTATGTGAGAACTCTGCGTCTCAAGTCTCCCAAAGGTGCTACAAAGTCACAAAAATCAAGTTCAAGTCAAACACAATTGCGCAAATCAGTTCAAACAACTACTCAAAGGGCAAGCAAACCCCCGCCAGCACCGTCCGCGGCACGAATACGCGCACCACCACCGAGATCAGTATGGGCAGATTCAAATTGTTATTTGCGTGAAGAACAGCAGCGAGAGGTGTTGGATGAAATAACTATAAACTTTACTCACACATCCCCTCTTTCCGAGCGAAATATTTACGCGCGCAACAAATCTGTTAATGCCACGATGGCTACAGTTTCGTCTACCAAATCCCCAGTACTGGTTACGCACAAGGAAAATGTTAGTCCCATGACGCCAAATAATGTCATAGAAATGTTCGATAACATTCAGTTCACTCCCATAAATAGCAGAGTGGGGCAAAGTGATGTTGGCGCACAACATGATTTGGATAATCTGGCTAATTGGCCTACTCCAGTTGGTTTAGATACATTGCAAGTGAATTTATCAACATTACAACCACGGCGATTGGCATCAGCTAATGAGTCGACAGATAAGACTGAGGATACGAATAGCACGCAAATGTCAGTAGAGTTGCATATGTATCAAAAGACCCCTGGTAGCGCGACTGTTACAAATAAAACTTTTGATATAAAGCGTGAAAACATAAATATTTCTACGGACTGCTTGGACGCTTCTCTCAGTTGTAGATTGACACTTAACAAGACCACTACCATCTGCACAACACCAAAGTCGCGCCCATTAGCAATGATAGAAGAAGAAGACATAACTTTTGGCAGTAGGGAAGCTGAAAAGACATACGTTAAAAATAAGAAAGTAGACGAAGAGAGTCCTGTGAAGGCAGATTTGTTACGCGATATAAAATTGGTTGGCACACCACTGCGTAAGTACTCTGAATCAATGAAGAACCTTTCTTTGCACTCACCAAACAAACGTTACTCGGCTAGCCAGGGCTCCATGCCGAATCTTAACGAAATGGAAAGTATTCGATCCATCGAACAGAATCGATACTTTTTCGGTAACCCTGTGCAATCACGAGATGGTTTAAGGATGTCAATTATTCAAGAGCAAAGCACCGGTACCAGCACACAACTACAGTTAAATAAAGATAACAACTCTTCTAACGATTCTGAAATTATTGACTTAGGCGGTATCTCTCAAGTTGATTTTGCTTTCAATCAAAGTGAAATTTTAGCACAATCGAGTCGTTTCAATTTGAATGAAACTGGTTTAAAATCACGTCGCAGCAGTCCAGTTGCTGTATCTGGAAAATGGCGAGATTTAAAAGGTGTATCACCAAAATCATCGAAATTAAAGCTCTCTGAATGCTCGCCCTCGAAATCAAACAGTCACAAGCGGAATTCGCAGGATTTATCATTCTCTGATGCTCCCAGCAGTGAGTCTATAGCGACTACTTCCAGTGAAAAATCTACAGCTAAGAGCTCTGCTTCATCAGCCCCGAGTTCAAAATCTTATTTTAGCAAAAACAGCAATCTGATTTTG
The DNA here is from genome assembly GCF_027943255.1 of Anastrepha obliqua. Classification (NCBI taxonomy): domain Eukaryota; kingdom Metazoa; phylum Arthropoda; class Insecta; order Diptera; family Tephritidae; genus Anastrepha; species Anastrepha obliqua. The sequence continues at coordinate 98,811,698 of NC_072892.1, read as the reverse complement.
GTTTCGCCACCGAAGCGTCAACGAGTCGATAATGATTTTACTTTCGAACGTCCATCAGTGAGTAGTTTGCGTTCCAAAAATTGGACGCGTACTCAGGTTAAGAAAGTACGTCTTGTCAACCCCGTCTCGCCACACAAAATGGCATCACCATTGCCACACCAAACTGAGAAACTATATGATCCTGATATGTATCTGCAATTCTGCATTAACCCCGATCCCTTTGCAGCTAGCACTACTTGTGATCCCTTCCTTGCTTCCACTATGTATTTAGATGAAACGGCTGTGCAGAAACATCAACAGGAATTTAAAAAGTGGCTGAATGCGCTGGTTACAATACCAGCTGACATGGATGGTGGCAGCGATACTAAAATCGATGTTGGAAAACTATTTAACGAGGTACGTCACAAAGACTTAACATTGGCCCCAACTAAAGAGGAACAGTCGATGGACTATCTGGTGCAGCATCGGCTCGAGGTTGTTAGACGGGCTGCTGTGTATTTGTATTTGAGCGCTGAAGTGCGCGAACCATGTTCGAAAGTGGCAGTTTATGTAAATAAGAATGCAATACGTATACGCAATGATAGGAATTTGCATTTGGATGTGGTGATGCAGCGCTACATACTGGAACTCTTGCTTTGCTTTAATCCTATGTGGTTACGCATAGGCTTAGAGGTGGTGTATGGTGAAAAAATACCTTTGCGTTCCAATACCGACATTATCGGACTCAGCACCTTTATATTAAATCGTCTTTTCCGCGACAAACTTTTGGAAGAGAAATACTCACGCGCCTATTCATTATCGGATGAATACGCTGAGTATATTAAAAAGTATACACTAACCAAGATGCTTTGTTTATTGTTATTTCTGGATAAAGCCAAACAGAAACGTATTATCAAATATAATCCATGTCTTTTCGTGAAAAAATCGCCACATAAGGAAACTAAAGAAATACTACTTAAATTCTCATCTGAGCTACTTGCAAATATGGGTGATATCACACGAGATTTGAAACGACTCGGCTATGTGCTAGAGCACAAACAGTGCTTCCTAGACGAATTCAATTATGCATTCCAAAACCTCGCCGTAGATCTGCGAGATGGTATCCGGTTGACCCGTGTGATGGAGATTATATTGCTGCGCGAAGATCTCAGCAAGCAATTGCGTGTGCCAGCCATATCACGCCTGCAACGTATTTACAACGTGAACTTGGGCTTGAAGGCGCTTAGAGAAGCTGAGTTTGAATTGCACGGTGGCATTACTGCAGCAGATATTGTCGACGGACATCGCGAGAAGACGCTTTCATTGCTGTGGCAGATAATTTATAAATTCCGCTCACCAAAATTCCAGGCAGCAGCTCGCGTGCTCCAAAAGTGGTGGCGGAGCAAATGGCTTAGTGTGTGGGTAAAGCGACGCATCCGCGACAAAGAAGAGCGCCGTCGACAGAGCGCTGCAACCACCATACAAGCATACTATCATGGTTATATAGAGCGCCGCTGGGTGAAATTGTATCGCCAAGAGCGCACTGAAGCAGCTATGGTATTACAGAAGCACATCAGACGTTACCTAGCGCAAAAACAATATAATATTTCAATAGCAGCGGTGTGTAAAATTCAGCGTTGGTACCGTGCTTGTACGCTCGGTGTTAGCTATCGGCGGCACTTCGTAGTTCTACGCAGTTGCACCATATTCATTCAGCGCTGCTATCGTCGTCGCTTGCTGTCAAAAAAGTTGCTTCTTGTCGCTGAGGAATACCGCAGATACTGGGAAGAAAAGCGCTTCGAAGCGGCTACTCGTATACAAAAGTACTGGCATACCCACTGCGTTACGAAACAGGAACGAGCAACGTTTCTGATATTGAAAAAGAATGCAATAGCTTTGCAACAGAGATGGCGAGCAAAATGCGCCATGCGACAACAACGTTACTCTTTTTTGCGTCTGCGTGCGGCAGTAATTTCTATGCAGCAACGTTTTCGTGCAAAGTGTTGTATGGTGCGTCAGCGCTCTGAGTACCTTCATTTACGCGCTTGCATTATAAAGCTGCAAGTACGTTGGCGCTCCATTCTACAAATGCGCGCAGTACAAAAAGAATATAGAAAAAAACGGGAGGCAATCATTCGAATACAGCGTCGCTTCCGTGCCTTATTAGCAATGCGTCGAGACCGCGCCGCTTACCAACAGCTTCGTAAAGCCGTATGTAAGATTCAGGAAAAATATCGGGCAACTCGCATTATGCAAATGCAAAAAGCTCAGTATGTATGCTTACGCAACAGCTGCTTGATCATACAGCGCAAATGGCGCGCTACTCGCCTAGCGCGTTGCATACGCGTTGAGTTCATTACAATTCAATATATGGCGACCGTTGTGCAACAACATTTTCGTGCTACGCGACTGATGCGGCAACAACGCGCGGACTATGAGCGCCTGAGGGCTGGCGCAATTATAGTTCAACGCAGATACCGCGGACTGCAGAACATGCACCGGGTGCGTTCGCACTACCAAAATGTACGTACTAAAATTATACAAATTCAACGACGCTTCCGTGCAACTAGAAAAATGCAACTGGTACGTAAGGCTTACCAGCAAAAACGGGATGCTGCTATAAACATTCAACGCTGGTACCGCTCCATTCGGCTTACTCGCCAGCAACGATTGTCGTATACAGTCTTGCGCAATAGCTGCATTTATATTCAGCGTAAATGGAAGGCAACGCTGCAAGCGCGCTTTATCAGGCAAGAATACCAAAAGAAACTTCAACATATTGTTTTCGTGCAACGCCGTTGGCGGGCTACTTTGGTAATGCGCCAGGAACGAATAGCTTATCAACGTAAGCGCAGCGCGGCGTGTAGCATACAACAATTCTTCCGCTCATATTGCAAAACCTTGGCAGTACGTAAACAGTTTCTACTCGTACGTAAGCTAGTAATTTGCGTACAACGCAAATACCGCGCACAACTTAAAATGCGAGCTGCGCGCCACGATTTCGTTCTGTTGCGACATATAACGGTTCATTTGCAGCAGAAGTATCGCGGTCGACGTGTGATGCGCATGCAACGTGCCGAATTTGTTTTTCTCCGTCGAACCGTTATCCATTTGCAGCAGAAATTCCGTGGTAAACGTGAAATGCAACAGCAACGCTCTGAATATTTGCAATTGCGACGCACCGTCATTGGGTTGCAATGCCAGGCGCGAGGACTATTGGCACGTCGGCGCCTACTGACGATGATGACACCCGAAATGGTGGAGGAGCGTCGTCGCAGGAAAGCGGCTAGTGTCATCCAGCGTTTCTGGCGTGGTTATCGTGTGCGTAAATGCTTCCAGAGCATGAAGATGCGGCTGTTACGGCGAAATATGCTACTTTGGCGCAAGACTACACAAGCAACCAACACCATAAGCAGTAAGATTGCACACGCGGTGAGTGTACTGCGCGACCATTCGAGCGCGTCGGAAATACTGCACGTTCTTATATGCCTCGGTAAGTTAAAAATGCATTAGCTTTGTTGAATAAAGTAAAATTAAGATACAGAAATATAAATTGGAATCTGTGCTGAAGTATCAATATTATCGTTGGGGAAAAAGAAATCCATTATTTTGGCGTAAAATTTTCGCTCAAATGGTTTAAAAGTATTTTATGGTCGATCTTTAGCTCCTGGGCGATGCTACGACTACTAACATGCCGATCAACTTCGATTATTTCTGTGATTTTATCGACAGTTTCGACATGGACGGACGGAACCAAAATTGCACGTAATTAGCTGCTACCGTATCGGCACCATAAACACCAATTTAAGCGCTCTGACTTGCATTTTCGCCTTTATCAAAGAAAAACTGTAAAATGTACCGAATTTTCTTTTTGTTGACTTCCATCGTTACCACCCTGTAACTCGGAACTGAATGGAACAAACAAAAAACAGCAAAATAACTTTTTTAGTGTGAAATTTCACCTTGACAACGACCATAAACTTTAAGTTGTTTGATCGATACTTTACGAGATCGATCACTACAGCCATCTATCGAGAAAATAATGGATATTTTTCCCCAAACTAATATTTATAAAAGAACTTCGATAAATTCGGGAGCCCATGCGGTGGTTAAATATAAATATTATTGCACCGCTAAATCAAATTAGATTGAATATTACTAGAGAATTGCATTTTATATATTGTCGCCATGAAGACATTTATTTCTAACGATGAGAAATAAATAAATAAATGTCAAGTGAAGACAGTTACTTTCAAACGATAAGTTGCAACTTGTATTCGTAATGATTTATCGTAGAATGAAACCTGTCGAGAATTTTACAAAAGGTCTCGAAATATAAAAAGTGATTGTGATATCAAACTGATTTCAAATTTACGTGCATTCTAATACTTAGCCCATATATAGGTTGTTGGTAGTAACCCAACGGAATCAAAATATGGTAGGTATTGACTAAAATGTTGAGAATAGTGAGAGGATACACGATAGCCCTTCAACATATTGATCAGTCTTGAGTAACTTTCTTTTTTGAATGTTCGTTATTTTATTATAAAAGTAAAAGCAAAGTTGTTTCAAGTCCTTTCTGCAGAAACTAAAAGATGCAGTGTAATCATCGCGGCACCTTCTCCTTAGTTGCCCTGCTTTCGTTCAGACATCTCTGTCCAAGTGGACAGCCATTTATCCCAACCTAACCTCAAGGCGAATTCGTATCTAAGGTGGCGCCATGAAAAAAGAAGTTACTTTATTTTTCGCGATTTTGACAAGTCTGACGTCAGCTTCCTTAGCAATACAAAACAAACGAACAAAACAAACAAAAGTAGGAGAAAATATAGTGAATGGCATGGTAGTTTTGTGATTTGTGAGATTTATACTAATCAAACTAATGAAAACGAAGTGCGGTATGTTAAATTGTGAAAGCACGAATTAATATAAAGCCTACAAATGCAGTTTGTTTGCGTTTTTAAGCGGAAGACGTATAATTTTTATTAAATTTTTAAATAAAGGGTATTTCAAAAGGCGCGTAGAGGTTGTTTTGAAATAAAATTTGTAAAAATATAGGTTCTTTTAGTTTTCACTATTTCTATTAAAAATACGGCTCTTAACAATAATATGTGAGAAATTCTTCTTCTTCTTCTTCTTAATTGGCGCGATAACCGCTTACGCGATTTTGGCCGAGTTTAACAAAGCGCGCCAGTCGTTTCTTTCTCGTGCTAACCGGCGCCAATTGGACACACCAAGTGAAGCCAAGTCCTTCTCCACCTGATCTTTCCAACGCAGAGGAGGCCTTCCTCTGCTACCACCAGCTGTTACCGCATCGAATACTTTCAAAGCCGGAGCGTTTGTATCCATTCGAACGACATGACCCAGCCAACGTAGCCACTGTATCTTTATTCGCTGCGCTATGCCTATGTCGTCGTAAAGCTCATACAGCTCATCGTTCCATCGCCTGCGATATTCGCCGTTGCCAACGTGCAAAGGTCCAAAAATCTTCCGCAGAATCTTTCTCTCAAATACTCCAAGCGTCGCTTCATCGGATGTTGTCATCATCCAAGCTTCTGCGCCATACGTTAGGGCGGGCATGATGAGAGCCTTGTAGAGTGTTAGTTTTGTTCGTCGCGAGAGGACTTTACTGCTCAGTTGCCTACTTAGTCCAAAGTAAGCAAGAGAGATTCTACGTTACATTTCAAGGCTGACATTGTTATCGGTGTTAATGCTGGTTCCTAAATAAACGAAGTCTTTTACAACCTCGAAATTATAACTGTATACAGTGACGTGGGTGCCGATACGCGAGTGCGCCGACTGTTTGTTTGAAGACAGGAGGTACTTCGTTTTGTCCTTGTTCACCACCAAACCCATTCGCTTTGCCCCTTTATCCAGATGATATCGATATCATCGGCAAACGCCAACAATTATACGCTCTTATAAAATATTGTACCTGAGCGATTAAGTTCTGCGGCTCGTACGAAGCTCTCCAACATACATCAGATGAGAGTAGTCACACGACAGCGAGTCACCCCGTCTGAAACCTCGTTTGGTATCAAACGGCTCGGAAAGGTCCTTCCCAATTCTGACGGCGCTGCTGGTGTTGAGCAACATCATCTTGCATAGCCGTATTAGTTTTGTGGGGATACCAAATTCAGACATCGCGGCATACAAATAACTCCTTTCCGTACTGTCGAATGCAGTTTTGAAATGGACATAAAGATGGTGTATGTCGATTCTCCTTTCGTGGGTCTTTTCCAAGATTTGGCGTATTGTGAATATTTGGTCGATGGTAGACTTTCCAGGTCTGAAGCCACACTGATAAGGTCCAATCAGTTGGTTGACGGTGGGCTTCAGCCTTTCACACAATACGCTCGCTAGAACCTTATAGGCGATATTTAGAAGACCAATCCCCGGGTAATTGGCACAGATTGCAGGATCGCCCTTCTTATGGATTGGGCAGAGCACACTTAAATTCCAATCGGCAGGCATGCTTTCAGCCGACCATATTTTGCATAGAAGCTGATGCATGCACCGTCGGCGCCCGCGGCTTTGTTGTTCTTTAGGCGTGTTATTGCTATTCTCACCTCGTTATGGTCGGGTAGTGGAACGACAATTCCGTCGTCAACGATTGGGGTATCGGGATCTTCACATTCTCTATGACATGCGCAGCTGTCACTGTTTAACAGGTTCGAGAAGTGTTCCCTCCATAATTTAAAATTGCTCGGTACGTCAGTCTCCCAGGATTCATTTAAATGTCCACATTGAGCACGCCTACAGATAAAATACGCCACACAATCTATTCATGAGTGCCTAATTGTTGAGTACTTTAAGATATCGATGTTGAAGGTTGTTCAGCAACACTTTGCGCTACAACAAGAGCAGGAATATTCTGAACAGACTGTCCAGTTTTTGGTCTGCCGGTCCTTTTCTATCCTCGACAGAACCAGTTTCTTGAAATTTGTTCATCAACCTTTGAATTGTCGACTCATTTGGACGATTATTTTCACAAAAAAATTACGAACCATTACCATTTTCATAATAAATTTCAATAATTTTAACGCCTTGTTCTATCGTGTAAAGTTGTACATCTGTCTAATTGATACATATCACAGATGGAATAAAAATGGTACCGCCTAGGAATTATTCCCTACGACATCTAGACGTCACTTTTGAAAGACCCTTTATAATATGTGCATCGCCAAGACCATTTTATACAACTATGAAACTACGTTCGCATTTTGCATTGGACATTGCTAAGCATGGTTTTTGCTGAAAACCACTCCCACCTCTCATAGAACAAAAACTTAAATTTGAAATTCGTAATGCAATTCGCTTTGCTAGAAGCGTCGAGAGGGCTAGTATTAATATTTCAATTTTATATAACTCGAAAAATCTTCAAGTTATAAGTAATGTGTGTCAAATCGCGATAATATATGTATACATGTAAACTAAAATTAAATATATGTGCCGAATTTTGGGTTTTCCTTATGATCAGGAAGGGGCTTTTTTTTGTATCCTGAAGCTACTTCTCGTGAACTTACCATTGATTCCACATTTATTTCTTTCCATTTATGAGCACATCCAAACTTACTTAAACAAAAAAATACGTCATTGAAATACAGAATTTTATATTTCGTAATTAAGAGTTTACCAGTAAAGGGTGTTTCGTTTAATCATTTTTCGAATGCAACTTTGCATAATTCATGCAGGAAGCTAAACATAAACAAAAAAATGCAATATATTAATAATAGTAAGGACTAAAAGAAACAAAAAAATCTGAATAAATATGGATCCGTGAATTAGATATGATGTTTTTGAAGATACGATGTTTTTCTTTAAAATTTGAATGGGTATTGTAGGTAATAAGTTTCTAGGTACTGTTATTTTACCAAACCAATTAACAAGCCTCTCTGTACCTAAACCTTTTTTCATACTATTACTTCCTTAAATACTTTACATCCTTTTTAACGCCATGTAAATCTCCAAATAATATTTCATTTTCAGACCGCATTTCCCGCACTATACCCCACTTTCTAATGAATCATACGGACTTTGTGTCGACATTCTGCTATGGCGTCATGGCACAAACAATACGCAGTGAGGTCGACAAGCAGTTAATTCGCTACTGCAGCCGCATCATTTTGAACTTGGCGCGTTACAATAGTACAACCGCGAATACATTCCAAGAGAGCGGTCTTGTGACCATAGCTCAGATGCTATTGCGCTGGTGCGACAAGGATAGTGAAATATTTAATACGTTATGCACTCTTATTTGGCTATTTGCACATTGCCCCTATAAGCGCCACGTAAGTTTGGAAATAAAATTTAGTAAAACTAAATTTCTTACAAATTGATTTATTTTTCATTATTATGCACAGATCATTCGCGAGTATATGACGACTCCTGAAGCAGTTTATGTGGTGCGTGAGACTAAAAAACTTGTGGCGCGAAAAGAGCGTATGAATCAGAATGTACGCAAACCTCTTGTACCGTCGCGTGCCTCCAAGCTGCAACAATTTCCCAGTCGTGCGCTGCCTGGTCTCGAGCCCGACTACGGCGTCATACATAATAAACCGTATACGTTTGTATCGTCAGTATTTGCATTCGATATGCTGCTAGCCGAACTGGAAATTGAAGTCACTTAAATGTTATGTGCATTTTTATAGTATATTTTAGTCTAAGTATTTCTATGTGACACAAAACTGCGTTTGTTAAACAACGTTAAGATGCATACCACCTCTATATGGTTTGTACCCTATTTGTGTATATTTATATGTAACGATTGTCCGTGTTTTTTCTACTTAATCACTGTGCTAGGCGATGTGGCTTTTGATTACAAGCTTTTTTGTTACTATTACAGACTACGACTATAAATACTTTATAACTAATTGTCGTGAATGTTAATTTTACGTTATGTAATTATTAAATGCACAGAATTATTTTACCTCGTAATTTTTTCATTTTTAGTTTAACACCTTACATGACAACCCTGTTCTACTTTCCGAAGGGGTTTAAATAGCGATTGGTACGTAATTCGTTTCCCGGACAGTCGGTTCTACGTTTCCGATTAATATCATGCCATGAACTGTCATTTCAGCGGTAATGACAGGGAAAATATGGGAAATATTTTACACTCATACAACGTCAACATTGTTTTTCACAGTGTTTGAAATTGCATTCAGTTTTTCATTTCGTTTGCTTCGGCTGTACTTTGGCTGCGACAATTTAAGCTGCTGCAGCTAAATGAAAACAATACAAAGAAACCGAAGTTCTGCTGTCGCTTTGCTGCGAAGATTATTACAGCACGACAGCGACTTAGAAAAACCTAGAGTTTTGAGGTGGCTATTGCTGCCGTAGAAAACATTTCTCTTATCTGGGTTCCAGGGCATAAGAACATAGAGGGAAATGAAATTGCTGGGGATCTCACGCCACTCACTTTCCAAACTCATAGCGGGTTTCATTCCCCCTCTACATCAACAGCACTAGATGGCTGTAGATGGATTTTCTTCCTTTAAATTTTTTTAAATTTTCGCAGGTAGTGTAATGTAGGCCATTATGGTATACGGCACTCTAATGCTACTTGTAGTGTACCCGTGGTACTCATGCCACTATTTGCTGTCGACCGTTGTGGGAACGTCTGCTGTCGTAATGTTATTGTCTTGCTTTTATGTTACAACAAAAAATAGCAAAATCGCTATAAATATTTCAAAATTTAAAGATTTGAACACGCCCTTGACAAAGGCATTTTTTAGATATGTCTAACTTCATTACAAAAAATAATTAGAAAAAACGAATGCGTCGGTAGTGCCTTAAATATTATAAATCATATTAGATGAAGTAAATAGCTTTACTTCGGTGATGAAATTAACATAGTTATCATAAGCGTAAGATAAATGTTCCAAAATAGACTAATATGCAATTGGATAATGAAACAGGTGCTCATAAGCCAGTGCAACTCGTCGATTTCCATGGTTTCATCAACATTTTCGGCGATTGGCCTACCAGAACGAAATCATAGAGATCCTAAATTTGTCATTGTATTCAATATTGTATTGAGTCCATAAACAACACACATTTTTTTGTCTTCGACCTCCGAATTTTCAACTTGGTCGTCGTACTGGTACTGATGAATATTTTCTCTGTATTACCTTTGTTTTGGAATGCTCCAACACTCAACTGGCTTTACCAGACCCAAAAATGTCAACTAACTTTTTTGAAGCGTAGTGTCACATTTAAATCATCGTTTAGATTGATCTGATGCAATGAGATGTGGCTTACTAAAGATATTCGGAACTTTTTACTTCTCCCAGTATTTTGTGGTCCTATGTACTGTTAGCGTCAAAATAAAGTGTACAAAGCATTTTGTTATAATATGGATTTTATTTCAGTCTTTTATAACAAAACAATATATTTTAATTTCATGTTTTTTTAAATTAGTATTTGATTCTCTACTATTTATTACTAGAAAACAACAAACAAATAAATTACAACAACAAAAGTTGTAAGACAAAAACAAAATTTAGTGCATATTTTACGCGTTAAAATAAAGTGTACAGAGATATATTTTACAAAAATGATATCGATTTAGTATTTTGTTGATTTCCCTTTTGCTTTGATAACGGAAGACAGTCTTCGGGGCATCGACTCAACTAGTTTTTTTGTCACGTCAGATGAAATTTTATCCCACTCTTCCTTTATAGCGAGTTTCAGCATATCCATATTGGTCCTTTTCCGGATTTGGTGGTCTAAATGCTCCCACAAATGTTCAATAGGGTTTAAGTCCGGTGACTGTGGAGGATGATCCAATGTCTTAGGAGTACGATAAAGCAGCCATTCTTTTACTATTTTTGCTGTGTTTTTGGGATCATTATCTTGTTGAAAGATCCAAGATCCCTGCAAGTTTAATTTCTGCACACTGGTTAGTAAATTATTTTGTAAAATATTCAGATAATCTGTTTTGTTCATGGTACTTTCAATAAAAACCAAATTGCCAACTCCGCTTGCCGCCATACATCCTCACACCATCACCGAACCCCCACCGTGCTTAACTGTGGTTATCAAATTTTGGTCGGCTTACTCTTTATTTTTGGTTCTCCAGACTTTAACCGGTTTTTTCTGCCCAAATACCTCGAACTTACTTTCATCGCTAAACAGGACATTATTCCAGAAAGAAACATCGCAATTTTCGTATTTTTTTTTTGCATAATCAAGACGCTTTTTTCGTGGGAGACGACCACGTAACCCATTTGCGTGCAGCGCTCGACGTATTGTACTGGCACTTACGCTAGTATCTGATGCAGTTGAAACTTCTTGTGATATTTTTACCGCACTTTTAAAGTGATTTTTCTTCACATCACGTACTATAGACCTTACTTCAGTCTCATTTAAAATTTTTGGGCGGCATGCACCTGGGCGATTTTCTACTTTGCCGAACTCTTTGTATTTGTCAACTATTTTTTTCACAGTATTATGGCTTCTGTTGACAATAGAGCCAATTTCACGAAAGGTTTTACCTTCATTGCGAAGCTTTAGTACCAGTTCTCTAACATCAGTCGAAGTTTGTTTACCCATTATAAAAAAAAATAAATAATAGAATTTAATTTACTGTAGACAAAAACTTTTCACTCTGCCGATCGCAACCAATTAAAATACAATATGAAAAAAGTTTCAATGCATCGAAAAAGACAGTAAACAACCAAATATAACGGTATTTTTTACCGTACAACATCGCTAAAATGCTACCTATGTACGCTGTACACTTTATTTTGATGCGTAAAATATGCACTAAATTTTGTTTTTGTCTTACAACTTTTGTTGTTGTAAGTTATCTTTTTGTTGTTTTCTAGTAATTAGTAGAGAATCAAATACTAATTTAAAAACATGAAATTAAAATATATTGTTTTGTTATAAAAGACTGAAATAAAATCCATATTATAACAAAATGCTTTCTACACTTTATTTTGACGCTCACAGTATATGTATGTATCCTCTGTATGTATGTGTTTAAGAGTGTACAAATATAAGATGGCTATATCGAGTTGTTGTTGTAGCAGTAACTTTGCCCTGTCAGTGTAGTGTAATCACCGATCGTCTTCATCTAGCTCATCTAACGGTAGATCCAGGAAACTTCCTGTTTCAACAGGTTGGGTCCAGAGGTAGAGGAGTGTTACATGAGTGAGTTTGATGGGGCATGTGAAAAGGTGGTTAGTGTAGTGCGGGGTGCCTTTCCATGCCGGACATATATTTAGTATGTCGGGGTCGATTATGGATAGGTAGGTGTTTAACCTGCTATAGTATCCAGAACGTAATTGTGCCAAGATTACGCGGGACTCTCGGGAGAAGTTGGAGCTCTTCGTCTGCGATGGATGGTGGTTGGACTTAGATAACGGCATTCGGGGGTCGGGAGCTTAAGAAGGTGGTAAGGGTCTCCCCATGAATGTCGTTGATGGTCTGTCTGTACACTATCCGATCCTGTAGCTTTCTGTCTGTTTTGCCTTGGATCTCGTCCGCGTAGTTGAGGAAGTGCCTCCTGACATGACTGGGAGGTGACTCAGGCTCAAGCAGATGTCTGCATGGGTGAGACCTGCGGTAACACCCTAGCAGAACTTGCTTCTTGAGCAGTTTATTAAACTCCTTCACAGTAAGCATATGGACCTCGTCATGTAAGTGTTGTATTGGGGACATCAGTAGGCATCCTGACGCAGTCCTTATGGCAGAGTTTTGGGAGGTTTGTAAAGGGTGATTTTTTAAGAGCTATAGGAAAATTTTTCAAAAAACACACGTAAATTTCAAAAAAATGCATGAAATTTTTATTTAAATCGATAGTACAGTCCATATAATTTAATGTTTGAGGATTATTTCATGCAAATGTTGACCGCGACTGCCCTTCAAATGGTCCATCCGCTCTTTGAAGAAGTACGGTCCAATGATACCTCCAGCCCATAAACCGCACCATACTGTGACCTTTTCTGGATACATTCGATCTGAAAGTCTGGCTAATTTGACGAAAGTATAACATTTTAACTGTCGGAAATTCGGCAAAGTCTTAAAAATTGGTATCATAAAAGTTTTGTTTGGACGATTACTTCATCCTGTTCATTGTCATTATCAATAGTAAATTACCATCAATATCGAAATTATCAAGGAAAATATTTATGGAAAACTCCATTCGTTTTTTCTTCTTTACTATTCACTTTCACACATCTATGCAAAATTAGTGCCGAACATCAGAACATAATCAGCTTAGCATTTGCAAGAGGCTTTCAAACATTTATAAGTGCTGCAATGTTGCCGCTTTTATTACGTGACTTGGACAAACCCAGGTATATGATCGATATGCATTATCTCCTTAAGCTTGCAGGGATAATAGGATTTAACGTAGCAATTTAACTTGCCACATCAACGGGAATTAGCTAATCTACGATTAACTGTCACTCATGTGTAATTGCTATATAAAAATAAATGTATATGTGTAGAATTTTGCAAACCCTATTGCTGAATTAAAGATATCACTTTAACCAGAAACTCATTGCGTTGTTGTGTACAGTAGACACCCTGCAAGAAAAATAATAGTTGTGAACTAGAATATTACCACTTCACTTCTTAGCTCAACCAGTTTGAGTTCTAACTCTTTTCCATGTTAGCAAGTGGTACACTGCGATGTCCTACGAATTGTCATTTGTCCGGTCATGCGGCAGCAAAAATACCAGTTCTTACTAGCCAAAAAAAAACTCTAGGCGAATGTGTTTCTAAAATAACCAGTTAGAGCCGTTATTTCAATTTCATTCAGATGATTTAATATAATATAGAATATTTTTTTTTTTATATTTAAAAGTCTATACAAAACATGAAGCTAGGTGAGATGATGTAAGATTTCTAATTTTCCCCTGTGTCAGCCATATTGAGCTACTCAATAAATCTGTGATGTCTTCTTGGAACGGCTACTTTTTGTTGCAGAGCAAATTCTAAAGAAATTGTGCTCAAAAGCAAATAAATTAAAACTTTTGCTTAAAAAGTTAGCTGGCAATACTGTTTTTGTTTTGCATTGCATGAATGAGCCCGAGATGGACGCTTCTCCGATTGGCGCTTCTACATAAACAAAGTAAATCGTTTTTTATTCAAAAAGTGTATTTTTATTTAAACGAATTTTTATTGAAATCATATACCGATTGTCGTGTATTTCACCTGGATAAAAATGGCCAATCGTAAGGAACGCCTTGTGAAACTGGATAAATTGAAATCTAACGTCAGTCAAACATCATATTTTCTGAGAGGCAGATTAAAAAATTGGAAGACCCAGCCAAAACAATTCACAGGGCTCGGCACGATATGGCACATACAATATTGAAAACTCGTACGTGAAGATTGTCTATACTAGTTTTCCCTGCAGGGTAGTTATAGAGGTACATAGTACGTATGTATGTGTGCGACCAGCCGCTGTAATTAGGTATGTACGTTTGTCATATGCTCCTACAAAAACAACATTCAAAAAGTGTCCGTTAAAATTTCACACTTTTTAATCAAACTTTTAGGAAAATTTCGGGTATGAATTTTATAGCTCATTCAATTTTGGGATAACTACGTGCAAGCTTCATGTGGCTCAAAAATCGATAGATTTTAGAAATTTGTTTGGTTAATGGTCCTGGCTTTTTCCCCATTTAAAAGAATGTCGAGCATTCGTTATATGGAACAAATACACAAAATTTCAGCAAAAAAATGATCAAAACACAACACGATTTTTGAGTTACTTGAAACTTGCACCGCTGGAATCTAAATAATAAGATTTTTAATGCAATTTTTGCGTTTATAAGGAAAACTTGAATAACCAAATTTTGACTCTTAAGGTATCATTCAAAGGTATTTGCTCAACCTTTTCATTTTTCGGAAAATTATCCATTCACGTTCTAAATTTTTTTTCCGCAAATATTAGTTTGACTCTGTTGAATTTTTAAGGGGGAACGCCACTGTGGGGGGTCAAAAAATAGTCGATTTTTGGGAATTTTTTTTTGGAAGTAGGAATGCATTTTCGAGGATCGGACAAAAGACAATTTATTATATATATACTAAATTATGTTGATGTAAATTTTTATTAAAAAATATTGAAAATTGACAAATTTATATAAATAAACGTAACGAGTTAAAAAAAATTACGTCTTGTGGTGCCAGCGATACAGCAATGAAATCAAAAAACCAAAAATTTTATTAACTTACACAATAGTGGCTATCGTTGTACGTAGCCGTTTTTTTTTTTTGACAAAATGGTAGTGATTTGAATTTCGATGTGTGTTTTTCACCATTGTTTTGATTTTCAACAGGCCCAAAAAAATAGTTATTTTCAAAATTTTGAAAATCGGCTACGTACAACGATAGCCAATGCGATAACAAAAATTTTGAAAAAAAGAAAAATAAAATCGGTTCATTAGTCTTCAAGAAATCAAAAAACGTCGTTTTGAGAAAAGCGCGTTTGAAATAAAGCATCGTATCGTAAGCGCTACGGGGCCGAACCGAGGGGCACTGACTTAAGTGCACATAGAATCAGGAATAAAGCGAATTTCGCTTTAAAATTTTTACCACATTTTCTTGAGTAGTTATAAGCAAAAAAAAAATCGATTTTTTTGAATTTTCACGGTGGCGTTGCCCCTTAAACATTTTCATACAGACCTTTAAGCTTAAACCCTTTTATCATCGTAAGTATTTCCTTGAAAACAATATTTTTAAAAACTAATTTCATTTCTATAAACTCCAACTTTGAAGCTGATTTAAAACGTTCCAGCTTGTGTAAATTTTAATAATTTTCCGGAATCTTTTGGCAGAATTCTTAAAAACCGCTGGAAAATCTGTACTGATTTTTTTGTTTGTTTTTTAATGAAGAGTACCTCACCCTATTATACATAAACGCATGCATACACGTGGTAGTAAAGTAAACAAACTGTTACGATTTAATCGACCGGTAATTCCCTGATTAATTAAGTTATTTTTATAGCAGTTAGCCTGCAAAACGATTGGGTGGCTTAATGGAAGTCTTTGTACGTAACATCATTAGCTAATTTAAATTACATAGTAAATAAACACTTTTAATCGTAGATATGTATGTATGTATGAACATTGTACAACGTTAGATATGTGCAAATATATATCATTGACAGCATTCGCAGGGGCCAAATGTGACATTTAATTTTAATGCCACTTATTTTAAATTTTGTTTTTTACACACACACTCTTTTGTTACTTATTACTACTAAATAACTTACTTACTAATTAACATTTACAATATTTGAAAACTTATTTTTAAAAAATATTAATGTAGTGTTAACATATTTTATAAAAACAACTTCTTCTTCTTGATTGAAGCGATAACCGCTTACGCGATTTTGGCCAAGTTTAACAAAGCGCGCCAGTCGTTTCTTTATCATGCTAACCGACGCCAGTTGGAAGCATCAAGTGAAGTCAGGTCCTCCTCCACCTCTCCCGCTCTCATTGGAAGTTAGGTATCTTGGAGTGATACTTGACTCCAAGTTCCTTTGGAAGCTACACATTGAAAATCGGGTAAAGAAGGCCAGTATAGCCTTCTACTCCTGCAAATCTGTGTTCGATAAAAAATGGGACTCAAGCCACAGGTCGTGCTATGGATGTACAACGCAGTGGTTTTGCAAATTTTAACGTATGGATACCTATTTTGGTGGGAAGCTCTTCGGAAGGGCTATAATATCACTAAACTGGGGTGCAAAGGAATGCATGCATTGGCATCACCGGAGAATGTAAAACTTGCCCCAGTGCTGCCCTGAATGTCCTTTTGCGCTTACTTCCCATCGACCTTTCCGTTATTTCCATCGCAGCTCAAAGTGCAATGAGGTTAAAGGAGATCGGCCTCTGGAGGCAATCTCTCAAGAGACATGGTCGCATTTTCGGGCAGTTGGCACCGTATTTCTCCGAACTTCGAACATATCTCTCTATCCGCAATCTAGAATTTGAGCGTCCTGCTAGGGAAATCTTTCCAGATAGGCAGGATTGAATCAAAGGGTAAATCTGCACCGAAACTTGCATCTCTGTCTTCACTGACGGTTCCAAGATGGAATCGGGAGTCGGAGCAGGGGTTTCCTGTAAATCAGCCAATTTATCTATCTGATTCAAACTGCCGAATACTGCTAGTGTTTTTCAAGCAGAGGTTTTTGCGATCCTGCAGGCATGCACAATGCTTACGGAACGCGAGAGCGAGGGAGATATTAACATTTTCTCCGATAGTCAAGGTTCTGATGACGCCATGGTCCAGAACGAAACTAGTAAACTCCTGTAAGGAGGAGATCAAATCTCTTGAGTGTACAGGTAACATTTCTCTGTTCTGGGTTCCAGGACATAGGAACATTGAGGGAAATGAAATTGCTAAAGAGCTTCACAGGAAGGGGACTGAATTGGCCTCAGTGACCTCCTACCCGGTCATCGGCATCCTCCTGACAGTTGTTAAAGGGGAACTGTACAAATTATTTCACAGGAAAGCGCAGAAAAAAAGGAGGTCCATTTCTTCATGTGCTATTTCGAAAACTCTTTGGCCCCAATACAATATACGAAAGACTTTGAAAGTCCTTTGGACTCCTCGCCATTCAATTTCCAAACTCGTAGCTGTGTTTACCTTTCACTGGACGATCAGCGCACTCGCGGAAAAGCTAGGGTTACCATTTAACGCCCATTGCAAAAGCTGTGGGGACCTTGCGGAGAAGGAGACTGTAGAGCACTTCCTCTGTAAATGTCCGGGTTTGGCAGCTGGACGATTAAAGTCACTGGGCGCTCCTGGGGCAGTGCGCCAACGTAAATCCAATCAATCTCCTCATTATAACAACAGCTCTGGCTATCTGTATGGTAGATATCTGCCTGTTGGAGGTCTCATAATGGTATCAAAACGGCGCTTCAGTGCTACTAGAGGAGTGCAATTGAGATTTTTTGTTTAGTAACCAGTACAGAGATTGAGGATGGTTCCATATGTAGAAGTCCACGTAAGTGATTGTCATTCACTTGTGAATAGCCAGGACGATCCTTCTCCATATGGTCCAAACAGCTCACAACTACCGTTTTTAGCCCAAGTATCTTCTGTGTAGCTGCACAGTTCGAGAGCGAGCTAATGTGATAAGGCGGAGCAACCCAGGATAGCTGGTCGGTAGAAGAAGAAACAGTAGAGAGAAGTAGATTTTAAACCGAAAGCTTTTCTCTAGATGAGGATGAGCGTTTTACTGCTTTTGCAGTACTATTGATGGAGGAATTCTCCCACTATAATCTTCCGCTTTTAATACTAAAGCTTTTGCAATTATCAAAGCTCTTGAATAAGCTACACAAAGAACGGGAAATCTTGTCATATGTTACGATAGTTACTCTTGTCTATAAGCTGTAAGTAATATTATATATAACCCTTCTATCACAGTTTCCAAAATCAACGAATGCCAATTTTGAGAGAGATCAAGGAAAAATGACTTTGCTCTAAAAATACCTACACTATATATGAAAATCTTTATCCGCAGCTTATATAAAAAATATGTTTAGTTTCATTGTAGAATGTTAGCTAGATAAGATTGTATGATTTGAAATACTTTACACATTCATTCCTATAATCAAAAACACCCATATTGAGTTAATTGTATGTATGTAATAAACACATGTAGATTTTAAGGTTTCTTTTGTTCTCATATTTTTAATTTTTCGTATTTAAGATAACGAGTCGATGGCCTTAAATGCTTTTGTTTGCTGATGTTTTACATTTATATATTCTAATTAAAATTACAATAATAATATAATATTTGTATTCATGTCACTATGCGCCATCAGTTGGCGCTATGGCAACTTATTATTATTATTTTTATTCACAATCTTATCCAACATTTATGTATGTATGTATGTATGTTCATGTAACTTCTATAAATTAGCGAAAGGCCCCAAAAGATTGGACCTTTGAACTTGGATTAGCTGGAAAACAGAGTTAAACTTGCACTGAAAACTCGCATTGGGCATGAAATAGTTTCATTAATTTATATAAGTACTTTGTTGTTGTTTTCCTTTCCCAACTAATCTAAATAAATATTATTTTATTATTATTGTTATATCAAATTTACTTAGAATTGATTCCCTATACAAATTTCCACTCTCTAATTTTCTTTAGAACTTTTATAAAGCAAGGGTCATCGGATGCATTCTGTGTAATTAATATATTATACAAAGGTACATACATACATACACATTCAGATGCATACATATTCTATGATCAGAAAGTACCGGGAATGTATAATTTAAACGAACCGTGCACGTGGGAACCGGTCCATATTTTTTTATGTTGGTAGGACTATAAGACACACATCTGTCACTTTTTAGCGCCATCGGATCAGTAGTGTCTGCCTGGCCGGCTGGAAATGTGCGCAAACAATTCTTGGATTTTGCATGATGATAACGCGCCATCGCACCGAGCTCAAATTGTGCTGGATTATTTGACGAAACACCAAGTAAATACCATCGTGCAAGCACTGTATTCACCTGATATGGTCCCGTGCGACTTCTTTTTGTTTCCCAAGTTGAAGTTACCACTTCATGGAAGGAGATTTCAGTCGATAGAGAAGATCAAAGAGAATGCGACGAAGGAGCTGAAGGCCATCCCTTCGTCGGCCTACCAGGGGTGCATGGAGTACTGGGTTAAACCTTGGCACATGTGTGTTGCTTCAGACGGGTCATACTTTGAAGGAGATAAAATAAATTTGCCTGAAATTTAACTCTGTTTTGTTTAATTTACTTACTTACGGTACTTTCAGATTATAGGGTATATCGTAAAAGCTCGAGAGAGTAGCATGCGCTCTTTAGCAAAATACACCCATCTACGCATGTATGAATTAACCGATAAAAAGATTAGGAAGAGTGTGTCAGGGTTCCACAAACAATTTAAGAATTTAAACATCAATCTCCATTTTAGAGCAGACTGCATTGCACTGCTCATTTTTATTTTATATTTAATATGAAGAAAAAAAAAATGGAGCCTATGTACCTCAACCTTAAGGTCTGTTATGCCTTCTACTCTTCATAATACCTCACCTAGAACCAATTCACTTAAGACAGTACTTGGCTGAGCTGAGCGTGTGTGCCTCTAAAATGCTTACTTCTTCTTCGCAATATGGAACGTCGAAGAATCGGCAAGTGTTATTAGACCCTATACCGGTCCTTTGCATATGGCTTTGCAGTCTGCAGTGATCAGTAAACATTTTCGTTTTAATCCATTTGGAATGTATTCGATATCGGAGTAGATTGTAGGCTAGATATTTCATCTGCTTGCAGTTGTTTTCCTAAAACCTGATACCCAATCCCAGCGAAATAAAGGGAAACGCAAATAAAAAAGTTCAGCTGTCTTATCCTCCTATAACAAAACAAAGTCTTCAAACAATAAAAAAATCAGGTTAACAACAGACTTTCTGTGCTTAAGACCACCATTAATTTGGTTGACCTACCGCCCCTATATAAGTAAAATCGAGGCTTATTTTCCTAAGAAACTAGAAATTTATTACATTCAACCCCTAGTTTGAATTAGATTTGGTATCGCCAGTGAGGATTGTACCATTTGGTTTCGGATTAAGCCATACATTCATTTGTCTTCAAAAACACAGTTAAGGCTTCAAAAGCGTATGTAGTTCGTATTCATAATTTTTATTCACTAATTTTTGGGTTGCGCAAATTCGAATACATACTCTACATATCAGTACTTATATGTACAATCTACTTATTAGTATAGTATGTAAGTTCCATTTGCGGAATAACATCAAGACGCACGGCACAAATAGGAAGAGGAGCGCGGCCAAACACCCAAAAAGGGTGTACGCGCCAATTATATATACATACATATATAGTTAGGAAGTTAGAATTTCTGGGAAAATAATTTACACGGAAATATTGATAATAAACCAATGGTCTACAAGCAATAACCGTCTAAGTCGAATATATTGACCTTAATAAATAAAAAGCCATCACCTGCCATCAATCCAAATCAGAAGCCTAAGCGGAAATTCTCCCCCAAAGAGCAGAAAAAGCAAACAATTTAAGGAGCGCAAAATTAGCCAACACTTGCAAAAATCGGTAGAATATTGTTTGTGTTGTCGAAAAAAAACATCACCGGAAATATACTTTTTATACTCACGTCTTTTGTTGTTAATTTTTCCATTATATCGTTTCTAACTATGAACGGCAAAAGCGTAAGTGAACAAAAGACCATTTACTTCACGAAAAATAAATTCATTTGCTTACAAAAAGATCAACCATATGCTTAAAAATCATATGTTTTCGTGATGGATAATTTTTGCTGGCTAAAAATTCTCCAGTGCAAAACGAATGTCTCTCTTGCATCGCACTGTCACTTTGCTCTCTCAAATTTTATGTGATGAGGGAATAAACTATTGGTGATAGGAATAACTATTAAAAATTTGTGTGTCAAAAAAATTGCGTTCGTTGCCAAAGACACTCATTGCACCAGCTTACCAGGTTCTTCGAGAGCATTTCGCAAAAACTTCAACAAATTTCATATGTGTCACACCGTGTAACTTACAGTTAACTTCTAAACTTAGTAGGCCTCTTTGGGGACAGCGTTGTGACACGATTGAGGGGATAAAAACCGCACCGCTACACGATATGTATGTACAAAGCTGTTCAAACTTAAACAACTACTTTGTTGTAATAAGAGGTGGCGGAGTGTTTGAAGGCGATAATTATATTTGCAACTCTTTTGCATTCATACCTATAACAAATTATGCTAATTATTATGTGCAAATATTTGATGTGTAGCGCTTTTCCTCTTAGGACTTGGTTTTCAGTGAACTGAAAACCTGTCCCTTGCCATGATAAAGCTGAAGTGAATATATCATATATTTTTCGCTATGGGTTTTGACGTGATAACGTCTTATAATTCGATTTAACAGGCTGCACGCACGAAAAAATGTGTCGTTACCTTGCTCATTACTGTTCATATGTAGTTACCTTGCTCATTGCCGTTACCTTGCTCATATTAGTGTTACCTTGCTCATTACTGTTCAT
Organism: Anastrepha obliqua; assembly: GCF_027943255.1. Taxonomy (NCBI): domain Eukaryota; kingdom Metazoa; phylum Arthropoda; class Insecta; order Diptera; family Tephritidae; genus Anastrepha; species Anastrepha obliqua. Next base: position 98,789,696 of record NC_072892.1, on the reverse strand, counting down.
ATGTAGTTACCTTGCTCATATTAGTGTTACCTTGCTCATTGCCGTTACCTTGCTCATATTAGTGTTACCTTGCTCATTGCCGTTACCTTGCTCATTGCATTGAATGAACTGCAAGCGAAAGGGCGGAACGACGACAAAGCAAACGAACGGCAACGTTCGATATCTTGCTCTCTCCTACTTAAGTGAGCGTATATATGTATGTATATATATGCGCAAATGTACATATATAAATTCACGTATTTGTATTTGCATATGCCTTCTTATTGATTATTATTAATTTGATTCACTTGAAGAATCTAAAATAAAACCAAGTTTGTTAATAATACCTGTTGTTTTAATGTTATAATTATTAATTTTTTTATTATATATGAAGGAAAAAATGTATGGTAATATTTACCATATACCTTATAAGATATGTTGTCTATACTAATATATTATTATAAAGAGGAAAACTTTGTTTGTTTGTAATGAATAGGCTCAAAACTACTGGACCGATTTTAAAAATTCTTTCACCATTCGAAAGCTACATCATCCACGAGTAACATGGATTATATTTTATTTTGGAAATAGGGCTCGAGATATAGGTCAAAACGTGGACCCGGGTAACCTTCGGATGTGTATGTACAATATGGGTATCAAACGGAAGCTGTTGGTGAATGCTTTAGTCCAGAGTATGTTTCATACTGCTCCGTGACTAGGGTCTCGAGATAGAGACCAAAACGTGGACCCTAGAATGTGTTTGTACAATATGGATATCAAATTGAAGCTGTTGGTGAATGCTTTAGTACAGAGTATTTTTCATGCCGCTCCGTGACTGGGGTCTCGAGATATAGGTCAAAACGTGGACCCGGGTAACCTTTGGTTGTGTATGTACAATATGGGTATCAAATGAAAGCTGTTGATAAGTGCTTTAATACGGGGTAGTTTTCATACCTATTGATGACTAGGGTCTCGAAATATATGCCAAAACGTGGACCCGCCGTGTCTTTGAACCGAATTAAACCAAACTTACACACATTGTTAAGTAGGTATTGAAGATGATTTCCGTATAGTTTGAATACCTATTGGTAGATAGGGTCTCGAGATATAGGTCAAAACGTGGACCCGGGTAACCTTCGGACGTGTATGTACAATATGGGTATCAAATGAAAGCTGTTGGTGAATGCTTTAGTACAGAGTATTTTTCATGCCGCTCCGTGACTGGGGTCTCGAGATATAGGTCAAAACGTGGACCCGGGTAACCTTTGGTTGTGTATGTACAATATGGGTATCAAATGAAAGCTGTTGATAAGTGCTTTAATACGGGGTAATTTGTTATGTTATGTAATGTAATGTAATGTTATGTTATGGTATGTTATGTTATGTTATGTTATGTTATGTTATGTTATGTTATGTTATGTTATGTTATGTTATGTTATGTTATGTTATGTTATGTTATGTTATGTTATGTTATGTTATGTTATGTTATGTTATGTTATGTTATGTTATGTTATGTTATGTTATGTTATGTTATGTTATGTTATGTTATGTTATGTTATGTTATGTTATGTTATGTTATGTTATGTTATGTTATGTTATGTTATGTTATGTTATGTTATGTTATGTTATGTTATGTTATGTTATGTTATGTTGTGTTGTGTTGTGTTATGTTATGTTATGTTATGTTATGTTAATATATGTTAAAGTATATTATGTTATGTTAATGTTAACTCATTCTCTATATCCATACAAAATATCTATCAAACAAATAAAATTAAAATTTTCTTTTGAAAATGCAACCATTCAATCAGTATTTTCTTATGACGTTATCACGTTAAGCTATCGTCAGTAAACCGACTTTACAGACAACCTCTTTTTAATTAAATATGAGATCAAATTTCATTCACAGGAAATCAATATTCATCGTCGCGTCAAACGAAAATGTTGTATAAACAGGTTATCACTGCGCGAAAATGGATCCCTGGCATCTCGCAAACCTCTTCAGTAACGCGAACTACTTATATCTATGTATGTATTTTCATAATTTTTCTCTTCATCTAACAATAACAATAAAAGTTAAATATCTTCTTCCATTTTCACAAAATAGTCTACATAACTTTGTAAGATAATTCTATAATAAAACAGTTTTTTTATTTGAGAAGAACATTTGGCATCGTGACAATTTATCACAAGAGGAACTTTTTATTTGTGACATAGAATACCGAAATCTTGAAAAACAATCATTACTGATGAATAAACAAGGAATTGAATTTATTAACTACACAGAATAAGAAGATTTAAAAAGAGGAAAACAATTTCAACTTATTTTGATCAGACTAGTACGAACTGTGTATTTTCTATAGAAAACATGGTTTTCGACTTAGGCTGTTATTAAAATGTTTTCAATTAATTATCGAGCACTATCTATCAATTATTGACTACATTAGGGCATCTAATACCGTTATCCTGCATCCCAAATCCCGAGACTTCCGGGCCCTGAGCTCCAGGGATATGACTTCTATAATATTGTATGTAATTTATTTCAAAACTCTATAAACGATTCGTTATTATTATGGTGCACTGTAAATTTATTAAATTTTTAACGTGATTATTAACGTGCTTCAACTAAATGAAAAGAACGTGGAAAGTAAAAAAAATTTGGAAGGTAGAAAAGAAGGTAAACTTTTTTTTTTGAAATATTTGAGAAACAAACTACTGTAGTTATGCGGTACTAGCCTGGAAATATTGCAGGAATCATTTTTGTTATTCAAAAAACTTAACGGTATTATTTCGTACAAGATAGAACTTTCTTCTAGAAGAATATATTCACTTGCTTACAAAATATGAATTTGAATTTAATAATTTAATTTCAAAAAATAAGGAAATAAAAATTAAAATGATTTTTAGAAATCGATGATAAAATTTTTTTCTATTCGTTATGCTATGCAAAATCATATTAAAAGACATTTAACACAATAAGTCCAAGTTCCTCGTTTTTACAGTTATATATACGAGGGTCGTTTGAAAAAGTCAGAAAGATAGCACTACTGGCGCGTATCGAGGTTATGTTTAGTTAATAGCATCTCTTGGTAGAACACACACCAAGTTCCAGCCAGATCGTTATATTTCTTTGTGTTTGGCATTCGTTTGAATGGAGGAAATGGAGTGAATTTCTTTTTCCATTACGACAGCTCACCAGCTCACGCCTCAGTAGTTGTGATCGCAGAATTTATATTATAGAAATAGGGTTCCACCTCGTTTCATATACTCCCTATTCTCCAGATTTGAATCCCTCGGACTACTATTTGTTCCCAATTTAAAGAAATGGCTGGCGAAAAAAGCGGAGGTGACTGCAGAAGCGAACGGCTATTTTTCAGACTTGGACAAATCGTATTATTCGGAATGGATCAACTAGAACAGCCTTGGATGAAGTATATGAGCCCAAAAGGAGACTATGCCGAAAATTAAAAAGGTTTACCCCAAACAATTATACTCGTACTTATACATTCTTAGATAGTTTGATATGAATGTTGAATGCAAAATCCCGTCTTTACACAATAGTTCGGGATTTGGCGGGATTGATGCCATAGATATAAATGCGTGTAAAAAAATTTATATCAACAGAACAAACGTAAAGAGCGTGTAAACAAATATTGCCTATCAATCAATTTTTTTTATTTGATAGCTTGCTCGTACATAGGGTGACCAAACAAGTCGTTGAATTTTTACTATATGTTCCCCACACCTGTAGTCCATATAGCCAGATTGGTTTAATCATAGCTTTGTACACTAATAGCTTGTTCTGTATAGTAAGTCTGGATTTTGTGCTGACTAACCAATGAAGTTGTCGAAGTTTTTCTTTTATTTGTTTGATCGTTTGCTTTATGTGGTGATTCCAATTTAGTTTCGAATCCAAATGTATTCCAAGGTATTTAGTAGTTGGTTTAATTGTAATTGCTTTGCCATTTATTTTAATTGGAACTGCAGTAAATTTTGTTTTGGTAGTAAATATCTTCTGCTCGAATATGAACGAGACGTTATCAATAAAACGGTCCGCGGATGACATATGGCAAAAATAATTTTTTTGTTTTTTGGTAGGACTGTTATAAGCTTACATGGAATGTTTCAGCGTGATATGTCACATAGTTTGTTTTCTGTACTACTGTAAACAAGTCAAGTTCGAGTGTGTTCTTCGAATTTAACGATGGAAATTCAAGTTGAACAAAGAATTTGTTTGAAATTTTGTTATTCCAACAAAATTTCGGCTTCAGACGCCTTAAAAATGTTACAGACAACCTATGGGGACTCTGCTCTATCGCGTGCACGTGTTTTCCAGTGGTACAAATCGTTCAAAGAGGGCCGTACATCGGTTGAAAGCTTGCCTCCAGCAACATCAGTAAACGACGAAAATCGGTTAACGTTGAATATTATTTAGACGTTTTAAAGCGTTTGCGCGAGAACATTCGTCTTAAAAGGAAGGAATTGGGGGACAACAAGTCATGGTTCTTGCATCACGATAATGCACCAGCTCACACATCACGTCTTGTTCGCGATTATTTGAACAAAAATAATGTTAAGATCGTTCCGCAAGCACCGTATTCGCCTGATATGGCTCCATGTGACGTTTTCCTGTTTCCCAAGCTCAAGTTGCCGCTCCGTGGAAAACATTTTGAGACAATTGAAGTCATAAAAGAGAATTCGAAGAACACACTCGAGCTTGACTTGTTTACAGTAGCACAGAAAACAAACTATGTGACATATCACGCTGAAATTTGCCATGTAAGCTTATAACAGTCCTACCAAAAAACAAAAAATTTATTTTTGCCATATGTCATCCGCGGACCGTTTTATTGATAACGTCTCGTTCATATTTGAGCAGAAGTATAACCTGTACGGTTTTGTCTTCATGGCTATAAAAAGTCCTCATTTTGAAATAAAGCAGATCCCATGATGTCATTATAATATAAACGGCATCAAACAGTAATTTTTTTTTTATGTATTAATGCTTGATCGACTTGTGCCAAAAATAGGCCTCGTCCGAAAGGATGCATTTTTGGCCAAAATACAGATATCCGTATTTACAACTGAGCAAATTTAATGAATATTTTCATCGTGGCAAGTATTTAAGAGAAGCATTAAAAACAATACGCTCTAACAATCCAGGGCAATTAATTCTGCCACCAAAAACTAAAATTCCGCGATAAAAACTAAAGAATTCATTATTCGTCTGCATTCAACGGAATGCAAGTCAATTAATAAATAGTATGCTCTATATGAAGGCATGGGGACAGCAAAATTCAAAAACTGTCATTGCTATCCGATCACCCTTTACATGATGTTTGTTTTTGTGTGTGTTTCAAGCATTGTTTTCATGCTAATGCCCAATTTGTGAACAGGTGAATATAAAACATTACAACTACTCTAATTTATGTATTATTACATACAAACTTCATTACGTCACAAGTGCAAATTTATAAGCTTTATAAGTTACGCCCATTTGTACTATATTTGTATATACGTTTGTGCTACTGCATTAAGTATATTTATACTCTGATGGGAAATCGACTGGACGGAAAATGAGCATATACAATTTGGGTAAAACCAGAGTATTTTGCGAGTATCCATATGGGCAGAGTCTTGCCCAATTATTAAAAACTTCATGGAAACTTACTAATTTCTTTAAAACTATTATTATATTGAGTTGACAGAGTTTTTTTTTTTGGCTTATAAAATATATAGGAATGAGGGTCATCGGCTGCTTTATTTTTAAGACGTAGCAGTAAATAATTTTCGATATAAAATTTACTGCGTTTGAAAATACTGAAAAGTTATTGATCTGTTGCCGAAACCGGGCACCAATGTTTCTATAGTAAATTTGAAGTACACCAATCTAGTACACATCACTCAAAACAATTTTTTTTTCTGGAAAAACGTTATTCAAAAACAAAATTTGAAATTTCACGCCACCTTGTGCATATCAACTCGTTGCAGATCTCAGCAACTCTATATGAGCCACACTAGTCAATGAAGAATTCTCTGCTTATTCTGTTTTGAGATTCAATGAGCTCAGTAACTGAAGCCAATAAATACCCGCTTCCACATTGCTTCTCTGTATAAGCTTTGAATCAGCTAAAATATTATGACCAATTAGCCCTGCATCCTATTACTCTAAAATGCTTATTGAAAGTACCTCTAAAAGCTGGAACCTATGCTCTCCTTCACCTTCAAAAGTGCCAGCACTTGTGAAAATTTTGAAAATTCCTTAAATTAATTAAAAACTTGTAAATTTTTCGTTGAAAGCAGTTAAAATGTAAATTTTAATAAGTATTAGAAAAATTTAATATTTTTAACTTTGAAAGTGATTGTATAATAAACGCATGCTAAAAGTCAAAACTTACTTTCGTATACTTTATCCGATAAAAATAAATAATTGGCGCGTTCACTTCTGTTTGGTGTTTGGTCGAACTCCTCCCCCTATTTGTGGCGTGTGTCTTGATGTTCTTCTACAAATAGAGGGGCCTACAGTGTTTTATCATTATTTAATTTTTTTTGTTTTTTTTTGGTGGTCGAACGGCAAATGGTTTTCATGAGGAGCGTTTTCATGGTAGAAATACAGTAGGAGGTTTGCCATTGCCTGCCGAAGGGCGACCGCTTTTAGAAAAAACTTTTTCTATTAACCAACCCCTTCGGCTACGGCAGCCGAATTTAAATATAATGCAGAGTATTGCACGAATCCTGAGTTTTGAGTTTGTGCCTTTAACAACAACGGCATTGCCAATTTGATAACATATGAAACCTTTACGAAGCTAATAACTCATTCGTCGGTAAGAAAGCGGTCACCGTAGCCGAATGGGTTGGTGCATGACTAAGATTCGGGATTCGAAGAGAACGTAGGTTCGAAGCTACGTGCAACACCAAAATGAAGAAGAAGTTTTTTATAATAGCGGTCGCCCCTCGTCAGGCAATGGCAAACCTCCGAGTGTATTTTTGCCATGAAAAAGCTCCCCACAAAAAAAATATCTGCCGTTCGGTGTCGGCTTAAAACTGTAGGTCCCTCGATTTGTGGAGCAACATCAAGACGCACACCACAAATTGGAGAAGGAGCTCAGCTAACCACCCAAAAAGGGTGTACACGCCAATTATATACATATACCTATGTATATAAATATATATATGATACATATATAAGAAACTATAAGTTTCCATTTTTTAGTCCTGTATTAGTGTTTACAACCAAGAGAGGGGTTTTAAAAAGTAAAAGAAAATTTCTTATTTACTTGAGTATAACTTTTTGGTCATATCGTATTTTTCAATTTTTTTCATGCAGTGCAGTATACAAAGTACTCCCTCCCAACGGGCACCTCTCTTAAGTGAACACTTTCTTCAGTACATAACAAAAATCCTTAAGGATTTTTTTTTAATTTTTTCTCTTAAGCGGACACCTCCCATAAGTGGACAAATATTTCAGTCCCTTAGGTGTTCGCTTAAGAGAGAATCCACTTTGTATGGTAGACTTCCTTTCGGAAGTAGACTTGTATATTTCCACCTTATCGTTGCTCGTAAACTTAAATACGTTTTAAAAATATATTATTCAATGTTTGTCGTTTTTTTTTTAATAAATAATATTCCAAACTAATTTTTGTGTAATTTTCAGCAAATTTTATTTAATATCATAATCTGTTGAAATTCTTTTAAGTTTTATATCCATATTTATTTTATTTTATTTTTGAAAAAAATTATGTTTCGGGATCAACAATTACTGTCAATATTAGCATCTGTAGAATCTACAGACCTTAATATGATATATACATATGCATGAACATACATACATATATTAAGACAAGTACATGTAAATACTTACATATGCTAATACATGCATGTTTATGCACAAACATACCCTGCAGTAAAACAAGGAGGAAAGTGTCTTAAAGAGATTTTTATATTTTTTTTTTATATATTTGAATATGATTGCCACCTATCTGAAGGATTGATATGCATTAAATAAGCCATTAAATTGAAATATATAGTGCAATATGGGTATCAGAAGAATGACAATAAATAGAACTGAAGCCATAAATATTTTTTAATGGGGTTGCCACATAAAATTTAATAAACACCAAACGCAACACATTTTTAAATTCTTCATTATGACGCTCTACCACCTCTCCTGAAGCAAACATAAATTAAAATGTTAAATCATGTAATACTTAAAAAGTATTTCAAAATTCTAGCAGCATTGTTATCTATTTTTTATTATTAATATTTCAATTTTCAATTCAGTACCGCAACTAGGAAATTCAATCCTGCACCTTTTCGCCGGGAATGGAATGCAAAGAAAAATGGGTGCAAACGTCATTATTATCATTTTTGCTTGATTGATTTTGTGTAAAAAATCTTTTAATTTTTTAGTTTTCTGATGTTTGGACTCTGGAATGACTAGTTAAAAAACCGCGATTTAATGTAGAAATACGAAGAATAGTAACAAAATGAGATCGAATTTAAAAAGGAAAACCTTATATCATCAAATTCATCAAAGAAATGTTACTTATTAAAAATAGAAAAGTATAATTTTTAAGTCTAGTCGTCTATTTTGTTATATACAGCACCTAATGAACATAATTACTCCGAGAATTCACGGAATTAATGATGGCGGCCGCCGTAGCCGAATGGGTTGGTGCGTGATTACCATTTAGAAAGCACAGAGAGAACATTGGTTCGAATCTCGGCGAAACCAAAATTAATAAAAACATTTTTCTAATAGCGGTCGCCCCTCGGCAGGCAATGGCAAACCTCCGAGTGTATTTCTGCCATGAAAAAGCTCCTCATAAAAATATCTACCGTTCGGAGTCGGCTTGAAACTGTAGGTCCCTCCATTTGTGGAACAACATCATGACGCACACCACAAATAGGAAGAGGAGCTCGGCCAAACACCCAAAAAGGGTGTACGCGCCAATTATATATGTACATATCGCACCCTAAATACCAAAGGGTCACAACTCAAAATTTTGCTAAACTGAGTTTTTTGCATAAATTAATTCAGAGTACATATCTCTAACTGCTGCAAATATTTCGTTCACATAACTATCTTCTTTAACTGGAAAAATACAGTTATGTCTATTTTTATGTCAAGTGTGTTGCTTTTGCACGATCAACTAAAGAGAATTATTTTTATATTAGTTGCGTTAATGGGCTCAAGAACAGCTGATTACTTTTATTACACATAAAGAGTTTTATTTTGAGTTCTGCCTCTATAACTGTAAAAAGTGATAAATTTCGTGGTATATTATTTTGCATTGTGCCTCTTTAGTTGTGAAAAGTGAGTTCAATTAGGTTAGGAAACTTATAAAATTAAAACATTTTATCAGTTAAAAAGGCACAACTTAAGAAAATATCACTAGTTAATTGAAAAAATTTCAGTTAAAGAGTCATAAATCAAAATTTTGTTTTATTTTCGCAAACATAATATAAAATTGAAAAAAATATAGTAGAACCTTCTTCAATGTTGTATATTTTTATGATGGAACAATATTTTCTTTAAATATTACAATAATTTTTACATAAAACGTTTTTCGTCTCTCCTGAAAATCTTAGTATTTTGAGTTGTGACCCTTTTGTATTTAGGGTGCGATATATATATAATGATTTCGGGATTGAATGTTATAGCCACAGTAATCACATATTTATTTTATTGCAATTTATAAATCAATTGAGTGGAGAAAATTTAAATATCGTAAGAGCGGCTTACATACAGAGGCACAACAATGCACATGGAATATTGACAAGGAAAATAGTTTATAAATTATTAAATTTAAGTAGTAATTGTAGAAAAAATATATAAAAGTGATAAGTAAAAGATTACCACGAGCGCTGCCTAGAATTATATAAAATACGCTTTCTTAAATAAAACTACTTTGTAAGTTATTGATATGTAAACATGCTCGTATGTATGTAGACATTTGAATACATTGCAGCGGGAACCAACTCCGTGCGATATTGAGTTAGTTTTGCACTAATTTTCAACTAATTCGATTTACTGCAGGGCGTGTACATGTATGTATATGTATGTATGTAAATGAGTATGTGTGTATATGCTTGTGTCCACCTGCCGTTTTTATTGCACATCGAAATTCAAATCCGCGAATCCACCCAATCTACCCGTTTACTTGTCTGACACCCACACCTACAAAATCAGTTGTACGGGTATGCAGGTACGTTGATCCAGAGCGCAATATACTAGCGTTCATTGTCAAGTTCGATGTCGATAAAAGAAAACGCAGTTTCTAACAAAGCGTCTGCATTGCATTAAGCATACTTACCTCACATAAAAGAATTACAACACAGTCGGTGTATTACCTTTACCTTCAGTATGCGTATGTACATGTATACAAACTTTTATACGCATTTATATTTTACGTTAGCACTGTTGATTGGAATGAATGAAAGCAACATTCAGTATTATAAGCATAGTGCAGCTGCCCTAGTTGTTTGCTTATCGCAAAATGTTCAAAGAAAGCAACCACCACAACAATTCAAATTAACAATAAAACCTAATCAATTTGACTATATTTTCAAGGTACTCGTAAGAAGCGATATAGTGACACAACTACACAGAACCTAGCCTAAGTTGGCGCTATGGCATTTGAACGGCGCACTGCCCTAACACTTGTATTGTAATAATCTGCCGCTAATATAGTGCAATAATTCTAGGAATCGCGACCGCTGCGACAACGGCCAATACTTAAACAAAATCAACACCGCCAAGCGAGCCATACTAAGCAGCGCTTCGTCCAATTGAATTGCAAATCGGTTGGCACAGTTGTGTGCGATCGCTCGTTTCGGTAAGAGTGATTATTCTCAGCGCTTTTTCTCAAACGGTTCGAAGGCAAAAACAAAACCAAAGTCCAATAAACAAAACACGACACTTTGTTTATTTGCAATTACATAGAAAATTTGCATAAAACGGCTGAAAATAAATTTCTGTTGAAATTTATATTTGAAAATGTTATTGCACGGTTCGAGGAAAGTGACCACCTGTGACACGGAGCCCGAGAGGGTTCATGTCCAAGTACAACATATCTCACAATGGCTAAAGGAGAATCCTAATGTAAATGCCAATAGTGAATATGAGAATTTATTTTTCTTTCTAAGAAGCTGCAAGTATGATACCGAGCGAACAAAGAAAAAAATTAAAAAGTAAGTTGGGAGTGAGAAGTGCATGATGTGGGGAGCAGCAGCAGGGAGTGGTATTGCGTGCAAATTGTTAGACACATTCATGCATGCACGGATTAAAGTCTACATACAACAATAATATAACTAATTAGCATTAAGGAAAAAAGTGAAGCAGTTTGCTTCCATGCATATGTGCATATTTACATGAGTTTCATATGTATGTTTATTTATTTACAAAACAAAAAGAAATCTCGTTCTCTAACTTCGTTACAAATATTAAATAAAAGAAAAATTTTATTTACCTGTAAAAAAAATTGATTAAAATTTATTGAAAATTAAAAAAAAACTCTAAATTCTAAAAACTCTAAACTCTAATTTGAGTAGTACATCTAAAAATATTAAAAAATGACTAAATTGTCACTACATAAAAAATTTTGTTGCTTTCCTGGTTTTTCTAGATGCGAAAAACTTATGTTTATTTAGTTTTTGTTTAATTGTTCTGCTAGCTGGTTAAACTAAAAATGTCAACAAGAGAAGAAGTCGCAAAATTTGTAGGCCTTAAGTTAGAACTACATATCTAGCGTTTCCAGGCACCAACTGAACGCCACAATGCCGCAAAAGTTTAGTTGGTCATAAGTTCACTCCATTATAAAAAGAACTACATTAACACTGGTTTCTTTGAAAGCAAAAAGCAATTAGGACGCCAAACAACATTTCTTAAAATAAATGTAATAAAAGACTTGAATCAAAGCCTACACTAGGGCTAGCACAACGCATTGCAACGATTGTCAATAAATGTTGTCAGCTCAGAACTGTGCATAGATGTCTATGTAAAAACGGGTTATTCAGTATAACACCTCAACCCCCTACAACACCTTCGGAAAAAACGCCCGCCAGCGGCCTAATTCTACATACATATATTGATAAAAACATGGATTTGTCAAGGGTTTTGTTCATTGATGAATAAATGTTTGGAAGTGAGAAAGAAAAACGCTTCAATGGAGCAAATTCTAAGCATGGAGTTGGTATGGTTGCGATTTGGGGAACTGTAGCAGCTGTTGGCGTAGGAAAGTTTTCATTCAAGACAATATGGACCGTTTTCACTACGAAAGTATGCGTCTCCACGCTAAAAAGGTCCCACAAAGCATTGATGTACGTTTAATATTCACCCAACTCTGTTTTATACGGTAGATAGATTCCATAGAAGAACTTGTAAAAAAATGCATGCGACTATGGTAAATTTGGGGATAGGTTCCACAACTTAAAAAAATCGTGTAAGATGAAAAGACTCTAAATATAATATTTTCCCAAAAACAGTGCAAAAGAAATAATAATGAATCCAGATTACATAAATTACATACATTTAAACAACAAAAACAATTCATTTTTATTACAAAAAACAATTAAAATTACAAAATACATAAAACATCTAAAAATTCGAATTGAAATTAGGAAAAAAACTATTTATCGATACTTGTTAACAAGCCTGTTCGTTTATTACGGACTGTACCAAAAATGCCAAATTCTTAACGGCTTCTGCTGGTTTTTTGGTTTTAACAAAGTCTGTTATTAGACATTGTTTTTTGCTTTCTTGAGTGGTTTATACAAAGTGGCACAACAATAATCACCCTGTGGGAAAATTTATAATTTTTGTAAATGGCGTCGTACGTCAGTCATATTTAACACTTATGAAGTAGACAGCTGCAGTATACAAACTCAAAATTGTTGTTTTTTTTCATTAAGTAAAAAAGTATGAAAACACAAAATTGGATGCTTAATTTTTTGCCACTTTGTACAGTACCTGTTATCCAGCTACACGCAAATTTTAATGCACAGTTGGACTTATTGCCCTAACACGAAACAATTTTACTTAGGTATCATGTTTTGTTTAGGAAAACAATTTTTGTTTTGAGATTCGAACGCAAAGAAAGAACGCGAATTTCGTGTTGAAAAATTTATTATTAACCGCGTTATTTCAAAATCATGTAAAAAAAAGACCGTGTAAGAAGAGAGTTGGGTGTATAGATAGTTCAAAACTGTAGGCAAGTTATTGAATTCGATTCGTTTTTGTTTCTGTTTGTTTTTTTTTTTTATAATTGAAGAAATACACATACATATGTCTGTAAGCAAACTGTGCTGTGTAAAGCAAAATGTTGTTGCGTATTGTAAAATACACTAGTGCCCATGACTGTATGTATGCGGGCAAGTAGGACAAGGCAATCAAATTTCAAACTCTTATAAATGCTGCAAAATAATACAAACGAAAGCATTATTTTCATCAAACCAACTAGTAAATATAAAATTTTTTGTTAATGTTCATGAAATAAGAATTCATAATACTTCATACAACGTTCTTATATGAATGTACGTCATTCTTATTTGACACTTGTGACTAGATAACTGCAGTATACAAGCAGACAAACAATGAAGTGCATAAAGGTCAAAATATAGATTTCCATCACTCAAAATCATTTTTGTTTTTTAGTTAAAAAAGTTATTCAAAAGCGAAATTGATGATTATTTTTGCGCCACCTTGTATGAGTAAATAAAAGCTAGTAAAAAAACATAAATTCAATTGATGTTCTTTTTGCTGTAAATATCAAAACATTATGCCATATTATCAAAAAAAAACAAGAATGTCCATTATCGCGAAAAAATTTGTATACATATAAAATATGTTCTCTGGAGCAGTATAGCCATGTTGGATATTCTTGGACTAGATTCTCTAAAAGAATTTGTAAACTTTTTCCATATTTCAAAGCCTTTATTTTTCACCAAGAATAAAATTTAATTTTTTGGATAAGCCTTCAACATTTGCCGCTTCAAACTACTTATATTCTAGCCTCACATACAATTTTTAAAGCAACTTTGAATCATAGAACTGACGCTTTCAGTTTTTTTTATGTATTTTGGCATATATAGTATGTAGCTGTAATTTAAATTAAGAAATATAGTTTTTTAAAAAATACCTGTCCCTTTTTTCTTTAAAGCAATGCTAATATCGAGAAGGTTTGCACTTTTGCCGGATTAAAAATTAAAATCATGTCACTTCTTTTTGGATATGCAAAATTGTGCATTTATCGCCGAAATATGCTTTGCCATATGAGGCTTCCTCTCTTCGCATTGAATTAAAACGCCGATGTATGTTAACCACGTGTTGGTAGAATGAAAAGTTAAAAAGGCATGCATATGCATATGAAAGTTAATTAAAACGGATACATAGTTAGAGGAATAAAACGTTATACAGAATTTTAAAGCGGAAAATTTTTCTAGTGGTCAATCACAGTGGAAATCGAGTTTCAACTAAAACAAAATTTTTGGTTATGGAAATGAAACTATTATTCTCTTCTTCTTCTTAATTGGCGCGATAACCGCTTACGCGATTTTGGCCAAGTTTAACAAAGTTGGGTACACCAAGTGAAGCCAAATCCTTCTCTACCTGATCTTTCCAACGCAGAGGAGACCTTCCTGTTCCTCTGCTACCACCAGCTGGTACCACATCGAATACTTTCAGAGCCGAAGCATTTGTATCCATTCAAACGACATGACCCAACCAGCGTACCCGCTGGATCTTCATTAGCTGCGCTATGTTTATGCTATCGTAAAGCTCATACAGTTCATCGTTTCATCGCCTGCGATATTTGCCATTGCCAACGTGCAAAGGTCCAAAAATCTATTATTACCATTCAGTAATTAAAATCATGTACTCGCCAGAAAGGATTTACTATATTTTATCTATACCTTATTTATGATTTAAAATAATTTTGTATCTATAAAATCTCGAAAAAGGACCCGTACTGCTTTCAAAATCAATGAACATGGAAGGAAATTCTCAACATCGAATGCGAGAAAAAATTATCAAAAATCAACGCGATTTTAGAGCAATTTCAAACTTACACTTCGATTTATTCAATTTAATGGACTATGAAACTGCTTATCCAGAAGTTTTATAAAGATTCTGGTTAAGAACGCCAACGCTTTGTCGTCCTATGACGAATGTTTTCAATTGCTTCACCATCTATCGTCAAATTTGGATAAAATAAATAATTATAATCAATTACTTCAAACGAATCTCTAAGAGGTATATGTGTGTAAAAACACAGAGAACTCTAAATAAGAAGAATTGGTTCTTGCCGTCAACCCTAGCGTGCGAAATAAATAGGACGGTATCATCTTTCCAGTGCTAAGAAGCGTAAACCCATGTCTTTCCGCGGAAGTAAAATTTTAGATATGAAGCTGATAAGAAAAACTCGCGTTGATCTGAAGATTAATCAAGCGCTGAAAGTTTTCGGATAGTGTCAGAGAAACTTTAGTAAGGGAGGGGATCTGAGACCGGTTATGGTATTCTAGATATCATAACTTTAGTCAGACCAATCGACACGTATTTATCTATAACTATAGGTGGTGCAGAACCTTGACTAAAACCACAGTTTCTAGATTAAAAATTCTACTAAAACGTCTTTTGCGTTTTTTGTGCATATTTGTAAAAATCTGACATAGTTCAATGTCCACCACAACTTCACGATTTTTTTACACAACATTAACTTGTCGTATATCTATAAAATGTTTTCTTTAGAGAAGAAACGGTTACAGAGTGTAAAGTTGCTTATTGGTTTTACGTTGAACTACGCCCCAAATCCCCCAGGGAATTAATTATGTGAAAATTCTCAGCCATCCAATTTTGTGTCGCCATCGCTTTGTGTGAAAGAGCAGAGTCTTGCTGAAGATGTATGGGCTGCCACCACGTAATATACACTACCAACCTGGCATTTCATTACTGCCTCTGGAACCTCGATATGAAATTCACTCGCAATCCTTGAGTAAAGAAGTGGCATTACATGTCCTTTGTTGCTGTCAATACCTACAACCATAATAGTGGCTGCAAACTTCGGGTACATGACAACAATAACCTCTAGCCAAAAACCATGACATCTCAGGTGCTTCAGAGTGTTTAAATTTCTTTAGAAGGCGTTCTGATCGGATAACTCTCTGTTGTCATGTTTGCTTCGACATAAACTGTCCTCTGCTCATAACGTAGGATTTATACCGGAAATCTTAATAGGCGACTCGACGGATAAAACCCTCAGAAACATTAAGCTCCCTCGCAAGAGCCTTCATAGCAGATCGGGTTCTGCATAGCCGCTTGATGCTTGCACTTCACGGCGAACCTTATGAAAGAGTGAACGGGCGGACTTGAGACATTAGAGATTTATAAATCGGTGTGATTTGCAAATATTGTATATCCACGATAACTGCACCCAGGATGCACTCTGTATATATTGCAATTCTACTTTAAGGTTCTCGAGAACATTTTTACATTGCTTGTCGAATTATTGTATAATATAAGCTCTTAGACTTTTTAAGGTCCTTTAAAAAAATGTAACCAACAATTATTTCACAATGAGGGATTCTTTTGGGTACAGTGGTGCTTCTAGGTATGCAAGTAAAAATACAATTTTTGCATATTCCGCATTTTTGCATTCACAATCAGCCACATGTACATACATATGTGAATAATCGTGTTGCTCTCGGCCGGCAATAAACCTGCCTGGCTCAACAGAAAGATGGAAGATTTGCTTCGAACGAGACCCTGCAAGTAGACAAACATACATATTTGATCTAAATATTTAATAAAGTCTGCAGCATATATGCGCTGAGTAGAAGAGAGAGTTTAAAAATTTAAAATTCTCTTCGCGATCAAACAATCGGCTTTTTTCATTTTTGGTCTCTTTCCACTTTAGAAGTGGAAAATTTGTCTGCTGAGGTATTGGCAATAACACCGGCACCAACAAATGCTAATTCAAGCAACATATTCAACGAAGCAATGAAAATCCTCTAAGAATAGTTGTAGAGTCTTGCACTTTACCCATTGTTGAACATCGCAAGCGATATAAGCATAAGCCGTGGGAGCGTCAACAAATAGCATTTTAGCAGCACCGCCTACTTTGTCAAAGAATTCCAAACGTATTCAACTTTGTTGTGGTTGTAACAACATAAAACAACTTCATAAACTTTTGGGAAATGCTTCTGTGTCCTTCTACAGGGTTGAGCCCGTGTCTTTCCAATAGCATAGAATTGTCGTTTATGGAATGTATTCGTTGTAATATTCGCTAGCCATAGAGGAAAATGAAGGGAAGGAAGAAGGTGGGAAAAACTAAGTGGTGTGAGTAGTTTGCGATAAAAACTACGCTGGGATATCAAAATCTTTGTTTCTACCTAAATACATACATACATGCCAGAAGAGAGTAGAACAGTTTGCATATCATCAGACTTTTAATTATTTGAATTAACGCGTTCGATATTGAGTGCTGCTGCTGGTACTGAGATCTTGTAGAATAATTTTTTCTGAAATTAAAAATTTTTTGTTTAAATCTTTTTACAGTTTCTACCAGATGCGTGCGGAACGTGTCGAATGGTTTGCTAACAGAGATCCGTTTTTACCAGAAATACAAGCGCTACTTGAGCTGGGCGTATTTTTGCCCGTTGGTGGTGTGGATTCAAAGAATCGTAAGGTGGTGATAATACGAGCTGCCGCACATGATCCGAAACTACATTCCCAGAATAATGTTTTTAAGGTGAAACCGTGCTGTAATAGTAATAAAGAGAATGTAAATTATATTTATTAAAAATTTTAGGTTAGCAAAATGGTTTTAGATTTGCTACTCAAATACGAGCCAGACAATTGTGGGCGTGGCATTGTGGCTATTTTCGACATGGCCGGTGTACAGCTGGGACATGCGCTGCAATTAAATGCAAGAATGATAAAACATTCCGTGGAAAGTTGGCAAGCCTATCCATGTCAACCGAAATTGTTGGAGTTTATCAATGCGCCGACACATGTCAATATCTTCTTGAACACCTTCAGGTAGCTAACTACACAAATATGATACTTGCATATATAGTATATTTATAAAAAACATTTCATAAATATTTATTCGTAAATATTGTTTGTTCTCTAGCTAATCGGAATTTTACAATACTTGAATGCTTTCTTCCTTAATTGTAGATTATTTATGTCACCGAAAATGCGTTCTCGTGTTGTTGTACAAAAACGTTTAACTACAGTGGAGTGTGACGAACTACCAAAAGATATAGGCGGCAAAGGACCCAGCTATAAAGAGCTTGCTGTGAAATGGAAGGAACTTGTAGAGGACAACATTGACTTTTATCATGAAAATGACAACTATAAAAGTAAACTGGTAACATGAGGGCCTTGGCAGCCTATTGGGAGGAACACTTATGAAGTTGCGTCCATTTCTTTTATACTAATTGCATACAAGTAGATTATAAAAATATTTCATAAGTTAGGAATTAGTTGAGGAATAAATGTAAAAAAAAGAAGAGTGGGTGGGTTGAAGTGGGTGTGTTGTAAAGGGTCTTTCAAAAGAATATTTTAAAATAAAACATGTACAAATTTAAATTCTTTCAGGTTTCACAATTTTTGTTCAAAATACAGCTCTTAACAATTATATGTGAAAAATTACATAATTTAAATGTCCACCACGAATATGTCTACAGGTAAAATCTGCTAAACAGTTGATTTTAGAATACCTGCCATTGTTGAGAATGTCGAGAGATCGATGTTGAAGATTATTCAGCTACACTTTACGCTACAGCAGCAGCAGCAGTATTCTCAATAGAACGCCCAGTTTTGCCAGTCATTTTTATATCCTCGACAGAACCAGTTTTTGAAAATTTTCATTCATACGATTATTTCCACAAAAAAATCACGAATTTTGCTATAAGTTGCTGTTAAAGAACTATTCATAATAACAAATATCAAAGATGGCACAAAAAAGGTATTGTCTGGGAATTATTCACTACTGACATGTGGCATCACTTTTGAAAGATCCCTAATATTTCAGCTTAATGTTTTGCGTTTTAGGAATTTATATAATATTACATATTATGTGACCTTTAACATAATTTATGGAATATGATATTCGTTAAGTGCCTGACTCTAGCCGTGCCGCGGAGGTGAGCTCTTTTAAACACACTTCTTTCCCAATTTCCAATCCTTCCGGCATAGCACCTACGTACTTGGACATTCAGCGACAATTTTTCATTTTGACTCAATTGACGATCTGCCTTACTATTGCAAATACAGTATATGTACATATATCACCCATTGTATGGAAATTTCAAAATTATTCAATACACCAATAAATGGATTGTCTTTTTCATACGCAACTCACACCAAAAAAGTCAAATAATTTTCTCCGCGTGTTTAACATTAAAAATCAATATATGTATAGTATAATAATTTCGATTTTTCGGCCATTAATTTTTATAAACTTACAGTTTTTGCTTTCATAAAGTTCGAAAGTGACACAGTAGCTTATATTCTCTAAATTCGTAAAAGAAGATAATATATCTCCACTTTCCCCACCCAAATAATTGACTTATCGCATCGTAAGCCGCAGATTTGTACGTGCGCTATATATGTATGTATATTAACGTAATAATACTTATACATCCGCCCTAAATCGTATTTAGTAAATACTTCACAAAAATAGAAATTGTGAATTATTTTCCCTTGGTTGATTAGACTCATATCAGTATCGTTTATTTTAATTGGTCTCATTTACATATGTGTCTACGTATATGTAAATACTAGTTATACATGTACACACATTAGGGTATAAAAATTTATATAATTTATATTTATATTAATATTAATATGTATAAGAGCATTTGCATGTGTATGTATATACAATTTTATGGGTGTAGTTGTATACATTTTGCGCGTGTTATTATATTTTTTACTTTTTATTTCCTGCATGAGTAAAAACTTTTTTTAATTATACACTCTGGAAAGTTGTATATAAATAGAATTACTTATTTCATGTATTTCTCGGGTTTTATTCAACCTGTTAGAATTTAAGAAAATTTCAGCTCAGTCGAATTGTATTACAGATGGCAGAAAAATATGTGGATTATAGTAAAATATTAAATATATAAATAAAATGTTTTGATTTCTCTGTACGAATCGATGGATAAGTTGGGTAATTAAATCAATCTATTTGATACAGTAGCATCACGTTTATATTTTTTTATTGAGTTTAAGTGCCTTCCTGGAACAAGGTCTGTTTTTTTCGGAATTACCTTAGAGTTACCGACATTTGATGGGTACAACCACTTTTTCTATCGTCGAAACTTATAAAACAAGTTTTTAAATCCCAAAGTGATTCAAATTAATGTGGACTAACAGACAAACTCACAATGGCACAATTACGTTATGGATACTGTAGCAGGTTAAACTCTTACTTATCCAGAATCGACCACGACATACTAAACATATGTCCGGCATGTGAAGGCACCCCGCACGACACTAACCACCTTTTCACATTCCCCGCCAAACCCACTCTTCTAACACCCCTCTCCCTCTGGACCCAACCTGTTGAAACAGCAAGTTTCCTGGGCCTACCATTAGATGAGCTAGACGAAAACGACCGGTGATTACACTACACTGACAGGGCAAAGTTACTGCTACAACAACAACTACAAACTCACAAGAATATAAAGATTGTTCATAATGTTTTAGCTATTTCATTTTAAGTAACACAAAGAACTAGGCGAATTTATGTTAACCAGAACTACTTTTCGTAAGCTTTGGAAGCAAACCAATAAAATTATTTTCATGCTCATTTGTTCTTAGGCTTGACAAAATTATTTCTACAGGGTGAGCCAAATAAGACCTACTAATGTTAAGCACAAATAACTTTTTTATTTTTTGACATATTTATTTTTCTCTTTTTGTAGGTTATAATTGAATTGTTAGAAATTTATTATGGAACCCTACAGTACAACACAACGCGTTAAAATTATCGAGTTTTTCTATTATTGTCAACGATCAATTGTTTTAACGCAGCGTAAATATCGGCATACGTCGGATGAAGCGCATTTATATTTAAATGGTTATGTAAACATTTAAATATAAATGCGGCCGCCGTAGCCGAATGGGTTGGTGCGTGATTACCATTCGGAATTCACAGAGAGGTCGTTGGTTCGAATCTCGGTGAAAGCAAAATTAATAAAAACATTTTTCTAATAGCGGTCGCCCCTCGGCAGGCAATGGCAAACCTCCGAGTGTATTTCTGCCATGAAAAAGCTCCTCATAAAAATATCTGCCGTTCGGAGTCGGCTTGAAACTGTAGGTCCCTCCATTTGTGGAACAACATCAAGACGCACACCACAAATAGGAGGAGGAGCTCGGCCAAACACCTAACAGAAGTGTACGCGCCAATTATTTATTTATTTTTTTTAAACAAACAAAACTGTAGATTGTGGGGCTCTGAAAATCCAAGGGCGACACACCAACATCAGTTGCCCCATCTAAATATACTGTTTGGTGCGGTGTTATGGCCACTAGAGTTATCGGTCCATATTTCTTCGAAAATGAGGATGAAACGCCGGAATCGATTTAGGGAGCTTCTTACAGAACATTGATTGAAAACTTTTTGCCACCCTTGTCTACCTCGTTCGCCAGATTTGACTGCGCCCGACTTCTTTTTATGGGGATATTTAAAAGAGAAAGTGTATCTTAATAAACCAGAGACTATTAGACAGCTGAAGCAAAATATTCGAGACCAAATTCTGAGCCTTCAACCAGAAACATTATGTGGTGTAATGGAAAACGTGTTAAAAAAGAGCCAATCTTTGTATCGAGAAAAATGGTGGACATTTGTCCATAAAATACATTCAATGTATAAAGAGGAATAAAAGCCGTTTGTTTTCATTGAATCTAGAAATACGAATTTAGTCAGTTAACTTTGGGTTACAAATAATTAACGATTTCTCACTCAAGACCGCGGCCATTAATTTCCTAAACCAAATTGGTCGCTAAGTCTGAAAATATACATAATTTTTTTCAGGTCATGTCGTTTTCAAGAGTGCGTTCTTTATTTTCAATAAATAGTCAGAAACAGGAAAGCGTTCCTTTACTTGAAAATGAGAGCAGAAATGAGAGAGTAACTGCGGTTCTCTTCTGTCAGAAGTTACAAGATTTATTCAGATGAATTTTTATTGAGAAAATCTAGAAAAGTGTCAAACTCAACTGACAGCTAAAAAGTGAAAATACTCAAAATTTGAAAGTCAACTGAAAAGGTAGCTGGCAAGGCAACGCAGTTGTGAACATTATATCCCCTACAGGTGGTTACATCAAGTGATTCTGATAACGATGGCATTTATGAAATCAATATGGAGCACTCTGATAGCGAAGGTGATGGTTTATTAGAGCCACTATTTCCAGGGAGAATAAGAAGAGCAACATTATTAAGAAGTACTTAGACGAAGTAGTGCCTAATTATACGGAGGTAAAATCCAAAATGCACTTTTGCATATCGAAGGAATTACACCAAAATTCGAAGGAAAGCGAGATCCTTAAAAGTCTACTCGTCGATAAGCTCTTAAAAGAGAAGATAAACATGACTTTTTTATGGTTTGCCGGTCATGAGACATGTTTATCGCATTGTTAATACTCGTAGAGCAACATTGTTCATAAGCAGTGCGAGTTATTATTAACTTTTAATGCAAAATATGATTTATTACCCTACCGCAGTTAATATATCGAAATAAGGGCCTTTTTACACTTCGATCCTTCTTCAATTTTCATTCAAGTTAGAAGTTTTCAAGACATTTGCAAAGTTATAAAAAATACAGTTTTTTTTTTGCAAAAATATGAAAATTTTTGTTTTTATTGTAAGGTATATTATATAAGTATATGAAAACTATTTTCAATTTTTTTTTTTGCTCATTGCTCACACCTAACATACATACCTAGAAAAAATGTAAAAAATAAATGAAAAAACTCAAATAAATATACAGTTAGTAACAGAAGTAAGTATACACCGGACACGTTTTCAATTTTCCCCCAATAGATTCCTTCAAACAACCTAACTTACAGCGTGTTTTATTTACATTAATGAAATACAAAAATTATAATTAATCTAATTAATGATAAAATTTTAAAGAGGAACAAAATTATAGCGTTTTATATTAAACTTTATAAAAATTCATGTCTCAAAAGTAAGTATACAGTTCATCATATTATTAATTTGTGAAATCAAAAACATAACTAAAATCAAATCCTAGTATTTGGTAGGATAACCATTAGACTTTACTCGTACAATCGCTTTAAGTCGTGATGACATTGATTTCACCAAGCTTTCAGTGACAGCTGGTGATATTTTATTCTATTCCTCTTGAAGGACGTTTTTCAGTTGTTCCTTATTTCTAATCGGATGTTTACGTATTTGCCGCTTTAAATGTTCCCATAAATGTTCGATTGTGTTGATATCCGGGGACTGTGACGGTGTTGTCAGTTGTTTTCGCACATTGTATAACAGCCACTCTCGTACAATATTGGATGTGTGCTGGGGTCATTATCCTGCTGGAAGACAAACGTTCCTCCAAGGCCTAATTTCGTAGAGCTTTCTTTTAAATAATTTTTCAAAATATTTAAATCATATTGTTTGGATCCAATTCCTCGTTAACTTTTCTCCAAACTTTTTCACGGCCATCAGATCCACAGATACTGAACTTACACTCATCCGAAAATATGACTTGGTTCCAAAACGTTTGGTCATATTTTTCATGATCTTTTGCGAATGAAATCCGTTTACTCCAATTTTGGTGTTTGTCCTGATTTTCCGTACGACTAAGCTTTTTTTCTCTGGAACTTAAGAGCGGCGGACGCCCACAACGCTCTTTATTAGTGGTGCTTCCCGTACTTTTATATTTATTCACAATCGTTTGAACTGTAGCAAAACTCCTATCTATCGAACGACCGATTTCTCGCAATGATTTATGTTCCTTATGATATTTTATAATAATTTTTCTTAAACCATCAGAAAGCTCTTTTCCTCGCGGTGCCATTACTAAAAATGTCGCAAGAATTCCCTAAATTTTTATACTCACTTTAATTATTTCCTTTTTATAGTTTTAACTTTTTTAATCAATGCGTAAAAATAAATGTTATGCTAACTGACCAATCGTTTGCTGTATACTAACTTTTGTGACATACATTTCGCTTGCATCAAAGACAATGCAAAGCGTGGATAACGGTACCTAAAATTTACAGCTAAATTAAGGCGCATATGAAAGCTTATCCCAGTACACAATTACCATGTGTAAAATATTTTGATTGCATATTAAGAAAAGCGTTAGCGTCAAACAATTCCATAAATCAGGTATATGTACCTGTACTGTATACTTATTTATGTTACTAACTGTATGTAAGTTATTCCCATGAGAATAGAAATACTCATTTTCGCATAGGCCATACTACTTTATAAATATATCGTATATATTGATTTTCAGTGGTCCAAAGGGGTCTAATGCTTAGATAGGTAGTAGGTGAAATTCATTAATTTATTTAAAATTTTGAGTTATCGTAAAAAATATATAAGCAATATCAAGGTGAATCTATTAAAGGTGATGCTGGTAAATAAGCTGAGTGGTTTTTTTTTTCTTTCGCCGTGTCCATGTGGCTATTAGCTCAGAATGAAACAAGGCGAATTCATTATTTGTTTTCTAGTTTCTCAATACTTTGTTTTAACAATCAAACGTACAGAACAGTGTTGTTGGTCTAGAGCCACCACCTTTTAATGAATGCACCTTGAGCAATATATATGAAGAGCAATTTTAGTTACAAATCCAAAATGTTGTTTTGTCACGACTTTTAATCAATGGAAATACAAAAGAAATTTGTATATTGAACTGACCTTTGACCAACATAAAAGTGAAGTAGCAATAAACAAAAATTTTTTTATAGTACATGTATAAATAAAGTCATTCGGTTGTTTTATTCGTTTTGCGCCTCTTAGCACTGCTATAATAGCGAAATTCGGTATTTAATTTTCTAACTAAAATGTATGTGCATTCGTGTTCGAATATTTTTTTATATATTCCGTACAGTTGACGTGCTGGCCCACCTCAATTTATTTCTTTAATTAATTTTCAGAAATTAAAACCCTTTTCCCACGCACGCACACACACACATGATGATTTTTGAACCAAAATTTTTATCTCGCTGGCGAAATAGATGGTTGGTTAAAGTGGTGATTCTTCCGGAATCCAACTAGCGCTTCCGCACGATTTTGTTGCCACATCCGGCGAAATGGAACCTATTCGAAAAATAATTCAAGTCATTAGACTTAGAATAAAATCTAAAATTGCTTTGTTGGCTATAATTTTTGCAACTTAAAACAGCGCACTGAATTTTCAATTTTTTCATATAAATTCACTAATACAAAATAAAGCTTAAAACTAGTCGTAGATGGACCAAGCTGATGTTGTTACCTTGTGTTTTTTTTTTTACCCTTGTATTTTTGTAAAAAATTTCCATATCATAAACGCATAAAAGAGCTATAGCAGCTCTTTGTTGCCAACTTTTAGCCAAATAAAAAAATTATCCATCATATAGTTTTATATAGGCTTCCACAGCATTCTCATGCATTCATAAATATTCACCTTGTTACTCTCCAATATTCGTATTGGCACGAGAAACACGACTTTAACACGAATCCCACCTGCGATACTTTTATGGCTTACGCGCCAGATTAGATCAGTTTGAGGATTGCTATTTAGCTAACCCACGTATCCACATACATATGTGTATATATAATATGTACATATACGTACACATACATATATTTTATGAAATTGCTAAAATTTGTTTTATTGAACCTATGAAAGGTACCAAAATTAACCGATATGAAAAAATACCGTGATAGGCGTACATATTTGCGTATTAGAGGGTTAAATTTTCAAAACTTTTGGATGTTAGTCTTAGATGCAAAAAATGTATAATACAGATACATATATACTTATATGTGCTTGTCGTTAGTCATATTTTATTTTGATTGGTTATATACTTTACACATAGGGCATTTAAATGCACCCAATAAAAAATACAGTGGTACAAAATTCTTTTGATTATATACTAATCTTATCTTTGACAATTATGCAAGTGTTGTTAATTTTCATTCACGAGGTTTACTTTATTGTGTTCTATTCATGTGTTAGAATGTTATTATTAAGAATTGCATACTGACAATTGATATAACATTCACGCCTTCAGTTGGGGATTATCTGCTATAAACCATTTTACTTTAAACCACAATCGCATCAAAACTGCAGATTAAAGGCTTGTCTAAATGCCATGGCCTTGTAAATAAGTGTTTCTTTGTTGCGAAAATTGATTCTTGAACATAATACGTACATGAATTCAAAACTTTTTAAAACAATTTAATTTGCAAAATAATTCCATGTCTTAGCTATTAGTATTAATTAAGTTGTTTAGTGAGCGTCAGGTATAAGCGATAGGAAAGTAAATGCATATTAAATTTATACTTATTTATATGTTATAGAGTACACTCGTACCATTCACAAACACGTAGGGATTTATTTTATGATCATTATTGAAGCATACAAGCTTTATATTGATAATCTTTAAGAGTGCAAATAGTTAAAACTTGGCGAACTTCCCCTCTTAGAATTTACAAATGCGTTTAGCTTCTGATATTACCCTACTCCAATAAAAAAAACGCATAAGTGAAGTTTTATTGTATAGAAGAGTATAATCATGGCAATTTACGTAGGTTTATGCCTTTAAATAAGTGCATCTAGTTTTGTGAATGCCTTGATGTTGACATTTTGAACACACTAAAGAATAAATAAATTGAGAACAATTATCTTTTTTATTTGTAAATTATTCGAAATTGCTTTTTATTGCTATTCAGATTCTCGTTTTTAATTACTATAAATAAAAAAATAGATCGATTTTGAAACGCATTTCACGGCAATAACATATTCGATAAATATGGCGCTGGCGAGTGTTTAGAAGGCGATACATATTTCCAAAATCTTTAATGTCATTCACTTTTACTTTTGTTGTTATTTTAGAGTATATGCGAACGTGTGAGCGTGCCGCTAATATTTTTTAAGTTTCCTTCCTTTTTTGAAATAGAATATTTTTTCGAGCTTACAACTAGTATTCTTTAAATAAATCTTAGAATTGTAAATATATATTAAAGCAGTAACTAATCAAATAGGTGTATTGCATTTTTAGCTGTTCAAGCCATTTTAAAAATAAAAAATGAGATAAATTATTTAACTGTAAATTCTAATTATAATAATGTAAGCATACTATGTAGACGATTAAACGTTCATAATACATACATTTTACAAATTATAAAAATATATATTTATATATTTTTTTATCGCCAATATTTAAGCATCGGCATCGTTCGCAGTTTTCGATAAAGTTACTAATAATAATAATAAAACGGACATACATATAAGAGACCGCCATTGTATATTTTATATTTTGTTTTTACAGGCTTAAACACTGCTTTTGTATCTCATTGCTTCACTATGTCAGGGCTCATAATGTCTCCAATCCGTTTTATCTTTTACACTCAAAATTCCAACTGCATACCGACTTGCATTGAATCCTATATTTGCCGCTCATCTTTTGCTGTTAATTTATCAATGAGTTCCTGCAGTGGTGCCAATTCTCGGCGATCAATCAAATTGAATTCTTGTACAAAGAATATAAAGTGTTTGAAAGATGTGTTCAGGTGTGCCTCTTCACCCAGTGTTACGACCTCGGAGAAATGTTGATGGTATATATGAGCATATACACGAAATAGGCGTTTTAATATAGTTTTCGCTATGCTGAGGAAATTCTTTGGAAACGGTATGCCGATTTTTGACGGAAATAATGTCTCATCATCTAGTTGATCTTGCACCCATGTCATAAGATAATCAATGTACTTCGGTGCACTGCATTTGATTGGTTTCTTAACGGTGAGTCCATCCGCCCAATGATATTCATATTTCGGACCGGCTGACATAATGACACAACTTTCTTCGGTACAAAACTCAGTGATGGTGCCATACAACATATTGATTTGATTGAAAAAGTCGACAGCTGCAAGGGAAGATATTTAATTCGTATAATATTTATTTAAATTTCATATCATATTCGTACTAAGAAAAAACAAATAAGCTTACTATTTACAGCGACCCATTCGTTGAGATCTTCACCATCCGGCAAAGCTACGGCATTACGCAAATTTCCTGAACCTAATGTTGCCGCCGCATGTTTCATTAAATCATATTGGTGAGTACCTTCGGGTATATTCTTCTTAGGTTTAAAGGTTTTGCTTGAACGTGATCCACTAAAAATAAAAAGCAGTCGTGGGATTAATTTTGTAAGCATATAAAAAGGAACTACATATTTACTACTAATATTATTACAATATAGGAACAAATAATATCCCGGAATAACAACAGAACCCGGAATCATCGTTTGAGTAATCCAGAAGTATTCTCTTGAGAGAACATAAGTACTTTCCTTTACTCTCCATACGTCAAGTTGAACAGGATATAACTGGACACTCCATGAGGGTTTGTTGGTTAAATAAATATTATATTATAAGAGGACAAAAATATGACGTCATGAGACTGTTAATACAGGGAAATGTTGCGGAACGCAGAGGCGCAAATAGAAAAAAATCTCCAGAGAAAAACCCTAAGACAATTGATAAAAAAAGCTAAGAACAAAGACAAATTCAATTAATAAATATTTTGATACAAAACATATAGCCGGTGATAAAACGATAGCTCCTCAACAAATTTGACCACTCTTGACTATTCTTTTTAATGTATTTTATAAAAAATATAGCTCATATAGAAAAATTCCAGAAATCGGTCATAATAATTTCACGGTTTTCGTTAGAATTTCTAGAAGTGCATGTCATATTTTATAACCAAAATAAACACAACACTATCAAGAAAAAAAATAATAAAAATTCAACTTTATTACACTAAAATTTAATAAGATTTCAAACTGCATAATAAAATTTTGCGTAGAAATTCTCATTAAAAAACATGGAATTACCAAATTTTTTAAATTTTTGTATATAGTTTTAATACAATGGATACAATACAAATTTATTATTATAGTATTTGGCTGCCAGTTGCGGCCTCAGAGTCAACTCTGACAAAACGGAGTTGATGCTATTCACCAGGAAATACAAGCCTCCACCTTTTAGCTTCCAAGACTAAACAACCAGTGTCTTACACTCGCACCAGTATATTGGTGTAATACTTGACCCCAAGCTCCACTGGAAGCTGCACATAGAAAATCGAGTTAAAAAGGCCAGTATAGCCTTCTCCGCCTGTAAATCTATGTTCGGCAAAAAAATGTGGTCTCAAGCCACGTGTCGTACTTTGGATGTAGAACTTAGTGGTTCTGCCAATTTTTACATATGGTTGCCTAGTTTGGTGGGTAGTTTTTCAGAAGGGTGTTGTAGACCACTAAACTAGAGAGAGTGCAGAGAACTGCATGTGTGGGCATCACTGGTGCTTGTAGAACATGTCCCACTGCTGCGCTCAACGTTATTCTGCACTTACTTCTTGTGGATCTGCAAGTTAAATCCATTGCTGCTCAGAGCGCTACTACGTTGAAGGAGATTGGCCTCTGGAAACAATTTCCTGTAGGACATAGTAGCATCTTGAAGCAGATCTTCCCTTCCTTCCCTGTTCTTCGCACTGATCTCTCCATCCGCAAACTGGGTTTTGAGGGTTGTGCTAGGGCTATCTTTCTGAGCAGGCAAGATTGGAAAGAGGGGAGAGTCGGCACGGATACAGGTACCTCTGTTTTCACTGACGGATCCATGATGGAATCTGGAGTGGGAGCGGGGCTTTTCTCTAATTCAGCCAGCATTTCGGTATCCTTTAAACTGGCGGAAACGAGCAGCGTTTTTCAAGCAGAGGTCTTCGCGATCCTGCAAGCATGCAAAATGCTTCGGGATCGCTGTTGGGAGGGAGACATTAATACTTTTTCTGATAGCTGCGATCAAGGCCCTGTCGTCGCCGTATTGCAGCTCTATTCTGGTGAGCTCCTGTAAGGAGAAACTCAAACGTCTCGAATGTGCAGGAAACATTCCCCTAATCTGGGCACAGGAATATAGAGGGAAATTAAATTGCCGATAGGCTTGCCAGGAAGGGGTCACAGAACCGGTTACAGCTGTCCCCTTCTCAGACATCGGTGTCCCCTTGACCGTTGTTAAAGAGAAACGTTCCCACGACAATCGGTTCTACGTTACCGGAACGACTCGAATTTATATCCGGCCAAGGACTGTCACTTCAGCAGCATTCCTCATATATAAATGGGGAATGTTTATGCTGCTCCAACAACAGAAACTACACAATTTGTTTCTAAAAAAAGCGCAAGACAGATGGAGGTCTGTCTAATCGTGTGCTATTTCGAAAACACTTTGGCCTTAATACGATATAAACAGAACGCTTAAGGTGATGGGAATCCGGAACGTCCGGCTCTGGCGGAGCCTTAGCGTGCCCTTTGGGGATGACTTGAAGAAATTTTCCAGCCTAGATCCCTTTTCTCTCCTCCACTACATCAACAGCACTGGTTGGCTGTAGAAGGTTTTCTCTTCGCAAAATTTTTCTTTTCACAGGTAGTGGTCCACATTATGGTATCAAAACGGCAAGTAAGTGGTACTTGAAGTGCGCCTGGGGTACTCTTGCCATCTTACCTACCCACCTACAATATTATAATACAATTGTGCTCTATTGTTGCTGTTGTTGCTGTTGTAGCTGTACACTTATCCCTGTCAGTGTTACGTAGATCACCGGTCGGCTTCGTCTATCTCATCTAACTGTAGGCCCGAAAACTTGCTGTTTCACTAGGTTGGGTCCAGAGGGAAAGGAGTGTTAGATGAGTGAGTTTGATGGAGCATGTGAAAAGGTGGTTAGTGTTGTGCGGAGCGCCTTCACATGATGTCGCGGCCGATCATGGATAAGTAGGAGTTTAACCTACTACAGTATCCTGAACATAATTGTGCTATGGGTTGTGGTTGGACTCCGATAACGACATTCATAAATTTTAAAAATTTCAGTACCAAAAATTGAGTAACAGGAATTCTCAGAACTTAATTACTAAATACGTTTAGTAATATAATGGGTAATAATGGGTTGGTACGTGATTACCATTCGGGAGTGCGTAAGTTTGAATCTCCGTGCATGGAACAGCAAATTGATAGAACAAGCTTTTTCAAATAGCGGTCGACCTTCGGCAGGCAATGACAAACCTCCGAGTGTATTTCTGTCATGAAAAACCTCATAAAAAATATTTGCGGTTCGGAGTGGGCTTAAAACTGTAAGTCCCTCCATTTGTGGAACAACATCAAGATGCACACCACAAATAGGAGAAGGAGCCAGATCTAACACCTAGCAGAAGTGACCGCGCCAATTATTTATTAATTTTTTTTAATATAACAGGCATTATTAGGATTTTAACGAGCTTAATTTTAATCACTTGGGGAGCATAAGATTGATTTATTGACATGCTCTACACACATTAGATTAGTATTCAGTTTAAATTCAAGATTTTTAACAATTGGTTCAAACTTTATAACTCTACGTCAACTGGGTTTTAGGGGCAATGCGATATGACTGACTTTTTTTTTTATTCTAAAGCACTTTTGGAGGGAGATTGGCGTTGAATTTGCTCTGAAAGTAAGTTCTTTTGCCATCTCCAGTTATTTTAGTAGCCATATTCCACAAAGGTTTATATGTCATCCAATTTTTTTCAGTAAGGTTTTACTCCCAAGAAGAGCAACCCTTATTTCGGGCCGTTATCATCTAACGCATTTCTCTGTTAGACGATGCCTGCGCCAATTATATATACAGTAGATTCTGTTTTTATGCGGTTTTGAAATAGTGCGGTTTTTAAAAAATTAAAAAATGCATGTCGACCTATCGGGAATTGTACATATAAACAAGATTCTAAACCAGCTAAGCAAAAACTCATCACACATTATTTTAAAAATGCTAACCCTACAAGTATGGAACCGCCTGCATCACCATCCAGATCAGACGTGTACATTTCCTCAAGTGACGGAAGTGATTTTACGCCAAATCCCTAACGAAAGCGCAACATGCGGGTATTGTCTGATTCTATTTCTGACGTAAATTAATTTTTCGATTCTGACGTTTCTTAAATAAAGATATAATTTTCAAAAATACCATATTTTGTTTATGCGATTTTATTTAATTATTTCAGATTCATGCGGTCTATGGAACGTATCTATAGTTGTAATATGGGACTAGTACCCTTTTTTATGCGATTTTATTACACTATTTCAGATTTATGCGGTTCTTAGCACTTTTGAAACGTACATATCTATAGTTTTACTATAGAACTGGTAGCTTTTTTTATGCTGGTTTTTTTATGCTGTTTCTTGCGGAACGTATATGCCGCATAAAAACAGAATCTACTGTATATACAATTTTTCTTAGAGAACATAATATTTATCAAAAAGATAACTGACTAACTTGGAAAAATATTCAACCACCTTTTCCCTAACTTAATGTGGTTGTTGTTGTAGCAGCATAAACAATCCCTTATACGGGGAATGCTGCTGGAGTGACAGTCCTTGGCCGGATATAAATCCGAGTCGTTCCGTTAACGCAGAGCCGAAAATAAGCAAACAATAAAGGTTCCATGTGTAGAAGTCCACGCAAGTGGGGAAAGTTACTGATCGCCATTCACTTGGGAGTGGCCAGGACGATTCTTCTACATATGGTTCAAGCAGCTCACAACGTCCGGGATTAGCCCACGTATCCTCTGGTTAGCTTCCGAACAGCCGTTCGGGAGTGAGCTAAAGTGAGAAGGCGAAGCATCCCAGCATAGCTGGTTGTGCGCTGGGTTTGGGACCCGCCACTTAAAAAGCCCCCCCAATGAAAACAGCAACAAAGCCTCGGATGAGAACTCCCAACACTGATGACGACCCCTGCAAACGAAATAAGGAATACGATTTGAGGGCATGCACCTGGAATGTCCGGTCCCTTAATGGGGAAGGTGCCTCTGCCCGGCTGGTTGATGTCCTCGTGAGAGTAAAGGCTGACATCACTGCCATCCAAGAGATGCGATGGACGGGGCAAGGTAAGAAAAACATAGGACCTTGCGACGTCTACTACAGCTGCCATGTAAAGGAGCGCAAATTCGGTGTTGGATTTGTTGTGGGAGAGAGACTTCGTCGCCAAGTACTGTCGTTCACTCCGGTGGACGAGCGTCTCGCAACAATCCGCATCAAATCGCGATTTTTTTAACATCTCGCTAATTTGCGCCCACGCCCCGACGGAAGAGAAGGACGATGCGACCAAGGATTCTTTCTATGAGCGCTTGGAACGTTCCTATGAGCGCTGCCCCCGCCACGACATAAAAATCGTGCTTGGCGACTTCAACGCCAGGGTGGGCAAGGAGGGAATTTTTGGTCCCACAGTCGGAAAATTCAGCCTGCACAACGAAACATCCGGTAACGGACAGAGGCTGATCGACTTCGCCGGGGCCCGAAACATGGTAGTCTGTAGCACCAGATTCCAGCATAAGAAGATTCACCAAGCTACCTGGCTGTCTCCAGATCGAAAAACGCGAAACCAGATCGATCATGTTGTGATAGATGGAAGACACGCTTCTAGTGTATTAGATGTACGTACGATCCGAGGACCCAACATCGACTCGGATCATTACCTTGTTGCAGCCAAACTGCGCACACGCCTCTGTGCAGCAAAAAACGTACATCTACCTACGCAAAGAATGTTCGACATCGAAAAGCTGCAATCACAACAGACAGCCAGAAGATTCGCCACTCGACTCTCACTCCTGCTCTCGGAGAGCACTGCCCAACACACCGGCATGCGCGAGCAATGGAGCAACATTTCTCGTTCCCTACGTACCGCCGCCGAAGAAGAAATCGGATTCCGGCGAGCCCGAAAAAACAATTGGTACGACGAGGAATGTCATGCTGCCGCCGAAAGAAAAGATGCCGCCTATAGAGCCACGCTGCGATCGGGCGCAACGCGAGCCATGTGGGATCGCTACAGAGAGCTAAAAAAGGAAGAGAGACGTACTATCCGACAGAAGAAACGAGAGGCCGAAATACGTGAGTGCGAGGAGCTTGAGATGCTGGCCAATAGGAACAACGCCCGAAAATTTTACCAGAAAGTTCGGCGGCTTACAGAAGGTTTTAAGACCGGGGCGTTGTCCTGTAAGAACAAAGACGGCGATCTGGTGACTGACGTACAGAGCAATCTTAAATTATGGAGGGAACACTTCTCGAACCTGTTAAACGGTGACAGCTGCGCATGTCATAGAGAATGTGAAGATCCCGATACCCCAATCGTTGACGATGGAATTGTCGTTCCGTTACCCGACCATGACGAGGTGAGAATAGCAATATCACGGCTAAAGAACAACAAAGCCGCGGGCGCCGACGGACTGCCGGCTGAGCTATTCAAACATGGCGGCGAGGAGCTGGTAAGGTGCATGCATCAGCTCCTATGCAGAATATGGTCGGATGAAAGCATGCCTGCCGATTGGAATTTAAGTGTGCTCTGCCCAATCCATAAGAAGGGCGATCCTGCTATTTGTGCCAATTACCGCGGGATTAGTCTTCTAAATATCGCCTATAAGGTTCTAGCGAGCGTATTGTGTGAAAGGCTGAAACCCACCGTCAACCAACTGATTGGACCTTATCAGTGTGGCTTCAGACCTGGAAAGTCTACCATCGACCAAATATTCTCAATACGCCAAATCTTGGAAAAGACCCATGAAAGGAGAATCGACACACACCATCTTTTCGTCGACTTCAAAGCTGCATTCGACAGTACGGAAAGGAGTTACCTGTATGCCGCTATGTCTGAATTTGGTATCCCCGCAAAACTAATACGGCTATGTAAGATGACGTTGCTCAACACCAGCAGCGCCGTCAGAATTGGGAAGGACCTCTCCGAGCCGTTTGATACCAAACGAGGTTTCAGACAGGGTGACTCGCTGTCGTGTGACTTCTTTAACCTGATGTTGGAGAGCATCGTACGAGCCGCAGAACTTAATCGCTCAGGCACAATTTTTTATAAGAGCGTACAATTGCTGGCGTATGCCGATGATATTGACATCATTGGCCTTAACAACCGCGCTGTTAGTTCTGCCTTCTCCAAACTGGATAAAGAGGCAAAGCGAATGGGCTTGGTAGTGAACGAGGACAAAACGAAGTACCTCCTGTCTTCAAACAAACAGTCGGCGCATTCGCGTATCGGCACCCACGTCACTGTTGACAGTTATAATTTTGAGGTTGTAAAAGACTTCGTGTATTTAGGAACCAGCATTAACACCGATAACAATGTCAGCCTTGAAATCCAACGTAGAATCTCTCTTGCCAACAAGTGCTACTTTGGACTAAGTAGGCAATTGAGCAGTAAAGTCCTCTCTCGACGAACAAAATTAACACTCTACAAGACTCTCATCATGCCCGTCCTAACGTATGGCGCAGAAGCTTGGACGATGACAACATCCGATGAAGCGACGCTTGGAGTGTTCGAGAGAAAGATTCTGCGTAAGATTTTTGGACCTTTGCACGTTGGCAACGGCGAATATCGCAGACGATGGAACGATGAGCTGTATGAGCTTTACGACGACATAGGCATAGCGCAGCGAATAAAGATCCAGCGGCTTCGTTGGCTGGGTCATGTCGTCCGAATGGATACAAACGCTCCGGCTTTGAAAGTATTCGATGCGGTACCAGCTGGTGGTAGCAGAGGAAGAGGAAGGCCTCCTCTGCGTTGGAAAGATCAGGTGGAGAAGGACTTGGCTTCACTTGGTGTGTCCAATTGGCGCCGGTTAGCACGAGAAAGAAACGACTGGCGCGCTTTGTTAATCTCGGCCAAAATCGCGTAAGCGGTTATCGCGCCAATTAAGAAGAAGAAAGGTAGTTATTTCCAAATACAAAAAAATCAAATAAACCAACAAAAATTCTCTAACCTAATGTTTCATATTGATTCCGTCAAAACAAGGAAAATATATGTAAGCAGTTAGGTAAAATATTTCTCTTAGATTTAAGACATAAAACATAACTCAGAAATATCATGGCCGTTAACAACGCTGGGAGAAAGTTGTTAACCCTTACCGGCCACACGGGGTAAATAGTTACCCCAGTCTCAAGAAAAGTGGAATAACAGGTCTAATAATTTAAAAATTGATACAAGTAACGACATCTGTCAATAATTAACAAGGGTGAGATTTAACTCCTACCTAAGAAGTGGAAAAATGCATAGCGGTTTTATCGACGTGGGGTAACTAGTCACCCCAGTGTGGCCGCAACGGTTGCTCGACATAGATTTACCGATTACCGTTTTGAAAATGCTGATGCACCTTCCCGATGCTACGCCAGAGATTGGAAGGACAATTTCTTCGGAAAGAGCTGCAGATGATCATGAAGAGCATCTTAGAAATTGACACCAACCCAGAAATAGGTGACCTAGAAAAAGTTACCATCGATTCAGCGCGGAGATGCGTGGAGTGTGATCGAACGAAGAACAAAAAAACACATGTTGGATGCTCGGCTTGCAAAAGGCCGGTTTGCTGCATTCATCGGTTGCCTTTGGGCACTACGTGCATTGGTGAATAAAATAGGATTCTGAGTAAATGTTTGTTTTTGTTAAAATATCATAAAAGTAAAATTTTTTAAACTTTTCTGCCCGTAAAAATGTATTTAAAAGCGAATAACACACAAAAAAAGGAAATTTTATGGTATGTAATGTTTTTCATTTTTCCCTTCAGTAATTTTCTAAAATAAATATACTTTTGGAAAGATTGGCGGATACTAATATTTCTTTAGGTTTGTGGCATATGTTGTGCATAAAATTCTAAAAGTTTAGCCCTTAATATTGAAAAATGGCGGAGCATTGAATTTTCTTATAAAAAAATACATTTTTACTAAATTTTCACATCAATCTGCATCAATTCAATCGTAACAAATGTTAAAGGAATATTAAACAAATATAACACAACAGGTTATAAGTCATAAAACATCGAAATATTCTGTAGAACCGAATTTTTCAGCGTGGGGTAATGAGTTACCCCGGTGTGGCCGCTATGTGGCCTGGCTGAGGTGTGGCCGGTGAGGGTTAAAAAAATAAGGACGTATATACCTATGTCTGTAATCGCGAATTGTATATACGGCTTAAGAATAAATGTTATTCAGGTATATGTATAACAATTTTCAAATATAATTTAATTATAATGGTTTTATTTTAACGCATGTATACTTGCAAGAAAAACTGAATACAACAAAGTTTATATTCAAATATTGTAGAGCCATAAAAAAAAGATCCAACAAATGTTTAAGAAATTATTCCCAGTCTTTGGTCGGATACCCACATCTTTTGAGAGTAGTCCCGGCAGAGTACAGAGGCACAGTCTACAGCCTACAGTGGAGTAGTTCTTTATTAAACTAAAGGAGAACTTATCAAATACTGACTCCTTATCATAGAACAATTTTAATTTCGTCCATCAGAAATGAAAAACGTACAAATGACATTTAAAATAATTTCAAATTAGAAAACAAACAAAACACACTTGGGACCAAAAATAAAAGCTTTTTAATAAGAATAGATACTTACAATAGAAACTCCATTACTTTTGCGAGCGCTTCAAAACCTTTTGAAATTAAACCGAGGTTGAAGTTGTCCTCGATTATACGAGACTTCGATTATTGAGATCGATGCAGGCACCAGCAATTTGCAAAATTACCAGATGTCTTTCCCTTCTTAGCCGTCCTGATCTTCACTCAGCGAGTTCGAGTCTATTTTTAGCAGTTGTGACGAATTGCACAAAAATATTATGAAAATTAATCGCTAGCAAATAAAACTTTATGGTTTTTTGTGAGGTGGGAGCCCGTTAATACAGACAGTCGCGGCGTGTGGGGTAAACCGATAGTTTTCTACTTTACCCGAGATGGGTAGGGGCCGACCGGAACAATTCAAACATATGTATGTTTTTATTTATGTGGAGTGAGACCGATTTGGTAGTTGGCTTTTGTTGAATTGTATAGTCGGCTAATCGGTTATGCTGTTCCACTGCAGCTGATATCGTTCGCCGTTTGCTTAAGAAAATCAATAAAGCTATCGGCGGTAGTATTGTAAAATCACTTTCAAGAAATTTAATGATTTGAGTTGGGACAGCTTGGCATATTTGAACGCTTTAAAACTATATATATTTTGGATTGTTTCACTATTTCTTTGCACAATAATCGAAGCACGAAGAAAGAAGCCAGCTCAATTCTATGCTTTTTGACAAACCGAATCCAAAAACCGAGGCAGCAACAAAAGAAAGAAAAACAAGAAAGATATCCAATTCACCTCAAAATCTGTCAAATACAGAAAGAGATAAATATGTTGCTTAATTTGCCTGCAACAGACCCAATTTACACTGGCCAAGAAATGATAGAATAGAAAATTGCAGCTTCAAAGTTCCGGTAAGAATACATTCACTACTGCATACATACTGCATTAGCAATATATCAGCAAAATTAATCTACCCCTTCACGTATGGCAGATTATCTGCAAAATTGACAATCAGCTGTCAGGACTGCTTTTGGAGTTTTTGGTTTGTTTAATTATTATTAATTATTATTATTATGAAGAAAAGACAACGACGTCTACCGAGGTTTAAAAAATTGTGGCAACAATACGCATTCAATATTATAAGTAGACA
The DNA here is from genome assembly GCF_027943255.1 of Anastrepha obliqua. Lineage (NCBI taxonomy): Eukaryota > Metazoa > Arthropoda > Insecta > Diptera > Tephritidae > Anastrepha > Anastrepha obliqua. The sequence goes on along the minus strand of NC_072892.1, from coordinate 98,750,965 downwards.
ACAAAAATATATTTCTCACAAGTTTGCACCAACAAACAAGCCCCAAAAAGTAGGCGATGTTATTTCTCATTAGAAATTAGCAACCACTAGGAAAAATTCAGGAAAGTGTATCTAAGATATATATAAGGTATAGCTCTCCCTCTCCTGTTCCTCTACGTTATATCTTTTTTCTCTCTCTCGGAACGAAAATGCCCAAAACCTGGCATGGCCTTGAAATTTTACTCTCCATTCTCGCTCGTTCATCGACGCCTATGAAGTTTCACTTCAAAAACTTGAGGAAAACTTTGGCTGGCACGTCACTTGGGATATATTTAACAAAATTATAGATAAAATATGTGGTTGCACCTTCCGAATTCGCTGGGTCGTAAGAATGCAATAATGATAGCCTTGGTCGCAATTATTATTATGGTATATCAAATTAAATACAGAAAATTAGTGGAATTTAAATGAACTGAAAAGCTCGCAAGAACAGAGAAAAGACTAGGCTAAAAAAGCAGCCCTGTAAAATTACCGTCTACGACTACCACAAATTTGTTTATTTGATATTTGCTTTCACATCTGGTGCTTTTTTGTTTATATGCGGCAATACATTCATTGTGGCACTACGGTACGTTTCCCACGTCACGTCAGTAACGGGCACAAAGGACCCATTAATACAACCCTATACCGAACAGGGACACACTATCAGCTGCCTATCTCTATTGGTTTTCACAACCAAATTCGGTGAAATTTTTGTGACTGCGAGTTACTGAATACCCGAATCATATCAAGTCACAAAAATAGTCTCTAAAATAAAATCTCAAATTTAGCGACTTCTGACTTCAGTAAAGGGTCTTTAAAACGTGAAGCCCAGATGTCAGTAGTAAATAATTAATAGACGCTGCCTTGTTTATGTCATCTTTGCCACTTGTTAAGTAGACAGATGCACAGATTTACACAATCGAACAACGCGTATTGAAACTTGTTAAGAAAATGGTCGATCTTTAAGAACAACATATCGCTAAATTCTTAACTTTGTGGTGGAATTAACAGTTCAATTCAAAGGTTGGCGGAAAAATGGATTCTTTCGAGGACAGAAAAAAGACTGGCAGACCAAAAATTGGACAGTCTGTTGAGAATATTCCTGCTGCTGTTGTAGCGCAAAGTTTTGCTGAACAACCTTCAACATCGATATCTCAAAGTACTCAACAATTAGGCATTAATGAATGGACTTGTGGTGGATTTTTCCTGTAGGCGTGCTCAATGTGGACATTTAAATGAAGGCTGGGAAAGGCTAAAGTTTTACGATTTATCTGAAAACAACATCTAGGCTCTTCTTTTGAAGTACCCTTTATAAGTAATGAATACTACCATTAATACTAGTTACACATAAAATAGTTTCCACCCACGTACCCAAAATAAAATTCGTCGACCACAAAGTATCCCTTGAATATTATTTCCCTCAAAATATCTCAATAAAAAAATCCACCACCGCGCGAGCATATATGACAACCAGCCGACGATCATAGTTGACATGAGGATAGCTGTCAAACCGTATCGAAATTTTGTGCAAAACACGTGGAAAACTTATATCGTGGCTTCCTGGGATAAGATATTTTGTATATATTTTTTCAATTAAGTGACGTATTTTGCTGTAAATATGGTATGTATTAAAGAGATTGTGTAATGAAATCATATTTTAATTTGTCTGTATTAACTTTATAGTCACAGCTTTATGTCCTGTATGAACATGCAGCGGGCTACTCGCTCTTTTCGGTCAAGGAGTTTGAGGAAGTATCGATGTTTCTGCCTCAAGTGGAATCATCTGTAACCGATATAGCTAAATTTAATTCAATCGTAAAATTGGTTGGTTTTTCCCCATTCAAAACAGCCATTGCTGCGCTTGAAAACATCAATGCCATTTCGGAGGGTATTGTGCCACAGGATTTAATGGTATTTTTAGACGATTTCTTCTCTAAGTTGAAGAAGAAGAAATGTACTTTAGGCATAGCTGATGCCAAGTTGGGCGCTGCCATTACTGAATCCATTGGAGTGCAATGCAGTCATTTTGGTGCTGTACCAGAGGTTATTCGTGGTATACGCTTCCACTTCCATAGACTCGTTAAAGGTGAGATTTTCATAGTATATTTTTTATTATTTAATAATAAAAATTAACACATTTTCTTTTTAGGTTTTACCGATAAGTCGGCTGGTATTGCTCAACTCGGTTTGGGTCATAGTTATTCTCGCGCCAAAGTCAAATTCAATGTTCATCGTTCAGACAACATGATTATACAATCTATAGCATTGCTGGATCAATTAGATAAAGATGTAAACACTTTCTCGATGCGTATCCGTGAATGGTACTCTTACCACTTCCCAGAGTTGGTTAAAATCGTTCCTGATAATTACTTATTTGCTAAAACTGCAAAATATATTAAAGATCGTAAAAGTCTTACACAAGAAAATCTTGAAGAATTGGAAGAGATCGTAATGGACTCGGCTAAGGCCCAGGCTATTATAGATGCCGCAAAAATGTCAATGGGAATGGATATTTCTATAGTCGATTTAATGAATATTGAATTATTTGCTGAGCGAGTCGTACGACTGTCTGAATATCGCAAAAAAATGGCAACGTATCTACACAATAAAATGGAAGCTGTTGCACCAAATTTGCAATCACTGATTGGCGATCAAGTGGGTGCCCGATTGATTTCGCACGCCGGTAGCTTGACTAACTTAGCTAAGTATCCAGCATCAACAGTACAAATATTGGGCGCAGAGAAAGCACTTTTCCGTGCATTAAAAACTCGCTCCAATACACCAAAGTATGGTTTGCTCTACCATTCGTCCTTCATTGGACGTGCGGGACTAAAAAATAAAGGACGTATTTCGCGCTTTCTGGCGAACAAGTGTTCGATTGCTTCACGTATTGATTGTTTCTTGGAGAATCCCACTAGTGTATTTGGTGATACACTGAAGCAGCAAGTGGAGGATCGATTGAAATTCTATGAATCCGGTGAAGTTCCTCGCAAAAATATAGAAGTTATGAAGGAGGCCATGGAAGCTGCCGAAAAAGAGGTTAAAAATGATATTGCCGAAACACAAACATTGAAAAAGAAAAACAAAAAGAATAAAAAACGCAAGGCTGGCGAGGCAGAAAATGGTAATGGTGTCCAGACCAATGGCAATGCTGAAGAGGCAAACGAAACTATTATAGAAGAAAACGGTGCCGAAGGAGCTGACGGCGAACCTAAGAAAAAAAAGAAGAAGAAGAAGAACAAGAATAAAAATGCAGAGGCTTAAATTTGTAAAAATAGTCGGTTTGTTTAGCTTATGTGTGTTTACAAAATCATACCTGCGATTTTTTTTTTGCTATGGTAGCCCCACTTTCGCTAAGGTTAAGCTAAGAAAATCTATTTTTGCATTCTTATAAAGTTTGCTTTTCCAATCTGATAGTAGTTTTAAGTCATGATTCAAGTTTAAGTGACAACATTTTTTCAATAAAGTATAGACATAATGTAGGAAGACATTGTTTTACATAGATATGGAGTGATTGAAAAATTAAATATCTAAAGGGTTTTCCAATAACTGGTGTTATTTATCGCTATCGAGAGATGATTAACTATTTTTATGGCGGAAATTGAATGGTATTGATCTGAGCAACGTTTATTTTCAGCAAGACGGCGCTACGTGCCACACAAGCAACGAAACCATTGATCTTTTACGGGAAAAGTTTCAGGACTGTGTTATCTCTCGAAGAGGTGATCACAATTGGCCACCGAGATCTTGCAAGCAACGAAACCATTGATCTTTTACGGGAAAAGTTTCAGGACTGTGTTATCTCTCGAAGAGGTGATCACAATTGGCCACCGAGATCTTGTGATTTAACACCTTGTGACTGTTTTCTTTGGGGCCAAAGAGAAGGTCTACGCCAACAGTCCAGGGTCGATTCAAGACCTCAAAGATGGAATTCATGAGACTATCGAGCACATAAGGCAGCCACTTTGCAATTCGGTTATGGAAAATTTCATGAAAAGGATATTGCCCTTTACGCGTGGTCGTGGTGGTCATTTGCCTGATGTTATTTTCTGCTATGAACGGCATACCTTCTCCTTTATAATGAAATAAACATCCGATCATTTATATTAAAAAAAAAAATTTCTTTGAATATCAAAATAACAACCTACGTTGTAAAAATTGTTTTTGCTTGAGATTGCAACACTCTCTGAGAAAATGGAAAGAGCAAAATGTAAAAATGCTCAAGTGAGAAATAAAGTTTTGCTTTGCCCCCAAGGAATCATTTAAATTTATAAAAATTTTGAAAGTCTTTATCTTCAAATGCAATATCTATTTATTTTCACTGTTTGTTTACATTATGTTGTTTTCAGTTAAAATTTACATATTAGTAATACTAATTCTTATTACATTACTAGAGTACACAGATACGTAGGCCTATATATAATATAACTTTCACTCGTATAAACTTGAGTGTGTTCGTTATGTCCATAAAATGTTGGCAATCTGATACTCTTCACTAGCTAATCGAGCGCAATATAAAAGTTTTTAAATTGGGTATGAAATGGAAGAGGAAAAGTTAGTTTTTATTTCATAAAAACTATTTTGAAGTTTAATAGTGTTTATCTATTATTTTTAAGGGTAAAATTAAGTTCAAATGAAGCGATATTTTTAACACTCCGGAAATTTGTGCAATATGTTGTAAATTTGTAATTGTGATAGTTTCTACTTAATTATAAAAAAGTTATTTACAAAAAAATAAAAAAAAAAAAACTACACACTGTACACGTTTCCACGGCTTTTTCTGCAAACATTTTCCAGATTCTGCTGCAGAGCAAGTGACAATAGTTGTATGCAAGAAAAACCACTTGAGCAATGAACGATCGAACTTCGGCTTCTGTCATGTCCGCCACAAAATTTCAGATCGGTCTATGCTCGGCTTCGGGCAAAATAAAAGCCAAACATTTTTAATTTTTTTTTTTTTTTTTGTTTTTCCTCCATCGAGAGTCGAATGCTTACTGTTCATGCTACAGGTAAAAAGCCATAAACCATAATTTCGTTGCGATCGTCGTATTGTTAATATGTGAAACAAAGAAAAAAAAACAGGTTTGGCTGAAAGAGTGGTTGCAAAATAGGAGCAATCGTTCTCCTATTAAGCTGTTAAGAAATATGGAAATGAGTGCTCCAGAGGTGTATAAAATGTTTTATTAACTCCTGTCATTTTTCCGCTTACTCTTATCTCGACGACGGTCAATAAAGACCGCGCTACAAATCCCAGGTAAATGAAAATATTCAATTACTTGGAATTTGTGCTCGCACTTCGCCATACACGACGGATTTTCTTCCAACTGCAACAAATCGCTGGGAATTGTACCTGTTTTTGGCCAGCTTGATGCATCATCAAAGCTGGTGTTACAGAAATGGTATGTCCGGAGACTAAAAAATTCCCCCTTGTTTGGACCGTTGTTGTTGTTGTTGTTGTTGTATTTGGACCGTCGTCCACCCTGGAATCGCTTTCGCATTACTTCATTGCGAATTGAAATTAATGCGTTGGCAATATATGTATGTACATATGTACCTTTTTTGCCTTTTTTTTAATATAATAAAAATAGCGGATTCTTAAAAAGTTATTGTGTGTTTCTTTGATCTTTAAAAATGTTTGGTTTGATTCCGATTCGAAAAATCGATGTTCAGACGTCTATACACGTACATATGTATGTAAGTAAAAGCTTCTTCTTGAAAAAATGGAAAATATCAAAATTAAATCTATATTGCTCATTTAAAATTATTTAATTTGGAATTTAAAAAATAATCCAAGTATTTTTTTCCGAACGCTCAAAAAAAGTATACAATACATTTTACAAAGGGTCGCAAGGCTTGCACATGAAGATATTCTCTGAGTGGCATTTACACAGGACATGACGTTGAAAATGTTGGTTGATTTTGGTGTAAAAATCCGGGAAATAAAGGTCGCACCTATTTTACGTGCTCCAAGTGCAATATTCACCTATGCTTCGCTCGCCATAAAGTTGTTTCTCGTGCTTCGAAACGATTTCTATAAACGTAGATTTTTTTTAATATTATTTTTAATTAATTTTTAAATAAAACACACAATGAAATAAAATAAATTCAACTTTAATAAATATGCCTGTAATTGTGCATAATTTTTTTCTCCTTTCTGAAAAAATGTAAATATATTGCACAAACTTGAGGAGGCGGTATTTTTTACTGTAAATAACTTTTTAGATTTGATATTAAAAATGAAATTTTTTTATATTCATGAATGACAATATTGACCGATCAGGGTTAAACAATGCGTTCGGAAACAAAACATGCGAAATAACTTCTGTATTTTTTCAATATTGCGACAATTAATCAGCTGAGTACTAGCAACAGGCCACCAAAAAACAAACACGGTCTCAATGTTGTTGTAATTATTGAGAGCGTCGAACACACTCCTTCTACTTATAATTTTTTGTTCGCATTGCTTTTTGTAACGCCAACAACTTAAAAATGACATACAAACTTACATATATGCCAGTTGTAAGATAAATGCACAAAATCTACATGAATAAAAAAAATGTATATAAAAGAAACACGAAATAATCTGAAGCTCAGATATAATTTGACTTTTAGTGTATCCACAACGCTACATAATATACAAGATTATTCAATACACATATTTATGAACAAAATATGATTTATCTTAGGTATATTTTTTGATTTTTTGATTTATGTATGTATGCCTTCTTAAATAGTTCCTTGCAAATTCTGTAAAACTTAAGACTTAAGCAAATTAACGGCTCGTTATTTAAATGTAGAAATTGCTTAAGTAGTTGTTGTTATTGTTTCAACAAAAACTGTTTATGAAATGGTGCTAGAGTGACAATCCTTAGATTTAAGTCTATTCTAACGCTGAAAAGGCAACATTCCTTGGTCAGTTAAAAATCCGTGTCGCTCCGATAACTTAGAACCAAAAGCAATGATTAACTTAAGTATCGGTTGCTGTAATGACTCCATAATCAGAGAAAATTCGTTAAATTAGATTTCAATTTCATGTGTATAAGCTTGGAGAAATAACAAATACGAGTAAAAGCAATAAGTGGAGATATTTTATTCCTCCGTGCAAAACACATTTGGTACTGTTGGCTGTTCGGGTATTTTGCTGTGGTGATGACCATTCGGCCTTGGTAACGTAGAATTGACTACGATTTTAAGACCTTTCTAGCACTGAAGGCGCTAAGAATAAAGCCGGATATGTAGGACGATTAACCAACCGCTTATGTGCACATGCTGATACAACAACAACAACGCGCTCTAAAAGTTTTTTGTACACTTATGCATGCACCTGCATACATCCTATGTTGGTACATATGTACTTACATATGTGTACAGAACAAATATACACTTGCTCATTTACCAAACGCTATTCTTAATTCACATCTTATTATTACACGATTCATTTTATATTGCATTCCATACCTTTTCGTCGTGAAGTTATTAATTATTATAACAGTTTTGACTGATTTAATACACTGCTGGTCTTAGGTTAGACGCACGTTTAGTTGCATACAACTTTGCTTCATATTTATTTATTAAAGGACGATAGAAAAAGAAGTTGATATGTAAAAACATTTCTTATTTAATGATACTTTAAATAAAATATTTAAATGATTATACATATTTAACAAAATTGTGTTTTTCAAACATTTTCTTAAAGCTACTCAAAATAAGGCGATTTTTTCTTGGTCATTAGAATAGACGCACTTTGACTTTTTAATTTTTATAAGAAAAGTATTTGAATTTTAACTTAAATTACTATTTGATTCATTTGAAATAAAAAAAAAAATATTTCAGTAATGAGTACTGCCTCCTTTGTTAGTAATAACTTCATAAATCCGGTCCTTCATAGAATGATACAAGCAATCTATGTAGTTCAAGGAAATCTCGCTCCAAGAACGTTTAATATCTGCAGTTAATGTTTCCTTATCTTCATATTGCTTTCCTCCTTCGTATACCTTCCGTGTTAGGCAGCCCCAAACATTTTCAATTACATTAAGATCTGGAGAATATGGTGGCCAGGTCATGATATTAACGTTTTGACTCGAAATAAAAGATTTTACTACTCGAGAGTTATGAATAGGAGCATTGTCTTGTTGAAAAATCCAAGGAATTGGTCCAAAGAGATATTTTAATTTTGGAAATACGGAATCCAACAATGTTTTGAAGCGATCGCCGTTCATCTTTTGATCGATAAAAACCAAGTCAATTGTTCCATAAAACGTGATAGCCCCCCAAACCATTATTCCCCTTCTCGGCTATGGTGGCGACTTAAATATAGCTCATCTTTCCGCAAATAGTGATAATAATATTGAAATCCATCAGGGCCATCTAAATTAAAACGTTTTTCATCAGTAGTCGAGTGTCAGATTGGACAGTCCACGTCAAGTATACTTTCGCGAATTGAAGCCGGTTTTTTTTGCGTATTGCATTCAAAGGGGGTTTTTTCTTGATTTTTAGACGCTTCAGGTGTTCTGCATTTCTGATCGTACGCTGAACAGTTGATAACTAGGCTTGCTTTTACTCCGGCCAATTCCTTGATCTTAGCAGCAGATTTAGTCGAATTCGAAGCAATTCTAACAATTTGGCGTACTGCTTGTTTTGATAGTGCCTTTTTCCCCTTTGAAGTTATTTCCATATGCCTCTGGATCCTTCAAATATCTGTCAACAGTTCTGGAGCTGCGATTTATTTATTTGGCAATGTTCCGATTGGACAGTCCTTGCGAGTGACGTTCCAATAAGCTCATAACAACAGATTTTCCCATTTTTTTTCTTCAAATGTAGCTCGAAAACACTTTATTTGTTTATTTTTGATATTTTTTCAATACGAAAGTTTACACTTGTCCTCGCAATACGTAGAAATTTAAGCTGCGTCTAATTCAATGACCAACCAAAAACACGTGTGATTGCCACAGAAATTTCTATAATCTCCGAATGTACAGTTATTTTTTCGCAAACCAACCAGCTGTCAGCATTTTTTTTTTAACAAGATTCGGACTTTGATAAGAAAAGCATTTTGGACAATTAGAACAAGCATGATAATAAATAATTGATTTTGTTAAAAAAAAAAACGATGGTGCGTCTAACCTAAGACCAGCAGTGTACATAATTTATATTATTTTGTAGTGGGTATTCTATTTGGAGCCATTCGCATAGTTTTTAGCTGGTAAAATACAAATTTCACTTAAAATTTATACATTTTCACGCATATATTGGTGCGCATGCCGCGTACGCTTTTCGGTTTCTAAATTCAATCAATTTCAATTACATATTTCATTTGCATCGTGAATATTTACATTTTCGTTTGATAACTTTATTTTTTAATTTGCCTTATGATATACCTAAAATATTGGGTAAACCAAGTAGCTTCAAGCAAAATTATATGCATTTGGTTAATTAATATAAAATTATTTTCGCGCTGTTAATATTAGTGTTTTTTTCTTTGTATTTGTACACACTTATATTCGTGTTTTAGCATTGCACGATTTGATTGCTTGCCTGATACATGAATTAACCAACGAACTAAAATAAACCAGCACAAAATTGTAATTAAAAATTTGTGATGCTTAGAAATTTCTAACTTAAATAAATGATTTTTTTAAGCTGAATTGCAAAGAAATACAGATGCATCGCTAATTTGCTAAAAGAGTGTCATAAGAATAAAAACTTTTTTGGATGAATATGCTGATATGACCACAAATTTTCCTACGCTGTGTAAAAAATCCATGGTGGCGCAAAATTAATCCTCCAATGTTGTTTTTGAATACTTTTTTTACTAAACAGAAAAAATGGTTTTAAGTGATGGAAATTTTTATTTTAACAGTATAGCGCTCCATTGTTTGTCTGTTTGTATAATGCAGCTGTCTAATTTACAAGCGTGAAATATTATTGACGTACAACGCCATTTGCAAAAATTATAAATCTTCCGATAGAGTGATTAATTTTGCGCCACCGTGTACTTAACAGTTTTATAAAGCTTAGTTGGGCATCTATAGAACAATAAAATGGTTGTAATTTATTTAACCTACAAATACGGGTTTTTGTTTTTTTTGCGTGATATAAATAAAACTAATAAAAATAAAAATAAAAAATAAAATTGCCCAAGGATGATAGAATACCAGATTGCGCCTTCCGTATTCGCTGTGTCGTCAGAGCCCATGAATAAACAAACAAAAGGAAGGGGAACTAATTGTTTGTGAAGAAAGAAGAGTAGGCGAAAGCTATTTCCATTTCCCAAACCCAAGAAGTTATACGCACACACACATACTTTCTTGCCACGGCGTGTTCCGCCAAAAATTTGCATTTGGAAGGATTGTATTAATTTGTGCTTTCATAATTTAACTTCTAATTTCTTTTTCATTAGTTTGTTTAGTTGAAACCTCCAAACCTCCGTTGGATACCTTTTTTAAAACCTTCTGTTGCGCACCCGAGTATGGCCTTTTTTCGTCCTATTCGATGATCCTTTTTAAAAGATTGTATTGATAAATCGATAGAAAATTAAATTTTAGGCTACTCCAAGTAGCTCAAGTCGTTAGCTATAATAGAAATATGCTAAACTCACGTTCAAAGTCGGAAAAGTCTGGTCAGACCCGGGTGCCCAACGGAGTGTTAAATCTCACAAATAACAAAATCTTGCCAAGCCATTCACTGTATTTTCACAAACATGTAATTTCTCCTCTTTTTGTTTTTACTGGTAAGGACCTGACGTCAAACTTGTCAAAACAAACTGTTTGGCATAAAGTAACTGTTTTGGGAAGACGCCACCTATAGTACTCAATTTGCCTTGAAAATTGGCAATCAATATTTGGGAAATACTGCCAAGTCATAGTTCTTAGCCGGATGAAAATCCGTGTCGTTCCGGTAGCGAAGGACCGACTTTTAGTACATACTTGGCAGCTGAAACAAATAAAAATATGAAAAATTTCACTTTTCAAATCTGACTTTATTTTGGCTGCCATGTCAATGCAATTAAGTTTTGATAGACAAAGAAGTGCTCAAGTACGTGCCACAAACTCAAGCTATCAAATTATATGAAATATGTAAGTTCTATAGATTATGTAAATACGGTTAAATTATTTTGCAAATTATTGATGAAATTTGAGTTCCATTAATAATAGTCAGTTCTAGTTAAATATGGTTTCTTTAGCAAGCTTTGCTTTAAACATTTTTTGTTTTTGTAAAATTAAATTGGTTTAAGGCGAAAATTTTCTTTGAAATTTTGAAATAAGAAATTATGATTTCAAAAATTTATTTATCCATCCAAAAAAGTATTTAACTTTAAGCTAATTAATAAAAAAAAGGGTTTCACCCATTTTGTTGTTGCAGAAAAAAATAAAAATAAAAAAACTACTTATTAGGACCAAATAAGTTTTAAAATTTACAGCTGTATTAAACTTCAATAGCTTACATTTTCCGTAAACTTTTTCTTGCATATTTGCCAGATTTAATATTTTCAACCAAGCAATAACAGTTGTTTGTTAATTATCATTTTTTTAATTCAATCAACCTATCCCAAACGACAATGTGAATATGTATTTAGGTAAACATTTTAATTTAATTGAATAATATTTCTTTTAACTTATTTAGTTTCAAAAGCACAGAAAAAAGAACACAACGTAGCGACATAAATATTAACACTTAAATTTTGTACACAACCTTTGTTTTTATTATATTTGTTTTGTTCTTCATCTTTTGCTGCTGCTTTTGAGTGAAATGACTGCATATGTGGACTAAATTCAAATGGGAATCAGGACGGAGTGGATACTAATATATTTACACTGGTATGTATTAAATACTTTCTTTAATGAAGGTCTGTTTCAAAGCGAATAAAAAACACATTCTAATTAACTTTTAAAAAAATTGAATAGATTTAATAATTGAATCATGACTCAAACTTTGAAAATCAAAGGGTGATTTAAAAATTGAAATTCATATAAATGATTCAATTACACCTTTCCTTAACCGCATGCGTAAGAGTGTTATGTAAAATGTTATCAATAAAAAACTACATCACGTGGATTTTAATTTTACAAAAAGTAGTATACGAAAATTACATTATTTTAGTAAACTTTTTGTAGCATGCTTGTCTTTGCTATGGAATTCATCAATACCAAGACCAATGAAGTACAAAAGATGGCGTTATTTACGAGTTTTAAAATTAAATTTCTTTCTAACGAAAACCTTTTTTTGTTTTTTTGAAAGAAGTAGATATTTTATTCTTTTTATATAAATGCATTAAACAAAATCCAAAATACTCGATTTATTTAAATTTAATTTAATTAAGTTAATTAAAAAAAGTGCTTTGTAAGGCTTTTTGCTAAAAAAATACCGATTTAAACCATTCCGTAGCGTTTGAAAAAAAGATTCAATTAAAAATTTGCACTTGATATTTTTAGTTCATATTTTCGCCCTTCGAACGCATGTGACTTTTTGAAGCAGGCAAGCTCTTTTATATTCATTATGTTCAAAATGAAAAACCGCTGTTCGGAGACGGCACAAAACTATTTATATATATACATATAAATTTCCTACATATCTCTAGTGGCTTGAATACACATAGTGTCTTTGGACTAGACGAACTGCATACTCTTATTTGTTTCCACCATTTTCGCCCCTCTATAGTAGTTGCAAACGACTCGACACTTTACACGTATTTGGACAAGGAGAGGTCATCAATATTATTACAATTTGGTTGTTATTGTAGCAGCTTTTATGTAGATCCATACTTAAAATGGCGCTAACAACAGTCGTAATTGGAGATCTCATATAACGCTGGGCTGAGGACACAAACTGTTTTGACAGGGTAAGACAAAAGAAAGTGTGTTTTTAAGCGGTCATGCTGTTCTTGTAACAGCATATACATTCCCCATACATGTACGGGGCATGCTGCTGGAGTGAACGTCTTTGGCCGGATGTAAAGCCGGGTGAATGTCATTTAAGACCTACCTATATTTGGCCGAGTCTAGTAGTTGTTTTACTTGTTTGGTTCGATGAGAGAGATAAGTTTTGAGACACATTTTTCTACTAAAATTTTATTGTGAAATAGAGTACGTACCTATTTCACAAACACAAACAAAAAATTTCCATAAATACTTTAAACTTTTTTTTAACAAAATCTTAGGCTCGGTCAGGCAGAAAGAGCTAATTCGGTATTATTAGTTTTTTCACAGATATTAATGAAAAGCAACGGTTTTCTGTTTTTTTTTAATCTATGCTTATAGGTATCGGGTGTTTTTTTAAGAGATTGAGAACTTAAAATGATATGCAAAACAGAAATATTGTTGGAATGATTTTTTTTTATTATAATCTGGTAGATAATTTCATGGAATTTACTTTTTCATATCCGGTGTATGTCCGCCGCGGGTTCGAGTTACATGATCCATTCGATCAGTCCAATTTTTGACTACCTTTTCCAATAAATCTGGCTGTATGGCGTCAATGCTAGCTTGAATATTGCAATAAACCGATTGTTAAGCACGCTGTATGGCAAGGTGCGCCATCTTGTTGGAACCAAATGCCGTCGATATTTAGCTGATTAATATTGGGAAACAAAAATTTAGTTAGCATGGCTCGATAGCGCTCGTCATCGACCGTAGCTGGAGCTCCTTCCTCATTTGAAAAAAAAAAAATAAGGACCGACAGCTCAGAGTTTTATGAACATTGCGAACAGGTTCATTTATTTATTTTTTTTTCAAAGTAATTTCCACAATTTGGAAGCATAGCCAAGCCCCACTGAGCGGAAATCTCAACACAGTTTGCCATTCTCAGCTGTCATAGCTATCGTTCTCACGACAGTTGGTTCTACGTTGCCCGAACGACCTGGATTTATATCCAACCAAGGGCTGTCCTTCCAGCAGCAATCCACGTACATGTATGTTTATGCTGCTATTTTTTTTCTTTCTTCACTCCATTCGGCAGCATAGGGCCTCGACAAGACTCAGTCTTGCTTTGGTTTCGTTAATCTATTTTGCATTCTGGCAGAGTAGGAGATTAGTCTGCCGCTACCTGCTATAACAACAACATATCAATAGTTCTCATGCAGCTAAAAAAACGCCCGATACATATAGTACGCACCTATCCTTATGTACATATATGCATATAAAAATAATTAGCCATACAAAACTATCTGTTAAACCTTGCCGTCCTTTACTTACATATCTGTAGACTTTTACCAAAACAACTTTAATTGAATTTCCTCTTTCTCACATCAAATTACTCGGTTTTAAAGGAATATCCAAACTAAGAATCATTCACAGTTGCAGTTTTCGAACTGATCTAAACAAAACGTTAATTAAAATTTTAATATTATTGCGAAATATCAGCTCGAGCGTCTAGATCTAAAATTTAAAAATTGCTAAATTCAATTACGTTGGTTTTTCAATAAAATTACAGATATGTATGTACAAATGTATAACGCATTCGCTTTGAAACATCCGCAAAAAAAAAAAATTAAATACATATAAGTTCAATTTTTTATAAATTTACTTCCTCGTATATTCAATTAATGCATATTATTCATAAAATACAAATTTGTGTTTAATATTATGTAACTTTTCGAATGTTATTACAAATTTTTCATAGAATATTTTGTAGTATTGTATAGAATACTGTCCTATGTATATAACATCCATATTTATTGCAATAATTAACAATTAAAACTCAAAAAGTAGTAGACAACAGCACATTCAGTAAATCCAATATATGTACTTATATATGTATGTAATACACAGGTATGTAATAGACAAACAATTTTAGTACCTAATTGCTTATGTGAATGTTTACATTTTATTTCATTTAATGAATTGCTTACAAATTTCATTAAGAAAATATTAACAGTCAAATACTGCAATACTTCACCTAATACAGACAATCGGCGCACGTAGGTCATCATAATAATCATAATAATTGGAAAAAAACATAAACGAAAAATAAAAATAAAAATAAGACTGCATACAAATATCAAAACTATACAGCAAATAATATGTGATTCCTTTACGCTATTAGATATCATTGGAATATGTCGAAGGCTTGCGTTTGCAATTGATTATTGTTGTTGCCCCCGCTTTTTGATTGTTGTGGCTGTGCCAAATTCATTGCACTAAAATTGGCAAACATTTGCGTTGCTGCAGCTGCAGCTGCCGTTGGTTGTTGTGATTGCGGTGGAATGTTTTGTGGTGTAGCGGAAAAGAAGGCGCCGCCTGGCATGCCCATTGCGGCAGTTGGGAGACCTGCGGATAATTGTGCAGCAGCGGCTGGCGCACCAAAAGTGGGACTAGTCAAAGGCGAAATGCCTCCGACACCAAATGCATTAAAACTGGATGTTTGTACCGCCAATGGCGCATTGTTGTTACTAATGTTGTTACCACTACCAATCTGTTTTGTGGGACTTTGTGTTTTCAACGCATTCATCGATAGTGCTGGCGTGTTGAGCTTGTTTGATTTGCTGTTCAATAAGTTATCTAGATCGATTTTCAGATTACCAGCCTTCAAATTATCGGACCAAGTGGCGCCGACATTTTGTGCGGCCATTGAAGGCGTACTGGTATTTGTAGCAGCGCCCGGTGTTTGTTGTTGCAGCTGCTGATTAATGTTGTTAGCGCTAATGGGTTGTAGTAAATTGTTGTTGTCGCCTGAAATTGGTGGCAGAATATTGTCTGGAAAAAAGAGGGGAAGAAATTGAAATCAGTGATTGAATGAAATTAAATTTCTACTTTTGTGATTTTCGAAAGGATAGTGAAAACAGTTGGAAACAATATCGATGTACAATATGTGGATTATAAATAAGTGTGTAAGTGTTAGTGAAAGTTGTGTTGTGTAGGAACACAAAATATTAAAAAACAAAGAACGTAAACAAGTAACGGAAAGGCAAGTATTTAAAAAATTATATTACTAAATGCATTTTATAAATCATTTGAAACTAGCAAAAAATATAAATTTAATGTTGTTGCGGAATCTTGCGAAAAATGTAAGTGAGCGTAATTATTCTTTATTATTATGCAATGAATAAAAAAAAATTGAAGATTAATTTTTGGGCTATTTCGTCCCCTTAGTATTAAAATTGCCTATACATTTTTTGATGTTTTGAGAAAATTAATTTCAAACTTTTTGTCGACAGTAGCTCTCACTCAAATCTCGTTATGTCTGTAAATATTTATTATTTTTTGACTGACGTTTTGACCCACTTTGTGGAACTAGAATTTGACAAAATTTTGACCACATATAAAATCGACGATGGAGAATACAAAAATTTAATAAAAAAATAATAGCCTATGAGCACATAGGCTATTGTTATACTAAGGGGACGATTTAAGGGCTATTGGCTCCGAGACACTGAGTGCGGAGTTAGCTCGCCAACGTAGTGTTGTTAGCTGGATTTACCGAAAGGTGCCGGCGAACCGAAACACTCAATTAAAAAAAAGGAGCTGATAAACTGGCACCAAATAGTTTAGCCATTCATATTTTAGAAACGGAGCTCTTGCGGCTCTGGAATTTGTGAAAGATTGTACCGCTTTTCCGAAGATAAATGAAAAAATGGTTTCCATTCACTTTCTTTTTTCAGCGCAATCTAGGAATAAACAAATTTCAGCCCAATAAACTGCTTATGTGTAGGCATAGCTGTGAAGGTGGCCAGTGAAATGGTAAGCGCCGATGGTGAAAACAAGTGGCGATGCTATTCTGCTGTTCTCTGCCCAACTGCTCCAAAAACGATTAAAATTTGTGAGTTTATAAAATAACTAGATACGAGTTACGATATTTTTATTATGAAAAACCTAAAATGTGAGTCTTAAATTTGAAGGAGCATAATAAAATTATAAAAATACGGATTAAGAGAATTTTTCTTTCAATAAATAAAATTTGTATGATTCAAAAAATAATAGATAAATAGTAATATTAGCATAAAACCGCGATTAGCAAAATCATCAGCGCCCTGATGACCGTCGGGTGTACGTTACCGGAACGAACCGAATTCTTACACGGTCAAGAACTGTTACAAAAACAACACAATAGCAGAATAATACTGGGATACAGCAAACTCTAGCCCAAGTTTACAGAGAAAGCATCAACAAGATAATAAATGTGGAGCAAAGGATATTTAGACTTGGTCTTGTGACTAGACAGCTGCAGTATGCAAACAGGCAAGCCATGGAGCGTAAAGGTCAAAATAAAGGGCTTGTTCGAGTTTCAATCACAACCGCAGTGTTGCATGATTTGTGCAATGCACGTTCGATGTAAAATTCTGGCAACATTATCAAAAGCATCACGTTCGAAGTGTCAAAAATTCGGCAAATGTTGCGCGCGAATACAAATAATTTGGCATCAAAAATTTTTTGTTTGCCGAACATTAGAAAAGTATCAGTTGAGCAATTGCAACAGTGTTGAAAATTGTCATCAGTGCAGCAGTATTGCCGCTTTTATTACGTGCCTCGAACAAGCCCAAAGTCTTCCATCATGCAAAATAATTTTTTTATTAAGTAAAAAAGTGCTTCAAAAACTAATTTGGATACATAATTTGTGCCGAGTACTACCTAAGAAATGGTAACAAAACAAGACCGGAGCATAATAACCTTAAAGATGTCAACCGATTTTCACTGCGAAAAAAGTAAATTTTGTGTCCTTATTAAACACTGCTTCTTTGAGCGAAAAAAACCATAACGAAAGCCATACACAAACCTGAAAATTAGTAACGGAACTCTTTACCATCAGTTAGAGTTATCAACTACTGATTTACTCAATTTCGGTGCAGTTGTATCAGAGTAACTGACGCCGAAGGTTCTGCTCAAACTTGAGGTCACCGCACCAAATCGATAAAAGTCAAAAATACATTTCGAAATTATTATAAAGGCTCCACATATTGACAAGTTGGACTACTTACTTATTTGCTTTTTAATTTAAATAATCTTTTTTTTATAAAGACAGTTCGTTCTAAAACCATATCACTCCAAGATTCATATTAATGAAAATTTGTCGAGTTTTTTTTTATTTTTAATCAGAATTAAAAAAAAACAAAAATTGGTTAAGCAGTTTTATAACCCATTAAATTTTAGTATAAAAAGTACGAAATTGAAGTCGCTCAAAATGTTCGTTGATTTTTTTATCATTTTGAAGGTGTTGTGCATTTTTTCCATATAATGAATGGATGCAGGACATTTTCTTTGTACATAGTATACAGAGAAATGGAATGGGCCATAAAACTGCGTACCCAAATTTTCTTAAAAAATTCTGATAAAAAATTTGATGAAAATCTATTGCATTTTTATAAATCCTATATAAAGTTTGAAACTTGGATTGTTATGATATTTGTTATAGAATGAACTTCATTAAAAAAAATTGATATTTAGAAATAAATGAGTGGTAAAACTTGTAATTTCGGGGGTGTCTATTATAAAATACTCGATGTTGGACGATTGGCAAATGAAGGTGCGCGAACTTAAGGGGGGACCCTCATTTATCGGGTCAAAAAAATCGATTTTTTGGAAATAATTTTAATCTATTCTACAACTATTTAAGAATATACTTTCAAAATTTCAAGTCGATATCTGTATTTTTGAAGGAGTGACAAAATTTTTAACAGGACGTGACGGGTGGCCTGATCGCCCGTATCCAAAACTTTAAACGCGTTTTTCTCGAAACATCATTTTTCGATTTTGTGTACACAATTGAGAACGCTGTATTGAACCAATCAGGCTTTACAATAGCTCATTTTAAAGATAATTAAATTGTTTTCAATGTGACATTAAGTGTTTTTTTAAAAAAAAAGATTTTCATATTTTTTTGTAATTTTAAAGTCAATTTTTATGCATGAAAAATCACTTTTAACATAAAACTGGGTAAAAAATATCAATTTCGACATTTTTTTTTTAAATCAAAATGTCACATCGAAGGTATTATCCTAAAGTTTTAAAAAAAATTTGGTTTTTTTATTTCAGAAAAAAATTCAGAGCGCTAGAATGTACACAGATAGAATGAGGTGCCATGGACGAGGTGTATATTTCCATACTTAAAATGTTTTTTTTCTTCTCCGAAAATTTTTGTAGACAGTCAAGACATTTATTAAAGTACTTTATGAATTACAAAACGTTTGAAAAAACGTGAGAAAAAAATTCCCAAAAATGATGCATTTTTCGACCGTCTAAATGAGGGTCCCCCCTTAAAGAGACCAGAGCCTTATGACATGGTTCAGTGAATTCAGTTATTTACAAATTTTTGGATAATTAAAGGGCTCTTTCATCGTTTCGACTCTGATTTGAAGCAAACATTACTGCAAGGAAATACAAAATTGTTGTAATGACCACGTTCTAGCTTTCAAATCCGCAGGTGCAAATTTAGCTCACTGTTACTATTTTGGAAATATAAAGAAAAGGCTTTTGAAAAATGATACTATTTAGACGGCAACAAATAATTCGAGACACGTTGAATGAACGGTATCAAGCTAAAATGGTGCAAGGCTACAGCGTCTCGGTGCAAGATAACAACATCTTCGCACTATTTTCACAAAACTCTCACTGTTTCGGTAGCTGAATTTTACAATTCCTTTGTATTGAGCGTCCGCAAAAAAGTCTTTGACTAAACGCTGTGTAATAGAGTGTATACCTTACAAGAAGAAAAAAAGTTGTCAGTACGCCCAAAAGGCAAACATAAAGGTTGGCAAAAAAGTCTTGCGGTATTTCCGCAAGCTTATCTTTGCAAGCGCGTAGTTCTAGTTGTATTCGTCGCATTGGTTCACGCTAGAGCTTTTTGGAAAGCTCTTTTCACGTGCTAACACGTGTTTGATTAATTGTTGTTTGCTTTTAGTCGTTCGTGAGTTATAGCGTCGCAAACATGGAGCAAAATAAAGAGAAAATACGGCATATTTTACAGTACTACTACGATAAAGGCAAAAATGCATCTCATGCTGCCAATAAAATTTGTGCAGTTTATGGACCCGATACAGTTTCCATTTCCACCGCACAACGATGGTTTCAACGTTTTCGTTCTGGTGCAGAGGTGATCGAAGATGCGCCACGGTCCGGAAGGCCTGTCGTCGAAAATTGCGATAAAATCGCTGAATTGATCGAAAGAGACCGGCATAGTAGCAGCCGTAGCATCGGCCAAGAGCTGGGCATGAGTCATCAAACCGTTATAAACCATTTGAAGAAGCTTGGATTCAAAAAGAAGCTCAATGTATGGGTGCCACACGACTTGACGCAAAAAAACATTTTTGCCCGTATGGATGCATGCGAATCGCTTCTGAATCGCAACAAAATCGACCCGTTTTTGAAGCGGATGGTGACTGGCGATGAAAAGTGGGTCACTTACGACAACGTGAAGCGCAAACGGTCGTGGTCGAAGCGGTGAAGCTGCCCAGCACTCATGCAGAAGAGGCCATCTTTGATCAACAGAGGCCGAATTGTCTTCCATCAGGACAACGCCAGGCCACACACATCTTTGGTGACGCCAGAAGATCCGGGAGCTCGGATGGGAGGTTCTTTTGCATCCACCGTATAGTCCGGATCTCGCACCAAGTTATTACCACCTATTTCTGTCCATGGCGAACGAGCTTGGTAGTCGGAAGTTGTCCACAAGAGAGTCCTGTGAAAATTGGCTCTCCGAGTTTTTTGACAATAGGGAAGCGAGCTTCTATAAGAGGGGCGTTATAAAGTTGGCATCTCGTTGGGAACTCGTCATCGAACAAAACGGCGCATATTTGACTTAGATCGCATTATTATAACCAATTTTATGAACAAAGAAAATTCAATAAAAATACCGCAAGACTTTTTTGCCAACCTTTATTTTTGCCTGTCACTTCGAAATTTTTTTTTCGACTAAAACATCGATATAGGTATAATACTTTAAAATCCAATTGTAAGTACCGAAAATATAACAAAAAATGTAAAAAAATGGTCTTAGGTTCGGACAAAAAAAAAGTTTTCTACCCAGAAAATCAGGACTTAATTCAAAATGGACGGTCTTAAGGGGATACCCAATACAAAATTATGTGCGAAAAAAATATGATCGTACCTACAAATGTACTTATAGTACGAGTATATGTGCAGAAAAGTAAACAGTTTTACAAAAGGAAAACTTTTTTTTTTTACTTTTATAGGTAAAAATAAAGTGCAAAGAAATAAAAAAGCAAAGCTTTTAAGTATTCAAAAAAGTAATCAAATAATAGGTAAAAAATTTGTGAACATTGAATGTGTGTGTGTGCAAGCATATTTGTATAAAGGCACGAAGTGTGGAAGACGAAAATAGTTAGAACGAACGATTTAAGCCTAAAAGCTGCGATAGTTGTGAGCGTTTCAGGAAATACAAGCAAGCAAAGCGTTAAACATCCAATTTACTTTTGATTTCTTTGTTTGCTTTACCTAATGCGTCCGCGGTGGTACAATGCCGGGTATGTTGAGAAATGCTTTAATTTGTAAATTTTCATTTTTGTTTTATTAGGTTGCGATTAAATCAAATAATAGTCAATAATTCGCAATGCAAATGCGTCGAACGGAAAAATCCAAAATATTTGTTAAGCGAAATTCACAAAAAAAAAAAGAAAATACAATCAAAATAAATTATTTAATATATGTATAGTATGTATATAATATATAATATGTAGTAGGTATGTAAACAGTTAGTATGTACAGTTATATTGCATAAAGTTATACTTGAGATAATTACAAAAACGATTGAACGCCGTTGTGTGGGTGAAAGTTTTTACATAAATACATTTTAATATTTCCTGATTGAAGTTGTAATTCAATTCTCTAATACAAATAATATATTTGTGTGTGTAACGTGTTATAACTAAAAATATGCACTACTTTGTACTACTGAGCATGCTTTGCTCAATTACGTAGGCAGTGCTTAGCCAAATAATTTAATGCATTATCTTTTTTTCCACGAATCGTACCAACATACCCGTTACAATATTCTCGAAAATGTCTTCAAAGCAGCAACATCTCCGGACCGTATTTTACGCATTTATCAACAGAACTTAGATACAGATAAAAAATTTACATGTACCCATTTTAGTGCGGAAGGTGTGACAAAAATTACTATTTAAACTTTTTTGCGTACTTTAAAAGTAGAAAAGCAACCGAGTTTTGCAAGAAAACCTATTTCTATGACTACAAATAACAAAAAGCCAACTTGATCGAAAAGTTCGCGGAATATATTCAGAAAATTCAAAATGCAAACATATTCCTCAAAAGTTAGCCTTCTTCTATTCGACATTCCCCGGCTCGGTATCTCAATGCTCGCTTAACTTGATGAAAAATTTGCATGCGAAAGCAACAACAAAGGTATCGAGTAAGATTCGCCGCTAGCGAGTATGGCGATAGCTCATTAGGCCGCACCGCCTTACCAGCACATGTAATTTAAGGCAGCTCTCTTCCCGCGTTGCCGGAATATGTTCATTTGCTTCATCTATTCGCCTCTTGCTAAGTCTTGGCGAAAAAAGGGACCTAATATCGCCTTGAAAGTACTCCCCATCAACTGCAACGCACTTATGTCAGCGTTTGATTTAGCTTTCGAAACATATCTGGAACTCTATTTTCGGTATAGCTATCAGAGCTGTCTTTGATTTTCCATTAGGTTAGGTTAGGTTAGCCTGGTTGGCAATAAGCCGCGCATAGACCTTTTGGTCCCTAGCGATACCAGATGGATACCGACCTCTATGAATACCTGAAGTAGACATCATGTAGGATGTCAGCGCTTTTGGCGAATCTATTAATTTTCCATTACTTCCATTCCTTTTTTGACTCGATCAAACAGAAAAAAATAGCAGGGAGCCACATCAGGTGAATTCGATGGTTGTTGAATGTTGGATGGTATTCGTTCCGTTCCGGGTCAAAAATACACAGATGATGGCACTGTGCAACGGTGCATTATCGCAACTTTGCAGCAATTCGGCGCAAACCCAAATAATTAACTATAATGTCCTGAATGGATCCATAAGGTATGTTCAAGTCCTCTGCCAGCTAACTGAGGGGTTAATTTGCTCTGCAAGGGTTAATTGATCAACTTTTCTTTCACTTTATTGATGTTTCATCAGTTTGCGATGTCGGCGGCCTGCCACTAGGGCTGTTTTCTTTAGATTATCATTATCGAAAAAGTTTCCCAATATTTCTAATGTTTTCGCATTATTGAATCCATTTTTAACGCAAAATTTAATATAAAGTGATTGGTGCCAATTCAAATCCATTTTTAAAAACTAAAAAATCGAAAACATGTGAGCATTGAAATAGCTCAATATTAAAATATTAAGGTAGGAACGAAGCAGCGGTCTTCAAAGCAAACAAAGGAGCAAATTCGAGCGGTTCAAACTCAGTGTCGGTGGATGTCCACAACTACAGAGAAAAATCGTTCATTTTGGATGACGAAGAGTTATTTTATACCAAGCGCTCTACAAATACCATGAAGCGATTTATTTTACACAAATGACGTATCTTCATCCTCTTCTGATGTCAGATATAAGCAAAAGGTTATTGCCTTATGTTGCTGTATCTGATAAATGAATTTCGCTGCGCTCCTTCAGTGTGAAATCGCAATCAATCAGACCGTCATCAAAATGATTGCTCTAGACAAAAACTTTAGAAACTGAAGGGTCTTCCAAAATTTGCGCCTAGATGTCAGTAGTGAATAATTCCTAAACGGTACATTTTTAATGCCATCTCTGACATTTTTTCAAATAGACACAATTCTAACCATGGATACTTACACGGTACAACGCGATAATATTTTTAAAACTTAATATGGAAATGGTCGCAGGAATTTCATGAATTAGTTCTTTGGACATGATGCCGATTTTTCAAGCAAAATCCTCTTTAGTGATGAAGCTCATTTCACACTGGATGGTTTTGTCAACAAACAAAATTACCACATCTGGGGGGAAGAAAACCCACGCGTAATTTCAGAAAAATCATT
The DNA here is from genome assembly GCF_027943255.1 of Anastrepha obliqua. Classification (NCBI taxonomy): domain Eukaryota; kingdom Metazoa; phylum Arthropoda; class Insecta; order Diptera; family Tephritidae; genus Anastrepha; species Anastrepha obliqua. Next base: position 98,727,013 of record NC_072892.1, on the reverse strand, counting down.
ACAACCACTAAAATGTCTTGTTTGGTGTGGTTTTTGTATTGATGGAATAATTATTATAATTGATCCGTTTTTCTTCAAAGATGAAAATGAAAGAGCTGTTACTGTTATTGGACATCGCTATAGACAACTGGTTGTAGATTTTTGTGCTGCCTGAACTTGAAGGAATAGACATAGATGGTCTTTATTTTCAAAATTTTTTGGCGTTTTTTGAAGAGTAAAGTCTATGTGAATAAGCCAACAACGATTCCAAAGCTGAAGCACAACATTCGGATCGAGATTGCTGAACCCAATGCGGTAATGTGTGAGCGGGTCTTGAAATTTTTAGTTCACATATGACAAGTCTGTAGAAGTGGTCATGGTGGACATTTATATGAAGACATTTTTTACATATAATTGTTAAAAGCCGTATTTTGAATAAAACTAGTGAAACCTGAAAGAATCTAAATTTTTATTTTTTTATTTTAAAAATTCTGGTCGAAAATTCCATTATTAAAGTTTAACGGTGAGCCAGCGCATTATCGTGCAACATGCGTAATTTTTATTTTTATAGTATTCTGGTCGAACACAAGATGAATTCGCCACCTTTCTTAACACCTAGACAGAACACAGTATTAATAATTTATCCCAATGTTGGCTACATGGTCGTCAATGATTGCTGTTGCTATTAAAGGAATAGTACATTTGATATAATTTCGAAAACCTAACCTCAAAAATAGAAAACAGGTTTTTAAAGTAAATTTCAATAATTGCAAAACGTTGTTGTTTGCATTTCAAAACAAGTGCCTTCAAATTTCGCGGACTACGTATATTTTGTTTTGTTATATTGGGACACATAACCTCAAAATTTTTTCACGTTTTTACCAATTTTACTTGCTCGATTTATTTCTTACAGATATAAAGACTGGACGTGTTTTGAAGTGCCTGCCGTTATTTTGCATTCGAAAAAAAATTATTAATATCATCTGTATATTAAATAATACATAATCATGCTTCAGCAGCCACAATATTCGCCGGACCTGGCCTTAAGCCCTTCTCCTGATGCTATGAAAAGAGTAAAAGGAAATTTGACGCGATTTAGGAGTTAGAGACCGAATCGCATCGGTAGAGCTGAAGGTCATTACAAAAAGCGCATACCAGAAGTTCTTCGAGCGTTGCAAGAATTATATCTGGATTACTTTGACATGACCCGTTCATGTTGCGAATTCATGAATAAATAACTATTTTTTAAGAAAAATAAATTCTTACAATCGACCAGATGTTCACAACGCGTCAAATCTTGGAAAATCTATATATATAAAAATGAAATGATGTTCGTTTGTACGCATTTTTTTGCGAAGATACGAGGCCAATTTTATTCGTTCTTTTTTCATATTATAGGGATCCACTAGGGGAAGGTTTTTAGCAAACAAAAATTTCTTTTAAATATTTTCTTCATATAAAAAAAAGAAAAAATCAAAATATTGTACAAAACAAAATTTGCTCGATTCTTAGATTAAAGTATGTAAGTTTCGAATCGACATTCATTTTATGTGTACAACTTTTTTTGAATTTTTCGTTATTGTATACAGAAATTTCAAATGATTCGAATGAAATTGTTTTTTTTTTTATTTCTTCCATAAAATATTACACCTGTCGTTAGACAATAAGTAATTTGATTTACAAAAAGATGGAATGAGAGTGATATTGAAGGGCCAATGCCCCCAAGCTCATTTAGAAGAAATGTATACATATTATTTAAAAACAAGTAGTTAACAAACAATGACATATACGATTAGTTGACAATTGATTACAAGGATTTTGCAAGATCTGTTGGTGTTTGACGGTTAAGCCGACTTTGGGTAGATTTTTCTTTATTTGGTAGTCTTCTCATCATAGGATTTATATGCGTTAATAGTCTATTTATGTGTCTTCTGCTAGCGCTTTGTATTGTTTCATCAATAGTATCGATGTCAAGGTCGCGATGAATATCTGCGTTAGGTATGTACCAAGGTGCATTAGTTAAGGTCCTAAGTATTTATGAAAATAATGTTTCAATTCAATTGAGCAATGCTTTCTTTGACCAATTCTATATGGAAATGAATGCGTTTGCAAACGATGTTTTCGGCTATGACCAAATGTTGGAATCGAATGAAAAAGGAAAGAAACGCGAAATGATAAAAAAAATTCTTGGAAAATTTAAAATGAATGGTGCTTCATTGGAAAAATTCAAAGGTAATAAGAACATACACAAGATAAAGTTAGAATTCGAATTTTTAGATTTATTTTGTTTATTTCCCATTTTTTCAGAAGTACACCACACAACAACTCATTCCAACTCTGATTTTGAAATCCTGTTGGAATTGGTGATCGATAATTTTGTCACTATAATGGTCAATGGAAATTTGCGTGTATCAGACCCTGCATATTATTTACCATATCAACTTTTTATGGAACATATGGACCAAATGAACACAAAAAAATAATTTAGTTTTGTTTTGATTTTTTGCAACATTTTGGTTTTCAGTTAATACAATAAAAACAATACTGTTTTTTCGTGAACACAAAATTCTAAATTTATTACGTTGTTTGTTTAGAATTTTTTTAGAAAAAAAGTAAATTTTTTGGTTTTGAGGAAATTTGTTTATTGTTGCTATTTGTGAAAGCGTAGATATTTGTAAGTATTTGACTATAATCCTAAAAGTTAATGGAATGCCACTATGACACATAGAAAACATTTTTTCAAAGGGGTGTTTTTCGAAAATTATAAAAAAAAATTGTTTTCAAAAATTTGAAAAAATAAAGGAAAATAAAAAAATTTCGAAAGCATGAAATTTTTTCAAAACCAAATTTTCCTCAAAAAGATAAAAGAAATTTCTTCGAAGAGGTGTTTTTCTAAAATTACAAAAAAAAAATTTCAAAAATTTTAAACAAATAAAATAAAATAAAACTTTTTCAAGGGTATGAAATTTTTTCAAAACAAAATTTTCTGAAAACCAAACAAAATTAAAAAAAAAAAATGGTGTTTTCAAAGCATTTCATATTCCACTATTAATAGAGAACTCATTTTTTCGAGGGGGTGTTTTTCAAAGCGGAAAAAAATCTTTTTTAACAAATCAATTTAAACTTTTACAAAAGTATGAAATTTTTTCAAGAACAAAATTTTCTCAAAAACGTTAAATTAAAAAAAAAATAGTTTTTTCAAAATATTTAATTAACCAAAAAAAATAAACCTTTTTTCAAAAACAACAGGAATGATAACATTGCCTAACAATTTCTGCACTTTTGCACAGTCTAAAGAGGCATTGATACAGCGTGTATTTCCAAACATAGTTCAACATTACAAAAACCATGATTGGCTCAGCGAAAGAGCAATTTTAGCTGGGAAAAATAAGGACGTCAATGATATAAATGCAGCTATTTTGGATCAAATACCTGGTGACATAGTTGCATATAAGTCAATGGACACTATTACTGATCAAGATGAGGTCGTAAATTATCCAACTGAATTCTTAAACTCACTCGATTTGCCAGGTCTACCACCTCATATTTTACGATTAAAAATTGGAGCACCGATTATTATGCTGCGCAATAGTAATGTGCCCCGACTTTGCAACGGTACCAGACTCGCTGTGAAGAAGCTAATGGGTAAGGTTATCGAAGCAACAATTTTGAAAGGAAAGTACAAAGGAGAGGACGTTTTGATACCCTGAATTCCACTGATTCCGGCGGATTTACCATTCGATTTCAAACGTTTGCAGTTCCCTATTCGCCTTGCCTTCGCTATGACAATTAATAAGGCGCAAGGACAGTCTCTACAAATGTGCGGTATTAATTTAGAATACCCAATTTTTTCTCATGGACAATTGTATGTAGCTTGCTCACGAGTTGGCAAACCATCGTCATTATTCACGCGAAAGATGAAAAAACCAAAAACGTTGTCTACCAAAAAGTGTTACAATAAAGTTCGAATGAAATTGTATCAAAGAATTTGCTTTGTTTCGTATTAATTTTATTCTCTTTCAGCAAATCATTGAATTTATCGTCTAGCGAAGCGGGCGAGGGTACGCTAGTATAAATATAAAAAAAAAAAACAAAAATTGAATAAAAAATAGATTTTAAAGCCATTTGTGACAGCACGAAAATTTATCGACAGATTAGCATGAAAGAGAAACCTAAATCGTTACAAGAAGCGAGAAGAATAATATGATCACAAAGGGAGAACTCCTACTATTTATAAATTGGGTCGCGCTAAGGCCCATGTAAATGTATATATCTCTTACGCCACCTTATACAACTATACCAAATTTGGTACACGCTAATCTTGCAAAGGATAATTTTTAAAATTATTAAATGGCAAAAGCCACACCCATTTCCCATATATTAAGGCGTTAAGACATCTAAAAATTGAAGTACCTCACTCATATTGGGCTTGTTATAGATGGGTGGCTATTTATAAATCCGGGTCCACACATAGCTATATATATATTCCGACAGTCAAGTTTCTCAGTATGAGAAATCGAAACTAGTGTACGTATGTGTTAACAACCTAAACCAACTTAGTATAACAAATAAAATTGTACTTTGCTGGGATCCGAGGCACTCTGGAATAAAAGGTAATGCAATTGCTGGTGAACTCGCTAGGAGGGAACCCGCAGCAGATTTTTCACGATCCAGAATCGTATTGTCAAGTGACACGCCACTATTACTTAAATTACTATCTCTCGAAAATTCACATTGGGAATTAGGCAGAGCGTAGATTCTGCCTGGAAGATGATAAACCACAGAGCATATCTTGTCTAACTCTATATATGTATACTAAGTCCTGCCATAAGTTCAAGTTCAAGTTACAAGTTAAGTTCGTTAAAGATATGAAATTATAATAATTTTTTTAATGAAGTTAGTTATTTAATCATATATAAATATTAATCAAAAAAATTTAAAATTTTCGTTCGAAATGGTCACCATTTGCTTTTGCACAAGCCTTCAAACGATTAGGCCATTCAGCTATTGCAGGACGCACGTTTTCCACGACGTCAATGTTCGAGCCAAAGATTGTTTGAGACTCCCCAAATTTCTGCGAGGTCTTCGATAGGCCATGCTCTCCAATTCTAACCTAAAACTGTAGTCCAATGCATCCAGATCTGGACTTCCAGACGGCCGATTTTCTGCAGCTATGAACCCGGGAATATTGAACCCTTGGAACAAGATTTTTTGCATCTTTAGAAGTTTTACCATAGATTTTGTCGTTTTAATTATTAAAAACTTCTTCAACAGTGAACATTTTCTCATCTGTGAAAAGAATATTTTCATGACCGCTGTCTGTCGAGTCTAATTTTCTTTAAGCTCGTTGTCAAAAGATGACCAGTTGAGTGGCAGAAGGCTGTCATATGGAGATCATCTCTAATTGGTCTTGACATGGATCTGGCCGATACATTTATTTCCCTGGACATGATTGTTTGCTTTCTAAGGGGATTTCTGCGATTTATTTCTCCAATCACGCGAGGACGTTTGAGAAAAACAATTGATCGTGCGATAAACAAACATATTAATATTAACAATATTAATTTTTTTCAGCAATCCGTAAATCTCACTTGCAATCAACCACTGCAATGCGATTTTCCTTAGCTCTCCACTCCATTCCTTAAAAGGGGAAATTTGCCACGAAACTGAGTGTAAAAAAAAGCAAAAGCAAAAATAACGGAAGTTTTTTCTGCGAATTTGTTCTCGCCGTATGCATTGTAAAATTTGTCACAGAATTTATGGCAAGGCTAAGTATATACTATACAGATGCCCAACTTTATTGTCTTAGCAAACACAAATTTCCTGTCGAATGGGGTTTCTGGCCTTCACTCTTCAAATTCTATTAATTAGCACGTTTTCTTGGTTTATCCAGTTCAATATCAATATCAATTATCATTGAAAGGGTTCGGATCATTTCTATGGGATATAAAACTTCTGTTTTGGTAGTAATAATAAATATGTGGATGCATTTTTCACAACATTTGCTGTTTGGAACATGACACCATTGAAGCCAATTAAGTTTTTAAATGAGCAATGGAATTGGTGTTCACACACATACCCAATTAAGCTAACTCAATTAACATTTGATCGCGGGAAATGTTTTCTTTTTGCTTGTGAAAATGAAGAGAAATTTTGCTTCCACTTGCTTCCACTTTTTTGTTTTCATGACGCTTCGTTTTTTTATTGAAAAATATTCACAGAGAGGCAAAGCGCATTTAGTAAAGGTGGTGGCACTAGACCAACAACAATGTTTTGTACGTTTAATTGTCACGGCCAAGTGGAAAAGGAGAAAACAAAAGATTAATTCGCCATGTTTTATTCTGTGCTGACAGCCACATGGACACAGCGAAAGAAAAAAACAAATCATTTACCAACACCACCTCTAATAGATTCGCCTTGCAGGGAGGTTGCATGGGGAACCTGAAACAATTTATGTGGAATTAAGTACTAAATGCATAATTTATTAATTATTATACAAGAATACGACAAATTGAGCTCAATTAAAACCTGAATTACCTAAATTTCATAATTGCGCAATTAGGGTGCGTGTCTGAACACAGTATTAGATGTTTTTTTGTTTAATCATTTGGTCATACTGCCAATGCCGACATGTTTAGTATACACTTTCGGTGCCACTTATTACAAACTGCTAAACGAAAACTATTTTCGACCAAAAAATATGCGTTTTATCATACGGAGTGAAGTTGTTGGGTGAACACCTAGGAATGGAATATTTTAATTACTTAATCCATATTATGGAAAAATGAAAATGTCTTTTATAGTTTTTTACATTTATTCGAATTTTATTCGTCTGATTTACTTTTGCAACTTAACTTATAAGAATAGATTGTTAACAATTGAAACCAAAATCGCTTCATTCTAATTGCTGTGTGGAATAAAGTTTGTAGCAGGTGCCCAGAATTTGATTAGCGATATCACGACACTCTTCTGACGTTTCGCCACCAAATAGGGGTGATTTGATGAAGTCCTCCAGCCATTGTTGTATTTCTGCAACACGCTCACCAAACTGTGTCAACAGCACATGCACGGGCGTAGTCACCAGCGTTGCACCAATTAGTTCGAGCGTGACCTGTCGCACACGAGCTTCGGCGCTGAAGCGCACGAACGCGCACAAGTCAAAAACCTCGTGTGCGATTGCTGGCAGGAGAGGACAATTCTGCGCGCTAAACACGAATACGGTTAGTGTATGTAGGTAGTTCACCAACAGCAATGTATCGATATCATGCGCAATGCGATCTGGCTTCACATACAGCATCTGTTGTGTGCGTGGGCCGCGTACAAGCGAAAAGAAAAATGTGCCTGCGACGGTATGGAAACGATTCGTTTTTGCCAATTTCGAGTCGACCACTTTTTGGCGTCCATGAAATCGTTTAGTTTTCTCCTTAAGACGTTGTCGCACTATACGTTGTGCTGCCAGTAACCTTGAGGAGTGTTCATTTTCAAAATGGAATTTACGCGGATGCTTTGCCGGCATTGGGATAGGCGTTTTTTCGGTGGTACTTTCTGTTTCGGGGGCGATGCCTGAAAGTTCTTTAGCAGCTGCGGCCAATATTTGAAGCATGAGAATGCGCAGATTGGCATTATAACATGAATTGTCAGTATGAAACTCCTGACATAGATATTTGGCCGAGGGTCCGGGCAGAGAAACACAAATAGCTACGCCACATTTGAATTTCGTGCGTTCGAAATCCTCAAAGTAGTACTGCATTTCGAGTGGCACGAAGAGACGCAACAGGTCGACAGCGAGGCGCTCATCCTGGTGTGGTAATTGTGTGCGTATCAGCTGTTCGGCAGTGGACATGGCAGCTTCAAACACTTCGTAATTGTCTGTTTTTGTGCTCAAAGTGTGGAGCAAATCTAGTAGAAACTTCGGACGTTTCTCAGTTGTAATTGACGTGTCGTTAGACATATCGTAAGGTTTGTATTCTTCTTCATCATCATCTGAATCTAGTTCCATTGTGGGCGCTGAGCTTTCAATACTCTGTGCAGGTTGTTTCGATGATACAGAAATGCTCGACGAAACATCTTTGGAGCTTTCAACTGCAGCAGTAGCGCCTTTGTGGGCATCTTCTGTGAAGACTTCTAACAATTTGGTCAATCTATTCATATTAAAATCTGCGTGAAGTGCATCGGACTTCTGCGGCTTCTGGTAGCTGCTAGCTATATTGTCGAGCTCCGTAATTAAACTGCCACGTGGCAACTTTAAAACATCCTCATATTCGAAACGCAAACGATTCTCCTCCTCTGTTTGTGGGTCTTCCATGAAATTGAATATTAACTCCACTACTTTCATGCCAATGTGGCGTTGCACTGTATCTGTACATTCGAGATGGAAGCGCAAAGCTTCATGGAGTTTATGTTTGCACTCATTGCTATCCAACTGAAGCGGATTGCTGCCTTTTCGATCGATGTACAATTCTTTGGCTGTTATAATAAGTAATTTGGAAATGCGCAAATGCTCCTTGTCAGTTAGCTTCTGTAAAGCACTGCGCTTAGACCACACATCGAGTAGTTGGTTGAAAAGTTGCTGCATGAGCTGCTGATTGTTCAGCGCTATATATCGAATTAAGGCACACAATGCTTGATCGGCATCTGGAGCTCGTTGAAGCGTCAATTTCTGGGTGAAACAAATGCGCCAGATGTCGGAATCGGTGACTGCATTGCCAAGTAAACGATACACATCGACATCTGGGGCAGAAACCAACATAGCCAAAGCTGCTTTATGTGCAGCATTCGCATCCAACAAATTGAAAATATTTCGTATAATTTGCCGTGCTGCTGGCAACTTGGCAAACTCATCAATAATTTTTAAGAACTCGTAAAACTTCTTATCAGCCTGATCAGAATTACAAAAATTAGTGATGATTCGGCTTAATAAACAACTACAGAATTCCAAGTTAAAGCACGAAACATCCTCACATTTCAAAACGAAGTTAAAAGCACGAAGAAAATGCAAGAGTAGGATATGCATATAATTTCTTGGCACAAATATATCTGGCAACCCAGATCCCAACTTATTAGCAACGCAATTTGGTAGTGCTATAATAATTTGTAAAAATTCTGCAACGTCAGCGTTGAACTCTTCCAAAGGTTGTACTGGCAATATTTGTACTTCCGATTTGAATTTCTGCATCAGCGCTGCTTTTTCGCGACAAATATGCAAAATTGCTAAGGGCAACAATTGCGTGTCATTCAAGAGCTGAGTTAGAACAGCAACTGTGGTGGTGCACACGTCGCCAGATGTGTTCACTAAATGTTTGTTGAGCGCGTGGAATGTTTCATATATGAAGGCGAAATTGTAGTCATTTTTCAATAGATTCAAAACTTGGACATCACCGTCTGTTGGTTCAACGCTGGGCCATTCGCCGTTGAATAGTTTCGTTAAACTTGCCAAGACTTCTGCAAACTCATACGCGGCGATCTGTGACCAGTCCATGGCATCCTTGTCCAGTCCAACCAGTTTCTCCGCTGTACAATATCCGGGTAATACACCAATATCGTATAAGTGCTCAATTGTTTTTGTAATATTTGCTGCATCTGTTGCGCATGCTACTTTCGGTATGGAGCGCAAAGTGGAAATTGCCTGTTTTAATGCATTTCTAATATTGGCGGGTATCGGTTGAACTGTGTGCGTATCTTCATTGCCGTCCTCGGCTGAAATGGAGAAGAACGTGTGCATCCAATTGGAAATTGTCTCCGCAAAATTGCAAAAGGTATGTACGAGTAGATACAAAACGTATGCGATTTTCTTTTTACTTTACATTTCTACTATTCTCAATATTGTATTTTCAGTTGATCAAGAGTTGAATTACAATACATTACTTTACATTTTCAACTTGAGAATCTAAGATGTTTAGCATATCAATTGTCATGCACGTACAACTTTTTAAAAATATCTTAGAAAAATATTTAAATTTCTCCACTTATTCAGCAATACTTATATGTGCGCTTACACTACATATTACGAAAATGTAAATCGACACTTACCCATTGGCATGCTTTGATGAATGGACAAGTCACCCAGGCCAGCCAAAAGATCGGTGGCTCTAAACAAATCAAACGATTCGTTAGTTGGAGCTGCCGTCGTTAGCAAATTGTTATCTATTCCGCTTAGACTGTTTGAAGTTGCACTTCCTTGGAATGCTGAAAAGTCCGCAAATTCATCGGTGGAGGCTGCCGCAATATTCGCCGAAGGCGGTTCCGGCACGGCACCACTACCAAAGGCCGAGGAGAAATCACCAAACTCCTGTGATTGCTTTGCTTCTATTGCACGCGGATTAAAGTCGTCGAAATCGTCGGCCGCAAGAGCAGCACTAGTCAAAGTTTTATCATTTGGCGCCGCGCACGTTTTGAAGATATCATCAATTAAGGTATTGTTATTATTGTTGCTATTGCTTTGTTGTTGTACACTTGAAAGGTTGTTATTAAGAACTGATGCCCCACTGCCCACGCCACTGCCACCAATCAAATCATCTCCACCACCGATTGGTGTATCCCGATGCGTAGGCGAATGAATACCAGCTGCAGAAGGCGACATCTTACCAAAGTTTGCTGCAGCTCCCATGTCGATTTTTTTGGAACCAACAGGCGGCTTCGCCGCTGTTTGCTTTGTGATGCTAGATGCAGTGCTGCTTGACGCAGATTTGGGACGTATATTCATGCTAATGGAATTCGGCTTAGCGTCAGTGCCGATTTCAGCGGGACTCGATCGATCATTATAGCGATACGCTCTCCTGTAAAATATCAGAAATTATTAATCAAGGCAAGTACACTTTACTCGCTCCACTGCTTACCGCGGACTGGGAGAATCACTATCAGAGTACTCCCGTTCGCCTTCGTACTGTGCATCCTCGTCTTCGTAGCGATCACCACCACGCGCGTCTGAGTCTAAAACGACAAATAGAAAAGTAAGAGTCGCGTATTTAACTGCCTGTCATTTCATTTCTATGAATGATTTACTAACACCAATTGTCGCCGAAATCGCTACGCTGCGCACGCCAATCATTATAACCGCTGCTTTGTGCGCTTATGCTGCGCATACCCATTGCATCGCTGCTCATGCCGATGTACTTATCTTTATTCTTTTTTGCCTTTTTCCGTTCCTCGCGTAGTCGATCGTCGTCCTGTATAAAGTCTATTAATTCTCTAACCTGTAATTGAGTAATGAAGTAAAGACATTTGAGAACAACAAGCAATGACATTTGATACATTACCTTATGTCTAACGTTAATACCCTGATCCTTGCCACCTTCATCGGTGAATGTGTAGTTTTCCAGCGACCGTAGGTCATAAATGTGTTCGCGAGAGGACGTCACTACACGCTCGGAACCATTACGTACCAAATAATTCAATAACAGTAAGCTCTGTTTGGGGCGAAACGTTTGCCAATAAATTAAATTTGAGCGCAAATATGCTACGCCATACCTTATAGGTTCGTCGCCAATTCGATTTATTGTCTTGTAACATGCGCTTCCACAACATCGACATCACTTCGGGAAAGCTCTCATATGAGAAAGTTGAATGCGCTAATTCCTGCATTAAAGGCCCGGTGGGTCCCCACGGATCATCATTTGTTGCTTCTCGTACTTTTCCTTCGATTTCCGTATAATTCATAACGACATTGGTGCTGTGAGAAGAGAGATTTTCGTTTGCAATATGAATGATTTTTATATAATATATTTATACAAGTAGTATGTTATTATGTATATTTACTTCCATAAGAGTGTACACATGATAAATTAAATAACGTAATTTTTTCTCGAATTCAGAGATTAACTGAGCTTCGTAATTTGTTCACTTTGCTAGCAGTTTTGCCACATCGTTAATAGTTAAAAATAAATTATGGCATTTCGAGATCGAAATTTCGCAAAAACATCATTAAATACGTACTAACTTCAAAATTTGAAAATACTATTTTGTAACTCTTAGTGCACTCTATTTAAAAAATATAATTGTTTTTCGTTATAAATAAAAATAGAAGTCAAGTAGTTAGTTTGACCGAAAAGTGAAGTTAGCAGTTTTAACACGGCGGCAATTAAATGCTTTCTTAACATTATTAAATCTTTTTATTTAACAAATTCAACAAACGCATCAAGTTGCCACTTTTTTCTCCTGGCTATTTTTTACATTCGTGATGGCAAAATGTTGAGAACATGAATTGGGCGTTTAAGTAGACTTTCCTTCACCACAATGCAGGACTCTAAGAACTTTTGCCAGATAAAAGGAAATTGGGAAATTTAAAAAACTGTATACCAGCTTCCTTACACAGGTATCTCGTATTTTCTCAGCTTGCAGATGCGAAATTTTTTTCTTTTTATTATTTTTTAGACCAATTGGGTCTTTCTAAAGGCTCAATAGCGCGAGTTAATGAATATCTTTATTCTACTATAATACTCGTATATATCAGTTTGGGCGAAGCTAAATAACTTGAACTTGAATGCATAAACACCGAAGGCATATTAAGTAGCGAGGAAACGTGGGAGATCATCAGTGGTTTCACGGAAAGCATTCTCCGTATAAAAAAGCGGAACCTGGACGCAGGCACATAGGTAATGTGGATGATGGAACACCACTCTGGGCGAACCTCTCATGCGCAAAAATAAAAAAAACAAGAGACTTTTATACATACCTATATCGCCTCATTTAAATATGCAGGAGTGCACAACATCGATCAAATTTGAACCAGTTGTAAACAGTTTCGGTTATGAAATAAACTCATATTTCAGGGTTCAGATCATATTAGCTTCATCTTTGGTAAAATTTATTTTGTACTGAGACAGTTATGGCGCACAGCGGAGAATTGCATTTTATAGATATTTTGCGCCTTTTCAACACTACGTGTGATGAACTGGAATTTGATATTTTATAGAAATGTTTGGTATTTTTTTAGAGTAAGCCTACATATAACGTTTCCACTTACGAACTTCATTTGTGCTTTTCTCAGTAAGTTGAAAAATTCATCTCGCCCAAAAGCTAGAATTAACTCGTAAAAATTTTTGTGCCATGATTTATTACGATTTTCGACGTGGACAACATACTTCGACTATTGGCGTTGAGGCACCACACTGTGAAACGCTGGTACAACGAGTTTCAACGTCACCGGCGAACCAGCGCAGGATTAATTTCGTGGAAGTCGTCCAAAACGGTTTTTCTGTCAGAAACAATCGATGCTGTGCGTCAATGGATAACGTATTGCGAGATAGAGGCTTTCTTGGGCATTAGGGGGAATAACACTATTGAATGTTTGTTGCATTCATATTTGCTCATCAAGAAGACTTGTTCTCGTTGGATATCGCATAACTTGACAATTGCACGAAAAAAGATATTTACCCACGGTGGTTGAAAACACATCTATGACATCGTAACGTTTGACGAATCTTAGACAGTATGGATGTACCTGATTGGAACCTAACGAGGTCAACGATTTCCAACGCTCGAAGTTGAATCCTTTAAACAGCTCGTTTGGAGGTGTCCTCTTTTGAGTGGGAAAAGTGCTTTGAAAATTGGTTCAAGCGATTGCAGAAGTGCATTGACTTCTAAAGAAAATATTTTGAACAACAATAAAGCTTTTTTCATTATTATTTTATTGTGCTCTCATTATTTGACTCAAAATATAAATTGTTACCCTCGTAAAGCCTAAAATATGGGTGCGGTGTTATAAAGCCATAGAAAGTAACGCCATATGGCTTCAGTTCAATTCATATTTAGAAATAATATTTAGGGTATGGTCTTATTTCCAACTATGAAAGGGAAATAAGGCCATTATGGGGTTATTGTAAAGGGTTTTTCAGTAAGAGCGCTTCAACTTTTGAACTTTTTTGAATAAAACACAAACGGTTTGACTTTTTTAACTAATTTTTTTTTTATTATCGAGTTTGAACATATACATTTAAGTATGAAATTTGATTTCTTTTGCATGACCACCGCGTGCACGTTTTACGAAGTCCAATCGTTGAACCCAATTTTCGACCACTCTTTTGCATAAATCGGCCGAAATTCCAGCAATTTCGCGTTCAACATTGGTTCTGAGCTCACAAATCGTCGCCGCCTTGTTACTGTAGGCCAATGACTTCACATAACCCCAAAACGGGACGGCTTGTTAAATGGACCGTAAAATGGCCGTAATGCTCTTAAAGTAGCAGCAACAGAACGATTATTTTCATAAAAAATTTGCACGATTTGCAATCGTTGTTCAAGTGTGTAGCGTTCCATGATGAAATGTATACTAATGAAGTTTACAAATGACAAGCGAAAAATAAAAAATATTGCGTCGTTCGCCCTCCCTATCGGAAAGAAGTTGAAGCGGACTTATTGAATAACCCTATACTTTTTTTAGTAACTCTTGCCGTCTTGTTTTAATTTATAATAATTAATAACTTAAAATGAAACAAAAAGTATTAATTTGACAACAATTTTAACAAACGCAAAGTTTATAAATTTTTAGTTAAGAATATATCAACATCAATTAGGAATATATCAAAATCTTTTGGGCCAAATTGGGCACAATACTTGCATACCTATTCATCTTCTTCGCGTGATTTTTTAGTTGAAATTTTCAATAATTATGAAAATATTATTTTATCGCAAAATGTATATATGTATGTATTAAAAAACAAAGCGGCGCAGGCAAAAATTTGAAGATTTGGAAATCAATCTTTTAAAAACCACAAAAGTTCTATCGAACCTCACTTTTTAACTCAATGAAAAAAATGCAGAATAGTGGTACTTCATTTCTGAAAAAGTAAAAAGTTGGTGTGGTGAACGACCATATCAATCAATCAATATGTATAAGTGCAATAGATATATTCTCTATATTTGTGTGCAATAATTTTTAAATTAGGTCCACGCACATGGACATTATATGCAAACCTTTCGTGGTAGTAATAGAAAGCCATCCCAAAACTTGTATGTGAATGCAAAATTTACGTATGGCGTATTTCTCTTCGGCTATGGAAATAAAGCCATATGGCATTATTTCTCCTATGGCTTTATTGTACTGCGCCTAAAATAATATGTGCTTAAAAGATAATAGTCTTATGCACAGCTATTAACATGAATAGATAAATAAAATAAAATTTAATTTGTCGATAAAATTCTCTCAAAGGCAATTTAAGGCGAATTCATAAAAGGTGACTTTGATAGAGTAACAGCAACATTGCATTTTTTTCGAAGTTTGATTGTTTAAACTTCAATGAGAATGTAAACAAACAAATAAAGCAATAACAAAGAAGCTTTGCAGTTTAACATTCGAACTAGCAAATAGCAAAAAAAAATCAGCAGATATAACGAAGTAATTTCGTATGGATTCACCTGAGTGAATGTGAATGAAGTTGTTGTAGTACCAAAAAAATGGCTAATACGGCTATTAATGTAATTAAGTGGAACTACTTTTCTTTTTTGTATTGTGCATGTACAAGGTGACGTAAAATTAATCACCCTATGCGAAGATTTATAATTTTTGCAAATGTCGCTATATCGTGAACTAGACAGCTGCAGTATACAAACAGACAAGCAATGGAGCCTGTAAAGGTCAAACAAAACAAAATTGTGCATATAATATTAGGTGATAAAATACTTGGCATTTGCTTACTATATCACACATTATAGCTGTTTCCTCTCGAAATCTTGATTTTCAGTTAGTATCCTGACCTGATCTTAAACAATGCAGGGGGGAATATCGTTAAAATTTGTTTCCAAAGTGAATGCTGACACCAAGCCTACTGTACGAAAGTTTGTGTAAAAATTTCGTGGGACCAAAATAAATTACGTACCGATGAAAATGTAGCTGCTGGGATCCCAGACTATGCAATTAAATCCAAGATAAGTCCAGATTAACACTCTCGTACATATGATTAAAACAATAATTAATAGCGAAATTGGTTCACCGATTATGGTACAAAAATTTTAAGAAAACGAATATATCCCGGTAACCAAGCCGATAAAGAATATCGTAATCCAAGCCAACTCCATCATTCATCCATATGTCAAAACCATCGCGTCGTAGCGTAAGTGTTTTCTGGGGACATACAGTTATTTTAAACGTCTTAAAACATTGAAGCAAAACTCCACCAAATAGGCACCTGCGATCATCTTTGGAACGTAAATCCCTAATTATGTGACTGGTCATAAAGAATCAAATGTTACTATGCCAAATTCCACATTCAAGCAGCTTCCAAACTTCAAGAAAGAAGCGACCTTAAAGTAATCGATCAGACTATGGGAGTGTTCCAGCCTCAGTAATTGCGCCAGTCTTACTTTTTATGACATAGCCTCACGTTCTATACGAAAATTCCAGCAACATTGGCAATATCACGCGCACGATCAACAATATACGTTATTACTCACCCCAATATCAAATCATCAGCAAAAAAAATGCAAATCAAACACGTACTGAATTTGGTCTGAATTGAACTTTATATAACGGAGGACATTTTAGTAAAATTTAATTTGCGCTGGTCGTTAATTTTTGAGATCAAACAAACTCATAGACAATGAAAGTTATAGCACATAAAAGTTGGGCGTGGTTCTTACCCGATCTCAATAATTGTTCGATCTAAAAGAATTGCAGAGCAACACGCGCACCACAAGCGAGCTTTAATAAGCCGTTAATATTTATTATACGCAATATATTCAATAAAATGTGTAATCACTAGTCTTACAGTGAGTCAAAAAAGTATTGGTACACTCGAAAGATCAAAGTTCTTACTGCTATAACTTTTCTTCTAATGAAAGTATAAAAAATAGAAAACGGTATTTTCTGAATGTATTTATTTATTACGTATCTGAACAAAAAAAAAATAATTTCGACTTAGGTTTCCAAGCTCAACCTTTAAAGGTAAAATAAGGCACAAATTCACATCAAACAAGCATTGGCACATTCTTTATGTTAGCTTATGCTTTTGGCGTCGTAACGGTAAATTCCCGTTATTTTCACTCTTGCTTTTTACTTATTCGTATGTTTTAGGAATTGCATACGGTCGCAATCACTTTTGATCGCGACTTCAACGGACATATACCAAAATAGGCCGTGGTGCTGAAATTTCCCTAGAACTACGTCAATTATCGATAAAACTGTATTTAGAAAAAAAAAATCCTCTCGCAAAATTGGCAAACTTATCGATAAATCAAAATCCAAAAACTTCGGTTGTCAAATTGTGCGAGACTCTGCAAATAAAGAGCTTCAAGAGAATAACCTGCTTAAAACAGTTAAACACGGTGGAGGAAATGTGATTGTTTGAGGGTGTTTCGCGGCATCTGGTGTCGGAAAGCTCGTGTTCATAGATAAGACAATGGATAAGCATGGATATCGCGACATTCTTAAAGAAAATTTAAATTCAAGTGTCGAAAAATGGTCCTTAATGGGACAATTTGGCAATTTCAACAAGATAATGACCCAAAACATTCGTCTTTTCTTGTACAGGAGTGGTTGATATACCATTGCAAACAGCTTAACACATCACCTCCAATCGCCGGACTTAAATCCTATTGAGCATGTGGGGCATCTTCTGGAACGGATGATACGATCTCACCACATAACGTCAAAGGATTCTCTAAAAGAAATCCTGTAAATAGTATAAAGAGACATTTGCAGGCCGTTATTCAGTTTAAAGGAGGACCCACAAAGTATTAGCGAGTGTGCCAATACTTTTTTGACTCACTGTACATTCATACTTTGTGTTAATTTCTGCGCAAGCTGAGGAGGTAATCGGCTCCAAATTAGCCAATTTGCCTTAATAACTGTTTGGCCGTCCATATTTGTTTTCCTTTGAGTTTTTGCTTAACCAAACATTTTAATAGGGTTGGCTTCAGGCGACTGTGAAGGCCAATCAAACATTTCAATCCCTGTTTCCACTCTACACACTTTCGGCATCGATGCGTGAGATCTTTGTCTTCTTGTAAAATCCAAGGTTCGCTAGTTATTCCAAACATTTTCGCTGCTGATGGTAATAATGCGTTTTGCCACATTTTATTCATCAAAGCTGCATTCAAATTGGTGGTAAGTACAAATAAAAGCCAAATCTTTTTACGGAGAAGCAGCCTAACAGTTTGTTGAAGTTATCGAGCAGTGCACTATGGCCGACGTATGAAACTATTCGTCCAAAAGGATGATAAATGAATCATAATGAAAGCAGCGGTTTTTTAATGTGGTCCGGAATTCGAGGTCTTCTGCACGTAAACGTCTTCGAATCGTGCCCTTGGAAGCATAAACGGTACTTTTCCTTACAACTGCTTCAGCTTTACGCAACCATAAGTTTGGTGATTTTTCTGATCTTGCTTCGGAGGTATTTGGAGTATTTTTTTGGGACTCGTCCGGCGAAACCGTCAATGTTTTTAACTTCGGTATACTGTTGCACCTATTTATTTATGAATGTCTTCAACTTCTTCAAATATTTTGCTGCAGATGCATGTGACATTTTTGAACCTTTAGGAGTTGTACATCAGAACACTGCTTCAAATCGTTTCTCATACGCGGGACTCTTTTTGTAAAAACAGCATACGCTTTCTAAATTTTTTACAAAACTAACAAATTGCGCAACGCGTATTATGAAAAGGATAAGCCTACTTAGCAGCATTTACATTTTTTTTAACGGAACTCTAAGCTTAAATTTTGCCAGTCACGCTTTTATTAGACACACTGTATATTAATTTTTGCTCGAGTTATTGTACAGACAGATGTAGCTAAATAGACTACTCTCTCTATTCCGTTATATTCACAAAATTAAAATACCCCATGCAAACTATAATTCACTGCACAATTTAGAAGTTAGTAAACTTAGTGATATCGTCGAGAACGAAGTCGGGTCTTTGGGGCAAAGTATTTTAAATTATGAAAATTTATGCTCCATATCTTTCCCCTAGAAAGGACTAGCCAATTCCCATAGTCCCATCGGTTCAACATTGCTAGAACGACATTGACTTAGTATATCCGGAGATAGTCTTCTCCAGAATATTTATGGGGAATGTTTTTGCTGTAGCAACAACAACCAAATGAATTTATAAATCTGACAAAAAACATTAATAAAACCAACGAAATTCTATCGGCTCAAAAGATTGAAATAAAAAAAGATTATTCGTTGAAAAGCTCTTTCGAGATAACAAGGCCAAATTATCGTATTAGCAGATAATTTTATTTGCTATTTTTGATAAATGTATATGAGCAATAAAAAATACGAAACGTTCAGAATATTTCTTATCAAGCACCACCCAAGAAAAGAAAACAGTATTTGTTACTCTCTTGCTACTCAATTTCTTTCGTGTCAATACAATAAATATGCAAATACAATACTAAGTTGCTTTTAATGTTTTGGTGAAGGTTTTGGTATTCTGGAGTATTCCTAAATTATTAACCTAATTGAGGAACAAAATTAAAATTTCTAAATATTATTGACTAAAGTGGTCGCATTAAATTCGTCCCACATTCGATGTGGACTACAAACGTGAAACATGAAATGATAAATAAAGTGTTTCTAATGGCATTCGTCTATCAGCGAGTAATGCCATATCTGGAAATGTACTATATTTCTGTTATCAAAAGTCTTCTTATAAACTTTTAATCAATTATTTATTATTATCCAAATATTTACCACAGGTTCAGCGCACTAGACAGGGCTAGTTCACGGTGGCGCCCGAGGTATTCCAGTAGGTAGAACCGTAGAAGGCACGTAGTGGAAGAAGCTGCAAACCTACCAAAATACTGCCAACAGGACAGCCACGGGATACCCTCTAGTGTCATCCTTGCAACATCTTTACATCGAGGCTAATATACTCCCAACTTACCAACTTTTTAAATTCTTATAACGCCATTTGGGTCCCTGGAGTCTAACCACCAGCCATCGCAGATGAAGAGCTTCCGCTTCCTCGTGAGACCCACGCCATTGGGCTATAATTTCGTTCAGGATATTGCAGCAGGTTAAACTCCTATCTATCCAGAATCGACAGCAACACAACAACATATGTTCGGCAAGTGAAGGTACTACGCACGACACTAACCACCTATTCACGTGCCTCATTAAACCCAATCACTTTCTACCTCCCCTCAATGATAAATGTTTAGGATTGTTAGGTTTAAAAATGTTTCTCTGTTTTTACTATACCATTACAAATAACAGTTAGCTATAATTGCACAGGTTACGTAAACACCTTTTATCTCGTTTACTTGAATTTATACCTACATATTTTCATTGTTTTTTCCTTATAAACTCATAACGATTTGTTTGTTTAACACAACTTGTGAAAGCTTTTTGCAATTTATACAAAAAATACAATAGCGTTTTATTCTAGACATATAATTCTGTACTTATATATATATATATATATATATATATATATATTTAGTGTTATGGAATCGCTTATTGGAGTGAATACAAGTAATAAAAATTTAGTTAAACTTAAAAGCAGGTGAAAGCAAAAACTACTATGCACAAATGAAAATCTACTGTAATGACAAACATTCGGTTGTGTTTTACTTGTTTACTTTCAGCTACTAAATACGATCTGTGTTAATTTTATGATCAACTGCAATTCACAATATATGCTAATTAAATGAAACAGCTTGTGAAAAACCAAAGTATGTACCCGAAAATTTACCCAGGCGGTGTACAGTAAGCCGCCAAGGAATTGGATACTTAGAGTAACTGAATGCAAAAATTGTGTTTTGCCGCATTGCGCTGCGCTTAGAGCTCTGTTAGCAAAGACTTAAGGTTAAATTAGAGGTGTCATACCGGTGGTGTCCATAACCATAACCGGTGCCTTAACCATAATAATAATATTTACATATGTAGTAATTCAATCCTTAGATTTCGAAAGTGCAGAAACTAAAGAAAAGATGCTCACATGAGCATTCTATGACAGAGGGAGGAAATTGAAGCGCGGTTCTACGTAACCGGAACGACCCGGATTTATATCCGGCCAAGGACTGTCACTTCAGCAGCATTCCTCGCATATGCACGGGGAATGTTTATGCTGCTACAACAACAACATGACGTGTCCATTCTATTAATAGGGATTGGTTTGTCATACAAACACGGGCAGCTTCACACCAAGTAAAAGCTAAAAAAAGTTCGAAATAAATAAAGACCGTGAACATAAAAAGAAGCTAAAATCGCAAATTAAAACTCACCGAAATAAAGTGAAGAGTACGCGAAAAATAAAATCACAATGAATTCAACTAGTCGACAATCAGCTCTTCATGGCTATGGCGAAAAACAAAAATTCAGTTGACACCTAAGCTTACGTTTATGGTTATGGCATTATGGTATGGAATGACTAATCAAAAGCGGTGTTGCCCATAAAGTTGGTTGTAACATATTTCTACATAACGTAGATCCATCTAACATACCAGCAACACGTATTTCTAGTTGGCCTAAACTCAACTTAATTTAGAAAACAAAGAAAGTTCTAGGTTTTAGATTCCTAAGTTATCTATTTTACGTAAATTGAGAGCCGTTAGAGAATCACGCTGCCATATGATTTTTCTTTACATGAAATGCAAATGTAGAAACGGATATTTTGTACAAAGGTAAAACATATATGTAGAAACGCGTCAAAGTGAAAATAAAATTAAAGCAAATAAACAAGCAAAACAAATATTCTAAACATGGAATATATCGCTGTTGAAATTGTGATGATGTGATGAGTAACAATTTCTAAGTTTCTACGAAAACTAAATTAAATCTAAGTCTTGGGTACCAGAGGTTTTAATAATAAAAGCTCAGTCAGTCTAGACTTAATTCACGTAACTTAACTTAATATTTTGCCAGCCTGTTATATGGAAGGCTGTGCTAGGGGTTAATTGAAAATTAACTTACATTGAGAAACTTAGGAACCTATAGGTTTTTAGATTCTTAAGTTTTGGCCTTACGAAAATCTTCGATTTTATAATTCCTAAAAATAAATGTATGTAGAAATGATATTCGAAAAGAATGTATTTTATGCGACATTGGAGAAGGTGAACTGTCAAACAGATGTAATAGAAGATATAAAAAAAAACTCATTGACGTTTAGGGCCAATTTCGTCGCCAAATTCTTAAGTTAATTTAATTAATAATTAATTTAACTTCTTTGGCAAGTTTTGCTAACAGTATACCGCTTAAATGAATTAAACAAAAAAAGTACTATAAGCTTAAAACTTGTTTAGCATTTCTAATATTTTGACAGGATACTGTCAACGTTTTTATACGTCTTTAAGATAACTTGTGAGTGTTTGTATAGCATATCGGCGTACATTTATCAGAATAGTTGACATGATTTTCAAATTTTCAGAATTGCCCATATGATGTTTCTATACATTTAAAAGCGAAGCTATAGATATTATAATATATTTTAAATAAAAGGCAAAACATTAAAATATTAAAAATGGGAGAGACTGCAGTGAGCTGAAAAGTATCCGAAACAATTGAAAATCACTTAAAAGTGAGGGAAGTAATGATAGAAAGACATTGGTACAACGTTGGAAACTGATATGGCGTGCATTATATAAAATATACCGGCTATGCATATGTAACTGCTCTTGTTATTTCATATTCGATCGTGCAATTCGTTTATTTCCAATCTGGACCTTTTTAGTATTATTATTTCGAATTAGAAAGAAGAATTCCGACATACATAGCATGCAGCTTCAAATTCAAAATTTTTGTAAGAAAAGCAATTTAAATATTTTTACTTTTATAATTTTCTACTGGGTATTTAAATATGATTTTAAATAGTACGAGTAGTAATAGTATCTTATAAAAAATTTATCATGCAGTATTCCCAAAATTTGTGTCAAAAAAGAAGTCAGACATCTGGCATTATTAGGTTTGTTTGGCATTTTAAAACGGGGAATCCCACAATTAATTTTCTCTCGGTAGAGCAGTGCAAAGAAAGAACCAAACGTAATAAATTAAAATAAAATTTCAGTCGTGTTGTATTAAATAATAGCCCAAATTATAAACATGGATAGACAGTGTGGACAAAACGCAATTGAAGTCAGAAATTTAATTATTAGTCATCATGAAAAGTGTAAAATCGTTCAGGGAAATCGCAGAAAAAGTGGATAGACCCCGATCTACCGTATACGACGTGATAAAAAACCGTTTTCGGATGCAGATGATCGGTGGTTAGTACAATGAATTAAGAAAAATCCACATTTGAGCACTCCTAAGCTCGTAACAGAAGTCGCCCAACACCTTAATATTCACTACAACCCCGAGATTATACATATAGTGTTGCGGAAAAATAATTATAATGCAAATGTTGCACGAAAAAAACCTTTCATCAACAAAATTAACCGACTCAAGAGAATAAAATTCGCAAAGCGTCATGGGGATAAGGATTTCGAGTTCTGGAAGCACGTTTTATTTGCTGAAAGCAAGTTTAACATATTTAGGTCAGAAAACTAACTGAAAAGCTTGTTATTAGAAACAAGAAAGACCAAAAAGATGCTATTAAAGAAGAGTGGGGGAAAATTGGTCCTTTAACATGCAGAAGCTGGTCGAATCCATGCCCAGAAGACTGAATGCTGCCGACTAAATATGAATTAGATTGTTTTATCTTAAATATTATTTGCCTAACTCTACTTTATATAAATGTCCGAGTTCTTTTTTGTCATGTATTTTGCTTAGCTTTTGTTGTTTGTATTTTCAATGCATGAATGAGTAGAATTTTTTATGTTGTTTATAGTTTTGAAAAATACGATTATTTAAAACCATATTACCTGGGTGTCCGAGTCCTTTATTAAGCTACTGTATATCAAGATAAATTATGTGATTAAAAAATCGACCGATTACGGCGAACACCATTTCCTTAGTAGTAGTGGCGCCCGGCAATGACATCGATGGCTTCTGTTCCAAAGTGAACGACTTTCTCACAGGACTTTTTTGATTCTTCACTAAAAATGACTTAATTTCGGTCACTAAATCCACGGTGACTCTTTGCACCACGTGCACGAAGGAGACCAAACTGCAACTAAAAGTTAAGGTCGATGACACTTCAATACCGACTGTAAACAGCCCTAAGTTGCTAGGTGTTACCTTTGAAAATTTTCCCTCTTTCTCAGGGAATGAAAAAGTAATTATCGAAAATTACAAAAAGGCCCTCAAATCGTTAGCAGAAGACAGAGATATGTTACTGGTGATATATAAGGCGATTGGCCGGCAGGTTCTGAATATACAACGCCAATCTGGTCGCCAGGTACTAGTGACTCTAATGGATCAAGCTTTACAGACGAGATCTAGGACTTTACACAAAACCAACTGGACCCATTAGTATACGGACAGGTCGTAGCTGGAATGATTAGTATATAGACAGACCTTAGCCGGAATTCATCAGTAGTCTCTTACCAATATTTTAAACACACGCTTTCCCAATACCGCACCGGAGTGCAAACGCAAGTTTATCGCAAAAAAAAGTTAGAGCTACCTCGTAAGACCTTGGCATCTTGACCCAATTTCATTCTGGATATTGCAGCATTTTAAACTTCTACCTGTCCACAATCGAACCTGACATGCTCAGGATATGCTCGACACGTGAAGGTACGCGCATGATATTAACCACCTATTTACGTGCCCCATTAAACCCACTCACCTAACATCCCTAGCCCTTTGGATTTATACACCGACGAAACAGTATGTTCCTTGGGCCTACCGTTATATGAGATTGACAGCGTTGACCGGTGACTTTACCATGCCCGGCAGGGCTTTCTAAACTGCTACAAAAACAGCAGTTGTGGTCAGCTCTATATACTTATCTAAAAAAAGGGACACTATTTTATGATTATTACACCATTGAGCTAATTGTGTGATATATTGAATATGGATAAGTATTATTTTACGGAGAAGTAGGAGTGTAATCACCTACAATATTCACAAAGCCATGATCACAATATTTTTATCTATTAAAGATTTTTAAACTTTATCTTTTAAATGAAAGCAACATTTTAAAATAAAAATATTAAGCAACAATTCATCGAAATTCCTATTATTGTAACAGTATCTATTGTACTCCATCTACAAAACAAATAATACGTTGGAAATAAAGGTGGCATGTTTAAATAAACATTGTCATATTATTGGCATTAGAAATGCACACACGGTTTTATGCGGTAAGAAAGGCAATCATACATGTGCTATGTACGTAGGCACAAATGTACATATACATACATACCATATATCATGTAATTCCACAGAACAGGTGGCGGTTGTGTTTTCGAAGCAAATAATTATACTCCACTCATTAAAACAATGTCAAGAGGATGTACTAGTGCAAGGTACCAAATAGAAATAGGTATGGAAACGTAAAATAGAAACAGAAAGCATTTTACTCAATGGTTCATTACGTGAAAACAAGCAAGAAAGCTTGAGAAAAAATGCCAAATCACATATAATACAAACTAAAAGAAATGAAATTCCAACTTGTAAACGAGTACCCAAAAAGCTTTTAACGTATTAGACACTCCTGAAAACTACCTGGACCTCTGATTGATACTCCTAACCGGATCGAATATACCAACCAAGTACAAATGTACTTGTAATACGTATACATGCGTTGCGGGAAGAGTTGGTCTATATTGCGGGGGAGGGCTGACTAATGTAACGAGAAAGTGACAGTCTTTACCATTTTATGGATAGGTGTGATCTAGATATTTTGGACTAATTTGATTTTACAGCACTTAACGCGTATAGATATGTAAGACATATACATACTTAACCAATTTGAATGTACGAGACAACTTGGCCAACATATTTAATTACATAGTTTATAAATGTGCGAGTGCTTTTTTGATTGATTTTATACACTTACACTTTATCAGCCAATTCGCGCACCTTCCACATGCTTATGAATTTATCAACCATTTTGCTTTACTATTTTCTAGTTGTGCGGACTGGTAGCTTGCAGTTTCGAGATTTCTTCACTATCTTAGCTCGTTACCGACTTCGTCGTCCACTATTGCAAAATTCCTTGATATTGTATGTCCGCACCCGTTCAACTCACTCTTTTCGTAAGCGTTTATCCATATACTTTATTTATTTTGAAATCGACTTTTACGGACCGTCCAATTTTGCACGAGAATTAAACAAAACACTTAAAAATTCAACAAAAAATCGTAGAAGTTTTAGAAAATAATTTGTGGCAAAATTTGTTGAAAAGAACACAAAAAAGTTTTGATGATTTGTCACCAGGGTTTCCGTTTCACACTAAGATAATGAAGGGTTGTGTGATGTAAACATACGCCTTCAAAATGGTATTATTCCCAGGTTTGTATTTGAAAATAACGTAACACTAATAGCAAATAATGCAAATATGGTTCATAATAAAACTTCCCTAATTTGTACAATTAATTTAAATTTGGTTTACAAGTTACTTGTTTGTGAAAAGCTTAGTGAATATTGTGATGTTAAGAGTTGTGACTTTTCGAATCAATTAATCATTCTACCACTCGAAATAACGAAGAAACACTCACGTAATTTAATTGTTTATATCACTTGCAAATAAAATGTGCATATATATATAAACAAACATGAAACATATTAAAATATTTTATTTTTATTATTTATGATAAAGAAATATGTTTACAGCACTAGCTACCAGGTCTATCGGTTAATTAAAATATTTTATTCGTTACATATTTAACTGAAGAGTAATATAACTAGTTTGACTTTATTGTCTTCATTGGTAAGCGAAACCTATTACCGAGAACATACTTTTATAACTGGCACACGCTTTTCATCATTGTGTATCGCCGCGATTCCGCTCCGTACTGCTATTATCTTGACGCATGATGTGTGATGTCACAAATGAGAAGGTGTGCAATTTCATTCCAATGAGAGGCTTTTTTATGTAAAGAAATACACTCGGGGGCTTGCCATTGCTTGCCGAAGGACGACCGCTTAGTAATTTTTCTAGCATTTGATGTTTCATGCCCCGATGTGTTTCGAACTTGAGCAATACTGAATACGGCGACTGCCGTGAATGAAGTATCTCTAAAGCATGTTGGATAATTTTCAGAATTTTTTTCAAAAAACGCAAAATTATCAATTAAAACAGTAATTTAGAAGAGTTGTATTGTTTGCGAACAAAACTAAAGTGATTATGATATGTTTCCTCGTTAAGAAATTATCGACTTCATAAAAAAAAAATAAATAATTGGCGCGTACACTTCTGTTAGGTGTTTGGCCGAGCTCCTCCTCCTATTTGTGGTGTGCGTCTTGATGTTATTCCACAAATGGAGGGACCTACAGTTTCAAGCCGACTCCGAACGGCAGATATTTTTATGAGGAGCTTTTTCATGGCAGAAATACACTCGGAGGTTTGCCATTGCCTGCCGAGGGGCGACCGCTATTAGAAAAATGTTTTTATTAATTTTGCTTTCACCGAGATTCGAACCAACGACCTCTCTGTGAATTCCGAATGGTAATCACGCACCAACCCATTCGGCTACGGCGGCCGCCATTATCGACTTCATCGCTGATAGATAAACAGTTGTTTTGGAATTGCCGTTCTTCCATCTCTAAAGATGTCATCCTGATTTGACGTTTCGCTCGCGGTGTCCGCTGATTTTATTACACATTGTGGAAAATGTAAAATTTGTGAAATAAAAATATAAATACTGCTTGATTTATAGAAAATTATTTACTAACTACATTCTTATCTTTGTGAAAATTAGATACCTTAACAGTTTTCTTCACTTGTTATATCTTTCGAAGTTATTATTTGTCATCAACAATGAGAAGGTTATGTAAAACATTTTGTCTATTACAGCGGGTTCCACTGGATAACATCTCCACGAACAGTAATTACCAGTGTAAAAATGTTAGGATTGCAGCGCATTGCTGGTGGTGTGGCCGCACAACTGCTTCGACATATGCATTACGTAGCATACAGCACAAGCGTGCGAGAAGCCGGAGTCGCTGCGGCCGCGGTGGCAACACCAAAGCATGGTAACATTTCCACACCAACATCTGAGGAAAAGGTGGTGAGTGCATCCGACAATGATACGCCAGATGTTAACACAAATAAAATACAAAAAAGTAAGACAATTTCCCATCACTTGAAGCGAAAACTGAAAATTGTATAAATATTAATGTAGGCTCCTTAGTGGCTGCAGCTTTTGAATCACTCAAAGAGGATACAAGTACCACTGACGCAAGCGCAGGTGGTGCAAGCGCTAATGGAAAACCAAAAGTTTCAGAGTCGAAAGGAAGCAACAACTTGGATAATCGAATCCTCAAAGCAAAGACGGTAAATGGACTGCTGTCGGTTTCCGAGTCGAATGGACCACTTTCACGTAAGCATGCTCTGAAGATTGTTTCCATATTAGCAGAGTGGAGCTCAATGAATCGTGCTAAAATTGCCGAATTTGAAAATGATGCACGTTTTCTGCGAATTTGTCGGGTGTTGGGTCGCACTGTGCCCAAGGGTAGCAGTGGAGGAGGTCCGCCCGTAGGCGAAAATAATGCATCTAAACGCATATCCGGATTTCGTACTGATGATCTTAACACAGTTTTAGGAGTAGCAGGAGATGATGAGGCTGCCAAGTTGATCGCTAGCATAAGTTTGCCACAAATGGTTAAAGTGATGAGTACATTGGCGCAGCGCAAGCGACGAAGCACTCCGCTTCTGCGTTCTCTTGCCTTCAATATTAGCAGTGCAACAGAACAGCTCGATCTGAAGCAGTCTGCAGACATTTTATTTGCTATGGCTAGCTTAAACTTCCAAGATTCTGTGCTAGCGGCGAAAATATGCGCCGATATACAGGCTGTGCTACCAAAGAATACGGAAAAGTCTGCAGTCGTTGGATCCATTTTAACCAGCTTGGGAATAATGAAATATCGCGATTTAGGTGTAGTATTACTCAATGCTATAATTGAGTAATGTAGTTGAAATAATTGAATTTTCATTTATACCGCAGACATAATGGAGGCTTTAACTCAGTGGACTTTGAAAAATTCCGAAATCTGTCGACCTCAGGATATAAGTGCTTTGTTCATCACTTCAGCCATACTGAACTTTAAGAGCGCCAATATAGATGACATTCGCCAAAAATTAGCCACATCTATAGTGAGTGCGGATTTCCAGAAAAGTAATGATTGGCTAAATCACGTCTGGTCGCTAGCAATGTTAGGGCTTCTGAATAACGAGCAGTTGAACACGGTTTTGAGGTAAGGTTACTAGATTGAATTCAAATGATCCTACTTGGGAGAAATGTTGTTAAATATTGATGTTTGGGTTTGATCGTATATACTTACTGCTTTCTTTTACTTGCTGCAGTGCTGAGTTCATCGGAAAGCTTGAAAAGGAGCGAAATGGTCTCTCGCCAACCTCCAAAATGAAACTACTAAATTTGAATGGCTATGCACAACTTTTGACTAGCGACTACAAAGGGTCCCTGCTTCCTGAAGATAGTACAATGTACGATGTACCACTTACACACGCAAAATCCAAACAAATTCTAGTAAACGGCATGTTGGATGCACTAAAAAGCTTATTGCCTGCCAGTAACCATTTGAAAACTTTACATGACAGTAAAATGGGTTTCTTAATTGGTAAGTTTTTCTCTTGAAGTCGTTCTGAAATAAACTTTATGTATTATTGATATTTTTTTCCAGATGCGCTTTGTTTATTTGATAACAAACGAAACCCATTACCTGTTGATAAGGAAAATCCAAATGCAATCAAGTAGGTATTAAAACGAGGTTAAAACTATGAACTAAATTTTGAAATATGTATGAAACACAAATTTGAGCTACTCGGGTCTATTCAGAAACTTGCAAGAAAATATTTCATTTTAATGTTTGCATGAAAATGTATAAATATTTAAAGCCATTTCCGAAAATATAAGTGTTTTGTAATAAGAACACTTATAAAATTAAAAAAAAAAACAAGTTATTTGTTTGAAGCTTTATTTTTGTAGGTTTCATGGAAATAAATGTACATACCTATATGGATATATCTGTGCATAGAGACATATCTATATAATTTTTTGAACAATTTTTATAATTTATAATATTTTTTCTTCAAGGGTCGCGCTGATGGTTGTCGATTTTCATGATATCTGCCATGGTACGCATCGCTCAGCCAGTGGGATTACGAACCTTAGTTTTGAGCTGTTGGAAAAAAGTGGTTACAAAGTCATACCGGTGCCCTATAACGAGTTCAATACCAGCGACAAACTGCTGAAGCGAGTACAATATTTGGAAGCGAAATTCAAAGCGATAATTAGTCAGAAGACTTAAACTGTATGTCTGTATGGCGTAAGACATTAAAAACGCATATTGGTGACTATGCTATATGTCACAAATGGGTCACCTGCTAGAGCTATACGCTTCTTTGTTTATTCTTAAATAATATTAAAAAAAAAAATATCTTTTATGCTGTTTAATATTTGTTATGATCTTTCAAGCACGAAGGCGACAATACGTGGTGCATTGTCGTTGCAAAGGAATTAACACAAACATTTAGTGAATGTGAAATTTATTTTAAAAAATAAAATTTTAATTTACAAAATAAGCATAGTTGTCATGCATTTTTAAAATTGTTCGATTGCGGTAAAAGTGTTTCGCTCATTTTTTCGTTTCTTTGAGAGCCGAGGTAATTGCTTTCGAGCGCTGACGTTCGTTCGGTGATGGAACTGTGCGCGCCTTATTCAATCCGACACGGAACCATTGCCCAGTCTCCACAAATTCGGTAGCGACTTCAGTCATCTTGTGGAATGCAGCGCGCGCCAACATATGCCTATTTCCGACCTCCAGCACCAATTTATGGTCATAGACTTTGGTCGGATCGTCAAGCTTATAATGATCGCGTGTCTCAGACTCAGTAAGGCAAATGCAATTCCACGGTGACCAATCTTCACCTTTCAACCAACGCGGCAAACTGTCCAAAATGGTAAGCAAAAATATGTAAAATTATAAAAAAGGCACAAACTATTATGCAACAATATCATTTTCGTATGTCTGTTGCATAAGTCTTGCGTTCTGATTAAAGCAATCATAATTACCGCAAATTGCTCAATACCGTATTCTTGCTAAGTATTGAATGACTATGCCAAATTTGGTCAATAATGTAACGAATGTCATCCATTTGCAGTACGAATGCGAATGAGGCGTTGCAGCGGCGCTTGCGTTCATCTCGTTGTATCGCGCGCAGTATGGCTGTGTAAGTTTTGTTGTCGGTCGAGGCGAACTAAGAAAGGCAAGTGAGAAGGTAGGAAAGTTATTTCATCTATTTTAATCACTTTTTCTCAGTCGCAGCAACAACAGCAGCACCAGCAGCTTTATGGTGGTCTGAGACATACTTACTGACCTTTATGTAATAGCAACGCTTGCAAGTGTCCACATTGTTTTGACGCGTTCGCAGCGCAAACTGGCTGTACGGCTTAACCTCCTTACACACGTCGCACATACGATTTTCACCATCTGAAAAAGGGAACGATGCACATGTCATAAAATGCTTGAAATGCGTGATGAATGGACGTCTTAAAGTAAAAACCAGTCAAATTCATTTGATTGAACAAAAAAAAAAAAAAAACAAAATGAAGCGAGAACGATATGGAATACGATATGGATACATCTTATGTTTTATTATAGATACGTATATTATTTTATTATTATATTCTTTAATTATGCGCACATACATACATATGTATTCACATATGAAAATTGCATTATCACTCATTTTTTAGTAGTAGTTAAAATAAGGGTTTCAGTACAACTAAGTCTTAAGTTTTTCAGCGTTTTAACTATCCCCTTATTGCATTAATTATTTATTTTTTTTTGTTTTCATTTATGTATTTAGTTTTTTTTTAGTTTTGGTTTGAATTGCGTAAGCTTTGCCAGGTTATCTCTCTCCTCAATGTATTGCTGTCTTGTGTGCGTTGGACTCGCGTGCTGTTGGGATTGCAATTTTTTTTCAATATTTTTTGTAATACAAAATATTAATTAAATATATTTATATATGCATACATATACATACATATACATATATATAAAAATCAAAAAGAAAAAATATATATGTATATATAAAAAAAAAAAATAAAATTGTATATGAAAAAATATTAAAGAATACCTGCTTCAGTTTATCTATTCAATTTATTTTGACGTGATAACGTCTTATAATTCGATTTAACATGCTGCACGCACGAAAAAATGTGTCGTTACCTTGCTCATTAGTGTTACCTTGCTCATTTGTCGTTACCTTGCTCATTTGTCGTTACCTTGCTCATTGCCGTTACCTTGAATGAACTGCAAGCGAAAGCGCGGAACGAACGACAAAGCAAATGAACGGCAACGTTCGACATCTTGCTCTCTCCTACTTAAGTGAGCGTATATATGTATGTATATGCGCATATGTACATATATAAATTCACGTATTTGTATTTGCATATGCCTTCTTATTGATTATTATTCATTTGATTTACTTGAAGAATTTAAAATAAAACCAAGTTTGTTAATAATACCTGTTGTTTTAATGTTATTATTATTTTTTGACGTGATAACGTCTTATAATTCTGTGCAGCCGGCTGCACGCACCAAAAAATGCGTTGTTACCTTGCTCATGCGTCGTTACCTTGCTTGAACAGCATGTTATGTTATGTTATGATATGTTAGGTTATGTTATGTTATGTTATGTTATGTTATGTTATGTTATGTTATGTTATGTTATGTTATGTTATGTTATGTTATGTTATGTTATGTTATGTTATGTTATGTTATGTTATGTTATGTTATGTTATGTTATGTTATGTTATGTTATGTTATGTTATGTTATGTTATGTTATGTTAATTTTACCTCATTCTCTATATCCATACAAAATATCTATCAAACAAATAAAATTAAAATTTTCTTTTGAAAAATGCAACCATTCAATCAGTATTTTCTTATGACGTTATCACGTTAAACTATCGTCAGCAAACCGACTTTACAGACAACCTCTTTTTTTAATTTGTTTTCTTTTTGTGACTTAAATTAGTAAAATTTTTCTCCTTGAATTTATTATTAGAAAAACTGTTTTATTAATCACTGCAGCGTTCATGCATAAAAATTGCATTCCAAGTCTCGTTAATAATGGAGCTTCTTTGATATCACTTCTCAATATTTCTTGTAACAAAAATTCATGTTTAATTACAAGTTGTTGTTGTTGCATTAGCTTACAATTCTCGGCATAGAGTGGCGAAACTATCAGTCGTCATCGTCGTCAACGTTACCTAACAGTAGGCTCTGGAAACTGTGTGTTGCAACGAATGAAAACGAAGGCGGGGGTTATTAGATGAGTAGGTTTTAGGGAGCATGTGAAGAGGCGGTTGGTGTCATGCAGAGTACCATGGCGTATACGGAAATATACGGTTGTTGAGTATGTTGGAGTCTATTCTGTATAAGTAGGAGTTCAACCTGTTGGAACATTCAGAGCCTAATTGCCTCAGAATTAATTACCGGTTATTTCTATCGATTCTCTACGCAAAAGTGTAGTATGTATAAGAGAACTGGGCCATTCTCCAGAAGAATGGAACGTCGTTATCCTATGTATTTCACCTTCGAAGTGTAATAAAGGGTACTTAAAAAGAGACGTCTAGATGTCAATAGGGAATAGTTCCTAGACGGTACCTTTTCTTTATATCAGCTTTAACATTTGTCAAGTAGAGGGGATGCCCCAATTCACACCGTAGAACAACGCGTTAAAATGATTGAAACTTATTATGAAAATAGTCAATCTTTAAGATCAACATATTGCAAAATTCGTGATTTTGTTTTGGTGTAAAAAATCGTGCGAATGAGTCGGCAATTCAAAGTTGCGTGAAAAAATTTCAAGACACTAGTTCTTATGAGTACTGAGTACACTGTTTGCTCAGGACTGGCAGAGCAAAATCTGGACATTCAGTTGAGAATATTACTGCTGCTGCTGTAGCGCAAAGTGTTGATGTACAACTTGCAACATCACTTCAACATCGTTATCCCGACGTTCTCGACAACTAGGCAGTCATGAATCGACTGTTCGGCGGATTTTACCTATAGACGTGTCTATGACGGACATTTGAATGATGCCATTTTTCACATATAATTGCTTTATTTTAAAATAACACCTAGGCGCGTCTTTTGAAAGACTATATGACAATCACTCTCTCATTGTACTATGCGAGTATATTGCGCGTTTGCTGGAAGAGTGTCACATGTGAAAAAAATCAAAATATCGAGAAAACTGTTTTGAAAGATTTCCATTTACTATTATTCACTAAGTAAAGTTAAATATATAAATTTTCTGTTAATGAGATTCTACTAATAAATAAAGCAAATAATTTTTTACATGACATAAATAAAATGTTTTTTCTGGATTATGACTCACTTACTTTAAACGAGGGTTACGCTTTCATGTACATATTTACTATATATTAAAAAAAATGTATATCGATAATCTTTTTAATGCTTGTACGTATTTTTATAATTTTTCTTTTTTTTTTCTTAAACTTTTTTGGTATTCCAGATTCCAATTTGTGATGGCTTACATATTTATCCAAGTGATTTTACGATAAACATATTTTATAAATTGTGCATAAAAAAAAAATGTAAGTTATACTACCATTTTCGATTTGTCTTAATACTAAATACCTTTAATAAAAAATTCTAATACTACCAAAATTCTCTCTTAATTTTTATTTATAAAAGTTCTGCTTCTGGTTGCTTTTTGTGTTTGCATTTTGTTTGCTCATTTATACATTTGTTGGTAGACATCAGGTCTGTCCAAATGATCAAGTTTTGGTGTTCATGTAACAAAAAAACTTGCAAAGTAGGGGAAAGTGAGAGTGAGTAAAATTAAATTTCATTTTGAGGGGATGTTGCATGTTTTTACTGGAGAAATGTACCTATACTTGTAAGAATTTGCAAGTGAGAAAAATAGCTGATCGTGGAGTAAAAATAAACACGAATTAAAATTTGCGAATTGAGTCAAAATTCGCAAATTGAAATGAAAATCGTATTTAAAATGGATAATGTAAATATATTTTAGATACAATTTTATAAAGTTTATTTCAAGTCATATATTAGATGGGAATCGTTCACTATTGCTGCAATTTCCGAAATACAAATCAAAAGCATTGAAAGTATCTTTTGTAATTTATGCTTGTATGGTACTTCTTGGTTTTTAACTAATTTGGCAATCTACATATCAAGCTACAAGAATATAATTGATAATGGAATGATGAAATGGAACAAATTATTATGGACAAAATGTGATGCTAAGCTCGTTATTTTAAATTTTATTTTATTTTTTTTTATCTAATACGAGGTAGTTCAACTGAAATTTTTGTTTAATTTTTGTGATTTTTCCCGAAAATAATTTAATCGGCTGTTTGTAAAACTTGCAAATTGTTACTGGCGTTGTACTTTTTTTTGATATTTTTCTCTTTGAGAGCGATTTCTCGGAAATTAAGTTACTGGATAATTTTTACATGAACATACCAATTTTAAGCATTATCGTATGAAAACTTTTTTTGTATGACATTTTAATTTTGCTCACATACGGTTTTGTTTTTAACGGTTTAACGTTACCCTCTAATTGTCGTTCGAAACTAGAATATATATATATATATATATATATATATAACTGGCGCGTACTCCCTTTTTGGGTGTTTGGCCGAGCTCCTCCTTCTATTTAAGGCGTGCGTCTTGATGATGTTCCACAAATGGAGGGACCTACAGTTTCAAACCGACTCCGAACGGCGGATATTTTGTATGAGGAGCTTTTTCATGGCAGAAATAATACACTCGGAGGTTTCCCATTGCCTGCCGAGAGCAAGAAACTAGAATAAGCCTGTTTTTAGTCGAATTCCGCTCCCCACGGGTTTCCTGCCAAGCATTACTGCGTGGGGAAAAGGTAATTAGTCGCCACCACTACGCCTTAGTCTTTCGATTGCTGTGATCCTTAACGTGTTGGGTTGTTGCCAATCTCCATTTGTTACTACTTTCCAGCATTTTTAGAATGAGTGATTCGTGGGTGTAGTTTTCTCCAAGTACGTAACGAAACTTTCGTCATCTTGTACATTCGAATAACACCTGCTGAACGTCTTCAATATCGTCCCCACGCCATGGCTGCAAGCGCGATCATGTGTTTGAACCGGCATATAGAGGATTTAAAGCATTTGTGCCTTGTTAAGAACTGGGATAAATAGAAATCAACTTCACCATGTATGCACAGTGTTTCAAGTCCGGAATGCAACGTTATATCCAACGGCCATTTGGTCTCATCCTTGTTGCCAGATTTCCATATTGATTTCTCTTGCCGCGAAGCATTCGATTTTACTCTCAAAGAACTTTGTTGCTCTTCTGCGAATATATCGATGGAGTACATTTCTACGAATTAATGCTGCATCGTCCGAGGCTGTTCTGAATGCGCTGCATACGCTAAGCACATATAGTCGATACTTTAAGGGGTTAGTGATAGTTAGAATTAAAAAAAAATTGGATTTTTTTTTACATTTTCTTAAGAATATTGTGTGAAAATTTTAAGTGAATCTGACAAATACTTTTCGAGTTATTCCACAATTAACAAAGAGCGCTCGGGCGCTCCGGAGAGTTCGAAAGCAAGTAGTAAAACATTAAATGCCTTGTTTTTATCAAAACTTTGTTTTTTGAACTGGTGATCACTGTCACTTAAAAACCGCTTGGTAGATTTTAATAAAATTTATACTGCTTTTGAAAAACATAAAAAACTCGTGCCTGATCGGAGGATTTTTTTTTCAAAAATTTCGATTTTTTTTAACACTTAATTGTCGGTTTTTTCTCTAAAATCTGAAAAATATTTTCTGAGGCCGCCTTATTGTTAATTTAATTATCTATTAATAAAACTAATCTCTCTTGTCCCATTGATTTTAGATGAATCTCCAAGGACTTGTGATAATCACCGCAAGGGACTTCTGAAGAAACGGGCTCCACACAAACAGCGATAACTTTTACAATTATTAATATTTTTTTTGAGATTTTGCTAAAGTCAAGTCGAAACATGATGTATTAATGCTATGTTTTTTATTTTTGTAAATTAAAGCAATTGACTAGCAAAAAAAAATTATTGAAAATCAACATTTTTTGGCGCCAGATGGGAAGAGGGGTAAAACCTTTTTTACGTCAAAAAAGTGTCGTTTTATTTAAACTAATTCTGATTTAGGTCATATACTGATTGTCGGGTATTTCACGTTGAAAACGAATTGGCCCACAATACGGAACGATTTGTGAAACTGGATAAATTGAAATCTAACGTCAGTCAAATACTTTCTGAGGGGCAGATTAAAACATTGGAATACCCAACCAAAACATTTCATAGGGCTTGGGGCGATGTGGCACAGTCAATATCCAAAACTCGTACATGGATTAACATACTAAGTCTTCTGAGACTGGGAAAAATGTATTTTTTGGGGGAAACTTATAGTTTTTAAAATTACTATAGGTTGTCAAACCGCCAGGTGGAGAAGAACTTGGCTTCACTTAGTGTGTCCAACTGGCGCCAAAGATCCAGCGGCTAGGTTGGCTGGGTCATGCCGTCCGAATGGATATAAAAGCTCCGGCTCTGAAAGTATTCGATGCGGTACCAGCTGCTGGTAGTAGAAGAAGAGGAAGGCCTCCTCTGCGTTGGAAAGATCAGGTGGAGAAAGACTTGGCTTCACTTGGTGTGTCCAACTGGCGCCGGTTAGCACGAGAAAGAAAGGACTGGTGCGCTTTGTTAAACTCGGCCAAAATGGCGTAAGTGATTATCGCGCAATTAAGAAGAACAAAATAGGTGGTCAAAGCTTTTGTACCGAAAGTACCAGAAATTATAAAAATGCAACAATTAAGTTGAAAACACTGAGTTAAATTGTATGTATTTTATTTCTGTATGGTTTCGGTTATCAAAATTGTTTGCCACGTACGAGCTTTTGTAGGGTATTCATCTTTCTAAAAATGAAAAGAAAGCATGGCAAATTTAGGAAACATTACTAAATTAAAGTATCGTAAACTATGTTTAGTACGTCTCCAACAATACGTCGTGGTCTACATATGTGAGATCTATTCAGATCAGCCAAATATACCTAACCTAACCTAAGCTAAAAATATAAATAATTAAGTACCATTCATAAAATAACATAAAATTATTCTATGGCTTACACCGACCTTTTTCACTTTTTTACCACTGTTTCAGAAAGTGTTCTTTTTCCCCTCCTTCCAAATTGATTGAATGGATTAAGTAGCGTCTGAAAGCAGTTGTCGAGCTTTACACAACTTTTTATTACTTTATGAATCATGATCGAATCGCAGAGCAATCACGTTGACCTGCCATATAAGAAAAGCTTTTCGTCTGCCATACAACGAATAACTCGATAAATATTCAATGAAGCTCTGCACCCATTTTATCTAATCTTATCTACTTGTAAGAACAATCGGTATTTCAAATCTTATAATAATTACACCCACTTTTCAAATAACCGTAATTTTACAAAAAAGTCTTCCAAAAACTAATGAAGAAAATTGCTCAAAATTTAAACAAATTATGATTTTAAAGCAAGTCACATATGGATATTAGTCAAGATACTTCTTTAAAACCTTCCCCCTCGCGGACGGGCGCAGACGCAGTTGTAAAGAACGGTGTTGAATTGGCGTCTTAGGGTCTTTGGTCATGGCCTTAGTTAAGCAATTTTTTAGTCCTAAGTGGAGAAATATTATCCATCAGAGTGAACTTGAACATAAATGATTGGCAATTATTGCGCATTAGCTGCTCAATTGGCCGCTTGTGGGGACTGTGCGGATGGTGCCGAAGTGCTCTGAAAGTTTAGTACGCAGAATATGAATTTTTGAAATAAATGTACTCGATTCATAAACAATATTCGTATGCGTCATCGCATAGTAATTTCTTCGACAGCTCGGACAAGTGGCTTGATAGGCTTGATAGGGATGTCAAAAGTTCTATATGTCTAATTATTCATGTTTTTACATTCATTTCTTTCCAATAAAATTTAAGCAGTGATTTCGGCTTATCGTAAACGAATCCTTCACATAAATTATAGTACGAGTATAATATTAAAGGCCGCCGTAGCCGAATGGGTTGGTGCGTGACTACCATTCGGAATTCACCGATAGAACGTCGGTTCGAATCTCGGTGAAACACCAAAATTAAGAAAAACATTTTTCTAATAGCGGTCGCCCCTCGGCAGGCAATGGCAAACCTCCGAGTGTATTTCTGCCATGAAAAAGCTCCTCATAAAAATATCTGCCGTTCGGAGTCGGCTTGAAACTGTAGGTCCCTCCATTTGTGGAACAACATCAAGACGCACACCACAAATAGGAGGAGAAGCTCGGCCAAACACCCAAAAAGGGTGTACGCGCGAATTATATATATATATAATATTAAAGCAATATGATGGTAAAGAAATTGTAATTTATGTGAATGATATCTTTACAACTTTTCGCGATAAGGCTGATAGGAGTTTTTAATTGTTTTAGTTTTTATGGTTTCTGGTTTTT
The DNA here is from genome assembly GCF_027943255.1 of Anastrepha obliqua. Taxonomy (NCBI): domain Eukaryota; kingdom Metazoa; phylum Arthropoda; class Insecta; order Diptera; family Tephritidae; genus Anastrepha; species Anastrepha obliqua. The sequence continues at coordinate 98,687,539 of NC_072892.1, read as the reverse complement.
ACTTTAAGCCAACTCTTCTTTATTCTTCATACAATCTTTGGGTTTATCCTTTGAGAACTTTATCAGCTCCATCCATAGAATATTCTGGCGCTTATGTAAGACTTCAACGTCACAGTATTTAGTGTGAAGCAGCAAATTTATTTCACGTTGTATTAAGTCAAAGATCTAAAATTGAGAAATTAATTTTTATGACAAAGCATGTAAATATATGCACATATACAGTTACATAAAGGCAAATATGTATAGAGAAAAATAAAAAATATTATAGTCCGACGATAATCTTGTATACTAACCTCTGCGAAATCCGGAAACTCACGTTCGCCCATCAAAATAGATTTCAATTTTGTTAAAAGCTGCAGGCGTTCCTCTCTACTCACTTTCTTTTGCATGTCCTTGTAAACTTCGGTAAGGAATCGGGCCCGTTGTGTACGCAACAAATCCATATGGATTACGTTATCTTTTGAGCAAATAAATAAGACATGAACATATTTAAGTAATAATATGTAAACATGTAAATTTGCAATGAAAATATGTTGAAACTCTAATCATAACTAATCTCTATGCAGGATACAAAGCCCATTTGAACACATCGTTAGTAGGAAATACGTAGCGAAATCCATATAACGTTAATTAAAAAAAAAATAACAATATGTACGCTCTTATAAAAAATTGTGCCTGAGCGATTAAGTTCTGCGGCTCGTACGATGCTCTCCAACATCAGGTTAAAGAAGTCACACGACAGCGAGTCACCTTGTCTGAAACCTCGTTTGGTATCAAACGGCTCGGAGAGGTCCTTCCCAATTCTGACGGCGCTGCTGGTGTTGAGCAACGTCATCTTACATAGCCGTATTAGTTTTGCGGGGATACCAAATTCAGACATAGCGGCATACAGGTAACTCCTTTCCGTACTGTCGAATGCAGCTTTGAAGTCGACGAAAAGATGGTGTGTGTCGATTCTCCTTTCATGGGTCTTTTCCAAGATTTGGCGTATTGTAAATATTTGGTCGATGGTAGACTTTCCAGGTCTGAAGCCGCACTGATAAGGTCCAATCAGTTGGTTGACGGTGGGCTTCAGCCTTTCACACAATACGCTCGCTAGAACCTTATAGGCGATATTTAGAAGACTAATCCCGCGGTAATTGGCACAAATTGCAGGATCGCTCTTCTTATGGATTGGGCAGAGCACACTTAAATTCCAATCGGCAGGCATGCTTTCATCCGACCATATTTTGCATAGGAGCTGATGCATGCACCTTACCAGCTCCTCGCCGCCATGTTTGAATAGCTCAGCCGGCAGTCCGTCGGCGCCAGCGGCTTTGTTGTTCTTTAGCCGTGATATTGCTATTCTCACCTCGTCATGGTCGGGTAACGGAACGATAATTCCGTCGTCAGCGATTGGGGTATCGGGATCTTCACATTCTCTATGACATGCGCAGCTGTCACTGTTTAACAGGTTCGAGAAGTGTTCCCTCCATAATTTAAGATTGCTCTGTACGTCAGTCACCAGATCGCCGTCTTTGTTCTTACAGGAAAACGCCCCGGTCTTAAAACCTTCTGTAAGCCGCCGAACTTTCTGGTAGAATTTTCGGGCGTTGTTCCTATTGGCCAGCATCTCAAGCTCCTCGCACTCACGTATTTCGGCCTCTCGTTTCTTCTGTCGGATAATACGTCTCTCTTCCTTTTTCAGCTCTCTGTAGCGATCCCACATGGCTCGCGTTGCGCCCGATCGCAGCGTGGCTCTATAGGCGGCATCTTTTCTTTCGACGGCAGCATGACATTCCTCGTCGTACCAATTGTTTTTTCGGGCTCGCCGGAATCCGATTTCTTCTTCGGCGGCGGTACGTAGGGAACGAGAAATGTTGCTCCATTGCTCGCGCATGCCGGTGTGTTGGGCAGTGCTCTCCGAGAGCAGGAGTGAGAGTCGAGTGGCGAATCTTCTGGCTGTCTGTTGTGATTGCAGCTTTTCGATGTCGAACATTCTTTGCGTAGGTAGATGTACGTTTTTTGCTGCACAGAGGCGTGTGCCCAGTTTGGCTGCAACAAGGTAATGATCCGAGTCGATGTTGGCTCCTCGGATCGTACGTACATCTAATACACTAGAAGCGTGTCTTCCATCTATCACAACATGATCGATCTGGTTTCGCGTTTTTCGATCAGGAGACAGCCAGGTAGCTTGGTGTATCTTTTTATGCTGGAATCTGGTGCTGCAGACTACCATGTTTCGGGCCCCGGCGAAGTCGATCAGCCTCTGTCCGTTACCGGATGTTTCGTTGTGTAGGCTGAATTTTCCGACTGTGGGACCAAAAATTCCCTCCTTGCCCACCCTGGCGTTGAAGTCGCCAAGCACGATTTTTATGTCGTGGCGGGGGCAGCGTTCATAAGAATGTTCCAAGCGCTCATAGAAGGAATCTTTGGTCGCATCGTCCTTCTCTTCCGTCGGGGCGTGGGCGCAAATTAGCGAGATGTTAAAAAATCGCGCTTTGATGCGGATTATTGCGAGACGCTCGTCCACCGGAGTGAACGACAGTACTTGGCGACGAAGTCTCTCTCCCACAACAAATCCGACACCGAATTTGCGCTCCTTTACATGGCAGCTGTAGTAGACGTCGCAAGGTCCTATGTTTTTTTTACCTTGCCCCGTTCATCGCATCTCTTGGATGGCAGTGATGTCAGCCTTTACTCTCACGAGGACATCAACCAGCCGGGCAGAGGCACCTTCCCCATTAAGGGACCGGACATTCCAGGTGCATGCCCTCAAATCGTGTTCCTTATTTCGTTTGCAGGGGTCGTCATCAGTGTTGGAAGTTCTCATCCGAGGCTTTGTTGCTGTTTTCATTGGGGGGGCTTTTTAAGTGGCGGGTCCCAAACCCAACGCACAACCAGCTATGCTGGGATGCTTCGCCTTCTCACGTTAGCTCACTCCCGAACGGGTGTTCGGAAGCTAACCAGAGGATACGTGGGCTAGTCCCGGACGTTGTGAGCTGCTTGAACCATATGCCGACTACTTTGTGCAAATTTTAGATCACAGTGCTTCTTTCTTCTACAACGTTCAAAATCTATAAATATTACATTTAAATAATATTCTAGTACATGTACATATAAGTATTTATACACACCGTAGGAGCATTTTGCATATAAAAGTGTATGAGTGTCTATCTTATAATTAAAGAACAAAGTGAACTAAATGATTAGCGCAAGTTCACCTTTGTAGCCGATCCACTTTATTGGCTCTCCCAACTTGGTGAGCATTTTTTCATTGCGAAAATCCTCCATCGCCTTTTTGACGATATAGCGTTGCTTTTCGATGCCGTTGCGCAGTTGTATTTCCTTGTCGAGCAACACATTAACCTCGGCGATGCGAGCTGGCCCTTCGTACAAGCGCGTTATACGCTTCAGTTCGGCTATCTTCCATTTCTGCACCTCACTGTACAACATTTCAAAGTCATCTTTGGTGCGTGGAAATTGTTTAGCCAGTTCAATTCGTTTGATACGCTTTTCAGCTTCCGCCTGCAGACGTTCCTCTTCAGCCTTCCGATTGGCCACTAACCGGCTACGTTGTAAGATATGAAAAAAAAGAGAAATGCAATTATTTCATTTGTTGCGCGCGTCGACATGGTATTGTTGGTATTGGCTTACCGATACTCTTTAGCCGCTTTACACATAAAACGCCACATTATGTAACGACGAAGATTACGTTGAATTAATATGATTTTAGCCAGTTTATTTTCACGGCGGATCTTTTGCGCATAAGTCTGATATTTTCCAGGAGTTATGGTGTAGTCGGTGGCAGCTGAAACATACAATACTTGCTTGCCATCCTGAAAGCACTGAGTGGCTTGTTCGTGAGCAGTATTCTGCAAAAGCAAGGTTATTATTGAAAATGATCCAACAGGCTGCAAATCAGTGGTAAAGAGGCGAATTGAAATCACAGGAGGAGGTTTGAGAATCTATTGGCAAAATTATGAGTCTCCCCATTTAGGTGAGCTCATGTTGTTGTAAAAATTTGACATGCAGGAAGTAGTCAATAAGATAGCAGAATATGGTAGGAAAAGTAAGATGATCAGCAGAAGAGGGCACAACTTCGAATCGCATCTGAATTTTGTTAGACAGCTGGGATTTCCTTAATGGCCTGTGTGGAAAGAACACAGGCTACCAGGACATGTAGGCTATGACGGAAACGAACAGGCGAACTATCTAGCGAAATTAGGCGTTACATCGATATTCCATGGACTGACTGGAATCCATTTTTTGGGCTTACCAAAGAGTCCATAAAGGAAGTTATCAACGTCTGCGACGACACGCAATTCATACGATATCGAATGGCGGGCAAAAAGTGAATCCTTCTTCGGGAAGAGCATCAAGTACAATAAGTTGGTTTGGTTGTCATTTCAGAATACTAGGATTAGTAGAAACAAGCGTCTGCCGTTTTTGCGGCTACAGCTTTCGCAAGACAAATACTGCTGTTGATAAATGAAAAGACGACTATCTCTTTCCATACAAAAAGCTGACATCTTTGGCGCCATTAGCGGCTTCTTTGCAATTAAATTTTCCAAGTAGTGGAGGACTTTCTTTTTACAAATTAGTTTTAATAAATCTTTCAACGCTTTGCTTCTAAGTGCTTTCTTGCTTACCCCGCGGGTTAACATAGAAAATCATGAACGGTGAGCACACCTAAAGACACCGCATGCGGAGAAAGGTTCCTCTCCTGTTTGACGATATTATCTATCATATGGTGAATTTGAGCCGACTACTAAAATCTGAGTAATATCTATCAATATCAGTATTTAGCAAACAAATTTTCCGGAGCATTTTGACCAATATGCAATATTGAGTGGCAAACCTCACTTCCTACTGAACAACTTGAAGAGGCAAAATTTGCCGCCAGGCCCTTTGTCATCCCTGCAAAGTCATACTTTGGTGGAAAGTCATACTTCGGTGTGCTTTGGTGGAGGACTCATTGGTCCAATATTTTCCAAAACGGATATGGTGTAGAGAATACTGAAGGTGGCACCTTCCGAAAACCGATACTTTATTTTACGGGATTTTGACAACCGATGACGTCGTCACTTCATATAAACAAACAAAAGTACGATAATATCATAATAAAGAAAATGTTTGTGAATATTCAGTGAACGGCTTGGTAATACCTAATTTTTAAATTAAAAGATCAATAAAAATGAAGTGCCGTACGTTGAATTCTAAAAGCACGACTTCCAAATGACGTTTTTTGCGTTTTTTTTTCGACGAAACTCTGGCAAGGAAGTGTGTGTGCGTGTAGTCATTTCTTGTATTTGGCACTTTCCATTGTTTTCGCGTGCTCTTCCTCTTCCTTTTGTTTACTTATTGTCACAGCAAATTCGGAAAGCGCAGTTTGGTATTCATTATTGTTGTGTTTAGGGGTTAATTTCGTTAGTGGGTATTGAAAAAATTGTTTTTGGCAAAATTTCAATGCATGTAGGTTTGTTTATTTTTTATTGGAAAAATCAATAATCTACACGAATTCTTACTGACTAAAACGATAATCTGGAATGGAAGATTTTGAGGATAATACTAAAATAATATTGAGTTTAATAGATTACCGCACACATTTTTCTTATTTCTATAGTTTACTTTACGTTTTGAGCTTTGATGTCTTATTATTTATTATGCAAAATATTTTTGAGGTACGTTTTCTGAGCATTGTTTACCTTTGAGGAGACAGAGGTCTAAACTGTTCCATAAAAATATTCTCCGGTGTTTTTTTAAGTAGAAATGCTGAACACAATTATATATACATGTGTATACCTAAAACATAAGAATCACATAGTCTCCTATGCCGATTTGCAATAAGAATGTACAAAAGGATGAAAACTTGAAGCTTTTCGGATACCCCCGTCCCCCTTTTAAAAAAATTAGACGCAAACTTTCAAGTCGACGACGATCCACATATAGTCTTTTAGTCCTTTCTACCAGAATCCTTTGCCGGGACCTTGTTATTATAGAAAAAGTTTGATTTTGTCGTACAGTGTTATTACTCTTGGAAAAAAGGGTTTTAATATTCCTTTATAACTTACAGTATCTTTCCTTTTGTGTTCACGAGTCTGCGTGTCTCTGGAGACATATCGCGCATAGTCCTCCTCATTAAAAATGGGTCCAGTTTGAGTGAATGCATCAAAATATTCCATACCTCAATTAATTTAAAATGAAATTAAACAAAAGATTATTATGTAATGAAAAACACAAGTAATTTTAGTTGCACTTACCCGTACTTGTATCGCGATAACTACACAAAAATGGCTTTGCAATAGCCTTATTCACAATCTCTACTACAATTTTCTTGCGCTCGCCCCATTCGTCTTCTATGCGCACAGTTAAGAAATCGGGTAAATTGCCGCTACGTCAATAAATCAATTAACAATAGTAACGTCTCATTTAGTTTTCCAATTTTTATTTTACTTACCTGTATTTAATCAAATTCAACTTTTGTGGTTCTACATTCTCGCCATTATTCGTTTCTGAAATATCCTTTAATTCTACATCGAAGGAGTATGTACAAAAGTCTTGTGCAAACAATTGTGCCAGTAAACAATTATCTGATAATTCGCGCCCCTTTTGTTTTATTATTAAATGCTTGGGATCCACTTCGAATTTGCTTGCGATATCAGCTTTTATATCGCCCATAGTTAAGCGGTTTGAATAGATTCGCGTTACAATATGTGAGTCATCAACAAAGAATTTAACGGTAACATTTCGCACTGGCACTAGTTCATCAACAAGACCTAATTCAAGCTCATCGAACGTCTTGATATATATCTCTTCGTCGTCGGTTTCTGGTGTCTCAATTTGCTTTTGCTGTGGTGGTGTAGATGGCACATTTTTCTTGTTCGGCGATTCGCTTGACTCTTCACAATTCATTTTGAATATTATTCAAACTTCAATATACTATATGTGAGGTAAACAATAAGTTCTGAGTAAATTTTTAAAATAGAAAATTTTTTGAGTTGAAGTAACTACTCATGTACATATGTACATATATGTTCTATGGTAAGCAGCTCAATTGAATGCCGACTAAGGTTTGCAACAAAATTGGTTCGTACTGGCTTAAGCATACATACATATGTATGTACTTATAAATAAATAAATGTATAATAAATAACAAGCGTTGCCATACAAACACTTTTATCTACACGTGTCAATACTAAATAAAGTATACTAAGTAACAACCGTTGCCATACAAATATCATATTTTTAGGAGGTCAACGAGGTCAATATGAGAAATCAATATTAGGCCTCTTCTTTTCGCCAAGCGTTAGCAAGTGGCGAATAGATGAAGCAACTGGTTTAAATAAGCATATCTTGACAGCGCTGGTATAAAGCTGCCTTAAATTACATGTGCTTGTAGGGCAATGAGTTTATGAGGTATAGGCGGCGAATCTTGCTCGATAACTCTATCGTTGCTTTCGCATGCAAATTTTACGTTGAGTTAGCCAAGCAGAGAGATAGCGAGTAGAAAAGTGGCGAATAGAAGAGGCCTATTAATAGTTCAAGTTTGTCATATTTTGAATGACTTTCCGCCATCTTGGGATTCATTCAGGCATTCACTCATTTTGCTAGCGTTAACTAAAATAATTCAACATTTATATTTTTTCTTTCTTTTTTCGGCCACTGTACCCAAATGGGTTGGTGCATAACTACCATTCGGGAGTGCGTTGGTTCGAGTCTCCGTGCATAAGATACCAAAATGATAACAAAAAGTTTTTTTTAATAGCGGACGCCCCTCGGCAGGCAATGGCACACCTCCGAGTGTATTTCTGCTATGAAAAAAATTTCTCATAGAGAACCATTTGCCGTTCGGAGTCGGCTTAAAACTGTAGGTCCCTCCATTTGTGGAACAACAAGACGCACGCTATAACACCTAGCAGAAGTGTATGTGTCAATTATTTATTTTATTTCTCTTTATTTTAGTCACTTTGAAACTTAATTTTTAACAATAACGGATAGACCTTATGTGTCCTGCTTCTGTTAGTAAAAAGAAGCTCAAAAAAATACTTTGAGGACTAGAGTACTTTGCCCAGTTATTTATTTAATAATTTAAAAAAATGCAGTATTTCTTACAGACTATGAAAAACAGATTAATGGTACACAATTGAATCAAAAATAATTTAAACTTATAATTTACTTAATACATTTTAATGAAAAAATTTTAACATATCTTACAGTTAACAGAGAAATAATATTAAAGAATATTTAGAATCTAGTTAAACAATTCATTTTGAAGTAGTACATACTTCGTGGAGCAAAACTGTGGGCCAATATTTATTAATCAACAAACAAGATTCTTACGGACTATAAAATCGATATATACAAAAAAAGACCTTATGACGAGAGTCTTATAAGTAACTTAGCTTCTAAAAGGAGCATTCATTCCGTAAACAGTTTTAGTAATAACCACAAAAAACAATTGATTAAAACGGAAAATGCGTGGGGGATCATTAAAATGAATTAAGCAGATACGGACAATCTATTGAGCCCGCACACATATCAAAGGCAAAACACGTTGACAACAGAACACGCCTAGACTTTAAGGACGAATCAATGAATTTCATCGAGCGCAAAGCAAAGGGCACAAAAGTTCTCTGAGTAGACTCTAACCTATTAATATAGACTGCGTGAAACAGTCTCCTAACGAATACCGCGTACTCTAACCTGGATCGAAGTAAGGACGAGTACAACTGTTTGAGCATATAGAGATCAGAAAACGAAGAACTATGTCGACTATACACGAACGATTTAGAAAGAATACATATATGTAGGTAATTTATGTGGGTGGTGAGCAGGGCCGCGGAGAGAGTATTCGTGCCCCGGGGGAAACTTGAGATGCGGGCCCCTTCAAATTATGTCTAATTCATATAATTCGAATTACTCTCGAGTCCGGGCCCCTCTGAAAACTCCGGGCCCGGGGGAAAAAGTACCCGGGCTATACACTCAAATAATTTAGAAACTGCAGTTAGCTTGGAAGTCGGCCTAAATTTTTCAATATTATATTAATTTTATTGCCGCATTTAAGGATAGACGCAATAAAAGTCAATTTCCTTCCAGTCACCAAGGAAGATTTCAGGAGAAAGTGACATACTGAAAATGTGCTTTAAAGGCCTAATTCCGACAACCTTTCATTAGAATAACGAATAGGTCATAATCATCGGTATTGTTGAATGGCTTAAGCTGTTTTATACCAGCAATGATCTTCTTGTCACTCAAATTTTATGTACATTGAAAGAAAAAAAATTAGCAAAAAGATTGACTGCATCAGAGATGGAATTAGTTGAGACCCCTTTAAGACGAACCTGCGTCTAGGTGTATTTGAGCAGTTTTTCTTACATTTTATGTAACTCCAAAAGGACTTGGGATTACATTTAATATTGCTCTCTAGATTACGAATATAATTTCGGTACAAAGATTTATTGTTTGTTGTGTTTACCTCTGTAAAACGCTTCAGCATCATTAGAATGATCTTGTTCTTTATAGAACTTATTCTTGAAGCTCCTTAATATTTTGAGTTATTTACAGAACCACTGCCGCTTCGAAGGTTTAGTACTTAATATTGTGATGTGACTCACACAATAACAACATTCAACACAATTACAACGCGAGTAATTAAAGGCAATTGTTGGACTACTACTTTGGAATTCAAAAGCCATTACCATTACAATTACCATTACCATTCCACCAATGGTCCCTGGTATAGACTACGGTTTCAAAAAGTCATACTATATGTCATACATCAACAATTCCAAATTCTCTTAGATACAGTCGGGTGCAATTTAAATAAGATGGATTGATTTGAAGGCCAAGTAGACACCTCTTCATTTATATATTATAGTTAGAACTTGGTCTAGAGTCACTTTTTGAGCTATTGTACTCTGATATAGGAAGTGTACACATTTGGCAAAGAAATTGGAATTTGCCAATAAAATGGAACCGGTTCAGTTGTTCATTGATACGTGCTTATTGTATTTATTCTTCTAACGTACATACAAAAGACCTTTCATAGACCGACTAGAGAACTGCCGTCGAATTCTTCTTCAATACAATAATCGTCTCAAAACTTTTACACGAAGTGATTATTTTAGTCCTGAGAACCGAAAGAATTCACACGGTTCAAGTCAGATGAAAACTGAACTTGTGGAATAGTATGTATTTTTGCAATGTTTAGACTCTTGTAACTCCTAACTCATAGTTTGGTCCGACGGGAGGCATTTGAAGTAGACTACATGACGACATTACAAAAGACACCTTCAAAATTGTAATTTTGGATAGACTTTATCTTAAGTTTTTTTTTTTGGTTTTTGGTCATCTGCGAAGCGTCAATTCGATTATTATTGTAATAGTTCGATTTAATGTCGCACCCCTGTCCCGTCCCCATTAAGGCTATCTTCAATTAGATTTCATTCCAAAAAACCATTTCAATAGCATTTCATTGTAAAAAATTCAGCACTCTCGTGACATATCGCTCTCAACTCTTTTCATATCAAAAACGTTATGCGGAACACTCTGCACTGATCCGCATCAATATCCGTTGCTATTTCACGGATGCTCTGACAACAAGCTTCGAGTAAAATGTTTCAACTTTCTTGATTTCAAACATAGAGGTGTATGGAAGAGGTAATATTCTTGATGTATCGTCCATGCGTCCTTGTACAACCTCTTAAAAATGTATTGATTTGAAATTCATAATTTTTATTTCGTTGGATATTTGCACGCATTATGTGCCGCATTATTTTAATACCTTTTGCAAAAACGGTGAATGAATACTCATTAATTAAATTCGTCTAATCTAAAAACGTACCTTCCAATTAACTGATTAGCTGCAGATAAATATATAACTATCGTTGCAAAAACATTTTTCATTGATTAAGAAATCCAAATCATGATTTATTTTCTTTTTTGTATAATTGTCCTCAGTTGATTCGCCGGCAGCTTTGCCCAATAAAACATACCAATTCAAATGTGTTTTTTTGTTGCACTTAACTTATTTAGTAAATGATTGATTTATCCTAAAAATGAGAAATGATCGCGGAACGTTATTTGCTTTCACTTGATAGCTTGATAGCTTGATGATTTGATTTTGATTTTTTTACAAAGCAATTTCTAGCAAAAGCAATGGCCAAGTTTGATTGTAAAGATTATTACGAGTATTATAAAATTATTGGACAACGCTTAAGTGTGAACAAAGAAAATGCTTAGAAAGTAATTTTGATAATATAAACTCGTTTGCAATAACTACAAGACAAAAAGTAAATCAATTGTTATAGACTTTGATCATTTACTAGGCCAAGAAATGTTATATTCTTGTTATGTTCCCGGTGTAGGTATGTATGGATGTGTATGCTATGCACAAATATGCCATTTGTATTTAAAGTGGAGAATGTTTTATGCCACTTAAGTGGTTTCGACCGGATTTCTTACTTTCACTAGAATTTGCTTTATTATTTTTAATTTTAATTCTCTCTAATGACGGTTCCTATAGAAGAGTGGGGTTGAGCATGACTACTTATCGGTGGGAGCAGGGTTCGAAGCCCAGTGTAAGCATGAAGAACAAAGTGTTAAAAGGTTAATAAATTGCACAATTAATTGTGCAATGTGAGCATTTTCATTTTATCCTTAAAGTGCGTTATGAGTTTTCTAAGTCTATTTTCGCCTGGCGTAGCCCCCTATAATTGAACGAGGACGCAGGCTCTCTTCCCAGAGTATTCACTATTTCGTTCCCGGTTATACCCCTGTTCTGGGACCCAAATAAGTCGGATGGGGCTGTGCATTCCAAACAAATTCAGTTTCTTTATACACTCAACGACACAACGGCCAGTGAGGACTTAACCTCACAGGATGACAGTGCCTTGAATGCTGCCTGACTGTCGCTCAGAATGACAATTCGCTCATTTCGAAGATTCCTGTATAATTTTATCTGCACATAGACAGATGGAAGATACTTGGAAATCTATCAATCGACACAGAACGGGCCTTATATTCCTGCGCCAATGCATTCTGGTGCCTTCAAGCCATTTGAGCACAAGTTCAGGGAACGCTCCTGGAGTTGCCACTGGGCAAGCCGGAGCTGCAGACTCAGCAATTCCATGTTCTTAGATGAATAACTATGTGAAGCGGTGTCCGCTCGAGCAACACCTCCATCACAGCTGTGGAGCAGGTTCCCATCGGCCCCGTCATGTGCACGCATACTAAACGCTGAAGCTTAGTTAGTGCTGCCTGCACTGTGGAGAGAGCAGTTCTCTATACCTAAACAACTGTTCCTTATGTTATTATTGGCCTAATTATCATGATGTACATCCAGCTCAGAATTCTCGGGTTATAGGGAAGGGCCCTTGATGCTTTGAACAAGGATGCATCAGCATGCGTCTTCTAGTTAAGCTTGGCATCCAAGACAAGGCCAACATACTTAACTTCGCTGACCAAACTCACAGCAAACCCATCCATGCTGATCTCCCTCATTCCTGGTAAAACTCTTTTCCTGAGGGAAGGAATGATGCCTGTTCTGGACGAGCGTATATCCAAACCATATATTGGTCAGAATTTGAGCTCTTTGAATTATATCGGAAAGAGTGTTCTCAAACTTCTCCTTGCTATAATTACAACGTTGTTTGTCAGAAAGTGAAGCAGGTCGTCAACAAACAGATGAGCTTGCGTGAGAGGTAAGACTTACGAAATTGGTATTTTTTTGTTTTTGACATGGTTTCCGATATGTTTTCGTACACAATTCTGGGATACAAAAGTGATGAGCTAAGCTCATAAAAATGCTTACTTGGGGGTTTTCAGGGTTGCTAATTATAAATCTAATTTGAATTTTTTCGAAATTCATGAGGGATTTTACCAGCGACTTCAAAATTCTCAGATTGCTCAGTTTGATGACTTTAGCTTATCTTTTTGATTTCGCCTACGCTATATTTAACTTGCTATAATGAATTTCTAATGACACCAGAAGTATAGTTTTTCTGAGCTTAGCTCAATTGCAGTTTAATAATTTGAATTCGATCGTAATAACTGAACCTTAAAGGGTTAACCCTATTTTGTTCAAAACAATTTATTTCTTTTTTGGAACTTGTGACGATTATAGTGAAAACTTTAAGCTTTAATTTGAGTATAGATTGAAGACTCTAGCCCATCAGGTTTTTGAGAAAAGTAGATGTGAAGACACCAAAAAATAAATACGTTTTTATAGGTTTTAACCACCTTCTTCTTCTTAATAGCGATAACTGCTTACACGATTTTGACCGAGTTTAACAAAGAACGGCAGTCGTGAAGCCAAGTCTTACTCCGCCTGATCTTTCCAACGCAGAGGAGGCCTTCCTCTTTCTCTACCACCAGTTGGTACCGCATCGAATACTTTCAGAGCCGAAGCGTTTGCATCGATTCGGACGACATGACCCAGCCTACTTAGACGCTGGATCTTTATTTGCTTAATCTCTGAAATTAGAGAATAATCTACTTACTCAGATTATTTCCGACAATAATAGATATGCTGTAATTAATTTGTATTTTAGCCAAAGATTATTGTTATGTATAATTTTAATTCGCACTGTGCTTTACTAAGATCAGGAACATTTAGCTCAGAACTTCTACCAGCAGTTTATTTTGCTAAGTGAAAATGCATATTGTTTAAATACCCTGATTCCGCTATGGCAAAGAACTTTCTCTTAAGTATTCTTCTTGCGATCAACTCTCCGTGCATTCATGCGTATATTCGTATATACATACATATATAAGTATATACATATACAGTGCATGCAGGTGAACAGCGATGCATGATATACGACCATTTTAATGCTAACTTATGCAATTTAATTTTCTTTGTTTACTTTTAAGCTAATTTGGCGATGTGAAGAAAGTCCGATTATGGCATCGCTGTCCACAATAACGCGGTGCAATGGGAAAGAAATTATCATTATTCGCTTACTCATATACCGTTATTATATACTACTTTTGTCTGAGAAGAACCTTACTGAAATTTTTCGGTAAATATATTATATTTTTGAAGCATTTGAACACTCCATAGACCATAAAAACTTAAAATGTTTCAGTTTTTACAAATAAGTGTCAAAATGACCCATACTGGCATAAAATATTGCGTTAAAATGTTTTACATGCGCTATTAAATTTCTTAATATTCTCTTGAAGATAAATTTGACGGTAAAGGTAAATTTATGCGATTTTTATTTTAATAATTAATTTAGATCAACTTGAGGCCAAATGATAGTATTGCATTACGTCCAAACAATGTTAATGGAATATCTGACACCCATGGGATTAGTAATTTTTTTTGGATTGGTTCAGATAAATAATTTCTCAAATAATCGTCAAATTCTTCACCTTATTTTCGTGATAATACAATTTTTTTTTACTTGAATGCCTAGACCATGTACACCATGTACAACTTATCCTTCATAAAGAATTCTATGAGTTTAATAACTTTTATCCTGGTAATGCTTTTGTTTGTACATTGGGATTCCTTATTTACTGGAGTTGAAGTTGCCAATTGTTATGAGAGTTTTAAGCTTAGGATAAATGATATCTGTAAAAATAATATACCTGTGATAAGAAAGGCTAGTATATAGTAACTTGGCATACTAAGGAGCTGAGAAAATTAACACTAAACCTACCGGTATTTTATGTATTCCTATTCATACCAATGTGGGTCAAATGACCCGTCTTTAACGTATTATATATATTATTAAGATCACATATATTTCTCGGTAAAACAATTAGCAAGAGAAGAGTAAATCTTGAAAAATACATTCGGTGTATTTTTTAATAAAAGTCGTGAAGGCAAATGACGATTTAATAATGTTATTTCTAAGAACTTCTGACAAAAAGTTTAAAATGGGTCATTTGACCCGTCCATGGTAGGTTTAGTGTTAAAATTGTTTTTTTCAGGAATAAATATTTCAGAAAGTTTAAGTTATTACACTCCATCACTCATAAAGATAAATATTTGCAGTTTTCTAGGGAACTTAAATATTTGGATAGGAATTCAAAGTCAAATTATATTCTTAAGATCGAAATGGACATAAAATTAAATCTTAGTTCACTCTGGCGATATATTAAATCCAGGGAATGCTCAAGTATTCTATTATAAGGGGTTGGGGGTAGTCAGAGGCCTGAAAAATGATGATATTCAATAATTTTTTTTGCTAGTCAATTGCTTTATTTTACAAAAATAAAAACGTAGCATTAATACATCATATTTCGACTTGATTTAAGCAAAATTTCAAAAAACAAAATTAATAATTGTAAAAGTTATTGCTGTTTGTGTGGAGCCAGTTTCTCCAGAAGCCCCTGCGGTGATTAAGACCTTGGAGATTTATCTAGATAACATAAATCGGACAAAAGAAATTGGTTTTACTAGTAGATAATCTTGTGCCTGATCGAAGTTTTTTTTGTTTTTCAAAATTAACAATATGGCGGCCTCAGGAAATATTTTTCAGATTTTCGAGAAAAAAACCGACATTCAATTGTTTAAAAAATATCGAAAATAAAAAGAAAAAAATCCTTCGATCAGGCACGAGTTTTTTATGTTTTTCAAAAGCAGTATAAATTTTATTGAAATCTACAAAGCGGTTTTTAAGTTACAGTGATCACTAATTCAAAAAACTTAGTTTTGAGAAAAACGCATTTAAAGTTTTGCTATCGGTTGCCCGCAGCTGCTGCTAGCTACTTGCTCTCGAACGCTCCGGAGCGCCCGAGCGCCCTTAGTTAATTGTTAACTCGAGAAGTATTTGTCGGATTAACTTCAAATTTTCACATAATATTTTTAAGATATTATACTTTAAGAAAATTAAAAAAAAAATCGAATTTCTTGAAAATTCTGACTAGACGCAGTCAATCTTTTTGTCGATTTCTTCCGCTCAAATTTCCAAGTGGACTCGGAATTGTTAATGTGTGTCACTTGACCAACAACTCCTATGTTAGTATTAACCTTAATGGTTTCTGATGCTGATGATGGAGTTCGGCAACTGGAGACTTCAACAAAATCTTATGTAGATGGGCTAATTTCGTGTCTTTTCAAAAACTGTTTTCCAATAGCCTATCCACTTTAATTAATGTTCAACAAATCCCTTCAACGGAGACAGTTCATAGATGCCTGTAAAGTAATGATGAGATGAGTTAAAGGTATACTCGGTGATTGCAAGTACCGAGGACTCTACAAATCTTCAATCTGATTTCGATATCGTCGTTGCTTGGTGTAAAACAAATATGTTTAAATTTAAATAAGAAATAAATTTAGCTTCCTACCATAATGGTTCTACCAATCGAAGTGAAATTATTGATCTTGGTGTGATATTTGACTCTGAATTCTCTTTTCAAAGACTTTTAAGTTACACCATTGCAAAGTCATATTCTGTACTTGCTTTTATTCGAAATTTTAGTTCGGACTTTGTGCTGACGTCACTTAAAATAGTCGATTCTGTCAAATTCGTCAAAAAAGTGGCGCCACCTTTATACATCGAATATTTTTCCGAAAAAAAACAACTCTGACGATAGATAACGAAAGGGAAGGCTTCACGCTAAGCCGCTTGTGCGCACTGGAATTTGGTGCATGCGCACTTCTTCTATGCAAGCGCCAGCCCTTTTAATAAATAGCTACATACATCTCGTATATGTACCAATATGCATCTTTCGGCAGTTACCCAAACTCCATTTATCAAAGTCAAAATCTTTTTTATGCTTATTTTATATTACAAGTGTGACGTGCGTTAGTAACTGGTTTCAATGTTCCGCCGGCGTCTATTAAACAAATTGCCTTTGGAAATATGGTTGTTGCTAAATGGGAAGTAATTTAACTTTAATTATTGAGAAATGCCAAGAGAAATATTCTTTCTTGCATGTAATGCAGCAGCGAACAGAACAATAAGATTTTCAGTTCAAGGTCGAGTGTATTTGTTTAAAAATTACTATTGCCATGCATCTGTAAAAAACTTTAAAACAGAGTAATGGGGTTTGTGCATGCTTGAAATAAAAATAAATTCGAATAACTCTTTCTCACCTTCTAGACCAATTTGTAAAATAAAAATACAAAAGAATTATTATTTTCATTTGTTTTCTTAATTTGTTAGCTTTAATAATTTAATAAATAATTTTCTTATTGAAATAAAGTTTAGATTTAAGATTAAGTGGCGTTAATTGATTCTTTGGTTGCGCATGCGCCACCTGCAGTCTAAATGGCCGCCCATTGAAATAATAATCACCGCGATGCATGCGATAAACTTTACTTTCCCCAGCTACATTCCCTGCTGTCGGTCCACTTGCCGATACATCAATTTCATTTTTACTCGCACTCCCATGGTGAGCGCTCTCTTTACCAACAGGTATGTGATTATTTTCGCTCATCTGATTCAATGATGTGTGGTGATTCGAGCTGATTTTTGATCCACCTGCATTGCCACTACTCACATGAGCTAATTGATTCAAACCAGCCATGCTGTTTGGTGCCATGCTACTTAGTGCTAATGGTACCTCATGCAGTATGGGATTAATTTTCATCGGCTGGTAGTCCAATCCTACACCGGGTATATAACGATATGGCATTGGCGGTATAGGAATATAATAGATTTTGGAGTCCTTCTTCGTTTTCTTCGCTTTCGGACCGTTACCATGTTTGCGTAAATGCAGTGGCTTGGATGAGACAATCATGTCTTTGTAGATGTTTGCCAACGATGGACTGTGAAAGAGAACTTTGGAAGCAAGCGCTGATGTGGGTTTACGTTGCTGATATGGGTGTTGCTGCTGATGTTGTGCTGCATCCATTGAGAGCATATTTGTGGGATTGAACCCATAAGCACTAGCAAGTGTGCTTGGTAGTGTGAAGATCAATGTGTAGATAATAGCAGGAATCATGACGATGGCAGTAAAGTGACTATTCGGTGATAATTGGCTATGTTGGGAAAACATGCTGAAATGTATGAAAAAAAATTTTAATTAGTATGTATGTATCTTTAGAGTTTATTTACAAAGTAGTTATTATATATTTGGCCGAGCTCCTTCTCCTATTTGTGGCGTGCATCTTGATGTTGTTCTACAAATGGAGGGGCCTACAGTTTCAAGCCGACTGCGAATGGCAGATATTTTTTATGAGGAGCTTTTTCATGGCAGAAAGTGGAGGCTTGCCATTGCCTGCCGAGGGGTGACCGCTATTAGAAAAAAACTTTTTCTTCATTTTGGTGTTCCACGGAGATTCTGACCTACGTTCTCTCTGAATTCCGAATGGTAGTCACGCATTAACCCATTCGGCTACAGCGACCGCAAAGTAGTGTATAATAATGGAAAATACACTCCATTTAAAGCAACAGAATTTTTAGAAATCCAAATTACCAGCTCATATCACATTTTGTGACAAATGATCTCTCAATGCAGAGAGGCCTTCTTCTTTCTCTTCTACCTAATTCGTTTATCGTGGTCGTCATCAGAGTAGAGAATTCTCAGCCGTGGCTTTGCCTACTTTTTCATTGGAAAAGAATATTTATGCGGCAGATCCAAACCCAGCGCACAACCAAATATCCTCCTCGGCTGCTTCGCCTTCTCACATTAGCTCGCCCACAAACGCGTCGTCGGAAGTTACACAGAGGATACTTGAATGACGATCAGAGATTTTCCCCACTTGTGTGTACAACGGGAATCATCAATCTTTCCCAAGGACAGTACGGAAAATAACCAAACAAAACGAAGAGGAAGAATAAGCGAAAAAAGTGGAAACTGTTAAAACCAAGAAATAATACACACACACATACGCACAATTATGTATTGTTGACACAGCTCATAGTGGCATTTTTGAATTTTAAATTTTTGTAATATTTCAGTAAGAAAAATCCATTATAACTGTACGAAACGACAATTTTATTCAAGACAAAAGCGACAGAAATCAGAAGAATTTCATTGATTTGATGTTACTGATTGAGATTTGTGTCCACATGAACATAGTTCTTCGCTTATAACTTTTGTTTTTGTTTTTATTATTTTTGTTTTAAGTTCATATGAAAATATTCCATTTGCTAGACAAAACTGATAAGAATCAGTCCAATAAATATAAGCAAACCAATATAATATCTACTTTATAAATGCCAACTTTGTCGCTTTTGATGGGTTAAAACTTTGTTCTGAAATGAAACACCGGAATACTTTAGAACAATTTTCTAAAAAAAAATAGACGTATATTTACAACGAAATGTCCTTTGAAAAATTGTTGAAGATACAAAAAAAAGACATATTTTTAGGATTATGCCAACGTTTATATCTAAATCTTAATTTTTTGTTTATGAATGTGCAGGCATAGGGAGCTTCATATAACATTGCAATATTAAGGTTTTTAAAATGAGTGCATTTTTACGCTCTTACCAAGAATTAAGTCAGGAACTTATAAATTGTGATCAGAATGTGAATTTTTTGACTGAATTTATCGAGTTAAAACCTGGAGCGTTAACTGAGGGAGAATTTACTTAGACGAGACAAAATATTTCGCAGCGATTTTTAAATAACTTTCAATTCGAATATCGAGTGCGGTCGATTTCTCTTTTCTAATTACTGAAATATCTCTTTAATAGTGTTAAAAAAATGTGGTAGTGAAGCAGTAGGCGCTCATTATAGATTTTGCTCATTTTTAACACTGTGATGCTCTCATGTACTGAATTTCGTTAAGAAATTTTATTTTTTAAGCTTAATTTAAAATATGTATTTAAATATTTTTACTATAAATCTAAAGGAGATACACCTAGTTAGTGACTGATTTTAATCATTTTTGGAATTTTTCTTAACTGAAAACAATTGCACTGCATATAAAATTTCGTTAGTCTAGGAACGCTCCTTATTTTTTTCCAAAATGAAGCCGAATCAATGGTAGACCTTGCATTTTAGTTAGTGACATTTGGTAGATGCTATTGTAATTTTTTTTAAATTAAAACTTCATGTATTATTTAAAATATTGTAAAAGGTACGTATGCGTACTGGACAAGATTTTGATAATCGCTGCCCGTAAACTGCTTCTTGTAAAATTACAGAACTCTATCCACATGTCGACAGAACTCTCTTTCCCATGGCTTCATCGGTAGGAAAAGCAAAAAACCCTGCAACACAACCTGTAAAGTGCAATACACAAGTTAATAGTAGCTCTCTGAAACTCCCAAATTTTCCAGAAGATGGCGTATAAGTTCTTTTTATTTATAAAAATCTGGTTTTTTCGAATGAGCGTGCATGTAAAATTTTTAGTTAAATTAAGTTTTCAAATATGTCAAGTGTTAATATCTTGCAAACAAGTATATTTTTCACCACAGTATATTTATAACCACCTCTCACAAATGTATGTATCCCAGGTATTGAGAGATCCTAAAATAACATAAAAAACTAAAGGAAAGACTTCAGTCATAATTAAGACCAAAATATTGTTTAGATTGCTTGCATTTTGACCATTTGAGTGAGAGACTTGCTAATGCCCTAATGAAGTATGCCTTTGTGATAAATATGACGACACTGTTCAGTGACTAATCATATTCTTATAACCATAAGGTTTGAACTGTTTGGATAAGTGGATATCTGTATAATAATGATTGAGCAAAATTCGCCGTGGATTTGTTCTGTGGCAAAAAAAAAAATGGTGACTAAAAAAAGTTAACTATTTTTGTAGTAACCCTGAAAACCACCGAAAATTCGTCGTTAATATCGTTTTTTTTATTTTTGGTATATTTTTTGGACATTTGTGAAGAGAAGTTCTAAGAGAAGATTAAATAATATCGATCTGTAAATATATAAGTACATTTAAGATACATTTTGTTCTATGAAAATTCAATGATAATTTTCAACTCGCTAACCGGTAAATATTATATTAAATTCAAAGCAACAAAAAAAAAAAAAGAAAAAGAAAATTAGTCACCTATTGTATTTATCGAAGCATTGGGTATTATCAAGGAAATACAATTTCTCAGCACTCGAAAAATAAAATTAATGGCTCATCCGCCTTACAGACCTGACTTGGCACTTAAATGCGAGAACAACGTTTTTCAACGCCTGAAGAAAATGTTGAAGCCTTTGAATAGCTTTTGAAAATTCGATCAAGCGAATGCAGAAGTACTTAGTCTTGCCAAAAATTGACTTCCTAGCAGACTATTTTGAAAGACAATAAAGCCATTTTCAATATTATTTTACTGTGTTTTAATTTTAGGGCGTAACATATAAAAGGCAACCCTCGTATTCATATTTCTTCCAATCTCTCCTCCAATCTTACTCTTTGCACGTATTCACCAGATATGCGTACTTTGCTGTGCACTTGCTCAATTGGGTTTTAGCTCAAATAAGATAATTAATGCCGCCATAACCGAATAGGTGGTGCGTGACTACTATTCGGAAGTGTACAGATTCAAAACTCCTCGCATGAAACTTCAAATGATAGAAAAAGTTTTTCTCTAGTAGCGGTCGCCCCTCTTCAGACAATGGCAAACCTCCGATTGTATTTCTGTCATAAAAAATTTCCTCATAAAAAACCAATTGTCGTTCGGAGTCGGTTTAAAACTGTATATACCATAAATAGGAGAAGGAGCCAAACACCCAACAATGTGTGTAAGAGACAATTATGTATACATATACTTATATTTACTTTTATATTAGTTTGGGGAAATAGAAATCCCTTATTTTCTTGGATGATGTGATCTATTGTATATCTTATAAGTATCTATCAAACAATTTAAAATTTATTCTCGTTGTCAAGGTGACATTTCACACTAAAAAAGTTATTTTGCTGTTTTTGTTTGTTCCATTCAGTTGTGACTTACAGGGAGTTAACAATCCAAGACAACAAAAAGAAAATTCGATATATTTAACAGTTTTCACTTGATAATTGCGAAAATGCAAGCCAGGCCGCTGAAATTGTGAAGGGTATTTATAGTGCCGATACTGTAACAGCGAATTACGTGCTATTTTGGTTTCTTCGATTCAGTTCAGTCAGTTCGAAAACGTCGATAAAATCCCAGAAATATCCGAAGTTGGCCAGCATGTTAGTAGTCGTAGCATCGCCCAGGAGCTAAAAATGGTACGCAAAAATAATGTTTTTTTCCCCACAAATTAATATATAAGATAATACATTTGACCACTCTAGCTGGTTTCGATCAATATATATGGTAGTTACATATTTGAGGGAATCTGGTGCTACAGAAAATCATCAGCCGCTAAATTTTAGCAAACTTTGGTCGCATTGCCATATTCTTCTATAAGGGGTTGGGATGCTGGAAAATAGTTTCTCATACATTTTTATTTGCTTTCTTCATACCAAATCGGGATTTTTATTTTTTTGTTGTATGCTTCCTTAATCAACCGCTTACTTCAAGATAAGCTTACAATTGACAGTGCGGCTCAAACCGAACAAACGGTATAGACTTTAGTGGACCATTAAATTTCATGCATCGGATTGTCTCCATCAAAGCTTCCTGACTTATCATCATACAAAAGCACATAGCAGATTAGCTACGAAACTTATTGCTTACGAAACCATACAATTTTTAGTCAGTGGTCTAAAATATATAAAACTGATGTAATTATTATTTTAAGTCCATAACTACAAATGACTACTATTCAATGCAGAAAAGTCATCCAATTTAATGCGCTGCTTGAATATAATTGTATTTCGAATCAACGTAATAGATTTCTTAGGATTGCTGACATTTTTTTCTCCTGCATTTCACCTGTCCGCAAACAATGCCCGAAAATCATATAGGAAACAATTAACCGAATATGGCAACGAAGATGAGGTGTCAACAAAATTGTAGTTCCAGCGTTGGCGTTAAAAATAGCAGCAATGCCGCTGATCTTTCGTCAACTCGATGTGAAACTCGGTCCATGAACGCTCTATTGAAGTAGACAGTAATTTGAGTACACATTAATCAAAAAGGATGATTGATGATTAATAAACAGTCGGAATCGGAGAGTAAGTTATTTACACACAGGCACTTATATGAATACGTAAATTGTATGGAAGAGCATATATTGAAATTTGACATTTCAAAAATAGTAATAAAAAGAACAATTCGCTTTAAGTACTTTGTGTAATTATAATAACTACGTTAAGTGAATTGAAAGTTGATTGGGCGCATATGTGAAAGAAATTAATATTAAAAAAAAAAAAAAAAAAATACACAAAAACAAAAAAAGTATGGACAAACATATATCTTTGAACAATTAGCCACATTCACACAGATGATTACATAATTATATATTTAGAATAATTAACAGAATTTGATTGAGTTTAAATTGCGTAATTAATGTGCGCGTTCAGGCATAGCGACAGTTCGTCACGCAAAAATTGCCATGCATAGCTCCTTCACTCTGCCGCCCTGAGGCTAATCACTTGGCTGACAGTCAACGCTCGTGCAAAAAATCAACAATATCTCGCATCGCATGCTCCCCACCCATTTTGTTGGTTAAACAAGCAGACGCGTTCGTCAATCCATACGCTCGATGATCTATAGACTTCAGTATCGGTATCAGTTCGGCTATCGAATATCATCGCCTTAGGCTAAACTTTATATGATTAATGAACAGCACTTGAACGATTGATTAAAATCTGCTTTAATTGGCGACTAAATTCGTAACTACAAGCACACATGCACACGCACACCAGTATAAGTGTATAACAACTTCTTAAGGCGGACATTGGCTTTACATTTCAATGTTAAATAAGTATTTCTTTGCTGTTTGTGTTTTTTTGTTTCTTTTGTGTTTGCAAAGCAAATATCTTCTGTCGTGTGACCGCTATGGTCATTGGGATTTTGGGCAATGTGCCTTCGTAGACCGTATCCATTCTTGTTCTTTATGCAACTCGGCGGTTTAAAAAAATTTATGCAAATTAATTCATTGATAAATACACGACTAGAGTTGATGCATGGGTGTGCTCCTTTTCTGCTGTGCTACTACCATGTTTTTGTGAAACTTTTTTGTTTTTAACTTTGTGTTTGTATGAAGGTGTACAGTCTTATACACCAGTAAATGTAGGTAAAGTTCTGTTGTAATCTGTTGTATTCTGTGGTACTTCTAATCTTGTGTAAATTTTGCAAATATTGAGTCAAGCGTGTTGGAAAATTTATTTATATTATAAGTAGAATCCATGTTCTACTACTTGTACATAAATGTGAAGATCTTAGATATAGCTGCAATTTACGTATTAATTTTTTCAGTTGCAAACATAGGAATAAATTATGAAAACCCATTTGATTTAGAGTCTAGATAAAAAGTACAACTATAAATTGCGGCATAAGAAAGCGAAATCAACATTTAATAATAATATAAATAATAATAAATTCTGTCGCAAAAGTTCGCGGACTGTTACAAATTAATAAAACTAAAAAAGACTTTTGCAGAGTTGATTCATTTTATTCAAAATTTTGCCATCGCACCAATTTTGTATGTATGCACTTATGTACATATTTTACATCATTTTATATTTTCCAGAATGGGAAATATTTTCCTGCATTAGAAGAAACTGTACTTCCGTTAACAACAATTTCTGGTACTTTGCAGTCTAAATAAATGGTACAAATTTAGATTTACATCAACTAATCTACAAAGCTTGTATCTATAATAATAAAATTTCTCCAAATACAAACAAAACAACAAATTTTATAACCAAATTTTTGTAAAGGTGGCGCCTGTAGTCAAATCGGTTGGTATGGGACTACCAGTCGATAGTACCAGTGTTCGAAACCACGGGTGAGAGACATTAAATTATGGAAAGGGTCTTTTATAATAGCGGTCGCCTCTTGGCAGGGAATGGCAAAGCTGCGAGTGTATTTCTCATAAAAATCCATCTGCTGTTCGGAGTCGGCATAAAATTGTTGCAATATCAAGATGCACACCATCAGGATTGGGCATTCTGCACAGCAACTAAATTGCACTACCACTAACTTTTTAGTGGTAGTTAAAATAAGGGTTTTATTATCACTAAATCTTCAGTGTTTTAACTATCCATTTATTGCATTAACTTTTTAGTGCACTATGCCAAGCCATTTTTTCGGACTGCAACACCACAAACTTCCAAAAATTCATTACAGAGATAATATAAAATTAATGAAGGATTAATAGAATGAGTTGGAGTTAAGGAAAATTATATTGAAAAAAAATAATAATTGCATTTAATTCTGTTTCCAATATTTTTCTACTAACTTATAGATCTACTCAGCATCGAAACAGCAGACTGGGCCATAGAGAACAGTTTTCCGAGCTCTCAAATAAACTTCTACATCGACAGCCAAGTAGCCATCAAAGCAATATCAGCTGTAATGACAAACTCATACTGCATACGACAATACCGGAACAGGTTGGACGAACTAGGAACTGAAAAAAAGCCACCATCTACTGGGTTTTAGGACACAACGGAATTGAAGGAAAGAAGAAAGTGGATAATAGCCAGAGCAGCCGTAAATCTTCCTGTAGCTAGCACGGCCGGTATACAACCAACTCTCTTTAAGAACGACTAGATATAGATGAAGCAGCAGGATCGCGTAAATCAATGTACGCAGGCACAATGTCAGGTCTACAAAGTATATTTCCTCTCTTCCCAGGGAAGACTCTTCCCAGGGAAGAGTGTAAACTTGTAGTGGGGATACTGACCGGACACTGTCTCACTCTATCGTACGCGGCCAAACTGTAGCATGCACAATATGTAACGAAGTCAATGCGAGGGGAACTCTGGAACACCTACTCTGTCACTACCCTGCACTTAGCAAATCACGAATAAACAGCTTACGTTCTGCATCATTTTCAGCATTCGAAATACAACAAAATATAAAGATCTTTAACTCTCCAAACACTTGGTATCACAAGGGATCAATTTCTGGTCTATGTGCGATCTACAGGACCAGCCAAGCCCAACCTAACCTAACCTGTAACCATATGAAAACATGATAGAATTTTGAAATTTTTTAAAATCTTTTCATTTATGTAGTTAAAAATGTGGCTATATTGTAATTGTATCAAATGTAATTAGTTTTTGCTCAAACTTCAAACATTAACTATTTTTATAAAAATAAATAAATAATTGGCGCGTACACTTCTGTTAGGTGTTTGGCCGAGCGCCTCCTCCTATTTGTGGTGTGCGTCTTGATGTTATTCCACAAATGGAGGGACCTACAGTTTCAAGCCGACTCCGAACGGCAGATACTTTTATGAGGAGCAGAAATACACTCGGAGGTTTGCCATTGCCTGCCGAGGGGCGACCGCTATTAGAAAAATGTTTTTATTAATTCGAACCAACGACCTCTCTGTGAATTCCGAATGGTAATCACGCACCAACCCATTCGGCTACGGCGGCCGAACTCAACTTAATTTTAATATGCTTCTGCTGGTGTGAAAATTTTATAAACGTTTAAATACAATAAGCGTTTCTAATGGATTCACTGGGTACAAATAAGTCTATGTAACAGCCGATTCAAAATTCTTTTGTATCCAGCTGATACTGTGAAGCTGCTTCCTCTTAGAAAAAATACATAACCTGCAATAAGCTAGTGTCTATAGGCGAAATAATATGTTTATATGCAAGAGTATACAAATAATGATGCTTGTTCGAACGATAGAGGAAAAGCAGCTCAGAAGTAGTATTTTTACCTGTTAGATGGTGCTGATATCGGGATATTTCATAAAATCGTATTTACGATCGAATTTGTTTCATATTCATAATATATTACTTACAATGAGAAGAAGGACGGCAACGGCAAATCTCCGTTCGGCATCGACACTTAAAACTGTAGGTTTCTCCGTTTGGGGAAAATAATCACGACGCATACCAAAAATACGAGGATGAGGTCGGCCAAATACGCAATAAAGGGGGTAAACGCTGAATATATGTATATATATACTTATACGAGTACATATGACAAGAAATAGTCTTGTAAATATGGGCCCGTTGCTTCGTTTGGCTTTACTATTCACAAAAAGGATCCATGGACAAGAGTGCAGTAAGGGAGTGCAGCCTTTGGAGTATGGTATTTATATTCCAATGTATATGCAATTTTGTAGTCTTGAACTTTAATGAAGAAAAAAAAACTTCGTTTTTTATGGGCTTGATAACTTTCTACTGGAACTCTTGATAGTAAATACTCTTTAAATTTAAAAATATTTTTATAATTTGCATGGCTTCTGCTTACATGAGATATAATAATAATATATGGGCTGAAAAGTCGCGGGCCTAACACATAGAAGGCACTAATTTTTAGTGCATTCACCTTCTTTTCAGTTAGTACTAAGCTTAAAAAGACAGTTGTTAAAACTTCATGATATTCTATTCATTAGTTACTGAGTTATTGTGTTAAGAGTGACGCTACTTTTGTTATTTTCAAAACAATGGATCAAAAAATATCGTTCAAGCGAGGGCTGAGATCCATCAGAAACAAGAATAAAACGATGGTTTGCTGACTTTAAAAGTGGTCGTAGAGACACGTTGATGCACAACGCCAAGGACGTACAAATGAGGCGGTAACACCAGAAAACATCAAAAAATCCACAAAATCGTTTTGAAGGATCGAAAAGTGAAGTTGCATGAGTTAGTTGACATAAAAAAAATGTTCGCCGGTAGGAAATTTCACTCGAATCAAGAGGTTATCTTTGAGACTGAGGCCAATTTTGAGGAACAAGATAAATCGTTCTACAAAAGTGGTATTCAAATGTTAGAGCGGCGCTGAAATGATTGATAAAGCTAATATTGAACAAAAAAAAAACCTTTTTTCAGGTTGTGAAGGGTGAAAATCAGAAAAATTAATTTTTGTAGAAGTTCAGTACAAATTTTTCAATATAATTTTTTTTCAAAGTTTATGTACTTAATATATGTATATATATATATGTATATATATATAATTGGTGCGGTCACCCTGTTTTGAGTGTTTGCCCAGCTCCTCCTCCTATTTTCTGTGGCGTGCGTCTTAATGTTGTTCCACAAATGGAGGGACCTACAGTTTCAAGCCGACTCCGAGCGGCAGATATTTTTTATGAGGAGCTTTTTCATGGCAGAAGTACACTCGGAGGTGTGCCATTGGCTGCCGAGGGGCGACCGCTATTAGAAAAAACTGTTTCTTAATTTTGGCATTTCATCAAGATTTGAATCTACGTTCTCTCTGAATTCCGGATAGTACTCACACACCAACCCAATCGGCTACGGCGGTGTACTAAATATACATATTGTAATGAAATCGTCTGACGAAAGCACTGTGCCTCCAACAAATAGATGTGAAATTATCTTAACTTGTTAAAAATGAGTTTTTATAAATCATAGCATATGTCAGTAGTGAAATTGTACAGAAATAAAAAGAAATATTGACAATTATATGCTGTTTTGTAAGGGCGTAACCCAGAAGTCGAACAAAATCTAATTTACTTCAATAAATGTCGTAACAATGTTTTTAAGGTTTTTTTTTAGTTCTTTTTATGAAATATGTTTATAATTTATATTTAGTATTCTCCAGAAAAATCATTTTCAGGCAGATTACAGCTATTGCTATTGCTATACTTTATAGCCAAAAATCTCTAAATAAATTTGAGCAAGATTTATGGATCTAGCTTAAATACATTTCTATTGGATAGATTTTAGCGATGAATAAAATGAGTCGGTTAATATATGCCAGCTGGTTTTTACATGTCGTTGAAATTTAGATTCTAACATATTTGCCATAGCTAAAAATCTACATCGGCCGCTGTAGAAGGATTGGTTGGTGCCTGACTACCATTCGACGCAGATTCAAAGCCCCAGGAAGGAAAAATGGTTTCTAATAGCGGCTGCTTCGCGGCAGGCAATGGCAAACCTCCGAGTGCATTTCTGCCATGAAAAGCTTCTCTTACAAAACGGTTTACCGTTCAGAGTGAGGATAAGACTGTAGGTCGCCCCATTTGCGGAAAAGATCAAGACACTCACTGCAATTAGGAGGAGGAGCTCATATATAAAATATATATATCCTTATATATCCTTATATATATCCTCCTCCTATTGCAGTTCTTAAAAAAATCCTTAATAATTTATAGGAAAACATGACAAATTCCAATATTAAAAGTATCAAAAAAACAAAAATATGTGTGTATGCCCAAGGTGGCGCAGAATTAATCTTAATCTCAATCTTAAGTTAATACTAAATAAAAAATCATTTTGAGTGATGGAAATCTTTATTTTGACCATTACGCTCTTCATTGCTTGTCTGTTTATATGCTGCAACTGTTTAGTTGACAAGTGCCAAATTTGTTTGACGTACGTCATTTGCGTTTTTTTTAATTCGACAATAATACCGGGAACAAAAGTTTGCTAGCGCAGGTAAGCGAGAAATTTGGACTGTAGTATCTATTGGAATAAGTTAGTAGAAATAAATGGAAAATAATGTTTTTTGCTTTTTGTTTTCCAAATTTTTTTATTCCCTTTTTCTTTATGTATTTCTTTAATATTATAATATGAAATTCAAAAATTAAAAAAAATATTCCCATTAATTTGTGTCGTAGATTTGCTTTAGGAAGTGATTATAAATAATGTAGGCTACGAAATTAAATTATTTTAATAAAAGAATGAAATCACAACGTACTCATTTTCCCAAGGCTCCTTATTAATATGATAACATATTTTTTGTTTTCTCGCAAAATGAAAAGGAGTTGCGGTACAGTTTTTAATCATTCTTTTAGAACAAATTTAGCTATAAATGTAAATAAAATCTAATATTTCTTTTCAACTAAAATTAATTAAATTTTAAATTAATTAATCATTTTTTGAAGATTTTTTAGATAAAAGATCCAAAATCACATTTAAGAAGCATCACCTAGCGCTCGGCAATTTTTAGCGTTTTGGAGTTTTGGAGATTTTTAGAGTTTTAGCAGCAGCGAATGCTACAAAAATGGATGCCGTTAAAGAGGGTTAGAGCCCTTCGGTGTTAACACTGCGTTATTAACAAACTTTTTCCGATTCTCATAAAATGTTTCATAATTTATCTTTCATACGATAGTTAAGGAAAAGCGGGTAGTTAAGGAAAAAGTTTTACATCTTTCACTTCACGTAAATATTAGGTAATTTGTGGCAATTTACAAGCCTCATTTCGATTACTAATTCAATTTAGGCCACTAGGCGGTACTGCTTGTGTAAGTACATAGTAATATCACACGTGCATATTCAACAGTTAACTAAACCAAAGATTTAAGCAACGAACCTGTTTTTGAGAAGTGTGAACTAATATTAACTAGTATACAACTGTAAGTAGAAGTTATAAGGGTCAAATAGAGCTGTAAGGTTCAAATTGATTTTTAAGACAGACAATCTCTTTTATAACTGAGGTTTTATAGATTACGTCATTCACTTAAATTCAAAAATATTAAAATATTGTTTTGTATTTTTCTTAACTCCAACAGCTTTACAACGAAAAAAATTAAAACATTTTTTTTCAAAGCAAGCAGTTGAATGAATATAAGAGATAAGATATTATTGAGACTTTTTTCATACACAATCGCCATATAAAATTTTAATACATTGGTTCAACGTCCCCAATAATTCTGTGTATTTCAATTTGACTAATTTTCGCAACACATCTTTATCACAGCCAAAATTGTTATGTTGTTTTGTTTTATAACTTTTTGATAAACTTATTTAAATCACGTTGTTTTTTTTTTTACGTTTGCCGTAATTAACACTCACTTGAAATAATTTATGACGCAGGTGCTTATTTATATAAAATAAAATAATACGTATTCAATTTGTTTTTATTTTCAATTAACTGAAGTCTCGTTTCTTTTTTTATGTATTGCCTGTCAATTATCGCGACATTAGTACTTTGCGAGTTACTTTTCACTAATTCAATTAATTTTGTAAAATTGTTTACAACGCGAGGATACAATGTAAAATGATTACACCTCGATGGTGCAGAGCGCACTAACTTCGGAACCGTTTCAATTCACAGATAGCTTAAGATTAAATATTTGGTGCGAACGCCTCGAGTTGCGGCAAATAAATGAGATTTGCGTTGTAATTCGTTTTTCTTAAAAGCAGAAATTCATGGTAAGCGCAGCTAGCCATACCAAGCCAAGCAACCAAGTATTTGCCGACAGAATCTTCGCACCACACGCAGATCAGCTGTGTAAGTAGGCTTTGCAATGGTGGCGGGTGATATGAGAGACGGTGAGAGACGCGCTGTTGTGAGCATCGCTACCAGCGAAACAGAGCACGGGAAAAGTCATTTGGAATACTTAGTGGTAGCGTTGGTGTCGGCTATGGTGGCAATCTATATGCACATGCATACATATATACTCATGACCGTGACAATGCTAAGAGCGTTTACAGCAGCACCAGTGTCATGAACAGTAGCAAAAAGTTGACAATTGATGTGCGGCAATAGTAGCCGTTTACTGATATCTACTTAGCTGTTGGACGTTTTTGCAACCTGATGCGTCTAGTTTATGTCTGACTGCTGATCATTTTCGGTGGTCGACGTTTGATATACTCGTAACAGTGTAGCTGATGGTGAGTGTCGATAATGAGTGAGTGGTGAGTGGTGTTAATGTTGGGCATAGCAATGCAAAGCTTGCAATTGAATAATGCACGGCACACGGTGCAACTTCATTGGTAAAAAATAAAAATAAAAACAACGATTGTGGGGAACTCTAAAATATTAGGTGTAATATTAAGGGAAAGTCATAGTTCAGTGGAAGCCATATTCTTTTTTTTCCTGTGTGACTTCTTGGGGATCCAACAGCACTCCAAACTCCAATATTTTTTCACAAATACTTTGACTTGCACTATTTGCCACCCAATCTCCATTCCTAGCCGTGTTAAAACAATTGAAACATTCTTTTAAAGATAAAACTCCAACTATAAAAGTGAAGTTGTGTTCTATTTAAATTATACAACAGTTTCGATATTTCCCACGAAAACTTTGGTATTGTTCAGCATATACTTACATATGACGTTTTCGTTTAAGAAGAAATTTAGTTGTAGATATTTATATCTTGCTTTATTTATGATACGATTGAATTAATATAATTTTAAAATCAGTTTTCAAATACTGTAAATGCTACTTAACAGAAGCAATAAATAATGGAGTCAATAAAAAAAAAAATTTGTTGCGTTCTTTTTTCAGTGAGTTGAAACATCTGTCTCACCCAATGGTTGGAATTAACTCGAGAAAATTTTCGTGCGATGATTTATTATGATTTTCGAAGTGGATTATCGAGATAGGAGTGCATTGATCAACACACTTCGACTTTTGGCGTTGAGGCATCACACTTAGCCATTGTGAGAGGCTAGTAGAACTAGTTCCAACGTGGGTGTCGATCCTAGAAGGATAAATTTCGTGAAGGATATTCAAAATGGGTTGTTGTGCCATAAACAACTCATGATGTGCGTCGATTGCTATAGCAAGCCCGTCGTATCGGGCCCAACATATCGCGAGATCGGGGCATTCTTAGGCATTAGCGGCAAAGAAATTCAGCCGAGGTTATTCAAAGCACGTCTATGACATCGTGACAGGGACGTATCATGGATCTATGCATATAAGTTGGAAATAAAACAACAATCGATAGTATGGGTGTTCCAAGGCGAGCTTAATCCAACAAAATTTGTTCGTGGGAAAAGCAACTCAAAGCAAATGGTCGTTTGTTTTTTCGGGACATCTTGTAATTTCGCAACTGTACCTCTAGAGAAACTTAAGGGGACAGATACCTGTAAAATTTCGAAATTTTTTCATAAAATGTTAATGTAATCCTTTAAGAATATGGAAAAAAAATTTTAGAATGTAAATTAAAGTATTTCTTATATTATAGATCGTCAACCGTGACGAGTCTATTCTTTGCGTTCGAGCGCTGGGAGAGGTATGGTTACGTTACCGACTTTAGCCGCGTTTTTCTTAAAACTATATTTTTCGAATTGGCGTACACGATAACTGACTCCCTGAAATTTTGTATGTACACATCTTTACAAGTTTTCGAAAATTTTTCGGAAAAATAATTTTTTCGCACCAAAAATAGTAGGAAAATTCGCCCCAAAATTAATTTTTTTTAAGCATTTTATTCCGCGAATTTTTTTTTTCTATTTTTTTTTTTAAATTTATATAGAAATTATGACATTAATAAACAAGCAAATTTTTGGTTTTTTGTATTCAGGTCACTGACGCCGATGCTACAATGCCCGCCGATTGAGAAGCCCCTCTGCGACCTTCCTGGAAGAATTGAGTGTACATCCGCCATTTTAAGTTATTAAAATAAAAAAATATAAATTTTTATTACTTATAATGTATAAATAAACTGTATGCCAATAATTTTAATGAAAATCAGGGAAAATATGGCCTTTTAGGTATTTGTCCCTTTAAAACAGTTAATACTGAGTGGTCCACAACCATTTGCTTGCCAGAATTTTTTGGAGAATCAAGGAAAACCATCTGCCGAAAACGGATGCAAGCTCTCACGTATCGGCTCATACAAGAGCACTGCAACACTTCAAAGACCCAATCAATGCATCATTGGCCTTACAACCCTATTTTGGCATCTAATCATTTCTATTCGTTGCCGAATATTAAAAAAAGGCGAGGTTAACGTTGTGCAACACTTAAACTTAATAAGCTGTTGAAGCCCTTAAACAGTTCGTTTTGGAGGTATCCATTTCTGAGCAGCAAAAATCCTTTGAAAATTGGCTGAGCCGGAATGCAAAAGTGTATATATACAGGGTGCGCCATCTTTTATGTCGGTATGAAAACATGGAATAGCTTTGTATGTGAGGTATTTTTATTTGGTTTGGTTATTTACAATTTATTGAAAGTATTTTTTGAATACAATATCAATCAAGGGGCCACCTTTATTAGCAATTACAAACTGCGATCCTTTTTCTGCATTTGTCATCACCTTGTCAAGCATTTCGGGTTTTATATCGTCGATTTCGCGGTGTTTCGGTGTAAAGCGATTCATGGTTGAAATTATACTGAATTGACGTTTCGAAAGCATGTATGTTGAAGTCGATCGGTTAACAAAGTTATTCAGTACTTACATACCGAAATAAAAGATAATAGCCATCAAAAAACTTTTTCCACTTTTTGGTTTTTCACTGAGATTCGGATCTACGTTCTCTCTGAATTTCGAATGATAGTCACGCACCAACTCATTCGGCTACGGCAGCCGCATATAGTATATATAATTAATATGAGTGGAGAAGTTGAGTTTCATGCCAAAGTATATTATTGGGATACAGGTATCCTTAATTACAGTAACATATTTGTGGGAAACTTTTAGAGTTTGCTTTCTAGTAAATGAGTGGAAACATAATAAAAAAAAAATACAAGTACAAGGTGGCACAAAATTAATCATCCAATTTGTGTTTGATTAACTGGAAATCTTGGCCATTATACGCTCCATTCCTTGTCTTTTTGTATACTGCAGCTCTCTAGTTCTCAAGTCTCAAATATGGCTGACATATGACGCCATTTGCAAAAAGTATAAATCTAGGGTGATTAATTTTGCGCCACATTGCATATCGGCTTACAATTGAAATACAAAGAAGTCTTGCAAAGTTAAGATTTGTTTGTTTTAAGTTCATCTGTATAGAAATTCAGAAGTTGAGGAGCATTTAAACAACGGATTCCTGATTTTCGATTATCAGTTTAGTTATTTCTATATATACACAGACCAATTTTCAATGTTGTCAGAATTTAAAATAACATCACCCGTTTTGTGATAGAAACTCACAGTATATACTTGTAATACATGAAAAGAAAAAGCAGCTGTAAACACCAGATGTGAGTATGTAGCTGCAGGTGATGAGATTTGGCTAGTGATAACAATTTATCTTATTGCCCAATTTTGTATGAATATATACATACAATTGCGATCTTTATATTGCTAATTTTTATTTGAAAATTAATTTTTAAATTTTAATTTTCTTCAAAATAGCAAATTTTATGGGAGCTGCCGGTGTGTTTATTCATCCAGCAACTTTGATTAATTAGTTTACATCGCAAGATTTCTTCCACAATTCTGTGTTGAACTGGGTTATGGGTTAACAAGATATTTTATTTTTACAACAAATAAGAGACAATTTAATATGCCTGCTACTGATTTGTGCGTAACACTAGAGCTACCAACAGCTGTTATTATACCTATTTCTACCAAACCGGTCATTTTGACCGGGGCGATATTTAGTTGACAAAATTTAAAGATTGAAAGAAAAGTTTTATTTCCAAAATTTTAATTTTGCAGGCGCATCATTTATACATCTACTTAAGGGGTTACATACGTACAGAATTTTCAAAAAAATTTTCTTATTTAGTTTTAGGCGTATTTCTGTGGAAGTCGATTATAAAAATTCCCCATGGATACAAAGTTATCGTAGACAATGTAGCTGCCCGACGAAAGTTTGATGTGCACAGGTAGCTGTCCTTAAATGTT
The DNA here is from genome assembly GCF_027943255.1 of Anastrepha obliqua. NCBI lineage: Eukaryota > Metazoa > Arthropoda > Insecta > Diptera > Tephritidae > Anastrepha > Anastrepha obliqua. The sequence continues at coordinate 98,652,145 of NC_072892.1, read as the reverse complement.
TAAACTCGTTTTTCTCGAAACTACTTTTCCGGTACGGTCTGCATGATAACTCATGCAGTTTTTAATATTTTTTGATACGGTTGTTTAAAACATTCGAAAATATTTTCTCTATAGCATGTCGAGCCGGATTTTTGATATTTTTATTAAAAAATTTTATAAACATAATTAAAGTGTGACATTATTGACGTAAACCGCATAATTTTTTTAAATGCCATAAATTGCAAAATTTTTCGAAATCAGAAATCCGGGTCGATAGACTATAACTACAATTTTATTTTACAAGAATATGTTTACTTTTTACAAATCCATCAACATTTCAAGGAGAAATGATGACGACGTGGAGGAACTTTGTTTTCATTGTACTTTGGGTCACGTGATTTTTATTTACTAATTTCTGTAAAGAAAAATTAAAATACATTTTTTTATGAAGTTTAAGTACTAATAAACAATGTATTCAATTTGTTATATTTATTTATATTGTTATTTCTTCTAAAAACAGTTTTTCTCTTAGCGCGTTTTTGGCGCTGCTGGACTTATGTAACCCCTTAAAGTATATTACATACAAAGTAGTAATACTATTTTTTTAGATTTAGTTATAATTTGGATCCCCACAATCATCATGTATATAGATTTTCTTTAATATACATTTATCACGTACGTATTTTATACAACCAATACATACATACATAGGCATATTCATGGCTTTATTTTCATTACAAAAACCTATTTGGCAAGTTCTCATATTCTTATAATAAAACTTTCAGGGCCGTTCAAGATGTTACTCAAATTTCCTTGTTTAGATAGATCTTTATACTATGCGGAAAGTTCTTCTGCTCTGGTCCCCACTTTTTGTACCATAAGTAGGACAATTTTAAATTCTTAGTTGCAGATACACCATAAGCATATAAAATTGCAAGAAAATAGTACAAATTTTTTGGGATAGATCCCATTTCCACCAAGTACGTCGTTTTACACTAAATGCATCACAAAATGCAAAATTCTGAAAATTTGGGAAAAACTTTAATTACATTTTGTGCAAATTTTGATTCGCCGCCGCCGTAGTGGTGCTACTTCAAGCCACCATTCTGAGAAGTTTTCATATTATTTTCATATTGAAGACGTTAAAAATATTGGGTATATCATTAGAATAGAAGTGGGATGTCAAAATAATGTACAATATTATTAAATACATGAAATTAGAAAAAGTCATATTATTATAAAATATTAAATGATAGTTAAGGGGACAGATATCTGTAAACGGCCATATTTTCCCTGATTTTCATTAAAATTATGTAAAATAAAGAAGTCAATAAATTTTGGCATACAGTTTATTTATACATTAAAATAATATAAATTTTTATTTTTTTATTTTAATCATTTAAAATGGCGGATGTACACTCAATTCTTCCAGGAAGGTCGCAGCGGGGCTTCGTGCACGCCAATTCGAAAAATATAGTTTTGAGAAAAACGCATCTAAAGTTTGAATACAACGTAACTATACCTCTCCCAGCGCTCGAACGCAAAGAATAGAGTCGTCACGGTTGACTATCTATAATATAAGAAATACTTAAATTTACGTTCTAAAATTTTTTTCACATATTCTTAAAGGATTATATTAACATTTTATGAACAAATTTCGAAATTTTACAGGTATCTGTCTAATTAAAGAGAAAATTTGTCGAACAATTGATTCAACCAGTCGGTAGTTCTAGTGTTAATCATTTAGCATCATTTGGTTGAATTTAAAAAGTTGTTACTTACTTTACTTGATCCTCCTAACGCAGAAGCTGTTAATGCAGACATTCCAAATCCATGATTGCCTCAGTAGATGGCTGTAGTGATTGATATCTCGTAGAATCTGGATAAAACAATTTAAAATTTATGACCGTTGTCAAGGTGATATTTCACACTAAAAACATCATTTTGCGGGTTCCATTCAGTTGTGAGTTACAGGGTATCAACAGTGGAAGTCAACAAAGAGAAAATTCGGTACATTTTACTATTTTTCTTTGATAAAGGCGAAAGTGCATGCCAGGCCGCTGAAATTGGGAATGGTGTGCAATTTTGGTTTCCTCGATTGCGTTTAGGCATTTTTGATGTTAAAGAAAATATTGACAATGCCGCTAAAATCCCAGAAATAATCGAAGTTAACCGGCATGTTAGTAGTCGCAGCATCGCCCAGGAGCTAAAGATCGACTATAAAACAGTTTTAAACCATTTGCGCAAAATTGAATGAATTGAATTTTAAACTAAAAAAGGAATATTATATCTTTAAATGGCTGAGATACTGTATAATTATAAAATAATAGAAATATTAAGATATCTTCTAGATACCACCTAACTAAATACTAAATCCAGGATGGGTTTTAGCTTGCACTGTATGTGTAGGTACCCATATTACATAGACGTGTATGTAGTAATATCTCAATCAATTGTCTTGAGGTGTTTTGTTTTTGCGAAATTCCAGATATAACATTTTTACGGCACATTGAGCTACGTCATCTGCTTTGCCTCTTTCACACAACCATCATTACCGCCAATTCGCCCTGTGTACTTATGCATGGTAAAACGATTTTAGAGGTCTGCTCATGATCAGATCATTGATCGGCTCTCAGCGAATTTGAAAGAATTAGCTGATTGGCTGACGAAACCGGGGTCAAGGAGTTACGAAACAACTGAGATTATGTAAATAAAATAAGAAAAAAATCAACATGGTCTTCGATCATTTTGCTTCGTTGCTGTTTGCACAACGACTGATTGGACGAGTGTGTGAATACGTGTGAAATGAGCGGGCAGAATTCTACAGACGTGTCCCTATTACGTGGTTGTATGCAAGTAAAAACAATCTTCTTATTCCTACTTTTTGACAGGCACCTAAGTGTGTGATGGTGTGAGTGCTGTGTATTTGGCTTGAGCATATTGGCGTGGTTGTCGTGCCAAATTAGAATTTTATGATAAGATTAAAAACAATAAAATTACAATAACAAATATTTTTAATAGACTTCTTAGGTATAATATTGTTTTTTATTGAGAAATATCTATATTTATACGACATTTTTTAGACCTTTTGATACGACTTTCAACGAAATTTGCAAATTTTTCATACAATCATGTTAAAGAAAAGAGCATTTTGGAATCAAGTGATCTCTCTGGACATTTTTTAACGACCAGCTAACAGTATTTTTACTTATGAAGCTGCACAATGGACATAGCAGCCGAATTTACTCTCACAATTTTTTTTTTATCAAAGCAGATGGTCAAGCTTGGGATCATCCTTGGCTTGTACATAATACGAGGCATTCAATTTTCAAAAGTTCTCACAACCACTTCTAGTGGTTGATACATCTATCTATCTGGTAAATTTTTCCGCTGAACCAAAATATGATAGTCTCTTATTGCAAAAGACGAAGAATTTTCAGGATATTTTAAAATTTCGATTTTTTCGAGCTTTAAAAAGGGGTAAGACTGCTAAAACTACGTCCTTCGTGAACCATAGGAAGCTTAGTGAATTTTAGGTTAGCCTCGCCAGAGAAAAACATTATCAGCTGGGAAGTGTCAAAGTTATGGTGGATCAAAATCTAAATTTGATAAAATTTTTTGCTATTTTCTTTCTTATTTTAATTATTTTTAAAGAAATATAAAATAGCCCACGTGTTGCTATATCTGTTTTATAATGAACGTTTCACGTCGTTCCGAATCGTAATTGGATAAAAACTGAAAATGTTATAGGAGGTGTAATTAACTAACCTATATTTACTTTAAATCTTTAACGCAAATAAAAGTACTTAAAATTCAGTTTACTAGGAGCGAAGATATTGATATTTAGTAGCCTTATTTTTTTACAGCTCGAAAAATCGAAATGTCGAAAATCTCGAAAACCATTATATTTCTACAATATGCAACAATCATACGAGTACTCATAAGTACTTAAATGCCGCGGTTATTTTTTTGTCGGGTAGTGTATTTAAAGAATTTACCAACGCACTCGTGTATCTAAAGACAACTTTGTGCATCATCGGAAAGATATTTGTGTTTTATGGCATTTCTCATTCACTTGAGGTAATTTAAAAACACTTTGATACGAGCTTATGCATAAGTTCCTTCGAATGTCAATGATCAAAGTACTTCAGTTGAATTCACTTCTTTCGAAAAAACCCACTAAGACGCTTCTGCCGTAAGGAAGCAACGGCAAAAACTTCCTGCAACTCCTTCGCATACGAAGTGCGTAAGTCTCTGACTACTGCTTTCAGATACTCATGACTCAGTTGGAAAATCCCATCACCGATTTTAATGATCCACCATTGGGCTACTTGCATACGCGTTCATTCATTTGAGCAGCAGTGAAATCTCAATTATTCTTATGTGTCATTCCAAGTGTGCAGCGGAGCACCAACTCATCTCATTTGTGGAGCTGTGAATATGGGGTGTGCGGCATGTCGCTGCCGACTTTGAGATGGTAAAACTGCAACTGCTAATGCGACTACTCTCCTACATCCATATGTGTATATGCATTTATAAGTACATATATGAAAAATATACACACGTGCATATTTATTTTTTATTACATATTTGTCTAGCGTAGATAGGTTTATATTTACTCAGATGTATGTTTGTACGCATGGCTAGATTAGAGTGTCTTTCGGTTTCTTATGCCAATGTTTGCAATGAGTTGCGCCACTCGTGCTGACAGCTTCTTTGGCTTCAACTGCCGCAAGCTATCAAGTATCAGATTTCATGCTGCAACGCTTGGACTGTTGCGTTGAAAAGTGGAAATCTACACTTGATGCGTTTGCATTTGTTTTTTGTTTTTGTTTTAATTATTTTTTGCTCAGGTGCAAAAAGTGCAAAGAAGACGCGCATGCATAGGTACATGCATACATATGTTGTTGTTGTTGTAGGATCTACAACAGTTGTTGAATTTACAACAGTAGATATTCAACAATAGATTTCGGTTGCAAAATGCCTAGAACCCGCAAATGTACAGTAATCTGCGTTGACTATGAATACATACATACATATTGGTGACCTTAATACGATGCTTTTTTGATTTAAAAAATAAACTCTTTTGTATTCCGATTTGGTTTGAAAAGCAAAACGAGACAGTTCCTCCTTCTTTTTGTGTAGTTTTCTTTTTTGTTCTGAGTAAGGTCGGATCAAGCCTCGCTTGCAGCTTACTGACTTAGAAACAACCCTTATGAAAGCAAAAGGGTGAAAGCTTTGTTCAGGAGATCAAGCCGTAAAAGCGGTATATTGATAGGCTGCTTAGAAGATGTCTTGTTCACAGCGCCGACATGAGGAAAAAGCCTCAACACGCAAAGTTCAGAAGACACCTTCAGTGGTTTATTCCTCAACAATTAGGATAGCAAGAATGTCTACAATGGTGTTTATGTTATGAACTCCAGCTCTGGAGCTAAAATTTTGTTTCATTGCCTTTTGGCTATAACCCAATTTTACCTTTTAAATTGTTAAAGAGGTAATCTTCAGATTAAACGACTGACAAAACTGAGCATTTTTGTTGACATGAACAATGCTGACTTAGGTGATTTAAAAAGTTATATGGGACACAAGTGGTTATGTTTTCTCGTTCAACTATACGATTTTTGGCATGGCTTCGAGTCAAGTCGGAAGTACAAAATGTTTCTTGTCCCACTAAACCAAGAGATAACAAAATTTTTTGCATACTATAATTCAAGAGCCATTGCTGGCTTAATCACGGCATCTTATAGGCTTGGCCGCAGCGAACAAGTGTCTAAATGTGTTCGATCTCAAAGTGCGTCTCCAATTTCCTATGATGTAAAAATTACTTGTTAGTGTTGTATTTATGAATCAATGCAATGCTGGTTTCTTCAAAGCTTCGCGTGTGATATCTTACCACTAACATAAGCCATATTCTAAATAGATTTTATATATATATATATTTTTTTTTATTGCACTCATACTACATATATAACGTCTATTGTACCTGTTTTGTGTAGCCTTTTATTATTTTTAGAAGTAAATCGACAAATTGTTGAAGATTTTTGGGTGTTAAAATCTCAGATGTTCGTTTTCAAATACGTATTTTCAATAGCGTCACATCCAACCTAACCAACTCACACAAAAGATTACCATAATTACCTGTCCAGGGCTCCACACATGTCTGTAACTTAATACCTTTACTGAGAGTAAGTGTAAATGCGTAGCTGGGCTTATTTGCAGGTACTCACTGTTTCACAGCGTTCAATGAATCAAAGACTCACTAATTTTGAGATTAAAAATAGGGATATCTAAAGAAGGCATTGGCGTAATGCTGTAGTTGGGTCTTAGCTTGCATTGCGATAGGCTTTGAAATAAAGGGTCTTTCAAATGACGCGTCTAGATGTTGTTTTAAAATAAAATATCGAAAAATTTATATACTTCTAGGTTTCACTTTTTCTATTCACAATATGGCTATTAACAATTATATGTGAAAAATGGCATCATTTAAATGTCCAACATGAGCAGGTCAACAGGTAAAAACAGTCAAACAGTGAATACATGAATTAGTGAATATATCTACTAGTGGCTTTCTTAACAACTCGTCATTTCTGGATTTGTTGAAATAGGGCTCCGTTTGTTTAGTTATTTTACTGGTATCTGGGTTAGTCCATCTGCAATGGCCTGCTTCTGGAATAGCTAGAAGATCTCACTTTTGCGCACGTCTTGGGGACCCCTGTTATGTCAGTTCATCAGCTTTCTCATTTTCTTCTATGCTCCTTTAGCCAGATACTTGTTGACACACATCCAGTATTTGTTGGATTCGTAATAACAATACTTAATGTCTGTCCCATGTATAAGAGGGCTGGTCCGTGTCTTAGATGCTACCACTTAGTTTATTATAAAATTTATTATACTTATACATTTATTAAAACTTTCACCGAAATATTTCGGCAAAATATTATTGCCCAGCACTCACCTCAAATGATAGAAAATCTAAAAGTCCTAAAAGTTATGCATAAACATATTTAATTTTATTTTTGAGGTTCTTACAAAAACGGCGAGCTCAAATAAATCTTTATATGTATTATATTTTTTCGAAATATTTTGGTAGAATATTTGTCTGGCCACAACGCTCTTCAATTTTCACATACATAAGTGTAGAACGAATTACGCAGTGACCGATAATGGTAAATTTTTTCAGATTGTGTATGCACGTCGCTATCGCACTGATACTAAATCTCCCTGTATGTACTTACTATATGCGAGTAAGTAGTAATTAAAATTTATACAAAATAGTTTAACAAAAAAATAATTGACCGATAGTTAAGAAAAATATATATAAACTATTTTAAAACTCAACTATTTACGAATTGATAGTGCACAACTTTATTATAATTGCATTATACTTAATTTACCATGTGACCAAGCTTGACTACAAACGTTTCTGCTCTTTTTTTACTGTATTTACTATTAGTGCAATTAAACTGTATGCCAGTTCATATAAGGATAATGAGATGTGCGCTTCACTCGCACTTGTAGTTTTTATGTGTAATAAAAGTCGTTTGCTTTATAATGTAGTATGATACTCGTATAAACGCAATCAAGATTTATGCTCGTGGAGTGATCAAAAATACTATTGTACACATGCCCTCATACCGATTAGGGTGGACGATTATTCGGTGTTTCAAATACCTTTATTTTTGTTTCTGCGAAAGCAACGAATCAGTAATGAAACATAGCCATTGCTTTGAAGTATTTATAGCAAAACAGATGACCGAATTTATCGAAGCAAATAAATTCCTAAGACCACTGCAATCTGGTTTTGAAAGAGGGAATTTCTACTCAACTGCCTTTGTTGAAGAATGGATGGTGCTGATAGTCATTTAACATTATTTTGATCCTTGACGTTTCCAAAGCCTTTGACTCGCTCACCCAACCACAGGTTGATGAAGTGATGTGTGAAAAGTTCAGAAAATAATTGAGTTTCTTTGAAGCCACAGTAAAAATCCTATTATACTACATAATTGCCCCAACCATTTACAACTGTTTCTCTCCAATCGTATTGAGATGATTTAGGATATGAGTTATAGACTTAATGAGTACTCACTCTCTACTCACGGTTGGTATGTGAAGAACATGCAAAGGTAAGAGGCAGATCTTAGTGTTCCCCCTCGTTGTGTATATTCGTACCCTAGAATTATAAATTACATGGTTTGACCATCTGAAGCAAAATTGTGAAAGTAACTTCGGTTGCTCCGTCATAGAGCATAATAGGTAGCATAATTGTGCCCATTCATTTCATACGTAGCTTCTCATATCATTCACTTTTGTAATCAGTCGGCAACAAAATAACATGAGTAATGGCTACGTTGATTTTTTCTGACCCCACAAACAGAGTCTCAGTTTTGTTAAGGTTAAGGTGCTCGTTGAGGTTCTGATGTTGACCACAACTTCTGAATTCTCCTCACCGTGATTCCTACCGATCGACTTCAGCTGGTTGATAAAGTTAAAGTTACTGGACTTTTCATTACATTTCAAACTGACATGCGAATAAAATTGTGGGTCACCTGACTTCATGCCCTCTCAGCCATAACGAGTTGTTCAATAGTTCCTTTCTTTTACGTATTCTTTTACGAAGCGGCATGTCTGGAACGTCGAAACCTCAATACATTTTAGACGAATATCCGGCATTGGCTGGAGGTATAGATCATGCTTTTCTTCGAAAAATGAAAAGCTGAGCCTCCGTCATAAGTGTGTCTAAAGGTGCTTTGATTACTAGTGGGCAGAGATGTGAAATTAAAAGAAAAAAAAAAAAATAAAATAAATCTTTTAGGTTACGGTATTCTTCTATTTTTATCATATACAATATATATTCGTAGTCCAGTGAATCGCTTATAGGAAGGAACGCAACTAGATGTTGCCTTTAATTTTGCCTCACTTATTTTATATGTAGTGGAGCTCTCGATTTTGTTCGCACATTTTCGAACAGTCTGGGCAAATGAGTAACGAGTATTCGCATAGCTCGATTCGATGCTCGTTATTTGAAAATCTTTGAGGAGCTGGAGTAAATCCATAATTCAATGATAAAAGTCTTGCTCAGTAAACAGCTTTCTCGTTCTCTTTTGACAAATCGGCTCCCTTATCAAGGCACTGGATTACTAGCTCCAGAAATTTAGGTGGACGAAAAGTAAAATTTATAGAAAAAAATTTCATTTTCAAAACGGTCTGCTTACGAGCAACAACTCGCTAAAGAGTTTTTGACGGTATGTTCAGGGCTATGGTAGTATGACATAAAATGCATACCGCTTAAGTCAGGACATGCTAGAATAATTGACGCCATCAGAGATCAATGAGTGGAGAATTTACAAAGCTTTATTTCTTATGATGTGGTGATTTAGAAGGAATTCATGTTTTGAAAAGAGCATTTCCCAAAGAGTTACGATAGGGAGAATAATTGGATAGTCCCGTCGCGATCGATAACATTTCAGACCTCATTACAAAAAAGTTGGGATTCACTGAACTTCTGCCGGAATCGGCTTAAAACAGTAGATCCTTCCATTTGTGGAACAACATCAAGACGAGCAAATAGGAGGAGGATCTCGGCCAAACACCTAACAGAATTGTACGTGCCAATTATCTATTTATTTTTAACAAAAAAGTTTCGTATTGGCGAAACTTCGCAATTTCCCGATCGGTTTTACATTTAATAACTAACTTTAATAACTAACTCACAAAATATAATCTTGGATTAAATGAAATAATTTCTTGTTTTAATATTAGACTTGACAATTTCCGCTAATAATTTCTACTTGCACCATTATTTACATTCAAATATTAATTAAAATTTATTTTTAAACCGTTCGCAGTTTGTTTACATTTAAGTGAGAAAATTCGTTTTTGCTACCATTTTTACCAAAAAGGTTTTAACATTTTCCACTATATTCACCTTCTTGAATACAACCTTTTGTAAGGGAGTGCCACTAGTGAGCAAACCTTTAATAATTGAGTCATGGAGTAAATCAAGCTTTTTCAGGTAATAGTTTTGATTAATTAATTAACTGAGATAATTGACTGCGATCGAAGAAATAAGCCTATATATAAACATGTATACATAAACATTTAGCTGCTTCTTGTTGAAAATCAAGACAGTGTTTATTTTTATTTTATTTTTCCAAAATTTAGTAGCTCCGAAGCTATCAGACGGGTTTTAAGGAAAATTACAGGCAATGTAGCTTACTACTATATATGCATTTTAATTTAATATTGTTATACAAAAATTGTTTCGTGCACTTTTCCTATCTGTGAAATAACGGAAATTCTCCGGCAGATAAAAATGCCGCATTTAAAAAAAAATCAAAATTGTTAAACAATTATTATTACTATAAAAATTTGTAAACAAAAAAACCTTTACCGAACTTTTGGCATATGGCAAGTGCAACAAAATTAATCACCCTATCAGAGAAATTATAATTTTATAAATGACGTCGTATGTCAATCATACTTGATTGATAATAAACAACTGACATGAACAACTACAATATACAAACTGACAATTATATTACTGTTGCGCCACCTTGTATACAAAGACTATTATAGTAGCTTCTGCTCAAATATGAAGGAGACGGTATCAATAAAACGGTCCGCGGATGACACATGGCAAAAATAGATTTTTTGTTTTTTGGTAGGACTGTTATAAGCTTACATGGCAAATTTCAGCGTGATATGTCACATAGTTTGTTTTCTGTGCTACTGTAAACAAGTCAAGCTCGAGTGTGTTCTTCGAATTTAACGATGGAAATTCAAAGAATTTGTTTGAAATTTTGTTATTCCAACAAAATTTCGGCTTCAGACGCCTTACAAATGTTGCAGACAGCCTATGGGGACTCTGCTCTATCGCGTGCACGTGTTTTCGAGTGGTACAAATCGTTCAAAGAGGGCCGTACATCAACCCAAAAAACCACGCCAAAGTCGCTCAAAAATTAAGGTTATGCTGACTGTTTTTTTCGATTACGAAGGTGTGGTGCACTCGGAATTCCTTCCGCAAGGCCGGTCGGTTAACGCTGAATATTATTTAGACGTTTTAAAGCGTTTGCGCGAGAACATTCGTCTTAAAAGGAAGTAATTGTGGGACAACAAGTCATGGTTCTTGCATCACGATAATGCACCAGCTCACACATCACGTCTTGTTCGCGATTATTTGAACAAATAATATCGCTCCGCAAGCACCGTATTCGCCTGATATGGCTCCATGTGACTTTTTCCTGTTTCCCAAGCTCAAGTTGCGGCTCCGTGGAAAACATTTTGAGACAATTGAAGTCATAAAAGAGAATTCGAAGAACACACTTGAGCTTGACTTGTTTACAGTAGCACAGAAAACAAACTATGTGACATATCACGCTAAAATTGCCATGTAAGCTTATAACAGTCCTACCAAAAAACAAAAACTCTATTTTTGCCATATGTCATCCGCGGATCGTTTTATTGATACCGTCTCCTTTATATGTGAGTAATATTTAAATTATTTAATTTTTGTCAAGTTACAGACAGTTATCTGAAAAATCTTTTTGACTTTAAATTAAAAAGTATTTTTAAAAATACATACCATATATGTAAGCCTACATTTCTATCCGTGAAACAACAGAAGTTCATGAGCGATTGAAATTTTTTTCAAAAGAAAAACTGCAAAATTGGGGAAAAATATATGTCTACTGCAGGTTGCTTTAGAGGAATTGGAAAGAAAGAAGAAAGAGTTAGAGACCCGAGAGAGAATGAGAGAGAGAGAGAGAGAGAGAGAGAGAAAGAATATATAACTAAATAAATTCATAACATTTACAGAGAATACAAATAGGCAAACTTTACAAAAAACGGAGAAGGGTCGGTCGGTGTAGGTAAACGCCGGACACAAGCCATGGCAACAACACGCACTACTCCGAGTGCTTACCATATCAGCCGCACAAACACAGCGATTCCAGGACCGCAGCAACGACACAAATTACTTCAAGGCAATAGCAATAAATCCGACGCCGGAATGGATAGCACAAGCACTAGCCATGAAACGGAAATAAGCGCCAAAAAGTAGGCACCAAAAAAAACGCCAAAAAAATTGGGACCACAAAACGCCCCAAACAGTATACACCAGGGAAACATAACGCCAAAAAGTAGGCATCAAAAATATATTTCCTACAAGTTTACACCAACAAACAAGCGCCAAAAAGTAGGCAGAAATTAGCAACCACAAGGAAGAACTCAGGAAAAGTAGCTTAAAGTGTATCTAAGATAACCTTATATGGTATAGCTCTCTCCCTCCTTTTCCTCTACGCTATATCTTTTTTCTCTCTCGCAGAACGAAAATGCCCAAACCGTTGCATGGCCTTGAAATTTTACTCTCCATTCTCGCTCGTCCATCGACGCCTAAAAAGCTTCACTTCAAAAAAACCTTCATTGAACATTTAATCATATTATTATTATTGGCGGCCGCCGTAGCCGAATGGGTTGGTGCGTGATCACCATTCGGAATTCACTGAGAGGTCGTTGGTTCGAATCTCGGTGAAAGCAAAATTAATAAAAATATTTTTCTAATAGCGGTCGCCCCTCGGCAGGCAATGGCAAACCTCCGAGTGTATTTCTGCCATGAAAAACCTCCTCATAACAATATCTGCCGTTCGGAGTCGGCTTGAAACTGTAGGTCCCTCCATTTGTGGAACAACACCAAGACGCATGCCATAAATAGGAGGAGGGGCTCGGCCAAACACCTAACAGAAGTGTACGCGCCAATTATTTATTTATTTTATTATTATTGATTAACTTGAAGTCTATAGAAAGTAGAAGATCGAATCTTGCTCTCTCATTTGTTTTCAATGTTATTAGCGGTGACCTTGTTTGCCTATTTCTGCTTCAAAGTATTTAATTTTTTTACACCTCCCAGAATTCTGGTATCGCGCTTCATTTCTATCTGAATAAGTTTGATACCAATTATGCTCGTAATGCTCCTATTGTACGTGCTCTTCGTGATTTTAATGAGATCTCCAATTCTAACTTCCTAGATTTCTCAGTTTCAAAGAAAGCATTTTCTCTACTATTGAGCTCTATCTTTTAGTTTAGTTAGACATAAGTTTGTAATTTAATTATGTATGTATTATATTTTTATTACTCTTTAGTTTTAGTAGTCAGTTTGAAATCATATTTGTCTTGACCTCATGACTTGAAATAAGTAAATACATAGATGTTGATGTAGTAATTAAAGAATAAACTCACAACTTTCTGTATCAAAAGGAGAACAAAAATGTATGAGAAAAAGTTCAACACTATGATTGAAAATGGGATCGAAAGCGTATTCGAATATAGAATAATTTCAATAGTTTGTCAATTTGTTTAACATCAAGTTTTAGCTACTTCAAAATTTAAGTCGGCTTTACGAATAAAAGCCGCCATCAACTTGGTCATGACTAAGATCACTTACATTTGAAATTCAAATGTGTTCTAATTTATTTACAACCAACTTTAACCAGCCTACAATTATGAGCATATATAAGTAATGTGTTTGTATAACTGGGTAAACTGTGGAGATCAAACTCAATACTCTTGCCCACAAAAACCCACGCTTTGAATGCTTGTGTTAAATCGATTTTGTTGTACGGCTGGGAGATCTGGTCAACCACAAAGGCAAACGGCAGGAAGCTACCAACTTTTGTTAATGGCATATTTTACGAATATGGTGGCCCGCGAAGATCTCGAATGAACACCTATCAGAGTGCAGTCTGGAAATGCCAATGGAAACAGAAATCAAAAAGAGAAAGTATGGGTGGCTAAGTTATACATTAAGGAAAATAATAGAACTAAGTTATTTTTAATACATAGATAATATTTACTTGTACTATTTAATTGATTGGGCTTCCGCCCTAGCCGAATGAGTTGGTGCGTGACTACCATTTATAATACGTAGGTTCGTATCTCCGTGCATGAAACACCAAAATTAAGAAAAAGTTTTCGGTCGCCCCTCGGCAGGCAAAGACAAACCTCTCATACAAAATTTCCGGCGTTCGTAGTAGGCTTGAAAACTGTAGGTCGCTCCATTTGTGTAATTACATTGAGACGCACACCACAAATAAGAGAAGGAGCTCGGCCAAACACCTGAAGGATTTTTTTTTTAAAACGAACATTAGGAATAATAATAAATAATAATACTTTTATTGTTCTGCAGAAAAACAATTATATCTTAATACACTACTTAATTATATTAATAAATACGATAAATTTAATTATTAAATTGTTTTAAAAGTGCTGATCAAGTGAATATGTCCCTTAATTACCAAAAATTGTAGAACAAATTTCTTTGTCACTAAGATAATTTTGCATTGTAAACTTCATAAACTGATGAAAACAATTTTTGAATGATTTGAACCGATCACCCTACTGCACTCAGCTTACGTGATAGCTCGTAATTTTGTCCATAACCTTTAGAGATCCTGTTAGTATTACACTTAAACTGTCGTTATTACCGCTGGTACCAATTCATTTTCATTTCATTTAGCCACCAATCCGTTCATGCTTCACTTACTATCACTTGATTAGATTAACTGCAGCTACGATAAAGCAAACATACTTCCTCAATTATCTCTGCATACATATGTACAAGTACGTGCACTCGTATTTGTTTTAATGGCAGATGGCTACACAGGTGATAATCATTTGTGTATCGAAGCAAATGCGTCCAACACGATTTCAACATTCTAAAATTGTAGAATCAACTGGCAAAAAACCTGATTGTTTACGTTATCCATTAGGAGTAGTACTGTTATGATTCACTACGCAACCACTAAATATTGTAGCGCGCACACAAATTTTTAACAGATTCATTGACAATGCAGAAGGGGTTTTAATGAAATAAACTTAACTCAACGGAGACTTAATTATGTATTTGTGCATGTGCATGTGTTGTAATGTTGGCGAAGTGGCGCTCAAAAGACATTGTTTTACAACATTAATTATAATAATAAAATAAATAATATGTCATATGTATGTATTTATGTATGTATATAGTTCATGTATATATAATATTTCATTAAATGCATTTGTAATTAGCCAAGTGCAGTCAATTAGAACTAAGGCAGAAAAATATGCATTTGCACTAATTGCTTGACGCCGAGAACTGGCAGAACACCCAGCCGTTGTGATCACGACATTCCCGCACCCAAGAAGGCGTACCCATAGTAGCGCCGCTAGACACTTTGACGAGTGTGACAGGAGGCCATGCAAGACAATTATATACATATATGTACATATGTATATGCACATCCATAAAGTATCTGTATAACTAGTTAATTATATACAGTTGCGAACATTAAAACCCAGACAGGTAATACGATTGCGCTTAAATGTTTTTATCCAGGTTCTTCTTCTGTTTCCTGATTGGAGTGATAACCGCGTAAGCGATTTTGCCCGAGTTGAACAAAACGTATCGGCAGTTTCTTCCCCGTGCTAACCAGCGCCAGTTGGAGAAACCAAGCGAAGCTAAGTCCTTCGCCATCTGATATTTCGAAAGCAAAAGTGACATTGGTCTTCTGTATTTTTATTGGCTACGCTATACATATCGCACTTGTTACGTTAAAGCGTAACAACTCAAAAAGAAAAGGAAAAGAGTAACCACTCAAAAATTTGTTATTTTAGCGCAACTACTCAACAAATAAGAATGAAACAACCGTTATATTGTTTTTAATTATATTTTCGTGCAATTACATATTTTTTCCCTTGTAGTACCTATATTATTAATATTTACGGAAACAGTTTTTCGTCTCTACTGAAAATGTTCAGATTTTGAGTTGTTACGCTTTAACGTAACAAGTGCGATATGTCTAGGCCGCCGAAAAGCGCATGCTGCTCATTGCTCCATCGTCTGCGATATTCGCCATCGCCTACACGAGGAAGTTGAACCCTAAATCACTAAACTTAACAGAAAAGAGTGTTACTCTGTCGCTAATCAGAACGGAACGAAGCTGTTGGTATTGTCCAACATCATTTTACACAACATTCGAAACAATAGCGAACTTATTCCTGCCATAAAAAGTTTATCATAAAAACAAAACAACCTTGAAAGGACGCAAAAGTCGATTGTAGGTCAATACCGAAGCCACGCCACGAGTTAGAGAGAATGCTCAGAGGAACTATCCTGCCTTGGAAGGTTCAAGTAAATCAATTAATAAAACCATTTGCTTCTCTAATTTGCTCGAGAAATCAGTATAAAGGGCAAGAAAAATTCACGCTTAGTGATAGAAAAATCATACAAAAGCTTAAAACGACTAGTTCGTGCTATTTTTAGAGCTTCGGGACTATTTGAAAATTTTTCTTTGAACGTTGAGATCACAACAACATTACGGTCAACAAACTAAATTTTTGTTTTGACAGCATATTGACGTATTAGATTTGAGTAAACATTCGATTTTGTGCGCACTAATTTTGTTCTAGGAGTGTTTGAGAGAAAGATTCTGTGGAAGATTTTTGGACCTTTACACGTTAGCGACGACCAGTATCGTAAACAATGGAAGAACGTCGTCATGTCGTTCGAATGAATACAAACACTCGGGCTCTGAAAGTATTCGATGCGGTACGAGCTGGTGGTAGCAGAGGAAGAGGAATGCCTCTTCTGCGTTAGAAAGATCAGGTGGAGAAGGACGTGGCTTCACTTGGTGCTTCCAACTGGTGCCGGGTAGGACAAGAAAGAAACGACTGACGCGCATTGTTAAACTTGGCCAAAATCGCTTAAGCGATTATCGCGCCAAACAGGAAGAACAATTTCGATAATCATGTAATCAACCGGAGCTACAATTTTATTGCAATTACTGATTTTTTTGTTGTCCGAAAGAAAGGGAAAAGTAAGATATGTATATAGAAACGATGAGTTGACTAGCGACTAGTCTGTTCAGACCTCGAAAGTTCGTCTTTATTTTTTCTTAGGGAAACGTAGTAAAGTAGGCTTTGAAGACGTTTTTCCCAAGTTTTTAATTTTCTCAGTTAGGGCGTTCTTCCATCAAACAAGTGATATTGGATTGACATATGTATTTACAGCCGTGTAATAAAATTACTGATATACGAATAAAGTGCTCTTTCTTGAAAGTATGATTTTCGACCACAGATATATCTTTGACCACTTGAAGAAAGTTTAATCGCATCCATTGACAAGCACTATGCAGACCACAATCTTATCTTTTGATTGAACCAAAATATATAAAATACTCACTTGATTGTTATACAAGCAAATTATTTTGGAAATTACATTTATTAATTAATTAATTAATTAATTAACTTTTCAGATAAAAGAATAATTATTACTCCTTGATACACCCTCTGAAACTCTTTGGCACATTTTGAATATTCAAAACGTTTCTGAGACGGATCGAATCCCTGAAGAAATTGGTAATAGGAGCACTGAAATATGATCGAATAGAATATCGAATGTTAATAATAATTCATAATGTGAAATAATTTATGGTGATTATATCCTATGTAGGCATAATATACAAACATACTAAATTAAGATGTTTCAGCTCTCAACTAAAAATACAAATACCACCTTTTTAAATACCATCAAGTATATACCACATCAAATGAAAAAAAAATTGTAAATAACCCACATCCAAATTCCGGATGTTTATGAACTCAACTGTATATAAAATGCAGTTGGTGGCTTTCAGTTCTCACACAGCGTTAAAAAATCTACGAAAGATTCATTGTGTTCGTGGCGGTTGGAGTTCGTGTCATTCTGCAAACACCAATTTGCGTTATTAGGAGCAAATCTAAATAAGATAAGTATGTTTCTCGTACGATAATTGCGAAATTCTTTGCTAATTGTCTGCAATTCAACCGATCCGCATACAGCAACAGCGATACTCTAATAAAATTGCGCACACTTCTTTATCGTTGTACGAAAAAGAGAGAATAACGACACTCTGGTGGAGTACCTGAAGCTTGAACTGATTAAGAATGCCGTCCATTAAGCCACAGCCTGTTCTGTTGCATATAACATCACACATTAGTCAGCTAAATTAACAACGAGTGTGCCTCAACAGGTTGTTTGTGCTGCTGCGTCTGCCAACATTCGGTGCTGTTGCGGTTAATGCAGTCACAGTGCAGACATAACAGTTCAATCACCCTCGCACGCCGCTTCACTGTAATATCGGCGTTTGATTGACAATAAATTAATGCATTACCAAGCTGAGTTATACAATATGTTGAAATGCATTCATCGAAAAATAATAAATAAAAATCAATACAGCTATTTTATTGTCTGTATTCCGTAATTAAAACTGTGGCCGTACATGGATTTTGGCTAAGCTTAACAGCTCATACAACTCATCGCCAATTTTCTTCCGCATTCACCGCCGCAGATGTCTTTAAATCTTTCGTCTTATCGGATTTTGTCATCATCCATATCAAAGTTGAACTCATCATGAGTAAATGGTAAATGTGTATTATATATGTCGTGGGGAATACTTCGAGGATTTTTTCCTTACAAAATATTAACCTTTTCAGGAAAATAAAAAACAGAGGATTATTTCCTTTCAAAATGTTCCAGTGCCCACGCTATGCTCCCGAGACCTGTAGCATATTTAATGGAGAAAACATTATAAATTGTATGCTGAAATCGGGTGATAACTGAAAGCGAATCTACGCGCATGCAAAACATATTCACAATGATTTGAGACCGGCGGACCTTCGTAGACCTCATATCTAGCAACTTATGAGCTAATCAGCCCTGTGAGGTAATACCATTTTGGCAGCTCCGCGGGGAGAGTGAGCTGTGAGGCTACAAGTCCTGTACTGTAAGGTCTCGTTTTATGCGGATTATTTTTATGCGATTTTGAAGTTGTGCGGTTTGTATTTCATCCAAAAAATTTGTAAACAAATATCCACGTATTGAAAGTCTTTTAAAAATCGTTGAACGCTGAAAGTTCGCACCATTTTTCGTTCATTCATCCATTAATCCATCGCCTTTGCCGCGAATATCTATTGCAAAGTCCGGACCTTCTGACGTTGAAGGTGATTTGGAACCACTTCGCAAACGGTGCAAACCCTTATCAGATAGGGATTAGAATTACAAAAAAAGTCATATTCAATAAAGTGAAATTAATTAAGTTTGTATATCAATTTTTTTAAGCTTTTATATGAATTGCTTTCCGACATATCGAAGTTATTTTTTAAGCAGCCTATTTCTTTTAATTTCTGCAAATTTTTTTATGTGGTACTTTTTCAAGGCAAGTAAAGTATTTTTAATTTGCACTCATTTAATTTTTTTTTTTTAATTTTTTATATGCGCTTTTCTTTAAAATGTTTACACCGCATAAAACGAGACCTTACAGTATATTGCTATGTCAGTATAGCAGTACTCATAAGAGTTTCCTCTTCACGGGCGTCTTCCCGATAAAAAGAAGGACATTCGAGTGGGACTCTCTCAGCAATATTTAAAGTGTTTTCGAAAGGATGAAGTGGATTTTGTGTGTCTATTCATCACTATGGATAAGACTTGGATCTATCTCCATCATCCTAAATCAAAACAATAGGCTTAAGGGTGGTGTGCACCTGGTTCTCCGGCTCCGAAACGAGTTCGTGTCCAGAAATCGTTCAAAAATGTGTTAAAATCGGTTTTTTGGAATGCGAAAGTAATTTTGTTTGTGGATTACTTGCAAACTAGTAAAATAATAAATTCTGAATATTATTGCACCTTTTTAGACCAGCTGAACAAAAAAATTTCTGAAAAGAGACCCAGTTTGGACACGAAAAACATGTTTTTTTCATCAGAACAATGCACCGTATCACAAGAGCATTTTGATAATAGCTAAAATCCATGAAATAATTGGAAAGCGTTTTTCATCAAATGATGAGGTCATAATAGCTTTGGAAGCGTATTTTGCAGCCCTTCCAGATTCTCACTTCAGGAATAGAATTCATAAATTGGAACCTCATTGGAACAAGTATATTGATGTTCAGGGAGAATACCTATACTGAATAATAAAGTGTATTGCAAACCACAAAATTGTGCTTTTCTTATCGAGCCGCAAAACTTATTGAACAACCACGTATAAAAGAAAAATGCATTTTAAACGGTCAAAAAGGTGTTAACATCAGTTTCGAGTTGGAATATGCTTCTATTATATGGAACCCATTTTATGCCTCACACTCTGATCGACTTGGGCGAGTACAACGTAGTTTCACTCGCTTCGCCCTCCATTTGTTTTATTTTGCAGTTGCCTTCCTATTCATCTTACAATGCTTGCTGTTTGCTGATAAAACAAACATCACTTGCAAGTAGACGAAACATTTAGTCTTTAACGCTTATCTTCGATGTTATTACTGGTTTAACCTCTTGCGCTAGAAATTAGCTTTAAAAAGTTGCTTGGAATAATTTCTATTAAAGATTTTAGCAAAGTGTGATTAACAAATACATATAGTCACAATATTTAAATGAATTTAAATAAAATTAATAATATTTTAAACAATTTTATTAATAATTTCGTGCAGTGTAATATAATATATGTTTTTCAAAACAATTAAGAATGTACAGGGCAACAAGAAATTTCTTACATTCCCATACAGTTTCACTGCGTTTATCCTGTTTCGTGCATACCTGACAATTTCGTTGCGGCTTTTGTTTACTTTGTGGAGGAGGAATTTTTCTTGGGAAATGTCCCCACAGCTTGTTATGCAAACGCAATGGCGTGCTATCTAAAGAAATCCTTCGCGTGTTGGGTATTCAGGAATATTAACATTGTATGTCATTGCCAGTCTAGAGCAGATAACAAGTCCACTTTCCAGCGCAAGAGATTAATTTACTGCCCATTACTTGGGTTTCCATTACCCCTTCCAAGTTGTAGCGGATAAATCTAATTGTTTTTATTTTGCTTCCATTTCTCGAACAGTTAATGAAATTAATAAAATCTATAAAAAGCTAGGTCTTGGTTTTTCCAAGCCAAGATCTCCTTTTGCAGCTAAGGTTACTTCCTTTTATTCATAGAACAACTTTTTGTATTTAGTTTGCTATTTTCTGCTAATTTTTTGTAATCATAGACTTAATAAAGAAATGAAATGCAAATTTGTCAAGATATTTTATAAAGAAAGTTAAACTTTGCCACCCGCAAAAAACAAAAAAGTCAGATGTAAACTTTAAAAACGGTGTGTAGTAAATATTATTCCCTGCCCATCTTAACAATAAGTTGTTGTCAGAACCTTGTTTAGCGTTGTTCACTGTAATTATGGTATTAAAATTTTGGGTAAGAAAACTTTTATACTTGTTTTTTTTTCTCACACAAATGTTTGCTTTTTAACACTGCAAAGTCGATGGCTGTTAAGTGATTTTTAAAAATCACGTTATTGCTTAATCATCGCACATTTTATTGATTTTGGAAATGTTATGTAATTCCTGAGAAATTTTTTATCTTGCGACAGATATTGGCACCCAAACTGCTTTCGATCTGCGTCATCGGTTTTAATATGTTTGAACTTTTACCAGAGGGAACCGCAACAAATTTGTAGATGTAAGTATGAATGTAATATGTGCAGTATGTAAATATTCATGAAACATTGTAGTTGTTGTTGCTTCTCCACTTCTTTTCCAACGGTCACAAATATTTATTTAATGACAATGTAAGGCGACGAAACCAATAATTGAAATCAGGTAATCTCATTGAAGCTCATAATCCGTTACAAACAGCCGCAACTGATTGGCAATCGGGTCAATTCGCCATATATGGCATACCAAAGAAAGTGAAGTCGAGTAAATAATGACCGCACTGACATTTGTACATGCAAATACAACAACAACGCTGAGCATATATATTATATTTAAATGTGCATATGTAAATATGTACTATGCATGTATGTATGTACGTATCGGAGCTATCGAATTGTAATCAAAATGCTTGAATGGAGAAAAAGTAGATCAACGGAATATGTGGGTGTGAAAGTAGCTGCACGATGCATGACGAAAAAGTGGCCGTCTGGCAAGCAAAAGCGAAGACCACACGGCGAATGACAATAAGTACGAGTAACACATTCGTTTGGCAAAAACGCGACTGATAATTTTGGTTTTTTTTGTTTGTGTTTTTTTTTTAGGTAGAGCCATATTTTATTCTAAAATTGTCATGCTTTCTCTAATATCATAATGCTAAATGCGGTTTTAATGTAACTGCGTCATTATTAATTATGGTGAAATATGGTTTTGTGTGGTCTTCCCAAAGAAAATGTTTTACTTTTCACTGCACCTATGCACGCACAAATGAAGCTCGAAATTTCAATTAATTTCAATTATCTATAATTGCTAATTGCCACATGAAATATACGCTTATAAAATGGAAATAATGGAACTCTCAGTAAAAATTAAAAGAAATACGTGAACAATTTTGAAAACATGTTTTAAACATCTGTGTACAGTGGCCAAGGAATGATTAAAATTGGCAGAATAAATTGAATCAAATACTCAATTTGTATAACGTATGCGGTAATTTTTGGGTACATACGTGGGTTTCGTTAACAATGCAATTAAATTCGTCAAAATTTCGTGCACGTATTGCTCTGCACCTGGTTTAGATCCCACATAAATATTATTGAGATCCGAAAAAAAAGCACTTTTTCCAACCGTCTGATGTTACAATTTATAATTATAAAAAATAGAATTTAAATAGAATAAATTTCACTAAAATGAGCCTTCCTTACTTATTATTACAAATAATTGAAAGCTTATTGAGCGCCTTTGTATAAAAATGGGCTGGACTTAACCTAATTTCGAACAACTCTTTATTCTTCAAAGTGCTGCGTTGTGAACAGAACTAACCACTTTAAGCTCTCGTGTAAACATATTCATCGACAACCAGGGGAACATTAAAGCAGCATCGAAATTTTGTGTGCAACTGTGTATTGCCAGAATAGACGAACTCTAAGGTAACATACGGTTATTAACTGCAAAAGGTGGCGACATATGCGAAACGTTACTCCGCTCACAGTGAATTTTGCAGAGCCAGCTGATTAGCTGACGTAATAATTGCGTCCTTGTTTTTAATTTATTGTTTACGCTTACAATTCCTTATTATGATGCAGACATACGGAGATTATGTATGTAAATAATTGTCATTTACGTCCTTTTTGGGTGTTTGGCCATGCTTCTCCTCCTATTGTAGGGGGTATGAGGAACGTACAGTTTTATGCCGCCTTCGAACGACAGATAGTTTTTTATGAGAAGATTTTTCAAGGCAGAAATACGTACACTGGAAGGCGTGTCATTGCTTTCCCCTGCCATGGTGACCGTTATTAGAAAAAAACTATTTCCATCATCTGATGTTTCTTGCTCAAACCAGGTTTCGAACCCGGGCACTACCGAATATTAGTCATGCAGCTATTATTCGACTACGGCGGCCGCCATGTGATTGATAATTTATCATTCTTTAAAATCTATCTCAAAAAGAATTTACTCGATAGCGCTGCCACCTGAATATGTGATTGGCGCGTGTTGGGTGTTCAGCGAAGCTTCTCCTCCGAACGGCAAATGGTTTGTTTTGAAAGCTTTTTCTTTGTATCGCATTGCAAGTCTTTAAAACCGATTTGACAAATAATATTTTCAAACACCAGCTGAAAATATTTTTTAGTGGGAATTCAGTGAGCTATTACAAAAATACATTAATTGCAAAGAATTATATATACATACATATTTACATTTCTAAATGTAAAGTTAAGTGAAGTATTAATCCGATACCATTTTTAAAAAGCGTATTGTGTTAAAAAAAATTTTAATTAAATTAAAATTTAATTAGCGGTAAGATATGGGTATCGAACAAAATGTATTGAAGAGAATGAACAAAGCTTCAGTTAAAATTATTAATGTATTTAATTACTTATGTATATGATATAATAATAAAGCGGTTATCCACGAAACAGTTTTCGATGAAAACCATCTGCCGGTGGCGGAGATTACTTACATTTTTCCTCCAGCAGCTCTTTCCATTTGATGGAAATTTATATTCGGACAGACACCAGAAATTAGAGGACGAATATGACCCAAATATCTGTCAAAAGCGTATGCATACGTCTAATAATAAAACTTCCGGAAGTTAATTTAGATCTGGTTTTCTGGTCAGCGGTTCAAATTGCTTGCATTTATGCATTTCTAATTCACTTCCTAGAGATCTTATAGTAAAGGTGAAATTTTTAACAACGAGTACTGCTACCATCTTTCAGAAAGCGGTTTAAGCTTCTTTAAGTGTCCCTTGTATTCAGGACCTTTCTTGCTCTTTCAAAAAATACTTCTTTATTTTTTTGCACAAAAATCGAACCGTCTGCTATGGTGCCATCGCGAAGGGAGAAAATTGAAAAGTGTTTTTCGTCGCTCTTGACTTGCGCCATTTTCATTCGTCGCCAGGTACTCGGTACTTGCTTTGATCGTTGCATTCTCTGCCGTACTAAGCCTAAATTATAGCGCCTTTCTTAACTACCACGAATTTATTATAAGTAATTTGACATAGAAATAGTCGACCAACCTGAAGAGTGGCTACAGGTTGCTACATACCTCAGCGAAGTTAGCTGTAGTTAACGAAAATTTCATAATGGGGACAGAATATTGCGACCGTCAAATCAAGAGAACCGTGTATGCGCTCATAAAGTTATTTTTGGATCGGTTTTTCGCGAATTGTGGAACCAACTCCACAAATCCGACCCTACCTAATTGTGCCCGCATGATTTAGGTGAAAATGTCCCAATCTATCTACCATATTCTCCAAAGCCCTCTAATGAACCCTCATTTTATGCCGACCTTGGCCAATAGAATTTCCTAGAATTTTCTGCAACTACAAGATACATTAAAAATTAGGGGCCAAGGGCAAACTTTCTTTAACAAAGAGCTTAGTAGATTTTGATCACTTCCTAATCTTTGATGAAGTACACAAAAATGTCGTATCTTGGTTTTATACCCATTTCTACAAAAATTTTCCTTTCTATTTCAATCTAATTTATGCAACTCGATGAAATGTGTTTTCAGTGGAAAGATATTGATCACCTGCCTATCCTGCCTATCGAACTACCGAAGACAGAAAAAAATTTGCGTTAATGAAATGGCTATAAAAAATTGTAGATAGTTCTGTGGAAAGAAATGTGAGATGCCGGCCATCAAGTTATAAGTCA
Organism: Anastrepha obliqua; assembly: GCF_027943255.1. Taxonomy (NCBI): domain Eukaryota; kingdom Metazoa; phylum Arthropoda; class Insecta; order Diptera; family Tephritidae; genus Anastrepha; species Anastrepha obliqua. The sequence goes on along the minus strand of NC_072892.1, from coordinate 98,627,032 downwards.
TGTTGTATAGTATCCACTTGTTTATGGGTGCGCGTATAAAACTGACACTTCATAAACGCCAAACTGTTGCACAGTGGCTGTTTTTAACGCTTGCGTTTTCATACGAAATTTTAAGCATTTAGCTGGAAGGTGAATAACTTTTAGTTTTCATGATTTTTACTTCTCTCACCTTAGTTTGTTTTCTGAAGCGCGTAGGCTTCTTTCTCTATTTTTTTCTTTCTTTTCCTTACTTCGTAAATTAATTTATGGCCATGTGTGTGCTGGCTCTTGCATGCCGCTTCATGTTGGCTGACTTAAATGGAGTTTCAAAATATTTTGGCGCAATTAGTTAAATACTGAAGTATAGTTTTATTGCATTATGTTTTTACGGGTGCATGCTTGTCAGTCAATCTCTGAAAAGTTTTCCATGAAAATTGCATCAAAAATTTAATGGAAAATTCATTTTCTCTTAAGTGGATTCAAGGAATGATTTACTTATTAAATTCACTTGTGGAAACATTTCTACGAGTACTATTGGATGTACAGTCCGTGACTAAAACCCTAATCAGTTTGAATATGTCCGGCATACTTTCAAAATATTTTTGATAAATGTATGTAAATACTTTTTGTGTATAATTGTATACAAGGTGGCGCAAGAGTAATTATCTAATTTTGTTTTTAAATAACTTTTTATTGTAACAAAAAACAATTATTTGAAATTGTTGAAAGCTTTATTTGCGCTCCATTACTTGTCTGTTTGTATACTCAGCTGTCTAGTTCACAAGCGTCATTTGTAAAAATTATAAATCTTCCGGTAGGTTGATTAATTTTGTGCCACCTTGTATATGCATTATGAAGTTTGCTTTATTCATTCATACTCAGTTTAGGAAATGCATTCCACAATGAATTCTCAAAGTTAGGTTAACGAGGAAATCTCATACTTTCATTCGTAGTTATAATTACCCACAGCAAATCACTTTTAAGCGTGCTGGAGAAGGCATATGTTTCAAATTAGTAAACTGTGCTGTTAAATCACTTGCTGCCACATACGAAATTTATATCAAATTCATTTCTACATATTTACGCAATCCCGACTTTTTGTAGTTCTAGTAAAATGTTATAAAAAAGAGAATGAAGCGTATGCGCATTTAGAAGAATTTTATACCGATGCCCAAAAACAGCTGTTGGCGTTATTTTCCTGGGTGGTCACGCATAACTCGATTGTATTAAAAGGCGTCTACGATTCACCACTTCTCTGCTCGCTATGTCTGGGATCTGCTGGCTTGACGAAAAATTTGCATATGAAACAACAACAAAGTTATCAAGCAAGATTCACCACTGGCGCCACCACTTTATGAAACTGTTATATTTATTTATTTATTTCGGTTTACATAGAGATGTCTTATAGACTAACACAATTTTTTAACTCACTACTTTCAATGATGCCAAATCTCTCTTCTTATATTAGGCAAGCTTCAATGCGCTCTAATTCATGCGCAAATTTTGTTGCTTGAATTTTGCGATTTTTCTTTCGATGTTGCCCGTCGGTTTCACGCTCCTTGTAATTGTTAGTACGAGTATTTGGTGTACAGTCAAAAATATTTTTGAGAAGAATGAGCACACAAAGGGTGTTCACAGATCACAAGCATAACAAGTAACGAGTTGAAGCAACAAATGTGTCCATAGGCCTCTTCCATTCGCCACTTCTCTGCTCGGCTCATTTGACGAAAAATTTGCATGTGAAAGCAACAACAAAGTTATCGAGCAATATTCGTAGCTAGCGAGTATGGTTATACCTCATTAAAGTGGTGAAACTCGATATTCCAGCGCTGCCAAGTTACGTTTATTTATATCAGTTGCTTCATCTAACTCGCTAACGCTTGGCGAACCCAAGACGTCTAACAAATGAGCTGAATATTCTGAAGAATGCAATCCGATCAGTTGCATACCCTGCAGGTGAAACTTCATTTGTAGCAAATTCAAAAAGAAGAATTAAACCAAAGGTGGTATAACTCTGTACATATGTACATATACAACTTTTAGATTAATTAGACCGAAATATATTCATTCAGTGGCTTTGTCTAGCGTATAGGCGCTTTAGAAGGCTCAATCAAATCGTTCATTGTATATATTTTCATTGAATATTCTTCCTCCTCAAGTGCAATAGCCAGCGTGAAAGAATCATTTTATTCAACAATTTATTTTAAATTGCCACGATCACAACACAAAATACCTAAAATTTTTTTTTTTAATTGTGATAGCTGATTTCGAAACATCGGAGTGTGATAATTCAGTATACATAGATGAAATATTTTCGCTTTCACGTGGGTTCGGTGACACCAATTTTTTCATAGTCGTAACTTTTCCACGATGGTTTCAGTGAGAGCGAGTTGGGCAACTTAATTTTACATTTATATTGTTATTTTTAACAATTGCAAAAACCACTATCTAAAGGGCTTTCCAATAACAGGTGTTATTTTGATTTGATTATTGATTATTAACGATTTTTTATGACCGGAAGTAGATGGTACTGATCCGGACAACGTTTATTTTGAACAAGACGACGCTACGTGTCACACAAGCAACGGAACCATTGATCTTTTACGGGAAAAGTTTCCGGACCGTGTTATCTCTCGAAGAGGTGATCACAATTGCCCATTAAACATCTTGTGACTTTTTTCTTTGGAGCCACGTGAAAGAAAAGGTCTGCGCCAACAGCCCAGGGCCGATTCAAGACCTCAAAGATGGAATTCGTGAGGCTATCGAGGACATAGAGCAGCCACTTTGCAATTCGGTTATGGGAAATTTCATGGAAAGGATATTGCCCTGTAAGCGTGTCCACTATTAACTGCATACCTTCCCCTTAATAATGAAATAAACATCCGATCATTTATATTAAAAAATTGCATTTTTCTTTGAACATCAAAATATCACCTCTTATTGGAAAACCCTATATATTAAGAGCACAAATATATTTAAAAATTGTGTACACATGCATAACTACTCGTAAAACTTTTTATGATAACATACGAATCGGGGTGATTATTTCTACCATTGCGATAGAAAGTCATTGAATTAACCTATAAAAGGCAACTTCCGATCGCAAATTCACATACTTTGCGCACATTTAATTTTGAGTGAACGCAGATAACTAGCTTGCCAAAGTATTTTACAAACATATACGTTTGTACAATTGTAGTTATATCATATAGATATAGGTGCACAATCACATCGAATTCAATTACTCACTGGAAATTTGTAGATTTCATAGAAATATTTAACCATAATTTTAACTATAATTAGTGAATTATTGAGAAATATACATGTATTCACATCCATACATATGTATATAAATATATGAACAGGTTGATTTTAATCTAAGTGGTGATACACACGTACATATAATTTCACTTTTCATAGTGAACTTCAAAGCGATAATTTAATACTCGTATATCAGCCTTCCCAGCAACTGAGGCAACAATGGTGCATAACCATTGACAAATTAAAGGTTTGTGCCGTGACGTTAAGGCTTATCAAGAATCGTTGATTTTATTTAGCTTGTTCGTTTTAGTTTTTTGATGCGAACTAAAAATATCATAGTATTTAATTATTTTTGAGTCTTGTTTTTTAATAATAAAATTTAAATGTTGAACACGATTAAGGTCATTAAGATTGTTGAAGCTATTAATAAAGTGCATGGTATACATATGTTTATGTGTGTTTGTATATACTTAAATACACCTCTCTAATTAAACATACAACTATTGCTAATTCTATTACGCTAATGTGTAATGCAATGCGATCAGAGGGAAGGAAATGGATGTCGCTGGGAAAAGTTGCTTAACCAACTTCACTGTCGGTTATGCGTTCAAGCGACACTGAAGCTGAAGTTGGTTGAGTAATGCGAGAAATCTTAAGGTGCTAACAGGAATGGCAATGCAAGTTTTTTTTTTAATTTAGTTTTTTGCCAAATTATTTTTATTTCCACGGATGAAGAGACAAAGGGTAATATGAGAAAGTTCTTTTAAACTCTTCGGCAATGAGTTTCCATAAAGAAACTAATATATTCTGACTGCTATCATCAGAAAAGAAATCAATTAGAAAATTTGTGGTTTTTGTTTATATAATATAACTGAATGTAATAATGTTAACATTCTATGCTAAGCTGGTTGTGCTTAAAAAATAAAGAAAAGTAAACGTTTCAACTAAAAAGCTTAGCATGAATGCAGTTTTTGTTTTGTTTTGTTTGAGCTGCTTCAAACCATAGTGTCGATGACAGTTTGTTCTCGGCGAGATAAAATATTATTAAGTTAGAACCAAAGGCAATGCCCCAATGGTCAATGGTCGGAATATGGATAAATTTTTTGCATCAAAAGCAACACCACTGATATGATTGATACTGATAGAGATCTAGCTCGTTTGTTTAGCAGCACCGCCTTTTGTAATTGGTAGCACTGCTAAGTAAAAGTATATATAAGCATGAATTTATGTGAAGTAAATAAAAAAGCTTTTATTTCAGTGCTAAATTTTATGTTAAATGATGTTTTTTGCAGAAGGTTTCAATACTACGCCATAAGGCTTAAAATATTATGGGAAATTGATTGGTTTAAAAGTATATTGGTAAACTGCTACAACAGCAACAACAATCAAATTGATAACATTTGAATTCCTTAACTCTTTAAAGAGTACTTATATGTTACGCAGATTTTCAATTGAAATATCGTTTGCTTGAAAATGTCTATTATTCATTCATATTCATTTCATCTTCAATGCAATCATGTTCCAAATAGCAAATGTTGCGAAGAATACGAGTACTACCAAAACAGAAGTTTTATATCCGTGATGCGAACATATCGAGCTGGATAACCTAAAAAAACACGCTGCATTTGGGCATTCATAATATCCGTCACAGTGAAACTTCGGCCCTCTTCCACTCACAATCCGTCTCAATTAAATTTTTGTTTGAGAGAGAGATCGAACTTGGAACGAAATGATTCGTAATGTGAATGATATTAGCCTATTGTCACTAAACTGAGTCAGATTGTATATATAATGAAAACATTTTACTAGATCCAGAATGAGCGGTGATCGGCAGTATGATAAGGAGCGGCCCTAAATTATATGGTGCAGGATTATCATCATTTGAAGAGGCAGAACAGTGTGTCGAGCATTGCAAATCTCAGAAATGGTTAACACAAAAAATGTGCACGAAGTACGTAAGAACTATTTTAAGTTTCACCAGATGAAAGGTACTTAGGCGTCATGATGGAAAAAATAATGAGATGGCGCCTAACGTGGTACCGTTAGTGGTACCGTTACTTTGCTCCCAGCGAATTTGAAAATGAGTGACGTCATATTACCACCAGTATGGCCAGATTACCATTTTCGTAACTTAATTTAGCATTTTTTTTTTTTGTTATTTAGTCTTAGAGTTTTAGTTCTTTCTTTATAACAGTTTTCTAGCCTGTTCTAATTAAAATATAATGTTTATAATTTTTTAAAAGATACATATTTTTAAAAATTAGTTCAATTATTCACTCAGTTTTATTTGCTTCACTTTTTTTAGCATCTGGTCGCATTGCCCCCGATTGCGGTTGTTGTTGGTGTTCATCTGCTTTCAGCAGTCAAATCTCTCTCTCGCTACTGCAGTGTTGCCTAGCTTTGGATATAAAAACGCACTAAAATGCCCATTTAAAGAAAATAAAATACCGAATTTTTATTGAATTACGTAAAGAACTTTGCATGCGTGACAAATTGTCTTTAAAATGTGCATTTTTTTTTAATAAATGTGTTATGGTTATATACAATTTAATTTATGAATTTTTTGTTAGGAGAAACTCTTTCTCTAAGAGAACGACTTTGCTATATTTGAGGTTATGTAATAAGATACGGTACTCTTTTTGTAAAAATGTCGTTATGGTTTCCTCAGTACTTTCTAGAATTTTTTACTTATTTTTACTATGAATACTGTCCTACTAAGGATTGAGGGCTGGAGGAAACGATTACACCAATATGGTATTAAATCGCATTCAGTACATTCAAACGCTTTTTAAAATGTATAAAAAGGTTTTCAATGTTAAGAGGAGTTGAGAGAAGACGATTTAATATTCTTGTATAGCCTCAAAAGGAGCAAAAAATTAAATTGCACTTTCAAAATATCAAACTTTATACGAATCAACAAATTTTCATTAACACTAACATCTTCTCAGAGTGACCTTTTTTAACATTCGGTTTCAGTTTTTTTAACCTACAGTTTCGGTAGTTTTAAATTTAAAAAAAGAAACAAACACCAAATTTAAATATTTTCGCATAAAAAAGCACTAAATTTATTGCGAAAAGCAAATGGTTGGCAACACTGCACAACTCAGCTAATGCGCCGTCACGCTCTCTCTGATGGGTGCAATCTTGTTTCTATCATTCTTATCGTAATTGTCACTGTCTTAATTAGGATCAGTTTTAATAAACAAAATATGAATATTCAGTTTCCCACCATTAATACGAGTATAAAAATTGTTAGATGCGAAATAAGCAATCATCTAATCACACAGTCGCTGTTTAATTTAAAAAATGGTTCACCAACTACAGTTTGAATAGGCAAAAAGTAAACAAAATTACTTTTCTCTTCTTCACTTGAAAGCCTCGAAAGCCTTGAGGTTGACAAGCTTGTTGAAAGAACTCTCATTGGGCCGTCTGACGACACCCTTACGATTTTCTTTTTTACCTTGTTTTTTGAATTCATACTTTTCTGGTTGCACCATACCGAAGTCTATTTATAGATAACTTATCTTTCACCAGTTAGGTGTTGCGCTTCACACTAATTCAAAAATTGCTCTACGTACTTCGTGCATATACACTTAGATTATACTTAAGCACCTGTTGGAAAAATATGCATCACCTTTCGGAACTATCTTATAATTGCTATATACACCAAATAAATAACTATGTATGTGGGTAAAGTTTGACCTCTTGATATTGTAATTTAAAACATTATAATTTTAGAATTAAAGCAAAAACATTTCCGGAACTCTATAACGACAAATTCTGTTAATGAGGCAGTGCCTTTGTATCTTTAAGATTCAAGAGAAGCAGGTGCAAATATAACATCGAATGAGGAAGATAAACTTTTCTATCTCAAGATAGTACGCCATCGTTGACTTTAATGAATAGACACTATGCATAGAAAAGTTATTAAAATTTATTAATTACAATAATAATTGCATTTACTAAGTTCATACTCCTTTAAATTTAACTCACATTCAAATTTTTGGAATAATTTGGTTTGTTTTCATTTGGTGATTGGTGACGCACGCAAAAATATGAGTGTTGCCCATCTACGAACTTTGCTTTGGCGTTGGCGTTGTTTAACTTTGGCTTTCCATTTCAATTGAGAATGTGGCTTGTTTGGGACCTCTGCGCTTACTAATATGCATACATAGCACACAGAATGGTGATTTTCGAAGATACATCGGGATCTTCAAACCATTCTTCAGTGAATATAGTACGTTATTAAAAACTCGAATATATGTCATTGAAGATATCCTCCTGCATGGACGTAATTCCTGAGAGGAACTACTGTGGAGCAATAATGCTATCTATTGGCAAAGGATCTCAAGTTGCATAATAAAAAAAAACTGGAAAGGCGCTCTTACCCAACCATGTTTCAAGCGGACTTTTTGCATTCTAAGTTTATTCCCAGGGATATCTAATAATCTGGTTGCTCTGAAGGCATAAATTTAGACTCGATAGCTACCGTTTCAGGTAAAAACTACAAAGTCGTGAACGTTTGATATGGAGTTTGTGCTTTAGACTCACAAACTAAACGAGACGTCAACGTAAAGTTGCTGTGAACTAATTGGGACCTCATGATAAACACTGTGACGGATTCTAGGCATGAAGAGTAAGAAGACAACGGAAGCGCTGACAATCTCACAAAACGTGTGACTTAATGACGTCTGCATGGTCCAAAGCCCGTTTGCAGAATATCCAAGGGACAAATTCCAAAAACATTAGGAAATATTAAGAACACGAGAGAGAAAAATCCTCAAAATATTCAAATGCTGACTTATGGGCCAGAAACTAATGCTATTAGAGATCCGAAAGAGAAAATGGGGCTGAATCGGCCATTCTCTTCGAAAATGGCGATATAACAAAAGCCACGATTGATGTGGGATCCCCAAAGATGGAGGAAATTCGTAGTAGCCCTATATTCCACAATGGAACTCTATGAATTTCAACAAAAAGCTTAACAGGTTCTTCTCGGAAGGTTTGGAAGAAACCAAGAACCCTACAGGACATTGCAGGTTGAGATACTATTTTGGTAAGGGGATATCAATAGACACCCTCGATGAAACCTGAAGCATCATATTTTTTGGACTACGATGTTCATAGGTGCTTATTTGCCTGCTAGTCTAAAATGTTGACTGATCTAATTTCGGTCACAATGCGATTCTCGATTTAATAATAATAATAACACTATTGTTGAAAAAATGCTCAAAGAGCTGTACAAAAACGAATTTTGGGAATTATTACTTGCTTTTATAAGTTTTATGGGTTAGTAAATAAAAAAAAAAAAATAAATAATTGGCGCGTACACTTCTGTTAGGTGTTTGGCCGAGCTCCTCCTCTTATTTGTGGTGTGCGTCTTGATGTTGTTCCACAAATGGAGGGACCTACAGTTTCAAGCCGACTCCGAACGGCAGATATTTTTATGAGGAGCTTTTTCATGGCAGAAATACACTCGGAGGTTTGCCATTGCCTGCCGAAGGGCGACCGCTATTAGTAAAATGTTTTTATTAATTTTGCTTTCACCGAGATTCGAACCAACGACCTCTCTGGGTTAGTAAATGCTTTATAAAAAAATATTTATAACGCTATTGAATTTTTCAACTTTTGAATTTAGACTTATAATTTTTGCTCGATACTACCAATGTCAAGATGTGGATTAAGAAGCTAAGGACCATTTTGCATGATTTACGATTTATCACGGTAGATAGCTGTAATAATTTCCGTTCAGAATTTATGATATGCATTTATCTCTGTTTTGCTCTTAAAAACCCAAATTTACGAAAAAAAGTACCTTCAAAATTCACTGCAATGAGCTGCATTGGTTAAAATCCGACACATTCCTTGATGGCTATTTAATGTAAGCACAAGTATAAATAAAATAGTTGATATGCATGTCTGTGTGTGTGTATATAAGCAGGTGCATATGTAAATGCAATAACTTAATTAAAAAAATAGAATACTTCTTCTGTTGTAACAGAAAACTTGTAGCGGAAGCCATCAACTGCAAGTAAACTCTTAAACGGACCAAGTGTTAAGCATTTCATTTCAAATGTATAAGAAACAAATAAAGGGTGAATTTTTAAGAGCTATAGCAAAGTTTTTCAAAAAAACACACGTAAAATTCGGAAAAATGCATGAAATTTTTATTTAAATCGATAGTACAGTGCATATAATTTAATGTTTGAAGATTATTTCATGCAAATGTTGACCGCGACTGCGCTTCAAATGGTCCATCCGCTTAGTCCAATTTTGGCCTACTCTTTCCAATGTTTCGGCCGGTATCTCACTTTTAAACGCTTTAATGTTGTCTTCCAATGCATTAATTGAAGCAGGCTTGTCTGAATAGACATGAGCTTTAACATAGCCCCACAAAAAATAATCTAAAGGCGTTATATCGCACGATCTGGGTGGCCAGTTGACAGGTCCCGAACGTGAAATAAAATGTTCACCGAACACGCCTCTCAACAAGTCCATTGTTACGCGTGCTGTGTGGCATGTGGCACCGTCTTGCTGAAACCACCTGTCATGCAAGTCAAGCTCTTGCATTTTGGACAAAAAAAAGTTGGATATCATTTCATGGTAGCGCTCACCATTCACAGTTACGTTACGATTCGCAGCATCTTTGAAGAAATACGGTCCAATGATACCTCCAGCCCATAAACCGCACCATACTGTGACCTTTTCTGGATACATTGGTAGCTCTTGCAATTCTTCTGGCTGAGCTTCACTCCAAAATCGACAAGTCTGCTTATTTACGTGCCCATTGATCCAAAAATGAGCTTCGTCGCTGAACACAATTTTTCGATAAAACAGTGGATCTTAAACTTTCTTAACAGAACACGCATTTTTACTATATAATAAAATTCAATGATTTGCAAGCGTTGTTAGTTTGTAAGACGATTCATGGTTAAATTATAGACCAAACTGAAGATGTTTGACAGTGAAACAAAGCACGAAACGTGCGTCAGCTGTTTAAACCAACTGTTTAAAAAGATAATAGCTAAAAAATCATTCGTTAGTTAGTTGGCAAGTATGGCACTTATACTTATATACTTATGTGTTTATTATACAGGGTGGATCAATAAGAGCCCATATTTTCTTTTATAAGTATAATACAACAACATTTGTCGAAATGTCGTTTTTTATTTCTCATGATTTTTAGTCTATGGCATTTACGTATTATGTAAGAGACACAATATCTGTTAAGTGCACACCAGGACTCTTCGGTGTTATCAAAATGTTCCATAACTTTTGGCATAGTTCGGGCTTATTGGCACAAACCATATTTTTCAGTGATTCCGATAGAAAGAAGTCCAATGGAGTCAAATCGCAAGATCTTCGTGGCCATATGACTTCGTTGTATCGTAAGATTATGTGTACTGCGAGCTTTATTCGCAACAGGACTATTGTTTCATGCGCTGTGTGGCAAAAAACACTTTCCTATTTCAACCACATATTGTTCGAGTCCATGCCTTCTAATATTGTTTCTAATTCTGGCCAAAAAAATGTGTTATCATGTCACGATTCCATTTACCGTTTATCGCAACAGTTTTGCCGGCAGCATTTTCTGAGAAATATGGTCAGAAAGCTTTGCCAGTCCAAAAACCACGTCAGAAAATAACTCTCGCAATGCATGCAACGTGATAACTTTTACGCGTCCTTCAACTGAGTACCGTTCCATAACTAAGATCACCAAAGCCTCCGATAACAACTGTCTGAAAAGAAATAAAAATAAAAATAATTGCTGTCAAAGATCTACATCACTCTTGCATCACCCTGTATGTTGACACAACATCTGGGACTTCTTTTCAATCCAGTTGTTCGCAGTCTCCAAAGCGAATGTCTGGCTTATACAATATGAAGAAATATGTATGTATTTATAGATGGCTGGATGTTCTTTATTTACCTAGCTGTTGTTTTATGTACTATCACGTAACATTTGCTGCAATATTAATTACTGATATACAGTTTTCTTCTTCTTCTCAAATGGCGCTTTAACCGGATATGCGATTTGGATGACTTCAAAATTGAAAGCCAGTCGGTTTGCTTTCACAGACCATCTTACGTAAATTTGAAACGCAGGGTGCTGCAACGAATAGTTTGTGTTCGTTTGTTTGATATTACGTAACCAACGAAGTAGATGGGTTTTAATTTGTTGTACTGTATATTTGGGTTCTTTTTTTAATAAAACACAACAGAAGAAACTACTTTAAATATTACATTACTTTATTATTTATAACACTATTAAATTAATCCAAAATTTAAGTTTAAGTTTTTACTTTTAAGAGAGAGAACATAACAAGAATAAAGAAAATGGTTAGGAGCTATTGACATATTGCTTGACGGAAGTCAAGTCAGTTGACGACGACCTGACCGCCCTTGGTGTTTCTAACTAACGCAGAGGCGATTGGCGCAACATTTTGGTAGCGACCAAAACCGACCATCGGTGGTAGTTGCCTGCTAAGTAAGTAAGTATTTATTTATAGAATTAATAAATCTTGTTTGTCCTTCATAATCACACATGTTATGGATCACTGCTCTTTCAACGGAAATTAATTCCGACCAGTACAACATCCATGCCCAAATTTAGTACAACCGCAAGGGGTTAAATATTGGGTTTTCCAATAACAGGTGTTATAGGTGAATGGATTGCGCTATTGAGATATGATTAACGATTTTTTATGGACAACGTTTATTTTCAATAAGACGGCGCCACGTGTCACACAAACAACGAAACCATTGATCTTTTACGGGAAAAGTTTCCGGACCGTGTTATCTCTCGAAGAGGTGATCACAATTGGCCACCGAGATATTGTGATTTAACACTTTGTGACTTTTTTCTTTGGGGCCACGTGAAAGAGAAAGTCTACGCCAACAGCCCAGGGTCGATTCAAGATCTCAAAGATGGAATTCGTGAGGCTATCGAGGACATAGGGCAGCCACTTTGCAATTCGGTTATGGAAAATTTCACGAAAAGAATATTGTGCTGTAAGCATGGTCATGGTGGTCAAATAGCATATTTCTTTGAATATCAAAATAACACCTCTTATTAAAAAACCCTTTATATAAAGGGGTTTTCAATTGGCGCGGGTCGATTTTGGCACCATGTGGCAGCCATTTGGTGACATCTGTCAAATCTTTTGTTTATTATTCAGTTGTTTATGCCAAATCATCATGGCAAGTTACACGATTGAACAGCACGTTCAAATCATAAAACTTTATTATCAAAATGAGTGTTCATTAACGCAAACGTTGCGCGCATTACGCCCATTTTTCGGTAGACGTGGTGGCCCTTCAAAGTCGACTCTTCAACGTTTGGTGGCCAAATTTGAGACGACCGGGTCAGTAAACAATCAGCCAACACCCGTACGTTCAAGGAACACAAGATCAGCCGAGAACGTTCCGCGGTCCGTGAAAGTGTACAGCAGAACCCGAGGCAGTCTATTCCTCGCCGTATACAAGAACTTGGCCTTTCGCAGGCTTCAACTTGGCGAATTTTGCGTCGGGACTTGGGCCTACACCCGTACAAGATCCAACTGACCCAGGAGCTCAAAGTTGATGACCATAGACAACGCCGTTTGCTCGCTGACTGGGCTTCGAATCGTTTGGAAGAGAACCCCAGTTTTGGGCGAAAAATCATCTTTAGTGACGAGGTGCATTTTTGGATGAATGGCTGTGTTAACAAACAAAATTGCCATATCGTCCCCTTAGTATAACAATAGCCTATGTGCTCATAGGCTATTATTTTTTTATTGAATTTTTGGATTCCCCATCGTCGATTTTATATGTGGTAAAAATTTTGTCAAATTCTAGTTCCACAAAGTGGGTCAAAATGTCAGTCAAAAAATAATAAATATTTACAGACATAACGAGATTTGAGTGAGAGCTAATATACTTTCGACAAAAAGTTTGAAATTCATTTTCTCAAAACATCAAAAAATTTATAGGCTATTTTAATACTAAGGGGACGATATATGGGACGACACCAATCCACACGAGGTTCACCAGGTGATAATGCACCCTCAAAAAGTTACCGTTTGGTGTGGATTTTGGGCCGGTGGCGTCATTCGTCCGTACTTTTTTGAAAACGACGTTGGTGAGGCGGTCACCATCAACAGCGAGCGCTACACAACGATGATAACCAATTTCTTATGGCCCATTTTGAACCATATGGACCTAGACGACATGTGATTCCAACAAGACGGCGCTATGTGCCACACAGCAAACGCCACGATTGACATTCTTCATCTCTACCCGCCCTTATTGAAAAACCCTTTAGATTAGCAACCGATACACGAGTAAGTATGGCGAGCAAGTATGTTGAAGCGAGCCTTGGGAATAAAATTTTATCATATGCACATATTCCTAAGTCGCAGAGGAGCACTACAGCATAGGGCAGGAGTCGGCAACTTACGGCTCGCTAGCCATATGCGGCACTTTAGTTCCATACGCAAATATTATTTATTTTATCAAAAAACGATTAAATATGAATCTATGAATATGACAGATTTGAGTAACCAAACCAAAATCAAAACCAACAAAACCACTTAAGCATTGATAGGAAATCCTCTCAACACAAAGAGTACAGAAATTCACATTGATCCATTTGGAATTGATACTGGATCTCTAGAAATGCAATTGGTCGATTTAAAAAGTAAAGCTTTGTGGAGTCAAAACTTACACAGTTGAAAAGCAAGTTGAAAGATTTAAAGGTCCAGAAATGTACGTACGCAACGCAAACAAAGTGGACAGCTTTAAATGAAATGTCGCGGGTTGAGGCACTTATGTACATATATTATATAATATTTGACTCAGCCAGTGGATTAGCCAGTAAGATCTTGTGATATCACAGCTTTGGACTTTTATTTGTGGGGTATGTAAAGTCTAATTGTTTTGTAAATAAACCAGCTTCGACTGAGTTAATAGATTTCGAGCAATAGCACGATATTCTAAGAGAAACGCTTAAAAGTATATATGCCTGTAAACTGACAACGATGCTGAAATGATAAAATTAACTTATTTCGTTTATTATTTACATTTTCTACTATTTCTTTTAAGATTTGATTGCGATTTGAAAACATTTTATTTATGTTTTGAATAAACATATTTTTCGTTTAGACATTTTTTTAAAATGTACCTTTAAATATACGTCCTTTATTTTAGGTTTTAAATTTTATTATTGTAGCTTTACTTAGAATTATTTTTTAAACTTTTATCGACAAGAGAGAGATGCATTGCATAAAATGTGATAAAATAAATATATTTTTATTTCTATTTACAAAAAACTGTTAATTACATCCATATTGTGTATGAAATATATTTGAAATAATAAAACTGCGAGTAGTACAATGCATAGCTTATAATTCCCAAATAAATTTAAAATCCACATTAGAAGCCTATTAGAATACAACGTTAGAATATGATTCGATATCTAACCTTTTTCTCGATATTGAAAACTAAGTCCCCTTTTTATTGAGAATACTGTAGTTCCTGACACTTTCTTTAATCGCCGCCCAACCTTCTACCTTAGAGAAATATATTAATATAGAATACAACTGGTTCTCTAGTCATTCTCTAACCTTAATGTTTGTTTGTTGGGTTCGAAATTCGTTTCGAATTTCGTGAGATAAAAAGGTTAAAAGCTTCGTAAAGCTCCCACCGGAATAAGAAATTGAATGCGTGGCAAAAGAAAAACACATTCAATGTCACCTTGAAAGCGATAGAATCGACCTTCTGCACCCAATCTAATTAATAACTTTAATCTAAATAATAAGAAGCGGGAGCTATAAGAGGGAAATGGGACAGAAAAATTTAAAGTTCTTATGGCAAATTTAAGAAACTTATTTGGCAACCATTCTATTTTTGTTATAGCAAATTGGTGATAAGGTCTCCAAATAAAGGAATCATATTCCAATCTATTACGTCTAACAAACGCCAAGATCGAGTATGATTTTGTGATAATATAATTGATATGACTTGAGAATGAAAAATTAGAGTCAAAAATTACTCCAAGGTATATGATATTTGATGCCATCCACAGATTGGAGGACAGTATTAGATATGTATATTATAAGACGATTATGGAATTTTATACATGTTTCCATAGCAATTAAATTATCTATTATATAAACTTAAAATATGTAAAAAGCAACAATAACATCGGATTCTTTCGCCTGGCAATCAAATTTAAAATATACATCGATGTGTATATGCACGTGCATATGTAAACACTTTCTTTCGAAATGTACACTGTATAAAATATTATACACCAAACAGCACCTCGTGTCGACACAGCAGTTGATACTAGATTTTCACCATAAATTGCGCTTTCAGCGTCATCTACCAGGCGTGGTGAAGTTGAAGCTGACTTTGTCGATAAAGCCATGCATATGAGGTGATTAATAATAAAACGGGACTATGTGAATGTATTTTATATCGACGAGGTGGCCGAGTGGTTAAGGCGTTGGACTGCTAATCCAATGTGCTCTGCACGCGTGGGTTCGAATCCCATCCTCGTCGAATTTGTTTTTTATTATTTGTTATTGCCTTCTAAACAACTGCATATATAGTTAGTAATGTGTAGCCAACTTAAACCATAGTAGTTAAAGTAAGTTTTAATTATGCGTGCTGATGAAATTGTATGTACATATTTATTTCGGGAGCGTGTCATTATTCTGTATTACAAAATTCTGGATGACAAAATTCTGTAAATTGCAAAAAATTCTGCTTTTTTAAAATTCTGCTTTCTAAAATTCTGCTTATACAAAATTCTGCATGTTTAAGCGAAAAATTCTGCTTTATTCAAGTTTTGTGATTTTCGTCATACAAGAAGTAACAAAATAAACATTTATTCCATAAATATACATATGTATATGTTTAAGCGATAACAATATTTTAGTTTAGCCAATTACAAAAAAAGTTCTACGCAAAAATACGGTGGATTGCGTAGCCGGAGTCGGACTGATGAGGGTTATTTTTTTGAAGCGCGGCCGAAGGAGAATTTTAAAAAAGCAGAATTTTGTTTTTAGAATTTTGTACATTCAGAATTTCGACACCAACCCATATATTTCTTTATTCAGCTGCTGTAAAAAATAAAAAAAAGTTAAATTTAATTAACCGCTAATGAAAATAATGTTTTTTTAATATTTTTACTATGTTCATAAAAAATATCTACAAGTTATGTTCTGATAAACGTGAATTAATGGTATGGAATTTTTATAGTAATTGAAAAAATGTAAGGAAATACCAATTTTGAGCTATTGCCAGTTAGACAGTTGGTAGGTTAAAGCCTTGCATAGGGAAAACCTATAAGGAAAGCTGACTCTAAATTTAGCCAGTGCGGAATTTGGTATAAATATCTGGTGCATTTTCTTCAAAATTTGTTTATCTTTTACATTTGCCTATTCGCTAATAAGTACCAAATAAGCTTGCGATTTTAAAAATGGCCGCCAAATTGATTACTTTAACTACAATAAAAATATAATATATAAGTATATATTTGCAGTGGTGGCGGACTAATTAGCAACGGCGTTTGTTTCACGCAAAAAATTTAAATTCGATATCATTTTCACCTAAACCTTTTTACTGTTTGCTAATAATAACAGAAGCAATGGATTTTATTGCAATGCAATGCAAACGTTATAACTAATAAGAGTTTTCCAGCTAAATATTTGCAACTTTTGAAGCCATTTAGGAGAAAACGCAATTTTCGCAAAGATTTTTAAACTCCGTCATAATGCCTCATAAGTTCAGAATTTCCTTTGATTTAAAAAATGAGTAGTTTGGTATAGGGTGTTTTTTTTAGAGGTTAGGTTTTCAAGATGAAATAAAACGTATATAATTTAATGTTATGGCCAAGAATTTAGTTTTATTATAAAGATAAGGGCTTGACATTATGTTTTAAAAATGATTTCGGGCAAGTGGCCGCCGCGGCTGGCTCGAATAAATTCCAGCCGAGAGGCCCAATTTTCGACCACTTTTTGCAGCAATTGGGGCCGTATGTCAGCAATAACGCGCCGAATATTCTCTTCCAAGACGTCAATCGTCTCGGGCTTATCTGCGTAGACAAGCGACTTCACATAGCCCCACAAGAAATAGTCCAGCGGTGTTATATCGCACGATCTTGGAGGCCACTGAGGCCAAACTGAGCATAAATCAAGTAACAGCTGTCAAAAAGACCATCTACGAAAAAAGTAGTGCCAACTTGAAAACCTAACCTCTAAAAAAAACACCCTTTACATAAAATATTCAGCACGCAAAAAACTGGTTTAATTCAAGATTAACAGCGAATAAAAGGAATTATGTTAAACTGCTCTTAATTAGTTCGGCATTGCAGTATGTACATTAAGGTGGACTAAAACTTTTTTAAATAGAAGTTGGCTTTCTATCCAAGAAATAAGGATGCAAAATATTATTTGTTTCATTGTATGTTGAGATGTGCTCCCAACACCATTAATTTCAGAAAAAACGTTAAATTTTTTCAAAGCGTTTTCATGACCTTCGACGGTAACTTATAACTCCATTTAGTGTTGTTGAGGTATTTGGAGACATCAAATGACTTTCAGTGACGAGCTTACCTATATTATGGGTGATAAATTGTGCCGGTTTTTATTATTTATTATTTGAATTATTTAAATTATTATTTATTATTGAAATTATTATTTATTATTTAAATCATGTTTAATACATTTTTTATTCTTTTCTTTAGTACTGAAGTTAAAAGCAATTTAATAAAATTTAAAATCTTTAATATACAAAGTTTATTAATTTCTGTGAAAAATGTTATTGATATTTTTAAACTTGATTTCGAATTTAATTTAGTTTTTAAAGGCCTACCGTGACCAAAACGCAATTCATGTCCCAATTTTGGCAGAGTTGCATATGCATATAAAGTGGTTTAAGAGACTTTACTTAAGAGTGGGCGCTGTACCGCCAGATTCCCGAAACTCTGAAATAATAATATTTCTTCTCTGAAGTAAGTTTTTAAATCAAATTTTACAAAATACATAAGTTTTCGGGGTAATTTTCCCAATTTTCAGAAGTCTCTCATTTCCATGAGCAAGGGATCTTCGCATGGAAAAAAATCCACCTTATTCTCCATACTATACTACTATACTTATGTAGGATTCTTTTCCGTGTCACATCGTCATCGTTCTCTATTTAGCCATCATAAAAATGGTTCAGAAATGTCTCCCCTATTGATTCTCTTTCAAAAGCAAGTCCTAATTTTCAGGCTGGTTCTAACTGGGTGTCTTCACCGCGAGGACAAAGTAGAACGCAAGCGAGACAGAGTTTTCTTGCTTGGCTACAATGCCTGTTGTTTCCACAATGAAAGATGCTGTGAAATTAGGAAGTTACTGTTAAACTACAAAATTTACAGTTGAAAGAAACGCCTTCTCGCTTTCTTCGAAGAGTTCACGTGGGTTTTGTTTTGCCGGCTAGTGGAAAATGACCGGAAAAGGTACCCCTATACAAAGAAATCTACATAATTCGCATACAGTAATCATATTTTCTTTTTATAATTGTTTGATGTATCTCTAATTAATTAATAAAAATAGTGAAAATATTACCTCTTTGAAAAGTTTTCATTTTCTGGTAGCAACCCCTAAATATTACTTTAAAAATGGGGAAAAATACTTAACGTTTTTTCGTGTATGAGAATAGAGTAAAAGTAAAACACGTGGCAAAAATTAAAAAAAAAATTGTATATCAAATAAGAAGCACCTTAATGTACATACATATATAGAGATTACTGCCTGTTTGGTGACAGCGGCGATGAAAGTATCGTATGGTAGGTACTAATTAAAAATATCACAAATAAAAAAAAATGGTACAAAATTCTAAATATCCAAAATATCGAAACAAAATTCTATGAAAAAAATCAGCCTTGTAAATTAGTAAGAAAACCCTGTATTGTTATGGATTTAACTATAAAAAAAGCAATAAGTACAAATAATGCTGATTAGATATATTTTTATTCAAAACAGATATTTGAGAGTTAAAATTTTTATGAGAAACTCAATAACAGTCATTAAGAAATGATACCATAGGGTCTTGACAGCGATCTCGTTGCTTCGTTACTTGGAAGTTTCATGCATTCTTTGTTTTTTGTAAATCCAAAGCCGTTCGGAGACGGCGTAAAATTTTGGGTCCCAGCATTTGGGGAGAACATCAAGACGCACAGACCACAAACAGAAGAAGCAATTCGGCCAAACAACCAAAGAAAAGGGCGCTAATACATATGTATATACAAATATATTACATCTACATATATATAGTATATAAATCCAAAGAAAACACCTAAGCGACAAGTACCGTAGCCCCGCGGTGGTAAGCTCGGCATTTTGATCGATAGTTGACCGAATAACAATCAGTTGGCATTCTATAGTCAGGCGCGAAGTTTAAGTTAAAATATTTGAAGAAAAAAAGTAAGTGAATTATTTTTACAGTCAGAAATTTGATAATGCAATGATATTTTCATCCAGTCGATGAAAGGTGGCTATTTCCCAAGTGGCTCAGCTGGTGCGAAAAATCATTACCAAACTAACAGAAATAAGTAAAAAAGGTCGTTCACAGCAAAACACATTTGCCAAACTGCCAACTAACAAGCCGCCAATGGGAATGTGGACCTAATATTTTTATATTATGCGCATTACTTCTATAACTGAATCCATCGCAATCTAATCCATCGAAAACTACAAATAGGTTATAACTGAATTCGAATAGCTACGAACGTGCCATTCATTTTGGTTAGATATCAGTTTTTATATATTATTATAGTTTTTAATTAGAATTATTAAATTCAAATTCGAATTCGAATTATTCAAAACATTCTGATTCTTTATCAACAAAATAAGTGTTTTTACAATAACTAACGTAAGAGGACAAACGAATTTTAATCTAAATGGGTAAACTCTGACGCTGGCATGTGGTGTGGCAATACTGATAAATGTCCGCTACTTCTGACCAATGAAATACTTGTATTGATGGAGATTTGTATGTATGTACATATTATATTTTTTTTTTTCCGATACCAAATTGAATATGTCATATTGATTTAAAAAAATTATCGCTTAGAAAGTATAGGCAATTCACATTCGAAATTCGGCTATTCACACCATATTTGTGTGTATCGCTTTACGTAGTAGACGTCCTGATCTTTTTTTTGGATTTTATTTGAATTACCATATAAATTACAAATACTAATTTCATTATATGGAATTTTGAAATCTTTGAATATGCAATGGAATCTCTGTTATCGACAACATAACGGTAAGGCAGTGCTTGGACTGAAGAAGGCTGATAGGAGATTGTGAAAATGTGGACGAGGTGGCCGAGTGGTTAAGGCGTTGGACTGCTAATCCAATGTGCTCTGCACGCGTGGGTTCGAATCCCATCCTCGTCGCATTTATTTTTACTTTAATTAATAATGAGCTAAAGGATATTGAAATAGATTTGATTTGTATGTTTCTTTATATGATATTTAATTGTTGAAAAATGTAGATAACGCGCTTCGCCAGAGAAGCATAGCAACAGCGGTTTTTTGTTTAAAAAACGTTTTCTTACAACCAAAACAACAATAATCCAATACTTGGTCTTCTCGTTTCCTTGTTCTATTTAAACATATTTTCTAATTAAACCCAATATTTCTCCTCTTAACCCATTCAACACCAACTCTACGTAAGAGCGAATTGACTGTTTTTCATTCGAATTTGGTATCAAAGAAAGAAAAATTGTTGGAAGAATTCTATTACCATCAGTGAAACATGGTGGTGGTGAGGTGGTAGTGTAGGGGTGTATGGACGCTGGTGGAGTGGGAAAATTATTGTTTATTGATTCAACAATGGATTAGTTAGCTTTTTTAGATATTTTAAAACAAAGTTTAAAGGTTTATGGGCTAATCAAATGAATTCTGCTCTCAACAAAACAACTACTCCGAGCATACGTCTCATATAGTAAAGTTGGGGCTTCTTTCTAAGCTTCTTTCTAATGTCATCAAACTATTGCCAATACATCCACAATCTCCAGATTTAAAAAATATTGAACACTTATGGGCGTTTCTGAAAAGAAATTTAAAAAAACATCAAATTACAAGCAAAGAGGTCTTGAAATATGTTTATATGGGAGAAGACTACTAATGGAGAGAATAGCAATCGGTAAACTCTGTACCCAATAGAATTAGGGAAGTGCTGAAACGTCGTGGGTACCTAACAGCTGGTAAAAAATGTGCATATATATTGAGAGTTTTTTGAATATTTTAAAATGTATATAAATGAGTGTAGACTTTTGGAGTTTGTTATTTTTGCGTTTCAAATAAAATCTATTATTTATTTGTTAAATGGTCTTATTTAAAATGAGTTATGCATTTTATTCAATAAGCTTAATGTCGTTATATACATAGTTAAAAAAACTCAAGAACTTCAAAACTTTTTTTCGCATTACTTTTTCAACTACTCGCAAAGAACGTATACTTTAAGTGTGCGTCACCAGTTAATGGCTCCATTTTCTGGAAAAATATTTCTTTTTTTGTAAATCATGTACATACATATGTACTTGTATAATCTGAATATGTAACCATTTGAACTATGAGTTTTCGAAACGTTCCGACTGCAACGCTATCTAGCGTGGCCACACATTACTTTTTGGGTAGTTGAGACATATTCTGAGTAGGAAATAAATCGAAACATAAACACGATTTTCAGAAATGTCTCAATCCCACGCGACCTACTGCGTCCTAGCAAAATTGAAACCCTCTAAGTCATGCTCACCAAAATGCGCTAAAATTTCATCGCATCGGATTAGTTTGGGAGTCTGAAAACTGCGAGCAATCAAACAAACAAACTTTTACAATATACAGGGTCCAGCACTCGAAGTGTAACCAACTTCAGACCGCCCGCGCATCAGACTTCCGTTAGTTGGCTAAATGCCAGTCCAGAGTATTGTTTACAAGCACTCGTAAGCATTTTGCCGAGCGTAAACGCGAAAAACGAAAATCGGTAATAGATTTCAAACGTAACAGCGTGATTGCATTATATTTGGCTTGAAAATCACAACCAGCGATTGTTCGTGCGCTCGAGCACCTTAAAGTAAATAAAGTTTTTGTTAATCGTACCATTACTTGTTACAATAATACTGGTAGCATCGCGAAACGTTATGGCGATGGTCATCAAAAGAAAAGCGCAAAACAAGTCAGACTTGAGAGAGCGAATGAGTTTCTTCGCTTGGCCGGAAACGGTCAATTTTGGAACATTGTGTTTTCTGACGAGACAATTTTTCAAATTTTGCAATTCGTAAACTCCCAAAACGATATAGTTTATTTGGCCGACCGTTTATACGAGAATCTGAGCCATCTATTGCCCATCAAGAGGCAGCCCTCGCCACAGGATATTTTTTAATAAAAAAAAAATTTTTTTAATTTTTTTACATTTTTTCGAGGCCATAGTCAAGGCAAAAGGTGGTCATATCGAGCAAGAGTAAATTGATGTATAATTTTGTATTATTTTCACACATTTTTTACTTTGAATTGAATAACAGTAATTTTCCAAACTAAATTTGTGGCCTTTTTAATTGGTTTCGAGTGCCGGACCCTGCGTAAAATGAGACTTATTATTATTTGTATCGGGTGTTTTTTTTTCAGCAACATGGGAACTATCGATATCGATAAATAAGGTTTCACGGCTGAGAATGCCAAACAGTCGGAACATTTCTGTTCAGTAGGGTTTGGCAAGTTATCATGAATCGCTTACGCCAGAGCAACGCTTCCAAATTGTGGATATTTACTTTTTCCTTCGACTACGTGGAAAATTTTACATTACGATCTTGGCTTACGTGTCTATAAAATATAGCTCGTGCAAGAACTAAAGGCTGATTTTGCTGATTGGGGTCATTTAGATTTATTATTCAGATTGATTGGAAAAAAATAGTAAAAAATTGGGCTGATCGGAATTAAAAATTGGACTGCAACTCGTAGCTGCGGCGGACAAATCCCAGATATAATATTAAAAAAAAAAATGCCATGAAATTATCTACCAGATTCTAATAAAAAAAAATAATACATTGAAAAAGTATTTCAGTTTTGTATTACCATTTTAAATTCGCAAGCTCTTAAAAAACACCCGTTAAATATGCAGTGGTCAAACTTTAAAATAAGTATTCTACAGAACTTTTTAGCGGTGAAGAGTAGTAAACCGGACATAAACGCAAATTGACAGTTATTTTGGATTGATTTCAGCATATATTTACTATTATAAGTATGTGTAAGCGGCCGTAGCAGAATTATTTGTTTAAGAGCTAGTTTTAAAATTCTGCATTAAGGCACACACATTTTACAAATAGGCATATAGCAGCACCCGAAAATTCTTGAATTAATAATAAATAACTTATACGGTGTAAAAAATTTTCCGACGAGGATGGGATTCGAACCCACGCGTGCAGAGCACATTGGATTAGCAGTCCAACGCCTTAACCACTCGGCCACCTCGTCCACATATTTTACTCTAGCCATTAAGCCCTTTCACAATTTATGCACCCTACAATCAGTAAACATTGCCATTAAACATTTTTAATCAAAAACAAAAAAACAATTTAATAAATATTTTCTATTGAAAAATACAATAGTAAAATATGCAAATACTTTCTTTTTTACTTTCTGTTCATAGAGTTTGCCACTTCTGGTGTGGAGGGTATGGAGGTCAACATCATACAATTGTTTTTTGTTTTTTTTGTTTTTGTTTTTTTGAATACAGTGTGCTTTAAATTAAATTAGTTGATGCATAATGCGAAAAAATGCTTATGAACTTATGTATACCAGCACAAACCTACACTTGTACATACCCAAATGTGTATAGGTTTGTAGCTTTACTCGTACAATTTTGTAAGTATTTTTACAAGCAATTATTACTCTTCTCCGCATAACTGTCTCAAATAAGTATTTTTTAAAGCAGCAAATCGAATCGCGTTAAGTGTGACTTACCGATGTTTTGCCTCATCCATTTTTCCATTGACTTTGTTGTTTTATTGCAATTTTTGTTTATTGTTTTTTTGCATACAGCTTTCTTATATTTACGTCAGTGTGCAAACACACATATTTACATACATATATATCGATATACGAGTGTGTACAATATAATTATTCAGTCATTTAAATACCCATTGAGTGCTTATACATTTAAGTCATAAACACACATACACTTGTATATATAAACAAAAACCATAAGTACTATTTATCAATAAACGCCGGTAGCCGCTGATAAGTGGTCTAGAAATATTTTGTGGTTCAAATTTGTGCTGACCCATATTCGATTTTGCTTTCATGCACTTTCTCGAGTGCACCCTCGAAAAGTTTACGTTTAAGTTGATGCTTTATAAAGGAATTAAGATATTTCCTGAAAAACATTTGTTCTTGCGAAATGTTAAAAACAATGTTTGTGCCCTTGGTAAACAATTTAGATTTTGTTGTAAATAAGAGGGAAATATTGGTATACAGTCAAAATTCCATAATTTGATCTTCTAAAACTAGAATTTTCTAGAACTCGAACTAAATCGAGAGGCAAGGCTTTGGAGATCAATATAAACTCAATTTTACTCCCATAATTTAAGCTTCTCTACCCCTAATTTCTCTATAACTTCAAAAAAATTTTTGCTAGAATTAAGTCGAATTATTTAAGGCAAGTCCCAAATTATGTATTTATGTAGTGTCTTTTTTTTTCAATATATTCGAGGAGGTATTTATGCATTTGTAAAGCGGATGTTTCTGACGTTTCTTCTTTGTGCACCGTTTACTAGTCAGTTTTAATAGCAGACGACGACTTTATTAAGCACCATAGCAGTAGATTCGGATTTGAGCGGAGTGCAAAGGGGTAATGAGGGTTTAGTGAAGGAAATTATTTATATTTTCAAACGAATGGAACTACCGCTGACGGTCCCTATAAGACTTTAAACAAATTATAATCTCGTTTTAATGAAAACTCCCAAAGGAAATTAGGTTCTCAATTTTTACTAATTTTTGACTTTAAATACGTTTGCAGTTTCTTCAAAAAACATAACGATATTCTATAACTCGAAGTCTCAATAAGTTGAACATTTTTATGGGATAATGGGGATTCGAGTTATAGAAGTTTGTTTGACTGTATTCGGCAATGACGTATGCGTAGGTATCGGGCATCACTTGGAGAAAGAAGATATTGGAGCAAACTCAACGATAATCGAAAGAAGTTGTGCAGTTTAAGATTCGTTTATAGCTATTTTTTCTCTTTATTTTCTTAAAAAAAAAAACCTACAGGGTTTGATTAAAAAGTAATGAGCCTTATTTTTTTTAAGCAGTTTTATTAAACCTTTTGGCTTATACAACTAATATTCTTCAAAATAGGACCCTTGAGCGTCAATACACCGCTGGTAGCGGTCCTTCCACTGCAGGAAACATTTTGAAACTCATCCGCCGGAATCGCGTTCAATTCGGCTGTCACAGTTTTTTGGATCGCCTCGATGGAGTTGAAACGCCTCCCCTTCAGCTTTCTTTTCAGGCGCGGGAACAAGAAGAAGCCCGGAGGGGACAGGCCTGAGCTGTAGGGAGGGTGGGGAAGAACCGGAACCCCCATCTTCGCTAATGCAGAGGTGCAGAGGAAGGCGGTGTGCGCCGGCGCATTGTCGTGATGAAGGGTCCAATTGTTGACGAGGTCGGGCGACGCGGTTTCTCAGCCGAAGGAGCACTTCTTTGTAAAATGCGGCGTTTACAGTGCTTCCTGGAGGTACAAACTACTTGTGGACGATGCCTCGAGAGTCGAAAAAGATGATCAGCTGCATTTTCGCCACTGCAAAGTCCTAACACATTTTTAAAACAGCTTTAGTGTGAGTCTTGTACATACAATTCGTAAAACATGTAAGATCTTATATGACCGCACCCTTCCTTGATAGATGGGCTGAAGATGTCTCGGAAAATCAAGATCATGGACGTATTATTGGTATACCAAACACCTTTTAAGTAGCAATCTACCTCTGCTCTGTTATACTCAACTCTTATCTTCTGTATTGTAGGGCAGCATAAACATAGTTTCAATATTTCCAACTTTGTACTTAGTATTGTAATTTATTGTGGCCCTAAACAAACACCTTCTTTATTTTTGAAGACTTTAAATCAAGTCAAATGCAATTCAACTAGCCAGCAAAACTTAGAAATAATAATTTGTAAAATTTTAAGTTGTCTTTCTTCGTAAATAATATGAAAATCAGCTGATCACCCAAAACTATATTTTAACTGAAGATGAGATGAAATGATTCCAGAAAAGACTTTCACCGAGGTATTTGGCAAGCAACATTTTGAAAATATTCTAACTATAATATCTTCTAGCATATTTGAGTTCTCTTCACAGAAATACATTTACGAAGCAAACGAGTCTTCCTCCGCTTTGAATGGAAGACCCTTTTGGGCTTTAGAGCTCTGTTAGACTTAAATTTTACTTAGTTTTCATGAAAACTTAGAGGTTGTTACTCAACACGTCATCACGATTGCACCACCGAGACTTTCCGTCGTTCATGTCTAAAAGATTTCGTTTTGTTTCTGATTTTTTTTTGTCTTTATTTTTACTTTGTAGTATTTCGCTATTTTTACATTTGTACGAAAAATCAATTTTATATGGTATATTTGGAAGAATTTTATTCAAAATAAACATAACCTAGGAATCTACAACCTACCGCTCTGCATGTTTTCTAAGTGAAGGTGAGTTTAGGCTAACCAGAAACACGTGTTGCTGGTATGGTAGGTTGGCCAAAGTTATGTAAAATTCTGTTCAAGTCTTGGCTATCAAAGCTCTTGAGCTGGATTCGAATTCCCACAATTGCTCGGCGCCAAACGGTGTTTTGCTTGATATTCAAAGTAAACGTAACCAAAACCGGAAGTTGTGTTCCGATTGAAGCGTGTGAAATGTATTACTTCTGGCCATGCCTTGTCAATCCACTAGCCGATCGCACCACGATTACATACCATAGTTGTAGATACGTAGATAGAAATATCAAACTAGTGTAACACCGTTAGCAATCTTGCCCAATGTTACTGTAAATCCGACCACGAGGTTTCATAGAGCTCTGAAGCTCTTCTAAACAGAAACTCACTTTAGTAAAGCGAATAAAATCAGCTAGATGGAGCTCTATGAGATCAATAACCCTGACAATGGCTCAATTAACATTTGCTTAACCTAAGCTGAAACTTTTTTCATGTAAGTCTGGGACACTGCTCCCCACAACGACTGATGTCCAGTGAATTTTTCCATTTAGCTTGCTCTTGCTTGATATGAGTATCCATTTAAGTGTCACAGTATTGCTGAGCTCGATATTTACCTCTTGCCTGAACTATTACCAACGTACATTTTTTTTATACATATTACCCTAAAAATTTAAACAATTTTTTGTAGGGGCCCAAAATTAAAATATTGAAATTTCAGGAGTCCCAAAAAACGTTGTTTTATGAAAGCATACGGTTTCATTTTTTGAACATTTGTGAAAGGAAATTGAAAGAGAAGATTAAATACTACCGATCTGTAAACATTTTAAACCAAATTTATGGAAAAGTGTGTGGGAAATTTCAAAACGTCGCACAGTGATCCGAACGTGGACAAAAATATCTTGAAACTTGCACTTTGGAAGCTAAAAATCAAATTACGAAAAGCTTCTAACTATTTTTATGATAAAAATATACCCTACCCGGTGGTCTAGAAATTTCCAAAAATCGATTTTTTGTTTTTTCGATATTTCGAAAGTATAGTGTTTTAAGAATATACTGTGAAATTTTCATGCGGAAATTCCCAATTTTACAGCTTCTACTAGCCATTAACTAGGTAGAGAGCGGTCCGCACGCTCCTGTACCTCAAGTTTAAACTCATTATCTCGAAACGACTTTTTTCGACCTGGTGTTGTCAAACAAAAAAACAAACTATTCAACCGAATCGTCTGAAATTTTAATATGTTGTTCACAACATCCATGGCTATCGCCCGTACTAGAATCATATCATATTATTATTTCAATTATTTTGTATTTTTTTGATTAAAAAACTGAAAAAAACCGATGAGCACTCTAAAAGTGTCAAATTTAAAACCGCGCTATTTTGTAATTTTTTTTATTCTATTACGGGACATAGCAACAGTCATACTGATTAATAATTTTTTTTGTTATCGTGTTTCAGATAAATAAAAGAGCCAAATGGACAACACCGTCCAGGTCCAAATTTTCGT
The DNA here is from genome assembly GCF_027943255.1 of Anastrepha obliqua. NCBI lineage: Eukaryota > Metazoa > Arthropoda > Insecta > Diptera > Tephritidae > Anastrepha > Anastrepha obliqua. The sequence goes on along the minus strand of NC_072892.1, from coordinate 98,598,547 downwards.
GAGGGTCATCTTCTGCGCAATTTTTTAAATTATTAAAATTAAAAAAAAAAGTATATTTAAAATTTTTATATATAAAAAAAAATTTTTTTTTCATTTTTGTATGTAAAAGAAGTTAAATACAAAACCTAAAAAATGTAAATATCGTTTTTAATTCTCATATTTTTTAATATAATTGTACATGTCAACAATAATTATGCCTTAGTTTACTTCTATATCAAAAATCACTTCTATATAAAAAAAACTCGGTTTTTCAAAATTTGTAACCGGTACGGTTAGTTTTGATTTCAGTTTTGAAATTATAGTGATGTAATCCTTTGGAAAAGTACAATTTCAACAAATTCCGACCACTTCTTTTATTTTTGTCCAATGTTTTTATAAATTCGGAACACTGTGCGCCGGCGGTAGAATTGAAATAGAATATTGCTGAGTCCCTATTTAAAAACGCGATATACTAAGTGTGTGCTTACATAAAATAAAATGCAATTAATGCTGTGAACTTCCACCTATGCAGATCGCAATATAACTATATACTCTTTTGTTAACAAGAATATTCGTACGTACGAAGTGGAGTAATAGCAAGAAGGATAAAAAAATCAACAATTAGTTATACATATAAATAAACTGGACGCATTTGCGTGTTACACTGCAATTTAACTGAAACCATCAAAGCAATTACAAATACAAATTTGTTGCGAAGTTAACAGCAAAAACAAAGAATTCATTCTTTTCACAGCTTCTTGAAAGAAAGATAGATACGATGCTCAATTAATCACTCGCTTATGGGATTTAGACAATTACTTTATTTAATTAAAGCAACACACGTCCCATTCATTCCTGAACTGCACTCTTGCCAGAAGACCTACGCATTAGGGAGAAGGACACAAATAGCCAAAGTGTAGCAAATTTTTATGCAGTTGCCAACGTAAGAACAGAAAATGTGTTGGCAAATGAACTTCGACGCTCTTTTAACTTGTTTACAAAACAGGATAATTGAAATTCTTTAACTGAGAATGTGTACGAGGAATTGTGCTTAGAAAAGACGCCTTACACAATTGCCTGACTACATGTGTACTGCACATACTTACATACATACAACGTACATAGATACAAATGTCAGTACGCGTGTGTACCAGTGTTTGACAGAATTTCCACAAATAGACCGCACTGCAAACGACTTGATATTTTTAGATTCTTAACTGTGCGGGAATTTAGGTGCAATTATTTAAGGGCATCGAACTTTGACTATAAACAATAGCAAAGCTACAAAGCAGCATAGTTACATTAAAGACCTACAAATATGCGTACGGGCGAGTAAGCATAAGTGGTATTTAACTTGGTAACAAAGACAAGGACATTCTGTGTTTAATTGCGCTGAACAGGGCGTTGACGCATCGTGCAAATCGAGTTTTCGATATTTATCTAATGCTAATCACGCATCAGCAAAATATTACCCATATGTAAATATTTAAAATTATTACAAGGCTCGTACATATCGTCCCCTTAGTATTAAAATAGCCTATAAATTTTTTGATGTTTTGAGAAAATGAATTTCAAACTTTTTGTCAAAAGTAGCTCTCACTCAAATCTCGTTATGTCTGTCAATATTTATTATTTTTTGACTGACGTTTTGACCCACTTTGTGGAACTAGAATTTGACAAAATTTTGACCACATATAAAATCGACGATGGAGAATCCAAAAATTCAATAAAAAAATAATAGCCTATAAGCACATAGGCTATTGTTATACTAAGGGGACGATATGTATGTATATGCAAGGTGGCGCAAAATTAATCAGTAATTAATTAATTTTGTTTTTGATTATTTTCTAGTAAACATAATAAGAAATAAATGATTTGAGTGATGGAAATCTTTACTTTGACCATTACGCGCTGCATTCCTTGTCTGTATACAGCAGCTGACTAATTCACAAGTGTAAAATATGATTGACGTACGACGCCATTTTGGAAAAATTACAAATCTTCTGATAGGGTGATTAATTTTGCACCACCTTGTACGTACAAATTACATGTGTGCACTCGTTTGCTTAAATTCTCTGCTGTCACTTTCCCTGACTTTAACAATTATCATGTTGCATTTCAAACCACATAAAGGGTGAGGCAATGCAGTGCAACTAAGAACTACAGCATTTTTTCACTTGTTAGGATTTTTTGCCTACAACTCGCGTCAAATGACAGCACATCAACATTTTTATCAGCTTAAGCTATTTTTCTCTTTTTCTGCAATGCTCACTATTTTTTTGTATATCTTACTGTTTAACAAAAACCATATACATCTACTTTTCGAACTTTATGGAAAATTAAAAAAAATTCCTAACTTTATCCCAATTCCGAGGTTTTTAATTAGAATAGAATAGAATGCACCACGCATTTGTTATATGGAGAAAATTCAAGGAACAACAACTTTAAACTTGCACTTTATTACATTAAAATTTAATAGGCTACAAAGCTGCATACCACAAATTGTTCTGAAAATTCTAATTAAAAATCATTGAACTGGGCTGAAAGCCTGCGGAATTTTCTACTTTTCTGAAAAATTTGAATATTGCTTTTGTCAGACAATTTTTATAAAAAAAACAATAATCAATATATTCATGTGATATCGATTTGTCGCGGAGCGTAAATAGTTACGTACTCGTATATACATACTTATAAATGGCGGAAGAACAGATGTAGGGGTATGTAATAACATTTTATTTTGCTCTGTTTATACATAAGTATGTCTATTTCCTTAGCCAAATTATTTTACTACTACAGGGGGCGCCATCTTTTATGTTGGTATGAAAATATTGAATAACTTTGAGAAAAAAACTGATTTGTTTAAGTGAGTTATTTTTATTTGGTTTGGTTATTTACAATTTATTAAAACTATTTTTTTAATACAATATCAATCAAGTGGCCATCTTTATTAACAATCACAAACTGCGATCTTTTTTCTGCGTTTGTCATCACCTTGTCAAGCATTTTGGGTTTTATAACGTCGATTTCTCGGTGTTTCGGTGTAAAGCGATTCATGGTTGAAATTATACTGAATTGACGTATCGAAAACATGTATGTTGAAGTCGATCGGTTGGTAAATGACAAAGTTATTCAGCGTTTACATACCGACATAAAAGATGGCGCACCCTGTATATACACATACCTATATTAGGATGTCCCAAAAACCAAGCAAACACATTTTTTTTTCTTGATGCTACCTCCTAATTCTGAACGTCAACGCTACAAACACTGAAATGGTGCTAGGTTAGGTTAGGTTAGGTTGAAACGGTTGTTCATTGTAGGACACACTCAGGCTCATGGCCCATTGTGATGCAGCGTGAGGCACTAGCCCCTATCCCTCCTGAAACCAATGTGTGCTGTTTAAATATTTCAAGGTCCTTAATTTCGACAGAACCGAGGCCTTCTAACTCGTTGAAGAAATGTCCGTCCAAAATGGCGAGTTTACATCTGGATAGAGCAGAACAGTGACACAGAAGGTGCGGGATCGTCTCTTCCTCTTCCTCGTCTAGCCAACTTCTGCAGAAGTCATGTGTTTGCACACCCATTCTCTGGGCGTGCCCACCGATTAGGTAGTGCCCCGTAATGACTGAAATCAGTGTGTTAAGACTATGCTTCTCTCTTCTTAGTAGAAGTTCTGTGCGTTTAGCATTGAGAGTCGGCCACATCTGTCGGGCTATTTTGCAAGTGGCTTCGTTACGCCATCTTTCGTTCGCTACTCTTATAATTTCCTCGCGGATACCTAGTCTACATGTTTGCAAGGGTATACCTATATCGTTGTCTATGTACTCATCAGCCAATTTGGTGCCGATTCTCGCTAGTTCATCGCCTCTGCAGTTCCCCTCAAAGTCGCAATGGCCAGGAACGCAGCATTTCATGGCTACCTTGGAGGTTATCGACTGTTTTGTGAGGGATTTTATCGCCGCCTGGCTATCAGTGAAAATGTATCATCTCCGGGTATCGCATCACACTGTACCAGTGTCACGGCTTTCATTATTGCCATCAGTTCAGCCTGAAAAACACTACAGTAGTCGGGGAGCCGAAAACTGAAGGAGATCCCCAGATGTTCGGAATATACACCTCCGCCCACCCTGCTATTTACAAACAAATATAAAATATCTGCTTTCTAGCTCCCCTCACTAAATGGGTGGAAGGTAAAGCACCTTGTTATTATTCTAGACCGTAAACTTCACTGGAAACGCAACATCGAAGACAGGCCAAGAAAAGCATTCACTGCACTTTATACATGCAAAACGGCTAAAGATCTAAAATGTGACTTAAACCCGCGCATAGTAGACTGGATATACACTGTGATTGTGAGGTCTATCTTCTTTTACGGGGTCACTGTTTGATGGCCAACATTGGAATAAATTGTGTCTAAGAGCACCATAGATGATTAGGCGCATGCGTTCTACTCTAACCAAAGGTATTGAGACTCTATTAGAGCTTCTCCTCGTAGGTCACGACGCAATCAGACTGAATGCATGCCTATTCTGTGAAGACTTCAGGGTACTCGAAAACTATCGGGACTCTTCCAGGAACACATAGAGAGCTGGTTTACACTGCTCCAAAACTCTGTATTGAAAATAATTTTTCCCAGAAAGATGTGAATGGAATAACATTAATACATCCATTAATGACTTAAGACTAAATAATAAGATCGGAAGTGACATCCACTCAGAAGAGCTGTAGCTGCACTTAAGTCTACGGGTACCTGACTACTGTATCGTCTTTCAGAGAATTAAAGCTATAAAAGAGACTGCTATAAAGAAGTTGTGGGTCAGGTACTCGTCTGTTGCAGCAGAACCGATCACTATCTACCCTGACAGTCAAGCAGCCATAAAATCTCTACAGTGCAATTCTAAATCTTCTAAAGTAGCAATTGAATGTAGAACTATTATAAGTGCGTTGTCCTATTCACAAAAGTTGTCTGAGTTTCTGGATACAGAGGCTTTCCTCGAACTTACATCGCGCATGAGCTGGCTAGCAGATCAGTCTTAAATCAGTCAATTCTTCACAATATTTGGGCATCTCTTTATCGTGAAGCAAGCTCTAGATCAGGTCGGCCTACATCGCGCAAGCCAACAGTAGATGGGCCACTGAGCCCGCTTGTGAGATAAGTAGACAGGTTTGGCCTAGGACAATGCGCCCAGAACTAACCCAGAACTAGGCTCTTGATCAATCAAGGCAGGCCTTCCATTAGTACTGTGATTGATATCATCACCGGATACTGCGTAATGGGTACACATCGGAACCATATGGGATTTCTCTAACGATGACTTCTGTCGCAGCTGCACGTCGAGACCGTTGAGCACTTCCTCTGCTACTGTCCCGCTCTTGCCGAACCGCGACACTGTTGCCTAAACTCTTACTTTTTTTGGATGTCTAGCAGACTTGGTATGGGCAGCCATATAGAGTATTTCGACGTTTACTAAAATAATGTGGTTTCAAAACATTGGGAATTAGAGGGCAACTTGAGTACAAACGAGTGGTATAACAATGGGCCTCTCGGTGTAAGTGGAGCGCCTCTACACCCTTATAGAGAGTGGTAACCACCGTAAACTAACAGAAACTACCTTCCAAATTTGTTCTATGATCACAGAAAACAAGTCACTTGTATTTGAATGTTCTTTTATTTAATATTTAGCCGTGCCGATAGAACTTTGAAAATGAGGCATTGAATTGCATAGGAAAAATTGCACTTTTCGTAAGTTAATGCTTGCGAATGGATTTCATTTAATCTCCATTTTTGAAAATTTATACTAAAAATAAATATGCGGTATTAATATTTATTCAATTCTTTTAAATTTTGAAAGGTTGTGAGAAACTAATTTTTTTTCTTTTTTTTTAAATTCCATTAAAATTTTTGGGGGCTTTCATGGTTGAAAATTAAATTTTTGTCTTAATAAAGCATAGGATCATCCTAGTATACATACATACTCGTACATATGTAGCTGCTATAATTAAGTGAGGCGTCATGAAAGGCGTAAAACCTTTTGATAAGTCTGTCCATGGTGACAAGTACGAATAGTATTTATAGGTACAAATGCATGTATGTATGCATGTAGAATAATTGTGTTTTTGTTGTATTCACTTAGCGTTTTAGACCTTAGAATGCGCGGATTGCATGTTTCGTCTAAGCCTTAAACTCAAAAGTACATAAATGTAATTAAATCCTCTTACTATTGAAGGTAGTTGGCTCTCTTTTAAATACCTTCATTTAATTAGTTGGTGTCCAGCAGATTCCCGTGGCATTTCATTTATGAAAGTAAAGCATTAATGAGACATGCAATTTCCTCTCATAAAATACATACATAATTTGCTTACACTGCTGTGGTCGTATACCATAATTGCTTAAGTTGATTTAAGATACAAATTAAATTGTTTTCTTAGTAGCGTTCTAAATACAGTTCGCATAATTTTCTAATTTTTTATTTATCATCATTATTTCTTATTTCAATTTATTGAACAAATTTCTGATAATATTGTTTACTGGGAAAAGCCTGCATACAAATTAATCAGAGGTTGCCATACTATAAGTATGTATATGTCCAAATTTTCATTTCGACTTATGCTGCTATGTACAGGCTACAGAATTGATGAAGAGAAAAGAGAATCGTACTTCCGCACTCATACCAGTATCGAATACCTCTCTCTGATACTCATATCCCTAAAATGGGCGATGGATGTATCCCTAATTGGACGATGTAAAACAAGGCAAGTCCATCCATGTATACACAGATAGCTCAAAGCTCGAGTGTAGGGTGGACGGAAGTGCATACACCGAACATCTGGGAATCACATTCAGCTTTCAGCTCCCTGACTACTGCAGTGTTTATAAGGCTGAACTGATGGTAATAATAAAAGCCGTGACACTAGTACAGTGTGATACGATACCAGGAGATGATATTCTTATTTTCACTCAAAGCCAGACTGTAAAAAAGTCCTTCACAAAGCAGAACGACAACCTCTAAGGTAACCGCGAAATGCCGCAATCTTTTAAAGAGATATCATTTCACCCAAAGGTAGCATGGATTTCTGGTCATTGCGACATTGAGGGCGAAACGTGGCACCAAGCTAATTGATGAGCATACAGGCATAAGCATACGCTTATAGACATGTAAGCTACTTATTTTTGAGAAAATTGCGATCGAAAGATGGCGTAAGGAAACCACTTGCAGAATCGCGCGACAATTGTGGCCGATCCTAAGCATGCAGAATCTCTGCTAAGCCAAAATAAGCAAAATTCTACTGATTTCTGTTATAAGGGTACGAAATAGGTCTACCTACCTAATACCATGCCATGGTCCAGATCCAAACTGGTCAACTCCTGTAAGGAGAAGATCAAATCTCTTGTGTATGCAGGTAACATTTCTTTGATATGAGTTCTATGACATACAAGCACAGAGGGAAATGAAACTGCTGATGAGCTAGCCAGGAATGGGTCGCCTAAATTGGTGTCAGAGGTCTCCCACTCAGTCGTCGGCATCCCCCTGATTGTTGTTAAAGGAGAATTGCACAACTTATTTCTCATGAAAGCGCAGAACAGATAGAACTCCATTTCTTAGTGTGCTATTTCGAAAACTCTACGCAGAAAGCATGAAGACCTGGGTACTCCACACTCCAAACTCGTAGCTCTGTTTACTGGTCATTGGACGATCCGTACACACACAGAAAAGCTAAGTTTCTCATTTCATCCCCATGATAAAAGCAGTGGGGACCTTTCAGAAATAGAGGCTGTTGAGCACTTTCTCTATAAGTGTCCACTACGCGATTAAGGTCACTGGGTGATGCAACCTGCTCCAACTTAAATCTTATCAACCTTCTCCGTACATCATCAGCTCTGGTTGGCTGTAGATATCTGCCCGTTCGAGGCCTCATAAAGGTATCAAAACGGCGCTTTAGTGCTACATGGGGAGTGCCAGACTAGTAGTTTAGCCAGCCAGAATGTTTTGTTGCACCCTGATTTGGTTCGTGGTCATATAATTTTAATAACACACATTTTAGGTCAGGAATTCAGGGAATCGTTCTTAAAAATAACTACACGATATTTAGTGTTCGGGTTCGCCTTTCAAGCAAACACCTTACGGCAGTACAGTGGATATCCTGTCTCATGCACAAATGCCATAGACTAATAATAAAAAAAAGATGATGAAATAAAAAATAATAATTTCGACAAATTGTTTTGTTTTAATTATATTATTATTGAATCACCGGGTAATTAGCGCATACATCCTTTGTCAGATATTTGGTATATTTGGACGAGCTTCTTCTCCAATTAATGTTATGCGTCGAGATGTTGTTCTACGAATGGATGGATTCACAATTTTAGGCCGCCTCGTAACGGTGGATTAAGTTTTATGAAATTTTTGTTCAAGACTCTCCGAGAACTAACTGTGATAACAAGATTCGTTTGCTATTATTTGATATTTCATGTCCATAGTGATATTCGAGACCAGGGTCATGAATGGTAGAGAAAGAATTAATGGAAATGAAAAATATTATAAATATTCTCAGCTTACTCAGGGTCACGGTACCTATGTACCTATGAACCCCGTGGTTGTTGTATTCGTAACATGATTTGCTACGGATTACTAAGCGCTGAACGAGTCTTGTTGAAGATTTAAAAATTTGGTGTTCGGTAGGATGTATCTATACCAAAATACTAAGGAACTTTAGCTTTCGACTCGCCAAACGTGTAAGAATTTTCCACCGATGATTTACCAAAAATTATCACCTTCACTGATCGCCACCAGCCACGCTTTCTGCTTTTTAAGCATGTAAATGAGATTTTGATTGGCCTGTTTACTCGTGTAAATAAAAATTCTCGTCATATCAACACTTACACATCTTTGAGCCAACCGTTTTTCCTCTGCGACTCGACAACTATGCGCATGCGCTTCTGCGCAGATATAAAGAACTGTCTCATCGCGAATACGAAGTCATTTTAACTTTGCAGCTTGCAGTGCGCAGTGCTTTCGTGATTACAAGCAAGTGTTAGCAAAATATTTCTTTTTTATATAAAAAGGTGATTTGAAATGTTAAATAAACAAATTAAATGAAAGTGTGTGGAAAAAAATATTGAGTTAAAAAAACGCCAAAAGTCATTCAATAAAAAAAGAATAAGAATTCTACTTTTTAGCAAACGACGCATATGCGCAAAAAGAAGGAATCGCAAAACTTCGAATAAAATATTTATAATGAAATATCAAATTTTACATAAATAGCCTTTACAAATGTGGGTTGTTATTTTAAATGCAAGAGTCAGGTGATAACTACGACCATCTTCCATATACCGGTTATTTTAAAGAATTCAAAATTTCAATAATTCCGTTACTAACATATTAAGTAATTTGTTGGAAATTTGTGTAAGGAAAATTTTGAGAAGAGCATATTTATAAAACTTAAAGACTACTCCTTCAAATAAAAAAAATCGTATACGCATTGCTTCGGCTTGGCATAAAATATACCAAATTGCAAAGCTAATATTATATAACAACCTGACGCTTGCATTTCATTGAAATTATATCAAAAAAACAAAAAAACTTTGCATATGAAGCCTTGAGGCTCCCACGCCTCTTAACCAAAATAGTTTTAAAAAGAAATATTTTCTAATCAATGGTTTTAAATCAAATAGGATTGGCTTACAATTTAGAACAGGACGAAATGGTATTAGAAAAAAGCAAGTGGGTAGAAAAAACGAAATATTTCTACATTGTATAAACACAACTAACAGGCAAAAAATGTGGAATAGAGCACTAAAGAGTATGCACAGAATATGTAATGAATATGACCATAGCGAAGGTCAAAGTTATTTTAAGGATGCCATAGAAAAATGTAAAATTTTACGGATTTTTAAAGCCAGAAGTAATTATGCATATGCATTGCGAAGGAGGCAATCCAACATTTTATTGGACTATGCCCAATATTAAAACAATACCGCTGTACGTTCTTTGAAAATACGTTCGAAATAATTCATTTTCTAAATGGTGTAAATGATTTGCAATGGAAAAAATTTATCAATTTTATCACGCTTTAAAGTACAGGCAATTTATTATAGATTAATAGTTTTGTAAGATTTTTTGTAAAAAAATTAATTGAATCGATCTCTCTCTATCTATATCAACCCAAATACTCATTTTTTATAGATATTTTTTAGGAATATTTTTTAAGAAAATAAAATCCCAACATTTTGACTTTATAGTATGTTATTATTGACATCAAATAGTATACAAAAACAATTTTTTTTTAACAAATTGGCGGACTTTTGAAAAAAAGGTATGTTTTTTCGGGTGGAAATCAGACTGTAGTATGGAAAGTTAGGGCTGAAAAGAAACGAAAGTAGCATCTGCCAGAATGACAAGCCTACAGAATAATAATCAGTTTAACTTTAACCAAAAAAATTTGTCTCAAAGTAATGAGAAATCCCAACATATAGGAAAGCCCATTTTTCGCTCTTTATCGCATATGATGATCGATATCCTCGACGTCATTAGTACAAACTTCTTTTGTGAGCTTAAAGAACTTCAGCAACCTATTTTCCGAAATGCTGAAAAGATCTGTAGATTCATGCAAGGAAGGCTGTTGGGAAGGCTGTTCATCGCGAATCTGTTACAATTCGGTGCGGAAATCTTTGTATCTTTTGCCACTCATGGTTACGCTACGAGAAAAAAATAAAAGCAAAATTGAGGCTGCTTTGTTTTTGCTACTACTTGCTTTAATTTTCATTATTTTGAACTATTTTTTCATTATTTTGAACTATTTTTTCGACAAGTTTGGCGATCGCCAAATATTCGATAAAATTTTTGCTTTAACATTTTAGCGACAGCGAAACTTGGAATCCGGCTACATTTCAACCGTATTCTTCAGGAGATATCAGTCAAAAACACAAAAACAAATTTCATATTGATAGCAGGTGAAAAGAAATTTGACAGACTCTCTGATAGATTCGCTAAAAAAATTGGAAGAGATAGCGGTAAGTGGGCATAACTTGATGATAATTTTTGGTTGTGGTTGGTGTCATTATTATGACAGTACAAAACATTTCCCATAAATTTTTGGAGAAAGCAGCGGAAGTCAAAGTCCTTGGCCTGTCCTAGGTTCAGGTCGTTTTGGTAACGTAGCACTACTGTCGTGGGAACGAGATCTTTATTTGGTTTTCAAGTTAACTAGAAGAACTGCCCGTTTAACTCAATCTAACCAACGGCTCGTCCGGCGCAATAGATATACATATTCACATATATATGTATAATTGTCACACCACGCATCAAATTTAAATCAGTGAAGGTAGTCATTGAAAGGACAGTACAGAACTAATCCTTTTATGAGTTTATATCAATTTATACTCCGAGGTGTGTATTGGATGTGTGTAGCTGCATTTCTTTACATACCCACCCGCTCGGCATACGTGAGCGTCTGATAATTGCTGGTGGCTTATTATTGCATAAAATTAGTTTTCACTTTTCTTTCCACATTCATATGTGTATTTACGTATGGGCCTTAACTAGACATGATACATGCATCCATAACTATGCAATACTCAACAACGTAAATGTTGCATGTACACAAATTGTATTAAATTTGCAGTATACACTTGCATATACATTTTAATACACCGCGAGTACACGCATATTAGGGGTGTTCGTACTTATACGGAAGTTTTTATTTTTAAAAACAAATTTGCGTCTATTAAATCTTTCCTTCCCCTGTTCTTATACGGGACGCCCTACGCTCTACCGTAAGTTAAAGGAAAGCATGTTTATATGTATATATTATTGAACTATTTAACCCATTGTCGCTCATTATACATATTGCCATTGTTGTTCCACAATTTTTTTTGTTCAATGTTGTTCCACAAATGGAGGGACCTACAGTTTCACGCCGACTCCGAACGGCAGATATTTTTATGAGGAGCTTTTTTATGGCAGAAATACACTCGGAGGTTGGCCATTACCTGCCGAGGGGCGACCGCTATTAGAAAAATGTTTTTTCTTAATTTTGGTGTTTCACCGAGATTTGAACCTACGTTCTCTCTATGAATTCCTAATAGTAATGACGCACCAACCCATTCGGCTACGGCGGCCGCAAGATGAAATACATACTAGTATATGGCAATAAAAGTAGATTTGGGTTAATGATTAATAAATGGAAAAGCGAACCATCGATATATGGATAGCATCGCCTATATTTTTCCACCTCTAGGACATACATGCATACATATCTTCATAATTTCGAAACATAATTTTCAGGTTACCCCTAATAAAAGTAACTATGTATGTACATGTATGCGCTATCGCACATACACAACGGCGTCAGCTTAAAGCAGGTGACAATGCGTACCACATAATGATGGCAATTTCGAGAATCACTGGCGCTAAAAATGTCGTAATCACGCAACCGTAAAACAGCACAAGAAACAAATATAAATTACAGCAATAGATTATTAGGCAAATAAAATTGTATTTGTGAATACTTGAAGAATGCAACAAGAAAGGCATGAGGATGATGCAAAAGGGATGTGCGGTATTTGCAGCAGCTACCATACAAGTTGCATGCCATTAAACTTAAGAATCAACAGCTAACCGCTAGTAACACAACGAATGAGTGTTGTTTGTTGCGAAGAGGAAGGCGCTAAGTATTGTACGATTACTAGACATCAAGTCTGGGTCGAAAGCAAAGTGCATATTAATCGACCGACTTACGCATATTGAATATTTCTGGTGCTTGCGCCTGATACCTGATGTTCAGTGTTGGCCGCTAAGTCACGGTCAGGCTGCTGTATTGTTGTATTGGCTGTGTAGACTTACACGTAACTGCTAATCGAAATGAGCTCGAAGAACCGTAGTTTACGGCTTTTCACTTCACCTTCATTCTTCAATCAACGCTATTGCTTAATCTTCAATTTGAATGCTGTAACATTTGATATGCAGCATGTGAACATTTTAGTGTCTTTATTATTTTTAGTCTTTTTCGGATCATTCAACTACTTTTTATACTGTATACTGGTGTTGTTTATTGGTCTATATGGTATATTCGCATAGCGCTGAAGCCTTGGCTGCTTTCATTCTATAAGTGGAGGACACTATGGTTTTATACAATTGCGATTGCTGATTGTTTTTGTGGAAAAGCTTTTTTTTGCAAGATGCTCTGCACTCAGAGTAAAAATATTGGTAATGCTTGTTTTGCACCATTATTGTTACCTGAGGAAATAGAGCCATTCAATAGGCAGACAATTTAGCAGCAGGTTGCAAAAATACCATCGTTCAACAACGCTCTTCAGTAAGCATGTCCTTAATATGATATAAAACAATGAAACTGTAAAGTGAGTATAGCGAGCGTTGCTACATAATTACAGGGAAATTTAAGTGTGCGCTCAAACTAAAATAGCGATATCTCAAAAACCATTAAAGCCCCCGTCATTTTCTTTCGAAATGTGAAATTTTAAGGAATAATAATATGCAAATTAAAATGTTCAATGAACTGGCCAAATTAAATAAATAATAAAAAAAGAGGTTGTCTGTAAAGTCGGTTTACTGACGATAGTTTAACGTGACAACGTCATAAGAAAATATTGATGGAATGGTTCCAATTTTCAAAACAAAATTTTAATTTTATTTGCTTGATAGATATTTTGTATGGATATAGAGGAGGAGATAAATGGAATTGCAATGAAATAGGTCAAGTTACATTTACACAAACGTGAAAAATGACGAAACATTTATCAAATTCATGAAAGATATGTTCAATTTCGATTGTGCATCAGACGTTAATAAGTCAACAACACTAGGAGGCAACATCATCGATTTGCCTTTTTCAGGACACTTTACGCTCGAAACACTCCCTTTCATTTCCTACTTTTTCTATCATCGTCCTATTCTCAACAGAGAAATGGTTCATTACCATGCACACAGCAAGAAGGCATATGCAAATACAAGTATGTGAATTTATATACCTACATATGCGCATATACATACATATATATGCTCACTCAAGTAGGACAGAGCCAGATGTCGAACGTTGCCGAACGTGGGGGCCGATTGTGCTCTTTGTCGTTCGTTCCGCGCTCTCGTTTGCAGTTCAAGCTTACATTTGCTTGCGTACGGAATAGATTCGTATATTTGATATGTCCATATGACTTGTATGCATCTTTACATATAGATTTGTTCTTTTTGAAAATTGCGCGAAATTGTATATGTATATGCATGTTTATATACATATATTAGTATACAACATATCTTATAAGGTATATGGTAAATATTAATATACCATACATTTTTTCCTTCATATATAATAAAAAAATTAATAATAATAACATTAAAACAACAGGTATTATTAACAAACTTGGTTTTATTTTAAATTCTTCAAGTAAATCAAATTAATAATAATCAATAAGAAAGCATATGCAAATACAAATACGTGAATTTATATATATACATATGCGCTCACTTAAGTAGGAGAGAGCAAGATGTCGAACGTTGCCGTTCGTTTGCTTTATTTGCTTTGTCGTTCGTTCCGCGCTTTCGCTTGCAGTTCATTCAAGGTAACGGCAATGAGCAAGGTAACGACAAATGAGCAAGGTAACGTTGAATGAGCAAGGTAACGACACATTTTTTCGTTCGCGCAGCCTGTAAATCGAATTATAAGACGTTATCACGTCAAAAAAAAATATTTTACGGTTTTTAAAAACAAAAAAATTATCATAACAAAATACATAATTTGTTTTTTTTTTTCGTTCCCACGACAGTCGGTTCTACGTTACCGGAACGACCCGGAATTAAATCCCCATATATGTATAGGGAATGTTTATGCTGCTACAACAACAACAATGACATAATTTTTTTTCACATTAAACTAGGATAGATATACTACGCTTTATTGTTTGTAAATAAAAAAAAACTTTACGAATTTCAGAGGGTCCCATATAAGAATACTGTTTCACAAAGTTTCAAAAGATTCGAAACATTACTTGCATTTTGCTCACTTATTGAAGGAGTTATATTCATCATCCAATCATTCAATTAACACTTTCACTAAAGACAAAAATATTCGGAGTGAAAGAAATCTCTATTTTCAACTTTACTGCACCTACCTAGTCCAGAAGTGTCAAAGATGGTTGGCGGACGATGCCATTTGAAAAACTTACAAATCTTCCGATAGAGGGATTAATCTATTATTTATATATACCTTAGGATGGAGCATTTTTTTTTTTAAATCGCTTTTGGCAGGCCGGCAAAAAGTTAGCTTTCTATCTCAGAAATAAAGATCCAAAATATTATTAGCCTCATTGTATGTTAAGAGGTGCCCCCGATACTATTAATTTAAAAAAAATTTCAGGTTTACTAGATAAAATTATATACGTTGGTTGGTTGGTTTAAGTGGCGATTCTTCCAGAATCCAACTAGCGCTTCCGCACCGTTTTGTAGCCACATCCTCGTTACCAACTTGTTTACCAGTTATTTACAGCATGTCTTTATCCAGTCTGTGCGGTTCAGGAACCTTATCAGGTTGTTGACATCTAAGCCAAACAGCTGTTCCAGACTCTCGAATAGCGGTTTACATAACATTCTGTCCTTCCATAGGGCAGGGCATTCGCAGAGGAAATGGAAGATCGTTTCCTTATTATATACGTACTTGCGTGTATTCATTTCTATAAGGTGTTTTGCATAACTTTTTTACTAAAAATAAAAAACCAAAAATATTTTGAGTGATGAAAATCTTTATTTGGTCCTTACGCTCTCCATTGTTGCTTGTCTGTTTGTACCCTGTACCTGTCAAACTCACAAGTGTCAAATATGATTGACGTACGACGCGATTTGAAAAAATATAAATTTATAAATCTTCCGATAGGGTGAATCATTTTGCGCCCCCCTTAAACACACACTTTTTACTATTGGTTGTTGTTAGCTTTTAGACTGAGTATGCTAGGCGTAACGCATTCGCTTGGCTTGGTTGGTAACTTCGAGAACGAGCGCAAAGCTGCAACGTTTATAAATAGGTGTCTGCGTAATATACTTAAGATATGGTGGCCAAGAGTTATAACAAACGAGGAGCTCTGGAGAATTACACACCAAAATAGCACCGACCGGGAAATAAAGAAAAGAAAATATGGATGGATAGGGTGAAAGCCTCATGAGGAAATACCGCATGCCGCCTTCACTTGGAACCCTAGAGGAACGAAAAGAAGAGGCAGACCATTGATGACTTGGCAAAGGACTACCGCAATGAAACTGGGAAATCGGTTAATGAACTGAAATAGAAATGTTTGAAAAACTTTTGTTGCATCTTTAAGCTCCTAAAGGAGTGTGGTAGAATAATAATGCTAAGTCACCTAGTGCAACGCTATTTAGTATTATTGATGTTTTTGGTGAGGTCAAATGACTTGGAGTGACGAGCTCGCATTGTGTTTGATAAGTTTAGCCGATTTTTATTATTTATTATTTAAACTATCCTGATTATTAAATTCTTACAAATATTTTTATTTAACTTTAATACTCCAGTTAAAATTAAGTTTCAAACATAAAACTTCAAATACGTGATGCATAACGTTACTAATGGCTGTGTAAAATTTCGTTTATTTTTCGAAATTTGATTAGGCTGGGAGCATCTCGAAACGTTATTTTAAAAAGGTAGTAATTTGTGATTTCTATTAACTCTTATAAAATCAGTCTCTCATTGCTAAAACTAAAAAAAAAAAATACATTTTCTTTACATAAATCTACCCGTTCACATATGGCAGATTAGCTCGCAAAATTGACAATCAGCTGTCAAGACTGTTTTGAAAGGTTTTTTGCATAGAAATTGGTATGGTGGCCAAGAAAAGCAATAGTTGATTTAATTCCACAATTTGCTGCTAGTAATGACAGTTCTAGGAAATCCATGAACGACGTCTACTGAGGTTACAAAAATTTGACAGGTCAAAGTGACTATGGACAGACGTTTTTTCTGTATTATGAATGCATAATTAACAACATCTAGCAAAAACTTTATTATAATTATGTCTAGAAACTTCTTTTCTTTGTCGACGTCAATTTGATTTAGTTTTTACTTTGACGTTTCTTCTAACATTCGTAATAAGAATTATCGATAACACAGAAAACTCAGGGTAGTATGGAAAAAATTATCTTTATAACCGAAAAAATTATCTTTATAATCGAAGATTATTTTCAAATCTCGAATTTCGGGAGAGAAATTTTGATGGGTAATCTCGTTTTTTAATTAAAGATGAGAAATTGGGCTCGAACAAGTATATAATGTTAAGGTATAATCTGTGAATATATTACAACATACAAGGTTTGTTAAAAAAATATGGTGAATTTTCAAATTACGTACAAATTTCGTACATATTTCGATTATTATTATTTTTTCTATGTTGGTACACTCGTCTCGAAGATACAAAATACAAATAGAATAATTCAAATTAGAGTTAAAAGCGTGGGATGCTTGATATAGTAAATATTACAATCATTCTATTGGCAACTACCTATGTACAGAAGGTTATGAAAGTGAAGCAAAATGCATCCCACGCTTTTAACTCTAATTTGAATTATTCTATTTGTATCTTAATTTTTGTTATAATTCTGTTCTGGGGTAGTTGACTATGACTGATCGTTCGATTTGCTATTACTTCATTATAGGTCTCTTTGTCATTCAAATTTATTTTATTTAATTTATTTATTTTCTACTTTTTAGTTCGATTAGCAATAAAAGCGTGTTTTTTAGTTTTTTTAAACTATTTTTTATTTTCTACTTTTTAGTTCGATTAGCAAAAAAACGTGTTTTTTAGTTTTTTTTTTTAAACTATTTTTTATTATGAATGAAAATTATTGTTATCCTTGCAGTCAGTGAATAAATGATTCGATATATTCGTGCTATATTTAATTCCTTTCTTATCGACTGTGAGTCTAAAGCTATGCAGTTATCGGCCATGATAAAGAAGTAATCGGGATGAAGAACTTATTTCGTGGAGGGAGCCTGAGAAACGGCTACCCCACTCCTGAAACGGAGAGGTAACAACAAAATATACTGACATAATCAATATGTTACATACTTTTTCCCATATAGATCAATGATTGAAGGTCGAGCCTTGTTTTTCTGAATGAAAATTATTGTTTTCATTTAGTCAGTGATTTATAGTCCGATTTAATTGTGTTATATTTAATTTCTTCTTTACCGACTATATGTCCAAAGAAAGGCCAGCATTGGCTTTGAGACAGAATAGATACTTTCAGCACAGAAAAAGGAGACCGTGGATTATATTGACACAATCAAAACGATATGTAAAGTTCCAGTTTGGTTTTTTTTTAGTTCATTTTTTGTTGTGAATTGTACTTTAATCGATAAAATGTTATAAATGAAATTATGGTCATGATAAATTCCTTCTTTACTTGCCAAAATTTTGTTCCGTAAAATAGTTTCAAAATTTATGTTTTGATTATTTTATTGTAATTAACAAAATTACATCTCATATGAAAATTATTTCATATTATATGAAAATTGAATAGAGTAAATTTGCGTATATGAGACTTGTAGTATCTACGCATGTGTAAAGACTATACGAAGTGAGAATGCAACTACCCTGAAAACGTTTTAGCCTTCTATTCGTACTGTAGTGCTGCGCGCCCGAGCAAGTTCGAATTCGAAAGAATAAGTCGTAGACTCCCAAAATCAGTAAGAGTAACTCGGAGAGTGCAGGCATACGCAGACCGCGCGTTAGCTCTGTCTTTCTTACTCTTCTACAGAAGATCTACTACTGTGGGCAAAAAGTAAGGTGAATTTATTTGTCAAAGTTCGCGGGATTAAAATTTCGCTCTAGTTATTTTTCCATGTGAATGTCATTATCAGTAATATATTTACGCTTGTGTTTACCAAACGACCAAGAGTGCATTTTTCGATTTTTACAATGTCTGATTTGATTGAGCAGAGAAGTGCCATCAAATTTTGTTTGCGGAATGAAATTTCGGCTGCGGAAAAGTTTAGCATGCAGAAGTCATTTGGTGATTCGACCATGCCGCAGAAAAATGTTTATAAGTGGTACAAAGACTTCAAAGAGGGTCGAGCGCTTGGAGCGCTCCGGACGATCATCGACGTCAACAGATGACCAACACGTCAATAAAGTGAAAGACCTTACTGGTATGATCGGAATATCAGAAGGAACTGTGAAAACCATTTTGAAAGACCATTTGGGCTTACGAAAAGTCAAATCTCGTTTGGTACCCGAAAACTCTCAATTTCTTGGAAAAAAGTCGTCGCGTTGATGTGTGTGAAACAATGCTTTCAGACTATCAGGACAAGCTCAAATGCATCATTACGGGAGATGAGACTTGGATTTATGCTTACGACCCTGGATTTATGCTTAAGACCCTGAAACAAACGACCAATCAAGCGAATGTCGTGCTAAAGGCGAGGCCAGACCGAAAAGAGCACGTCAAAGTCGTTCAAAAATTAAGGTCATGATGACAGTTTTTTTCGATTTTCGTGGTGTGGTGCACTATGAATTCCTTCCACCTGGCCAAACTGTTAATAAGGAATATTATTTGACCGTTATGCTTCGTTTACGTGAAGCAATTCATCTAAAAAGACCAGAATTATGGGCAAACAAATCTTGATTTTTGCATCACGATAATGCACCGTCTCACACTGCACTCGTTCTTCGTGACCATTTCGCCAAAAATTCCACGCATATCGTTCCGCAACCACCGTATTCGCCTGATTTGGCTCCGTGTGACTTCTGGCTATTCCCAAAACTCAAGAGACCACTCCGGGGAACGCGTTTCGAGTCGATTGGGGAGATAAAAGCTGAATCGAAGAAGGTGCTGTTGGCTATACCGAAAATGGACTATTTGGCATGTTTCGGGGATTGGAAAAATCGTTGGCATAAGTGTATTTCATCGAGAGCGGATTATTTTGAAGGGGATGAAATTGATTTACAAGAATAAATAAAGATTTTTCATTTTACAACCAAATTCACCTTACTTTTTGCCCACAGGTAAAAAAGAAAATATTAATCCTGGCAATCCTAATAAGGATAATGGAAAACTTTTATCAAGTTATTGCATTGTCATGGTCCTTGGTAGGTGTGCAAAATTCCAAGTCGATCAGATTTTTAGAAGCCAGTGAAAATTAAGCTCAAATACATACATACAACCCGAGCTAATAAAAGTGTGTTAAAAATAAGAAAATAATCTGTCAAATATGTCAACAAAAAACGTTTTCTCAAACATTATTTTTCCAACATACCTTTTTAAAAAGTATATTTCATCCTGAATATTTAAAAAATAATAATAATAATAAAATAAGTAAAAAAAATGTTAAAAATAAGCGAAGATATTTATATAGATATAAAACTATAGCCAAATTGATCAACATTAAATTAACCTCAAAATTATCAATATATGTATTTATTTTACTTTACAAAATTTTCCAGTTTACAGTTTACATTTCTAATTCATAATCATCACGGTTATAAGCATTTCCCACTTATAAGTAATAGAGGAGCTGCAAGAAAATTACATATACTTAAATATACGATATAAGATCCTGTTTATAAGCATCGAAGAATAAACCATCTTTCCGCTTATAGCACTGAAATTTCATCTTACACTTATCTCTACCAGTTAAAATAAATTTATGCTTGAGATTGGTAATATTGAGCAGTACTATCATATTTTAGTAGCCCTACATATTTTAGTAGCCCTACAGAAAACTTTATGACAATGTCCAAAATACATGGGTCTTTTGATTTAGAATCGCTCATTTTTGTTCACCATATAACTATTCTAAGATCCTATTATAAAGGGTTTTTCAATAAGGGCAGGTAGATATTGAAATTGAATAAAATGGCGTTTGCTGTGTGGCACGTAGCGCCGTCCTGCTGGAACCACATGTCGTCTAGATCCATATGGTTCAATATGGGCCATAAGAAATTGGAAGGGACACCACGTCTACCGAAAAATGGGCGCAATGCGCGCAATGTTTGCGTTAATGAACACTCATTTTGATAATAAAGTTTTATCATTTGAACGTGCTGTTCAATCGTGTAACTTGCCATGATGATTTGGCATAAACAACTGAATAATAAACAAAAGATTTGACAGATGTCACCAAAACGAAATGGCTGCCACAGGGCGCCAAAATCGACCCGCGACAATTGAAAAACCCTTTACCTAGACACACTTGCATAACCATGTCGCTAGTATTCTCCTGCATTTATCACCGATGATGACTAGTTATTATTACTTTTATTATTTAATATTGGTAATCGAACCCATTACTACCGAAGGCAACATAACATAAATTGACTTTTGATAATACAAAATGAAAGTGTAAAGAAATATGTTTATATACAACGACAATAACATTTATCATTTAATTTTGAAATATATAAGTATTCTAATATTAAGACATCGATCATTCCATCAGAAAGACTGCAACACATGTACACGTACTTACATTTCTTCTACGTTTTCTCCTCTTTACAGCTACTTGAACCGCAAACAAAATGATTTACCATCTTCAAAGCAACTCTCCTTCCCTCAGGGGAGTCCACCTCATGTGTGTCACGCTGGCCTTGCTGGTTAGCTCATCGATTGCTTCTGGCGGCAGTATTTCATCGACGCACAAAAATCCATCTCCACAACAACAGCAACAACATTTGCCTAAACCACAGCAACAGCCACAGCATCAACAATCGCAGTCTGCCGAGCTTCATCAAAGTATGCATCAACAAAACACCAACTTACAAATACGCCCACACGAGCAACATGAACGCTTGACAGCGCTACCGCATTTACCAACAATATCAAGTAGCAACAATGATGCGGCCAATCAGGAGTACGCAATGAAAGATGTTGGCGTCGACGAGGAAATGCATGATCCGTATCAATATTTAAACGACTTGAAGGTTGAACCACGTTTGACTGCCGCAAATAGTATGCCTTATACGCCATCCAATCAACCGCTTACGCACATACCAACGATGCTGACCAGCTTTCCCTATGCACCGTATAATCAGTTTGGCAACGCTTTATCACCACCTTTGGCGACACCTCGGCTGGTGCCTTTCTTTAGCTATCCTCAGCCGGTTTTAGTACCGCTGCCTATGTACTTTGCGCCCACCGATTTACTTTATCCAGGTTACACGGGCACAAACAGTGAAATCGACGAATCTATGTCTCGCGCTGTTGGTGACCAAAGAGCAGAATCTTCTCATTTCGATTCCTCGCCAACTTCGGGGTCCAGTACACCAACGGCGCGCAACTCACAAATCTTTATTATGCGTTTTGCCCCAATGCCGTATATGTTTATGCAAGGCTTGGGATTTTCACCCGCTCAACCAACTCTTTCAGCCTTACAACCGTATACTGCATTGCCTACTTTTAGCCCGATTTTGAATATACCCTTGAATTTCATGGTGAATGGCAAACCGACAAGTATATATCAGATAGGCAGCACACCAAATGATTTTCCTAATTCCGTGCAGTTCAATAATGTGAATCCGTTTGGTATACGCCCTCCCGCAACGTCATCGCAACAATTTTCACTAGCTGCCGCTAACAGACCAACTGCCACAGATATTGCTAACAGTTATTCGTCACATGGATCGTATGGCGCGAACACTCTACCACAACCGATTTCAAATTCACTTCAACAAGACTCTAAAATGACGTTACTTAAACGACCGTTCTTCTTCAATGGAAGACCAGATGATATCTACACATTACCGAACAACTTTAATTCACTCTACTCGAATTCGGCTTATTATTAATTTTAGGAGAAGAGTATTTTTACTTAAAATTGAACTGTAATTGAAAAGTAATGTATTTAAATTAGAAAAATTGAATTGAATTGAGTATGTTTTAATAAAACGATAAATTATACAAATTTCATAAACAAATATTGAGCATTCATGCCATACATATGTATGTATGTGTACAAAGTGGCGCAAAGTTAATCACCCGACAATAATATTTGACAATTAGGAACTAGGCAGCTGCAGTACACAAACAAACAGGCAATGGAGGGCGTAAAGGTCCAAGTAAAGATTTCCATCACTCAAAAAAATTTTTTTTTTTTATATTTGGAAAAAAAGTTATTCAAAAACCAAATTGGATGATCAATTTTGCGTCATCTTATATAATGTGTGTTAACAAAGTCAAAACTACAGTTTCTAATACATTTATGCACTTTTGACCCTCACAAATGACCATTTCGCCAACACCATGTGTGACACAGTGGGTATCATGCAATCTTGATGGTATTCCTTGCCAACCCATCGCCTCATGAACATCACACCAGGTGTTTTTAAAAATTTTTTTATAAGATTTGTGTTATTTCAACGAAATTGGACTAGAGTAAGAAGCTACGGTTGCTGATATTTTAAAACCACAAAACACTCGACCAATCTTCGTCCATAAAATGTTTGTATTGGAGGGTCCATTCTAAACGCTTTTCCCGAATTTTTCTGAATGCCACGGCATTTTCGGGTTTTTCATACTTTTCTTCCATCCTTGCTTCCAGAGGTCTTATCCCGGCTGCTCGACCACTAATGGGTTTTCCAATTTCTTTCGACACAAAAGCAGTGGTCACTTTGGTAACACATTTGAAATTACTTGTATTTTAGTGGGGTGCCCAATACTGTGTATTAATATCAGAGAGTGGGTAGAAGTATTTATAACTTTTTATTGAAAACTTTGTACTCTGAAATTTGTAAGTGCCTCAAAATATTTATTTGAGGTGGAAATGAAAAACTGAGTATAAGGCATTACTATATAAAATGTAAAAAAATTCACGTGTAAATGAAATTTTTCCTGGTCAACTTTTTCTGTCACACGGTGTAAAAGATATATATGTATTAGGGCGAGTCGATTTAAAAATCGCTCATTGCTCTGTGAAAATCATATTCTAGGGATCAAAATAAGAAACTTTGGCGAAGGAGCCATACCTCTAAAACGAATTCTGATGTCCCCCAATTTCAAAATATCACCATTTTGTTTTTTCTTTATTTTTATTTATTTATAATAATATTTACTATTTATTTATAATAATATCTATTTTTTCTCTTAAGAAATTTATTTAGTCAGAACATATGTAAATGAAAAAATTAATTTAAGTGAGTTATAGAAAAGAAATTAAAAAGTTCGACCCAAATTGGGGGACATCAGAATCCGTTTTAGAGGTATGGTTCCTTCAGCAAAGTTTCTTATTTTGATCCCTAGAATATGATTTTCACAGAGCAATGGGCGATTTTTTTGCCTCCCCACAAATCGACCCGGCCTAATATGTACATATATATATTTTTTTTTTTTGTTTTTCAAAACGTTTTGGAGGTGGGCTATGATTATATGTTATTATAATAGTTTCCAAAAGGCTTTAAAGAGCGCTGTTACTTTGTGAATTGGGTTTGCTACTAGTTACACTCTCCTTGATCCTTGAGGAATGTCAAAGGGCCAGTTTCCCCGTGCACGATTAACTACGGTAAATTCTAAACTATGTTTTGCCCTTCAAGGTCATGTAATAAAGCTTATTTGTGTTTTTGAAAAGACTGTTAACTCCGCACTGAAATTTCAGTACTTCAGTGGAACTCCTTAAAAATTAATTATAATAATTATTATGGAATTTCTTAAATTTTCTTCTTATTTGAGGAATTTTGCTGTTTATCCCATTAACAGCAAAAATTCTGATGAAAATCTTTAAAAAAAATCATTAAAAAAATTTAAAAAATAAAAATTATAAAAAACTTTAAAATAAATTATAAATATATTTTAATACCTAAGAAAATATTTTGTAAAAATTTAAATAGCAATAGCGAAAAAAATATTTTTTTTTACTCTTGTAGTAGTTTTTTATTTTTCAGTAATCCATTATTCTGTATTAATTTTAACTTTTCCAATGATTTAACATACTTCAATCTTATCAAATGAGTCTAATGGATACTTTTAAATTTGGTATGTCTCTTATCAATTCAGTTTTGCAAAAAAGAACGTAAAAAGAAAGTTAACTATTTGTAAAAAAATTCAATAGATAACCTACCATAACCCACCCACCAAACTTTCTGGCAATCATTTAACAGCTTTTCTGCCAATAAATTTGTCATTCGCTTTGAATATAAATTCAACTTGCAGCTGGAACTAGCATTTCATACAAATCGCTAACCGTTAAGACTGCATCGCAAGTGTAAAGTCACGCCGAAATTGGTCATAAAATTAAAAGCATTTTGCCGGAGCATTGGAGCGCACGTGAGCTGCAGTGAATACATTTATGTGCATTAACACATAAATTGCATAAGTCAACAGCAAGGATTGTGTAGAATTTGAAAGTGATCGAAATTGTTGTATGTAAACCTTTGAAAGTGAAAATAAATTTTTGACGAATATTAACAAACAGCGAATACGATGTGCATCAGGCTGAGCTCGCTCATTCTACTTCTCATTATGGTGCTGCTGTGTGTTTGCGCAGAGACTGATGCCAAAAAGTGGCGTGCACATTTTAACAAGAACAAAAATTCGCCCAAAATTTCCGCCACTTTTCGTACAGGTTAGTGTTATTATTCCTGAATTTTACATATGTACATAAATTAGTAGATAAACATAAACAAATGTGATACGTATGTATATAAATGTTAATTTTACGTTTTTTTACCGCTCTCTTTGCCAGTGCCCCCCAAACGCAAAGCAATGCCAAAACATCATGTCGCACCGCACAAGCGAAACCCGAAAATGAACTACTAT
The DNA here is from genome assembly GCF_027943255.1 of Anastrepha obliqua. NCBI lineage: Eukaryota > Metazoa > Arthropoda > Insecta > Diptera > Tephritidae > Anastrepha > Anastrepha obliqua. Next base: position 98,572,808 of record NC_072892.1, on the reverse strand, counting down.
CATACCCTGCCTTCAAGTTGGCCAACTCATTTTGCCGACCCATTGCCACCTACCTACTACTTAGGCTCAAGCTATCCACGCTGGCGCTCGTATCTCACATCCCCAACGAGAACAACAAACACACTGAGAAAAATGGATCTAGTGCCACCATTTTTGCCCCTTTCATTCGGAGCACATCAAACGCCAATGCATCGCGCCGACGAATTCGATTCCAGTAGCAGCACTTTGCCAACCACATCTTTGGTTGATATGAGCGCCTTCAATGCTGCCTTTGCCGATGGTCTATTTGACACAGAGTTGACGCATTCGTCTGCAAGCTCTGAGTTTCTACAACCGGAAATATCGTTAGGTGGATGGAAGCCAGTCGATTACAAATCATTTATGGCCGATGCCGATTTCAGTCTCTTGAACGATCAGATGGGTCTGAGCCGTCGGCTGGATATGGATGGGCTTATGTACAACAATCCATTTGAAGCACATTTTATTTGATAATCGATTATTTGAAAAATTATAACAAACGCAAAATGTAAATTAAATATTTTAATTATATAAAAAAGCATTCGAATAAAAGAATTAATACAATAAAGTTTAAGAAAGTTGTTGTATCATTAAAAAACACTTATTTTGAATTATCTGTCTATTGTCATACTTTATGTGTGACTATTATGAGTGATAAATGATATGTTCCATGTGTTCCATGCGCCCACACTTGTGAATGCCGATTTTTCGAAAAATTTAAATAATTAGATTTTAGATATTTAGGATATCTATATCTGAATCTATATTTCTTGCGGAGTTGTTTGTCTCCCATCGGACGCGTCCCCCTATCACCGAACTAGCAACCTACGTATCTGAAACTCCTTCTGCTAATGAATCGTCAAATTTACTGCCTCGGATTTTGACGGTATATGCACCAAGAAGAGCTAAAGGAAAAAATCATATACATACGAGGTGTTTTCAAGAAGTATCGCGAATTTTGTGTTTTTCAAAAATTATTTATTTATTCATTAATATCTATTTTGTCCCCTTCAAAGTAATCCCCATGAGATATTATGCACTTGTGCCAACGTTTTTTCCAATCTTCGAAGCACTTCAAAACATCTTTTTTTATCTTGTTCAGCTCCTCCTTCGATGCCGTCTTTATCTCGTCAATCGTAGCGCAGTGTCGTCCTTTCATGGGCCTCTTCAGTTTCGGGAACAAGAAAAAGTCACAGGGGGCCAGATCTGGGGAATACGGTGGCTGTGTGTGTTTTTGGCCAATTAGTGTATTGTTTTTGGCCAAAAAGTCGCGCACAAGCAACGATGTGTGAGCAGGGGCGTTTTCGTGATGCAAGAGCCAATTTTTGTTCTTCCACAAATCCGGGAGTTTCTGGCGGATTGCTTCGCGCATAACTTGCAGGTAATATTCCTTATTGACCGTTTTACCCTATGGCAAGAACTCATGATGCACAACGCCCCTCCAATCGAAGAAAACGGTAAGCAAAACTTTTACATTCGACAGAACTTGGCGCGCTTTTTTCGGTCTTGGTTCGTGCGGCAGCTTCCATTGAGATGATTGAGCTTTGGTTTCCTCGTCATAACCATAAGCCCACGATTCATCACCAGTTATGGCCCTCTGGAGCAAATTTGGGTCGTCGCGGACAGAGTTCAGATACCAACATCTCATTAGCAATGTTCATGCGATGCTGCTTTTGGTCGAAATTGAGCAGTTCTGGTACGAATTTTGCGGCGACCCGTCTCATGCCCAAATCATTAAAAAAATCGAATGGCACGAGCCAATCGATATGTGTAGGTCCTCAGCAACTTCTCTAACGGTGATTCGACGATTGGCCAATACCATTTTCTTCACTTCATCAATTTTGTCGTCTGTTGTTGAAGTGCTCGGGCGTCCGGCACGTTTTTCGTCGTTCACATCTTCTCGGTATTCTGAGAACATTTTGTACCACCGATAAACGTTGCTTTGGTCCAAAGTAGCTTCTCCGTATGACACTGTCAACATTCGGAATGCATCCGCGCACTTAATTAATTTCGGTTTTCACACAAAATTTGATACAGATTCTTTGATCCATCTTTTTGAATAGGTAAAAATCGAAGACGTGCAAGCAAAGCTGCTGTCAACAATTAACTCAACATTCAAAATGGCCGAACTCGTCGGCATAAGTGAGAGACATGGGTACCAACATATCGCCACAAAAAAATCAAAATTCAAATATACGTAACCTGCGAAAATTCAAAATCCGCGATACTTTTGGAACACACCTCGTATGTATACATATATCTAAAACACGCGCCAATTGTTAGCTTCTAAAGCTTTAATTATTCTGGTTTTTTTTCAATAAACTCTTTGCCCGATAGTCACACAAAATCTAAACGAAAGGCATTAAATCAAGCAATACATGCATATCTCTGGCCGAGAAGGAATGAACACAGACTAGGTCCCTCATCAATCTAAATCTGCATTCCATTAGTACAGAGGTAGGCGTCATCTAATGGAACTACATAATGGGAACACATAGGAAACGTATGAGGCCTCACAACTTCAGGTGGTAAGCGTTGAACACCCTCCCCCTCTAAACTTCTACTTCTTTGAGTGTCTGGCATATCTAGAAACCAAAGCGAAAGAAAGAAAGAAACGAACTGGTTTCACTACAGTGGGAATTAGAAGGGGCACTTGAGCCGAAACTAGTGGTATCACAATGGGCCTTCAGGCCTAAGTGAGCATCAACCATGGACAGTGGAAACTGCCTAACCATAAACCAATCTAGCCTTAATATATGGATAATGCAATCCGCTGACGCGAAGCATTTTTCATTTGCACTTTCGATGATAAGTGTTCCAATGCCATTACAGCCGAGATCGGAAGGAACCAACGAGCATAGGTGTTTTAATGTTTTTTTTTCAAAATGTACTTATAGTATTCACAACCGATTTTGATTATTTTTATACTTGTACAGCGCTCGAACGAAATCAGACTTCATTTAGTAAATTGCAGATTTTCTACATCTGTCAAATGAGATGACATCGAGAATATCTGATTCCTTTATGCTCCAGTCAGAGTTCTATACTATGTATGTTGGCGGGGTGTGATGAAAATCGACTTCTAAGAAGTGCATATTTTATTAAGAACTTGTGTCTCACCACACAATTTTTCCTGATTTTTCCTAATCTTTGACTTGAAATGCCTATTTCTTAGGCATTTAAATTACATCATTGCTGAGTCTAATGCGTTTTACTTACCTACATTTAGCGTTTTTGGTCTGAACTTAACTGATCCATACATTTGAAAAAGTTTAAATTTACGTGGCTCGTACAGCCTAAGTTAGAATATGCGGTCTTCATATGGAAACCAAATTACCTTTGTAACATTAATAGACTTGAACGTATTTACATGAATTTTCTTCGTTTTGCTCTCAGATCGTTAAATTTCACTGATCCACTCATTTTGCTTCTTTTTTTTTTGTTATTATAACTGGGACAATTGACTCTTCAGTTCTTTTAAGTCGTATTTACTTCCCTATATCTCATAAAAATCTGTGCACTGTATAAGTACATTTATCTTAGATATACTCCTGTATTTAGAACTTTGAGAGAATTTATTATTTGATTGGCTGTTTGTGCACAGCGACCTGAAGAGGTCTATTGTGTAGCCATGTAGCCTACTCAAACAGTTTTAGGCTGTTATTAAATCATAAAACTGCTGTAAGCTTACTTTCTACCAGGAGGTTTGGATATATAGCCCCATGAGGGAATTTAATCAAGCTTCAAATTATTGAGCTAATGATTTTTCGTTATTTACGCCATATTTCAAATTATCATTTTATTTAAATAAATATGAATTATGTAATTTTATGTGTTAAGTCTGCAAGAAATTATGTGCATACATAATAATAAATAAAATAAATAAAAATGTATAATTGTTTAATTTAAGCACTACACCTTTTCCAAGAGTACATCAGAAAGCGTCAAATGTACTTCAGATCAGTCAATTGTACTTTAAGGCAACCATTGGCATTCTAGTTACATTTGGTCCGGGCGTCATATTTTATGTTTTCTGAAGTATTATTGGAAAAGGTGTAGATTTTAACTTACCCCACTTATAAAAAATAAACCTAAATGCAAGTCCACAATTCAACAAAAAGTATTATGTAAGTATATATGCATATGGATATATCCACTCCATTTGGCATCCCAATAAAAACGTATCGTATTGCATTCATGTCTGCGAACGTGTTAATAAACAATGTGAAGTGATAAACAAGCATTTGTTGTACGTGTGAATATTATGGCAAAACATAGCATATTTCTAGGCAGTAGTGAAATCTAATAATAAAAGTCGTAAAACGGAAGTATCGAGAATAACTGAAATAAAACATTGACTAATTTCGAACAACGGGTTGCATTTAAAGTTCATAAAATTCTAAACTACTTATTAACTATATATGCACATATGTATGAATATAGTTTAAGCTTTTGGGTGAGTATTTTCTTTCTTCTAGAAAGATTAAAATAATTCAGATACGTTGGTTGCCTGTGCAACGAAAAGTGGGATGCCTCAACGGAAGTAGGGCGTTGCATTGAAATGGTCAAAAATGTCTGAGGTCAAAAATGTCTACGTTCGTCCCGAAAAAAAGCATTCGCGGGAAGTCATGCTTCATTATTACCTTTTAAAGAATAGTGCAGCTGAAACGTGACGTATGTTGATCAATATTTACGATACTTCCAAAGTGGCGATTTCGACATGAGTGATAAAGGCCCATCGTCAGCGAAAATAAATATTCATGCTTCAAGGGTTATGTTGTGCACCTGGTGGGATCAGAAGGGTGCCATCTATTATGAACTCCTTAAACCATCTGAAACCATCACTGACGATCGTTACCGACTGCATCGAGCTCTCAAAGGAAAGCGGCCGGAATGGGACGGTGGACATGACAAACTGATTTTGGTCTGGCTCAATGAATGGATGAAGTCAAAAGAACTCGTCAGAGGAAAGATGGAATAAAGTTATGCTTTCAATGGCACATACTTCGCATACTATCATGTATTATTTAATTTTTTAAATAATTCGTAACTTTGGCTAAGAAAGGACGGAAACTTATACCCATACCCAATATATGTACCTATTTTACTGAAGTTAGCTAGTTTGACTCATACAATAAAATTTCAGCAAAAAAAAAGCCAGTTTCAAGTAAATTGGAATAAAAGATTTATTTTTAAAAACTTTAGGTAAAACATTTTTTACATATAATCTCTGTTTTCAAATACAAAATTGCTTTAAAGGTCCATAATTTTGATTTTTTAACTGTCCATTTCTTATTCAATACTCTGCGAGCTTCAAGATCGATGCATGATTATATCGTATATGCCATCATGCCTTCGCCAATAATCAATTTGAAAGCACTACATGCTTACCGAAACAAGAATAATATACCTTTTAGCATAGGCAGTTGAACCCGAAATCTCTTTGAATACTGTATAACCTGGTAATCTACATACACCTCTACCTTCTTTCAATGTTTTCCACAAAGTCCCATCAGTAGCTCTTGCGGGGAAAATTTCTTTATTGCAAGATGTATCATATTATTGACATTCGGATAATTAATTTTCGGTTTCACTGCTATTTTGAATAAATAAACTCGAATTTATCAAAACAAAGCTCCTGTTGTTTCTATTTTAGTCTTGTTTTTTCAGTCTTGTTTTTTTTTTAACTTCACCATGTAGATGTAAAATATATATCAATTAAAATACCTTTTTCGATTAATTATCGAAATTATATTACCTTGGTAGACCAAATTTTTATTGCGAAAAATAGATTTTCTAAAAATATATTACATATTTCACCAAAAAAGCTCTGTTCACGCGATGTATAAAGCGGAATGAAGAAAGAGTTGGATAAATGAGACACCTTCTGACACCAGGTAACTAATAAATTGTTAAGATTTAGCATGAAAGTTCAAGCATCAGCTTTCTTTAGAATTCTGATAAGAACATTATTTATGTAAGCCAAAAGTTTCATTTGATTAAAGCAATTAATTGTTCAATCATTTTGACGTGATAACGTCTTATAATTCGATTTAGCCGGCTGCACGCACGAAAAAATGTGTCGTTACCTTGCTCATTTATCGTTACCTTGCTCATTTGTCGTTACCTTGCTCATTTGCCGTTACCTTGCTCATTGTCGTTACATTAAATGAACTGCAAGCGAAAGCGCGGAACGAACGACAAAGCAAACAAAGCAAACGAACGGCAACGTTCGACATCTTGCTCTCTCCTACTTAAGTGAGCGTATATATGTATGTATATGCGCATATATACATATATAAATTCACGTATTTGTATTTGCATATGCCTTCTTATTGATTATTATTAATTTGATTTACTTGAAGAATGTAAAATAAAACCAAGTTTGTTAATAATACCTGTTGTTTTAATGTTACAAGTCATATGGACATATTAAATATTCGAATCTATTCCGTACGCAAGCAAATGTAAGCTAATGTGCTTGAACTGCAAGCGAGAGCGCGGAACGAACGACAAAGAGCACAATCGGCCCCCGCGTTCGGCAACGTTCGACATCTGGCTCTGTCCTACTTGAGTGAGCATATGTATGTATGTATATGTATGTATATGCGCATTTGTATATAAATTCACGTATTGGTATTTGCATATGCCTTCTTCCTGTGTGCATGGTAATGAACCATTTCTCTGTTGAGAATAGGACGATGATAGAAAAAGTAGGAAATGAAAGGGAGTGTTTCGAGTGTAAAGTCTCTTGAAAAAGGCAAATCGATGATGGTGCCTCTTAGTGTTGTTGACTTATTAACGTCTGATGCACAATCGAAATTGAACATATCTTTCATGAATTTGATAAATGTTTCGTCATTTTTCACGTTTGTGTAAATGTAACTTGACCTATTCCATTGCAATTCCATTTACCTCCTCCTCTATATCCATACAAAATATCTATCAAAGAAATAAAATTAAAATTTTGTTTTGAAAATTGCAATTGCAATTGCATTCCATCAATATTTTCTTATGACGTTGTCACGTTAAACTATCGTCAGTAAACCGACTTTACAGACGACCTCTTTTTATGAGTCAATTTGGCGCAAAGCCGTAAAAATAGGTATACCATATTCGAATATGCGAAATGAGGGGGTCGACGGAGGTGAGTAACCTACAAGTATATTTCGTTACGTTACTAAAAACCAACATATGGAACATATGGGCTGCAAAGTCCATGGCCTAACTCTAGTTTTATTGCATTCACCTCTTTTTCAGTTAGTACTAACCTTAAAAAGACAGCTGGAAAAATTTCATGATATTCTATTCATTAGTTCGTGAATTATTTTGCTAAGAGTGACGCTACTTTTGTGATTTTCAAAGCAATGGATTAAAAAGAATTCGTGCAGTAATTTCGAACTGCTTCTCGATGGAAAAAAATACCGTTCAAGCGAAGAAATTGCTTGAAAAGTGTTGGCAGGACTGGGAGGACTCTATCAGAAACAACAATAAAACGATGGCTTGCTGACTTCAAACGTGGTCGTAGAGACAGCGATGCACATACCGGTATTTTGATAATCTAGGCGGCCAAAACTATTTTAACGTTTTTTATAGTCTTAAATACTTTTATTCATCATCATTTAGACAATGGACATTTTTTATTGAACTATTATATTATTAACCCTTAAATGACCGTAGTATCTTTAAAGATACAACCATTTTGTACTAGAATAAATAGAAAATAAATTTTTTTTTTGGGTATTTATAGGTTAAATTATATAAAATAGACATCATTATTAATGTTTTAATTATTTATTATCAAATGCCAAGTTAGTTTTTGTTTAAACTGTGACTACTGTGAGCCGTCGCATCCCCATTTACAAATAAGTTTCAGGGACAATCTTTCTTGTTCTTTAAGGGCTGAAAAAACTACTTCCAAATAAGTAAATGTAAAATCGACCAAGGGCTGTAAATCACATTCGGCACTAGTGCATGTAATTCTGATAGATTCAGTAGGCGGATACAATTCATTTTTTGCTTTTTGAATAAGTGTGTAGCAGGGAAAAATTTGTTAACATGTGTTCCTTATAACTTCGTACTGAGCACTTGTTAGATCAGCATCAATCATCATTTTCAATGCTTGCATTGGTGATAAAGAGTGCATTTCTTTTTTCCTAGTGTTTGAAAATGCCTTTTTGTATTTTATCGCACGTATCGGAGAGTTTTGAATGTCTTTTAATACTTTAGAAGCATCTCTCTTTCCACTTTTGATTAACTCTACTGAAGCAGGATGCATAATCAAGTTTTTGTCCTTTACTGTAGATCTGAGTTCTGCAGTTTTGCGTCTTTTAGATCTTTCACCTGAGTCACTGAAATGTTTCTGAGGACAGCCACATTGTTTCGGTATTGCTGCAACAGTTAATTCAAAACCTCCTTCCAACCAAGACTTGTACTTTGATAGGAAAACATCTTCCTTTTTATGTACTTGTAGCCACTTTTTCTTGATTTGTGATTTAAAATGTGAAAAATTGTGCTTAAGAGCTGATATCTGTTCGTCAGAGTATTTTTCACTTGACAAAAGCTCCTGTTGTAAAGAGTTTAATTTTTCGTCCAAATTTGGTAAATTCTGAGCTTGCATGCGGTCGAATATGTATTTTCGAGTACCAATTCGAACCCCTGAAGAGTCTTGAGAACCTTAAACAAACCAAAAAATAACAAGTATAAAAAACGCTTTTAAAAAAACTGTTCCATGAAACTTTTGAAATTCCACAATTAATTCATTTGCGGTTTTCTGCGGCTAATTCTACTTTATTCTACATCTTAAAGCATATGTACACAATCTGAAAAAAAAATTCAAGCTTGGACGGACTTGGAAGTATAACTTTCAGCTTAACAAATAAAAAAAATATGTGTAAAAAATCCGCTATTTCTCCTTGTACGGAATTCAATAAATTACGTTATTAATGAACAAAATCTATAAAATATTTATTAAATTTGAAAAAAACATACCTGAAGCTTCAATTTCCATCATTAAAACGAGACATATAACTTTAAATAAGTTAACTTTACTTTTTTGAAGATTTGTTGCTTGCCGAACGCCGAGCGAGATATGTGTAGAGTGATAAGCAATGAACTTTTGACTGCCAATACGACGGTAGCGCACGCGACGAAAAAGCGCGAGAGGGGGTGGAGTGAATACTCTATTGTGTTATCTTTCTATTTTATTCATTATTAAAATCAATTAATGCGTTTTCAAAATTGACTTTTGGCCGCCTAGATTATCAAAATACCGGTATGTGCGATGGTGTACCACGCAATGAACGTCCAAATGAGGCGGTAACACCACAAAACATTAAAAAAATTCACAAAATCGTTTTGAATGATCGAAAAGTGAAGTTGCATGAGTTGGCTGAAAGCTTAAAGATATCAAAAGAACGTATTGGCTTTATATTGCATGCGCATTTGACTATGAGAAAGCGCTGTTCAAAGTGAGTGCCGTGTTTGCTCACTGTTTTGTTTCATCAAGACAACGCACCGTCACAAGTCTATCAAAACAATGGCAAAACTACATGAATTGAACTTCGAATTACTCCCACATTTACCGGAATCATCAGATTTGGCTCCCAGTGACTACTGGCTGTTCACAGATCTAAAAAAATTCTCGCCGGTAAGAAATTGTCGCTCAAATGAAGAGATTATCTCTGAAATTGAGGCCTATTTTGAGGCAAAAGATAAATGGAAATTGCGTTATTCATCAACAATTTTTGAACAAAACAAAAAAGTGTTTTCTTTGTTAGGCCCAGGATTTTTCAGCCCATGTGTTATGTATTTAAAAAGTAATATTTCAGTTATACACATATGTATATACATATTATATTTAGTAAATCTACCATAGTATATCTAGTGTTAAAGTCGTGAACTGAATGTCAAAATGATTTTATTTGTTTACATTCTGATTGAAATTCATGGAATCACGCTCTAATTTTCTTTTCACAAATAATTCGCCATAGAAGTAATCAGCTGTGTTTAACATTCAAACTACCAAATTGCACAAACAAAGTACATGGATGAATTCGCATTGAACATTCCAGCGAAGTGCTAACAATCGGATAGATTAAAAATTATTTTTATTTTACTAATTATACGGCCGCCGTAGCCGAATGGGTTGGAATATCGGTGAAACACCAAAATTAAGAAAAAAAATGTCTAATAGTGGTCGCCCCTCGGCAGGCAATGGCAAACCTCCGACTGTATTTCTGCCATGAAAAAGCTTTTCATAAAAATATCTGCCGTTCGGAGTCGGCTTGAAACTGTAGGTTCCTTTAGGTACACCCGAAAAGGGTGTACGCGCCAATTATATATATACATATATATATAATTATACATACTTCCGGGCTTGAATATTAAAAACAAAATACAAAATTTCAAAAATTAAACTTTTCTAAGTCAAAAAAAGGTATATACATACTTGTTATTATAGATGGTAATCACGTATTTTACTATTATTTTTCTTCATGAAAAGCACATAATTTTACATTTCTTAAAATTGAATGGTTTATTATTTGAGATACACCAACTGACGATATTATCTGGCTAGATAATCAGCCCAATCACTGAATCCAAGTACGATTTTCGTAGATTCTACGAAAAATGGATCATTGAGTTCCAATGGCTAATGCTGAAAACAGTGAAGACCGCACGGAATCCCTTACCGCATGCCCTTACCGTGCACAAAAACTCACCCCCGAGAACAACTGCGTTCTTTTAATTACATATTTACACAATACATCGGTTTGTGTGTGTATGTGTTTGGTTGTATCTACACAATGTTGCCATTGATATTTTTGCTTACACACTTTTTCACACATCCGCGTTATTAGTTACAATTTTTCATTGTTTTATAAACCAAATCCAAAAACCAACAAATGCAAATAGTTCATTTATCTATAATTAACATTATTCAACAGTATTTTTAAGCTATTTTAACAAAAATTATCATTTTTCTAAGTTTATTTTGTAAATGATTTCGAAATGTACTGCTTGGCAACACTGTGAGGTGAGAGAGCAATCAGCTGGGTCGGAATTACGGAATTTTTTTAATAATCGTGAAATAAAATCTACGGTACTACGATACGGAAGGAAGGAACTTTTCGTTTACATGGGGTTCTCATTAGTTTGATCGAAATAGCTGAGTCGGAATTGCGTTTACGGGCTTCACTGTTTTCAGCACAAATCGTAAATTCGAAATTCGTAAAGCCATTCCGTAGATTTTTCGAAGTAATGTTACGACGAATTTTGGTTGCGGAAGAAAAGTTGTTAAATGAGGTGCAGAAGGAATGACCATTTCTATTTTACTTCTTTTTCTTCAATTTCCTATCCGTTGCTGGATGTTGGCGGTCGTATCTATTGATTTAAGTAACCTACATTTAAATGAGCGTACATACATGCCTACATAAATTACAAAAATACACCTACGAGTATAATTTTCACTACAATAGGACAAGTATGTAAGTAAGCGTGTATGTAGTTTGAAAACGCTGCTCTTAGACGGTATGAATGAGTTCTCAAATCGTCCTCAGTCCGACTCATTCGCGAATATTTCTGAGCCAGGACATCTGCTTCTGTCTGATGCCACACTTTCTTCTATTTTTCCTTTGGTTATTATTTGGATTAGCTCGAGCTTAGTACCTCGAACGATGTGTCCAAAAAATGCCCTTTTGCGGCGATTGATAGTTAACTCTCGTCGTTTTTCTTCTGGCATTTTTATCTTTTATAAAAATATATTGTAATAAATTAGAAAAATGTGAGTATTAAATTTAATAGAAATGTTTTTCTTGCTACGAAATTTTAAATTTGTTTGTGTCGAGATATAAAAATTTGGTATTTGATTTTGGCAGTACGTTTTTCTAGTTTACCTCATTTAGTGGCAGTAAATTCTTTCTTCTTTAACCTGATGTTGGAGAGCATCGTACGAGCCGCAGAACTTAATCGCTCAGGCACAATTTTTTATAAGAGCGTACAATTGCTGGCGTATGCCGATGATGTCTATAACAACCGCGCTGTTAGTTCTGCCTTCTCCAAACTGGATAAAGAGGCAAAGCGAATGGGTCTGGTGGTGAACGAGGACAAAACGAAGTACCTCCTGTCTTCAAACAAACAGTCGGCGCACTCGCGTATCGGCACCCACGTCACTGTTGATAGTTATAATTTCGAGGTTGTAAAAGACTTATTTTATTTAGGAACCAGCATTAACACCGAAAACAATGTCAGCCTTGAAATCCAACGTAGAATCTCTCTTGCCAACAAGTGCTACTTTGGACTAAGTAGGCAACTGAGCAGTAAAGTCCTCTCTCTGTGTAAGATTTTTGGACCTTTGCACGTTGGCAACGGCGAATATCGCAGACGATGGAACGATGAGCTGTATGAGCTTTACGACGACATAGGCATAGCGCAGCGAATAAAGATACAGTGGCTACGTTGGCTGGGTCATGTCGTTCGAATTGATACAAACGCTCCGGCTTTGAAAGTATTCGATGCGGTGTGGCGCCGGTTAGCACGAGAAAGAAACGACTGGCGCGCTTTGTTAAACTCGGCCAAAATCGCGTAAGCGGTTATAGCGCCAATTAAGAAGAAATTCTTTCTTCAAACACAGGATGCAATAAAGAGGAAGAAGAGGAAATTCTTGATGATTAGATTTTTTCGCTCTTACTGTAAGCCGTTTTCGATATAACAGCACTTTTCGACTTAATATGGTTCCACAGTCAAAAAGTTTATTTTTGATGTCTTACCGAACTTAGATGGAAAAAGGTGTAAGTAATTTTTACGCGTATACTGGCAAAACTTTATTGTAATAAAATTTGATTAGAAGAGAAGAAAATTTTCCCAGGTCACGGATCTTAATCGCGTTGGCGCTATTCGGTGGCGCTTTGGATTTGGCGTTTTTTCTTTTTATTGCTAGTTTTTTTTTTTTGCTTTACCTGTTTGTTTATACTGCACAAACTCTTTTAAACTGTTGTGAGTTGGTGTGGCTTATTTTTATTTTTTATTTGGATTCGCTTGTTCTTCGTTTTTAAAGGTTCAAGGATACAAAGGTTGGATACAAAGGCAACACTAAAACTTACGAACGACTTTTCGAGGTTTCCATAGCAACTAATTTGTCTCGAAGGCTCCTTTCATACAATTTTTGTCAGTGGTTTCCAAGCGAAATCGGAATGGTTTCATAGTTGCTTAACTAAAATTCTACTAGCAAGATATTTACTTAAAATATCCTCACAAAAATCCACTTAAAATGTTTATATTTTATTTCATATAATATAATACAATTCCTAAAAATGTACTGTACTCTTCTTAGTTGTCCACCTCTGCATACAACAGTTATTCTTATTCTTCTAATTGTTAGAATTACAAAAAAATTAATTCCTCAATATATTGTATAACAATTACTATTAATACCATGTATGATATTACAACAACTCATACTTGTCGTAGTGCATCAGTGGGCGTCGTAACGCCTCATGACCCAGCGTTAGGCACGCTGGACTATCTTTGTACATGCCCTGCGCCTCTAAAACCGCATGCGGTGCACAACGCCATGGATCGCCTGTCTTCACTTGCCATTTGAACAAACGAGCGCTCAGCTCCTCGAATACATGCTGATACTTTGCTTTGCCCATTAAATTGTAACGTTCCAATGAATCGGCCTTAATGTCGTACAGCTCCCATTCGGGTCGTTCATAGTAGGCGAGCAACGTCTTATACCATGGAAATTGTTGTTTGGCGATCGTTGCATTCAAAAGCTGCTGGAACGTAGGCGATGTGTAGAGATCTTGATCGATGGGGAAGTATGACCAAAAGTTTAGATTGTGTATCAGTTTGTAACGACGTGTACGAATCATACGCATTGGATAGTTCATGGTAACCTCATGGAAATTTTGACTTCCGAATATTGCATCACTCTCGATGGGCTGAGGTTCTTCGAAGAGTATTGGCAGCAGAGACTTGGTGCTATCACTGTTGGACTCATTCATATTGGGCGTGTAGTAGTGGAAGACATCCAAGACTGTGTCGAAGATGTCCAGAAGGCTTGACATGGCAGCGGTGGTCTCATGATGACGTGCCTTTGGTGTGGGCGCCGTGATAATCATTGGCTCACGCACGCCGCGTTCGTAGAGATTCGTACGTCCCCCTGGGAATGGTGGTCCATTGTCTGATGTGTAGATGACTAAGGTATTCGCATTAAATGACTGTGCAGCGAGCTCTTGTAACACTACGCCTACACCTTGATCCAAACGGGAGGTTGTCATATATTGTGCAGCTAATTCCTGACGCACCACGTCGGTGTCAGGTAAATGTGGCGGCACTTCCAAATTGCGCCAGTCATAATAAATCGGTTTCCAATCTGGTATTATACCCATTCCTTCCTCGCCAGAACCCCAACGTTCACAGAACTCTCCATACTGCGGTGTTATGTGACCACAACGATGTGGATCGTGAAATGCTACTAGCAAGAAGAATGGACGCGCTTCCTCTTTTGCTTTGGCGAAGAACTGACGTGCATAATGCCGTATGTTGGTTATATTGCGGCCAATCTGATTGATTGAGTGTTGCTCCTCTGTCTGCTCGAAGTCGAAGCGAAAGTTCGGACCAGGTCCAACATGTTTCTTGCCTATGATGCCGCTTAGAATGCGACCCTCTGACTTTTCGCGCAACACATTTGGCAACGACGATATGCCAGGTAGCACATTGAAATTATGTACGCTATGGTGAAGTCCATACATACCATTGCTGTGGCTAGCCTGACCGGTTAAGAGTTGTGCGCGACTAGGTGAACAGCTGCTCACCGAAGTGAAGGCGTTATTGAAGAGTAAGCCACGCGCTGCCAAAGCATCCAAATTAGGTGTCTGACAGAATTTGTTAAGGTATGCGCCCGACTCGAAGCCTGCATCGTCGGCTAAAAGTATTAAAACATTTTTTATTTCATCATTTGGTGCCGACGTTACACTTAGCGGGTAAAATACGTTGATAAATGCTAGGACTATGCATGCAACTCTCTGAAGTGGCAGCGACATTTCAAATAATTAGCAAACGGTTGGTTTGTTTATTTTCGATAATTCACTTCACTGATAAATTTTAACTATCAGCTTGAACGGCAAACAAAACAGCAACAATTAATGTATAGCCAGGCCCGCCATCTGCAACGAGAGTCGCTAACAAACTAACTAAATCCCATTTACTCAACTTGGATTTAAAGCTGAGCTCACTATACAAATACAGCCACAATTTTGCGGGTGAAGTGGGGTTACATTTCTTATCCCGCATGCTCTGCTATTGATTGCAACAATAGACTCCAACTGAGCCAGTTAAAAGAAGAAATTGGAACGCGATGTCATGCTGGATAAAAGTCGTAAGAGAATGTGCCACTGTGGTGCTAGTACACCTAATAATTGCTGAAAAATTAGAGTCGTAATTTTTGTATTAAAAGTACATATGTACATGCATTTTGAACAATGATATTTAGCCATTTCGTGGGTGGAACAATCAGTATACGTATAACTTTGGGTTATAATATCAGCTCTGTTCCAGTAAGGCAGTTCTTTAAAGATCAATGACTTTAATGACGGCGCATTGCCAGTTCCTACTCAAGCTCTCTCAAAACTCGTCGCGTCATTAAACATGTACATATGTATGTATTTCATCCACTTTACATTTACACTTTTCGATGACTGTGGAGTACGCAGTTCGGCACAGGCAGCCAGCCGCCATTAAAGAATCAGTTCATTAGTATAAAACTATTTAGATACAATAACGTTGTGCTCATTTGCCCACAAATGTTTGACTTCTTTTGAGTAGCAGGGCGAAAATTTGTAGCTTTCACAATAAATAGTTTTCAAGGTCCAACTCTAGCAAGAGTCGGTGTTTTCCTAAAAGAGGCACTGGCATTGGTACGATCTTGCAAAGACATCAAAGTTAAAATTAACGTCCAAAAGAAATGTTTTGCAAATATAGTTTTCGATGAGTAAATTATTGTTAATAAAAAATAAAATAGTTTTAAAATTTAAGTAGCATTTTTATGTATACCATCCTCGTATTCTATTCTCGAATTATAAGAAGATGTACTACCACAAGACTTTGTCTTACTATGTACAAAACAAATCAAACAAATTGAATTGAATTGAATTATCCGTTTGAATTCATACTCTTTAGACAAAGGAGCAGCCTGATTTTCGGGGTTTATTGCTGGCATTGATTTAATCGAAGTAATTTTGAGCCAGCGAGAATTTTCCACTAACATATGGTATCTAAAAGTACGTTCTGTGCTTCATATGCAGTGATTAGCAATAAATCCCATTCACATATGGCAGATTAGCTACAAAATTGGCAATCAGCTGTCAAGACTGTTTTGAAAGGGTCTTCTTCATAGAAATTGGTATGATGGAATATTTTGTTGTTTTTGGTTTGCTTAATTATTAACGATATGAAGAAAAGACAAGGAGAAGCAATAGTTAATTTAATTCCACAATTTTCTGCTAGTAATGACAGTTGGAGGAAATCCGTAAGCGGCGTCTACTGAGGTTACAAAAATTATGACAGGTCAAAGCGACTAAGGGCAGATGTTTTTTCTGTAATATGAATGCATAATTAACAACATCTAGCAAAAATTGTATTAGAATTATGTCTACAAACTTCTTTTCTTTGTCGACATCAATTTGATTTAGTTTTTACTTTGAAGTTTCTACTAACATTCGTAATAAGAATTATATATAAGAAGTATATTATAACACAAAAACTCAGGGTTGTACGAAAAAAATATCTTTATAATTAAAAATTATTTTATTATCTTCGATTTCAGGAGAGAAATTTCGTATGGGTTTTTTTCCTTGTTCACTCCACTCGGGAGCATAGGGCCTCGATAAGACTCAGTCTTGGTTGGTTTCGTTAATCTATGTTGCTTTCTGGCAGGGTAGGTGCTTAGCCTGTCGCTAATTTTGTATGGGTAATCTAGCTTTTTGTTACGGATTGGGAGTTAAGCTCGAAAAAGTAGATAATGCAGTTAAATGTGTACCTATAGGGTCCGGCACTCAAGGTGTAACCAATTAAAAAATGCCATAAATATACTTTGGAAAATTACCTTTATTCAATTCAAAATAAAACATTTGTGAAAATAATACAAAACTAAGAATCAATTTACTTTTGCTCGATATGACCACGTTTTGCCTTGACTGTGGCCTTGAGATGGTCCAGAAACGAATCGCAAGCTGCCCGAATGTGACTTGCAGGTATTTTGGCCCACTCGTGGACAATGGCTTTTTTCAGCGCCTCGAGACTGGTGAATCTTTTAGTTCAGACCTTGCTCTCCAAAACGGTCCAAAGAGAATAATCCATCGGATTCGCATCTGGTGAATTTGAGAGCCATTGTGTGGACGTTATGAAGTTCGGAACGTTGTTTTTAGTCATTCTTGTTTCACTCAAGCTTTGTGAGACGGTGTCGAGTTCTGGTGAAACGTCCATGGTCTGCCACCGAAATATTTGTCTGCCCACGGCTTTAAAGCAACCTCCAAAACACTTTCCCTATAATATTCCGCATTTATCTTGACACCAGGCTCGATGAAAACAATTGGAGAGCGCCCATCTGCAGTTACAGCGACCCAAACCATTACCTGTGGTGGCTGCTGCTTCCTGGGGGCCAATCGATAACTCAAATTCTCGTATGAACGGTCGGTCAAATAAAACCTATAGTTTTGGGAGTTTACGAATTGCACAATTTTAAGTATTTTTTCGTCAGAAGACACAATGCTCGAAAATTGACCGCTTTAGGCCAAGCGAAGCAAGTCTTTCGCTCTCTCAAGTCTGACTTGTTGCTGCTTTGGTGTGAGATTATGCGCCTTTTGGATCTTGAAAAGCTTGACTTTGAGATCATTTTTCAGTATACGGCAGATGCTGCGGTCAGATATTTTCAGTTATTTCGCCATTTGATTGGCCTTTTCGTCGGGGATTTCGCTTAAGTCGCTTCTTGACTTTTTTAACCATTTCACGTGACGTTGCAGTCTTTTGATGACCACCTCCATGACGTTTCGTGATGCTACCAGAATCCTTGTAACGAGTAATGGTGCGATAAACAAAAACTTTACTTAGTTTAAGGTGCTCGACCTCACGAACTGTGGCTGGTTGTGATTTTCCAGCCAAATATAATGCAATCACACTATTGCGTTTGAAATCCATTACTGATTTTCTTTTTTCAAAATGCTTCTGCGCACTTGTAGACAATATTCTTTAGTGTCATTTAGCCAACTAACAGACAGCTGATGCCCATACAGTTACGGCCAACCTGTCTACTACAATTCGCATTCATTATTATATTTAAATTTTATATTATGTGCAGATTTGTTTCTTTAACGGCTCACTGTTTCATTACAAAGTCTTTTCCTCATTAATAGAAGTGAATGTTGGGTTTTTAAATTCATAAAAGTTGTATTTGTAGGTTGAATTCATGTGGAGAAGGTAGAAAGTGGCAAACACGAAAAACGCCAGAAAGTGACTTATTTATTACCTTACGTTTATATTTAACCCTTCATTGATCGCTTTTTTTTCCAATGAAAAAAAATGTTATTCGTGTATTTGAATATGTTCGACTGTTACACGTTAAATTATTATGTGTTATATGTTAATTTTTTTTTTTTTTTTGACGGTAGTAAAAGGAGAATATCTAAAAGAGGATATGAAATAATATCGCTTTGTAAACATTTTATACTAAATTTTACGGAAAAGTGCATTTGTCCCATATGAATTCAATGGTTATTTCAAAGCTTTGGCGGCACGGATGCATGTTAAAAAAAAATGTTCTCATTTTGCTTGGCCGTAGAACAAATTTAGGGACGAGCATCTAGAAAAAAAATTTTGTTGCGCATTCTAGTAGGCGTGCATACGACGCTCGGGTTTATTTCACAAAAATATAATCAAAAACATCAGGCTTTTTTTTATTTTGTACTTATATTTTAAAGGTTTAAATTGCTTAAAACAAAAATAACAAATGACAAGTAACGATATTCAAGCACGATTCATTCATGTGTCGTATGTCGTAAGCTACGGCGACACGCTCATGCATTTGCTGTCCAGCAGCTTATATGTATGTGTGCGTGTCGGGGGCATGACGCTTGCCCGCGAAAAATCTAAAATTTTTGATTTTCATCATGCAAAAGCCGACAACAAGTATGTGTGACACCCAACAAGTACGTGTGTCACCCGACACCTATTTTGACATCTTCTTTTTAGTTCCCTCATATACATAACTACATTTATGCCACGGTAAAGTTACGTTTTTTTTCAACTCCACTCTAGCAATCTTGTATTCTATCAATCTTGGGGAGGTACGTTTTAATTATTTGAATGATTTGAAAGTACGCAGATTTTCAGCTGAATACACAACTTCTTTCTGTCAGGCAGATTCTATTTCAACTGTTGCAGTTCAATATACGCGGATAGAATTCCAATACATGTATACGAGTATCTTACATGAGCATGTATGTATGTAACCTGTTCTCATAAGTGCGAACTTTTTTTAAGGTTAAGGTTATTTCAGCTACGAATAATTTGTAATCCACGTGCCTCAGCTACATATGTATGTATGTATTGTATATGTACATACAACAAAATTTGGCCGAGTGTCGCGTATGTTTTACGAGAGAGGCTACGAAACAAATGAGTCAGAGCAATCAGGCGGTTTTGCAAATTGCAATGCATTACCTGGGTTGCATATGTAACCATCTTTTGAAATACAGTAAGCTATTGCATCATCGTTTCATTTTACTTGCCATATGCGAGTTGTTGTACAACAACAGCAATATTTTTCCCGATTGAAGTAAACGATTGGTTTCCAAAGTAAAAGATGAATAAAAATTAAAAACAAAACTTTGCACAGCAACACCAAACGAAATCAGCAAACGAAGCTAGCATAGATGAGAAGCTAGACAAACTCATACTCGCATGAGAATTGAGAATATTGAGTATGTTGTACTTGTTCATTCATATGTATCTCTTCAGTATGTATGTGTATGCAGGTCGTTACAGAGAGAAAATGAGTGAGGAATCGACGTACTGAGAAATGAGAAATCCACATGTTAGCCAGTATTTCCACGCAATATACAAAATTCTGTAGAACGTAGGTTCGAATCTCGGTGAAACACCAAAATTAAGAAAAAACCATTTTCTAATAGCGGTCGCCCCTCGGCAGGCGATGGCAAACCTCCGAGTGTATTTCTGCCATGAAAAACCTCCTCATAAAAATATCTGCCTTTCGGAGTCGGCTTGAAACTGTAGGTCCCTCCATTTGTGGAACAACATCAAGACGCACACCACAAATAGGAGGAGCAGCTCGGCCAAACACCCAAAAAGGGTGTACGCGCCAATTATATACATAATTATATATATACATATATATATATATATATATATAGTCTCATTTGTAGTGTTTCTGAAAAACAATTAGTCGAATTGATCAACAATCGCGGTACGCACACGAATTCCATTTTATTTCAGTACAAATACTCGTTTGAAAAGCTTTTTGAAACCAAATGTCCCACTACGGATTAGGCTACATAAAAACACAGATTTTTTAGTCTGTACTTATTAACCTTTTTTGCTATATTCTTGCTCTCTGTATGTTTATATTTAGTTACTTACTGACTGACGACATTAAAAAAAATTGAGAATTGCAATAATCTCTTTGAAACCCCCTTTACTTTTGATATGGGCAAGTATGATTTTGAAATTCAAGTAGAAATAATAATCCTACGAAGGGAGATACATTTTTATGATGCACGCGATATAATTGAGTTCTGAGTTCGATTATATTTTGAGTTCCTTAGCTCAAAGAATTTTCTTTTAAGATCTTTGTTTTAAGGCTCAACATACTTTTGCGAGCCAATTTTTTCTGATTTAAAATTTATTTGTTCCAATCAAAGAAATAAATCAAATATAAGCCATTTTAAAAATATACTTCTAACCAGAAACCGCCCCAAAAGTATTAATATTATTAATCATTAAACTAAGTTTTGAATTATATAGTTTCTTTGTCTTCATTTTAATTATTTTGAAATAAATTTTACTCTTTTCTCCACTGTGCAGTGCGATTACTCTGTGCTCACCAACACACTCGCAAAGTCCATTTTGCCGACCTCTGTTCTAAAATGAGAATTTCTAAAAGACAAAGACATCGGCCGCAATTTGCCACTGTTCATACACCATATTTTTAATATAGCTTCACAGATACTCGTTAAGTCTCATTTATTTTGTATTTATACATTCGTTCTCTGGAACTAACTCTATAGTGTAGATTTATATCTGTGTGCTTAGATATGTATATGTATATGCATGCATATTTATTTAATATTAAAATGCCCCTAGTGAAATGTAAGCTTCGACAAATAAAGACTACTCAGTCACGCGCAATGAGAACGAACTACTTTCTTAAATTAAACAAAAAGAACTATAAATGATAAAAAGTCTTTCAAAAGTGACGCCTAGATGTCAGTAGTGAATAATTCCTAGACTGTACCTTTTTTATGCCATCTTTCACATTTGTCAAGTAGACAGATATAAAACTTTAAATGATAGAATAACAAGTTAAAGTTATTGAAACTTAAAATAAAATGGTCGATCTTTAAGAACAACGTATCGCAAAATAAAGGGTTCTCCAATAACAGGTGTTACTTTGAATAGCCCGCTATTTCGGTAGATGTCACTTTTGAAGCTGCCATTTTTTAATATTTGACAAGTAGAAACCACTCCATTAATAGAAATGGAACGATACAATTCACTATAAAAATGGTGAAAATTTAGCAGAGACGGTTCGTAAAACTCGAACATTTTTGGGTTTTTGTCGGACCACAATAAAGATATTGGTGACAAAATTTGAAGAAGCTCCTAATAAGAAACCATTTACTGTTACGAGTCGGCTTAAAACTGTAGGTCCCTTCGTTTGTAGAACAACATCAAGACGCACACCACAAATAGGAGGAGGAGCTCGGGCAAACACTTAACAGAAATCTACTCGCCAATTATTATTATTTTTTTTATATGTTGTGCAGGACCAGAAAAATTTCAATTTTGGGCGAAACTCTGTTTTGTCATAGGTACGAACGAGATCTATAGTTTTTTGTTTTTAACAAACATTGCGTCACAATTCTCTTTCCTTCTCTACACCCTGCAAATTATAAAAAAACTGAGGCCTCGCAAATTTGGGTTTTTAGTGGGTTAGTTAGTTAAAGTGGTGATTCATCCAGAATCCAACTAGCGCTTCCCCACCATTTTGTTGCCACATCTTCGTTACCAACTTGTTGAATGGTTATTTACAGCATGACTATATCCAGTCTATGCGGTTTATGAACCTTATTTGGTTGTTGACGTCTAAGTCAGACAGTTGTTCGAGACACTTGAACAGTGGTTTACCATGGGTCGACATTCTTTCCTTCCATAAGGCAGGGCATTCACAGAGGAAATGAAAAATCGTTTCCTTTTTCTCCGATTGCTTACAACTGTAACAGTGTGTGTTGTGAGGAATGCGCATTTTGGCTGCTTCTTCCCCGATAGACCAGAATCCAGTTATCACTGCCGTCAGTATGCAGGCATCCCTTCGTTTCATATTTTTCAGTATTGACGTTTGTTCGTGTTTGTAGGTGGGCCATGACATTCTGCTAACTTTGCATGTTTTCTGATCCTTCTATCCGCATCCCGCGATTTGCCATCATGGAAGTTGCGACTCTTGCCAGTTCGTCCGCTTTTTCGTTTCCTTCAATGTTCCGATGCTCCGGGATCCAGATTAAAGTAACTTTATGGCTTACACTCAAGGTGGTAAGGCTATTTCAGCGTTGTTCCACCAGTCTAGAGGTTTTTGTAACTGAATCGCGTGCTTGGATTACAGTTTGGCTATCCGAAAGAATAGCGATATTGTATTTAAAAGAGAAATCTGCGATTAGTAGCCTACCAGTTTCCCCTATTGCCAATACTTCCGCCTTCCAATTTTTCAATTACCATATATGTATGCCAGATCCAACACCACAATCCATTTTTGAACCATCTGTGTAGACTGTTGAGCCGGAATAACATGTGTCAGTGCATTAAGAGCCTCCATAGAATACGATCTTGGGAGAGTCAAAAATCTGTAATTTGATAATGAATTTATTGAATACAAGTAAGGCAAAAAAAAATGGCTCGCTGATAATATGCCGATACAGATCTGACTGGAACATTCGCTCTGTTTTTTGTTTTCCACAACTATGGGCATAGTAATTTCAATAAAACATTTTCTTCTAAATCAGAAACGATATTAAACACTTTGTCTACTATCCAATTTGGGTATAATGTACTCGGTCACTAGACAATGTAATAAATATATTATTGCAAACTACGAAGATCAACCGCCAAATCTATGCGTTTTTACCAGATCCAAAATTTAATATAAACCATTGACCGGATTGGAAACTTCAAATGATCCACTCCTCGTGTCGATTAAGCATCAAATTGTTATTAAAATAATGTTCATAACAAATGAATTATGGAAAAAACGTGTAATTGCAAGAGCCGCATAGCCTAGGTTGGAGCATTGAAAAGGCAGAGCTACATTGATTTTTTTTCTAATCTGTATAAGCATTAACGGGCTTAAATAGTTATCATATGTCTCAAGTGGTTCAGAAGGGACTGAGAAGAACAAGGAAACTAGCGATTCCATAATGAGCTATAATGACTAAGTGCAGTGACTTAACTGACTTCTGTACACAACTTGACTTTTAATTCTACTTATTTACGAAATATCTAATCATTAAATTGTTTTTAATTCCAACAGCTTTCAAGTACAGTGAAACCTCCCCTTGCGGACACCTCCAATAAGCGGACACTCCCTATAACCGGACAAAAACTGAGGAACCAAACTTTATGTTGGGTTTTTAGAACGAATTCCACTCTAATAACCGGACGCGGACATTTTTTTTCATTTTTTTGTTCTAATCACCTCTCGAAAGCGGACGCGGACCTCTCGGTAACGGACAAGCAAAATATAACACTGAACAAATGTGTAAAGAAAACAATAAAAACCTCTCATAAGCGGACGTGATACTCAAATCCACGGACAACAAAGATAGTAGATTGACAATAGTTGAAATAAAAGATATTAAAAGAATATGGATGGGCGGTGATAACGTCAACAAAAAGAAAAAGTTCTTAAACGCGGATGGCTCAAAAATTTACCATTTGAGTTTCGAATGGTTCGTTAAGGCCAGAAGCCAAAATACACCAATATCGGGTATTATTATAAAGGAAAAGCAAAAGAAATCGCTGGCCGATTAGGTATTCAAAATTTTTCTGCGTCAAATGGATGGTTAAAGAAATGGCGTAGGCGTCATAATGTGACTTTCAAAAGAATATGTGGGGAATCTTCCGAGGTTAATTTCGAGGATTGTGTGCCAATATGTAAAGAAAAGCCATTGGTTATCGGAAAAGCAACATGCCCACGCGCCTTTAAAAGAGGCAATATAGGAAGTTTGCCAGTGGAATGGAAGTCAAACCGGAAAGCTTGGATGTCTCGTGAAATTATGTGTGAGTGGCTAGAAATGCTTGATAAAAAAATGGGCTGCCAGAAGAGAAAAATTTTATTATTTTTGGACAATGCTACAACTCACCCTCGAGATATTAAACTAAATAAAATAAAGTTGATCTTTTTACCTGCTAATACAACATCCGTTTGTCAGCCCCTCGATCAGGGTATAATACAATACAAAATTTTAAGTGTCATTACAGATGCCATATAAGCAAACATATTTTGACAAAATTAGGAGGCATTCCAATGGACAGACTTTCAAAAACTTTTGACATTTTGGAGGCTGTTTTTTTTTATTAAATCTTCATGGGAAAACGTAACGGCAGAAACAATTAAGAATTGTTTTTCGAAAGCCGGGTTTCAAAAAGCTCCGCTGTTCTGACTTCGAGGCAGAGGATGATATTCCCATATCGACACTAGCGGCCTTGATAAAGATTTTAAATGAAAATCAGCAAGGTCAGTATACAGAAGAGTTTTTGTTAATCGACGAAATTGTTAATACAGAAGACAATAATATTGACGTTGTCATTGATGAAATTAATACTGAGGAATTATCTGACGGAGAAAGCGAAGACTCAAATCATGTATGTGTCCAGGATGAATGTCAGATCAAGTCATATCCTGAAGCATTAGAACAACTGCGTCGCATTAAACAATTTCTAAGAGACGATATTACTGGATTCCAATACGCCAAGACTTTAGAATGTCATCTTCAAAGCCTTTTTCTGAAACATAAACAGGAAAATCTACGACAGACTACGGTATATGAATTTTTGAAGCCTAAAATATAAATATGTTCAATTAAATATGTATATTCAAATGTGTAAATATACTCATTGTTCCCAATATAAAAATGTACATACATAACTACATATATATTTTTCAATAAATATGAAAAAAAACTGAACATACCATAAAAGAACATAAAAAATTATTCAAAGAGTTGGGATAGTAATTTTAACCTAGAGTTTTTTTTCAACCCCCATAAGCGGACACTCCCCATAAGCGGACGAAAATTGTGGAACCGTGAGTGTCCGCTTGTGGGAGGTTTCACTGTATATAATTTATTTATGTGTACATACATACATAATCCGACAGCTCTGGTAGCTAGTTCGATTACATTAGATTAATCTGTAATTTTAATTATATTTTAATAAATAAATAATAATAGTAATATATGTAGTACATACATATGTACATATGTAACTGCATATTGCTTTCTTTGTTTTTACACTACTATCGCGGCCAATAAGTCGAGAATTTTAAACACATTTTTCAAATATAATATAGTAGAGTATAATGCATTGAAACTAAAATTGGACACAGATACACAAATATATATATTTGTAGAGCTACAAACTAAAAATTAAAGTTATACAGCGAAGGCTCAGCAACCACCAATGGCCTCATATTTGCTAAGTATGTTAGCATGCATGTATATATGTATGTAAGTAAGAGAGGGCAAATCGTTCGCTCTCATATTTCTCCGAGTACACTCCTCTTTGGCCTCCCTGCACAACAATGCCCTTGCTGTCTTGTTGTGACGACAGCAAAACCGCTTTCACATTCACGCGCAATACCATTCGCTGATGAAGAATTCACAATCAGCCATATCATAGGTGGCGAGTATGCGAGTAGTCTGCTCTTAGTTTCAAATTCTCGTTCAAAGTGTACAAATCGTAAAAAGCAAATTATTCGCAAATTCGTTTACAAAATCGACAAGCACAAAGCAACACGGATCCAACCAAACAGCAGCTAAACTAAAGTGTATGCCCAAAGCGACGACAGCACGTGCAAAATCTATTTCAAATACATAGAAATCTCTTCAAATCTGAAAATATTCGGATCAGCTGTGCAGTGCATTTGCTGAGTTCGTTTGACTCATATTTCTACAAATAAAAGTGTGTCAAATCACCCAAGTGAAGTGAAATAAGTTCGCAGGAGCCATAGCAAAAGCTAAATATCAAATACCATATATATTCCATTATTAATTTAATGCTCTCTAAATTGTTTTAAATATCGTGTGTGATATTGAACATAATCTTAAACTAGCAAAAGCACTCAACAACCGTCGAATATAAACAATACCATTAAAATTTTTAATATAAATTTGAAACGTATCAATGGCATCACCGGCCTGTGAACACCGCTACAAGGACTTCATTTACATAAAAAATTAAATTTTGTTTCCGTGCCGTTTTAAAGCAAAGCAAACCTCTCAATTCATATTGAGAGAATTTTTTTAAGTAAAGTATATGAAAAAGTGATCAATTTGTTTTGCGACAGACGCAATTTCATCTGCAATTTATTAAAAAAAATCTGTAATTTCATCGCGATATTTTCCATATGAAGTTATAAAAAAAGTGATTAATCTTTTGCGATAGACGCGATTCAATCTAACATTTTTGTAAAAAATAATCTCAAATTTCATCGTGCTATTTTCTGTGTGGAAGTCTAATCTCAAACCCACTGTAAAAAAAAATATTCTTCGTTAAAAGGCAGCATACTTATCGGCAGTAAATATTTCATACGCGCCTACAAACGCACACAAGAACATTACAAATTGCACTTGCGACAACCAGCCCAAAAGTTATCAAAAAAACTAACTTTCTGAACAAATCTCACAGCACAGAGTTCCGCTGCTCTACTACTACTACTATTTACTCCTATATTAGTGCTATGCACTCTTCGCTTTTGGTGGCGCAACTAAAAAAACAACACCATACCTGGCAGCGCGTCTATCGCGCCTTCATTCTTATGTGTGCGTATTATTGGCATCGTTCCAAAATAGGCAATTGCAGTAGCATTCAAGGCACCGGCGGCGAGACGTACACGCCTACTCATACACCCACGAATACGCCTATGCGACATTTTATGTTAAACATTGAAAAATATTTGCTAAAGCGTAAAAATATTTTGCGTATGAACATTTGTTGGTGTAATTTAGCTATAATCATTCACAAGCTAAATACAATAAACAAGTTTAAGTTTAACAAGTTTAGTAAGAAGAAGAACTTTCGAATGGTGCACGGTGTAATGGGTATGTCTGTGACGTCATCGCTGATGCGGCATTGCATCGGGATGCTCGGTAAGTAAATACGCATGCCCTCCATAATCCACAACTCTCTTAATTTACACAATCAGCGTTGCCATACTTGTAAACTTGTATATATTATAACAGCGAAGAAAATTTTCCGTACAAATCCACTTTTAGGATCATTATCTACTTTTAAAGAATTAAGGCAAGCTTCTAAGCTTTCCGCTACATTTGAAGTACTCTTAAATTTGACTGCCTTTCTTCATTCAAAAATATTAGTTTGGGGAAAAAGAAATCCATTATTTTTGCGTAAAATTTTGCACAAATGATTTGAAATTACTTTATGGTCGATCTTTAGCCCCTCGGCGATGCTGCGAATACTAACATGCCCGGTCAACTTCGATTATTTTTGAATTTGGAATTTGAGTTTGGTAGCACGTTTTTATACAAGGCAGGTCAGGAATTTATCACTTTATGCCACAACAATTTCCTCTCTATAGCTTTTCTTCTAAGCAAACTAAATTATTATATATTCCTCCTTTTCCCATAAAACTCATTCACATGCATGCGCAAAGTGGCGCAAGAAGATTTGCTATCGGAAAATTTAACAAGTTTTGCAAATGGCGTTGTACGTCAATCATATTTAACACTTACGAACGCTATACAAGCAGACCAACAATGGAGTGCGTAAAGGTCAAAATAAAGATTTCCATCACTCAAAACCATTTATTTTTTATTTAGTAAAAAAGTTAATCAAAAACCAACAATTGGATGACTAATTTTGCGTCACCTGTAGTACCACTAAGAACTGGACAGTTAAGGAAACTTGTTTTCATGTTACTCAATTTAGCTGATAGAAATTCTTTGGTAAGTTCTAACATTAGATTAAGCACAAATCTAGAAGGAATGTTGTCTTGCTATAAAGGGCTAAATTTGTGACCACCACTGTAGTTCATATCGATTCCGAGGGTTGTACTCGTAACTTTTATACGACGGACTCTGTGACAAGGCTAACGACTTTCTTCCATGTTCTTTCTGTTTTGCATGCCACCGTCTTCGCATTGATTCTATTCATCTTCTATACCAATCAATATACAGCTTCAATCATGACCAGTTTAACTCTTTGGAACTTCGGTCAATTCTACTTATTGCCTATTCCAGATCACTTTTACAACAAAGCTTTTAGTTAATAGGTTTAGGAGGTAGACAGTCGCAAACTTACGCTTATTAGGGCGGGTCGGTCTGGTTTTGCGCAGTTAATTAGTTTGGATTATTTTACAATAGATTTACCATATTAAATTGTTTAAATTCGGCACGCTTATTTAAGTAAAGAAGTAAACAAGTGCTTGAATGAATGATTTATTTTATCACAACTAATTTTGCAAGGCAATACGCGCTGCAAATTGTACTAAAAATATACCTTTTATCATTGAAAATGATTAAGCGCTCGACACGACATAAAAATCGTCTCGCAAGTAAAATATGTATGTAGGGTTGTCAAACACTAAAACCTAATAAATGTATAAATTTTATTTTTTGTTTGGCCCATCTAGAATTTTAGAACGCGGAATTTTGAAAATGTAATATATAGAATTTGCAAGTTAGAGGCGCAATTTTTGAATTGTAAAATTTTGGATGATAGAGGGAGAGGTGTAGAAATGGAGCGTTAGAAGCGTTATTTTTATTTAGTATTTTACAGTGTGAATAATTGCAGGTGTCAGGAATATGCGAAAATTCTATCGCAATATTATGAGATTTTGGTATTTAGTATGGAAACCCATTGTGCCATGGTGATGTGAGTTCACCGCCAGTGGTTTATTACATACATATTCACCATTTTACAGAACTCTTTCAAAGAAATTTGAGCTGAAATTTTTGATTGCAATTGAACAGGTAATATTAATGCATATTTCTCTATTAAAAAAATAGGTGTTAGGCAAAGAAACGTGAAAGATAAAGCTAACATATTTGTAATCTAGAATCATTTAGTAGATAAACACCTTCCACCTGTGGATGGCAATTAGAACTGACGGTTCGAAAGTACGGCAACAATAATGCCAACAACACAGGGAATAATTTATGATTAGATACCAGTTTGTTATCGCAAATTTCGATCAAACGACCAAAGTTAAGTGGGGGCTATATAACGGCAAATAATGGAAAAATATGTGTCTGCTGATGTACTCTCTCTGCATTCCACCAAAGGTCCACAATTAAAATAACTCCCAATTTTTTTTTATTTTATTTAAGTATGCAAATTCAGCGCAAATGAAATATCTTTAATATGTATCCAACGACATATTTACAGCCAATAAATTAAAATCGAAACAGGCCGATCTGGTTTTTTGTTATTTTTGGCTGAATAAACCTCAAATATAATAGGGTATATTAGAATAAACCATAAATATAATAGGGTATATAGCGTTAGAACATAATAAATTTTTAGTATAAAAAATACTTTTTTTTTCTAGAATATATAAATACAATACTAGCTTATACCCGTGGGTTTCACCCCACCTTTCTATCAAAAAGTATGCAATGTAAATAAAACAACTTTAGCTTTTTTAAGTCAGTTTAGGTATTATTTAAAACGATCGGATATACGACATTTTTTGTTATATTATTTTGAGTACAAATAAAAAGGTTTTTCGTTGCGCCAACTTTGGAGCAGGCTACATATAATTGCCCATGGGTAAAACATGAGTTGGTTAAATTGACTCCTGCTACAGCTAACGATTGTCCCTGAGCTTTATTTATGGACGTTCCGAAAGCCAGTCTAATAGGAAATTGGAGGCGTTAAAAATTGAAAGGTATATCCGTCGGTATCATTGGAATTCTTGGTATGAAAACTTTGTGGTTTTCAAAATTTCCTGATAAAACCATAGCTTCTATAACATTCGGTAAAATTTTCGTGATGATTAGCCTTGTGCCATTGCATAAACGTGGAGGATCCAAATTACGCAGCATAATTATCATGGCCCCTTCAGTCGATGAGGAGGAATTCCTGATGGGTCCAATGAGTTAAGAAACTCAACGGGATAATGAACAGCCTGGGATTCTTTGACGACTGTGTCAATGGAATGATAAGTTGTGACAGTTCCTGGTAGTATTTCTTGAATTTTGGAATTAATGACATTTACATCGTCATTCTAAGCTCATATTTTTTCTAGGAGTACTAAATACTAACTTCATTAAACTTTTTACCAATTTTTGGTATTCTACCATAAATGCATCCAGTGATATGCAGTATGAAAAATCCCATTTGTAAAGGAGGTGTCACGCCCCATTTCTAGCTATACCAGTTTTCATGCAGGTTTTAGGTATTAACCTTATATAATCTCTTACCAAATTTCAGTTGTCTAGCCCTAATACTTCCGGAGATATGGACAATGAAAAATTGCATTTATATGGGAGGGGCCAAGCCCCCTTTTTCGTTTTTCTCAGTTTTCTTGGAGGTGTTAGGGATTAACCTCATATAACCCCTTCCCAAATTTCATTGGTCTAGCCTAAATACTTCCAGAGATATGGACTATAAAAAATTCCAGTTGTATGGGAGGTGCCACGCCCCCTTTTTCGTTATACGCAGTTTTTCTGGATGTGGTAAGGATTAATGTCATATAACCCCTTACCAAATTTCAGTAGTCTAACGTAAATACTTCCAGAAATACGGACTGTTAAAAACTTCATTTGTGTGGGAGGTGCCACGCCCCCTATATATATCAAAATATTTTTTAGCCCATGACCATCCCGGTAAGTTATCCAGTTCGTGTTTCAAATTTGGTTACGATCGGTTTATGCGTTTAGGACGCAAGTCGATCTATAGATACATAGATAATTTGAATTTTATATATATAGATGTATGTACAGAGTGAAAAAATGAACAAATATACGTTTTTTTGTTATATTATTGGTTTATTTGAAACAGGAAACATTTACTTTACGTTCTCGACGATCACGTGACGATCCCGCTCTCCAGACTTGGCAGTTTTGCTTGCTAAAATAGCCACCGAGATGAAAATGCGCTTCGTCAATTTATGACTTCTTAAATTCAAATTCAATTTGACTTCTTTTCATTACACGCACTGTTTGGTATACACAATAAGTTTGCAATATTTCCTAATGTCGATCAAACATAAGGCGATTCATTTCGTACCGCGAAGATATGATGCTACCTTTCTGTTAAGACTTCCAGTGCGAAAAAGTGTCACTATCTAAATAAAAAAAACCAGAGTATTTACATATACAAATTCAATACGGTCGAAGCTACTCAATAAACAATTCTATTGGTTATATTTAATGGCTTTCACACAACATTAACCAATCACTCGGGTGTATATGGTACCAACACAATGCAAGAATGATAGATTACAAGATTATACTATACATCCGTGGTAGTATTTCTGACTGTGACATAACAATTGAATAAATAAGAAAGAGAACGGCGTTGAAGGGGAATAACCCGCTCTTGAATAACAATAAATATTAAAAACAATACAACAATAAAATGAATACAAACACTTAATTATTACATCGGTAAATCAGCTCATTCAGTCAGCTTTTTTATTATTATTGTTTATTTTGGTATTCTCAGAGATTCTCTAACCGCTTTAACAAATATTGCAAAATCTCTGAGAGTTTTTCTGTTTTAATTAAATACAAAATTTGAGAACGGCGTTGAAGGGGAATAACACGGTCGTGAATAACAATAAAAATGAAAAACAATAAAATTAATACAAATACTTAATTATTACATTGGTAAATCAGCTCACTCAGTCAAATTCACGAAGGATAGCGGTTCGCGGATGTCGGCACCTTTTGTATTTGGTTATTTTGGTATTCTCAGAAGATTCTCTTACCGCTCAAGCGAATATTGCAAATCTCAGAGAGTTTTTCTGTTTTAATTAAATAAAAATTTGATAATGCATCTAATCCAATCACCCTGCAGGAAAAATCTAAGCAAGTGAAATACTGTGCTGATTCTGCTATAGTAGGTACTATTTCGGCAGAATAGTTATGAGGTATGAGATGATATAAAAACATAGGTGTGTATTTTTATTAAAATGGTATATAAAGTTTTGATTAATAATTTAAGTTTTTTATGAAATAATTAATTAATCGAAAATAATTTAAAGAACGTCTTTGCCCGAAATCGACCATCTTCGCTGCGATCTAAATTGGAACTCCTCGCGAAACAAACGCGAAATCACACCTTCAACGTTTTCCGATGCTACCTACCAAGGATGCCAGAAACAGGCATTTTTATACATATAGTGAGCGGTATTTTGCCTTTTACTAGTATTGTGTATAAATATAGGTATTTACAAGCTATTTAATATTTCACAGCACCTCTAAGCCACAAGAGGTAGGCATTTACAAAGAACCTTATAAGCCACCAAAAAAGCACAATACATTAAGAAAATGTTATAGGTGTATGGTGAAATCACCTTCTCGAGCTTCTCAAGATACCCCCTTTCTAGATTAAAATATCATTAAAATTATTTATTGTTTAAGAAAAAACAAGACAGGTTGCCATAAATTTGGAGTATAAAAAAATATG
Organism: Anastrepha obliqua; assembly: GCF_027943255.1. NCBI lineage: Eukaryota > Metazoa > Arthropoda > Insecta > Diptera > Tephritidae > Anastrepha > Anastrepha obliqua. The sequence goes on along the minus strand of NC_072892.1, from coordinate 98,539,628 downwards.
TCGTGTGATATCCATTATTTTTGTAAATTGTCACTAAACGTATTGGCATAGATTTGACCAACTTTCGACGAAATTCAGCAAATGTTTTTTCCCATTCTGTGAGCAAAATAGCTTTAAGGTCACTTTTCGATGAAATTTTGTTCCCACACTTTATCCTCGATATGAGTCCAAAGATTTTCTATATGATTTATGACAGGGCTTTGAGGAGTATTAAAGTAAAAACCATGTTTTCAATACATGTGCACTGGAATGTAAATTTTCCTTGAGAATAGACAAATAAAGATGATTATCCATTATGCCATTTACCAGTTTTCCGTTGCACACTTTTGTTAATAATTTCTTAACGCTTATATTTGCTAACTACCCGATTTCTTTAGAAAATGCGCAAAAATAAGAATAGGTATTTAAAAAAGTAAATTCCTCTACTTATTATATAAGAAATTTTAAATTTGTGCAGGACAGTTCCAGATCCTAGTCAGCAAAGACGCATTTCAACTGTGTTTAAATACAGCATAAACGCATTCAATAAATGCCATGGTTGTACGAGTACCTCAAATCTCAAAGAATGAAACAAAAAACTATGTCACATGCGTATTGCATTAGGTAAAAATTTTACTGAATATACAATAACTGGACTTCAGTTTTCGTATTGAAAATTCATATTGCAAATGTATATTGAACCATAGTGATAATAAGATTGATCGAATTCTATACTAACTTTCGTCCATGGGGGAATACTAATGACATGTCGAATTTAATAGTAGATTTATCTATGGAAAAAGCGTTACAGCGGTAGACAATCGATACTTCGTGGGTAAAACAAAGTCGTATTAGACTTACATACAAGTTGTAGATATGGAAAGGAGAAAGTTCATGAACCAGCCACGGTTCTAAATTCTCTATAAGGTCACCTGCTTTTTACCTACTGGGGGCTTCCCTGCAGGACGTATACCAGATACCAAATAATGCAAACTCACATGTTGTGCATGTAGTTTTTCTTATGTGTGAGTATATAATGCATAGGACTGTGCTCCTAGAGGGCGAGTTTTGTCGGCGTAACTTTGCAAATTTTGTTTTTGTGTTGCCGCTGACGTTCATACAGGGCAACTCGGACTGCAGAGCAAGAATACGTAATGCTATTGAGAAGAATGATAAAATGTTAAAATCGTAAGAGAAGAACGAACACAATGCGAGTTGCTCGTGCTCGATGCCCGTCTACTTTCCTTGTCGCTCTCTCCTCCACAAGTTAACAGTTGTAGCAACAAAGGTAGCATTGTATGAATACGTTCTGATCGCACAAGTATAAAAGGCTGATCGTTGGATAAGTATAAAAGGCTGCTATTCTTCGCATTTAAAGCAATTGAAATACTATTTTCATAGTGAATGCAACATCAACGAGCTGAATAATTAGAAAATTAAAATAATTAAATACCTTTATACATATGTATGTATGTATATAGGTACATACATTTTTTGAGAAACTTCGATAAGTGTTCTAAGTTAGAACAACTCAAATAATACTTGAATATTTACATATATTTTTTATTCAACGCTTAATCCTTATTATTGAAAAAAGTACACATTTGGTGCAGATAAGACGTCAGCTCATTCGTGTTTCATTTACATAGGAACTTATTGATATACATACATATGGGCCACAACGAGCATAAGTAATTGCTTTGTGAAACTTTTGAATTTCACCACAAGGCAATTTTATTTGCCAGGGAACATTGTAAATTATATGAATTTTTAGAAAAATTTTGACCGAAGTATTTAAACATGGAAAAATTCAGCGTATTCCAAGTAAGCATTTTCATATATTTAACATTTAGCGGATAAATTTATTTAAAAATAACACTGTGCTAGAAAAATAATTGAGGGTTGAGCAGACAAAAACAAATATTTACTTAAAACTATACTTATATTATATCTTATAAGCACATTAATTTTATCAAAAACAGAAACATACAAAAAAAGAAAAGTACAAAGTTAAAATTGATTGATTCTATCATTAGGTAGCCTAGGAAATGAATAGCAAATTGTAATGTTTCCCATTTAATGTCTCAACGTTTAAGCTTTTTCCAAGTAAATGAACTATCAAACATTTTAAGTAAATGCACATACATACATGCATACCTATATATAAGTATATACCTACATTATTACTAACTCAAAGAGATGTTTGTTATCTCTATTAATAAAGTTAAAACAACAAAAAAATAATACGTTATCTCAGCAATACACAAATACTAATAGGAGTCTTTAAAGAAATTTGCCAAGTCATTGCATGTCGTAGCATTCATTGCTAGGCGCCATTTTATATTCCTAAAGACATACTATGTGTGTACGTATGTAAGTACATACATACATATGTAGATAAATTTAAAATTAAAAATTAATTGCCACACATGCATTTATTATTAATTATCTAATAAATATGTAAAAAGTTAAAAAAATGTTCAAAGAAAATATTATATCCTAAAAGTTACGTTAAATGTAAATTTAATTACAATTCCAATAAAATTTTCTTTTCCACCTAAACTTTTACAATTATTATCTAACGTATTTTGCCAACAAACTTAAACCGAATACTTAAGTACTCATTCCATGTAACCTGCTGTCACATGACGTGTTCTCAAGATATGAGTATGTATAACGATATTATACTTTGTTGCTCGCTGTATGACTCATCTGCTGAAATTGCGTTTCACCTACACAAACATACATATACCACAAACAAGCAAGTGGAAAAGTAGTAGTGTAAAAAAATCCCGTTTTTAATTGAAAGCTCTGGCATAGCGTTCAATGCTTTTCGACAGACGCTTATGTGTGTGTAGACTTAAAGCTTTCGAAAGTTAAATTTTTTCTATGTTTTTGAGAGAAAATTTCCCATTACCTTTTGGTGTTATAGAATTCAAAGCATTCGTATTTACATATACTTGCAGATACCGAATTCAAGAGATTTGGTAAATTAAGTAAGTTCAAACAAACTGCATGCATAAAGATTGCTTGAAAACGAGGGAAGAAAAAATAAAAAATGTGAATTTTTAATTAAAATTTTATTTAATATAATCTCCCTCAATACACTTATTCCTGTGATACTTCAATAAGTTCATACCATATCTGCAACGATCTTCTGGAAGCACTGCAAAATGCATTATATTTGAAGATGCTCCTGACCATGCACCATTTGACGACAAGCATTTTCTACAAAAGAATTGTTTTAAGGGGTTCGGGTTAGTCAGAGGCCCGAAAAAATGATGATTTTAAATAATTTTTTTTGCTAGTTAATTGCTTTATTTTACAAAAATAAAAACATATGTAGCATTAATACATCATGTTTCGACTTGACTTTAGCAAAACTTAAAAAAAAAAAAATTAATAATATACTTGTAAAAGTTATTTGTGTGAAGCCCGTTTCTCCAGAAGTCCCTTGCGGTGATCATCACAAGTCCTTGGAGATATGTATATCTAAAATCAATCGCACAAGAGAGATTAGTTTTATTAATAGATAATTAAATTAACAATATCGCACCCTCAGGAAATATTTTTCAGGTATTCGAAAAAACCCGACAATTAATTGTTTAAAAAAATCGAAATTTTTAAGAAAAAAAAATCCTTCGATCAGGCACGAGCGTTTTAAGTTTTTCAAAAGCAGTATAAATTTTATTAAAATCTACCAAGCGGTTTTTAAGTTACAGTGATCACCAGTTCAAAAACATAGTTTGAAAAAAAAAAACGCATTTTCAGTTTTGCTATCGATTTATCTAGAGTTATACGAATTATTTAATTACTTACACTGCGTCATCTATTCCTAGGCCATATATTCATCTATTCTTCAGCCGTCATAGCAGCTCCAAAATATCGAAACAATATAAATAAACTTTAATAAGTTTTATTTATTGTTCTACTCCTAATATTTATTTTTCGTATGATAAAAAGTATAACAATCACCTACGTGCAATGGTGCATCACAAGTTTTGCAAATACTCATATATAGAGTTTCGCTCCGTTTTCAGAACACGGTCTACACGCTCTAGTCGGATTTGTTTTTGTGGCAGTAACTATTTTTTCTTTTTAACTCGAGGTATGCAGACCTAATAATTACACTACAAGATTTCCAACAATGTACCGTGAAAACAATAAAGATGCAGCTTATCAGCAAGCTCGTGACCGGTCAGCAATGTGTAAAAATTTTGAAGAGGAGTAATCGCTGGATCTTCAAGCAATTCATTCAATTTAGCCATCATCAAAGCACTTGTTTAAACACGTGGTTTGTCTTGATGGAATTTTTGTTTTTTCTGTAAACAAGCTCTTTTCATTCAGCTGATCCCAAAGGTTGCTATAATATCATCAGCAATCAACAAACCCCTTTTTGCATCCCAAAAAATGTATATAATAACCCTTTTCGCCTTTTTCGTTCTAACTTCATCTGTTTTGGAGCTGAACAACCAGCTTCAACCCGTTGTAAACGTTCTTGTTTCAGTTTAGGATCATGGTGGTAGATCCATATACTTTCCATATTTATAAACCGACGCACAAAATCTCTTTTATTCTGATTAAATTGCTCCAAATTCAGTTTTTGTTGAATGTAAAAAAAATATGGAGTCCTCGTTCATCTGAGATGACAATGCTATCAGCAATTTCACGCTTAGTCAAAGAATCTTTGGATTTTGAAAAATAATACTCATAATACCCACGCGCAATGATTTCTGATGTTGCTGTACTTTTTGGGCTTCCACCACGTTGCCCATCTTCAACGTTTGTACGACCCCGTTTCAAATCTAAAATATACACCAAAGCATTGTTGTAAGGATAAGATTTCTTAATACTTTTACCACTTTTTTTTGTATGAATTTTTAACAGATAATTGAAACGAATTTGAAATTAAAATTGAAATGAATTGAAAGATCGCAAAATATTTTTTTTTGTTTTCAAATGAAAACGAAATTAACACAAGCTAATCCCGGAATTTCAGGGTCTTGAAAAATACTGGGTTTTCGGGATTGACATCTCTGATACGTTAGGTATATGAATTTTGAAAATTTCTTAGCATAAGCATACATACATATTGCTTTAATTGGGAACCCCTCCATACATTTCTGGTATGCGATTTCATGTTGTCCTACAAACAAAGTTCTTTCCAGTTTTATGCCGACTCTGAACAGCAAATGGGTTTTTATGCACTCGGAGCTTCGTTATTTCGTGTCCACAGTGGAAATGGAATCTGGGACCAACCAAATAGTGGTTACACATAAACAAACAGAATTTTGGTGGTTGGAAATGATATTAAATAAAAAACATCACAAGAGTTTATATGACATAAACTTAGCTCCGTGAATAGCGCATTATGATGTGACGAAGCTTCGAGCCCTACTAAAATCATCTTGTAGAAGAAATTCGATGAAGAGGATTGGTGACCTACGAATTAGCGCCTACAACAAGCATGGACTTGTTAACTATTGTATTATTGATTTCCCAATATTTCAATAAAAAGATTTTTTTAAATCGTTATTAACCAGATGACCATGCGGAAAAACAAATTCTACTAATATGAACCACCTTATAGATATGTACAGATGTGCAAGGAAAAACTTTTCGCTAACGCAATCATTGAATATTTTAGCCTCCAATTTGCTACACAATTTTTAAGTAACAAAGCTCGACACTCGAACCCGTGCAGATCAATACGTGTTATCACAACTTTCGCTGATATGAATTTGCGTAAATATTGGTGTACTGGTGCCGTGCAAAACTCCCTTTGTACTAGAAGCACAAGTTTTCTATAAGCACATGTCTGATATGTATTTACGTATGTATATACAAATTTTTATCAAATAATTTAGTTTGTGGAATAAATATATGAACTTGCATTGGGGGTTTCACAGACTGAACTTAGAACGCGGCACAGTGTTATTAATTAGTGTTGCAAATTATGTGAATTTAATAAATTAAAGTAACTTATTTTTTTACTGTTTCGCCCTTTATTATAGTTTATTTACCTTTATATCTGAATACATATATTTTTGTTCCTATTCATTATTATTAAATATTACTTTATTTAATATAAAATGATACCGAAAAATACGAAGCAATTCAGTATTTTCAACCAACGTATCTTTATACAGACATATTATATATTTGAAATTCTAAATAAATAATACTTCCGCTTGAGTAAAGGTACTAGGAATATTGTACGAGTACATTAAAAAAACATCGATGTTTTATTCGATATGTTGCATCGAATGAAAGCATCGAAAATATACTTTGGTAAACAGCGTTTTGCTTTTTTGCCTCCATTTTTATGCAAAACACTAAAATTTTCATAAAATATGTTTTTTATGTTAACGTGTAGATACTAAAATAACTCCGCTTTCAAAATTGTTGACCAAACGACAATTCTTTCACAAATCTGGAAAACTTCTCCACATCTACACCTACAGATTTTGTTAAAAAAGTGCTGTTAAAACAGAAATGCCACATAGAGACTGGTATAACTGGGCATTTAGGGCATCTCTATTCCCGCGTTGCCAACATATGTTCATTTATACCAGTTGCTTCGTCTATTCGCCACTTGCTAACGCTTGTCCATACGGTTTACTTTTAGTTTTAGTTTATTCGTTAACTGTAGTTAAAATAGAATAACTGAATAACTAACAACACTCGAAATAAAGTATACATATAGATTAATAAAACAGTGATTGTAGGTAGTTTAAAAGTGCTGTCTTTATAAACGTGCACCTCCGCCAACTTTTAAAGTCTTTACACAAAATTAATATATGTATACAATTTATATATTATATATTTGAGGCTTACACCCTTTTAGGGCGCCGTGCGTCTTGATGTTGTTCCACAAATGGAGGGACCTACAGTTTCAAGCCGACTCCGAACGGCAGATATTTTTTGTGAGGAGCTTTTTCATGGCAAAAATACACTCGGAGGACTGCCATTGCCTGCCGAGAGGCGACCGCTATTAGAAAAACTTTTTCTTCATTTTAGTGTTTCACCGAGATTTGAACCTACGTTCTCTCGGTGAATTCCGAATAGTAGTCACGCACCAACCAATTCGGCTATGGCTGCTGTAAAAAAAAATATATTTATGCTTTTATTTTATTTCATATAAAATGATCGGTGAGCCCAGACTTTCATTTTTCTAGTCCTATAACAACTACTAAGCTTGGACTAAAACTTATTCATTTGTTTTTGGTGTTTATAAGTGGCAGCTCTCTTTTTAAACGCTTCCATAGTTTTGTTTTATTGCCTATCCTAATATTAAATTTAAATAACATTTTTAATTGAAATATTTTCCAATAAGTGACAACCGTCGTTTAGATATTCCAGTTTTTAAGATGGTTCAATTCTCTTTCATTGCACATCAGTATAATAGGGGGCTCGTCTGTGCGCCCAGCGTTAGCAATTGGCAAACAGATGAAGCAAATGGTATAAATGAACATATCTTGGCAACTCTGGAATAGAGCTGCTTTGAATTACATGTGTTTGTAAGATAGTGAGCGATACCAGTTTAATAAAGTATAACCATACTTGCTAGTAGCGAATCTTGCTCGATAACTTTGTTATCGCTTTCACATGCAAATTTTTCGTTAAGTTAGTAGAGCAGAGAATTGTCGAATAGAAGAGGCCTTGCATGTATTTATATTTTCTTTCTAAATCTTTGCGAAAATTCCACTCACATACCTTCAGAAAAAGTATCCGTATAACAAAGTTGTTGCATTTACGAAAATGCGAAATTACTTTATTTTAGAATTTAATCTTTCGAATGCGTATTAATTTGATAATTGCTGACTTTAATTGCGTAACGTTAATGAACATACATATGTATATACATCCAGGTATATTGGAGTTTTGTTTGCAATAGATTGGTAATGTCGGAAATATGCAATACATAAAAACAAAACTATATGTATTAGCATTTTAAAGGTCTCGAGCAATCGAATGATATCAAATTTTTTTTAATTTGCATAAACGGTTTGTTTATTACTGGAAAAGGGCTGTTATTTTGGCCTAAAAAATATTAGTCCAAGTTTAATTGTCATTATAGGACTAAACATTTTTTTCGGAATTTTCAGATGTTATTGGACGTATTTTCCAACAAGTCCGAAAAATAAGAAAAGGATCCAGGATTCTGAAGAGGAGATATTGAGGACCAAAAATTTTATTCTTCTTAAAAAATTTAAAAAATTTTTGATCCTTCTTTTAACTAACAAAAAAAAAACAGAGTAAAAAAATTGGTTCCCTGTATATAATACTATTGTTTTCCAAAGCTTCAAGAAAACTGAAACACTAACTTGGGCTTTGATCACTTTTTGGAAGTCTTACCCACATAAAGGGTGATCAATGTAAAGGTATGGGATTTTAAGTTGAAATAAAATAACAAAAATTTTAATTGATTGGGCAATCTTTATTATTTTTGTGTAGAATTACTCATGATATTTATTTTTTAAGATTATCCCTTTCAAATGTTGGCCGCAACTCCGCCGTAATTCGGTCATACGAAAACACCAATTTTGAATGACTCGCTGAAGGACTTCGGTTAGTATCTCTTGAAGAACTTTAGTAATATTGGCTTCCAATACCTTAATCGAAGTTGGTTTATCCATAAAGCAGTTAGACTTTACATACTCCCACAAATAAAAGTCCAAAGGTGTGGTATCACACGATCACTTGTTTGTGATCTTCCAAGAGATGCAGCTAACTAAACATAACCTCATGTCAGTAGTGCAATCTCTCTGGCTTTGCACGGAATTTTCAAACGACCTTCATATGTACATCTACAAAATACAGACTTCGAATTAGTAAGGTTTTTTTTTTTAATTTTTATTATGAATGAAAAATGTTTTATCATTTCTCGAAGCTAATTTACTGTTTAATAGATGCCTCACGTACAAATTAATTAAATTCCATGCAAACCATTTTTAAAACTACCAGACATTGGTATTTGTACTTTTATATTCGAATCGAACATCAATAAACCGAATATTAAACGAAGAAAGCCACACTATTCCATTTCTATTCGTCCAGAATTACTTTGCTGCTGATGTATTTTAATTTAAATTTTATTTCGCATTATCGCAAGTTGTACCAGTACCAACACAGGAGGGAAATTTCATATTATATTTTAGATACCATTTTTCATGAAGAAGCAAAACCGGTTTGCCACAAAATCAACCACTGTGACTGTGCGCAACACTCACAATCGTGAGCAATTTACCCAGTATCTGTGTGTGCGACCAAGTATCTCGTTGTATACACTCATACACATAGCTTTATCAGACTATAATTTGTACATGTAAATACGAAAGCTTTTTGCCGCCTATGTTTTGCTGATGTCGACTTTGAATTTCACAACAGATCTGTGAAGTATACAAACTTGACGTACCGTCGGTGTTTTTCGCTCGTGAATATTTAGGTGACTTGGCAAGACCTGGTGAAATTTAGAGTTATTTTATAAATTGTGGCTAAACTTAACGTTTGGTGTTTGCTCAGTAATAACTGAGTTGATATAAAAATAAGTGCAGAATATAAGGCGAATAAGCAGCACATTAGGTGCACACGCCAGTAGTGCAAAAGGCTCTAAGGAAGGAGCGAAAGCAAGAAAATCATAATAAAATAAGTGTGAAAAAAAGGTAAAAAAAAAGGTTAAAAAAGTAAAGTACAAATCGCGCAATCAGCAAAACTGTAAAAGTACTAAGTACGCGTTAAAGTTTTACGTTTTTGGTGGAATCGTCGGATTTCCACCTAATTTACGTACTAGTAAAGTTTTTTCGGCTGACGTATTGACTGCGTCCGTCGAGCCGCGTTTTCTTAAGCACCAACAACAACCCACAACCGATTGGTTGCCCATACAGTTTATGTAAGTTGAAATATTACAATGTCTAGAATATATGTGTTGTAAGTTTATGAAAAGAATAAACATATTATTTATATGTCGGCTTCTGTTAAACTAAAATTGAAATTTTGAGCGGAAAGTCCATATGGCTCCGACCCAATGATAAGAAATTAAGTATTGTTTTGTTGTATATGTGCATAAAACTAGGTTAGAATATATCGATGCATGTGTGTATGTGATTTGCGTATTTTTTCATGCGTGCCTGTGGGCTTTTACCAAAACATAAAACGTTTTCCAATCGTTTTATAAAATTTGTGGTCATAAGCAATAACCGGTAAAGTCGGAAATTCCATTTTCGAGAAACATTTTATACGAGTAGCTAATACACTAAGGCAATCTATTTTCTCAATAACTTTTTAAAAAACATTATAAAGAAAAATGGATTTTACGCTAATATAACGTTTTGCTAGTAAACTTAATGCTTTTTGCTGGTGACTACAGAAATCACATTTTTTTATTAATGAAGATTTTTATAAATCTTATTAAACTGGAATAAAATTCTCCATAAAATACTAAAGTTTATGGATTAAAACGAAAACAAAGTTGCTTTGATCTTATACTTTTTTTTTTTTTTTTTTGAAAATGTGCAGAGATCTGTATTCTGGGTGCAAAGGACATTCAATTAGTACGTGAAATTTGTAGCTATCATTGCTGAACTATTATCAAGCCATGAATTGTATGAAGTGTCGGCCGTTATCTGTTCATCAATGCTGATAATAACTTCGAAGTGATAGCTTTTCTCACACCTGTTGTTCACTCACCCCTGTTGTGGCTTTCTTTATTATTATCACAAACTACGCAGATCAGATTGAGGTATATAAAACACGGGCTATGGTGCATTAAATATAGCAGTGCGCACTTTAAATGGGATTGGGGGCAGACAGGGGGTCGGGTGGCCAAGAAAGACATACAAATGTATTTACATATAGAGACATACATATACAGGTATACTTATATACATACATACATAATTAGCGGCCGCTATAGCCGAGTGGTTTGCGCGTGACCACTATTCGGTTGGTATAGGCTTCGATGCCCACTGTAAACATAAAGTGTCGAATGATAGACTTTTTTTCTAAACGCGGTAGTCCCATGGGGTGGACAACGACAAACCTCGGAGCATTTTTCCGCCATGAAAAAGAGTCTGATCAGAATAACTGAAATGTCTTTGAGGAGAGCAATTCATGGAAGCTAATTGCTCTGATAAGAAAGGCCTGAAACTGCTTACTCAAGCCATGGAGGAAAAGCTCCAATGTACCGGACTCAAAATCCACGCTATTAAAACGAAAGCACTTCGTCTAAATGACGTCACATCAGAGCAGGTTGCAGTAGGCGCATAACAGAATGAAAGTGTAGAGAAATTTTGCTAACTTGGCTGCATGATTCTTCATTTGGCATCCTCGCGCCCTTGTGGCAAAATAACAAAATCAGCCTTCATACCACATTGCGTATATTTAACAGAAATGTCAAATCTGTCCTATAAGGTCGCACCACATGGAAAGTAACCGCGGTAATGAAAAGACGTCTGCAAACATTTGTCAATCGCTGTCTACGCCCTATTTTGCGAATTTTTTGGACCCGTACTAACCAGCTTGACGTAGCGTCTAAAATTCGAAACAAGAAGTAGCAGTGGGTAGGGCATACGCTTAGAAAAAATGATGACATCGTTGTTAGGCAGGCCCTTGTTGGAACCCTATCCACAAAGCTGGTCGAAGAGTGGGTGGGCCACATACCACCTGGAGGCGTATTGAAATGAACACTCTTGGTCTAAACCTCCTCTAAGCTGTCAAACTAAAATAATTATAACGGAAGCCGGTGTACAATTTTACCTAAAAACAAAATATCTACATATAATATGTACGTACATATAACAACAGGAGCTCTACTCTCCCAATGCTATACATGGTTGTATAGGAGTATTCGGAACGCTTGGTAAATTGTTATACATGCATACATGCATATTCACTAAACAGCTCTTAAACTGGTACGAAATCCACTGGAACCAAAAAGGTGTCATCTTCAAATTGGTATCCTGCAGTTTAGTTAGCAGGTGCATAAGAATCTTGGAATCATTTATATTTAGATACGAGCACAGATTTTCTTTTATAAAAAAAAAAAAAACAAAAAAAATTGTCAAAATGTTTTGCTTTCTTTTGTCATTTCACCATGTTCTTTAGTCTATGGCGTTTATGTATGAAACACAATATCCATTAAATGTTCACTTCGTCTCCTCTAACAACACAGGATGCGCATGTCTATATTTTCCATGACTATTTAGCATAGTTCGAGCTGCATATCATTTATAATGCGTATGATTTCTTTCTTCCGCTCTGAAATCATCTTAGACTTACATACATATGTATTAGTATATCGACACAAACAAAAATACCATGGTGTCAAATCGCAAGATCGCGGGGGTCATTTTACCTCGTTGCTTCGTGAGATAATGCGTCCTGCGTACTTCGTTCGCTTCAAACAATGAAGTGCTTTATGGCAACTGGCCATAGTGGCCGTCGTTTTGAAACCGCATAATGTTCAAGTCCATTCCATTTAGAAGAGAAAACCGTTCAATGTTGTCAAATCGCAAGATCTCGGTGTCATGTCAAAGTACATGCTATCTAATTCAGGTCAAAAAAAGTGTGTTATAATCTCACAATAACGTTCACCATTCACCGTAACAGCGTTACCGGCATAATTTTGAAAAAAGTCGACGAGTCCGACAATCCAAAAATAGTTCCAAACAGCGACACATTTCCAAACATTGCGGACACATAGGATTTCCAGTACCCCAAATGCTTGTTAACGTATCCGTTTAGGTGAAAATGTGCCTCATCGCTTAAGGTGCGATGCGCAGAAAGCACTACTTGCAGAACGCTAATTTTCACAAAACATTTAGATTACTTTTACGCATTCCATGACTAAGTTTGCTAAAGCCTGTAGATCGAATTGTCTAAAAAAATACCAATCGCTTATTTGCTGTCAAAAATCTGCATCACTCTTGAGACACGTCCTACGTCGCATGCCAGTGGGATATACATACATACATACATATGTACATATACAAAAGTTAGTTAAGTTTAGATACACAACTATGGGGGCTCCACCTTCTCTAAATCCCTTGAGGTTACACGGTTCTGCAAAGGAAGATGAAACCATTACTTTTTCTTAATTATCAGTTTAATTAAGTTTCAACAGCTTATCAATCAAGACCGTATTCAGGTGTGTACCTGTGCATGCACATGTGTAATATGTGCCCACATTGATGGTATCAGCATTTTTTCTTGGAATTCACATGCATACACCCATATGCGCAAAAGCTGGCAATTATTTTAACCCACACGAACACAAGTTTAAATGAACTCGATTGTGCTTCACGCGATTGTGCGATGAGTAATGTTAGCAATAAGTGGTCATGTCGTGCTATGCACGAACATGTACAATCATGTCTATCGGTGCCGTTTTGCAAAACAAGAAATAAAAGCTTCAAATTTGCTCTCTGCACATGGAAAGGGGCAAATAAAGCTTTTACTAACACAAACAAATTAAAGTACGTGTAAATTTCCAGCTTTTGGCCGGTTGTTGTGAAATTCATTTTCGCTGAAATAGCGACGAGGTTTTGACAACAAACACCCCGAGCCCCATCCCACATCGTAAGGGGATTTTTGGCTTGAGTATTTTTCAGATACGTATCAACACGTTGGTAAACATGCCAATGTCAATGTTCATATACATGCTTACATATGTATATGTACATATATGTAAATATCTATACACATACCTTGAACGTATTTATGTATGTGCATATGTATGTATGTATATATATTATTTGTATGTGAGTATTGATAATATCTATCACTAAGTATTTTATTTGATCCAATCATTAGGTCTGTGCATGCACATATGTACATATGTATTTTTCAGTAAAGATTAGCTAGTAAAGAAATTTCTAAGAATTTGTTAACATTCGCTCTGAGAGTAGCAAGTACAAACAGTACACGAACCCAAAATTGGTAAGAACGAGCAAGTTTCCAAGGCGCGCAAGTCCAAAATGGTAAAGTGCTAATTATGCTGCCATCTATATGTATAGTTGCACACTTTCTTTAAGTGGCAGATTTTTAAAAATCAGCTTTCTATTTGTTTATTATATGCATGTATGTATGTATGTACGTATGTATGTATGTATGTATGTGTATATGCATATACAGCTGTAAAACTTTATCCTGCAAAATTTGCAACTTCGCCTAAAATGACTGGCCACTTCTCTCATTTTCCCATTCATAACAACAATTGGTACAAACTATCGCGTACAAGAACACTAAAATACTACTCGCAATCCAAATGCCAACTTATTGTTCGAATGTACATGCATACATAAACACATACTTATGTATGTATGTATATGTACATATTTTATTTTAATTCCGTACGGAAAATATTCATTACTGAGACTTTATCAAACGTAATACATACATATGTATGTATGTGTGTATGTTTTTAATACCAAAAGTTCATGTATGTAGATATTCACGTACCAATGAACATACAAACACACCAAAATTAATTAAATTGAAAGATAAATATTAATTTAGATAATGATGGTGGAAGCACAAGCTGTAACGACTTTGTTTTTTGTAACCAAGTACATACATACATACGTCGCAAAAAACAAAATAACAAAAAAAAAATGGCACTTATCTATGAACACGTAAAGAATCAGCCATTTTGTAAACCACCTGATTTATTATTTCTAGCGTTTTCAATTTAAAATTTGAGCAAATTATTTCACATTTCCATGTTTGTGATATGCTTTTTGCAAGCTCATTTTGACGTTTTACATGTATGTATGTACATATGTATGTAGATAATAATTGGTTCATGTACATAAAGTAACTCACATAAGTACTTTACATGTGAAACCGATTCAGTAAATCTAAAAAATTTAAATTTTGTTATAATTTATTTCACATAGTCTTTTTCATATAGACTTTCAATGACATTTTTTTTGCAATGCACGTGTGCGTGTGTGCGATATTTTCTTACCGTGTGCGGGCTATGCAACGATGGTAGTCGAGACGGCTAACGGTCGTCAGGCAGGGCTAAATTACGAAACGACTATTTTTTGTTTATGAAAATATAATTTAGACAGTTAGATTTAGTTTTATCTATGTGTATGTATGTATATTTTTTATGCAACAGTTATTAATGAGGTTTATTATTTTCTATTTTCTCATTACAGTCTGAAGGGAAACTGCATCTAAGGCTCTATTCAGAGACCGTTTAGAGGTTCCCCTACAATTTCTTTGTTCCTTTACAACAGTGAATTAAAAGTAAGTAATCAAATAACACTCACACAAATTCCACGTACCATAGTATTTATAAACATATTTATTAAGTGATTCATATGTACATATTTACCTAATTATATTCTTATAAAATCTACTAATATGCGTCCACACAAATTTTAAGTGTAAAGTTTTGTAAATTGGTACGTTTGGTACGACTCTACAGACATACAAATCTGGAATTTATTAAAATACTATATCAGCAATGAGTATTCTTCCCAACTATTCAGTATAAATAATATTAAATCCTCCTCCTTAGATGTCATAAAATATAGAAACGCAAAGAATAATTTTTGTTAAAAAAAACCTTGTGTACTGATACTATTTCTTTCTTTTGGCACAAATACACTAGAAGGTCACTAAAAACCAGAATCAAACTGTAATTCCCATCATCTGACTGCCAAAGCAGATTAAACTACCTTCGTCCTATCGCCCTCACATAACCGGTTTTAGGCAGTCTGAAAAGACTAGTGAGTTTCGATTCAATGGGGAAAATACTCAGTGCTAAATTGAAAATATTTCAGTAAGTTCTTGATTTTGGCAGCATATTTGTTGTGCAAACGAATATGTACATTTGTAGTGAATTCTGAAATATAGAAATTTGGTAAACTGCTCTTTAACATTTTTTAGGACAAACACTTTATAAAAATTTCATTTTGTTGGTAAGAAATGAGCTGACAGAAATTCAAAGCTAAGATTAGAAAAATAAAAATTAATAAATTACCAGTTCTCTAATTGAAATTACGCCGTTGTGGCTTGAAATTAATGTATTGTAGGTAGTAATATTATATTTAAAAATTTAAAAGAAAAAATGGTATTGAATTAGTATTTATTAGGCCTAACTGAACTTTTTCAGCAGTTCGAAACATAAACCACAATTTTCAAAAAAATTACATTCTTTTTAGTAATAAATCAAATCAAGAGTAATATTAATTTCGGTTCATATTTAAAAATAATAAAGGAAAGCCGAAATATTATATAATTTGTTCAATTTGTAGAAACTTCAAATATAATATTTTTAAGTACAATTATTATATGACAATAATAACAATAATGATAAAACCCTTATCGAATCGCTGGCCTAAAAAATTTTCCAGCGCGGCAGAGTTTTGATCAAATTTTTTTCGAGATAGTGCGTTTTTAAGGAGAAATGAAAATTTACAAGTGTGTGAAAAAATAAATAATTACAAAGCGAGGTTGTTAATTTCTAAATTAAAGCAACCAAGCCAAGCATTTTTGGTTGATATCGAACCGAACGTTTGTGACTTTTGGTCGAATCTGAAATTCGGTCCACCTCTAGTTTTTACTATCGTCGTATTATAAATATAATACTACAAAGGGAATTGGTAAAATAAATTAAAAAATAATTGGGTTAAATTACCCTACCCATTGTTTAAGGTATATGTATATGTTTTCCAATATTTCCAATCTTAATTTAATACAACATAAGGACTATTATTAGAGTTGCCTACACATGGAAGTTGTAAAGTGGCTTCTTTATAACAATAATTACATTTTCTTTTTTTTAAATAAATTTTATTGTTTTTTATCAATAATTTAATTAAAAATTGGCTTCTGTTTTAGAACAGAAAAATAAGAGTCCAAGTATAACTGTTACGAAAACCAAAAAACAAACATACATATGTACATATATGTATGTATGTATTTCCTAAAAAGATTTTTATTTCTGGTACAAAAATAATAAATTGAGTTGATTTTAATTGTATGAGTTAAAAATAATTTTTTTTCTTTTCGGTAAAAAAAGGACAATAACAATTTAAAGATAATTTTATGGAAATAGTTTAAGACAATATATGAATAAGAAGATTTACTCTATATAAAGTATAAGGCAGCGCAAAATTAATCACCCTGTCGAAAAGGTGACAATATTGAACTTTCCAGCTGCAGTACACAAACAGACAAGTAATGGAGCTTGTAAAGGTCACAATAAAGATTTTCATTAGATAGATAATTTTTCGCCACCTTGTGGATACAGTAGGCACAAATTTGACACAGACCTTTAGAAAACCTTGCCTTTGTTTGGCTAGTATAACGAAAAAATGTTGTACTTGAAAATTTTCAATTAATCAAAGTTTTAGTTATACACAATAAATATTAAGCAAATCATTAGTGTGATTATAACAGTAGTTTTTAAAAGGAGTTATGAATAACTTTACAAGTTTTACTTTTTATGAGTCAGGCGTAAGAAAAAAATGAAGTAATATGAAGAAATCATGGTTTCTTTCTAATGATTTTTTTCACTTCATTTACTTAATATTTTACAATGTGATTCTGTCGATATATGTATGGATGTAACGAAGTTCTCAATACAGCCCTTAATATCGAAGTATCGCTGTAAACATATAATTATTAGGTTAGAAACCCCGTTTACTATACAAAATTTACCAAATAAAATGCACTTCACACGTTTTGTATTATAAATACAGGTATCCCTCGTATAACGCGATAGTTACGTTCCAGAAGAATTGCGCGTTATGTAATTCCGCGTTATCTAAAACATAGTTTTCATATAAATTTGGGGGTTATGTTCCAATAGGTTTTTTTTAATAAAATACATACAAAATAACAGATGCACATATATTTCAACTCAATACTAAAGTTCAGACTTTCTTATACAATTAAAAACACAAGATATGAATAATAATACATATGTACTACATACATATTTCAAAATTCAAAAAATTATGTGCACATTAAAAAATTTAAAAACAAACTAAAACAAATTAAAGGTTTATTAAAAACTTTATTGTTATTCTTCAAACTTCATATGGTAATTAATCTGTTTCACTGTCTTCAAAGATCTTTGCGCGTGGGCGTTTTGGGGTAGCAATAGCTTCATCAGAAGATATAATATTTCTTTAACATAGTTTTCGCTATTGGATAAGAAACTAGTTGTGGAACCTTGTAGTTCTTCTACTGGTTTTATAATTGCAAAATCTGTTATCAGTTTTTGGTGGGTGGTTTTTTAAGCTCCTTTTCAATTTCGTAATAAGGTGCTAGATTAATATCTATTCTATCTATCTAAGGCAAAAAAGGGTAATTCCCGGTTTACATTAAAAATACATAACATATTATAAATATGTGGTACGCAAATTAGTGTTACCAGATTTTATAATTATGTATTTTCCCCTTCGCGTTATATAAGCCTAAATTTCGCGTTGTACTGAAACCTATTTTTTTCAAATCGCGTTATATCGAAACCGCGTTGTATCAGACCGCGTTATACAAGGGATACCTGTATATTAAAATGTACTCAGGCTTTGTTCGCTTTTTCACCATCAAGCCACGGCGAATAGAAAATACTATATTTTATTAAAAACGTATATTTACTATTTATAATAAATAGTTTGTCACCACGAATTTAAAATAAAAATATTTGAGTTAGTCCGATTATCTAGGTTTATTGAACAGCTCATGAAAAATTCCATAAAAAAAGATACCTGCATATGTATGTACATACATACGAGTATGTGAGGTGGAATATTATAATACCTAGAGAAAACATGAAATCATTTTACATATTCATATCTTATATTTGTATATACACATATACATCCATACACAAGTCCGTTTGTCCACATAAATCCATGTTCATCAGTTCCAACGAATATAGAAAATGCATTTTTTTCTCTTTTCGCATTTTTTGAATCTTTATTAATACTATTTTTCTCTTTTATCTATTTTTCTTCCATATCGAATTTGCGTTTGCTCCACTCATAAATTATATAACCTGTCGAATCTTGGTGTTGATTTGCGTACTTACGAAAACAAATTGAACTGAATCCCAACTGTAAAAATATGCACATACAAATTCATTTACTATTGAATTGATATTGAATTCTGAAATTCTAAAATTGAAAACTGAAAACCTGCTGCGTGTTGCAATTGCATCGTTGTTGTTGTTATTATTATTGTTGTTCTATTCTGGAAATAGCCCTGTTCAAAATGGCATCATTCAACGCAATCCAGACTTGCCAATCAAGGCCCACAAGCGAATCAAACAACAACAACATTTATACAACCGACGACAACAACAACAGCATCTCGAAGGAATACGAATACGGCAAAACAAAACAAGATAATATTGACGATCCTGGAGCCCCGCGCAACGCAATCGTGCGTCTCCGAAACCTCAACGAATTTATCTTCTTGCAACGCAACAGAAATCCAAACGATAGCCATTCAGCTGAAGCCATCGCAAAGATTATTAGTGATAGCATCACCTCCCAATACCGGGCAACCGAAGATAGTGCAAATTCGAAGACAACCCCAAGCGCAAACGCAACAGCAGCAGCAGCAGCAGCAGCAACAGCAACAGCAAACGCAAGCAATAAGCTTACAACAGACCCAGAGAGCACGCTTAGAAGCAAGGTCAAACAGAATAACAAGAGTTGGTGCCTCAACAATCAGGGTACCCTTTTTACCAGGGTTGCCATCAACTCCGTCTACAGTGAAACAGAATTCGCTAACAAGGAAAAACTCAAACTTGGTGACTTTAACGTCCCCGCTGAAGATAGGATACCTACCGAAAAACAATCCAAATACGATTACGCAATTAACGCAAACGCAAGAGACAACCCCAGCGGCGACGAATACGGCGACCGACACCGTCGACTATACGACAGTGTTAGATTCACAAAATCAAAATCAGAATTCGGAGATAATATTGAGCTCCGTAGACAATACAACAACAAGCAATTATACGAAATTGTGTGTACCACAACAGCAACAATCGTTGCATTCATCTGTGCAATTTTCGCAAACGCAAACACCAAGAACACTCGCCGCAATGGCTGGGATTCAGTTGACAGGTGTCGACGAGCACGTGTCCCCCTCGTCCATGAGTGGAGCAACGCCTACTGCTACAGTTGAAGAGATAAATGTTCCGGTATTCATAAATGGTGAGTACTGTGTTTTTGGTGGATGTGAAGGTGTTATACGTGTACGCATACCGATATGAACCGATGCAAGTGCAAATCAAATCAAATAATTTCAAACGAAAACTTAATGAATTTTATATAAAAACATGCTTACTACATAGTATTCACGTATTCAGGTGATATGTATTATGACAGCATATAAGAAAAGTATGTGTACGAGGGTGGATTGATAAGTCTTTAGAATGAAAAACTAGACATTGGTTTTTTAACAAAAAATTGATTTATTTTTCAATATAATCTCCTTTTAAATCAATACATTTTTTCCAACGCTTTTCTAACATATTTATTCCTTCTCTAAAATAAGTTTTTTTCAAAACTTTCAAAATAAGCATTTGTTTCAGCTATAACTTCACTATTTGACACAAATCTTTTTCCGCCGAGCCATTTTTTCATATTTGGAAAAAGGAAAAGTCACTGGAAGCTAAATCTGGCGAATATGGCGGATGAGGGAGCAATTCATAGCCTAACTCATTTATTTTTTCCTACGTTTTCCAAGATGAATGTGAAGGAGCGTTATCATGATGAAAGAGGATTTTCTTCTTCTTCAAATGTGGCCGTTTTTGCTTAATATTTTGGTCCAATGTATCCAACAAAGATGAATAATATTCAGCTGTGATGGTTTTACCCTTTTCAAGATAATCTATGAAAATTATACCTTGTGCATCCCAAAAAATAGATGCCATAACCTTGCCAGCTGATGCAACTACCTTTGCCTTCTTTGGAGCACTTGAGCCACGTTCTACCCATTGTTTGGACTGTTCTTTAGACTCTGGTGTATAGTGGTGGATTCACGTTTCATCCATCGTTATGAAACGACTCGAAAATTCCGATGGATTTCTGTTAAACATGTCTATGCCAACTTTTGAAGTCGACATTCGGTTCGTTTTTTGCAGAGGAGTTAGCAAACGCGGCACCCATCTTGCTGAAAGCTTTTTCATACCCAATTCATCATGTATTATATTATGCACACGTTCATAACTAATGTTCACAATGTCAGCAATCTCTCTCAATTTAATTCTTCGATCTTGTGTGACAATTTTGTACACTTTTTCCACCGTTTCTAGAGTCGTTACCTCTTTTGGCCTCCCAGAGCGTGATTCTTCTTTGGTGCTTATCCGACCACGTTTAAACTCGTTTACCCAATTGTAAACTGTTGCATTTGAGGGTGCATGTTCCCCTAATACTGTCTGCAACTCCTCAATAATTTGTTTCTGGTTTAAACCTTACAAATGAAAGTACTTTATAACAGCACGAAGTTGACATTTTTCCATTTTTAATAAAAATACAATAGTGCAAAAATAATTCTCAAAAAAGTACCGTTTGACCATAGGCTATGAAATTTTGACAGCTCGCTTTTGACAGTTTACTTTTAACGATCACAATAATTAAGTAAATTAATGACCGATAGATGTCGCAATTCTAAAGACTTATCAATCTATCCTCGTATATACGAGTACTATGTACTTGTACATATGTATGTAAATACTATAAGTATGTATGTGATGATTCGCCCGGTTCACTGGCATGGTGGTAACACCAATCGTCTGTGCCCAGCTGAGCTGGTGCTGCGACGGTGGCTTTACCGACCAATATGCCGTTTTAGGTGGTACGCGATAGTAGAGCACAGTGCAATGACCCAGGAAGAAAACCTTGGAACAGTGGCGACTCAACAGAGAGTCAAGGCGGAGAGAAGCACTACGTCACTAACTATCAAAGTTGGTTGTTATGAAATTAGCAGAAATTTGATTTATTTTTTGTTTTGCTGTTATACGTATGTATATTATTTGTGTACATTGATTTCAGTATGCAAGTCAATGATTTCTTCATTTATAATCCAAAATTATCGTATGCGAAATTCCGAGAAACATATCTAGGTTTTTTTAATAGCGACATAAAACACATAACTTTTGCAGAGAACTACTCGGCGCTTCAGTTGATCAGGAAGCCTCACTTATTGAGTAAATTTCATTTGTAACTGTGTGGTGCACGATCTTAGCGATATAGCCAATACTTTGAGCGGTGCGTTGTGTTGCCGACACAGATACATTCAGTAGCTAATACGTTGACTCAAATTGATCCACTAGTGACACGCTTATTCTGATCGAAAACTTCAGTAAGTTCTTATAAAGTGGCGAACACCAGCACGGAATTCCGTTACTCCTAGGTAAAAACATAATGATGTAAACAAGTAAGATGTAGGAGACCATAAGAAAAATGTAGGAATATATGGGTATTTGAATATAAAATTGTTATGTCGCTATTGAAAAAACTATTATGAGAAAATAGATATTTTACTCTAAAGTTAAAATTTTTTAATAATTTTTTTCCTTTTTATTTTGATTTAAGTCAAAGCATAATTCTTTTTGGGTTTTCATATTATGAAAATTTACTGTTGAAAATGGTCAAGTTTTTGACTTTTAATAATTTCAAAGTCCAATCAGATACCCTGCGGTTAATCTGAAGAAAAATATTTAAAGATCGATTGAAAAAAACTCAACTGAAAAAACCCCAAGTCAATAAAGTTGAGGTCTAAGAAGGAAACTTGGATTGTGAATGAAAGATGTGTATATGTACATATTTACTTACATATATATTTTTATTTCCGATTTCAGTTTTATTTCTTTTATTCTGATATGTTTACATATTAACAATTTTTACACCTAGAAATTAGCATTTACCTGGGCTCTAACAGGTGTAAGAAATATTTTATAATATAATCTAAAAAGTATCCTAAATTTGTAGTAAATATAGCGTAAAAATCGATCGCAGACAGACAACCCACGCAAACAGACAGGAAAAAAAATTAAAAAGACCTTTTTTGATAAATGTCAAAAAATAAAGTTCAATTTCGGAAGAAATCAGCTAACCCTCATAATGAGTTCCCCGAGCATGCACTCTTTTATGGTATTATTTTATTGTATGACCCGTTTTAATCGTAAAAACGCAATTAATTATGATAACTATTTAACCAAATATCCATTATAAGTACAAGCATAAAACAGCACGTAATTGGCAATCAGCACTTGAATTCTTATACATATAAATTGCATTTTTTTTCATGGAGGTGGCACAAAGCATTGAAAGCCGAAAAGTGTGAGACTTGCCTTTCGGCTCACCCACTAAAAACCCACCCCAGCTCCGTTTCCCTCGCGCGGGACAACCGTTAAGTAGTACTTCACGGGAGGGAGAGCGGCCTATCGCCTCTTCATGAAGATCTGCGACGCAGTTTGGAGATTACTATTTTTTGTCATATTACATACAGCGGACCAATGTTCTTCTGACTCTAACATAATATCCACTATATAAGTAGGATTTAAAGCACCCATGTCCCGTCAGTATTTGGGTCAGATAGTAATCTAACTGTCCATGTTCCCGGTTAACCCATTTGTAAAGTGTGGGAATCAAACGGTACGTCCAGCGTCCGTTGGGGGACAAGCTCCATTTCTCCTGCCATGAAGGCAGGCTACGCTCTCTTGCTATCTTACGTATTGTCACCCGTTCTGAAGTTGCTTTTTTTTCGTATATTTCAACACACTCTGTTGCCATTAGGTTGATTGGGAGTAGTCCTGCTATAACCATAATGGCGTCTTCCGATACCGTGCGAAACGCGCATCACACTCTGAGGGCACTTAATCGGTACACTGATTTCATGCACTTCACATATGAGGTGCAATTTGTGGCTTCCGCCCATGCTGGAGCTGCATACAGCATAATCGATGAGACAACAGAGTTGAGTAGTGTCCTACAGTTTTGCCTAGGGCCTCTGATGTTCATCATTATTCGCGTTAGCGTAGTTACTGCTTCTGCTGCCCTGCTACTCGCGTACGCCAAGTGCTCTTTGAAATTAAGCCTACGGTCGATTATTACTCCCAGGTACTTAATGAATGGCTTCGATCCTATGCCATGATCGCCCACCATTATGTTGGCCGACTCCACAATCTTCCTGCTGCTAATTAGTACTACTTCGGTTTTTTGGTCCGCAAGAGTTATACCACTATTGCACAACCATTCCTTTACCATGCCAACTGCTTGGGTGCATGCTTCTTCGGCTTGATCGAGTGATTTAGCCACGACCACAACAGCTATGTCGTCAGCAAATCCTACAATTTGTGACCCTAGAGGTAGATTGAGACGCAGAACTCCATCGTACATAACGTTCCATAACAAAGGACCGAGGACTGAGCCTTGTGGAACTCCGCCAGTTATTTTGTACTCTTTTACACCAGCATCGGTTTTATAACGCAAGGTTCTGTCAGAAAGGTAATATAACTGGCGACAATCCTACGAATGTACATTGGAATGTGGAAACTATCCAGCGCGATTAGAATTTTGCTCCAATTCGCCGTATTGAAGGCATTCTTAACGTCCAGCGTCGCAATTAGGCAGTACTCCTTTTACCGTATAGCCATCGAGTACCTTCAATCGCCTTCTGTGCAATGGTTTTGACTGCAGATACAGCATCTGTGGTTGAACGGGCTTTCCGGTATCCGAATTGTCGGGGTGATAGACCGCCTACATCGTCTATAGCAGCCTCCAGGCGATTTGCGATCAGGCGTTCCAGGATTTTCCCCGCGGTGTCGAGCATGCACAGGGGGCGTTAGCCTGAAGGATCTTCCGCAGGCTTAGATCCTTTTAGAATTAAAACCAGTTTCTGCAGCTTCCACTGGGTTGGAAATGTACCTTCCTTTAGACATGTATTGTAGAGATCTATATACAAAAATGTCGGTACGACTTTGGATAGCTACTTTTAAGGACTCGTTGGGGATTCCATCCGGGCCTGGGGCTTTATTATTAAATTTTATCCGTTTTATGCTCATCAGGAGTTCTTTGTTTGTTAACTGCACATTTTGGTCGCCTTCACCGAGTCTTACCAATTCGTAGTCTCGTATAGTGTCTTGCACGGGGAACAGTGTTTCTACCACATTACGTAGAGTAGCTGGGCATGTTGTTGGAAGTGGCTTAAATACTTTAAGTTTTTTCATAACAAGCCTGTATCCAAGGCCCCAAGGATCATTATCGGAATCGTCGCATAGCTGGAGGAAACACCGGCTTTTACTGCTTTTAATTACCTTTTTTAGCGCTTTTCTTCTTTGCTTATATTGGATCTGGTTTTCTTGGAAACTGTCCCTACCCCTGGATCTTCGGTAGGCTCGCCTGGCTCTTTTACATTCGCTGCGCAATTCTGCAATGTCTGCTGTCCTATTCTATGTATGTATGTATGTATGTATGTATGTATGTATGTATGTAAGCAAAAATAGGCGGACACTCTAAAAGCTAAGAGTAGATATGATTGAAGATTTTCAGATACCACCAATTTTCTGCGCTGAATTCTAGGCAGATTTTAGCAAATTATGCATACATATGTATATTGGTAGGTGAATATAAACATGTGAATAAAATTTATACATATGTATGTATGTATAAGTATTTGCATTTGCTGCGTTAATCAATGTACAGCTGTGACAATATGCACGTTCCCCATCTGCTCGTTCGATTTTCTCTTTAACCACAGGTGTAATCGATGAGTCATGAACCGAAGCAAACCGTTACTAGTCTTTCTTTTCATACAAGTTTGTATGTACATGTACACATGCACAAACCGACGTGCTAGTGCATTACGAATTGATACATACATACATATGTAACTGCATACGCAACTATTTAAATATTATTTCAATTTAATTTATGAAAGTAGTCATTGAAAATTGGTCAGCTGTCTATAATATTAAACAATTTTATAAATTGTCTCATATACATACATACGTATGTGCATACCTAAAATTTGCTTGTCAAAGCAGACATATACTACGAGTATGTTAAATGTTTGCAAATTTATTTATTTTGTTTTTACTTAATTTTATTCTTACATTCCACGTAACACTTAATGAAAAATTAGGGCAAGAAAAAATATTAACATAAATATAAACTTTTATTATTCAGTTAATAATAAATAAAAATAAAAATCAATAGTTCATTAACTGTGCTCTAAAAATATATAAATTGTTTGCTTACCAGTATGCACATATGTATGTATGTACTATGTACATAACAGGTAGGCATGCATATATGTACATAACTACTTACTTATCTTCCGATGTGTGGTGTACCTACGTCTTGATTTTGGCCTATAAATTTATTAAGAAACGCTTAAAACAGGATAGACCGATCATTTTTTTTCTTAACTCAATCAAATCATATCGAGAATCTTTTTAAATTAGTCCTTTGTTCTTAAATCCTTGGTCTGATGACAGTTTTGCATATTTGTTTATTCAAATCTTTATTGCTAAACTAACTCGAATGCGAATATTTCAAAACACACAAACTATTTTGAGCGCAAAAGTTCACATACTTATGTACATATGTATGTATGTTCATATGCTCACACATACCATTTTGGTGTATAGAATTTCCTTTCATTACATATGACGTGTATGTATTGAAAAATGCAATGAAACTTATACGCCTTGTAGGACAGCGAATTTATATTTTTCATAAGAGCAAACAATTGCATAAATACATATAGGCGTTTTTCTTCTCAGCTGCGCTTACATTAAAATTTTCTTAAAATTGTACTCCAATGAGAACTGGCAGTAGCTTCATTTTGCAATTCAAGCTCTAGACTTTGAGATTTCAAATTTTCTAATGTTGTTGTGGTTTCGATGCACGATTTCTGGCACACATGGCACTATTGTTTTCCTCCTTCCCAGAGTCAAAGCCGAATTCATTTATGATTCTGGGTTATCTAAATGCTTATCTTCATGTACATACATACATACATATGTAATAATAATAAAATTTCATTAAAACCTTGAGAAATATTTAAAATGTTCTTTCGCATTGAAATAAAAATTGTATCCTTGAAAATGTAAGTAACTAGCCTCTTCTCTTTTATCGTAATCATTTTTTTAGTAACAAATATTTTACAAAAAGTAAATCAATTCAAAAAATTCACGCCTTCATTATTGTGAAATTCATTTGTCCATAAACTACTTTTGTTTGAACCCTCTCCGTTAAACACGTTATGCTCTTTTAAACGAGTAGCAAGATCAAATAAAAAAGGAAAGCAAATTGATAGGTTTCGCCTTCATTCACGCATGCAAAATACTCTTTCGTTCATATGTATGTATGTATGGGTTTATTTCCCCATTTGGTGGAAACACATGCTTATAAACGTGTGCAGCTCTAAATCAATATCATATGTATTTGCCTTTGTCTCGCTATATAAAATATAACGAGCCAAATCCACAGCCAACTGAAGAGCTACCGTTTTGTGCTCGCAATATAGGTCAGTAAAAAGAAGAGGACAACAACACAATTGATATGTTTCTTACATGAAATGAGTGTTAGTATGAAAGCTCTTTCAAAAGAGAACAAACTAAGCGGAAGCACGGGAATGCAAAAACGGGGGTTTTGAGTCCCCAGCGAAACATATATAAAATTTATTTAATTTGTTATAATTTTCTTATTACAATTCTATGGTTTTACATTTTTTATTTCATTTTTTTTTATTATTTAGCGTTTCGGTCAAGTGAGAAACACAAGTCCCCTCTCCGAATCACTCTCAATTGCTCTCAAAATAAACGCATTTCGGTATGTTTTGGACACCCACAGACCATAACGTTTAGGAATTCAACATAATACAAGTAAACGGTGCAAGCATGTATGTGTTTGTGAGTATCAAGTGCGATCCTATGAATAAACCCAATGATATTAACATAGCAGTTCATGTTAAGTTTGCTGTAAAAAAATACGCACATACATACATACATACTCGTGCATTGCTCTTATATTGATTCTTATTACGATATTATTAACAAAAATGTTGATAATCAACTATCTTCAAATTATGTGATAAAGTGATGACATTTTTAGCGTAGATTAAGCACAAAAATAGAAACTTCAAACGTTGAGTAACTTGAAAGATTTGCTTTGCACACAATTATATATTGTAATACACGCATGCAATATGTATGTATGTATGTATGTGCTTTAATGGATCCATGTAGATCAATATGTATATATATATATGTGTACATATGGATGCTTCGCAAATTGTTAAACTACTTCGTAAATACCGAGCGTCATTTTGAATATTCCACCATTTTGTAGCTGTCGCTGAATAAATCCAAAAACGGATACATATACATACATACATGTTGAGTGTTTCGTGTACGCCATTTTATTCGCTTACTAAAACTCCGACTCCTAACAATGATTTAAATATACAGTGTGAGGAAAATGAACAGATATTTTAGATTTATTATAGTACAGATATGAATAAAAATTAAAAATGTTTATCGCAGATTAAAAGGTACAAATATGTAGGAATGTAATACAAGAGCTTAACTCTGTGCAAACAGTAAACAAAGTAAAATATAGCCAAAATTAGATCTGTCGAAAAAAAATGGAACGTTTAAGTATTTTGGAGAAACACTTGAATTCCCATGAAACAAGTGGCTATTAAAATGAGTGAATATAGTAAAAATATTATTTCTAGTCCTAGAATAAGCAAACTACTACTGAAATGCGCCCGCCGTAACCGAATGGTTTGTGCATGCCCATTATTTGGAGGGCATGAAACTCCAAAATGATAGAAGATTTTTGCTAATAGCGTTCGCACTCGGCAGGTACTGGCAAAGAAAAACAAATGCCGTTAGGAAGCAGCACAAAACTCGTAGGCCTCTCCACTTGTGCAACCACATCAATATTCACATCACAAATAGGAGAAAGAGCTCGGCCAAAACCCCAGCAAGGATTACGCGCCATGTAATTATAATATATATTTATATGATTTTCATTTATGTATGTATTTACATAGCATAGCATGAAAGACATGCCCAGATCATTATATTTAACAGTCTTTCGCGAACTATTTACCACTTTTCCTTCGTACCTTAGATTTAAAACGATTTGTTTCTTCTCTGCGTACAATACTTATTATCTACCCATTTGCACAGAATTCTATTTGTTTTAATTAAACAACTACACAAGTAAAAAATCAAGCATTTTAAAAAGCTGATATATTTACTAAAAAGACCTTGAAATAGTTAACACTGTACTTATTATTTTGACCAAGTAAATACCTACATAGCTTTAACAGCAAATTGACAAGTTCACTTAAATGGGGAAAATATCAATATCCTTTCCAGTTTAAATGGTATTACCATATTGGATTTATTACTATCAAACCAATGTCTGATTCGTACTCCATAAAATTTTCAAATTTAACAATTTCCAACAAATTTCAACAATAAATAAAGGCTAAGTAGGTGTATTTATTTATTTAGTCGTGTGTTTGTCTACAAGAATAAAAATACACGTTAACAGTCTACAAATATATTTATAGTCAAAATTTAATTAATTCTCTGCAACTGTCCTTTGATAAAATTCTGTAAAAAAAATCATTTCTCACTCATCTGCTAACATAAATGTTAATTCACATCAGCATACATCTTTTTCGCACCTATTGACACTAATTAGCAATATTATTAAGCAAGAGATGTGTAAAATTAACTACTTAACATAAATAACAGTGAGCCACTCTTAAATCATTCTCCTTCCTTCTTGCGTTTATGGACATCAGCTGAGGAGAATGTGAAGAGGTCTTTTGAACTACACTACAACCTTAAACACTTAAACACATATAGCCATTTTTTAATGAAGATCATTCATTGCATGATATTGTGCCTACTTACTCCAAAGCACCATTGATGTTTTCATAGGGCCGCTGCCGGCAAACAGCAGTGACAGCAACAGATAGATGCCCCAAATCGGAAACATTTCTCTCTCCCTCTTTCTCTCTTTCGAATTCACACACTCGTGCATTTCTGCCGCATCTGATACTCTCTCATATATTTTGCGTGCGCCGGTGGTTGGCCGTTTTCAGGAACATGTCCATTCTTGTTTGCAAGTGAAAATATTTCTCCTCTTTGCTGCTATTAAACTGCTGTGTTCGTTTGTTGCCACTGGTATATTTGTTTACGATGCTTCGTTTGCTTGTCAGAGTTGTTTCAACAGCGCAAAGAGCAACAACGTGAGCGGCAAACGCATAAAAAGGTATTTATTTATTTAAATATTTTTGACATTTTGAATTGGTTGCAACGGGTTAAACTGATGCACCACAATAACAGTTAATTTCAAATTTTGTTTTTTATAGTATATTACATCTTTGTTTTTTATTTTGGAATATTACCTACATACATACATATGCGGAAACGTTGATTGTCGTTTTCGGATAAGTCAGTTTTAGTACGAAGTGACTGTGCATAATTGAGTTGAAATTATTGCCTCGACTATATTTTGGAACTATGAGATATAACCCTGTTTTGATATACATATGTATGTATATTTACCTTAAAACATCAAAAATTAAAATGCCCCTGATAAAAGCCTTTAGGTTTATTTTATTTAGTCTGCTTTCTGCCCCATCTAAAAACAAAATATAAAAACATACGTACATACGTATATATGTATGTAGGAGTACGCTATATTTCACGAAATTTAAGTGTTAACAATAATATATATTTCCCTAAATTTGATTTTTTTGGATTAAAACAACAGTCGATAAACAAACAGAATTAAGATGCAAAAATGATTCGTCATTAAATTTTGATTTAGAGAAGTTTGCATATGATAATTTGAAGTTAGTTTGTTTGAAGAAAATTTGTCACACCCTCATGCACACGTGGTTGTTTACGAGTGCAATTACGGAAGCAGTGGTCCACCCAGAACTGTCATGCTAAGAAAAAATAATATAATTGCCAAGTTATCAGCTGTTGCGCGACTGCCAGGTTGTCTCGTAAACGTCGAGCCCCTATGTTGCAATGAGAAATCAAAACAAACATGTTTTAACGTGCTCAACTCGCAAGTATACCTTTTATACATGGATATGCATACACACATTTAAGCACACACATAGATATGCATACAAATCAAACATTCTGGAACATTTTTGTTATGAATGAGATTTGGCGGCAAGACCATCTATGATGATGACTCAGCCGCTGCCAACTAGCCACAGGCCTGCAGTTGAAGTGTTACTTGCAAAATTTTGAGAGATTAACAGCACACGTAGAGCAAAATAACAGAGAAACAGCTACATTCAGCTCATTGAGTAAGAGCAAAAAACGTATAATGTGTGTATCATATAAAATGCAATATTTCTAATTAGTTGTAAAATGTAAGCGCATAATAAATACATTTACATACATATGTATGTGGTGCATTACTACATTTACACTATTTTTCCAAATATGGTTATCTAACAAAATTTTAATTTGCTAAAAAAAAAATTATCTCTGCACGTTTTAAAAAAATTCAAAAAAATTAACAAGTTCTAAATATGTGTTTAAAAAATGCACTTGTGGCATCGGAACAAGCCAACAAGTTGCATTTTTTTGCAGTCGCAAATTTCACAACAATCATCGTCGCTGTTTTTCTCAATAAACAGCGCTCTTTCTCTTTGAGCAAAGAATGAAATATTTGAATGTGTTAACTCGCCGATCACTACACTAACCACTCGCTATTAAAGAGAACAAAGAGAATTTGATAACGCGAGAGTTCATATGAACATACTGTTACAATCTCCCCCAATTGGTATTCACTTTGATTACCCGGCTTCATTAAGTGTTATACGTTCGTGTTAGACGGGTTACTGCAAATAGAATTCTGATAAAGGTGCGCTCAAAACTATGCTACATTTTCGAGCAGTTTTTAAGAGTGCAAGCGACAAGTGCATGCTTTTTTGTGCTTTTTAAATAAAATTAATTATTTTAACGATAAAATCAAAAAAAGATAATCTTTTTTACAAATTCGTTATATTCATTGCTTCATTAGCTATAACTAAATAATCAGAAATATGTTTCAATCAATATTTTTAGCCACTATTTAAAGAGCAGAAACTATAGCAATTCACACATTGTTACAAATGAAAATACATATTTACTATCTTTTTGTGGTTTTATCACACGTTTCAAATGAACGTTGATAGAATTAAAGTTGTAAAAGTGTTATTTGAAACGGAAAACAAAAACTATCAACCGTTAAACAAAATCTGAAGCTAATTAAGATTTCCGAATTGTTGACATTTCTGGACGGTTCTAAAAATTAAATTTTTCCAAATAAAGATGACCATGAATTACAACACTGCACAGGTTTTACATTTATTAATTCCTTTTGGAATTTCAACGAAAGATTTTTTCGACTTTAAACGCTAAAAGAACAACCCTGATACTATATCATCGAACTATATTCACACATCTTTCGTTTTTAGCCAAAACAAATTCCAAACCCAAATAATGCTCAATATGAAAAACTTGGAATTATTCACTTGTTTTTGTAAAGAAATTTTTAGTGGTTTCATTTGTTCTCATTTATTAACAAAATGCAATCGAATTCGGCATATGCATTTTTCCTGCTCCCCTGACCAATATATACAATTCTCTGCATTGCCTGTATCGGTGTTTAGAACAGAAATTAAATTTTCGAGAGCCCTTCATCAATAACAAACTGTTCAGAAAACTTAAGTCAAATCTTAAGATTTTAGAAAGTTACATGCAAGGAAAAAATTGCTCAAGTTTTCGGGACAATTTATATTTCACAATTAAAAAATTCTGAGCATCAAATGTTTCACAAATTATTATTACAATTATAAATATTTTAGTTTTAAACACTAATTTTTTTTTCAAACTACTATATTTCACTTCAGAAGTTTTTTTTGGATTTTAGCTATAGCTCTCGAGCTATATTGTCTTAAAACCCAGCAGAGTTCATTAAATTTGTGTTATTTTATGCACAAATATGTATGATACTTTATGCAAACGTTTTTGATAAACTAAAAAATCTGTCGCCTTTCGAAACCTTTAGAGAAGTTCAGATACCTGCCGATTATTGAGAATAGATACAGTAGATAAAACTAAGCTTATTACCAAGAGGATTCTACTCCACTACTATGATAGCTCAGAGAGAATTTAAAACTTGTCCAAATAGTGAAAATGATTTGAAATTTTCTCTAAACGTTTCTCTGGATCGGAAACTTGTATTTTTTTAATTTTTAGTTTCAATTCAATGCATCGGTTAGTCGGTTTGTGCACGTACATATGTATGTACATAGTAAAATGCTTTTCAAAACTAAATAAAGTCTGCAGTATTTTCTAACATTTTCTTCTATGTACGTCTTTGTTTTATATAGAATATCAACAGCAGCCAGCAGTTACGTCTACTGCAGCAACAAATATCAACTACAGCCTAATCAGCAGCAGCATTAGCAGCAATAACTGCCATAGCAACAGCAGCGGCATCGGCAGCGACGCCTACAGTAACTGCGACTACAACAACAGCTACAACAATATTATAAACGGCAACGAATTTGAAGATTTTGAATTTGACATGGAAATGTTTGAGGATAGCAGTAACATAAAAATGTTTAGCACCGACAGCAACACCAACAATACCACCAATAACAGCAACAACAACATTAACAACAACGGCATCGGAATGGCCATCGGCAATGACAACTTTGGTATCTGCAACAACAACAACGCTGCTAATAATAATAACGAGAACAACTACAGCATGTACTGCAATAGAAATATAAAAAATGAATATGCAGATCTTTCCCAACAATATCTGGTTTCGATGGATCCCTTTGACTTCAACGAATTGCAACCGAGCCAAGAGTCCACAATAAGTACCGAACTTTTACCGGATTTACCCGACATCAGCGAGTATGCAGTCGATTTCAATAGCTACGACAACAACGTTTTACTCAACTCGCAAAATCCCATGTTCCCTTGTGCTTCTGTGTGCAGTAGCAACAACGTTAGCCAACAAATGGAATTCGGTAACTCAGAGCCTTTCGTTCCGAAAATTGAAGACGATGAAATATTTTGTGTGGACGATAGCACGTTTTTAACATCGACGGAGCCGGTAATAGCTGGATCTATTAGTCTACCACCAGTATCAACATTTAAAAACCGCACCAGACTGCTCAATAAGCGAATGAAGGTGCTCCTACCAACTGCACCGGCAGAAGATCCACTATCGACGCCGACTGTACTCGGAGGCATTGTAGATCTGCAGGTACGTTAAAATACATACCATATCTATATTTGTGTCAAGCTAATAATCGACTAACTTCGGGTTTTTCATCTTCGCTCTTACGTATTGCATCATGCCTAGCGAGTGTGTATATACATACATACGTATGTCGTATATGAACTTGTCGCTGGTCTGCTACTTTCAGTATGCAGCAGTTAATTTCACAATCAGTAATGCCAGTCAATAAGAGTCTTAGTAACTTATTCTTAGTAATAGTTTTCCTAATTTGTTCATATGCACAACTACATCACAGCAATGAAAGTATCTAACAACATACACATTCTCTTTTTGCAGGATGAAAAAATGGATATTGAGTCTTCGATTTACTTGGGAAATCCCGTTAATATTGGAGATATTGTAGAATCTTTACAAGATAATACCAGCCCGTGTACATACACAGATGAAGAGTCACCATCAACACCGCAAAGTGGGCTCTCTTTTACAACAAGCGCAACACTCTATTCACCCGCGCCATCTAACATCTCGACTAACCAACAGACGAATAGCAACAAAAAGAAACGTGGACGTCCCGCTAAGGAGCACAGCGATCAACCAGATCCTGCACAATTAAAAAATATGCCAGACGTTGACCGCAAAAAGCTGCTCGATCGCGCAAAGAACAATGAGGCTAGTCGTGTGTCGCGTAGAAAGAACAAGGAACGCGAAGAGGAAGAAAAAGAAGATGAACGTAAACTAATAGAGAAAAATTTGGTGCTACGAAAGCGATACAAGGAATTGGCTAAGATAGAGAAAAAACTGAAACGTGTTCTTATGCGAGGCGTACCTTTTGCGCTTTAGTGGGAGTGAATGAATCCATGAAAGCAAGAATTACCACAGATCTATTCATTATTACATTTGTTGATTATTGGGTACCTAAGCTGCAGTTAGAAATATCTGAAAAAAAATTAAAATTATACTTCATGATAAGCAGCCAAAAATTTATATATATTATAAATACATATATTTTAAGATGTAATTGTTAAGTTGTTCCAATTATTATTACATGTGATTGCATGTGAATGCACTCCACTATTATGTGTTGTTATTTAAGAGAAGTGGAGATCTATATTTTTAAGCACTAAAATTAATATTTTGTATTTCTTGTATATGATACATTTATTCTTATGTTTATGTGAAAATACAATATAATAAAATTTAAATTAGTTTACAAAAATTAAACAATATACACTAGCTTCAAACAGAGGAAATAAAAAATGTATAGATCGTTGTGTTAATAGCAAAACGATCCCAAAAAAAGTTCAATATTTTTCATTTACACGTGGAATAAACTGCATTTATGTAATGGAATAATGGGTATGGGAGTGCCTTAAAAGCTTTCCACTTTATGTTGTTATTAATCCAACCCAATACCGAATAGGAACATCCTGGAATTTTATCTCTTTCCATTCCTCCGATCATGAAAAAAATTTCCGAAACACTTTTCTCCGTCCTCTTATCACAAACGAATTTAGAAAAAGAGAAAATGTTTTTTGGACAAATATATGTAAGTATGACGAATCTATCTAAGAGAAAATTGGTCGAGGTTAAAGAAAATTTTCGACAAATCTTTGAAGGGACACAACAATTTGAGTAATTTAATTCTTTGAGTTAAAAAATTTATTTTTCCTTTTTTCTTGTTTAAAAGGAGAATGTTGCCCGAACTAGCGGATTGCTGATTTATAGTTAAACTCAATAGAGCATCACAGAGTGGAAAAAATTTGTTATCGATCGAAACATGATATTTGCTTAATCAATTTAAATTTTTTAGGTTTGGACAAATCTTCTCCAGGGAAGTTTATAGTTAAAGGAACTTCTCGGCAGAAAAATAAAATTCATAGAGAACTCTCGGGAGTATTTAAGAGTGAACCGTGTTCGTATGTAGTACTATATGTACGTATGAATGTATTAAACAGACCTGTTCTGCATTACGAATTCAAAGCAAAACAATTCAGCTCTTCCCATTTTTTGTGTTTTATTTCAATTTCGAGTAAGCTCGAATATTTTCTTCATTCCAACGAATCACTGAATCGGAATAACGGCCAATAATCATTTCCATTTCAAGCAAATTTGCACGGAACATTTTTGAAATAATTCCAAAATTTTGGTAACTGCGATGTAGCGGTAGTTACTTCATTGTAAAACTTTTTCATTAAACGTATCGCAGCCAATGTTTGCTTACAAGTTAGCCATACTTTCTAATGTAGCTAAAAGATAGAGCGATTCATTTCGTTCTGGAAACGTATGATAATATTTGACCGCCGAATTTTTGGTTAGGAAAAGGCTGTGTGATAAAAGAAGACCAACTTCGGCCAACTTGTAGAATAAAAATCAAGTGGGAATTGTAAATTACCATTTTTTTGTGGAATATATTTAGATACTTTTCGTATGTAATTTGTGCGTTTTTTGTTGAACAAATTTAACTAACAAACATGTATAATACAACTTATTGTGGAAAAAACATTAAAGTACGAGTACATGAACATAATTCGACTTCATATTTGTGGGTTATCACCGTCCAACGAAAATTTGTACCCGCGAGAAAATCCAAAAGAACCTGAATATAATCATGAAAAAAGTTGTTATAGTAATAATCGACTTTTATCGACTAATTATCGAACTTTAAATTTTTTTTAAATCGACTTTAAAGATAGCGCTGATTATTTAAAATAAGATTATAAAAAATAAATAGTCAAAGTTCGTTTAAATATTATATTGTTTAATGAAATATAAATAAATAATAGATATATAAAATGAAATGTAAATGAAATAAAAGTTCACCGATTTAAAGAAAGCAAAGCTTATTGGAAACGTAATTGAATACCAAACATGATTTACCCACCCAGAACTATTCTGACACCACATGGAGACACTATTCCATGGTAAGGATAAAAGTTGGCCTCAAACGAATTAAATGAAATCCTATGTATATTCAATTTTTACATTTGAGTTACGCGAAGAGGAGGCATTTTAAACTAACTCGTTACTAGATAAGTGCACAAGAACTGTAAATTTTCGATAGAATTGATAAATGGCAGAAATTATGTTTGACATGTATAAATAAAGAAAGTTATTTTTTTTTTAAATATTCAGTTAGATAAATAATTTTGTGAAATAGCATTAAACATATTTTTTTCGAAAAGTAAATCGATCATTTCATAAAAATGTATTATATCAAATAAAAAAAAATTGCTTTTGTTATAATCAAAGCTATTTTTATTAGGTTTGCCGATTGTTTGCAAATTGAAAAAACTTACGAAATATTTTACTTGGTGTTGTTACTGGATTTGAAAATTACTTTGTAACGGTTTATAAACCGAATATATAGAATGTACCTGAAGTGGTTTGTATTATTGCTATCGTGGCTTGGTACAATGGATAGACTGAATCTAAAATAATATTTTTAAGGGGTTACGCCACTCTAGCTACTGTAAAAAAGCAGTTTTTTAAGGATTTTTTTTACATTGAAAGAAAGGTGCCAGGAAAAAACTTTTTAAGTATATTATTAAGCATGTATTTAAGTGTAATTACAAATATTTTTATTGAAAAATATTACAAAATGGCGCCTTTGGAGTGAATCTCTGAACGCGCCCTGCGAAAAAGGCACTTCACGGCAAGCAGTACAACTGACGTAAATGTCCACCTAAACCAAATTAAAAACATTCTTCTCAATCGACGTGAGTATAGCTGTAGAAATACGTACGGGATTTTAGAAATATTGAAATTTGTGTATTTTGCAGATGTTTGAAGTCAAAAGTAGAATTTTTCGTCTAAAATGGAACCGTTAATTGTTTATAAAAATTTTTCTAATTAATTAATAAAAAAATCCGTACGTATTTCAGTGCGGAATAATGTTCTAAAGATCCTTGTACAATTACAAGTGAAAATATTAAAAATTGTTTGTGTTATGCTGCTTGCCGTTTTGAAAAATCACGTTTTGAGATAAACACGCTTTAAATTTGAATAGTCGGTTCAGAGACGTCAGAGGCGCTCGCGCAAAAGTGCGAAATATTAGAGATAAACATTTTTTTCACGCATAGGACTTTTTGTTTTATATTCTAAAGAGTTTAAAGCATCTTTTAAGCAAAAAAAAAAAATTTCGATATTTTGAAAATCCTAGAGTGGCCTAACCCCTTAAGGACACTCAGCCGTTTGTTTTATTGCCACGTCAGGACATTCACCGAATGCTTGTTATTTTTGTCTATCATATCAAAAAACATTTGGTTTCAAGTAAATTTTCCATGACAAAATCAATTATTCTAAAGTTGGTTATATTTATTACTATGGCGAAAACTCATTCAATAAGCTTTTATTTATTTAAATCCGTCAACTTTTACTTATTCTACAATATTAATGTTTTCTTTTATTTATAATTTTTTTTATGAAACCGGCGTGTTACGGCAAAACGCCTTTTGATGTATATTTTATTTCATATATTCTTTCGCATTTTCTCTTGTGTACAAAATACAGTTTGATTTTGTCGGACGGTGTATTATTATATTATATTATAGTTATCCAGAAAAACACTTAAACCAAAAGATAAGCCATTACTTTTTAAAATATTGTGTATGTAACGATGTGGAAAAGAACAAAAACATTTTCGAAAAAAACTTCACTATCACCTTTTTGTGCACTTACGCACTTTTAAGGTATATACATACGAATGTACGTTGGCGTGTGTATGTGTAAAAAACTACAACGCAAAATAAATACTCTTAGCTACTTTCGCGAAGAACTTGCTGGCGCGTAAGCTTAAGCTGCGAATCTCAATCGAATTTCACAACAATTCAATCAAATTAAAAGCATTTACTACGTGATGACGATTTGCTGCGGTTAGTGGTATTGGTGGACTTTATATTCTCCCTCGTGTTTGCAGTCTCATCTTCGTCGAATACTGTTTCGTCGGCGCTATCTTCGTCTTCTGGTATGTCCTCTTCGCTGTCATGTTCGTTTGCGGCATTAACGCGGGCACTCTGTAAATGTTATTCATACATATTCATATATACGTATATTTTATTTAGGCGATTTTAATTGGTCGTTTATAATGTTATTGTTGCTTATCTGATTTTTTTATATTACATTAATCGAAACTCTTACCTGTGACAAGATTTCATCGCCATGTATATCCTTATTTTTGAGATTGCCCATTGAAAATACCGATGAACACTTATTCGCTGTCATAATAGCCTTTACGCGAAAAACTAATGTTTCGACAGTTTCTCGCAATGCTGGAATTTGCCCAATGATGGCTGTGTTCTGGAGTGCCTAAAATATGCATATTTTAGAAAGTAAGTATATGTACAAGAATTTAATATTATGAAGAGTTTTTGCTCGTCTATCACGGTTAGTTAGTGTACTCCTTTTTTCCCCTAATCTAGCCAATGTTTCTTGAGCCACCTTAAGATAGCCGTATTGGCAACGCTTCACTGTTTCACAAACCTTAGCACGGTTTGAGTAAAGCTGATACAACGATAACAACGTCAACGGCAACAATAATAAGAACAAACAATCGAAGATATTTGGATATTTCCATAAATTCTCGTTGAAAAACACGCATACCTTGGTAATACATGGGCTGAAAAGCCCCGGGCCTAACACATAGCTGGCACTAATTTTATTGCAATTAAAAAGGCAGCTGTTAAAATTTCATGATATTCTATTCATTTGTTTGTGAGTCATTGTGCTAAGAGTGGCGCTACTTTTGTTATTTTCAAAACAATGGATCAAAAAGAGTTTCGTGTTTTAGTTTTACACTGCTTCTTGGAAAAATACCGGCTTGAAAAGTTCAGAGAAAGAAACACCAATAGAACGATGTTTTGCTGACTTCTAACGTGGTCGTAGACACCGATGATGCCCAACGCAGTGGACTTCCAAATGAGGTGGTAACAAGAGAAGATAAAAAAAATCCACAAAATCATTTTGAATAATCGAAAAGTGAAGTTGCGTGAGTTGACTGACATCTTAATGATATCAAAAGAACGTATTGGCTTTATATTGCACACGCATTTGACTATGAGAAAGCTCTGTTCAAAGTGGGTGTCGCGTGTTGATGAAAACAATGGAAAAACTACATGAATTGAATTTCGAATTGCTTCTATCAGATTTGGCTCTCAGCGACTAATGGCTGTTCGCTGACTTAAAAAGTGCTCGCCAGTAAGAAATTTCGCATTAATGAAGAGGTTATCGCTGAAGCTGAGGCAAAAGATAAATCGTTCAACAATGGAACGGAATCGTTCTGGAATGATTGCGT
This sequence comes from Anastrepha obliqua, assembly GCF_027943255.1. Classification (NCBI taxonomy): domain Eukaryota; kingdom Metazoa; phylum Arthropoda; class Insecta; order Diptera; family Tephritidae; genus Anastrepha; species Anastrepha obliqua. Next base: position 98,499,074 of record NC_072892.1, on the reverse strand, counting down.
TGTTACTGATGGAAATTACGTTGATGAATAAAGCTAACTTTGAACAAAAAAAAACGTGTTTTCTTTGTTAGAGTCGGGGCCTTTCAACCCATATGTTATACTACATTAACAAGTGCGAATTTGTTTAAATTTATTTGTTTTATCTGTGACACAAGATTGTGACTGAGAATAAATATTTTTACATTTCTTATATCCAAGTCAAAAGGCGTACTTTATCTGTGACTGAAAATTACAAAACCTGATTTTATGATTTTTCAACTAAAATCATAATTGTTTGTTTACGTGTAAGGGAATGTGTGGTAATAATGAATAGTTTTTTGGAACATATTTGCTTTTTAGTGGCTGAAGGACTATTTTCTAAAACTATTTATTATATATATATAGTTTTCTGAAACAATCCTTGGTGCTATTGAGTTCTGTTGAGTTTATCTAACCTAACCTAACTGAACCAAGTAATACACTCTACTTACCTTGGAATGGCAGCATATATTATGTAGAAAACGTGTAACAGTTTGTAAACTTTTCAAAAATTCACTAACACGTCCTGGATCCTCACGTAATGTTTGATTAATTACCTCTATACCATGCTGAAGAAGAAGCTTCAAATACACATGTGCGTACTGCAAAGAGATGCATAGGATACAAATTAATATGGCCAGTAAAAAACAACACTAAAAGTATTATATAAAATGAACAAAGATTTAATAAAAATAAGTGAGGAACAAATCATAATAAAATAACGAAAAAGATTAAATAAAAAAAGCTGATTGAAAAATCAAGTTTTTAATTTGCAAATACACACGTATGTACATATATATTCGTTCGACGTTTATACCCGCGTTGGTCTTAGGATGTCTAGCCGAACTCCTCCTCCTATTTGTAGTGTAACTCTTATACAGTTTTATGCCACCTACGAGCGAAGAGGGTTTTTTATGCGGCATTTTTTTTTCATGGCAGAAATACATTTGGAGGCATACAATTGGCTGCCGACAGCTATCAGAAAAATCTGTTTCTATCAATTGATGTTTCTTGCTCAAAGTTTCCAACCTGTGTACTTCACCTCCAAATGTTAGTCGCTCACTAACCCATTCGGGCACGGCGGTTGCTATTTCAATTAATTTGTGTACATTTTGTGCTTGGAAATTTGCCTTATTTCATTTTATTGGTTTTCAAATGATGCTTAAATTTTTACCCTAGTAAGCGCTTGCACTTTGGATGTATGTAAATTAAATATTTTTTATATATGTATTATATATAATTACATACATACAAGGCGGCACAAAATTAATCATCCAATTAATTTCTTTTGTTTTTTACTCAAATTTACTGTGTACTTTTACACTGTGCTACACGGGAACCTCATTTCTCTTTCTTTGTGGAACCTACCAAGCGCAGTGTTGGTCCCGTCCATGCCAGACAGTTCTGTAAGAGAATTGAAAATGTATTTACCTACACAACCTACTATGATTTTAGCTAAGGCTGGACAATTGCAAAGGAAGTGCTCAACTTTTTCTTCCTCTTCTTCATTTCTACAACTTCTCAATATTAATGGGAGAAAACTCCTAGTCTCAAGGAGCCAAATGACCAAATAGCCAATGACCGGTTATACAAAACACATCCTCCGAGATATCCTCTTATATATATATATATATATATAATTGGCGCGTACACCCTTTTTGGGTGTTTGGTCGAGCTCCTCCTCCTATTTGTGGTGTGCCTCTTGATGTTGTTCCACAAATGGAGGGACCTACAGTTTCAAGCCGACTTCGAACGGCAGCCATTTTTTATGAGGAGCTTTTTCATGGCAGAAATACACTCGGAGGTTTGCCATTGCCTGCCGAGGAGCGACCGCTATTAGAAAAATGCTTTTCTTAATTTGGTGTTTCACCGAGATGCGAACCTACGTTCTCTCTGTGAATTCCGAATGGTAGTTACGCGCCAACCCATTCGGCTACGGCTCTCTTGCCTTTTGTTTATTTCTTGTTTTTTTTTCTACCTTCATCTCTCCACGATCTATTGTTGTGGATTATTAGTACTGTTGTGGATTATATGTACTTCTTTTCCAATTTGATCTGCCTTTTCATTAATCGGTATACCAGAATGGCCCGGAGACCACATCTCTTGAAATTCAAACTCTAAGCGCTTCGCGGGAAACAGAGCAATACGGTGATTGCTGGAAAACTTGTTTTTTAAGAGTTTGCAGGCTGTTTGGTTGTCCGAAAAGATAACAACTTTATCCGCGCGCACCTGATGAGCAACGTCTAATGTCTTTAACAATGCCCATAACTATCCAAAGGTGCGCCATTCCATTTTAAAACCAAAACTTTATTTTTTGTTCTGATGCCAGAGTCCGCAGCCAACCGTGTTGGCCAAGGCCGAAGCATCAAAAACATCAAGGCCATCAGCTAAATACTCATGCAATTTTTGTGCACAAGTAGCTAATTTCTGCTCTTAAACTACCGGCAACTTCCTTGCTCTTAACGTCCGGGAGTGTGCGTGTGACAATGCATAAGCTTTCTACAGCCTCGAAAGGATACAAAAACATGATTCTGAGTAATCGAAATCGTATGTTGGTATACTGCAGCTGTCTAGTTCACAAGTGTCAAATAGGATTGACGTATGACGCCATTTGCAAAAATTATAAATTTTTCGATAGGATGTTTAATTGTGCTCCACTTTGTACATGGATACCTCAAAGATACCTTTTGATCATTTTTGATTTTGATAAGTGACCAAATACTATGCCGTTGCCATGTTTGATTTCATTTGTTGTTTTTACTTATCGACTGTACTCCATAATTGTGATACTATTTATGAAAGTAAAAGCTTTTCTCTTCACTTACGTATCTTCCAATAACCATTGAGTGCGATTTATGGAGTATAAGATGCTATGTATAGAACTACGCCAAGTCTAGTTCCGCTAAGCATTCACAAACTATCCTATTAAACTTTCTTTATTTCGTAAATTCGTACGTAATTCGGAAAAGTTAGCCAAAAGTAAACAAGTTCCTATAACTAAATCGAGTTATGGAACGCTTGATTAACTTAATACAAATTTTTGAAATATAAATTCACTTTCGTAATCACTGGCCTGCAACTGTTTCTAATGCAGCCGGGACTAGGATACCCGATTGACGTTAGGACAACAAAACTAAACATCATCGTTCTAAACATTTGGATGTGTTTTGGGCGTTACAAACATTTTTATGTGAACAAAGTTATATAATAACAGGTGGCGCAAAATTAATCAATTATGGAAAGATTTATAATATTTGCAAATATCGTCCTACGGCAATCATATTTGACAAACAGACAAGCAATGGAGCACGTAAGGGTCAAAATAAAGATTTCCGTCATTCAAAAGAATTTTTTTTTTAGTAAAAAGTTGAATGGTTAATTTTGCGCCACCCTTTATAATATTTTGTTAAATTGACCGGAAGTAAAATATGAAAAATATAAGGACAATATAAATAATACAGGTTTGAAAAAATTACAGCAAAATCGCGACAATTGCCAACAGTTTGATTATTTTGAAACGTACCTTCATAAATAGTTGAAAATTTCGTGGCACATCTAATGACTTAACAATGTCAAGTAGTATATTAAACAAATCACAACTTTTGTCCCACATCTTCATTTTATCTCCTCTCTGTGTTGCGCTTTTATTTATTAATTCACACAGAAAATCAACCGTTGTTTCGCACATTCCCCGAAAAAGTAATGGGAAATTCGCTCTAAAAATAATAATGAATGTTTTTTTTATTCTTCCGATAAATAAAGATGGTTTGTGATAATTACTTTTTAAAATTCGGAAACGATTTAAGTGCGCTGTCCTTGCTTTTAAGTTGCTTGCATTCATCCAGTAAAGCACGCAAAATGGTAGCCAATCGACGGAAATCGGAATTCTTGAGGAAATCTTTTACTAGTATATTCAAATATATATTGCAAGTGGCACCCTTTTCTGCCAGTCCTTCGTAACTGAACCACTTTTTCTGCAAAAACTTCTTGCACAAACCTCCTTAAAATATAGAAAATTTCCAAGTTTTTAAATATTTAAAAAGGTTAACGCCATGCAAATATCACTGAATATACATACGAGGGGAGGCCAAACGTTTCTCGAAGTTAATGGTAAAGAATATTGTTTAAAGAATTAAAAATTAATAATATTAATAAAGTAATAATTTTAATAAAACAATAGTAAGTAGTAGTATTGTGTATTTAGATTTTCTAGAAGTGTGTATTTTCCCGTAAGATTGACACCTTTTTCTTCATAACTGACTATTAACCCCTTAGCCTACACGATATCTACCAATTGCGCGAGCTATAATACGCAAGAAATTCGTTCGCGCGCCGTGCCATTCAACTGTTCAGCCGTGTACCCGAACTGGCGCAAAGTGTATACTTTTCGTAACATATATATTTCAATGCAACGAAAGGAATTGTGAAATAATAAACAATGTTTAGGTACAAATAGTAATTTTAAGATGTCTAGGAAGTAATCATAATCAATTGATCACAAAGTCTTTACCACGAGTCAGACTCGTTGTTTTCGCTTATGGCACAAATTCTTTACCACGAGTCAGACTCGTGGCTATAGGCTAAAGGGTTAAGAACTCTTTTGGCCTCGTCTTTTTGTGACACTTCATAGACTCGTACTTGAACTCTCTCTCTCTCTCTTTCTCTCTCTACATAGGTGGTTTTTGTGACACTTCATAGACTCGTACTTGAACTCTCTCTCTCTCTCTCTCTTTCTCTCTTTCTCTTTCTCTCTCTACATAGGGGGTTTAACTGCGTTGTTGTATTGAATCGCTAAATAACGCTAAGTAATAACAAACTCTTCCTTCTGCTCTCCAAAACCTTCGATCTACGAACTTTTTGGCCTGACCTCGTATGTGCAAAGCGTGTTTGTATACTTACGTATTTCCTTTTCCTGTTTCTCAATCAACACTTTACGTTGCTCCAGATTACTGCAGCTACTATTGGAGCTTTTGTTAGAAAAGCGCTTAAGTAGTTTTAGCAAATCAAGTAGATATACGGCAGTTTTCAAATCAACGATAGAAACTTCATACGTAAGCATTACGTCAAAAGCTGCAGCTGCCACATCTGCTGTGGGCTTTTTACGCAAGCTTGATCTCTTGGTATGATCCAATAGTACAAGCAGCGAGTCTGCAGGAGATGTTTAAATTCAAAATTAAATTGAAATACACTGCAACGAAATTACCTGTCAAGAGTGTCTCAGTGTCGTTACCATCGCTGAATTGTGGCCAAGAGAAAAATACCGCCAACAAACGTACACACATATTGAAACAAAGTTTGATGTAATTGAACTCAGGGGTGAAAAGATCACCATTGCTATACACATATTTTACACTTTCCAATTGCGTGTTGATCTCTTTTGACAACTAAATGCAAATTCAATGTTGGCAAATTTAATTAGATCAGAATTAGTTTAATCAAGTACAAATGTAGTTCATTTTTAAAAGCACTACTTTTATGTAAAAGTACATTTGCTTACCTTTGACATTCTCTCCAGAATCGTTTGCAGAAACTTTGATAAGTCACACATGAAATATTCTGGTTTAGCGACATGTTGTAAAGGCTGCTCATTTTGAAACTTTTGTGCGGCGGTAATCGATTCTAATTTGGATATTAAATCATTTAAAATAAAGCGAAATTCAAGCAAACCAATTCTTTTGCCCATATCATCGGATGGTAATGGATATTTCATGACTAATTCTTCACGCAGTATTAACATAATATCGGAATCCATTTGCCTATAAATCAAATTGCAAAAAAATATATATACCTATATCTAAGGTGGAAAACATATTTTAGTATATCTTTTACCTATATCTTTCCCGTGGCCCATAAAGAACATCAAATGCTTTTTTATTCTCTGTGCTTTTAGAGCGTCCAATGCTTGCCAACTTAGCGGTAGCGTTCCCATCATTTGTCACATCAGCTGCATGCGTGTCATTGAATATTAGGGACTCCGAATTTAAGTCTTTGTCGTTTTGCCCTTTCTGTTGTGCGTCTTTTGTTGATGGCATCGACTTTCCGCGTGCTGCGGAGCAAAGAGAAAGGAAATTGAAAAGAAAAAAAATCATATTAAAGTAATGAAAGATAATCCCAGAATATTAATATTGCACTAAATATCAAATTTAGGCCAGAATCTTACGGCTACATTAAAATTGTAGTTATTAACAATATGGTGTAAATTATCCAGATATAATAGATTTAAGCCATGGTTGTCTGCACTTTGTAGAATGTTGTTGTAACAGTCTACCAATCCCTACTAGGCGCGGTGAAATCACCAGTTGTTGTTGTTGTTGTAGCAGCATAAACATTTCCCATACATACAGGGAATGATGCTGAAGTGACAGTCCTTGGCCGTATATAAATCCGGATCGTTCCGATACGTATAACAAACTGTCGTGGGAACGACATCGTCAATCTCATCTAACCCGGGTGGGTTGCTGTTGTTTTTCTAGCAGCTCATCAAGTGCTGCCAGTACCATGTAATCACCGGTCGGTATCTATCTCATCTAACGGTAGAGCCAGGAAATGTGCTGTTTTGACTGGGTGGGTCCAAAGGGAAAGTGCTGTTAGATGAGCAGGCATGGGTTAAATGCCAACTCAAAAAATTTCGTAAGAAAATTTTTTCTGCGTCTAAATATGTACCTATATTTTATACGCTACATGCTAAGAGTAATTTGCTCTTCAGCTCTACAACTTAATATTAATAATAAGACAATAATATTAAAAGCGGTCGCGCTCGGCAGGCAATGACAAACCTCCAAGTGAGCTTCTGTCATTAAAAAGTTTGTTATAAAAATTATCCGCTATTCAGCGGTGACATAAAATTGCATCCTAAATGTAAGACAAAATTAAGAAGCACATCGCAAATATTAGAAAAAATTCAACCTAAATTAATGAAATTGACGAGGTGAGAATTCCGTGTCAACGGGTTATGTACACTCACTTGTATATGAAACGTATTCAATTTCAAAGATACTAACCCTCAGCGTTTTCACTGGAAACTGCTGAATTTGATGTTATAAATTGAGCCTGAGGAGGTATATAATCTGCTGGCGCTTTATCCAACAATAACCGCACTTTGTCTTCTGTGGCTATGAGCTCGCTCAAACGATGTAAAACCTACAATTTGAGAAAAGTTTGAGCCATTTAAATATGCATAACTTGTTTTGTTGTTAGTTAACCCCTTAGCCTACACGATATCTACCAATTGCGCGAGCTATAATACGCAAGAAATTCGTTCGCGCGCCGTGCCATTCAACTGTTCAGCCGTGTACCCGAACTGGCGCAAAGTGTATACTTTTCGTAACATATATATTTCAATGCAACGAAAGGAATTGTGAAATAATAAACAATGTTTAGGTACAAATAGTAATTTTAAGATGTCTAGGAAGTAATCATAATCAATTGATCACAAAGTCTTTACCACGAGTCAGACTCGTTGTTTTCGCTTATGGCACAAATTCTTTACCACGAGTCAGACTCGTGGCTATAGGCTAAAGGGTTAAATTGTTTTTTTACTATCTCATATATATGTACATGCCTTGCGACGTATCATTTCTTCGTGTTGAGTTGAAAATGAACTGACAGTCTCGCGCATCCAATTCACACAATGAAAATATATATCCAAAATCCGTTTTTGCAGTTGTTCATCGTAATCGTAAAATATTGAATCTGTATTGGATTCGTCGAAAAACGATGGTAATATTATGGCGCAACCAAGTAAGGCATTTATTTGTTCCAAACTGCCTTGATAACGTTGCAAATGAAGAGAACGCACTAAATTGAATAACGGAGCAAGCACTAGGATCGAGGATGAAGAGCTAAAATTTGCAAATCGAAAATATAAAATTTTAATTTGTATTTATCGCAGGGTTAGATCACTGAAACAACAGTACGTTGAACTTTTTTGTTAATGTATGTATGTTAATTTAACGTATGATTAGTTATAATTAAGGCTTTTTAAAAACAGCTTTTTAAGCAAAATTGTACATACACAGAACCCGGCTTCAATACCAATTCTGCTATATTAATTGCTATACTTGGTACTTCACTTTCCTCAATATTCTCAGTGTCCTCAGCGGTATTAATACATTTCTGATATGATAAGTTAATTCCACTAGAATTAAATGTATAGTACAATCACAGTTATCGGCGGGCATATATATAAGAACTCACAATGGTTTGGTAGGTGAATGTTCGGCAACAAAACTATTTTGAAAATAGAAAGTCATTACATCACATAACCAAATTAGGTATGGTTTGTCCAATTGTGTACAGGAATCACGTTCACTTGGCAGACACCTGCAGGTGCACGCCAATTCATCATAAAATAGTGCTAAGGATTCGGGACAGTGTATAGCAGTTGATTCGACAAGCACTAAAATTATATATTTAAAAATAATAACTGTGTTTTGGAACATACTAACGGAGTGTTATTATACTCACTTACGAAGTTAGCTGCCATTTTACCGCGCCCGTCGGGTAGTGAACTAGCGTTGGAATATGAAACGTCGAAATCATCATGTTCTATAATAGTATCCTCAATTCGTGCCATACAATCGATTAGCTGAACACTGCCAATGATGCCTTGTTTCTTTACACTTGGCGACAAATAACAGAACGTATCGTATAGACTCAAGTATGTGAAACTTTTTAAATAAACTTACTGCACTGAATGATTTATTATTTGCTTTTTCAAAATCATATCTAGCTGATCCTGCAGCACAGTACACTCGGAAAGTGGTGGTGGAGGAAAGGCAATCGAACAGAGCAACTCCATGGCCAAACGAGTTTGTGAAAGTGTCAGTTCGCTTAAACGATCTAATAAAGGCTTGGCAAAAAATTTACATCATATAGCAGAAAGGAAAATTGGATACCAGTATTTGTGTTTGTTTACCATTAATAGTGTGCCCCAATTCTGTATTTCAGCGCGATACTTTATTTGCAATTCTCTTAGTAATTCCAATGAGAGATTTGTAAAATTTCGTGTAGATTTGTCACACGTTAGCTGAAGTAGTCTCCTTAGTATACCGCGTTGAATAGATTCACATATTTGAAATAAGATTCTGTAAGTAAATAAAATTAGCCAGAAATGCGAAGAAATATAAACATATACATATGTATATATACATCAGTGTTCAAAACAATAGGAACGCGAAAAATTACCCAGTTTGTACTTTTTTATATGTTTTTCATTTTATTTCTGTTTTCAGTGAGGTATAGCGCATTATTCAACAAAAACCATATAACTCAAAAAAATACAAACATACAAAATTCAGAAAAACTTAACAAATTTTAAAACATTTTCATAAGAATCTTAAATTTTTTCTTTAGCAAAATTTTGAGTATGCAATTTTATATTTCATGCATTATTGGTATAACAGAGTGCAAGTTGACAGTGATTCAAAACTCTTGTTGACTCAAAACTCTATCACTGCTACAACAACAACAAACAACATTGATTTTTGACACGTTTTACTTTTCGCGGAGGTGTTGACCATTTTCTTATTTGCTTTATATGGAAGAAAATTTTCAACATCGTATGCAAAGCCAAAAATTCTCAAAAATCAACGCAATTTTTTACAGACTTCAATCTTAATAATACACTAGTATAAAGGCTATAAAACTATACACCCAGAATTTCCCTTCAGATTCTGATTAAAAAGTGTAATGACAATTTCTTAAAATTTGTTGAATATTGGTGAAATGTGTACAAAGTTTGGAGCTTTCAGTTATATGATTTTTGTTTTACCTATATAAAAACATACAAAAAAATATAATTAAAAAATTTTTTTTAAACATGGTATTTCGTCAAGTTCCTCTTTTTTTTAAACAAATGTATGTTTTATGCTAAGCTAATTCTATTCGACAATAATTTTGTTAAAGTTGGCTTACCCATACGACGCTTTAGCAAAGTCTGCTACAATTTTATTTTTTTCCCTGAGAAAATCATACATCAATTCCATTAGGATAGATGTATGTTGTTCCAAAACAGCAGCATAGTTCGATTTCATTTCTATAAATATATCAGCCGCTATATGTTCAAGTTTTATGCGACGGCGTAGCTAAAAAAAAAAATAAAGAATATTCTTATATATACATACCTATACTATAATCTATAGATTTAAAGTTAGCTTTTTACTTACGACGTTCTCAATATACATATAATTATCTTCTTTAATATGTATGAGAAGCAGAAGCATTATGAAATCTAAAGACCTGGAAAACGTTTTATATATTTCGTAAATTCAAATCTACTAACTTTCTTAAATATACCTAAATTGGCTGCCCGGTAATGAAGATAACAATTTTTGCCAAAAAGTATAGAACTTTTTAGAACGCACCAAGGCTTGTTCAATGCAATTAAAAAGCTGTATTTGCGTTTCTCGCTCCATAGCCGTATTCAATCGCCACACCAATATTTGACGTATAGTGGTAACCAGCTGTAAATGTAATTAAAAAATTAATACATCTTACATGGCCGATCCATCATATTTACCTCAATGACATCGTCATCAGTAGCCTCAGTTAAATATTTCAGCAGAAAGTTCACCATTAACGGCAAGGTCTGAATGATCAATATTAATGAACCAATTTATTGTATGTGGTAAAATAGATCGACTTACCGTATCGATAAACCCATCTTCCTTTATGTAGTCCAGTATAAGATGGCGAATCTGTTCGTGCATGTGTTTGCCTAAATTGAGATTAGTCAACGACTGAATTGAGCTCACATGAAATAAATCTTTGCTCGAAGGCAAATTATCCCTACACAATAAAATAAAATATATAAGTAGTTGAAGAGTTAACTATTATATAAGAATGTGATGAACATAATCTCATTAAGTCATAAAACCAAATGTTACTGAACGGCGGAAGATCCGAAATTGTAATCGGTTGTTAGAGAAGATAATTTATATATGAAAATATTTGCAAGAATCGATTAAAACAATTTCTTTCAGTCCTTGCTTATCAATAAGATTCTGTTCATCAGACACAAAATATCTGGTACAAAACACGCACAAAAGCATTTGTACAAAATCATCATGTTTGCTTGCGTCCAATATGAACTCAGCATGAACTATAATATCTTGTTTAGAGGCTTCGCTGGCTTTTTTAAATATCTCCAAGATGCGTTCATATATTAGAGTACTATGAGATTGCGCCACATAACGTAGCTGTGCTACAAGTAGCGGTAGTAATGGAACTGTGCCTCCTGCAAGGAATATAGGTGTACTGAAAATATTAATATCAATAAAAAATGCTTCATTAATTGTGGGAAAAACCATAAGACATTCACTATTTACCTCTGCACAGCAGCATCTAATATCTTATTTAACAATACTTCTACCACTGCATCGCGTAAAAAGTCTATCATTAGAAAGTTTACAATCATACTCTCCTGTGACTGATATGTTGAATCATGGCCGGGCACACTGATTGTACAGCCACTTAACAGTTTCAAACTATATTTGCATTTCGGCGATAATGCATCACTGAAGCCAGTTTTAAACATATCCACGTTTTCCTTACAATTCGAACATTTTAAAAATACTTCTCGAAATTTACTGACAAACGAGATATGATCGCACGCTGCCAAATATAAATTTGTAATAAATTAATTGCTTCACTTCTAGGTGCATTTATACATACATAATACAAAATTGTCAGCCTCATCCAACAGTACACCCGCTTTTATAAGTACTAGCTCAAAGTAACTCTTTGGTGGACGGCCACTGGTATTACGCGACTGTGTACGTCCTAGAGACGAGGCGATCATGCTACGCTGTGACAAGTAACGTTGAGTAGCCTCTTGTGACGCTGGAATATTCTCTTCGCTGCTGCCACCAGGCTTCTCCAACATGCAAATATCAGCTCCAACAGTTGCTGTTGTTGGTTGTGTTTTCTGGTGAATTGAGGCTAAATTCAAAGAAGTGCGCTATCCCAACCAATGTTTTGTTTATTAAATGCATACAATGCGAAATTCAATCAATAAACTTACTGCAAATTTAACCGATGCATTTTCATCAATTGAAGTCAAGCCTCTTTTATTTTCCTTACTCTCGGGCGCTTTTGCGTTTTTATTGAACTTGCGATTTTTATACATGTTAGAAATAAAATTGATAATTTATTGAAAATTCATATCAAAATACTGCCCGCGTAAATTCAATTGGATTTTGTCTACCACAGTGTTGTATTTTCCATTATACACAACATAACTAGGTGTCTCCACGGAAAGTTTTTCGTAAAATACAACCTTAATTTTTACTATTATACTAGATACTATTATTGTTATTCTTATACCCACCGAGTGACAAAAGAATGTTGTAACTGCATAAAACTGACAACAATGTTGTTTCTTTCTTCCCAACGCTTAAGCAAACTTTCTTTAAAAAGTAATCAAATCAATCATGAAGTATTTTCTGGGAGTAGCAATTTAATTGTCGTCTCTTGTGAAAATACTGAATTTTTTGATCTGAAAAGCTTAAGCTCACTAGAATTATTACCATTTAAATTAAAAAGGTGCGGGGTTTACCAACGTCGATACAACCATCAAATTCGAACCTTTTATGTTCCTTCGAATGCTGCAGACTTTATCGGTCGATTATTTAGTCGGCCTCTCTTGAATCACATGGAGAGATACGTATAAAGGTTCGGACACTATACCAATTTAATCGCCGTTAAATAGGTGGATGTGCCAACAAAAATAAATTTTTAATTGGGGATGCCATATATGAAGTAAACCCTTAATTATTAGGAGTGGGATTATTTTCGAATAATATTCGAATAAACATTATTCGAATAAAACGAATAATACTATTCGTTTCAAATAATTCGAATAGTTCATTATTCGAATACCTTACTATTCGAATACCTCACTATTCGAATACCACCTTACTATTCGAATACCTCACTATTCGAATACCACCTCACTATTCGAATACCACCTCACTATTCGAATACCTCACTATATATTCATTTATATCAGGGAGAAAATGCTTTTAAAAATATAAAAATTACATTGGCCCGTCTCATGGTGCTTGACCGCTTCATGTTTCAATTAGCTAATATGATAAGATTTCTTTGGTATTGTTCTTGATAAAGCATCGACAGGTATACATACTTAAATGTATGTGCATAACTAAATGTGCACAAAAACATCAGAGCGTTTCAAAAAAAATATTTGGTTTTCCCTCGTAACAATTCTTCTGTTTAGACGCCTTAATATTATATTAATATTAGGGTGGCCCGCATCGCACTTTTCAATTTCCCATATAAATTGTATGGAGAAATATGATTTCACATTTTCTATGTCCGCATCGTATTATACGTAGTCCGCTAATCTAAGTAAATATTTACCAAAATATGAAACAAAAAAAAAGCGCCGACACAATAAAAAGTAAGTAGTATTTTCATTTAATATAAGCCTTTGCGTGGTTTTTGAATTTGCATACATAGGTACATGCACTTGTACAGAAACCGATTAGTAGTCCGCTAATCCAAGTAAATATTTACCAAAAATATTCGAGTAGTGAAGTATTTGAATAGTGAGGTATTCGAATAGCATTATTCGAATAAACGAATAAAAAATTCGAATAAATATTATTCGAATTACGAATACTTCTCGAATAAAAGATTTTATTATTCGAATAATTTTTATTCGAATAGTCCCACCACTATTAATTATATAGTTAGTACTCAACCCTGCGAAATCAATTGCACGACGATTAATCAACAGTATACGTATTTTAAGGTTTTTTTTTACTCTAGTGCCAGCACATTTTATAGAGTCGCCTTGGTGTTAGTTATTAATAATTTAGGTGTTGAAACTAATCGTTTGTTCGATCTGTAATATGTAATTGCGACATTGTTACTTTTTATGAAGTCGTATCAAGTTTTGTCACAAAATTTCTGCAACCATACGAACGTCCCGCGTTCTGTCAGTAAATGGTAGGCCTTTTCTATTCACCACTTTCTTGCTCGCTATATTTATGCTCGATTAACTTGTCGAAAAAATTGCATGCAAAAACAACAACAAAGTTATCGAGCAAGATTCGCCGCTAGCGAGTATGGTTATACCTCATAAAACTCGAATATCTCATTGTCGTGCAAACACATGGAATTTAAGATAGCTCTAGTCCCGCGTTGGCAATAGATGTTCATTTATACCATTTGCTTCACCTATTCGCCACTTGCTAACTCTTGGCGAAAAGAAGAGGCCTGTTGACAATCTGAAACCCATCGCTAGCTGATCAGGCGCAATATAAAAGTTTTCATTGCGGAGTTGAAATGGAAGATGAAAAATAAGTTTTTATTTAATAAAGTAGTATTTATTAAATAAGTTTGAAGTTTAATATTGATAATTTATTGGTTTTTGTTTTTATTATCAATTTATTTATTGCGATCTGTTTAATAACATTTAACAATATTTATACTTAAAACTAAGCCATTGGTGCAACCAGTCCTCAATTTTTGCTTTTTAGCACACGAGATCTATTGTTGATTTCCTCTTCAATCTGTTAAAGGAAATAGGATTGGTAGTAATTTCTGTAATTAGTGGGTTTGGGTGCGATCAATTTTTTTTAACGTAAAATTAAGTTCAAATGAAAGTAAGTTATTGGTACAAACTTCCATATTTTCAAACAACACGTTTGGCGCGAAATAACTTCTGCAAATTGCGTCAGCTGAGTATGAGCAACAGGGTATAAAACAAGTAACTGGGTCGAAATATCGTTATAATTATTGACTGCAGCGAGCACTCCATAATTGAATTTTTGATTAAAGTTGCTTAAGTATTTTGTGTTACTCAATTAACTTAGTACGAAGAAGGCCTCGATGTTCCAGAGAGTGAAAATACTGGTTAAAGGACAACTCTGCCAATTGTACAATCGGATGCAACGCGAACTACTATATGTATACGCTATCCCAGCTTGGAGAATAAGAAAGCCGTGGGTACAGATGTATTATCAGGTGAGTTTTTCAAAAACAGAGCCTGCAACCATGCTTATGTTTGGAGTAAAATGTACCTGCTGCCTGCTTTTTACCATTTACCAATATTCATAATACGAAAAACTCTGGAAAGACCCTTGAAAAGAAGTCCAGCCCACAATTTCTCCGTGGCAACATCACAAAAATAAGTCGCTTAAATACAGCTTTATATGAAATTGAAAGTATATATGGGTGTGCAAAAGGGAGTTAAGCGAAACTACTAGATTCATCTGAATTGGGAAGGATGCCATCCTTCTTTCTTTGAACACTTTGGGGAAAATAATTCAAGCTGCTAATTTGCAAATGCGGTTTAAGATGAAGATGCAAGATAATTGTTGATAGTTTACCGTGAAAGAAAAAACAGATTTCTCAGCAAATTTAGATACGTTTCGTTTTTAATTCAATAATTTTTTTTTTGTATTATATATGTAACTACAACTATAATCTTAAACTATTATTGCTTTATCATCTTAAAGATGTATGAAATTAATACATAGCTTATACAGTGATAAAAATGTACAATTGTACGTAGGTATATGTATGTATTTTGTGGCTTAAACAAGTGATAATTTTTTCAATTGAATACTAATACCAGTTACAAAAGTGCAGAGCATTTGAATATCAAATTTGAGATTGAATTTTTTTTTTCATATATGCATGTATGTATATCGTTTTAATGTTAAGCTATGTAAAAATGTGCTTATACGAATATGTACAAATGTAAATTGACGATGTGCTCATTACAGATTAAAGAGAGAATTTATCATTGAACGCTGAGTAAAAATAAGTGGTACTTTTTATTTATATTTTATTAGTTATATTGGCATTATTTACTCATATTCTTCAGTGTATGCAAAATTATGGTGCTGAGCTATAATTCTTGCAGATATATATGTGCTGTTTTATTGCTTGATTATTTAACGTTTTGTTAGTGTTGACGAGATATTTTCGGATAAAAGCTACTACATCCATGCATACTAATGCCTGATTTTCACTAAGCCCTTTTTGTTATGCAATGTGCCACTGCTATGGAATCGTCCGTAATTTTGCGTTAATATGTTTTGATGCTACAGCATTCTGTACAAAGTTATTTCATAAAAAACATACAATGAAAACCAGGCATTATACTACTACTGCTATGTAGTTTTAATATCTGAAATAATTTAGATTTTCTCATAATTTTAGATTTGTTTTTTCGTGCGCCTACGTTTGAAACCAGTCATTTGCTTTAGTAATTGGGAATTTTCATCATCCATATCCATGCTGGGCTCCCACAAGCGCAGACGTCTCGGTATGTAAATTAGGCCAATTAAAGTTATCGCTAAAAAGGAGAAAAAAATCAATTATATATAAATTGAAAATAAATTTTGTAAAAATGTTGCAGTTTCTTATATAAAGGGTTTCCAATAATAGGTGCTATTTTGAATAGCCCACTATTTCGGTAGATTTCACTTTTGAAGCTGTCATTTTTTGATATTTGATATGTAGAAACTACGCCATTAATAAAAATGGAACGATGCACGCTTAAGCAATGCATTGAAACTATTAAAATTCACTATAAAAATGGTGAACATTTGGCAGAGACGGTTCGTAAAACTCGAACATTTTTGGGTGATCGTGAAGCACCTTGTCGGACCGCAATACAGAAATTGTGAAGAATAAACCCGTGCACGTCGCTCAAGAACAGCCGAAAATATTGCTGGTGTAACCGAAAGTGCTGAAGAAACCCCAGATTTGGCCATTCCTCGTCGTTCTTTGGAATTAGGCATTCCACAAACGTCATTACACCGTATTTTGCATAAAGATTTGAGTCTTAAGGCTTATAAAGTCCAGTTAACACAAGAACTCAAGCCGGCCGGTCATCAACAACGTCGTGTCTTTGCTGATTGGGTCGTTGAAGTGCATGAAAACGATGCGGAATTCCATCGAAAAATCATCTTGAGTGATGAGGCCCATTTCCACCTCGGTGGCTTCATCAACAAGCAAAATTGTCGGATATGGGGCTCAGAAAATCCAAAAGTTATGGTTGAAAAGCCTCTCTATCCTCAACGTGTGACTGTTTGGTGCGGTTTATGGTCCGGCGGAGTCATTGGACCTTACTTTTTCGAAAATGAAGCTGGAGCAACAGTTACGGTAAATGGATTGCGCTATCAAGAGATGATTAACGATTATTTATGGCCGGAATGTGATGGTATTGATCTGGACAACGTTTATTTTGAACAAGACGGCGCTACGCGCCACACGAGCAACGAAATCATTGATCTTTTACGGAAAAAGATTTCCAATAGCACCGCTTATTGGAAAACCCCTTATATGGGATATCCCATTAAGAGCACCGATTTTTACATTAGAAAAACTGGGGTGTTTATTTGAAAAGTCCTAATGTTTTTATTGTTATAAATTTTTTCCATATTGCCTTTTTAAGAGCTCTGTGTGCAAGGAATGCGCCCGTCAAGAGAGCTGTGATCGAATTCAATACTATTGGGATTGGGATCTTTTGGGATTGACTTTGCTGATTCTAAACACTCTCATTAATTTGATTTAGTATGTTTGTATAATTCGTTATATATATTTTGTTATTATTATGACAATATTTTGTGTTATTATGACAATTTGTTTTTGTTGACTAATTTCTACTTCAATAAATAAATAAAGTAAATAATTAAAAAAATTAATAAATAAATAATAAAGACGTTGATTCGTTTCGTACAAGTTTCATTGACATTTCGGTGTAATGGTATCTCAACCTCATAAATGGCGCTTGGAATATCTAATTTTAATTCAGTAATCTTGTGTTATTGGCATACACCTTTCTTCAAATAGCGCCATTTTCGAAATAGTGTACGATTTTCATAATTTCTATGTGTTGTACGTCGGCGTAATTTTCCGGGACCAAGCGTCAATACTCAAACGTGACAGCTAAGTATGTCAGATATCAACACTGCACGGCCGTTACAAGAAAATGTTTACTTAATTAAAATTATAACACGACATACATTTTATCTTGTTGTATGGATCTAGCTATTTTTCCACAAATGGAGCGACCTGGAGTTGTATGACTCCTCCGAAAAGCAGATGGTTTTTCATGAGGAGCTTTTTTCATGGCAGAAATATATTCGGAGATTTGCCAACATCTGCCGAGGAAAAACTGCTATTGAAAAAAATGTCTCTATCATTTGGTATTTCGTGCCGATTTCCGGTTTCTTTAATTGATTCTAATTTTTTTTATGATAAATAATCACAATTATTTTATGATTACTTCTAACAAATACACTTAAGAAACTTACAAAATAATTATCTCAAGCGTCTGCAATATGCACATGCATATAATCAATATTCCATTTGAGTAGTTCAAACTTACAATTTAGAACGCAGGGAAAGATCACATAAAAGTTCAGTGTACTCGAACGAAAATACAAAGCCTCGGAAGCGTAAAGAACCATGGTTAAAGCCAACGAACAGCCACCCATGCTAACAACTCTGTAAGAAAAAACACATGTAAATACAAATAAGCAGAAGCCATATAATCATATACCATTATTATTCTTAACTATTACCGTAATAATCAGGGCTGCAGAAAATTGAACTGTCTCAAGTATAAAATATGAGTAGTGTGTTGAGAAAATTATTTTTTTTAACTATTTCATTTAAGTGCAATTGATTTGCGCTAGTGTCAACCAATAAAAGCATTTATTCAACCATAGATAGTTAGCACAGAACTACATATTTACCTGAGGCTACTTCAATTTTTACTGCAGGGATATAAGTACTAGTAAAATTTATGTATGTGTACATATGTTAAAAATAATTACTTACGGTCTGTAGTGAATGTAGAGCGTGCAATGGACTAATGCAATCGCTTTAAGTAAACAATACATGCCAATTATACGAGAAATGGTATAATCGCCTGAAAAAATGCAACAAATTACAAAGTTTATTAACCATGGGAGGGTCGATAGAATAGTAGAGGCGAATTTTTGACAAATAAAACACAAAAAAGCATTGTGATTATGATAAAGAGTATTTGAACAGACGGGCCTAGATGCTGTTTTAATATAAAATATGTAAAAATTTAGATGCTTTCAGGTTCCAGAACCTTTCAGAACCAGTTGATTGAAATTTGTTCACCAATTTTTGAATTATTGAATTCGAATATTTTTACTAAAAAAAAAAATAAAAAATCACGAATTATGCGATATGTTGTTCTTACAGATCTACCATTTTCATAATAAGTTTGAATAATTTATCGCGTTGCTTTATCCTGTAAAATTGTACATCTGTTTACTTGACAAATATCAAAGATGGCATAAATAAGGAATTATTCACTACGGACATCTAGGCGTCACTTTTGAAAGACGAAGTGGAAATAAAACTCACTAAAATAGGAAAATTACTAAAATTTATGGAAAATGTTGAACTCAGAGAAATACTGTAAGCCCATGAAGAAGGCGCAATAGATCTTTAGATCCTTCAGGTCGCAGTGCTAAGCCCCCTCATAATAATAATATGTTCAGGTACGCAACCAGGAAACATGTTTCAATGAAAACAAATTAAATACAAAGCAAAATGGGATAAATGAAGACTTTTAGTCGCTAAAACAAACTATTATTGTCGTCGCTTGTTTTGTGTGTAATTTTCTCAACATCTTTCCATCGTGGGAGTTAGGTCTCTATAGATAACCCATTCAACCGCTCTTGTGACATCGAACTTCTTAAAAATGTTTTGAGTTAGCGAAGTAATGAAAATGATGTTTCATTCTGCAAGTTGCTTTGGGAAGAGCTGTTAAAATAGTTAATAAATTATATATGTAAATAAGTGCATATTCGGCAATGCATCTTTTCAGCTCAGATCAATTACTTTCCTCGGACTTCATATTGCAAATTATTTTATTATTTATTTGAACCCAAAATCCCACCCCCTTGGTTACGCGCACGTATGTGCGTTTGCATATTCTGATAGCAAATTTTAATTCTGATTACGTTAGGCAGAGTGGGGTTACCGAGGATAGCCGGATTGTTGCCTGAACTCGGCAAGTGAAATAATAAACAAAAAATTGCGTTTTGCACATTTATATCTCGAGTTAATATACAGTTGATTATTTTCTCGGCCCGCTTACAAAGTTGATGTATGTATGTAGTATTTAATTGTGAATCACTCTGGATTTCTACAAGGCGTTGCAAAATTAATCATCTAATTCTGTATGTTTTTGGATAACTTTTTACTAAATAATCTATAGTATTATTTTAAAACATGGCGCTTATTCTGACTAAACTACAATATGTACAGATATGAAATATATATCAAAAGAAAGGTTTTGATGAGCATATTTCCAGAAAATTATAAAATTAAAATTGGTTAATTTGTTCATGAAATATTTGCGTGTAAAGTTATCAAAATTTTCATATTGATAACAGCGATGTCTATGCAAAGCGGGATGACACACAAATATACGCATATACATATATGAGTACGTTTGCTTTGTTTAGCTCTCTTTCTAATGAGCACAGCATTGTATACATTTGGATTCTCAATAATTGTTTTGTTTTGTTCTCTTTACTAATAAATATGTATTCATGAACATAGTCCCAACGGGTGCTGTGAATTTTTTTCAAAATTTTGTTGTGATGGCAATAATTGGTATGAATTGATAATTGACTTGAAATTTGTCAATTCACTTAAAACAACGGTAACAGTGCAAATTAGAAAGAGTTTTGGACAGACGCAAAATAGAATTTATTTTAAGAAAAAAGTACATCCGTATTTAATTTTAAAATATGCCTAGAGGACGACCAAGAAGAGTTCGTAGAAGAGTTCCTACTTTAAGGCAGTAGTCTGCTTTATAGGCTTCAAAAATACGATTTTTTTGTTTTGTTTTAAATCTCTTCCAAAACTATCCAAGAATATGTCTTTAAAATTCCAGAGGCCAATTCGACATATTTTCGAAGCTAGAGCAGTTTTGGTGGCCGAGCGTCGAGCAGGTGCGAATGCTCAGGCAGAACTTTAAAGCGCGTTTTCTCGAGTTTTCATTTTCACAAGTGTTAGAAAACGGTGCCGGCGATAGCAAAAAGAATATATGTCCGATCGAAAAAAACCAAAGTGATCTAGCTTCAGTATTAAATTATCTTCTATTTGAACTAAAAAAGTTGGACAAAAGTATTATTTAAACTACTTGTTTTGCAACTTAAAGTCAATTTTTTTTCTTAAAAAAGTGAATTTTTTTTTCAAACTTCGAAAAAATTTGGAATTTTATAACTTCTTCGGTATTTTTTTAGTTCATAAAGAAAAGAAACTTATAAAAATTAAAAAAAAATTTGGTTCGACTGTTTCAGATGCATCGCACGACCTCCATCACCGGCACCGATTTACAAGTGCAGACTCCAGGCGCTCCAGAAAAATACTTACAACTTTAAAAAATTTCAATATTTTTTAAAAATAAATATTGTTTTTTAAACCTTAAATATAGTACACTATCGTCTTAAAATTCCGTTTACCGCAATCATTTCCTTCCCTTTCAAAAAAAATTGCTAAAAAAACGCTTTTTTTCGGCTTCTAAAGCAGACTACTGCCTTAAGTGGAGGAATAGAACAGGTAAGTAAGTGATAAATGTTTGAAACGTCACGTATTGGATATGATTGGTAGAAGCATCCTCTTTTGTTTTCGTTCATATATGGTACAATTGAACTAAAATATATAAACGTATGTATGTACTTAAAAATTTTGTGTGCGTTTAATCCTTTTTGCAAAACTCAAAATTTTAAATAGTTTTAAAAAATGAGGAGAGAGAGACAAATTAGTTATATATTTGATACTACTTCAAAGGTAAACTGTATTTGGGCTATTCTCAGATAAATTTTATAGTAATAGACGATGCCCAACGCCATTTAAAAGAACACTATTACCCATCAAATCAACGAACTTTTTGACACAGATATACAGTTTTAAGTGTTTTTTTTTTTCTTTGTATTGTATTCTATGTGTGTACATGTATAGTTTTATGTATGCAGCCATTATCAAATCATATATGAATATGAAGTTTGAACATTTTTTTTGCCATTCTTCTTTAAATTTTTTAAAACGTAAAGATCTGTGAAAACAAAATTTTTACTTTTGCAAATCCAAGAAATTTTACGAATGGCAAAAAAAAAGAAATGTATAATTGTGTTGGTGAATGGCACACGACTTATCATGAAACAAATGCATCCGAATTGTTTGCACGCGGAAGTATTATGCGGAAAGGCTCAGGGAAGGCGATTTCTATTGCCTCGTATAAATTTGCAGCCGAGCGAAACCACACTTCCTTTTACGTTGAAGCGCCGCCAATTTCCCATTATAATAGCCTTCGCCATAACAGTAAATAAGGCCCAGGGGCAAACATTATCAAGGGTGGGGCTTCATTTAAAGGAGGATTGCTTTGCTCACGGCCAACTTTATGTTGCGTTAAGCCGGGTTAGATCCTGGGAAAATATACGGTTTCAAATGGGCAATAACGAAAACTTGACGTTGAATGTAGTTTATAATGAAGTAATTTAAAAAAAAAATTACTGATTTAACTGAAAAAAATTTTAAAAATGTTATATGCATAAGTTCTTACATATTACATATGAATAAAAATATACACTTTTCTAATCATCATAACTTTTAATATATAAAAGTGTCACATATGCTGTTTACTTTCCGTGGGAAAAAAGCCCACCCGATTTTCGGGGGTTACATACTAGTAATTATAATTTTAAGCTCTCTGGTTCACAAGTGTTAAAAATGATGGACGTACAACGCCTTTTACAAAAATTATAAATCTTCCGAAAGGGTGATTAACTATGTGCACTTTGTACATAGTATGAGTTTATACTCGTACATATATTTTGCACCAAGTGGGAAACTTACCTTCAATAAATTGAGTCTCTGTGTGATCCCCAAGGAAGCTCCTTCGCTCTATATAGCTACGAAACGCTGTTCCTAAATCCATGAAAGCAACAAACGCTATCCAGCCCCGAAAGGCGTATAGCAGTTTGCGCTCCATTTTCGTTTGGTACGGCATTTTGGCGGCTTTTGTTTTAAATTCGCTACGAAAATTAAGGTTTTAATTACAATCGATAAATGCGGTAATCAGTATGCCCGCTTATGCCTTAGTATATTCGTATATTTCGAAGACCCAAATGCGCTGGAATATAAATAAATGAACTGAAGTTAGCAGAAATCTATAAAGAAAATACGTTTTTTATGCATTTCATTTGTCTCAAAATAGTTGATGAAAAAATTGCTACCGTCCGTCTGTCAACCACTTACTAACTTGAGAATGAAATAACAAGTTGCTTGTGGCATATGATTTCTTAGCACTGATCTATTTAGTTGTTAGTTGACAAAGAAAAGAGTTTTGAAACATCTCGCTGCGAACAGATTGCCATTAAAAATTTTCTGACAAAGCTCTCTGAAATTTAAGCCACTCACAAATTTAAAAATCATTGCATTTGCGAAAAACGTGGCTGTATCAGATACCAATGTTCTCTATTCCAAAAGATGAAGGAGTGAAAGAAAAGTTGCTAAATTCACACGAAAAGAACTCTAAAAAAAATATATCAATAAAAAAGTCTTTCCCTTCATTTTGCTATTTGAAATAATTAAAAGAAATCAAAATGTTCCTTTACAAATATTTAGCAAAATATACAGTTGTTTTTTCAACGTTCAGTCTATTTAATGGAAGCGTGATTGGCAAAATTCAAGCTTGGAGTTCTGTTATAAAAAAATGTAAATGCTGCTAAAAAGCGGTATACTTTTCGCAATACGCGTTGTGCAGTTCGTTAGTTTTGTGAGAAATTTAGAAAGCGTACGTTGTTTTTACAAAATGAGTTCAGAAAATGTCAAGGTCATATACAGCAAAATATGTGAAGAAGCCGAAGACGTGGTAAATAAATGGGAGCAACGGTATATCGAAGTTAAAAACGACTTCCCCGGACGAGGTCCAAAAAATACACCTCTCCAAAGCAAGATCTGAAGATAATTGATTTGTTTGTGACAAAGCCAATCTTATCATAGCGCAAAGCTGAAGCAATTTTAAGAGAAAGTGGTGTTATGCATCTAAAGATACGAATCGAGGACGTTTACGTGAAGACCGGAGCGCTGCTCTCATTATCACACATTGAAAAATTAATTGCATGGGGTAAGGCACGTAGTTGAGCGAATACGTCGGTCCTGGTGTACTGCTGATAAGCCTCCAGTTACGATTCCTGTTTGGGGCTGATTCTCCGAAATAGGATTTGGCAGTTTATTTACGTTTACTGCTGATTTGAGTGAAGTTTTGATGAATAAAATTTGCCAAAAAGCATTATTACCGTTAGTTGCGAAGATGTTTGGAAGAACTAGCTAATCCTGGATTTTACAAGAAGACAGCGATCCCAAGCATTAAAAACAAAGGTGTGTAGAGAAGAAACAGCAAACTGGGATTGAAATTTTGGATTGGCCTTCACTGATACCAAACCCATTGGAAATTTTTAAGCAATAGTTAAGCAAAAACTCAAAAGAAAACAAATATGGAAGATTCGCCTGTTTTGGAGCCGATTACGTTCACAACTTACGCAGAAATTAACACAAAGTATTACTCTAAGACGTGAAGTCAGTACAGCTAATGATGGTGGCTGTAACTTTTATTGAATATATTGCGAATAGTAAATATTACAATATAAGACCATACAATGCAGTTTTTTAGAATCGAATTGGTCAAATAATCTAAATTATAAATTAAATAATTAAATAAAAATAATTTAAAATCAAATAAATAAAAGGTGTGGCGGTCACGCTTTCATTAGATAGACTGTATAAATGAGTTTTATTTTTGAGTTTAAGAAACGAATGGGTTTATTTCAAAAAGAAACTTAAGCAAATTTTTTTTTTATTAAAAAAAAAAGGTTACTTATGTTAAAGTTACGTGCCAGTATCTGGGCTGTGCTTTATTAATACACTTTGTTTGCTGCTAGTCAACATTGCAACTGGTGAGCATTGCTACAATTCAAATTATTTGTTTTTGCTTAGGTAGGGATTGCTGTTTGCCATGGATATTCAGCCTTGGAGTTTTGGTAATTACCCTTTTCTAACAATATAAACATGGTTGGGTTTTATGAGAGTAAAAGTTTACTCTCTGACACATTCTTGAAATCAAATCAAATGTTTGGTAACATTTCCATTTGAATGGCCACGAACTCGTGCGCTTCAGGCACGCTCTTATCTTATGTGCCCTCAATCCTGACGAGAAAACTGATTTTTGCCTATGGCACTATATGGCAGATCAGTACATTCTACAAACTGAGTAGTAGAAAAACAACCAAATATGGGGAAGCTCAGCGAAACAGCTGATTCTATAAAATTCACTGAAAACCTTGTAGGGGTACTGAGATATGCGCAACCTACTCGAATCTCTCAAACATGAGCATCAAGCACAAACATCAATCTCATAAAATTTGTACAGGCGCCAAGGAACACCGCTGCAATGCAACCAAAACTTGGTTTTTGTTACCTAGGAATAATTTAATATGTACATGACAATATATAATTTCTTTAGTAACTCTGCATACAAAGGTTGCTTATTATATTTTGCGCCCAATAATAAAAACAATAAAATAATTATGAAAAGAGCTTTATTGTTTTTCAAAATATTCTCCTCGGAAGTCAATACACTTCTGCATTCGCTTGAATCAATTTTCAAAGCACTTTTGCCACTCAGAAGTGATACCTCCAAAACGAACCATTTTAAGCTTTCAACAGCTTTGTCGGGCATTGGAAAATATTGACCGGACATTTTATTTTTGATGTTCGGGTACAAGAAGAAATCATTAGTTGCCAAATCAGAGCTATAAGACGGATGACCCATTAATTCGATCGTTTAGATACTCATAAACTCTCTTGTATGAACCAATACACATTGTCTCGATGATTCGTCCTCGGCGGCTCGATTTTCTTAACTCTTCGAAAACTTTTGGCAAACAAATGGTTTGACTGTTTCCAGTTTCTTTAGTGGTACAGTTGCGACATGACCAGATTTTCGAAAAAAACCAAACAAGCATTTGCCTGAAGTGCTTCTTCTGCGAACAACTTTTGTTGGATTAAGTTCGTCTTAAGGGGGTCTTCTGGTCTCGAGGCCCTGAAATGAAGGGTTTTTTTGGGGATTGATTGTGACAAATCCTGTGAATATTTTTAAAAAAATTTTTTTTATTTTAAAGGTACATGTCTTGGCTTTTAAAAAATGGTTTTGACTTTGAAAAAAATTAACACCCGCGACCTTGAAATGGCGCTGAAGACGTCCACCTCCAAACGAAACAGGTCTCCATTTTGGTCACGGTTTTTCCACCTGGGTAATCAGAAAGCAAAAATTAGATATGCGTTGTCTTCAGAGTTGCCCTGGTTAAGTTTTCCCGTGACAGATTTTTTTTTTTAAATTTTTTTCAAAAGTTATGCAACAATTTGCAAAAAAAATTTTTTTTGCTCATTTTTTGAACTTTAAAAGGTTATAAAAATGGAATGAAAAAAAAATTCAAAAATCGTACACGGGGAAACTTAGCGGTAAGTTTTCCGAACCTTTTAAGACCAAAACCATTGAAATCGGAGTATAACTACTATGAAAAGTGTGACCAAAATGCTTAAAAAACACGATTTTCGGGGAAACGCGTTTAAAGATAAAGTTTATGATAAAACGGCCGGAGGAGGGTACACTTCGGTGCCCAGAAAAATGTGAAAAAATGCGATTTTCAAAACATCCTTTCTGTGGCGTATTCTCGCATACACATACAACAAAATTATGCAAAAAAAAAAAAATCGATTTTTTTTTCGCTGGAGACCAGAAGACCCCCTTAATCCATACTTTTGGTTACTGTTTTGTTTCCAACTCATATTCATAAATCCAAGATTCCTCACCTGTTACGATGTCATAGACCGCGGCTGAATTTTTTTAAGGGATTAGGGGTAGTCAGAGGCCGGAATAAATGATGATTTTCAATAATTTTTGTTTTGCTAGTCAATTTCTTTACTTTACAAAAATAAAAACATAGCGTTAATACATCATATTTCGACTTGACTTAAGCAAAATTTCAAAAAAAAAAAATAATAATTGTTAAAGTTATCGCTGTTTGTGTGGAGCCCGTTTCTCCAGAAGTCCTTTGCGGTGATCAAAACAAATCCTTGGAGATTCATCTAAAATCAATCGGACAAGAGAAATTAGCTTTTTTAATAGATAACCTTGTACCTGATCGAAGCTTTTTTTTCAAAATTAACAATACGGTGGCCTCAGGAAATATTTTTCAGATTTTCGAGAAAAAAAACCGACAATTAATTGCTAAACAAAAATCCTTCTATCAGGCACGAGTTTTTTATGTTTTTCAAAAGCGGTATACATTTTATTGAAATCCAACCAAGCGGTTTTTAAGTTACAGTGATCACCAGTTCAAAAAAAATATAATAGTTTTGAGAAAAACGCATTTAAAGTTTTGCTACTTGCTCTCGAACGCTCCGGAGCGCCCGAGCGTTCTTTGTTAATTGTTGAATAACTCTAAACGTGTTTGTCGGTTTCACTTCAAATTTCCACACAATATTTTTAAGATATTATACTTTAAGAAAATGCAAAAAAAAACAATTCTTGGAAAATTCTAACTAACACAAACCCCTTAACATTTCTTTACACCAATCGACTCCAGCCCTTTTTTGGGCAATTGTCAAATTATACAACATCCAACGGGACCAAATCTTCATGCAATATTTAATGTAAAGTATGCCGGTCCCACTAATGCCGAAGATTGCCTCATTAAAAGTAATGCTGCGAAAGCAAAAAATATAACATAAAAGCAGCCTTTACATTTAATTTCTCATTTTCTTATAAATTTTATTTTTGAACTTTTGAAGTTTCAGCGGGGAAACATAAACAAAGGTATCCGTTGCGTATACTTTATATTGTAGGAGCAAAGCTCACATTTTTTTTTATGTTTTTATAATACAGCAAGAAGAAAAGTAAAATTGTGCTGCGTATGTATTAGTATATATGTATGTATATATATACAAAAAAGCCAGTACTTTCGGGTCTTAGCAGTTACGTCACTGTTGGCAGTTATGATTTTGAACGTGTAAGAGACTTCGTTTATTTAAGAATCAGCATCAAAAATAATCAAATCCATTAAGAATCAGCATCAAAAATAATATAATAATAATAAACAATCAAATTATACATATATTTATTCAGTCGAAAAGTAAAAACAACATTTTTTTTTACATCCATATTAATTTCATAAAGTGACTATCTATTTATCGAAAATTTAGTCACTTGAAAATTAAATTAATGAGAAAATGAAAAACTGACTGCACCAGTGCATATGATCTTTTCCCTAGATAATTTTTAGTGTCGCATAGTGTAAATAGCGATCCAATCTTGATTTTTAGAAATTACTTTGGTTTATCAAAAACAGTTAACTGGTAAATTTTAGGAAAATAATTTTAAAATTGGTAAAGCTATTAACAAAAAAGTAAAACTTTAAGCAAATTCGCCAAAAAAATAAGAGAATAATAATAATAAACACATCAAAATTAATTACAAATGTTTTTTGTACAACGTATATTTTAAGTATATTATTTAAAACTAAAATGAGTTTCTATTTCAAGATTTATGATGTAAGATTATTTATAGATGAGCTCTAAATGGGCTAAAGGGAAATTTTCGAAAATCATTATATCGAAAACTGGGGACACTATTGAAGACCCTAATTATGGTAAGACCCTAATTAAGTAAGATGAACTATAGAACGAAGTTACCAATTGATTTGCCAATTTTTTATGAATACAAATAAGCTCACATTTCGAATAAAGATGCTTTAGCATGCAGACCTTTTCCCAATAATAGTGTCAATGAACGCAAAAATCAATTAACTTGTGGAAACCCATACCTGTAAGTGTATTTTAGAAATTGTGAAGTTATGATACTTCTGTTTTCAAGTAGTTACCTTTTGCCTGCTTGTCACAAGATGGGCGCACAAGCGCCTGTGAGAACTGAATTTTATGTACACGCATATACATACATGCACACATCAAGTTATGAACTCGTCACTGACCCTGCAGGACAACCTTAGCTAGTTGAAAACCTTTTCTGTTTCATTGCTGCTGTTATTGCGGAAAATAAAAAAACTGAGTGAAAAAATTCAATATCATATCTAAGTAGTACGATTACATCGCTTTACGCTTGAACAACATTGAGAAACATTGTACACTTTTTTCCAAAGTAGATGATGCGTTGTCGAAACAGTGCGATTTTTAAAGAAAAATGTCGATCGGGATAATACACCAAAAGTACAATACATTTTGTAAGAGTACATTGATTAAACATTCTCGACTATTCAAGTGCAAAAAGATATGTGAGATTTACCAACGTTTGATTTTAGTCCCTCTGACGGAAATCTTCATTAATTTTTTTCCAGAAAAATCTATACGTATTTAAACTCAAATTATACAGTGAAGACATAAGAGCTGAAATATATGGCCGCAGAACCAAGCGTTCTGCGCCGATGGGTAATTTTCCTAGCATCATCCATGCGGAGATGTATGCCAACTATCTGTGTGCAGAGATAATCTTAGACAGAAATAACCGGATTGAGCGAATTGTCATTGTGAGCGATAGTCAGCCTCTCTCTTAAGTGTATTGAGAAACTGAATCTGCTAGGAACGTACAATCGTAGCGGACGCATTAGCAATAGAGGCTGCGGCCCTTCCCCAAAGTTAAACTGATATTACTCTGATAATATTCACGGGCATTCTCACAGGCCACTACAGACTGTGTAGTCATTTGCTTCTGCGATCAATCCCAGGAGACTCCAATGCACCTTCTGCTTGAATGTAGCGCTATAGCGCAGAGAAGATTGAGACATATCGGCCAACTCCAGCCAAAAGAAAAACACACGCGCTCAATCCAACTCAACTCTATCCTGAGTTTAATAAGAGAACTGGGTCTGTGATGAGCAGAGAGCGCAAAAGACCTTGAGGTTGAAATGCAAGCCTCGAAGAAATCTATCTCATTCATTTTGTTCCCTCTGAGGAAAGTTCGCATTAATTTTCCTAAAAAAATCTATACATATAGGGTGGCTGATGAAAGCCGCTACCAAAAAAAAATTGAATAACTTTTTTTCTTTTTAAGTTATCTGTTCCATTTTTGTTTTAATTTGCAGATTTATCTTTAAAATTTATTAAAATGGATAACTGGGACACGCAAACAAGAATTTGGATAGTCCGCCGCTATCACGCACTGGAGTCCGTAGTTTTGGTACAGAGAGAGTACAGGCGGATGTTTGGCGGCGATCCCCCGAGCAGATGGACCATAATGAGACTGGTGAATAATTTTGCTGAGCAAGGAACAGTCGCAAGAAGGCCTTATCATCGAAACCCACCAGTTCGGACGGAGGAGCTGCTGTAGCTGCAGCTATACAAAGCAATCCAAGGGTTTCAACAAGAAGCTTATCTGCTCAACTTGGTGTCAGCCGACAGTCTTTGCAAACAATAATGCACAAAGATTTAGACTTATTTCCCTACAAAATTCAAATGGTTAACAAACTGAATGCAGCAGACTTGCCGATTCGCTTGGAATTTTGCCAGAAGATCCTGCAAATGGTGGAAGAAGACCAAAACATGTTAAACTGCCTTTTCGTGTCTGATGAGGCCCATTTCGATTTAAACGGCAATGTGAACAAACAAAATTGTCGAATATAGAGTACTTCTAACCCACAGATACTCCACGAGACGGAATTGCATCCTCTTCGCGTGACAGTGTGGTGTGCGGTTTCTTCACGCTGTATTGTCGGGCCTTATTTTTTTGAAGAAAATGGTCACACCGTTACGGTTACTGGAGACCGTTATTTGAAAATGCTGAAAGAATTTTTCTATCCAGAACTACGCCGAAAGAGAATTCCTTTCAACTCTGTGTGGTTTCAACAAGATGGGGCAACGTCTCACATAGCCCAGACTGTTATGACAGAGTTGCGACGAAAATTTCCCAATAAACTGATTTCAAGAAACTCCGAATTTCGTTGGCCCGCCAGGTCGCCTGACCTTACTGCACCTGACTTTTTCTTGTGGGGTTTATGTAAACAAGAAGTTTATAAAACAAAGCCAAGAAATTTGGATGAACTAAAACAATCCATTCGGGCAACAATTGCGGCTATTCCTGTCGCAACTCTCAAAGCAGCAATGAACAACTTTTTACTAAGATGCCGCACTTAAATTCAATTATTTTTAAAACTAGTTAAGCTACATTTAATAAAATTTAATGACCTTCAACTTGAAAAAAAAATAAATGAATTCCATACACTAAAAAAAAAAGTTATTTGAGTTTCTTAATGTAGCAAAATTCATCAGCCACCCTGTATTTTTAAATCCAAATGAAGAACAAAAGCCTACATATACCCCTCATTTTCGTTGGTTTGAAAGTCCAAAAAGTATATTGAAAAATGTGTTGACAGACTTTTGTTTGAAAACTTTTTCCAACCGGAATAAACTAAAAAAAATCCATTCTTTAACACAAAATAACAAAGTGAGGTGGAAAGACGCAAAAACAGCCTTGCAAAATTTTAATATCTTAATTTAATCCTAGATTTTGTTGCTTTTTAGTATCTAGTTGGTCCACCGGTAGCATCAATAATCGCGGCGACGTTTTCGACGTGCAGATGTTATACAGTTCCAGAATTCTATTATGCGCTAATTGAGTATAACTGCGCAAGAAACCTAATTTTGCGTTCCAAATTTTCCCATTTTTGGCGCGTGTTTGGCCGAGCTCCTCCTCCTATTTGTGGTGTGCGTCTTGATGTTGTTCCATTAATGGAGGGGGCTACAGTTTTAAGCCGACTCCGAACGGGAGCCATTTTTTATGAGGAGCTTTTTCATGGCAGAAATACACTCGGAGGTTTGCCATTGCCTGCCGAGGGGCAACCGCTATTAGAAAAATATTTTTCTTAATTTTGGTGTTTCACCGAGATTCGAACCTACGTTCTCTCGGTGAATTCCGAATGGAAGTCACGCACCAACCCATTCGGCTACGTCGGCCGCCAAATTTTCCCCTACATATTCAATAATACTTAAATCTCATCCTTAACAATGAGTGCAATATTTTCCCCCAAACTTTTACCCGTCCATCGCTGCAAATATATTAAACTTTGACTTATCTTTAAACAAAATTTTTGGCTAAAACTCCATCCCCTTTTCTTTATATGCTTTGGTGAACCCCAAGCAAAGATTAGGGTTCCTCAGTAAAATTGTTGGGGTTTGGAAATAGGGGTGTGTAGACTTTTGTCCATCACTGTACGAAAATCGGTGTTGTTTTGGTGATGTAGAACAGACTATCGTATGAACTTGTAATTTTATTTGATTGTAGCTCTCCATGTGTTGGCAGGGTCCCAGTTTTCTAAAACTGCTTGCCTCCGCAAATTTAGTAAGTTTATGAGATTGTGAAAAAAATTGTATTCTTGGCCATGAATTTAGAATCGATATGTAAAAACCATCAATTACTTTTATAAAATAGAGAAGCTACGAAAACTAGTTGTGGCTCAAAATTCACTAAAAAATACCAATTTGGAATCAACGGATTTCCCTACAGGGTGGTCTATACACGCACATACACTCAAACATTAAGTAGCTTGCTAGTCATGAACGGATAAACAAAATCGATAATATGGACCTTTTAATATTCCACAGCTAAAAAGATATTTATTACAATCATGTACGTACATACTCGTACATACAAATCCTTTGACAAATCGCGTGACACCTTCGTTTTCTGTCACACAACATGCTACGGAAAATTCATAAAACTAACTGGGCAAATAAAAACGTGCAGGTATATGTGCTAATGATAATGCAAGTTATTTGCAAACATAGCAAATAATTTTTAAATTTACATTCGTACATTTACATTTGTAGGTACAGTTGTACTACTGTAACACAATTGTTTAAGCCTTTTTTACAATAATATATGCACATATATACATATATTCTATGCTGTGCTAATTAAGGATTTACCGACACATATGTACACACATATATATATTACATAAATAAATATATACATATGTATGTGTACATAACAATAAATACGTTGCACCGTTTTTTACCTTTCAGATATTTTTCTCAACTTGCGCACATTACTATTTCACTACATTAAATTTTTAAACAATTTACCGAGTATATGAATGCACTGAGGCTGTTATTTGTGCATCTGAATTTGTATGTATGTATTTTTTGTTTTAATTATTATGTTAATTTTAGATATGTTTCTGAGGTGTTGGTATTTTTGTTTCCCCGGCTAACTGTTTGAACGGTTTGTTGGTATTTTGGGTTAATTGATGTGCCCGTGTGTGTAGGCCAGCTTTTTTTCCGGCTTCCTACGCTCCCGAATTTGTTTATATACGTTGAAGAGAAAACTTTGACTGTCTGGCTGCATTCTCTGCAGATGACAATGTACCATAATTTTGTTGTTTCTTTTTTTTTATTTTGTATGTAGTCCTGAAGCAGCCGGCACATGTGACAGACTTGCGCCGTAGCACTTGTTTACAAAAAATTAGATACTCTCAGAGAGTCTATACAAGTACAGTAGCAACCGAAAATCTGTTTGCTTCGTTTGTATACAAAAATAACCTTTGAATATGAAAATGGAAATGGGGGAAGTTTGCACTTCGACTTTAAGACCTTTTGTGCCCTCTATTCATCACAGTATTTCATCCGAGCGCATTTGCCTCAATAAATCTAAGATGAAGCTGGGTTGTTCTAAGCGTATATGGCTGTATTCTAGCCGTATCAGATCGAGATGTCCACTTCTTCTTTTTGCTATGGCCTCGCATTCGAGAAAAAGATGTGTTGGAGCTACCGGAGATTAATCGCACAAACGACAGGAGTCAGTGGACCATTTTCCGAACCTGCGTAATCTACAATTCTTATGAGCATTCCTAGTGAGCATTATCAATTTGTTTTCAGAGCAGCTTATAAGATGCTTAAATCTCTTTTGATTATACCGTCCCAATAATGATTTTGCCCGGCTTGCCCCAAAATTTACTGCCAGCTTACGTCTCGTAGCCTTAGCTTTCCGCATCTATAATGGTATATTATCCCATGACAATTAAGGACTCGGGGGGCCCATTAGTAACGAAGTCTCAGCTCCTCTAGCCAATGTATGCCTACTACGTTCTCGCGTATACTCCTGTGTTTTGGGACCCATATGAGCCAGATGTGATTGTGCACCCGTGGCATTTTTAATTTCTCAATGTACTCAAGGACTAGTAAGGGCTTAACCTCAAAGGATGGCAAAGCCTTAAATGTAGCCTGACTGTCGTTCAGAATGACGTTACAACGTTTTGTTTTCTCCCTTAAATGAATTCGCCTTGGTTTTGCCAAAAACTTCGTCAATGCATGCTGTACGTCTGCACAGCAGGCGAATATTATTATTAAAAACTTTTTGAGGGACCGATCTTTATTAATATTATATTTGGTAGGGCAATTCTGTACATTTCTTTGCTTTGCAATGCTAAATAATTGCTGCTAATTATTTCCACTCTGACGATTCTTTAGATACTGGCGTTGGTATTACGTCGATGGGAAGATATTAACATATCTGAGGAAGACACGAAATGCAAAAGTAGCGTATGTCTCAGCACTCATACTGTACTCTCAATGAATTTGACAGGACTAGCTGTTGAGATGGCTGAATTGTAGGTTTTTGTTTGAATGTACTTATTTACAAACAACTTGTTCTCTCTATTTCGTTTTCTATGGGCTCTATTGACGTTCTTTTCTCGAATAATTTGCCAGTAATTAAATTTCTGAGAATATTCTTCATTCGTTCTCGAAGAGAAAACTATCCAAATAAGTACGAAAACACAAGGTTTCCTAAACTTGCAAGTTTTCATTGCGCGAAATTCAAAGAAATTAATAAAGGAAAATTGTGAATTATACTTTGCACTTAGTACAGCTACAAAATTTCTTGTGCTAACTTGTTTTTATTCAAAATTTATTAAAAATTCATGATCAAAATTAAAATTGTTTATTAGTTTATTGCTTGACCACTCGCTTGCGGATATCTGGTTTCTTTTCCTGGCAAATTGTTGCAAGTAAAAGCAAAAAAAAAAATTTCGACTTCCGCCCTTAATTTATCTTTCCTTGCATGTTTCTAGGTGCGAAAATGCCAATTGTAGCAATTGTTACGAATTTTCACGTTG
Source organism: Anastrepha obliqua (assembly GCF_027943255.1). Taxonomy (NCBI): domain Eukaryota; kingdom Metazoa; phylum Arthropoda; class Insecta; order Diptera; family Tephritidae; genus Anastrepha; species Anastrepha obliqua. The sequence goes on along the minus strand of NC_072892.1, from coordinate 98,463,834 downwards.
TTGTTGTTGTAGCAGCTCATTAGTCCCTGCTAATCCGGTTTAATCACCAGTTATCACGGCCTCATTCAATGGTGAGTCCAAGAAATATGCTTTTTCGACGGGTTGGGTCCAGAGAGGGAGAGGTGTTAGGTGAGTGGGTTTAGGGGGCATGTAAGTATCGTGTATTAGGTGGTGGTTAGTATCGTGCCGAGTACCTTCACATGCAGAGCTTATATTGAGTATGTCGGGTCGATTCCGCTACAACATCCTAAAAATAATAGTGCCGCGGGTCTCACAAGCCAACTGAAGCTTTTCGTCTACGATGGGGCTGGTTGGAGTCTGATGATGGTATTCGGGGATCGTGAGTTAAAGGAGGTGATAAGATACTCCAATGAATGTTGGTTAATGGTTGTCTGTAAACTGTCTGGCCCAGTAGTTGTAGTTGTGTTCGCTCGTGGATTTCGTCCTCGCTTGGGAGGGAGCTCAGTATCCAGCAAATACTTGCAGGGGTGGCTCCTGCTCCAGTAATTGCTTGCTGGACATCTTACTATGCTCCTTAATCAGAAGTATAGTAGCCCCATTGCGGAGCTAAAAGCTAACTGCCTTAACACTATCTTATCAGTTTTGCACATACCTAATCTACCATTACGGGCAAAATTACGTCCACTTTTATAGTTCAATCTGCTTAATCGTACCATCCTTGGTACGAATGAGAGCTCAGTTAGTCTAGACTTAAAATAAGTAACTGCACTGAACTTAATATTTTGCCTAATCTCATATACGTATGTATATCTATATAAAGCTGCATTATCTCATATAAAGCTGCATTAGTGATTAGTTAAAACTTAATTTAACTTAAAAAACTTAAGAAGCTGTGATTTTAGATCCTTAAGTTTCGGCTTTCCGCAAATTGACAGCGGTGAGAGAATGCGACTTCGATTTTATAATTCTTAAAATTAAATGTATGTATGTAGAAATTTTTTTGAAAATAATTTATTTGATGTGGCATTATAGGAAATGAATTGTTAAACAAATGTAACAGAAGTTACAAAAACAAAACTTTGACATCTTAAGTAATCGTTTCCAATTTCTTAAGCTAATTTGGACCAACTAAGTTGTTTTTGTAGCAGCATGAACATTCCCTCTACATGTTCGGGGAATGCTGGTGGAGTGAGAGTCTTTGGCCGGATAGGCATCTGGGTCGTTCCGGTAACGTGTTTCTGTTTTGATGAAAACGTTTTTTCTTGTTGAACTATACCATATTAATTTCACAGATAAGCAAGAATGGAAACAAGGATATTGTAACACATGAACAACCATGATCGTAACGAATATAACATATCTCCATTAAGCCTCAGTTTAGCAGTGCCGGTACTTCCAGTTAAACTAAGTAAAAGCGGAAAGCAAAATAGTCTCATCAATAAATTCGTCAATACATTCGTCGAACTTTCATTCAAGCAATTTCGTTGCGTAATACGTTTGAACTTGTAATGTGTTTTTATAATTCCACTGTTAAAAAAAAATTATTGCCACAAATTAACGCTGTATCCTGCAGAATTTAGTGTAAACTTTATTTAAAATATAACAAATGTAATCTTATCGTATTGTTAACGGATATGAAGTATTTTTTACGATTCCACCAAAACACGAATGACCGCCTACAGATGGTCCCGCCGGTTGAAGCATGAAAAAAGCGGTCCAACAAGTCGTATACTGAATAAAAAAAAAAACAACTTATTTAATTCATTACATTGGGTCGAGGAATAAGTTCGTAGCGTTTTTACCGAAGGCTTTTATTTAAACAAAAAACCATAATTATATTAATAAGTTAATTAATTATATATTTGCCGCTGCTGTTTACAACCTCTTTTCACCTCTCGACCAATTTGTTAATGACGTTCCGTCAAAAATCGCCTGGTCTGGTGTCAAAGAAGTTGTTGAGCCAGTTTTTAAGGACCTTTTTTATCGAATGTAAAATTGGGGTTTCTCCAACCATTACACTAACACCTCTTCAACATTCTCACAACAGTCGGTTCTACGTACCGCATTTATATTAGGTCAAGGACTTGTCACTCCAGCACCATTCCCCGTACATGAAGGGGAAATGTCTATGCTGATACAACTAGAACAATCTCTTAAAAGAGAGTGGCGAAAGGTATGAATCAAACCAAGAAAGTAACTGCTAGGGGTTAAGGCATCTCTAAATTAAAGTAGTGGGCAAACCCTATATTGTTTTCAATTACTACAGAATTGTGATTTTTATTTTGAAAATTAATGATTCGCTTGTTACAGTGATATTTAGCCACATATGATAATTCGAATTTCAATTATTGAAGTGATTACTTTATATGCAACTGTGAAATTGGAGCACTATTCCTTTTCACATGTCCCATCCATCCTACTCACTTAACACCCCTCTCCCGCAACACCCAACCTGTCGAACCCCACGTTTCCTGCTGGTATTACCGTTAGATGAGTTAGACGAAGACGAACGGTAACTACATCGCACTAACAAGGTTTAGTAAGCTGCTACAACATCAACAACATTGTATTTTCCCCCTCAGTTTATATAAATTTCCCCCTTGCCCATTGTATTTTGCGCTGTTATCGGGAAAATCTAAAAGTAAAATGTTCGTAGTTTTTATTTATTGCCTTTCAATATAATGACATAAAGCAGTAGCAAAACTCGATCGTGTAGTAGTAAAGAAAATTATTACTATTCAACATTTTAGGCGTTTTCGAAAATTTTTATATTATTATTAAATATAATATTAAAAAAATCTTTATTGAAAACAGTTGAGTACAAAACATTTATAAAAAAATTTAAGTTATATAATTTCATTTTATCATGTTTAAGTTGTGGTTTCATGATCACCACTCGATGTTGCCTCCTCGCTCTTACGATACTCTGTATAGTCCACATATCCATCATTATTCAAATCCATTTGATTCAGTACGTAATCAATCATGTTAGACAAGGATTCATCGGAATACACTTTGCCAGCATCTTCCTTGGCATCATCAAGTGTTTCTTGGCCTTGTTCGTGCTGCTTGTCGTGCTGCTTGCCGTGCTGTTTGTTGTGCACACCTTGAACTATTACAATAAAAATTAATGTATTGGTTTATTCTAGGCTGGTTGCGATTGGAAATGAATGGTGGACGATATATATTTTGAATTAAATAAGTTAAGTACACCAAAATCCACACCCAGCGAAGCTTTTCATGTTGTACTAACTACTGTACCGTGTAAACGAGAACAGTGAATTGTTAAAAATTAATGATTATGAATATTTCTTTCATTAAGAAATTGTTTAGATTCTTTATTTAATCCTTTATTATTTTTCTTGCGGAATTTTACCACAATCAGTCCTGTTTTCCTTTGTATTAATTGTTGTACTAATTTTATTTAACATTAAAAAGTTGTGTATTGTTATTTTACGTAATTTCTTTCGCCTCGTTTAATCTTTATTTTCATTGAATTGTAGTAGAAAATCTAACTTAATTCACATTCCATGTGCGCTTTAGGAGCTCAATTCTAAAAAATATTTAGCATTAAATAAATCAGAAAAAAATGTATAAAATAATCGAGATAATAGAAATACCGAAAACAGTTGCCAAAATATTTAAAATTATATTTGTTCGTATGCAAAATTATATCTACATTAATTTCATTGTTTTAATCAATAGAAAAGTTGCCTTTTACGTGGAATGATCAAGATCAAAACGAAACAAACAAAGTTATATACGTACATCCTCTTACATACTTATATATATAGATGCAATTGCGAAATATATTATTTTTGGAAAATTACAAAAATTTTAAAACAATTTAAATCACATTTTTTCGCAAATTATTCTGTCATGGAGTCTTTAGAATTCTACTTAAGCAGTACAGGCGACTTATTAACAAAGTGAGACATTCTCGTTTGCAACACTTTACTGTCCGCTTTGAGGTTGCTGCTGTTGTTTTTGTTGTGATGCTGCCACAGCCTTTTGTTGCGCCTTTATAAATTCAGGATAGTCGATGTAACCGTCGCGTGACGTATCATCCATTTGCAAAATGGGATCTATTAATGCTACTAGCTCTTCATCAGAAAATATTTTCTCTTCAACATGTGGTGCTTGCTCGTTATGCTGTTGCTCTTTACTTCCTTGCTCTGTTAGTTAAAATCGCTCAAATCAAGTCACCGTATGCATATACGATCATATGAACGTGCGTTTGATTTAATGAGGTGAAGAAATATATATTTTTTTCAAAATCGTACCATACCAAGGGAGTTTAACCATGAACGGTTGCGATGTGGGGTTGATGAAGATAATGATTTGTTTTTATGTAAACATGTTTAGAAATTCACAGTTTTACATGTAAATAAAGAAGCAAAATATATAAGATTAAAAATGAGCTATTTTAAATACTCCTAGTGAATAACAAATGCATAATTAAAACTACTTTTTTGGACAAAAAATCTGTCATGATTGTTCATGTACGAGTATACATATGTATACACATATATACATGATATACTACATATGTATTTCTTAATATACTCGTAGTATAGTTAAGCAAAACCGACAGATTTCTTAAAATGGTGTTGATCGCTTAACAATTCACCGAAATCACAAACATTTACAAAATGTATGTGTACAAAAGCAAAAACCATCTTTTTGTGAGTATGTATATGCGAATCGAAAACTGTATCACCTACCACCATGTCCAGCATGAGCGAACAGTTTATACACAATAAAATAATATAACTAAAATACAGAAATAATTTTATCTTAAATAATCCTACGTATTCCAAATATTTTTGAAGTAAATATAAAACATAAACTGATATTTTTGCCTGTAGAACAATAAAGAACTACATATACATATTGTACTCTCCCACTTCACAAGATACTTATAGTCATTATTAACATAAGAAAGAGAACAGATAATGTGAGTGCAATGTCAGCATAATAAAATGATATACATATGATATAATTTCATAATATCGCTCCTTGGTGAGAGAGTGTCATAATTTGTTTTAAGTACGTAGAAATTACTGCCAGCTCCTTTTTAATGGTGATGCAATGTACATAATCTTATTAGAAGAAAATTTATTTTATTTATTTAGGAACTTCGAAGCCGGTTTGCTCGACACTCTTCCAGCAAATGTGCGATAGAGTAGATTAAACAGAAACCATAACAGCTATTTATGTAATACACGTATGAAATATATAACCAATAGTATAAACAGTTAAAACAACTTACCGTGCCAGTGTATAAGTGATTTTATTAATTCACAGCCATCTAATTTATTGTTGTTGTCAGAATCATGCATTTTAAAGTAGTGAAATTGCAGCTCTGCTTCCGACATTTTACTCGTATCGATTGGAACCTGCATATGCTCCTGAATGTGACTTCAATATTAGAAGAAAATAACAATTATACATTATTTAAGTGTTTTTAAACAATATAATAATATAACATAATTTTATTATAATTATAGTTGAAATAAAAATATGTTCACGTGTAAAAACATACAAATTTACTAATGCATGATAACTATAGTTGCTACATGGCCTCCTTTCCCCCAAGGTAAGCTTTGCTACTAGTTAGATCTCAAAACCAAAGCGAAATTTCAAATTATACAAAAGATTGTTCTAATAACAAGCAACTTTAGCAGGATATGACAAAACTCCGAGTGCATTTCTGTCATGAAAAAGATTCTCATAAAAAAACATCTGCCGTTACTATAGGTCCCTCCATAAACATCAAGGAGCATACTTTAAAATGGAGGAGAAACTTGGCCCAACACCTAACAAAGGGTGTACGCGCCATTTAATAACCATATATAGAGCACTGGATATTCTTAAAATTCTGATGCTTTAAAATGCTTTGTAAATAATTAGTGAACATACTGAGACTTAAAACACATATTTCATAAACTGTATAAGTTACATATGTAAGCTTGTCATATTGGGTCACAAGAATCCCTAAGCGTATCTATTTTTCAGGAATGCCCATATTTATATCACTTACGCTCTTTCATGTTCCATATTTGCTGCATTTAAGACTTGCTGTTGCCCATGGTGAGCCTGATGAGGCGGATGTTGCTGCTGTACCGGTTGTGGAGGCTGTTGAAATTGTGGTTGTTGTTGTTGCTGTTGTTGGATTGGTTGCTGCACTGGTTGTTGTTGCTGTTGATATTGAGTTTGTTGTTGGACAGGCACTTGCTGATATTGCGCTTGTTGTTGCTAGAATTTATTAAAACTTATACATTTTAAGCTTTTTTCATATTTTTATTCAACTCACATAATTTTGCGGCGGAACATTAGGAGCATGGTGCACTTGTTGTTGCTGCTGCTGATATTGCGGTTGCTGAGCGTGCTGCACTGGGACTTGTTGCTGTAAGTTTTTAATAAAGAAATAGTTTTGACACAATTAAACAATAATAATAACGTCACTTACATAGTGTTGCGGAGGAACGCCTGGAGCCACTCTCTGGGCAGACGAATATCCAATAAGCATGAGGGACAATAGCATCGGGAAAAAACCTGGTAACTGTTTTTTTTGGTATGAATATTGTATTTGAGTACGCATTTTGGCACGCCTACGGGATGTAGGAAGGGAAAACTGGCAGTGTAAAAAACTATTTTTCTGAAGTGACCTCTTACGGACTTATTCAGTTCTTCCTTCAAATATAAAGATACCAACCACTCGCAGATTGGAAGATATCGAATAACCACGTCAAAAAAGAAGACCAAAGAAACCCACACGTATACAACTTTAAAGTGTCAATAGGCTCGTTCAAACAGATCGCAGTGAAGTACCTCAGAGTTGTTCAGCAAATTATTATTAGTATATATAATTAGTTATATGAATGTACTTTAAACTGAATGTATGTATTTATTGTAAGTATATTTCAATTTATATTGATTACACTATCAAAATTATATTTTAAACAATACATAGTTTTTAAATCAACTAAAGTAAACTTAGATTATATGTGCAAAGTACGCACTGAACGTACCATTTGAAATGAAACGTCACGATTCAGAGAACGTTCGATAGAAGTGAACATTTTGTTTTGGTGTAGCAAATTTATTTTGTTTTATTATTTATTAAATTATTAAGCGTTAAAGTGTAATAGCAAACCACAAAATTCAATAGCACATTATAATTTAATCGATTAAACTGATTTAGCTACGTTCACGGAAAAGAATTCAAGATGGTAAGTGAAAGTTGTGTATTAGTCCATATATTTAATGCTCCAATATGCAGAATTATACATATATTAGACATGCGAAATGCATAAATATTTTGATTTACGAAATTTATGTGGCTCTCTTTTTTTAAACCTACAGGCACGTTACTTCAAAGAGCAGGATATTGACGGTTTGTAAACATATTAATATTATTTGATTTTACATTTTCATAAAAGGAAGTAAAACGCTTTCAAATTACTCATTGGTAAAATATGTATGTGCAAAAGTTTAACTAGCTTGTTATCTTTGATAGAGTTTCGAGAGTGCTTCTACCTGTTTGCACGATCTGGACAAATAACTTCGCTAGATGAGTTAACTGTAATTATGCGTTCTCTTGGTTTATCACCTACAATTCAAGAGCTAATTGCTTATTTGAAGAAAAAAGGAGGCAAAATGAGCTTTGCAGATTTCCTCGAAATTATGCATCAACATTCCAAAGTAGAAAAAATACCTGATGAAGTTATTGCTGCGTTCAAAGCAGCAGATTCCCAAAACACGGGCACCATTTCGGCAAGACAACTACGAAATTTGCTACAGAATTGGGGGGAGGGCTTGTCAGTGCGTGAGGTTAATTCATAAAACTAATTTCGGATAAACATTTTTTAATAACTACTTATGTCTAGGTTGACAACATCTTTCGCGAAGCAAACGTGAACAATAACAGCATGGTTCGATATGCAGATTTCATCAAAATTGCTTGCGCACCAGTTCCAGACTACTATTGAAAGTAGTATTTTTTTACCTCCCACTGAAGAAGTGGTAGACGTCAAAGAAGTATTCATTAGCTTATCAAACGTTCAGATTTTCTTATTTATAACCACAATGTCAAATTTATATCCAATAAAATATACTTTGTTTTTCTAGTTTACTTTGATTCAAGTAAAAATGTATTTATTGTATAAAAAAATTATACACGTTCTGTTTAGTTGGCAATGGTAACCTCTACTTCTACGCCCGCCTCAATATTGATAGAAGTAATCTTCTTGACAATCTCCGAAGGTGAATGCAAGTCGATGATACGCTTGTGGATTCTCATCTGAAAGTAAATAAATATACATTTGTAGTAAACGGTTCTAAGAATGTATTTCGCCAAATATGATTATACAAGACATTTGTAAAACTCAGAGAGCCACTTCGAAGTAAATATATTCAGAGTGGACTATGTGAGTTCGTTTAATATAGGCAAACATATAAATACTGAGAAGTGAAAGAAATATGACGAATCTCGATATTAAGTTTGCCCTATCCATTACGTATTTTATAATAAAAGTGGTACCTGGAATCGATCCCAAGTTTTGGAACCTTCACCACAGGGGGTTTTACGTGTTGTGATGCGTAGAGTTTTGGTTGGCATGCGTACTGGACCCTGCAACGAAATATAACAAATTAATAAATTCATATTACATTAACATATACGCGTGTAGCTTGAACTTAAATAATCTTTCAATGTATTAAGTTCACATAGAAAAATAATGTCCAATTCAAGCTAAACATACTCTGGCACTTATTCAATCACTAGGCTATGCTCTTAAGTTTGAGTAAAACCTCCAGGAAAGTGCAAAAAATTACATATTTGGTTTCAAATAAAGCACACTTACCTTGACGCGCAGATTCTGGTTCTTGGCACTGTTTATCAAATCCCGACACACGTTCTCCAAAGAACGTACGTTCCTTGAAGTCAAAGTGATACGGATACGATGAACTGATGCAGAATCAGCGCCTTGAGGCTTTTCAATATCCTTGGGAGCAGCAGCCTGAAACGTGAAATTTGAGGTTATGTGGGGAAGTACACGTGCCATGCAATATAGAATACTCAAATCAACGAAATTACCACCGACTTTTATTTCTTTCTATATTTAACCTATAACTCAAGTGAAAACTATAAAAATTACCATTTTAATTAAGATTCCTGGTCGAGATATTCAAATTCTTGACTATTGAACAGCGCTGAACCAGAGCTGAGAACGAAGTGAACGATAAACTCGTTGTGAACTAGCCACGGTGAGTTTCGATTGCAACGATATTAAATAAAGTCGATAATAAAAATATCGATTTTTGCTGCGATTTATTTGAAAATAATGCTATATTCCCACGGTACGTAGTTTGCTCTCCCATTCGTTATTTACGAATGTGCACGCAGTGGGAATATAGCATAAATGAAATTACATACAAGCAAACTGATCAATGACAACTGACTGCACCTTATACTTCTGTAAGGTGTTTCCTCCAATTTGTGGTGTGCGTCTGGATGCTTGTTCTCCAAATGGAGAGACTTGCATTTTTATGCCATTCTGCATTACTGCATAATAAGTCAACAATATGACGCAATGACGCAATCCGTTTTCCAATGCGCCATTTAAAAGAAACTAGGTTGGAAGCTTACACGGTATGGAAATAACAGCTTAGTTAGCTTAGCTTAACTTACCTTGAGAAAATGGTAATGATTACTCAACACGTCAATGTTTTGTTTTTGTATCTTCTATTGCATCTGTCGAACCACACAACAGACATCAAGTTTGCCACAAGAGAAACCCGGGTAAGGTCAAATCAGTAGAAGGTGTAGATGTGAGATAGCAGCTCGAATAAACTATTTTCAAAAATATTTTCTAAAACATGTATTTCAAGGACTTATAAAATCGAAGTCCGATACTTAAAAATCTAAAATTTACTGTTGTTAAGCCTCTTATGTTAAGTTTTTATTTCTTGTTTTAACTAACAGCTTAATACATTTGTTTTTTTATGAGAAAAATGCAATAGGGGTTTTTATATTGATCTCCTTGGTATGCATTTTTCTTAAATGACATCTCGTTGATGTAATTCACAAATTAGAGCACCCCAATAACTTGAGTCTAATTAGTGACGTTTTGCAGGTGCTGGTTCCCATATCGCCTTTTCCCACTCAAATTGCAACCTTTGAACGTTCTTTATTCGTTAGTAAAACCCGAAAACTGATAGAGAAAGAGATTGCGCCATTCGAATTCGCCCATGAATAAACAAGCAAAAGGAAGGGGAATACTTGTTTGTGAAGAAGAAGAGTAAGCGAAAGCAATGGAAACAACCAAACACAAGAAATTATACGCACGCACACATATTTTCTTGCTACGGCGTCTTCCGCATAAAGACGCAAACAAACTGCATTTGTAGGCTTTATATTAATTTATGCTTTCACAATTAACACACGACACTTCGTTTTCATTAGTTTGATTAGTTTAACACTCACAAATCGCAATACTAACAAGCCATTCACTGAATTTTCATAAACATGTAATTTCTCCTACTTTTGTTTGTTTTGTTCGTTTGTTTTGTATTGCTAAGGAAGTTGACGTCAGACTTGTCAAAATCACGAAAAATTAAGTAACTGTTTTTTAATGGTCCCGCCTTAGATACTCAGTTCGCCTTGGTTTGACGTAGCAGGAGTTATGAATCGGTTTGTTCACAAAGAAACTAAGAATGTGTTAGCGATATACGGAAAAATTAACGAAATGTCACTTCGTCTACCACCGTCTAACTACCAACGACTGATTGGACGAGTATGTGAAATTTCACCATAGTTATTGGCCAAACCTAGTAATCTATCATCCTTGAGTTAAACCAGAGCACGATTCTACAAATACATCAATTTGAAGGACTATTATCAATTACAGCTGAAGGAACAAGAGGGAAAGAAAGTTCAAATATTCTCACTTTGACTATCGAGCACCAATCAGCTCTTGAAACAATACCATCTCACATGAATTCACCTTGGTGGAACTCCTATGCTAAAACTAGTGAACATTCAGCCCACAAAGTCAATACGTTAAAATATGAATCTAATTAATTTCTAGCATGGCAAATGTCGTTTGAGTTGCATTTCCTCTGCTTTAGGCAGCGAATTTTAACATGGTCTTACGGATAAATGGAGTTGAATAAAACAGTTTAAGCGGACCTACCACAAATATTTAACGCCTTACAACTTTGCTGTAGAATAGAGTAAATTCAAGTGATGAAAGCCAATTAAAAGTTACCTCGGTTTATATCCCGTAAAAGGTGACAGGGAATGTGTTATGCCACTATTACAAAATACTACGCATCAAAATGCAATCAGATATTGTCGTTTATGTCCCCACATGCATAATTTTCAGAAAACTTTCGACGTACTCAGTCCAAATCCTGTACTCTGGTTTCCGAGATGTTTGACAAATATTTTAAGCTATCATAAGTAAATAATTCCAGTCAAAGCGTATCCCATCCGAGTGCATAAAAATCTTCTCTACTACAGTTTTTCAGAATAATAGAATCTTATTTCTATATGTAGGTAGGTATGTATATTTTCACAAAATAATTATACAATTAAAATATTACAGTACAACTTTGTTTTTGTAACTATTAAGGCTTTCGTCATAGTAAATTATAAAAAAAGCACAAATCTTAATTTATTTCAACTACACTAAAGATTTTTAACATTACATTTTGAAGTTCGCACTATTGCATCTGTTTTAATTGAATTATACTTTGTGTGTTAGTATACAATAAAGTTTCTAAAATTAAAACTCAAAGCAAATAAAGTATATTCATTAACATATCCCTTAAAAACCATTAAAGTGCAATCCAAGTATCTGTGCAGTTGAAATAGCCAATTGCGCAAATACACGCTGCAGTTAAATGTTAATGGATGTTGATGATGGACTCGCGTCCTTTGCCAACACCCACCCATTGTACTGGCACGTGCAGCTCATTTTCTAGGAATCGTACGTACTTTTGTGCATTTTCAGGCAATTCCTTGAAGTTTCGAATATTCTCGGTACTCTCCTGCCAACCGGGCAACGTAGCATATTCAACAACAATCTCACCCAATTCTGCGATTGTGCCGGGGAAGTGATCTAGTGTTTCACCATTAGCGCGCTTATAGCTATATAGTAAAAATAACAAATTTAGCCTATAAATTTTGAAGTTCAATTATGTAAAATACATACGCCACAGCCACTTTGATATCTGGCAAAGTATCAAGAATATCAAGCTTTGTCAGACAAATGCTCGTGTATCCGTTCACAAGAGAAGTATATTTCAGTAACGGAATATCGAGCCAGCCACAGCGACGTTTTCGCTTTGTTGTAACACCGATTTCAGCACCACGAGTCTGGAGCAATTCGCCGATTTCCTAATACACAAACAATAATTTAAAAAACAGGATCCCTCAAAACAAATTTACATATACAATACATACATTAATTTGTTCGGTAGGGAACGGACCATCGCCCACACGCGTTGTATAGGCTTTAACAACTCCAATAACCTCGCCAATAGTCTGTGGTGGTAGACCTAAACCCGTGAGTACTCCACCTATACTGCAATTGCTGCTCGTCACATACGGATATGTGCCGAAATCAATGTCCAACATAGCAGCATTGGCACCCTCTACCAAGATCGTCTTTCCTTGCCGTAATGCGGTGTGTAGGAAACAAATGGTGTCTTTCACATAGGGACGCACCTTTTCTGCGTACTCCTTGTATCGTGCCAACTCGGCATCGACGTCGATTTTGATTGAAGGGAAGAGACGCAAATGTGTTGCCACAATGGATTTAAATCTAAAGATGGAATTATTAAATAAATGGTGACATTTAAGTTTTTCGAGTAAGTACGAGTATATAGAACATTGCAAAAATATTTTACTTGTCTGTGAAGATATTAAAGTCACCCAACAATTCGCCCACTCGAATTCCGTTACGGGTTGCCTTGCTGGAATAAGCCGGACCAATACCTTTCTTGGTGGTGCCGAGCGATTTGCCGCCTTTTTCGGCTTCTTGCATACCATCAACCAATTGATGGAAATCAAATACCAAATGCGCACGATCCGAAATGATCAAGCGATGTTCGAGCTTTTGCAAGCCTTTTGCCTCATTTTTAGACAGTTCCTCGAAAAGTGATGGTAAGTGGATAACCACACCGTTGCCTGAAAATAGTGTTTTTATTTAATAATTTATAATCATATGATAACGTTTTTGCTCGGTCATATTCACATCTTCTTCTAAAAATTATTTTGTTATCTTGCTGCACCTACTAATATTGTCTACATACTTTAATATGATCTACTTATACATATGGGCATTTCCGTGAAAATGCTAACTACAGCTAAAAAATAAAACCCTTGTACACTTTTTTACGATTCGTTAATAGGAGTAGAGAACCCTCATAATTTCCAGACGGTGTGTGCCAAAAACAGAATCACAAGATAAATGTAGTTCGCCAAATGCACTTGACAATAACAGCAGCGCTTTCAGGCTCGGAATATTTGGGTTGTGAGAAGTAGAGTAAAAAATATTGGAAATGAATAAAGATGTTTCGAGCAACTAAGTTCTCGTGTTGTTATTTTATATTAACAGCCGTAAATGCGTTAAAATAAAATCTTAAATCAAAGTAACCTTGCAATATATATACATGCAAAAAAGGCTTGCTTCAACTTATCAAAAAAATGTAGAAGCTTTTAAAGTGGTTGTGAAAGTTCGAAACGGTGGAGAGAATTAAAAAAAATATGCTTAAAGAAAGCTGAATATCGACAGAAAATGGCAAGTGGTGGGAAAAATTAGAAAAATATTCTTCAAAAAGAATAGGGAAATATTGCATACGTCAAAATAAAACGGAAAGTACATATATAGAGGACAACAATTGAATCATCTTACAGATGTAACAAAATTTGAGGAAAGCGGTAGGAAATGTTGAGAGGATTTTGGCAAGTGACATTAGAAAGAAAGTCATGGTGAAAATATTTTCAGAAGTGTACTGCCTGGCAGACCGTTATTCGGCTCTGGGCGAATTTGACAGATATGCCGACGTCATTCGTTTTGTGCTCCACTAAGCTAAATCTAAATTTTGTGAAACACAAAACGAATAACGTAGAATCTTAAGTTCCCTCAAAATTTTTTTTTCACTATACCTAACGAGCAAACTTCATCCTTGAAAGGAGGTGGCAGTAAAGAGTCTTTGAGGGACGCCTAGATGCCAGTAGGCGGTATATATTTTCATGTCATCTTTGACACTAAAAATACAAAATACGTGATGTTTTTGGTGGAAATAATCGTCTGAATGGTTCGACAATTCAAGGGTTGATATCTCGATGTTCTCAACAATTAAGCATTCATGAATCGACTGTTTGGCGGACTTGAACTGGCATTTAAATGATGTAATTTTTGACATATAACAGTTAAGAGCCGTATTTTGATTAAAAATAGTGAAACCTGAAGGAATCTAAATTGTTACATGTTTGAAATACCCTTTACTTAAAGCATTACATAGAAAATATTTGAAAGTCGCAAATGCGGAAATAGGAAAACAACTATTTGGGAGACGGTATTAGTGTTCAAGCTTCTGGTCATAAAGACACTGTTATCTCTGATGGGCAAATAGTTGCTAAGTACTTTTATGCTTTGGTTGTATCAGCCCATCAATTATATTAAAGCGAGTTAACAACAGGATGTGTTATTATCAAGTAGATAATCAACATACGAGTATAAATATTACTCGAATGGCTTATTCACTAAGACAGAAAATGGAAGTTTAAATTAAATTTATTATGCAATGAGTAAAATTTCGGCTTCGTTACTGAATAAATTGGTTTCTTTTCTTTGAACAAAAATAATATATATATTATTACGAAAATATTTTACTAGGGAAACATTTGAAATCATTATTTAGAGAAATCATTTCAAAATAAATTCAACGAAAAATTCTTTTCATTAAATATGAAAATTACTCCAGATCATATTTATTGAGATACATATTTTTGTTGATTTTAATAATGTTTAAGAAAATAAAACTTCACAAGATTTGCAGAGTTTTGCCTATTTTTACAATCACCCTGAATAAACTTTCCTGGTTTTTTTATTTATCTCGTCCGAACGAGGTTATTATTTTTGTCAATTTCCACCCAGCGCCGGGGTTTCAAGCGCACTTAATTTCAATCAAAGGAGTATACATTTTACAAGACGATACATTTTTTATAAGTCAATTCCGTTTCCATACTTTTTCTTCAAATCTAAAGTTTTATGACCGTTGCGTCTGGCATCTAGCAAATACACATACGTATGTAAGAGAATGGGTAAGTAAAGGGTCTTTGAGCACACGCGCTTAGATTTCGTTCTAAAATAAAACACATAAACATTTAGATTCTTTGAACTTTCACTATTTCCATTCCAAATATGGTTCTTAACAATTATATGTGAAAAATGACACTTTAAGCTACAGCAGTAATTTTCCCAACAGAACGCCTACTTTTTGGTGTGTCAGACAGAACCACTTTCTTGAAATTTTTTCACCAACCTTTACATACTTTGTTGACTCATTTGGACGATTGTTTCCACAAAAAAATTCACAATTTTTGCGATATGTTGCTCTTAAGGATCGAAAATTTTCATAATAAGATTCAATAATTTTAAGGCGTTGTTCTATCGTATAAAACTGTAAATCTGTCCGTTTTATAAATTTCAAAGATGACGTAAAGAAGGTGCCGTCTATGAATTATTCACTACTGATATCTACAGCCATGGACAGATAAATAGCACAAATGTGAACGTTATATGTTAGTACGAAGTCTGCTTTGATCAAATAATTTTTTTTTTTTTTTTTTACATTTATTACCGCTTACATTTATGCGAGGAATCTACCGTTTTTTTCGATGGATTTTTTTGTGTTCTATTTCATTTAGGCTTATTGCTGTTTTGAAGTGGACACAAAAGTAGCACATTGTGCAACGGAGAGTAAAACTTTAATATTGTTTCAGCGATTTTTAGTATAAATTTGGTTTCTAAATAAAATTTTAAAGTAAGTACTAAAAATGGGACGTGAAAAACATTGCACGCCGGAGAAAAGAGCTCTTATATAACGGAAAAAGCTATGCAGAAATAGCGGGAATGATGATGTGCCCTTGGAAAATGGTTTATATTGCTCTTAATTTAGTTAAGAAAAATTCATCCTATCTAAGCAAAAAAAACGGAAAGGAAACCAAAGCCGCGATAAACTGATGTTAATGTGTATAGAGCTATAATACGCAAGAGCAAAGCAGATCCTTTGAAGTCGGCACGGCAAATAATGCTTGAAATAAACCAAGAATCTGGTCTACAGATATCAAAAAAGCTTGTAGGAAGGCGACTTAACGAAGCCTAGCTGTTTGGCCGCATAAGCCGAAAAAACAACTTCTCTCAAAAAGACATATCAAACACCGACTCTCCTTTGCAAAAGCCCACAAAGACAAATCTATTCAGTTTTGGAAAAACGATTAATCACGTGGTTGGTAAAATCAGTTATATAATGCTGATGAGTCGGGGTTATTCTGGAGACTTTTGCCAGAGAAAACGTATGCGTCAAGTTTGGAGAAGAGAGCCCCAGAGGTAAAGTCCGAGAAGCAGCGAATCACGTTTTTATGCTGTTCAAACGCCACTGGATCCCACAAGCTTAAGCTTTTGGTAATTGGAAAGGCGAAGAATCCACAGTGCTTTAAAAACTTTCAGTGTCCCACCGACTATAAGAGCTCGAAATCCGCCTGGACGACGTCGGCTATTTTCAAACAATGGTTTCATGAGTCATTTGTTCTACAGGTGATAATTCCTTGTAAGTTTTGTCCGATTTTTTAAAGTTAACTGGTTGTGTTTTAAGGTTACATCGTTTTTAAAAAAGAAAGCCTTACCAATTAATGCTCTCCTGCCACCAAACGTTAGTCCCCTTATTCAACCGATGGATCAGAATGCAATAAAAATCACTAAGTTGCATTACAGAAACAGCCTTCTAGCTTCAATAGCAGCGACAAAGTCTGATTGCTCGAGTCGTTGAAAAAAATTAACTTAAAAACAGCTATTAATCTTTTGGATGCGGTTGGTTTCGTGTTGGTGAAGCAACATTAGCTAAGTGCTGGAACAGTATTTTAAATTTTGCGGTAAGCAATGATGATCCCGAAGATAATGTTCCGTTGGCGGTTTTAAAAGAAAAATGGACTGGAAAAATGAACTTCGCACCTTGATGAGCAACACCGTCGATCTCCTTAGTATTTTAAATCCTGAGGTACGTTCGTGTTCGCAGATATGCTCAAAGATATGTATGTGGGTTATTGAAAACACTTTTTTTATTAAACATTTCAGATTGAATTCACGTTACCAGCCACTCATGAATGGAACGAAGATATCGAGGAGGGCAATGCAGATGACGATCATCAACAAGAGGACGAATCCGATGATGACAGAGTATCAGAGCAACTGGAGAAAATTAAGCCGACTGAAGCATTGCAAACAAAAAAAATCTTATGTTTATACTAGTGTGGTACGTGTAGGGGTGGTCGGTCTAAATACATGTTTCTTTGTTGAAATTAAGTAAAACTGACAAAAATCCAACTTTTCCTCATAAGCAGGTGCAAACATTCCAAGTATTTGCGGAAAATGATTACCGCGGCTTGCTTTACAGTAGCGCCCCTGTCAATCCAATTCTCCAAGACTTGAGTGGTGCTATCTCACCAATGACGATTTTCGCCTGAGTCGTATTTAGGCATACTCATTACAGGTGTATGGATTACATATGGAATTGTTATTTTCCTTTTTTTTTGTTATGGCATATCAATGAAATAAGAGTTAATAAAAATCAAAAAATATTGCCGTCTATGGATAACAATTTCAGGTGTCCCCGCCTAATCCAATTAGGAAAAATAACGAAACTTTACAATTATTAACGCACTCTATATATCAATGATTTTAAGTTGTATATTTGAAACTTGTTTTTAATTGCAGTCCTAAAGTAAAATAATAATAGCTTTAATAATCAGAATAATTTAAATGACAAATAATGAAAGCCGAACCAAACTCGTCACTGAAAGTCTTTTGATGTTACCAAATACATGAATAACATTACATATAAGTTACCTTAGAAGGGCCTGAAAGCGCTTTGGAATCAATCTAAGCACTAGCAACACCAAAAGTGCATGTATATTATATTTGCAAGCAGGCATGTACTTGAAATCAAAAGGTTGAATGTTACACATTTTCAAAAATAAATGGGGCATATTTTAACATATTATCAAGCAAATAATACTTTGCACCCTTATTTCTGGGATAGAAACCAATTCTGTCAGAAGCGTATAAAAAAACACACCTAATAAAAAAAAGTCGGCAATAATTTCTCGACGGCGTTCAATGATCCTCCAATGCAAAGTTCACATGAATCTGTCGCTCTTCAGATGCATTGGCTTGTCAACAAGCAAGTGCGAGTTTTCCAATCGCCAATTTCATTTGTAAACAATTGACAGGAAGTGCGTGCCGTCAAAAAATATGTATAAGCTGATTCGTAAAGCGATTTATGACTACGATAGTCGCTTCTTCGCTACCAGAATGTCCCGGATTTATATCCGGTCAAGGAATTGTCACTCGAGGACCATTCTACATATGGGGAATGTTTATGCTGCTAAAACAACAACAATCACAACCGTATATTTGGAAATGGCGAAGAGTACTCTCAAAAGACTTTGTGAGGTGTGGTGAAGGATGGTTGAACAGCATAAAAAACATCCTTTCAGTGTTTGCGACGAGCTAAAGTTAGTTCCTAAAATTGCACAATATGGTCCGAATCCGTTATCACATTTTTCGATTGTTGGTGAGGAAATAATAGAATTAGGCTAAAAGGTAAAACAAGTTTTTGTCATTCCCACAATAGATGATTCTACATTCATTTTCCTTCTTAAATTGTGCAGCCACAGCCATCGATTTTTGTCCGAGTTTAACAAAGTTCGACAGTCGTTTCTTTCTTGCGCTAACTGGCACCAGTCTAAAACCACAAAGTGAAGCCAAACCTGCTCCCCGCTTGGCATTTTTTTTACGAAAAGAGGAACTTTGTTGTTGCAGCAGCATAAAAATTCACCTTACATGTACGGGGATTGCCGCTGGAGTGACAGTCCTTGACCGCATATAAATTCGAATAACGTAGAGCCGACTGTCGTGGGAACGAAGATACCTTTCTTTTTCTCTGACGCTAGCCAGCGGAGTTCCTGAATCTTGATTATTTTCATCATTCAATCGAATGCAACATTTGTCGCCGCAAAGGTGCAAAGGTCCCTAACTCTTCCGCAGAATCATTTTCTCTCAAGCCACTCCAAAGGTCGCCCCATCGGATGTTGTCATTTGTCAAGCTTATGCGCCACACAGTAGTCTTATAGAGTGTGGTTTTTGCTCGTCGCCTTCGTATTTATGTAGTTTAAGGAACCCTGTCAAGGTAGATTCTCTGCTGGGTTTCAACGCTCACAATATTTATTCCCAAATAAACTAAGTTTTGACTTTTCAAAGTTACACCTGTCAAAGTGCGTTGGTGTCGTAGTGCAAGCTTGGTGACTGTTGCTGTCTTTAAGTAGGTCTGTGGTTTCAACCAATGCGTCCTACCGGTCCCCGGGGAACAGATAGCAGAAGCGTAGTTTAAAACCGTCCGGCAAATTGCCTTACTTGGCGCCAGCAAAGTTTCGTTAGAATTGTTGGGCCTTTTCACCATTACTAAGCATTTTAGTTTTTAACACTCAAGTATTTTGGCCTACATCTTCTCTACTAAATTTTAGAAAATTTAAGGTATGTGGAATAGGTAAATAACAACGTGAAACTTTATCAACATTTTTGTAAATGTTGACCAATACAAAAATGTAACTGTAAAAGTTACAAAGTGACTGCAGGCCTACCAAATAATTCTTTAATTAAATGTAATGAGAGCATGTAAGCTGAAATTGATGAAATATTTAGTATGAATGAAAATCGTGCCGATAATTTTCCAAATCTAATTTTTATATGCCATCGACAAATCAACTTTAATGCTCTTTCATACCCTTTCATGTTCCCGTACAATTGCATGCGTTTTTATAGTATTTGCACAATGAAGTTCTATGAATTATGTGCATAAAGTACTTAAATACGTATATATATAAATATACATGTGCGATTACTTTTATTATTCATTAGTCTTGTGACACTCATTGACAGTGCTGTACCAAGGCACCGACAAAGCTTTGGAAATGGCAGTGGCATTTCGTGAGAGCAGAAATCATCGATTAAACATTTAAAAGCAAACCACTTAATCTTCTGAATAATTATTAATGCATATGAAAAGTATATATGTAAATATGTACATTCATACGGCCCTTTTTATAGACACTTGTACAGTTGTACCCACATACATATATATTATATGCATGCAAAATGACGAATTGTGACTTGTTGATTTGCGTGACAAGTGATACTTACAATTAAATAATGATTCCCTTGCCATAATAACTGATTCAATTATGAAATAATTTCAACTATGTATGTATTCTAATAAATATTTATAGACAGGTTTAAGAAACTATAAATAAGTCAGGTTGACAGAATGACAACACGTTGATTCAAATGTATACAATGTAAGCCAATAATAACGCTCTGTACATTGTAAAAGGTGATTTCCCGTATATTTTAGTATCAGATAATTTGCGATTATCTTTGAGAGATGTGCATGCATACATACATACATGTGTATGTATAAAAAATGAATTTTGGCACACAAAATTCACATTGAGTTTTCTAAAATCGAAAGTCTAACCCATAGAGTGACCGTGACCGTAAACTGAGGGAATTGTCGACGCAATTGATAATCACATCTACACGAAAGACTGCATTCTCAAGCAGTTTGGATGAGTTTTCTCATTTTCATCTTTTCTTTTTTTATTACATTGAAATAACGTCAACAGAGACGGTGTGTGTGACTTTGAAAAAAAAAAACAACAACGATGGCAATTTTCTTTCACGACCAAATATTTAAGCACATAGAAACTGAACGAGGCTGCAGCAAGTTTAGTTTACTTTGAATGCTTAGTTTAAGGTTGCTTTTACTTATTTCACCCTTTACAATATTCGTATTCCATTATTAACCTTTGGAACCTCCACTTACCGATCACAGAGATACATTTCTCATTGACGATGCCACTGGGTAGCAGGTGAAAATCAAATTCTGTGCCATTAGCCACAACAGTGTGTCCAGCATTATTTCCTCCCTGAAAAAGAATTTGCACATTATGAAAGAAAATACCTTAGTTATATTTCAAATATATATAGTTATGAAATAATCTGCTAAAATTCTTTATCAGGCGTTGATTCAGCCTTATGGAAAAAGTTGGCAATATTTTACTACTTATTATTTTATTAGAGTCCAATCAATAAATTATTTATAAGAATAAAAACACATATGTATGTGTGTACATGAATAAAAAACATATATAAAGATATATATCTGTACAAAACACTGGGTAGAGTTAAAGAAACACATGCTCCAAATTATACACATAACAAATGTTTCTCAGCTGATGCTAAATGGATACGCTTAAAGGGTTAGGGTTAAACAAAAAATCGATTATTTGTTTATGTATGTATATATGTATATTTAAGAATACAAACAGAAATTTTAATATCGTTCCGGTGAATATTTTCGAAGTTACACGCAAATTTGAAAAGGCGTTTCAGTACTTTTCAAACTTTAAACGCATTTTTCTGAAAATGGTGTTTTCAAAACCAACATTTCTCGAAAACGGCAAAGCCGATTAGTCACAAATTTTAACACGAGCTTCTTAAATATTTTTTGGTAATTAATCGAAGAGTTTTTCTCGCCGATATATATTATTTTTTTTAATAAACAATTTAAGGCCGAAATTTTGGTCAAAAATCGATTTTTATTTTTTGAGAAACCGCCATTTTCTAAAAAAAAAAAAAACACAAAAAAAAAATGATTTTGCTTATAATAATTACTACATTAATATTACTTTAACGAAATCTGTTCGGTTTTTTTATTGTCATTAGATCCAGTTCAGAGATCAGCTGTAGCTCTTTTCCAAATAAAGGAAACAGTTAAGAGATAATAAATTAATCAAAAAATTTAAAAGTTTTCTCTGAAAAAAATTCTGAAAAATTTGCTTATTTCGGCCTTCTAACTGTATATAACCCCTTAAATTATAACATACAATCTCTCTAATAATATTAGCATCGCGAATGTATGTTGGAAAACAAAAAAACAAGTTAGTGCTGAATTCGGTCCAGATCGATAAGTTGAGGTCGAACACACAAATCTCGGAATCCTTACCGATATTCTATAAAGAAATTACAATATTCTATATAGAATTAAATGAATCTGTTAGCGTCTGGTGGAAACAGTTTCGGCGCTAAAGAACAAACGCAATGCTAATGAACTGGTTCGGGCTTGTCTGATTTACTATAGGGATAATACATTTATTTGAACTAACATATGTATGTATGTATATCAAGTGTAGATTATTTCACGGTACGGTAATAAAAAGAAGAGAAAATAAATATTTGGCAAAGGTACAAATCGTACCAAAGAGATTTATAGCTTATATTATTATATACATGCATACATATGTATCTAGATATGTACATATGAATGCATTTTTCACAATGTATAGAGATTTAATAAATATATATTCGAATTCGTTAATTCAAACAATTAATTTTTGTATCAGTTAATATTCAAGTTTTTACGCAAAAATAGCTATGTAGTGCATACAAATAAATACGAGTATACGTAAAAAAAATATTTTTACATACTTCTTTAAAAAAATCTGACAGCCCGAATTAGTACGCATTCAATTCGCGAGAAATGTTGCATCATTTATGTATGTGGTGATTTTTTCGTTTTTCACGCTCTTCTCATTTTTCTTTCAACTTTGGAACCGATTTTAGCCAGATTCTCTCTATGGAAATCAAAAATACTAATGACGCTTGCGAAGCAGTCGTTTATCACCATTAAATGTTTGAT
Organism: Anastrepha obliqua; assembly: GCF_027943255.1. Lineage (NCBI taxonomy): Eukaryota > Metazoa > Arthropoda > Insecta > Diptera > Tephritidae > Anastrepha > Anastrepha obliqua. The sequence continues at coordinate 98,440,821 of NC_072892.1, read as the reverse complement.
ATGTTCCAATTTTGTTTGTTTGATAGAGATGACCTTGAGAGTAGTTTTGCATTTCAGAATATGTGTGTAGGAAAAGTATGGAAAAATCTTCGTCTTTAGTTGTGTCATTGAACTCACAGGAATTTTCCGAACAGGCTTGCAGTGGACGGATGGGCGAGTCACCGACGTTGCGTTTAGATTTTATCTTTGTAAGCTTTACACAAACATACTATATTTAATAGATATGTATACGAGCTTTAATAGTTTTATAGTCCAAGTCCTAGATATACTATGCAACAATATGTAAAAGTAACTTAAAGTATTTTTGTGCAAGTATATCAGTAAAATTTCTGTAGATACATACAAATGTACATATACATAGGTAGTTTCCAGATAAGATAAGAGGCGTTAATTGCGTATAAGCAGCCATTCCCAGTTTTATGTAAGAGTATTCTTCACTTACAAACACAGTATTTAGATAGCGAGATTACATTTGATGAAAATTAATTACTTTATTTGTATTTTACAATTGGCGCACACATTATTTGCTAAATTTTGAGCGAATTGTGGCGAGCTGCTTGGTGTTATCACATAAATGGAGGGACCTACAGTTTTATACCAGCTTCAAATGGCAAATTTTTTTAAAAGTCTTCCTATTGCAGAAATGCTTAACAAGGTTTGCTTTGATGTTTCATGTCTACATAAAACCCAGTCGGCTACGACAACCAAGTTTAAGTGAAAACTGAGCCTATTCATCATATTGATAATTTTAAAAAATAAGTATTCTATATAAACCATATAAAATGCCCTTACAACAATAGATACTCAAACTGGTACTATCCAGTTTTATATATTTGCGTATAAGCATATTTGGGGTGTATATCTAAAAAATATTTGCAGTAATTATTAAAAACTCGAGGAGAACGTCGCGATATTATAAACAATATACAATGAATACTGTTCTACGAAATCTCCGCGGCTTATCTACATACATAGACTCGAATCAGCATACATATGGACAGATATAATAGGGAAATACAGAGAAATAGCACAAGCAGACGGATGACGCCTAGGTGAAGCGGGAGACAAAAGTGAATCACAATTGACGGTTATTCACTACTCGATTAAAGGCGAGAGGAACGCAAAAAGTAGATGTTATGTAAACATTGAGAACCGAAAATGCGAGTAGAGAAGAATTTCGCCCAGCAATCACATGCATGGCCTTTGGTGTGTCGTTATGTATTTCTTGTGAATGAATATTAAAATACGCTGCGGACTAGAGCATTCACGAAAATATTCACGATATTAAGTTGTCTCCATTTTTCCTTTACCTTACTCTACTCTACTTATTACTAATTTACTATGTATTACAGAAGCCGACATGATTAACAATGTGAATTCAAGACCGCAAAATATAACACTTCGTAGTTCGCAGTTCTTCATTGGGCATTTAAATATTTTGTACGTGATTAATGTCTTACCTGACACCTGCAAACTATGTCTACTTCCAATGCCAGCATGTCAACCACTTTGCCTTTACCCTCATCGCCCCATTGAGCTCCGAGGACGACTCCAACCTTGGATTTGTACATATTGAGGCGTCCTTGATGCAATGTCTCGTAGTTGCTCCCATTCACAACACTGCTACTACTCTCCGACATCTTCACACGTTTGGTTGGGGTTGGTGGCGCTATTTTGGTAGATTTTCCGCGAACGATCGACAAACCAGAAAATTCAACAACAGTCACAAACCTACCCTAAGTACTTTTCTCGACTCAAGCAAAACTTCTAAAGAAATTACCTCGAATAAAAAAGCACATTTATCAGTCTATTCGGCAAGTGAAATATGTCAGTTGCTATCTGTCAAATAGTCGCATGCGCGTTGATGTTTTCCGTCGGAGTTGCCTGCTCTATATAAATTAATTACTGATCGAAGTTAATCTTTGAAACATCTTAACGGAAATGTGTAATTTTATGTTTACATATCGGGTGTTTTTTAGGTGTATGAGAACGATCGCTATCGATAAGTGTTTTCATACTATGTTTATACGCTGACGGCCCCATGAGTTCGTATTTTTTCGAAATGAGAAAGGAGTTGCTATTAGAGTGAATGGTGGGCGCTATATAATACATTACCCTGGCGGCCGCTGTAGCCGAATGGGTTGGTGCGTGATTACCATTCGGAATTCAGAGAGAGAACGTAGGTGCGAATCTCGGTGAAACCAAAATTAATAAAACAAAAAAAAACAACATTTTTCTAATAGCGGCCGCCCCTCGGCAGGCAATGGCAAACCTCCGAGTGTATTTCTGCCATGGAAAAGCTCCTCATAGAAATATCTGCCGTTCGGAGTCGGCTTGAAACTGTAGGTCCCTCCATTTGTGGAACAACATCAAGACGCACACCATAAATAGGAGGAGGAGCTCGGCCAAACACCCAAAAAGGGCGTACGCGCCAATTATATATATATATAATACATTACCGTTCGACGGTATACAGAATGCTCTAGTGCCTTCTGAAAACCGCTTCTTTATTTTTTGCAATTTTGATCATCTTTTCAAATAAGTAAAAAAAGGATGAGAAGTTACTTGTGAATGGCTTAGCAATTTCGTAATTTTAACATTTCTGACTTTTAAATGAAAAAAACTAATAAAAATGAATTGCCGTGTATTATAATACGTTCACATATAAGTAGATGATCTACTTTTTCGCGCTTAAGTCAAAATCCGTAATTATAGAGCGCGATTACCCATACAAAATTTCTTTGAGATTATAAAATAATTCTAGATAATAACGATACTTTTCGACATACAACTCTGTGTTTTCTGTGTTATCGATAATTATTGTTACGAATGTAAGGAGGAACATCAAAATAAAAACTAAAGGAAATGGATGCCGGCAAAGAAAACAGGTCTATAAACATAATTCTAATAAAACTTTTGTTAAATATTGTTAATTATGGATTCATTTTACAGAAAAAAGCGTGTGCCCATAATCGTTTTGTCCTCTTATTACTTATTATAAAATGTAATATAGAATATCCCATGCGCATTGCTGCCACAATTTTTTTGGAACCTCAGTAAACGTCGCATACGGATTTTCTCCAACTGTTTATTATTAGCAGCCAATTGCACAATTAAATTAGCTATTACTTCTCCTTGTATTTTCTTCATATCGTTAATAATAATTAAAGAAACAAAAACACCGAAATATTTCTCCAAAATGATTAATTCTACCAGATTGTCAATTTTGCAGGTAATCTGCCATATGTGAACGGGTAGATTAATTTGGTGGATTTATAGGTGATTAAAGCATATGTGAACGTATTATTAAATTGTGAAGGCAAGACTTACAGATATATTTACCTCCAAATACATTTATTTGCGTGATTTTTCTGGTGATGAAGTGGCAAGAAAGTGTATGTATGTATATATTCCATGATTTTCACTAATAATTTCTCTTCATTTTGTGTGTTTATTTGAAAATATTTGGGGATTCGGAAGGCGCAGTCTTGTATTCTATCATCCTTGGGATGCAATCCAGGCGAATCGAGTACCTTAGTACCTTTACAAGGCGTTTAAGTGTGAATATGGATATAAATAATTTTTAGTAGCTCTGGCAAGAGTAAAATATTATTTATCCACCAGATGTCACACTTGTCAAATGTCAAAGTTGGAAGAACTATTTACTCTGAAAGTTGTGCATTCTTGTGCTTGTGTTTTGTTTAGCAAAATTTCTTCCAGTTAAATATGGCTTCAGCTTCAATATATTGTCAATTGTAAGCTTGCCTTGTTATAATTTTGGAAATGTATTACTATTAATTTTTTTCATTCTAATTTTTGTTCCAGTTGTCAAAAGGCCAATTTTAAATACACTTGTCCTAAATGTAATGCTTTGTATTGTTCTGTTGAGTGCTATAAAACGCCGGAGCACTTGAAGTGTTCAGAAAAATTTTATAAAGATTGCATACAAGACGCATTAACCTCGTCCGAGCCTAATTCACATGAAGATATGAAAAAAATCTATGACATTTTGAGGCGAATGCATGAGAGCGAAGCAGGTCTGGGACACGATTTTAATGACCCGATCGATTCTGATAACGAAGGGACGGATGCTGCAGACTGTGATGATGAAGAGGCACTGGATGAAGACGATGTTGAAGATATTGCGATACGTCTACAAGATGTTGATATTAATGATGCGGATGAAGTATGGAATCGCTTGACATCAGAGGAACGTGCTGAATTCAAAAATATGATCGATTGTGGCGAAATAATGAAGTTACTGCCCAGTTATAAACCATGGTGGGTGAAATCAAAAAACGCGAAAATTGTAGAAATAATCGGCGACAAAGTGGATCAACCAGATACTTTGAATATACCTGCTGTTGAAAAAAATATTCCAAAATTTTCTTGTATTTGTAAAAAGACTCCTTCAATTTGTATACATTATAATCTGTGGAATATATTGTGCGCTTATGGTTGTATGGTTCGCTACTTTAATGGCGAACATTATACAAGTCCAGCGGAGGCAGTTGTATATATAGTTAATTTAAGCTTAGTGTTAAAATTTGGTACGAATTTCGAGGACGTCGAGGATGCTATTGTGTCGGTTGAAATGGAAGCATTAACGACAAAAAATGTCGGCATAGGCGTAAAAGTGTGCAATGAAATTACATTGACGGGAAGTCGGGATCAATTAGATTCTGATGCGCGCTTGCTAATGTCATCGTGTTATTACAAACTTGCAGCACTTAGTGACATATATCGACTTCTGGTGTTGGCTAAAAAGCATCTAAAACAGAATAAATCTACAACCAATAGTGATTTTTATAAACTGTTCGCCATTTGTAATGGAAGCGTTGAGTTGGATCGAAAGAAATTGTTACATTTATCGAAGAAAATCGAATTTCTTTTGTCCTATGTAAATTGCGATAATGAGTACCGATTAGAGTAGTCCATATGAAAACACCTTTTTGTATATAATTCAAACTTAAGAACAAAAATAATGTGAATTAATTAATAATAATATACTGTATTTATTATTTTTACTAATCAACGCTTAACTTAATTTTGGCGATTACCCAAATATTCATAGGAATATTATACGCTGAGGGCGTGTGAATAGGTGGTTAGTATCGTGCAGTGTGCCTTCACATGCCAGACATATGTATATTGGCTGTCCTGATTGTAGTATTTTGACAGGTCTGGAGCTTTTTTCAGTGCGTATCACGGGGGCAGCATGATTCAGAACCGGCCGGCCAATTGCTTTAAATGTCGCCAGCAACATTTCTTTGTCTTCGCTTCAAATGCTACCAGCTAGCGATTTGAGGACCTGGTTGGAAATTGCAGGTTTGTGTGCGGAAAAAGAGAGCATACTATCAATGGTAACAGCCAAGATTTTGGGATTATTAACGGTCGGTATTTGTGTGTCATCGACTATCACATTTAGCTGTAGTTTGATCTTCTTCGTCCAGGTGGTAAAGAGGGTCGCATTTCATCAAAGGCAGAGAGATCCAAGTAGGCTTTCTGATAAATACTGTTTCACATTTCATGAATGTCTGATCTGTATCGTCAATAGGTTTGGTTTTGATATTTTCGAAAACACCCATGTCCGGATAGCATCTATAGAAGTTCACTTCTCCGAAGTGCCTGTCATACCGTTTATCAATATTTGGTATAAGTCTCGCCGTCTATCTGGGTTTCGTCTCTTAACTCCCAGCGCTCTTGCCATATTTGTTGTTTTGCGCTATTAGTAGAGGCACATGTGTGGCCCACTATGGCTTTTATCGATCCATTTTTAAGGATATATAGTTCATTTCGTTCCGTCGCTAAAAGATCTATGTGCGGTACATTTGCATTTTTTTTTATATTGTTTTATATTGCACATTTGCATTAGAGAAAGGTAAATTTTTTCTAAATATTTTTTCGTTTGAAACCAGTGTTGTGATTTGTTTATCAACGTTTAACTACAAAATACAATAATATTTAATATTAAATGAAGGGCAGTCCTACGCAAAAACTTTGTTGAATTATTTTTTTTGTGTCGGGACAGACTAGCAAGTACAGCACCTAGACACAATTAAATTCATTTTACTGCAATCGGGTTCCCTTTTTAAATTTCTTTAAATCTACTCGACCTCCGAAGAAATCTGAGTAGATCTTGTGGTGCCAAGGAGACAAGGTGGTCGCTTCTTAACATATCAGTGCCAAAGACCTCAAGCCTGATTCGGGCGAAGGCGGGGCAGACGCACAGAAAGAGGTCCGCCGTCTCATCCTCTCCACATGGTGGGCAGAGTGCACTATCTGAGATGCCCACCTTTTCGATGTGCTTTGCCCATAGAAAGTGGCCCGTCATCAGTTCAATCAGCTTCCTATAGTCCCTCTGCTTAGTGAGAGGAGGAACTGCGACAGTCGGTCGGACATGACAGGTAACATCAGTTTTGTCCATCTGCAGCCTCTCTCAGTCTGCCAAGCTCGCTTGTGGGTTAGAGTAACCCGTTTGTTAAGCGTGGCTTTGATGCCAGCAGAAAGGAGTGGCAGACCGGCTCCGGGCCAAGAAAGTTGGCCTCAGAGCCCATTCGGGCTAAAGAGTCAGAGATGTCGTTACCCGCGATACCCGGGACCCATGTAAGCATCAGGCTATTGTGTCTACCGACGTAGTTTAGCCTGGATTTACAGGGCTCGACTACCCTTGAAGTGGTTGGGGGGCTGTTTAAGGCCAAGAGCGCAGCTAGGCTATCGCTGCAGACACATATAGATCTGCCCCTCCATCTGTTTTCCACAACAAAGTTCATCGCTTCTTAAACAGCATACACCTCCGCTTGAAACACTGATGTATGCATTCCAAGAGCAAAGTGTAGTTTTGTCTCGCTGGATTCCACGTAGACTCCAGAGTCACAGACGTGTTCGTTCCTGGAGCCATCCGTGAAAATGCGAAATAGTGTTTGCCGGGCTCATTTTCAGAGTTTGACCACAGTTAAGCCTCTGGCAGCACCACACTGTATCTTTTGTCAAGCACGATGGCCTTCAAGGCCTCTCCTTGGTGGAAAACTTCAAGTGGTGGTAGACTAATCAGAGCTTCTAATACCGGGCCTGAAGTTGTCGGAAAAGCTCCGACGCAACATAAGGCCACAGTGCGTTGTAGTCTCGATAAGGTCTTCCTGACTCCCACGAGAGGGGGTCCACTCTTACCGACCACTGATACATAGGTGATAATAGGTCTTATCATAGCCGTGTAGATCCATAGGACCTTGCTAGGGGAAATACCCCACGTTTTTCCAAAAACACCCTTGCACTGCCAGAAGGCTGTCAGTGCTTTGAATGTCTTACTGAGTTTACTATCGAGGATTACTCCCAGATATTTAATTTCCTTAGATAGCTGGATTGCGACTCCTTTTAGCTTAGGCAGAACGAGTCCATCAAGCCTCCTCCTTTCTCCACTTTCCTGCAGATGTTCATACGCGAAGGGCCTGTTACTAAACAGGCAACGTCGTCCGCATATGCTTGTGCGTAGATTCCCGAGTTTGGTTGTTTATTAACAGTAATAGAAGCCTCGCTAGTGTAGGGTATATCACCGGTCGTCTTCGTCTAGCAGCTAGACTCTAGCTCATATAAAGGTAGGCCCAGGAAACATGCTGTTTCGACGGGTTGGATCCAGAGGGAGAGTGGTGTTAGATGAGTCCATCTTAGAGGGCATGTGAAAAGGTGGTTAGTGTCGTGCGGGGTGGCTTCCCATGCCGGATATATGTTTGGTATGTCGGAGTCGATTCTGGATAAGTAGGAGTTTAACCTGCTCCAGTATCCAGAACGTAATTGTGCCAGTGTTACACGTGTCTCACGGGGAAGCTGGAGCTCTTCATCTGCAGTTGGTGGGGATTGGACTCCGATTACGGCATTCACAGGACGGGAGCTTAAGAAGGTGGTGACGGTCTCCCGCTGAATCTCGTTTATTGACTTTCTAAACACTGTCTGGCCCAGTAAATTTCGGTCAGTCCCGGATTTCGTCGGCGTAGTTTAAAAGGTGTCTCCTGACGTGCCTGGGAGGCGGCTCAGGCTCAAGCAGGTATCTGCAGGAGTGAAACCTGCGGTAACATCCTAGCAGGAACTGCTTGCTGATCAGTTTGTTATGCTCCATTACTGGGAGCATTTGTGCCTCGTTGTGAAGGTGTTGAACGGGGGGCATCAGGAGGCAACCGGTTGCTGTCCGAATGGCAGTATTTTGGCATGTCTGTAGCTTTACCCACTGCGTGTTACTAGTTTCAGGCGACCAGACAGGCGCAGCATAGTTCACAACCGGCCGACCAATTGCCTTAAATGTCGATAGCAACAGTTTTTTGTCTTTGTCCCAAGTGCTGCCGGCAAGCGATTTGTTGCGACTTTGGACTTTAGTGGCGATTGCGGTTGTGTGCGCTGAGAAGGAGAGCAAACTGTTGAAGGTTACACCCAAAATTTTGGGGTTGCTTACCGTCGGAATTGGTGTGTCATCGACTATTACATTAAGGGACAGCTTGACCTCCTTTGTCCAGGTGGTAAAAAGGGTCGTCGTGGACTTAGTGGGGGGAAGTTGGAGATTCCTCGCAGTGAAAAAGCGAGAAAGGTCGGTGAGGTAGTTGTTCACTTTGGAACACAGGCCATCGATGTCATTGCCCGACGCCATTATCGTAAAGTCGTCAGCGTATGAGACGAGGGAGACTCCCTCCGGTAATTGGGGGAGCTTCGAGATGTAGAAGGGAGAAAGGACACCACCCTGCGGTACACCTTGCTTAATCTTCCTCTGCTTTGATGTTTGATCTCGAAAAATCACTGACGAGTGACGACCGCTCAGGTAGTTTGCGGACCACCTCTTCAGCGCTGGCGGCTGATTAGCAGTCGACTGATAATTATCATCTAGTAGCGTGGAATGGCTGACTGTATTGAAAGCCTTCTTCAAGTCCAACGCTACTAGGACAGTCCTCCAGCAGGGGCGGTTTTGGTTAAGCCCGCGGTTTATCTGGGCGTTTATGGCGGTGAGTGCAGTGGTGGTGCTATGCACTCGACGGAAGCCGTGCTGATGTGGGGCTGGCGCCAGGTGTTTCGTGAAGAGTGGGAGTAGGAGGGCTTCAAGTGTCTTCACTACTGGGGCAAGGAGAATTATCGGACGATAAGAATCCCCTTGGTTGGCGGGTTTCCCAGGTTTCAGTAGTGGGACCACTCTCCCTGCCTTCCACTTGTCAGGGATGATGAGAGTGGCCAAGGACAGATTGAAAACTCTTGTAAGAAATCCTACTCCCAATGGTCCCAGGTGCTTCAGCATCAGCGCGTTTATACCGACAGGGCCAATGGCTTTTGATGTTTTAGATTTATTGATGGATCTCATCACCGGAGAAAGCAAGTGACGTTTGTCAGTTTGTGCAGCCTTCTGGTACTACGACGCTTGGTTCTGTCGGCCGGAGGATGCAGTATGAAAAGTCGGCTAAAGTAGCTCGCGCATCTCTTCGGGTCCGACGAAGTGCAACCGTTGAAGGTGTTGTTGTGCTTGGTCGGGTTCGACAGGGACCTAACGGTGGCCCAGAGCATACTCACCCCAGAGGTGAGGTACAGGTCTTCAAGTGCTCAACCCATTTAGTCCGCTTGTGTTGATCTACCAGTTGCCGGATCTCCAAATTGAGATCCCTTATGCGGGGATCCCCGGGATCGACCTGGCGTAGGTCATCACGCTCGTTTGCCAAGCTGGCTGCTTCGGCTGGGAAATGAGGACGAATGTCCTTGAACCTTCCAGCAGGAATGAAGCGAGCTGCAGCAGCACCTTGCGGAATGCGCGTTCACCTGCGCGCACATCGGTGGGGATGGGAAGAGCCAATAAGCTTTTTTGAAGTTAAAATTTGACCGGTGGCTCGCGGAAACGAAGTCGGCAGGTCTCTCAATCGCCACGTTATGCTATTTATCAGACCCGCGCTAGCAATTGTTAGATCGGGCGAGCTGCTGCAATTGCCCACTACCCTGGTGGGGGCGTTGTCGTTCACAGTGATGAATGTCGAATCGTCTATTTGCTCTGCCAATTGTTGTCCCCTACGATCGTTTGGCAGGCTTGAATGCCAAAGATCGTGATGCGCATTGAAGTCACCTACAACCAATCGGTTTTCACCTCTGATGAGCGCACCTATATCAGGGTGATATCCTGCCGGGCAGCAGGTGACAGGGGGTATGTAAACATTAGATATTTCGAGCTCGGAAACGCCTGTCCGGACAGCTATGCCTTGACATTCTACAGTGCTGTCCCTGCGGTCGATACCTTCATCAATGAGACGACACTGCACTGTGGGGTGGACTATAAACGCTAGGCCACCACCATTGTCTCACTCGCGATCGTGTCTGTGCACGTTATAGCCACCCCTGGTGATCAGAGAAGACCTAGCGTGCAGGTTGGTTTACTGGTTGTGATTGGTTTCCTATTGTGATACTGTATCGGCTCGTGAAGTCAACTATCTCGTCGACCTTGCTCGTGAGTCCGTTGCAGTTGAATTGAAGAAGCTTGAAGCTTCTTGGTAAGGTAGTAGTAACTCGGGGGGTGAGGGACGCGTGGGGTTGCTTACGTTGGGCCTGCTGTGCAATCCGCTGTAGTTGCTGCGGCCTGATGATGATGGGCGGCCGCGCCACGGGGAGCGGCGGCAGCCCTTGGGAAAACCCCGAGTCATTCCGGTAACGTAGAACCGGCTGCCACGGGAATGTAGATTCCTGAGTCGTTTAAAGTGGTGAGCAGAGGATCGATTAGCATGCACCAGAGCAATGGAGACAGCACACTGCCTTGGGGCAACCTCTAGCAGTGCCGACTCGCAGGATTTTTTGCTTTGATAGGCGTGCTGAAATGGAGACAGAGGGTGAGCCTTCTGCGACTTCTGACGTATGCGCAATTCCAACAGTCGTTCGAGACTTTTCAGCATGAAAGAAGTCATGCTGATGGGTCTAAAGCTTATGGGGCTGGTGTAGTCATCTCTTCCAACCTTTGGGATGAAGGTGACCTTCACCATCCTCCAAGAGCGTGGTATATAGGTCAGTGCCAGGCATGCAGAGAAGATTTTCTTCAAGGCTGCTGTCCCGCATTCTGCGCCCTCCTTCAGCATGACAGGATATATGCCATCTGGTCCGCGCGACTTGAAGCCGCCAAAAGCTTTGATGGCAAATCGAATGACGGTCTTATTCACCACAGATCTGGCAACGTACCAGTCAGGCCGAGAAGGTGTAGTAGCTCTGACAACCGTCTCTATCAATAAGGGCTGTTGCCGGCTGACGTTTATCTGATTACCTGGAAAGTGAGATTCCATCAGGAAGCTGAGTGTCTGACTTTGCTTCTCCGTGAAGGAGCCATCAGATTTCCTAAGTGACCCCAGCTTTGTAATTTGGTCCCTTTTCAAGATCCTAACCAATTTCGCCGTGTGACTCAGAGATTCAATACCGCTACAGAATTCAATATAGGAGGATCTTTTCGATTCCCGAATAAGCCTCTTGTAATATAGATCTTCTGAACTTCACGGTGTCGCTCCCAGTCCTCAGCAAGGTTAGTCTTGAGGGTCAGGTTTAGAAGTTTTCTCGACTCACGCACACCAAGGAACAGGAGTCCGGTCAGGGAGAGGTTGAATTGGACAGGCTGACTCAAAACATTCAGTTAAGGCAGCGTTCAGTTTCTCAACAACCGCCTCAATGGCCTGTTCTTTCCGAAGTCTAGGAGGCGTCACGGCGGGACCTTAACGTGACGCCTCCTTAAACTTCTGACAGTCTGATTTTCTGGGGTTTCTAGAGGGCAATGGCATTTGTGCCTCCTCGCCACGCTGAAACTCAATGTACCTGTGGTCTGAGCACGAATCTTCGGCGAGGACTCTCCAGTTCTTGATTGACTACCCAAGTTTTGAGTTTGAGAGAGTGAGATCAATCACCTTCTGCCTTCTAGCAGTTATAAACGTAGACTCAGTGTCCTTGTTGTGTATGCCTTGTTGAATTAAGTTATTCCGTTTCGTTTCATCTCCGTCTCAAAATATAATTTTTAATCTATATATATAAAAAGAAGTTACATTTCCTTGGTAATCTTATAACTCAAGAACCGCTGAACCGATTAACACAAAAATTTCAGAGTTCTTTTCTATCTTTGAGGAGGTGGTTTGTGTGAAGTTTGATTGAAATCGGTGCAGCCGTTCCTGACATTTTATGTGAGTAATGGTTTCCTCTCATACGAAATGCCTGTAATATACTGTTTTTTGCAATAATAATAACAAACGACGTTAATTTCTTGTGAATTTGTTAGCACATGCCAATGCTATGGACGTACCGCAAAAGTGAATTGTTTGTTTTGTGTTTGGGTAAGACTCCGTCAGAAAATATGAGATTTGCAAGTGGTCTTTGGATTTCTTTGAAACTTTGGGAAATATTAGTTCTAGGTAAGATACATTCGAGCCTAAAAGGATTTTGAAAAATTTTCAAAATTGAGTCATCTACGCCATGTTGAAAATCGGGACCGTGTTTTTTTCAAAAATCAATATTTCTTGAACCGTTGGATGGATTTCAATGCAATTTACAGACAATATAGAAACAAATAAGTAGTTTAAATTAGTATTATGTTAAAAAAAAAATTTCGAAATTTTGACCAAAAAAAAGTCAAAAAATTTTTTTGAATCAATTTTTAGTTGATTTGGCCAGTTTTTTAGATTTTCTATTATACACGTAACGATTCCTTATGATTTAACCTTTATTTTGAAAGTTCGCGGTTACGCAGCGCGGGAGTAGAAAAACGCGCACAGACCTGCTGCAGTCTGCTCCAGTCACTTCATACAGGAACACATAACGCAGCGCGAACCGTGCGTGCGCTCTTCCACTAAAATCGCAATATCTCGAGAACTATTATAGACACCATAAAATTTTTTTTTTCAAAATAAAGGTTAAATCGTAAGGAATCGTTACGTGTATAACAGAAAATCTAAAAAACTGGCCAAATCAACTAAAAATTGATTAAAAAAATTTTTTGACTTTTTTTTGGTCAAAATTTCGAAATTTTTTTTTTAACATAATACTAATTTAAACTACTTATTTGTTTCTATATTGGCTGTAAATTGCATTGAAATCCATCCAACGGTTCAAGAAATATTGATTTTTGAAAAAAACACGGTCCCGATTTTCAACATGGCGTAGATGACTCAATTTTGAAAATTTTTCAAAATCCTTTTAGGCTCGAATGTATCTTACCTAGAACTAATATTTCCCAAAGTTTCAAAGAAATCGAAAGACCACTTGCAAATCTCATATTTTCTGACGGAGTCTTACCCATTAGTCTAGCAAAATTGATGCGACGTAATTCGTGCCATCCATCACAACTGCCTATAATTCTTTATTGCTTAAGTGTCTATGAATGAAAGATATATTAATTAAATATTATTTAAAATTTTGGTAATGTTTTAATTTATTCCACGATGTAATTTAAAACAACTGTATGTAAGCGTGTCTAAAAAACTGTAATTTATAGTTAAAGATGTGATTCTGGCAACATTTGCTTATAATTAAAAATGACAAACAAACCATTCTGCTTTTTTTTAACTCATCTCTTTATCCACCTGAGACGTTAAATTTACATTGTGATGAGTAGGGCTAGCCAAAAAATGCAAGAGCATGCCTTCCTATTTTAATCCTAGCAATACAAGGTTAATACGAAATCGCCTTCTATATTTTGTGCCCAATAATAAAAACACAGTAAAATAATTATGAAAGTGACTTTATTGTTTTTCAAAATATTCTCCTTGGAAGTGAATACTTTTGTGCATGCGCTTGAGCCAATTTTTAAATCTCTTTTGCCACTCAGAAGGGGATACCTTCGAAACGAGCTGTTTAATGGCTTCAACAGCTTCTTCAGGCATTAAAAACTTTAACCTCTCATTTTATTTTTGATATTCGGGAAGAAAAAGAATAATTAGGTCCCAAACCAAGGCTATAAGGTAGATTACCCATTAATACGATCCTTAAACTGTTCAAAAACTTTCTTTTGTGTCTAGATTCGTCCTCGGCGGTTGGTTGTCCTTAATTCTACCAAAACTTCTGGCAAACAAATGGTTGTGCATCACTTTGAATTAGCTGATACAACTTTTGTTTGATTAAGTTCGCCTTGAAACAACCATAATGTGGATTGCTATTTTGTTTCCCTCTCATATGTATAAATGCAAGATTCGTCACCTTTTACGATGCCATAAAAGGGCTTGAACCACCAATATTAAAAATATAGATCAATAGACAGGAGTTATTTTCTGGGCAATTGTCAAATTATGCGGTATTCAAAGGGAACAAATTTTCTTGACGACCAAATGTTCATGCAATTTTGATGCTGATCCCACTAATGCCTAAAGATGCCTCTATCTGGCACGTCATCGATTGTTTCTGGCACAACAATCATGTTTGAACGGCTTTCACGAAATTCATCCTGGATCCAGGATCGGCGGCCACGTTGGCTACCAGCGTTTCACAGTGGCTAGTTGTGTAGTACCTCAATGCCAAAAGTTGAAGCAAGTAGATCAATGCATTCTTGTCTCGATAATCCAAGTCGAAAATCGTAAAAATCACCGCACGAAAATGTTCACCAGTTAATTCCATCTTTTGGGCGAGATGAATTTTTTAACTCACTGAAAAAAGAACAAATAAAGCTTTGAAAACGTTATATGTATGTATGTAAGCTTATGCTAAAATAAAAAATAGTTAAAAAAAACTAAAAAACACGCTTTTATTGCTAATCGAACTAAAAAGTAGAAATTAAATTTTAATGACAAAGAGACCTATAATGAAGTAATAGCAAATCGAACGATCAGTCATAGTCAACTACCTCAGAACAGAATTATAACAAAAATTAAGATACAAATATATTAGAATAATTTAAATTAGAGTTAAAAGCGTACTTTTTAGTTCGATTAGCAATAAAAGCGTGTTTTTAGTTTTTTTTTAAACTATTTTTTATTTTAGCTCATTTTTGTTGTGAGTTGTACTTTAATCGATAAAATTTTATAAATGAAATTATGGTCATGATAAATTCCTTCTTTACTTGCCAAAATTTTGTTCCGTAAAATAGTTTCAAAATTTATGTTTTGATTATTTTATTGTAATCAACAAAATTACATCTCATATGAAAATTATTTCATATTATATGAAAATTGAATAGAGTAAATTTGCGTATATGAGACTTGTAGTATCTACGCATGTGTAGACTATACAAAGTGAGAATGCAACTACTCTGAAAACGTTTTAGCCTTCTATTCGTACTGCAGTGCCGCGTGCCCGAGCAAGTTCGAATTCGAAAGAGTAAGTCGTAGACTCCCGAAATCAGTAAGAGTAACTCGGAGAGTGCAGGCATACGCAGACCGCGCGTTAGCTCTGTCTTTCTTGCTCTTCTACAGAAGATCTAAAAAAGAAAATATTAATCCTGGCAATCCTAATAAGGATAATGGAAAACTTTTATCAAATTATTGCATTGTCATCGGTCCATGATAGGTGTGCAAAATTCCAAGTCGATCAGATTTTTAGAAGCCAGTGAAAATTAAGCTCAAAGATTCCGTTACATTCATTCATACATACAACCCGAGCTAATAAAAGCGTGTTAAAAACACCAAACTTTTCGATAAAAATATTGAATTACAGTTCATCACAGATAGTGTTGCAAAGGCGCAAAATAAAAGGCGAAGTGAATAAGTCTCATTTGTTAACGCATATTTTGCGACAAATGCTCGATTTTTCTTATAAAAAAAAGTGGAATCATTTTCATTTTAAAGGCGTCATTTTTGACATCATTTTTTTCATATTTCTTCATTAAATTTCAAATAATCTGGCAAAACTGTAGTCAGCCTGATAACTTCTTGGTGAATACAATGTTTGATATAGGCCATACCTATTTCTAAAATCCCAATTTATGTTTAAAAAACTGGAAGCGACAGGTCTATAATTAAAAGCTTATTAAAAATTAAATGCAGGTCGAGCCTGCAAATATTGATGATCTCAAGAACTCGTCTCTATTTTACTGAAAAATAAAGGCTTCGATATATTGACAAATATTAAAAATCTCTTTAGAGAACCCAACTCAAAAACACGCGACATTGACTATGCTCTTATCATCTTTGAAGTATGCACCCGAATGCACATTTTCTATGTATACGCATGTTTTTCACAATAATTGCCATTCTTTTTCTTTTGGTAATACGGCGTAATATTTCGTTATGAACACAAAAATTCTATAAATACTAAAAATGTTGCAGAAATTTTACGTGGCACAATAATCATCCAATTTTGTTTTTGAATAACTTTCTTATTAAATAAAAAAAGAACGGTTTTGAGCGATGGATATCTTTAATTTGTCCCTTACGCGCTCTCTTTCTTGCCTCTTTGTATACTGGAGCTGTCTAGTTCGCAAGTGTCAAATATGATTGACGTACAAGCCATTTGCAAAAACTATAAATCTTCCGATATGATGTATAAGCTATATATTTTTTAAAAAAAATGGTGCACTTATAATTTTACACCCCATTGCAATTGAGAGAAAATCGTCGGGCTACGAATTAAGTGGGCTACTGAAACATCTCCAGTAGAGAAGAAACAAGCTCTGAAAGGCTTTAGAGTTTTTAAAGTCTTCAAACTTTGAAGACTACTTACCCCTCTTTTGTAATCCCATTTAAAGAAAAAAAACCTCTTACACGAGCTTGAAAAATGCTTAGAAGCAAATGTTGTAAAACTTATAAGACTAAAAAAAAGTATCTACTTTTTCAATTTTTATTTTACGTATGTATGTTTCGTTCATAGCATATCAAGCACTAAATAATATACATATATACACATATTTAGATAGTGTACCATTTATTACTTAATTATATATCATCTTTTAATCATTATGCTAAAATCATAGACAGCTTGCTCGAGCAAGAATATTTTTGTAATATTTACTTATGTATATTGAAAGCCTCTTTTCATAATTTCTATGTGCCTTTAATTAGACGGCCGCCGTAGCCGAATGGGTTGGTGCGTGACTACCATTCGGAATTCAGAGAGAACATTGGTTTTTATCTCGGTGAAAGGCCAAAATGAAGAAAAAGTTTTTTCTAATAGCGGCCGCCCCTCGGCAGGTAATGGCAAACCTCCGAGTTTATTTCAGCCATGAAGAAGCTCCTCATAAAAAATATCTGCCGTTCGGAGTCGGCTTGAAACTGTAGGTCCCTCCATTTGTGGAACAACATCAAGACGCACACCAAAAATAGGAGGAGTTGCTCGGCCAAACACCCAGAAATGGTGTAAGCGCCAATTATGTATATAAAGAGTTTTCCAATAACAGGTGTTATCTATCGTTATTGAGAGACGATTATCGATTTTTAATGACCGGAATGGGATGGTATTGATCTGGACAACGTTTATTTCCAAAAAGACGGAGCTACGTGCCGTACAAGCAATGAAACCATTGATCTTTTACGGGAAAGTTTCCGGACCGTGTTATTTCTCGAAGAGGTGATCACAATTGTCCACCGAGATCTTGTGATTTAACACCTTGTGACTTTTTTCTTTGAGGCCACGTGAAAGAGAAGGTCTACGCCAACAGCCCAGGATTAATTCAAGACCTCAAAGATGGAATTCGTGAGGCTATCGAGGACATAGGTCAGCCACTTTGCAATTCGGTTATGGAAAATTTCAAGAAAAGGATATTGTCCTGTAAGCGTAGTTGTGGTGGTCGTTTGCCTGATGTTATTTGCCACTATTAACAGTATACCTTTCTCTTAATAATGAACTAAACATTCGATCATTTATATTAAAAAATAGGAATTTTCTTTGAATATCAATCAAACACCTATTATTGGAAAACCCTTTATATATATGTGCCTTTAACTCCGTTGTTGTTAGGTAAAAAGTGGCATTGCGACTCCTCTTATTCCTACTGCTCTCGATATATCGATATATCTCGAATATCGGCAGCCAAGTGATATTTTTTCATTGGTGGAAGTTTTGAGTATGAAGACAATAATGTAGCTGTATAACAACTTGACCTCTTCCGAAAACGGTGCATTCCTTGATAAAATAATTTTTTTTTCTACGATGCTGTTCTTCAACGCTGCGGTTATGTTCTGAAATTCATTTCCTGCTGCTACGTGTATTAGCATTAAAACCAATGGAAGCGACTTTTCAAAAATATTCAGTGTAATTACATTTTTGGAAATTGATAAAACTTCTAAGCTTCTACTTTCTAAATTTCATATTATAATTGTTGCTTAATTTAGTATTATTTATTAAGTCTTTATTAGTATTAAACTTCTAGGCTTCTACTTTCTACATTTCATATTATAATTGTTGCAAATACTAAATTGTTTTTTTTTTTTGTTTTTGTATACGTGAAGTGTTTGTATATGTTTTACTAAAATATACTCGATCTTATTGTACTAATGTTTTTTTAAAATAACTAATTGCAAACGGAAAATGTTCCCATGCAGCCAATTCATATTAAATGCAACAAAAAGTGCTGACTTCGTGATCTCGATTTCGCTTAAATTTTGTATATGCGCTAATTTCATGCTCAAATTGGCAGAAATGGAATTACAAAATTTGAGATTACAAAAATCAGAAAGTAGTAAAATGTTTGAAAACAAATTCTTTCCGAACCCTTGATCAATCGATAGTAGAAGCTCATCCTTTGGCATCTAACTGCTATCGTTATTAGGGATGTCTGTTTTCTCAAAACCAGATTTCCTTAAACAATTTTTCACTGTCTGTGAACACAATGTGAGTGAAAACTACAAACTGCAGTTTTGAGACAACTTCTCGGTGCAAGTTGAATCCTGATTTAAAGCTTAATTTAGTTTAAGCGTCCAATCTTACAGAGTTAGCTTAAAAATTCGCCTTAGCTAAACTAACAGTGAAAAACTAGCTTAAGAAGCGCCTTTGGCCCAACCCAAAAGTCAAACATTTTATGAAATCATAATCTGCTGTCCGGCGAAAGATCGTTGCCTCGATTTCTTTATTAGTCCATTCCACTAATGGATGTTCAAATTACTAACTAATCTTTTAAGATTTCATATTTGCACAAATGCAAAATTTCTTCGCCTCTTTCAAATCGATGCAGTCGGCGGTGGTAGCATACGAATCCAGACGCGATATATCTCCCACATTTGTAGTGATTGTATTTGAAGTCTTATCATAAACAGCTGTTGCTTGAAATTTTGGCTTCTTCGGATTCGCTTCGAAGGTTATTCTGTATGTTGATTGATTCGATAATTCATACATTTTGATTTCTACCTTCTCCAGGCTCTTTAACTCCAGAAGACTACACTTACTACTGATATTTCTATCATCTAAATATTGATTAATTTCATCGATGACCAAAACAGTTACGTTGGTCGCAGTAGCGTCGGTGCTGGGTAAAACTTCGTATGGTATGCAAGTACACCAGTGTTCGGTGATACCAGCCTCAATGCAGGTTCGATTCTCTGGTATTTCATGAAGAATACTTAAACCCCTCACTGTGTCATTAAGGTAAGAGAATTCAATTTCTTGGTCGGTCTCTTCGAGTATGTGCTTCAGCGTTGCATAGATATCATAGGGTGAAGTTAAACGGTGTTGATTTATTTCCAAAGCTTTCACGAAATCTGGATATTCGTTTCTGTACCATGATGGTAATGATATAAACATCATCGGTAGTCGTTCTTCTAAGAATCCAGATTTTAATTTAAGCAATGAACCCCAGCGTATACCATGATCAGCAAAGAATATTACAATTGAACGTTCCAGTATGCCACCACTCTCCATTTTCGTGAGATATTCTAACATTTTTATATCCATTGTTGCTGTTGTAACAAAGGAGTTATGACTAAATGAATTTGCCCAGAATAGTCCGAAGAGCGGATCTTTAGGAAAGGCATTCGCAAATTGTAATGCGTAATCAAAAATGTATTCGCCTTGATGTTTACGGCCTATGCAATATGCTAAGCCTGCCATTTTCTTCACTTTCATTTGCTTTGGAATTGCCAACATCATGGGCCGTAAATAATAATCCGTTGGTGGTTGCTGGAACCCTTTTTTTATATAATTAAATGTGCTCATTGAGTATGTATCTTCTGCATATGCTGTTTTGTATCCAAACTGCTTAAAATTATTCCATATTAGATTACAAATAAGTTTATTTAGACCGCCTACAGATTTGGGTTTACATTTGTCTGTAGCTGTTGTTAAATTATATGATGTCATCAGAGCCATTACATTTGGAAATGTGTTATCACCAATCTACTTGTAATAAAAACAAATGAAATAAATAGCAGGAAATTATTGAAAGTGAGAAAGTACTATAGGTATATAAAAATAATATAAAAAAATGAAAAAAAAAATAATAATTTTTAACGCAAGAAGAAAATTTAATGTATGTAAGTTGGGTTTAAATGAAGAAGGCTTAATTAGAAGCACAATAGGCAGTTATTAATATTTTGAAAGTGGACTTTGGTATATTAGTGGGAAGAGCACCCACCACATACCCTTAAACAAAAACCAAAAATGTTAGTCTAATAAGGTTTAGCGCTGATTCTTTACTAAAAAAATACCGGGTTGAGTGATAGAAATTTTTATTTTGACCTTTACTTGACTATTGCACTTATAAATACTCAGGTGTTTAGTTCACAAGTGTCAAATATGACAGTTCGGTCGGATAAAAGCACATTCCAGTTTATGCTTATTGCAAGAAAACGCGAGCGTCGTTTTCCACCTGAACTGTGTGCAAAAGCAAGTCCAAGAGGGTAGACATTCTTAATATTCGATATAAAGTATATTATTCCAATCACAAACTTACTTTATTATATCCTTGCATTTCGAACCATCGATTATTTTGCAGATATTTAAATGTCTCCGGCATGGTACGGCGTAAGTTTATACGCGAAACGCTATCAATGCCCAATAGCAATACACTGGGCTTCCTCTTCTTCAAGTGGGATGATGTGGCGGGTACGTTATTAGAGTTGTTTGAATTAAATTCTGGTTGTTGTATGAACGAAAAGGCATCTTTTTGGACTATTTGCTCTTTATTGTTGTTCAAATAACATTCTGTTATTATATAGTCTATGTGTTGTGGTATCATGAAATCCTGGTGAAATATACTGCAAGGAAGGAGGCTAAAATTAGGAGAAATAATTAATGGTCAATTATCAAGTAGTAGATTTTTTTTAATATAACTAATTCTTCGTCTTAGGACCACATTCGGTCTCTCTGGGTAAGGGTTGCGATTACCACATCTGCATATTCCGCTTAATGCACTGATATTAAAATTGTGAGACCAGATCGAGCTAATATTAGTTTTGAAGATGTGAACAAGATTTACTTCGAAGATACTAGTGCTACATAAAAATTATACTCACACTAGAGTCGTAAAAAGAAATGAAAGACTGGAAGATGTGTCTGCGGCAAGCAGGTTTTAAAAATGTTTCAAAAAGTTCAATGGAAGATTTACAAAATATTGGTATGAAGTAATTCTTAGAAATGGTTGTTGATGCGCGACTACCATTCGGAAGTGCGTAGGAACTAATCTCCGTGCATGAAACACCAATGCTCCGCGAATACTTCTGCCATGAAAATGCTCCTCATAAAAAATATCTATTGTGTTTGCTCAAGAAATATTAAACTAACAAGATTGAACGGCCATCCACTTCAGTTATGCAGGAATTGTATGTACGAGTATGTATTAATAAGAATAATAAAATTAGATTCTGACTTTATTCAGTTCTGACTTCAAACCTCACAAAGCGGAGTCAGAAGATGTCTCCTCCGCCCTCAAGTAAGATGTACATATTTTGATTCTTTCAAGTTTCACTATTTTTATTCAAAATACGGCTCTTAACAATTATACGTGAAAAATTAAATAATTGAAATCCCCACCATGAACATGTCTGCAGGTAAAATTCGCCAAACAGTCGATTCATAAATGTCTAACTGTTGAGAGCGTCGAAATATCGAGTCGATGTTGAAAGTTGCTGAGCAATTCTTTGCGCTACAGCAGCAATATTCTCAACAGAACGTCCATTTTTTTGTCTCCTAGTCTTTTTACTATCCTTGACACACCAAGTTTCTTGACATTTTTTCAACAACCTTTGAATTATTTACACACATTTCAAAAAAATCATGAATTTTGATATATGTTGTTCTCAAAGACAAACCATTTTCATAATAATTTTCAAAGATGAAAAGAAAAAATGTAGTGTCTAGGAATTATTCACTACTGACATCTTGGTGTCACTTTTGAAAAACCCCGTATTTCAAGTCGCCCAAAGGACAAAGCATCCCGAAATATTATATATATATAGGGTGATCAATCATGAGGTGCTTTTTTCAATAGTTACAAAAAAACAAAAATGTAAATTATGTTCAAAACCTTTATTTATCATTTGAAAGGACATTATTTGACATTTACTTTTTGAATATGACTTCATTCAAATGTTGGCCGCAACTACGTTTAAGGTGGTCCTTTCTGAAGGTCCAATTTTCAATCACTCGTTCGAGCATTTCGTGAATAACACGCGTAATGTTGGCTTCCAGAGCTTCAATCGTAGCTGGTTTATCAGCCGTTGTTTTCTCTGGGTGTAAAGGTAGCTCTTGAACCTGTTCTGGTTGCTCTTCATCCCAAATACGGCAATTTTGCTTATTGACGTAACCATTGAGCCAGAAATGCGCCTCATCGCTGAACAAAATTTTGCTCGAAAACAGCGGATCTTCTTCCAACGCTGATTTTCATAATACAGTTGAACAATTTGTAGACGTTGTTGCGGTGTGAGTCTTTCCATGATGAAATGCCAAACGCTGTTCAACAAATCCACGATGACAGTTTGCCACAACTCGCGCGCGATCTGTAAAAAACACGCAAATGAAAAAAACTCCTCTTAATTGATCACCCTATATAATTGGCGCGTACACTTCTGTTAGGTGTTTGGCCGAGCTCCTCCTTCTATTTGTGGTGTGCGTCTTGATGTTGTTCCACAAATGGAGGAACCTACAGTTTCAAGCCGACTCCCAACGGCAGATATTTTTTTATGAGGAGCTTTTTCATGGCAGAAATACACTCGGAGGTTTGCCATTGCCTGCCGAGGGGCGACCGCTATTAGAAAAAACTTTTTCTTAATTTTTTGATCTTTCACCGAGATTCGAACCGACGTTCACTCTGTATGAGCAGCCAGATGGGCTTGTTAGTGTAGATATACCTGGCGCCATTGTACCTACATAGATGTCCGAAACATATTTTTTTATACAACACGTAATTAATAAAGTTAATTAGCAATACTTATTTATACTCACTTGTAAGCGTTGTCACTTCCTGCTCGAACAATTTGTCGATAACAACAACGAACATCTGTAACACTGGCATTTAGAACCTTTACCGCTCGTTCAATAGCCGGAAAATTCATGTGTAAAAAGTATTGCCGTGCATTTAGCTGATAGTTGGTCGTAATGAATGCCTCATCATTAGTGCAATTTGTGTATTTATATTCTTTTGGGTTAAATATTTTCAGGGTATCATTAGAGAACGGATCCACATATGGCACACGACATTGAGATGTATGTATAAAATATTTCGACGCTTCGACATCTTTTGCGATTTTTAAATGTGATTTGGTTTTTGTTGCTGTTGAGATATAAAGGTTTTTTGGGTCACTCTACTAAAACAATTGTAGTTTTGTACATACATATGCCTTGTAAGAACAATTGTTTAGATAGATTTTTAAAATATGCATTAGCAAATAAGTCTTAAATTATTAACATTTCGTCGAATGCCTCTTTGACGACCGCTGCTGCGCATCTACGAGTCATAAACTCCACTAAATGAGTACACTTCGTGACGAGACAACCTTCCACGTTTTTTTCATATACTTTCGAGTTTTTTGATTTTTGTCGAATTCCCCTTGGCTAGATCTTCTTTCACATCTGCCCAAAGATTTTCAATGGGATTGAGGTCAGATCTCAATCCGTTTGAAGCGAACCAATTCCTTGCCTACCTGCTGTTATGGTTTGGGCCGATTTCTTGTATGTACACCAATTTTAGAAGCATTTTCCACTCCTTATATGGTAGCATGATTGAATGCATTATCTCCAGACACGACTTGGCATCTGTGATTTCTTTTCAATATATTGGACCAGTACCCTAGTAGGACCACCTCCGTGGCTTACTGTCCTTGTGGTATGTTATCTGAGTCTTTTAGAACTAAATAATAAATTTTAGTTTAATCGGACCGTTAAAAGATTAGTTGTTATGATATTGTTTCTGATTTTAGACGAGTCCATGTTAAGATTTAGCTCATCTCTAATTGTTTGGTGGTAAAAGAGGGATTTCCCGCGCCAAAGCCTTACTCTTCTTAGCTCTGACCTCGGAAGAGCTTCTTTGCGATCTGTTGTTTCGCGTTTTGGCATCCATTTCTTCCCGTTAGCAATCATTTTCGTTGAAAAGCCAAGTGAATCCTGTATAAACTTTTAGAATTTCCCCTCCGATTGCAATTTCTTAATGTGTTTTCTTTTTTCACACGTAAAATGTGTATATAAGCCGACCGTATTTTTGAGAAAAAAAATCGTACCAGTGCTTTGCCATCAATTATTCTTATAAAAAAAGTTGCATGTGACTGAAAGTATTAAAAAAATCTCAATTCCGCTGCCAATGTAAATGCCATGATTACTTCATTTGCACAGATATTTTTAGGCACAGTCAAAGTAACGGAAATTTTTGAACGTAGCAACTAGATCATAAACGATCATGATTCAATTATAGAAGGTTAGATAAGTAAGCAGCTTTCTCGCTCCTTCTTGACGGCTCCCTTATTTGAAAACGGGTTGCTTCTTTATAAAAAAAGTACATGTTTCACAAAAAAACTTTTGAATTGTAGTAAAAACTAAACTTTTGGTGCAAATTATATGGTCGGCAACACTGTTTCCATTTTGACACGTTGCTTTATTCATATTCGTTGAAAACCGTTTATTTACCATAATTGGAAACATTCGAGTAAGTATTGTATTAAAAACAAATTATTTTGCAAATTAATAATGTTTTTCATTATTTAGATCGATCATGTCCTGATTCTGGTTATAGTTGGTAAGTTGAAGCTGTCTTTCTGCTAGAGGCAGCACTCGTTTGTGAATACTCATGCATGTATAGTAAATCTCGATCAGGCATTTGTACAAATTCTTATTAAATCTTTTCCTTTATATGTTGTTAGAACTGCAAATACAATCGCGGTCACCTTACATGTACCACAGTTAGTAAATTATGTTAGAATATTTGTAAATATATTGTATTGTAGTGCCTTTTAGAAACGAAGGCAAGAATGCGTGTGTTTCTACCATTGTCATATGTGGTTCTTCGGACAATTTCATGGATGACATTGAGCGTGCTGTGGCGATGGTGTAAATAACATCAAGTGTTTGGCACGTGACGGTTGTTATGTGCCTGGTGCTGGTGCCACTGAAATCGACTTGGCTTCCGAACTGGCTGTCTCCGCCGATACCATACCGGGTCTAGAATAGTACGCTGTACGTTGATCTACGATCACGTCCTTGCACTTTCCATCTACAAGGGACGTAAGTCGTAGTTATATATTTGAAGTTAACAATTTTTAAGACTTCTGGTTTACAGGTTTTTGGTTTCTGCGCAAGTTCAACGTCCCTACATCTGCTCGAATCAGTGCAGCGTTCTAACACCCATACGAGCCACTTTCCGCACTTTTTCTCATTGCATTTGATTAACGTAAATTTATGAATTATATTAGCAATACATTTATGAAATATTTGTTTTAGACCATATGAATACATTTTCCCAACACTTACTAATATTAGGGCCAAGTATATTAAGGTAAACAAACTTTAAACTATAAACTACTAAACTTGTAATAAAAAATATACTCGGAAATCTACATAAAAGCTTATTTTGTTTAATTTTGTTTACTAGCAGCATTTCCTTTTTAATGTAATGAAAATACTCCTTTAGAGACTCCATGTTTTTACTTTTTCTCGTTTCACATCTAACTAATATTTGTTTTACAACTACGAACTAACTTAAAACACATACTTAAGTAACAAAACATAGTTCTGCGTGCTCTTGTGTTATTAGATAAATATCGAAAATATTCTAAATAAATATTATATTTGCTTTAAAAGAAAACAATAATTTTTTTGTTGTTTTGTTTTAATGTAGTTTAAATAACCAATATACTTAGTTTTTCTCTAATTACAGGACTAATTAGCTACTTTACTATTTTTTTACTACCTTTAGGCAAGAAGGGGAAAACATTTTTTCCTCTTTCTCCATCCATCGTAAATGCAGCCCGAAAAATAAAGGAGTGTCAAAGCGCCCTTGTCATTACTTACTTAACCTTCTATAATTGAATCATGCGTAGCAACTAATATAAATAGATCATAAACGATTATATAAGTTCCGGGTGCTTCCAAAAAATGTATACACACTTTGAACTTCCATAGAAAATTTATTTAACGGTCTACAAAGTTAAATTTCAGGAAAATAGAAAGCTGAAAGTCCAATGTAAATGAAACATAAATAACAAATGTTAATACTGTTCAAATTGGTGACCTGCAGCATCAATACATTTTTGCTTACCTGGATCAAAATTTGGCGGGCCAGTGGATAGGACGCAGGGGGCCAATCGAGTTTCCAGTACGCTCTCCAGACCTTACACCACTGGATTTCTTCTTGTGGGGCACAGTAAAAGATGAGGTGTACAAACGTAAACCACGTAACCTAGACATTCTTTGGAATGAGACGTTTTGATACGATGTACAGAATCTGTGGTGACTCGTACTCAAAAGTGTATTGATGCTGCAGGTCACCAATTTGAACAGTATTAACATTCAGTATTTTAAGTTATGTGTATAAGTACGAGTATATTGGTTCTTTTACTCGTGTTAAGTGGCCTGATTGGTTTCAACTGCATTTTTGCACGCTTAATGATTAGATGGCTTATGATGTGTCCAATGTGACCAAACCGTAGGTAGATTAAGTGCTAAATGTTGAATTATTCCGTTTATCCAAATTAAATGGTAACCTTAGCAAATCACCTTCGATACCACAACGGGCTGGTTGGAATATCTCTCGTCCGGTAAATCAAACTCTTCACTAAAAAACCATGCTTAGCCCCGTGTGGTATAGTCATAACAGAAATTATATATAATGCACACCATTTTAAGTTTGGAAGTATTATTTAAATGCTAACCTAAATGCTGAAACTATTCATGAACAAACGAAACGTGAATGAAAAAGTTATATAAAGGGTTTTCCAATAACAGGTGTTACAGGTGAATGGATTGCCCTATCGAGAGATGATTAACGGTGTTTTATGGCCGGAATTGGATGGTATTGATCTGGACAACGTTTATTTTCAACAAAACGGAGCTACGTGCCACACAAGAATAGAAACCATTGATCTTTTAAGGGAAAAGTTTCCGGACCGTGTTATTTCTTGAAAAGGTGATCACAATTGTCCACCGAGATCTTGTGATTTAACACCTTGTGACTTTTTTCTTTGAGGCCACGTGAAAGAAAAGGTCTACGCCAATAGCCCAGGGTCAATTAAAGACCTCAAAGATGGAATTCGTGAGGCTGTCGACCCTGATGCTATTTTCCAATATTAACAGCATACCTTCCTATTTTTAATTAAATAAACATCCGATCACTTATTTTAAAAATAGCAATTTTCTTTGAATATCAAAATAACACCTCTTATTAGATAACCCTATAGTAAACTGATAGCTTATTATTTCATTATTAATTATCGGCCTACATTTTTTTGGGGTTACGGTTATATATAATATATTTGGGGTGTAAGTGATGAGTAGACATCGGATTCTTATGCAAGTGCAAATTTTGTTTAACATCACATGAAGTTCGCACCTAGGTAGAAACTCATCATAATAAAATATTCAATTTGCATAAAAATCCGATCTCTCGTGATGAGTTATCGTATAGAATTTGTGGTAATTTCGGTGCAAAAAAAAATATTGAAACTGAGTTGGGATGTTATTCCTTCTTGGCACAGAATGATTTTTTTATAACATTTCAATCCTCTAACGACCTTAGAATTGTTTTTTGAGTGGCTTCTTAAAGTGAGGGTCAAAATCACTCTTTTAGGTAGGAGCTAATGGGTTAAAATGGGTTGCGAAAACAATTTTCGTGAAGTTTTACTATGTGTGAAATGTTAACCATTTTTTCCACTTTTTTGAAATTAAGTTCACTTTTGCGAATTCCTAGAAGGATTTTTTACTTGGGAAAATTTTCAAAAAAATGTATTTACAAACTCCGCGCTAGTTTTGGTTGTTGCACAATATGGGCTTGTTCGAGGCACGTAATAAAAGCGGCAATACTGCTGCACTGATGACAATTTGCGACACTGTTGCAATTGCTCAACTGATACTTTTCTGATTTTCGGCAAACAAAAAAATTTTTGATGCCGATTTTTTTGTATTCGGGCGCAACATTTGCCGAATTTTTGACACTTGGAACGTGACGCTTTTCATGATGTTGCCAGAATCTTACATTGGACGTGATACTTTCACAAATCATGCAACACTGCGGTTGTGATTGAAGCTCGAACAAGCCCTATAATGGGATAAATTCCCATTTTTTATAATACTTTTTAAGCAGAATAAGTAAAACTTTTATTTGCATAAGTAAATTCGTGAAAATATAAGCAAGTTCTTATATTTGTTCTGGTTAGAATTATGTCCTTATATGCCCACATATGATGTATGAGAATGTATGTATGTATAAACAAAATATAAAGCAAATCTTACTGCCAATTAAATATTCTTTCGCTTCGGTTTGTTCACCACTGTAGTTTAATATTTTTGTAAAATTATAAGATGGTTGTTTATAAAGCAGAATAGAAAAAAACAAACAAAAAAATAAAAAATGAACAAAATGCATATGTTTAGGATTAGTTTGTTCTTTAATATCAGCACTTGAATTCTTGATTAACACATATTTGACTCTTGACATTTTATAATTTTAAATTGTGAATACACTATGCGTTTCGTTTAGTCAATGCACGGATTAAGCGTTTGTCCCGAGTTAACTTATCCTACTGACTTCGAAATCTCACAAAACTTACCTTAATAAGAACGACTATACTTTTAAACGTATACGTGCGTATGTATTTATGTATGTATGTATATAAGTATGATTAATGTGAAATGTATAAGCATAGAATATCAAATATAAACATATGTACATAAATATATACGTATATATCTAACATATCCAATAGTTTTACACATTTTGATATTGGAAATATAAGGCCCTGCAGAGAAACCCGTCCAATAGTCCGAATACCTGGAGTGCGCTCTCTCTTTGCTGCCCTAGAAACTAGTAAGTTAGAGGGCGATATCCTAGGAAGTGTCAATTCAAACCTCATCTCTTCATTTCAGCTCCAAACAGCACCTTACTGCTTGTGCTTTTATTTTATATAGACGAAGTGGCTTATGGAGAAACATGCAATGTTTCAAGTTGAGCTTGTGCCGTAGTTAAAGAGTGTCATAATTAAAAAATAAAATTCGAGTTGAGTAGATGAAATGGCTACTTGTTCTATTTTAGGCTATGTAAAAATGCATGCCAATATCTATTAACAATAGCCGTGTTTTTGTTTAAGTGCATATGTATCTGACCTTATAGAAAATAAAAAAACGTACATCGACAATTATCTGTTATCCGTAAAAACATTTGGCATCACTGCTCAGTAAATATAAAATCCATATTTGTTGAAGTAAATAATTCTTCTTGTTCTTGATTGACGCGGTAACCGGTTAGAGCTTTTGGGCGAGTTTAACAAAACGCGCCAATCGTTTCTTTCTCGTGCTAACCGGTGTTATTTGGACACACCAAGAGAAGCCAAGTCCTCCTGCAACTGATCTTTCTATTGCAAAGGAGGCTTTTATCTTCCTCTCCTACGACCATTGAATATTTTCAGAGCTGGAGTGTTTCTATCCGTCGCCGTCGCCAAAGGTGCAAATATACAAAAACTTCTGCAGAATATTTCTCTCAAAAACTCCAAGGGACTTCTCATCGTTGAAGTAAATTACGAACTGAAAAATGCAAGCGGTAGGAAACGTTGTTCTAAAAATTCTGAAAATATGTTGCATACCTTGATATTTCATTTTAGTTTACGGTCGATAAAGGTTAAGTTGGTTGACCTGGCTAGCTCTTCGGTCTGACCGGTTGATAAAACAGATTACAAAAAACTCCATAACGAAACCTGAAAGCATCTATTCCATCCGCATATGCGCATAAGAAATACAACTATAAGTAATATCTCATTAGTTTGTAATTATGTATAATATACATATGTTTATATTTGTATATATATTTTAGAAATAGTTCTTAACCGGGATAGGCTTTTAGACTAATGAGCTCTGTATTGTGGAAAATGAATGCAAACGACAACAATTTAGAAAGCATTCGATTTTCCTACAGGGAATATCTGAAAATATTAAAATCGTCTGTGAATGTTTGTTCATTTGTTTTTAGATTTGAATGTATATCTTAAATCCATAAAGTATTCAATTATTTGTATGTAAATATACATTCGCACGATGTGCAAATATGTACATATTAATATTTGGGCATATTTCCGCTGCCGACATCAGGGAGCAATGGAGTCGTGCAATTTCCCGCAATTAGTTAGGATTACACTCTATCAAGTATACAGGTTAGCTTAAGAATGATAGAATACAAGATTTCGCAGATTAAAGTGGAAATTGGAGAACAATTTTGCTGAAAACGTCACTTAAAATTTGCTGTGAGAGTGTACTCCAAAATTTCAACAACAATGCCACATTTGGTTTGGTTGATGTATACAATATTAATATCATCGGCCTAAATAACCGCGTTGTTAGTTCTGCCTTTTCCAAATTGGATAAAAAAGCAAAGCGAATGTGTTTGGTGGTGAACGAGAACAAAACAAAGTACACCCTATCATCAAACACACGGTTGGCGCACTCGCGTATCAGCACCCACGTCACTGTTGACAGTTATGATTTCGAGGTTCTAAGAGACTTCGTTTATCTAGGAACGAACATTAACACCGATTCTAATTTCAGCTTTGACATCCAACGTAGGATCTCTAGCCAACAAGTACTACTTTGGACTAAGTAGGTAATTGAGTAGTAAAGTCCTGTCTCGATGAACAAAACTAACACTCTGCAAGGCTCTCTCATGCCCATCCTAAGATATGGCGCAGAAGCTTAGATAATGACAACATCCGATGAGACATCGCTTGGAGTGTTTGAGAGAAAGATTCTGCGGAAGATTTTCGGACCTTAGCACTATGGCGACCGCGTGCTTTGCGTAAGTGGTTTCGCTCCAGTCAAAAAGAAGAATATTTTTAAAACACTAATTTATATTTAAAAACTGGAAGCGACAGGTCTATAATTTAAAGCTAATTAAAACTAAAATACAGGTCGAATCTGCAAATGTTGATAATTTATCTCAAGAATTTTTAAGACTCTCTTTTACTGAATAAAGGCATTGAAATATTGGAAAATATTAAAAATTCCTTTAGAGAACCCAACTCAAAAACACGCGACATTGACTACCATCTTATCATCTTTGAAGTATGCACCCGAATGCACATTTTCTATGTATACGCATGTTTTTCACAATAATTGTCATTCTTTTTCTTTTGGTAATACGGCGTAATATTTCGTTATGAACACAAAAATTCTATAAATACCAAATATTTTGCAGAAATTTTACGTGGCATAAAATTAATCATCAAATTTTCTTATTAACCCTAGAAGGGTACTGTGAGTAAAATTTACTCACATAAGGAATAGATTTGTTCGTAAATCTGCAGGTCGGCCCCACTAGCAGTGCTTGACCCACTCTGTCATTAGTCGGCAGCCGCAAGCATTGAATGGTGTTGTTTGATTTATCGCGCTTGTGGACAATTTAAAAAAAGTTAGTGAGTAAAATTTACTTATCGGTACCCTTTACGTACTAAATTGTGTTAGTCAAATTTATTTATCAGTAACTTACTACGTGTCTAAAAAATATATTTTGTGCTGAATTATGACAACTATGTTTATGTTTTGTATTATGCTACCGTAAAGAAAACTTCAGAGCAAACAAATGGCAGGTCGCGGGCTATCAGAACAAAATATTTTGGATGCAATACTTGAACTAGAATCTGAGGAAGAAGACAATTTGGAGTTGGAGCTTTGTAACTTTGATGAGGATTCTTGGGACAGTGTTGCAGATCCGGAATATCAACCAGAACCGGAAGAATTAAATGATGTCGAAGAAAATTTGATACACGGAATCATAAATGCAGAAGAAGCTGAAAAGGAAGAAAGGGAGGAAACACCTGGAAGCAGCAAACGTGAAAAACAGAAACTTATTGAGGGGAAAAGAAATGAAAGATCAGCTGCCCAAGAAATTTGTGAAACAGAAGAGGTAATTACAATTATTACACCTAGTACCAACAATCTAATCTGTTGCTGCGCTAGGTCAAAAAACTCCCTCCAAAAATATGGTTCACATTCGCCCTGGCCCAACAGCAAATGCAAAAAATTCGTTGTGTCCTGCCAGCTGCTTCAAACTGTTTTTTACCGCA
This sequence comes from Anastrepha obliqua, assembly GCF_027943255.1. Lineage (NCBI taxonomy): Eukaryota > Metazoa > Arthropoda > Insecta > Diptera > Tephritidae > Anastrepha > Anastrepha obliqua. Next base: position 98,408,248 of record NC_072892.1, on the reverse strand, counting down.
GACATATTGGAAGAGATTTTGGTTTATACAAATAAAGAAATAAACATTCAAAGGCAGAACTATAATGATAAATCTCACGCGGTTTTGTCAAATTTGGAAATGGACGAACTTGAAGCATTTCTTGGTTTGTTAGTCTTGTCCGCTGCTCTCAAAGATAATGACTTGGCAACACATATGATGTTTGACACTACCTACTGTGGGGAAAGGTACAAGGCAACCATGCCTGAGAGAAGGTTCAAATTTATCCTAAATTGTCTAAGGTTCGATGACAAAGAAACAAGAACTGCTAGAAGAGAAATGACCAAACTAGCTCCAGTTTCTTCTATCTGGGACAAACTTCTAAACAATTGCAGAGTGAACTATAAGGCTGGAAGCTATATAACCATTGATGAGCAACTAGTTGGACTTAGAGACAAATGTCCATTTATGATGTATATTCCCTCTAAACCCAACAAGTATGGCATCAAAATTGTCATGTCTTGTGATAGCGGAACAAAGTATATGTTGGATGCCATTGTTTTCCTTGGAAAAGGAAGTGTTCCTCCTGCAATGGCTGCTGGTGAATATTATGTTCTTGAACTGCTGAAAAATGTAAAGGGCACCAATCGAAATGTTACGATAGACAATTGGTTTACGAGTGTACCACTCATTCAACGTCTCCGTCATGAATACAAAATTACAACTGTTGGCACAATAAAAAAAAAAATAAACCACAATTGCCTATTGAAGCTACAGATATAAAGTTTCAAAAACGAGCCGCATCCACTTCATTGTTTATATTTCATGAGGATTTGACAGTTGTATCATACAAGCCCAATAATAATAAACTTGTATTATTGGCGTCTAGTATGCACAGTATGGGTAGTATTCATGAGACCACTGGAAAACCAAAAATAGTGCATGTGTACAACTCAACAAAAGGAGGAGTTGACAGTTTTGACCAGATGTGCCAAAACATTAACCATGGCAGGAAAACCAGAAGGTGGCCTCTAGCATTTTTCCAAAATATGATGAACATAGCTGCAATAAACGCATACATCATTTACGCGCACAACATGTGTAGCCGTGGGCAAAAGCCAGAATCCCGACTTAATTTTATGTTATCTCTACACAAGGAGTTAACGGAAGGATTTCAAAGTAAAAGATTAGCAACTAATACAAACATGAGCCTGGCGTTGAAAAAATCCATTCAGAATATTGTAGGCGCAGACCAAAAGGGGCCAAGAAAGTACTGTAATTTTTGTAGTCATACCAAACGTAGATACACCACCACTTATTGCAATTGTGGATTAGCTATTTGCGGTGAACATGCACAAAAAAGTGCCCTGAATGTGCTTGAAAATCAATTTTTATGTATTCATAATCGTCAAAAATCAATAATAAAGTATTATTTTTGCTTATTTTACATATTTTAATAAAAAATTACACTTATATTGTATTATATGCTGACTTTAAATTTCTTTCATTTAAAACTACTATTTTACAAAATAAATCAGATAATAACGTACAAATTCTGAAGTGAGTAAAATTTACTCATCGGTACCTATAAGCGCCTACAATTTAACCGTACCCTTCTAGGGTTAAATGAAAAGAGAATGGTTTTGAGTGATGGACATCTTTAATTTGACCCTTACGCGCTCTTCTTCTTTGCCTCTTTGTATGTTTACGGCAGCTGCGTTGTTCACAAGTGTCAAATATGATTGACGTACGACGCCATTTGCAAAAACTATAAATCTTCCGATAAGGTGATTAATTATTTTTACACGAAAACAAAAAAAAAAAAACAAAAGAGCAGTGGGTTTATAATTTTACACCCCGTTACATTTAAAAAGAAATCATTGGGGTACGAATTAATAGTGGAAACATCTTCAGTAGAGAAGAAACAACCTTTCAAAGGCTTAAGAGTTTCCTAGTTTTGTCGACTTTGAAGACTACTTACCCCTCTTTTGTAATCCCATTTATCGAAATTCGACCTTTTAGACGGTCTTGAAAAATGTTTAAAAGCAATGCTGGAAAACTTATCAGACTGATAAATACAGCTTTACACAACGTGGACAAAAACTAAAAACAAGTACTTTTTAAACTTTTATTTCACGTATTTCATTTGATAGCACCTCAAGCAATAAATAATAGATGTACACAAATTTATATAGTGGCTTACCATTTATTACATTATTATATAGCCTCCTTTAATCATTATGCTAAAATCACAGACAGCTTGCTCGAGCAAGAATATTTTTGTAATATTTACTTATGTATGTATATTGAAAGCCTCTTTTAATAATTTCTATGTGCCTTTAATTCCGTTATCGCATTAGGCAGAAAGTGCCATTGCGACTCTCTTATTACTACTGAAAGTAGTAAAATATTTGAAAACAAATTCTTTCCGAACCCTTGATCAATCGATAGTAGAAGCTCATCCTTTGGCATCTAACTGCTATCGTTATTAGGGATGTCTGTTTTCTCAAAACCAGATTTCCTTAAACAATTTTTCACTGTCTGTGAACACAATGTGAGTGAAAACTACAAACTGCAGTTTTGAGACAACGTCTCGGTGCAAGTTGAATCCTGATTTAAAGCTTAATTTAGTTTAAGCGTCCAATCTTACAGAGTTAGCTTAAAAATTCGCCTTAGCTAAACTTACAGTGAAAAACTAGCTTAAGAAGCGCCTTTGGCCCAACCCAAAAGTCAATCATTTCATGAAATCATAATCTGCTGTCCGGCGAAAGATCGTTGCCTCGATTTCTTTATTAGTCCATTCCACTAATGGATGTTCAAATTACTAACTAATCTTTTAAGATTTCATATTTGCACAAATGCAAAATTTCTTCGCCTCTTTCAAATCGATGCAGTCGGCGGTGGTAGCATACGAATCCAGACGCGATATATCTCCCACATTTGTAGTGATTGTATTTGAAGTCTTATCATAAACAGCTGTTGCTTGAAATTTTGGCTTCTTCGGATTCGCTTCGAAGGTTATTCTGTATGTTGATTGATTCGATAATTCATACATTTTGATTTCTACCTTCTCCAGGCTCTTTAACTCCAGAAGACTACACTTACTACTGATATTTCTATCATCTAAATATTGATTAATTTCATCGATGACCAAAACAGTTACGTTGGTCGCAGTAGCGTCGGTGCTGGGTAAAACTTTGTATGGTATGCAAGTACACCAGTGTTCGGTGATACCAGCCTCAATGCAGGTACGATTCTCTGGTATTTCATGAAGAATACTTAAGCCCCTCACTGTGTCATTAAGGTAAGAGAATTCAATTTCTTGGTCGGTCTCTTCGAGTATGTGCTTCAGCGTTGCATAGATATCATAGGGTGAAGTTAAACGGTGTTGATTTATTTCCAAAGCTTTCACGAAATCTGGATATTCGTTTCTGTACCATGATGGTAATGATATAAACATCATCGGTAGTCGTTCTTCTAAGAATCCAGATTTTAATTTAAGCAAAGGACCCCACCGCATGCCATGATCAGCAAAGAATATTACAATTGAACGTTCCAGTATGCCACCACTCTCCATTTTCGTGAGATATTCTATCATTTTCATATCCATTGTTGCTGTTGTATCAAAGGAGTTATGACTAAATGAATTTGCCCAGAATAGTCCGAAGAGCGGATCTTCAGGAAAGGCATTCGCAAATTGTAACGCGTAATCAAAAATATATTCGGCTTGATGTTTACGGCCTATGCAATATGCTAAGCCTGCCATCTTCTTCACTTTCATTTGCTTTGGAATTGCCAACATCATGGGCCGTAAATAATAATCCGTTGGTGGTTGCTGGAACCCTTTTTTTAGATAATTAAATGTACTCAATGAGTATATATCTTCTGCATATGCTGTTTTGTATCCAAACTGCTTAAAATTATTCCATATTAGATTACAAATAAGTTTATTTAGACCGCCTACAGATTTGGGTTTACATTTGTCTGTAGCTGTTGTTGAATTATATGATGTCATCAGAGCCATTAAATTTGGAAATGTGTTATCACCAATCTACTTGTAATAAAAACAAATGAAATAAATAGCAGGGAATTAATACAAATATATATTGAAATTGAAAAAGTACTATAGGTATATAAAAAAAAGTATATAAAAAAAATTAAAAAAGTGTTTGTTAACGCACGAAAAAAAATTGAATGTTTGTAAGTTGGGTTTAAATGAAGAAGGCTTAATTAAAAGCACAATGGGAATTTTGACAGTTATTAATATTTCGAAAGTGGACTTTGCTGTATTTAGTGGGCAGAACAGCTATCACGTATCTTTCAACAAATACCAAAAATGTTGCTCAAACGAACTTTAATGCTGACTGTAATAATAGTAGAATTATTTGAAAGACGTGCAAAGCTGAGATCGTATCAGAAGTAAAATTTTCAAATGTTAACACTGCAACTATCAACAGTTGTTACATATTTATTCCTACTAAACCGGTAATTTTGACCGGTGCGATATTTAGTTGTTAAAATATAAAAATAAAAAAAAAAGTTTTAAATAATATAAAATACATATTCGAATACCGCAGGCACAGTATTATTATTATTTTTTTATTTAGGTTTGGTTATTATGCGTATTACAATGCATTATCACATACATACATGTTTTTTATAACCAACACATATGCCCATAGTTTTATTTTCATTGCGAAAACCTATTCATTTATTTCTTATATTAGAACTTTTCAGTTGTTTCGTGATATATTTTCGCAGGTTGTGTCGTTGTGAAAACCTTTGCACTGATTGCCGCTAAGTCGAGAATGTTAAAAAATACTTGAAGAGGCCATCTTCTAGATCCTGAGTTCACACACACAGTAGAAGTACTTTTTTAGATAAAAAATAAAAATAAATAATTGGCCCGTACACTTCTGTTAGGTATTTGGCCGAGCTCCTCCTCCTATTTGTGGTGTGCGTCTTGATGTTGTTCCACAAATGGAGGGACCTACAGTTTCAAGCCGACTCCGAACGGCAGATATTTTTATGAGGAGCTTTTTCATGGCAAAATACACTCGGAGGTTTGCCATTGCCTGCCGAGGGGCGACCGCTATTAGAAAAATGTTTTTATTAATTTTGCTTTCACCGAGATTCGAACCAACGTTCTCTCTGTGAATTCCGAATGGTAATCACGCACCAATATTCGTAAATACTAAGTACACGAAAATTATATTATAGAACAGAATAAATGTAGGAATTTGCGCATTGTGAAAAACGATTTACCCTATTTCAAAGTGTTTTTCTGTATTGATCACATGTTCTGGTAAAGAAATGCCCAATGGGCACCTTTGAAAGCCCTTTGGGACATGTAGGAAAAATTGTATCTTACGACTACTCGAGTACCGTCACTGAAAATATAGTCAATGGAAGCGGATAAAAGCACATTTCAGTTTATGCTTATTGCAAGAAAACGCGAGCGTCGTTTTCCACCTGAACTGTGTGCAAAAGCAAGTCCAAGAGGGTAGACATTCTTAATATTCGATATAAAGTATATTATTCCAATCACAAACTTACTTTATTATATCCTTGCATTTCGAACCATCGATTATTTTGCAGATATTTAAATGTCTCCGGCATGGTACGGCGTAAGTTAATGCGCGAAACGCTATCAATGCCCAATAGCAATACACTGGGCTTCCTTTTCGTTAAGTGGAATGAAGTGGCGGGTACGTTGTTAGAACTGTTCGATTTAAGCTTTGGCTGTTGTATGAACGAAAACGCATCCTTTTGGATTACATGCTTCGTATTGTTGGCTATATAACATTCTGTTATTATATAGTCTATGTGCTGTGGCACCATGAAGTTCTGGTGAAATATGGAGCAAGGAAGTAATCTAAAAGAGGTAAAAAAGTAAGTGTGGGTTAGTTGTTAATTATGAAAAAGTACGACGTTTTTTGATAAGCATCTAGAGATGTGATGAGGGTGCCTCTATCTACTCAGCTTATACTGCATTTTCAAAAATATTTTTGTATCCAAAACAATAATTTTAAATCAGTAATGTTTTTATTTATTGAAAACTTGGGTCAATACATTTTTGTTTCAGTCGTAACAGATAGCAGACAGATTTGACAACATGACGAAATAGTGGGTTTCAACGATCTGTATTTAATATAACACCATAAATTGTGGGAAGAGAGTTTTTCGGTAACCCATGGGCAGGCAATAGAAAGTAACTGCCTGCATTTCTAATTCAAAAAATCCTATCCGTTCGGAGGCTGTATTATTTGTACATCGCTTCATTTGTACTAAATGATAACATCAAGACGCGCATCGCAAATCGAAGAAGAATGTCGAGCAGACATCCCAGAAAGGATGATGATGCGCCAATTAAACTTACGCGTATATGTAGGTGTATTTGGGAGATTTGAAGGATATGGCAAGCACTAAAAAAAACTTTTTTTTTATGAGAATACGAAAATGTCAAATCTTGGTCGCGTTTAGTTAGGCATAGGTGAACTGGTACTGGCTAGCAATGTTCAGCCCTCCAATTTAGGAATATGTTACATATGTAGGTCTAAATGAAGTAAGTGGGACTGAAAAACTCGAAAAAATTAAGAAAGTGGAGCCAAAGGCACATAGAACAGATAGAAAACACGACATATGCATATACATATACCTACAGTTCGGCTCACTTGATTAGAAGCAATAATTTTTATGGTTTAAAATAGCTATTAAAGCAACCGTATTTGATCTAATAACGCAATGATTGCCTACATTATTTGTGCAATAAAGATATGAAAATTGATCGTGTTCTTAAGCATTCTTTGCGTTTGGCCGACAACTTTTTAATTCTATTGTAATAAAATGGGAAAAAGAAAGGTTTAACAGAACGCGATAAATGTCAAATCAATATCTTAACCTTAACCAAATTGCTAAAAAGATCGGTCGAAGTATAAACGTTGTAGATCTTCACGTGAAGCAAGGTAACTCCTATGGCAAGAACTACAAAGGCAGAACTGCAATGGCTTTTGCATCGAAGAATACCCGCAAAATCCTTATGATTGCATCAAATTGCGCCTTGTAACAGTAAAAAGTACAGAAATTGCAAATGTTGCAGCCAACAGATCCATTGTTCGAAGAGCTATTCTAAAAGCGCCACATCTGAAGCATACAAAAATTCACAAAAAAATAAAAAATAAAAACACCATTGAATTAATTAAAGAAAGCACATAGCTTGGAGTTTTGTTATAAATAACGTTCTCGGCGAATGGAAAAATGTGTAGGCGAAAAGAAGTTGAATCTGGATGGGCCCGATGGATACAATTACTATTTCCTTGACCGATTTATATAACATTTAATATATTGCTAATATATTGATTGATTTTAATAATATTCTTACTTTTTAGTCAATCGCAGTAACCTACTTAAAATTATGATCTTTAGTGTACTTCACAATTTCATTAAGTTCTAGAGCTTACAGTGGTTTAATCTTTAATGGAATAGAGCACCCAGATATTTGCATTCAAAAACAAGTTTACCTCCTGTGAGACATCAAATGATAGAAACGGGGTTTTTTTAAATAGCGGCCACTCCTCCGCAGGCAATGGCAAAGCTTCGAGTGAGTTTCCAAGTGCTATTTCTCGAAGAAATATTTGGATTTGTTTACCCTACAGTACTTTAATTAATATAATATTCACACCTCATCTGAATGCTACTGCAACAACAACGCTTTACTTATACACCCAAATTTCGATATATGTCCGCTCTTCATACGGTTTTTGTATTGATGGCCATGGTCAACAACAACACTTTTTCGTATCTGGTTATAAAGCGGGGAACTCGAAAGTTACGTTTTGGGAAATAATTATGTGGAACCAAAATCCTCCTATATCCAAGTAGCTAGCAGCAAAACCTTGACGAATGAGCTTTTTTATTTTAAAATGATTCCGACGACATTAGCTATGTAAAACATTGCATAAAAAAGCAGAAATTGGACGAATATTTTAAGTTGAGTCAATCAACAACAACGGAAGTTGTCCACGATAGCATTTTATCAGAGTAACTGTAATTATTTTTTAATAACTAGCGCTGCATTTGCTTCAGTGTACCTAATTCATTATCATGTAAGCTATTAAAAATTAAAAAATAAAAAATAAATGCTTGTATGCGGATATGGTCATGTTATATTATGGTTATGGTTATGTTATGTTTTAACTTTTTATAGTTTTTTTGTTGGGTAAAAAAGTGAAATTTGTAAAGGTCGAGCCAATAAGCACCAAGAGGCTTAGAGGCTCCTAAAACACTCAGGCTAAAAAGCCCATTATATTTAAAGCTCTGAAAAGAGGCTATATTCAAGGAGGGAAGGAGAAAAGTATCAGAGCAAGTGATAGGAAAGAATAGAGACAGGGATAGAGATAAATAGTCCTGTGAGAATTTTCCAGATTCTTTGGCAAATCTGTAGATATCCTCCAGTTTTAGAGAACGAATATTACTCATTCTCATGACATCAGAACCCAAAACTCGTAGCCGTGCTCTAGCAAAGGTCTTCTCCAAGCACGACAGGCACATTGGGTCCTCAATGATTCCAATACTGGTCATACGCTGACCCCATGGGTTGTGTCCTGTAATGATACCGACCATCAACCGACGTCTTTCCTTCCAAGTTTTAGTAGCCCCTCATTGTCCTCGAACACGCCCATTGTGTATTCGTCAGCTTCCAGCCCGGCTTCAATCTTACTAACAAGATCGTGCAAGGCTGATTCACATAATTTTCCATTCGTTCTAGACTTTTCAACACGAACGATGTCAAACTGATTGGTCTAAAACTTTTTGCTAAGGAATAGTCGTCTCTTCCTGGTTTCGGAATAAATACTACTCTTACGCGTCACCATTGGGATGGTAGTGCAAGGCAGGCTGTGAAGATCCTTTTCAGGGCCTCAATCAGCCTGTCTCCTCCTTATTTAAGCATTGCTGGATATATTTCGTCAGGTCCAGAGGACTTAAAGTTCTCAAAGGAAGACAAGGAAAACCTTACCGATTCTTTTGTCACTATCCGACTAGCAATATACCAGCATGCCTCTCTCTACTTCAGAGAGAGAGTTCTACTACCCGGAAAATGGGTTTCGAGTAGAGCATTAAACGTTTCCAATTTGGAAATGGTGTATGAACCATCAGGTTTTCGAATGGGGTTCAGTCTTACTGAGTGATCTAGATGAAGGACCTTACAAAGTCTCGCTGTTTCCCTCATTTCTTCGACGTTACTGCAAAAATTTCTATAGGATTCAAGTTTGAATTGCCGTACTTTTTGGTTATATTCTCTCTGTGTAAGTCGATGATTAGCCCAGTCCTCTTCTGTTTGGGCCTTTAAGGCCTTATTAAGAAGTTTTCTGAACCGTACACGAAGTTTTGACAGTTCAGGGTTCCACCAAGAAACCACTTTCCCCTATCTACTTTGCCTGAGTGGGCACAGTTCCTCAAAGCATTTGATTAAAGTACCTTCTAATTTTTTAGTAGCATCTTCAATCATTTCCATTGATTTGAGTTTTTACAGGTTTGATAATCACTCTGTTACAAGCTTACCATACCTGTCCCAGTCCACATTTCGAGGATTCCTACCGAAAGGTATTGATATTGTATCAATTCCCAGTCGGAATTCGATAAGACGATGATCAGAAAGAGAACCCCTCTTCCAGTAATAGCGGATTTCTGCCTGGTGCACGACTATACTCCCCAGAGAGTCGTGTCAAGATCTTTGTTCTGAACACGGATGCGTGTGAGGAGTTCTGCTGAACTACAGGAAGGACACGGAATCCAGGCACTCGCTCATACCAGGCTTTCTTTGCTACTCTCAACAAGACTGAACGTGCTGTTTTTGCAGACTGGAATTTTTGCTATCTCTTTTTCCAGCCATTCTCGGGAAAACGCATTGGAAAAGTGCACCTTTACGTTGCCGTCCACCACGCTTTTACCCTCGAAAGTCGGGGCGTCTTTAGACTCACTGATAGCTTACCAAAGATAGCTGTCAAGATAGTCTTGCTGCCCTTTGGACAGTAGACCGTCTTGTTTGTCGGTATGTATCTCCACCGTCATTGCCTTTGCTGCCATTCTCGCGAATGATTCGCCAGACGTTGACGGAAGAGTGTCATTCGACGTTTGAGGTCCCTTAGCCTTTGCCTTGTCAGGTAAAGGTTTGTCTGCCTTGAATTGGGTCGGGGAGACAGGCATTTTCGACTTCCGTCTCTCGACTTTCCTCTTCTTTGCCTTTCTCCTCTTCCCGGTCGTTGGCATAGACCCCGTTTCGTTTCTGGAAGAGTGCAACGCTACAGAGGAATCCTCTGTTCTGCCACGCTTTCCCGTTTCCATTACACGTGTCGAAGTTGACGGAGCTTGAGTACTTACTTTAGCTAATGCTTCGGCTTGCTTCGCCTTCTGACTTCTTCATTTGATCTGCCTTGCGGAAAGACCAACACCTGCGTTCGACTCTCCAATAACTTCAGTCTTTTTACCGGTACTTACCTGATTCGCACCAGGTTTGACCGTTGTAAAAGACTTACTCGGTACCAGAGATCCATCTGAGTCTACTGAGAGATTGTCCGCCATCTCCACATCCTCCACAACTTGTTCAGTTGCTTCAGATCGTTTCAACGACGGTGTATCGCTTGACTCTCCATTGGCATAGCCAATGTGCCATGTTTCACCACTAGTAGTGTGCTTCCTCCGGAACCCTGGGGGTCAGTTCCGGTCATAGGGGGTCTGGGGTTCGGGCCTGCACATCCAAGCCCGAGCTGTCGATTGCTCGACGGGAGGATTTTCCGAAAGTGGGTTACCTCGTGCAAAGAGATCCATAGTTAGCCTCCACATTGTAGAAAATGCATTTTATACCTCCTGCCAGGTTGTCGGTACGGTACTCACCACATAGAGTGGGTACCCAATTCCTATATGGAGCTGCCCTCTTAGTTCGTGGTAAGTTAATCTCCATAACATGGGGTTAACTAACCACTTAAGCCTCATCCCCGCGGCAAGGATACCGACATGACAAGTTTGTTGGGTAAGTAAATACAAAGAATAGCCTGTCTGATGAACTAAAGCCTTTAAACACATATATATAATATTTTTTTATTTAAATCGATCTGATTGAATTCGTATGGATTTAATGAAAATAACGGATTTATTAAATGACCTTTCGCTTTACGAGCAACTTTTTCGGAACGTAACTAGGCCGCTTGGTATGGATGCACACCACAATTGTCAATTACTCACTTGTACTTGTCGTCAGCTGATCCATCACTTCCTGCTCGCACGATTTGTCGATAACAGCAACTAACATTTGTAACACTGGCATTTAGAACCTTTACCGCTCGTTCAATAGCCGGAAAATTCATGTGTAAAAAGTATTGGCGTGCATTTATCTGATAATTGGGCGTAATGAATGCCTCATCCTCAGTGCAGTCGGTGTATTTGAATTTTTTTGGGTTAAAGAGTTTGAGCACTTCCTCTCCGAAGGGATCCACATATGGCACATGACATTGAGAGGTGTATATGAAATATTTCGCTGGCGGTTGCACAATCTTTGTTTTCTTGTTTTGCGTTGCATTTGTGAAGTTTAATGGGGATGCTGATAAACGTTGTGCTTCTGTGGAAGTATGCAAACACATATGTACATGCATTTATAGTTACTTATTTATGAATTTATGAATTGTTAAAACAAACATTAATAATGTAGTTAAATGCGTATTTATTTAGTCCAGATATGTACACTTGTGTTCACAATTTATTTATTTTTTATACATTTTTTTTTAGTTTTTTGTATTTATTTCTTTTGTTATTTTTTTTATAAAAATATAGATTCTACTACAACAAAAACTATATTACTTAAAGCATCAAACTTTGCATAAACTATTAAACCAATGGAGACCCATATGATAACTAATAGCTGTGGCCTAAAAATTTATCAAGACATTCCAGCACCAGTTTTGATGTAACCTGAAAAGAATTGAGAGCCTTGATTGCTGCGTGGCCATCGGTAAGGAAAGCTATGCTACTGTTATCAGAGTTGAGTTCGAGGTTAATGTGAGCGTATCTTTCCATTGTGCAAAGTTTCGCTAGAAAAATAGTTATATTCTTGTCTAGTGCTTCCGAATATCTTTCCCCCGATTTGCAGCCACCAGCCCCTGCATCTTTCTCGGTGAGGAAGGTCTTTTTTATCTTGCAGGTTTTCTTCTTCTCTTCTTAATTGGCGCGATAACCGCTTACGCGATTTTGGCCGAGCTTAATAAAGCGCGCCAGTCGTTTCTTTCTCGTGCTAACCGGCGCCAATTGGACACACCAAGTGAAGCCAAGTCCTTCTCCACCTGATCTTTCCAACGCAGAGGAGGCCTTCCTCTTCCTCTGCTACCACCAGCTGGTACCGCATCGAATACTTTCAAAGCCGGAGCGTTTGTATCCATTCGGACGACATGACCCAGCCAACGTAGCCGCTGGATCTTTATTCGCTGCGCTATGTCTATGTCGTCGTAAAGCTCATACAGCTCATCGTTCCATCGTCTGCGATATTCGCCGTTGCCAACGTGCAAAGGTCCAAAAATCTTACGCAGAATCTTTCTCTCGAACACTCCAAGCGTCGCTTCATCGGATGTTGTCATCGTCCAAGCTTCTGCGCCATACGTCAGGACGGGCATGATGAGAGTCTTGTAGAGTGTTAGTTTTGTTCGTCGAGAGAGGACTTTACTGCTCAGTTGCCTACTTAGTACAAAGTAGCACTTGTTGGCAAGAGAGATTCTACATTGGATTTCAAGGCTGACATTGTTATAGGTGTTAATGCTGGTTCCCAAATACACGAAGTCTTTTACAACCTCAAAATTATAACTGTCTACAGTGACGTGGGTGCCGATACGCGAGTGCGCCGACTGTTTGTTTGAAGACAGGAGGTACTTCGTTTTGTCCTCGTTCACCACCAGACCCATTCGCTTTGCCTCTTTATCCAGTTTGGAGAAGGCAGAACTAACAGCGCGGTTGTTAAGGCCGATGATATCGATATCATCGGCATACGCCAACAATTGTACGCTCTTATAAAATATTGTGCCTGAGCGATTAAGTTCTGCGGCTCGTACGATGCTCTCCAACATCAGGTTAAAGAAGTCACACGACAGTGAGTCACCCTGTCTGAAACCTCGTTTGGTATCAAACGGCGCGGAGAGGTCCTTCCCAATTCTGACGGCGCTGCTGGTGTTGAGCAACGTCATCTTACATAGCCGTATTAGTTTTGCGGGGATACCAAATTCAGACATAGCGGCATACAGGTAACTCCTTTCTGTACTGTCGAATGCAGCTTTGAAGTCGACGAAAAGATGGTGTGTGTCGATTCTCCTTTCGTGGGTCTTTTCCAAGATTTGGCGTATTGAGAATATTTGGTCGATGGTAGACTTTCCAGGTCTGAAGCCACACTGATAAGGTCCAATCAGTTGGTTGACGGTGGGCTTCAGCCTTTCACACAATACGCTCGCTAGAACCTTATAGGCGATAGTTAGAAGACTAATCCCGCGGTAATTGGCACAAATTGCAGGATCGCCCTTCTTATGGATTGGGCAGAGCACACTTAAATTCCAATCGGCAGGCATGCTTTCATCCGACCATATTTTGCATAGGAGCTGATGCATGCACCTTACCAGCTCCTCGCCGCCATGTTTGAATAGCTCAGCCGGGAGTCCGTTGGCGCCCGCGGCTTTGTTGTTCTTTAGGCGCGTTATCGCTATTCTCACCTCGTCATGATCGGGTAACGGAACTACAATTCCGTCGTCATCGATTGGGGTATCGGGATCTTCACATTCTCTATGACATGCGCAGCTGTCACTGTTTAACAGGTTCGAGAAGTGTTCCCTCCATAATTTTAGATTGCTCTGTACGTCAGTCACCAGATCGCCGTCTTTGTTCTTACAGGAAAACGCCCCGGTCTTAAAACCTTCTGTAAGCCGCCGAACTTTCTGGTAGAATTTTCGGGCGTTGTTCCTATTGGCCAGCATCTCAAGCTCCTCGCACTCACGTATTTCGGCCTCTCGTTTCTTCTGTCTTGCAGGTTTTAGGGTTTTTTTTTATCTTGCAGCTCAGTCTTGAAGCATTGAGCTCTCAGGGATTAGTTCAGCAAGAATATCAAACTTCTTGCGGCTTTGATGAATGGCTGATGGTCGTTTTGGTAGTTCTTAGGTAGTATATGAATGCGAAGAGGTGTGGGCTCTAGAAGAAAATTCATTGATGCCGTGGAACATATATAAGTACGCATGTCTCCCGTTATGCATACCCACGCAAGCCTATATAACTTCGTTAGTGTGTTTATTACTGTTATTAAGTTTCCCCGCAATCGATTTAGACATGGTGAATATTATAATGGACTTTCTTGCTATCTCTTCTATGTCTGCCTTTCGTAGTAAATTTTGGTCAAATGTTAACCCAAAAATGTTACTTTCTTTTGTATTTTCATCTCAATTCCATCTAAGTAAATTGATTTAATATAATATAATAATAATAATAACAATAGTCGATTTTGCTGGATCTATGAACAGTCCCACCTTAACACATCACCTTTTGATCTTTTAGTTAGTTTCGACCCTGGTTGAATTCTGTTACATAGAGTTTCTTCAAATTTCCCTCTACCTACTGTCGTTTTGTCTATGTCGTCAGCATAGGCTACTATGATCCACATTAGCGGTGATACTACCCCACCTTACGGGCATGCTCTGGGTGTATTCACCGTTATGCTACCCATCCATTGAGCGAGAGTATTATTTATATACATGTTACCATGACACATGTTCATGGCACATAATATAATATCATGTATCATATTGTGAACATATCACAAAGTTGCGTCTCACGGGTAAACGACACCACACGCGCAAGACTAAAGCGCTGACCGTGCATTTCCCAAACTTACGAATTTTCCCAGCACATGCTGATGCAACGTGACCTGGCCAAATTCTAGTTGTAATATAGAAGTAAGAATATTTTGTAAATTTAGTTTTTAAGTGAACAATAAACAGAAAAGACGTGGACTCCTGTCCACGCAATATTTTTTAAAAACTCAAATTAATAAATGAAAATTTAACTGGCGCCCGAGCAGGGACCGCGCGCGAAAAGTAATAAAAGCCCGAAAAATAAAAAGTACGGCTACGCGAAACGTCGTGAGTAAGCTAGAAAAAATAAAGTGAAGTAAAAGCGACAATTCGCGAGAGACAAGTGGGACAACAAGTGACGCCGAAGGACCCGAGTACCACAGGAAAAAGGAGAATACTGAAGCATCCAACAAACATCCACATGCAGCGCTGGACCCTAATGTGAGATTACTTTTAAGATATATTATTTCTTAATTATAAAAAAAAATATTGTGAAAAAAAAAATTAGTGAAAATTTAAAAAAGAATTAAAGAGTGAAAAAAATTTTTAAACTTTGAGGAAATTAAAAAAATTAACATTTGTAAGAGTGAAAAAATATTTCCATAAAATTTGAGGAAAAACTGATATTTTTGGAAAAATTATATATTTGTAAAATTTGCGGAAAGTAAGAAAATTAATATTTTTGAAAAGAATATTTCGTAAAAATCCTGGGAAAAGGAAAATATTTTTATAAAATTTAAGAAAAACTGATATTTTTTTAAAAAAAAGAAAAAAGTGGAAAAATTATATATTTGTAAAATTTGCGGAAAGTAAGAAAATTAATATTTTTGAAAAGAATATTTCGTAAAAATCCTGAGAAAAGGAAAAAATAGATTTTTTTTATTAGTGAAAAATTTCGTAGGTGATCAATTTTACTTGGAGCTAAAGAGAACAAAAAAAAAAAAAAAATGACAGAATCTGCTGAACAGTTAGTAGAGCAACTGAGCCAGCTCCGGCTTGATTACGGTAGCAATCAGACAAAACCATCCTCTTCCATTAACACTACTGTTGTCGAAACAATAGTGCGCGAAGTGCTCGACAGATTAAATACACCAAACATTACTGAGTTTAGTGGACAGGACTGTAATATAGCTTTAAATGTAGGAAATATGCACGAAATAGACAGGATTCCCGACATGGTCAAATGTCTACGGGAATTTTCAGGTAAACCAGGGGAATTTAGCTCCTGGCGGAAAAGTGTGGACAGGATCTTAAGAGCATACGAAACTTTGAAAGACACTCCTAAATATTTTTCCATCCTACACATTATACGTCATAAAATCGTCGGCGATGCTGACACCGCTTTGGAGTCCTACAGTACTCCGTTAGACTGGGCTCAAATCCGCAAATGCTTAATGATGCATTATTCGGATAAGAGAGATATTGGTACACTTGAGTACCAATTGACCACCTTGGCTCAACGACAAGATGACATTGCAACTTTTTACCAAAAAGTTTACCAACACCTTTCGCTTATTTTAGACAAGATCTCATGCTTGGATCTTGGCGACGAGTCCATAAGGACGATGACGAACTCATATCGGGAGAAAGCTCTCGATACATTCATCAGGGGACTAAATGGCGACTTACCGCGACTCCTTAGCATCCGTGAACCTACAACCTTGCCTCAAGCCCTTCATCTCTGTCAAAAATTAGACAACATGTCCTTTCGTATGAACCATGCACATAACGTGCATAGATCATTAAATCAACCGCCGCCGCGACCTCCACGGCAAAATATGTCAAACAACCGCCCTTTTTATCCTGAACTTACATATGCGGTATCCCCGCAACGGTATAACTATCCTCCGAGACAAGTAAACAATTACAACAATAGGCCATTTAACACGACACCCCGGACGCAACCGAACCAGGGTAATCCAACGTATTATAATAGTAGACCAAATTATAATTATCAGTCTAACAACAACTTTGGAATACGCCCCCAACAACAATTAAATCAAGGATTCAACAATCGCTCCAACTTACCCCCAAAACCACCAGTCGCAATGGATGTAGATTCTTCTCTACACTCTAGACAGATTAACTACCAAAATAGGCCAAGTCCTAATCAAAACACTCAACCGCAGAAACGTCCACTATCTTCTCAATATATTCGCCCTCCGAATAAAATGCAACGTACTTTTCACGCAAATGCAGTGTCACAAAATGTAACCAATTATCCTACAGAGCCAAACCCAAATCAGAGTTATTACGGTAATTCACATGACGACTACTACGAAGCAATGCAGCATGTAATCGGAGCTCCAGAAGGGCAAAGCAATTTGAATACTAGCGAACAAAACCACTCCGAAGTAGACCTAATTAATTTTTTAGACTAACGCCGTCCTCACTTCCGTACTATGAATTTACAACAAGGCGTGGGGACCAATTGGATTTTCTTATTGACACAGGATCCAATAAGAACTATATTCAATCAACTAGGATAAGAAATCCACTACCAAATAAGCCATTTAAAGTAGAATCAGTTGCGGGTAATATTGAAATAACACATCATACATTTATAGAAATTTTCGGACCAAATATAGAAAAAATTAAGTTCTTTATTCTGCCACCCCTGAATTCTTTTCATGGGATCATCGGCAACGACACCCTCAGAAAACTAAAAGCGATCATAGATACCGAAAAAGGCACAATGACGATTTTTCCAGGGATTGTTATCCCACTCAAGCAGCGAATATCCCAGCAAGTTAATAATGTCAAATTAGAAATTCCACATCTCCCTGAAGAGCATCAACGGAAAATAAATAATATTATTGCAAAATGCCCAAATTTGTTTTCTGATCCTGACGAAAAATTAACATACACCACTCTAGTTAAAGGCGAAATCAGAACTATTAATGATAATCCTGTGTATTCCAAGCCTTACCCCTATCCCATGGCTTTGAAGGCAGAAATAGAAAAGCAAGTGGAAGAACTCCTTGACAACGGAATTATAAGAAAATCTAAATCTCCATATAACTCTCCTGTGTGGATAGTTAACAAAAAACCAGATGCATCCGGCGAGAGGAAATACCGTATGGTTATTGATTATCGAAAGCTCAACTCAGTAACCATCCCAGATAAATACCCCATTCCCGAAATTAACGAGGTCCTAGCAAACCTCGGTAACAACAAATTGTTTACAGTAATTGACCTCAAAAGCGGGTTTCATCAAATTCCGCTACGGAAGTCAGATATAGAAAAGACTGCCTTTTCCGTTAATAATGGAAAGTATGAATTCCTCCGCCTACCCTTCGGGCTGAAGAATGCCCCCGCAACCTTCCAAAGAGCACTAGATGATATCCTTCGTCAACATATAGGAGTCAGATGTTACGTCTACATTGACGACGTTATAATTTTCGGCAGGAACGAGGAAGAGCATTTGGAAAATCTTGAAATGGTATTTAAAACATTAGAAAGTGCGAATATGAAAGTACAATTAAGCAAATGCGAATTCGCCAAACAGGAAGTAGAATTCCTAGGATATGTCATCAGTTCAGAAGGAATAAAAACAAACCCCAAAAAGGTTGAAGCCGTTGCAAAATTCCCAATTCCCCGTACTCTGAAGGAGTTGAGATCTTTCCTAGGAATGTCAGGCTATTACAGGAGATTTATTAGGGATTACTCCAAAATTGCCAAGCCCTTGACGACGCTACTTCGCGGAGAAGCTGGAAATACTTCAAAAAGAAACTCAAGGAAGTTAGAAATAAACCTTAATAAGGAAGCTATCGAATCATTCAATAAGATTAAAAATGCTCTAATATCAAGGGATATTATCCTGGCACATCCCAACTTTGAAAAAGACTTCGAACTTACAACGGATGCATCCGACTTTGCTATAGGAGCCGTCCTATCGCAAGAAAATCGCCCAATAACCTTCATCTCGAGGACTCTTAATAAAACGGAAGAAAGTTATGCAACTAACGAGAAAGAGATGCTTTCTATAATCTGGTCTTTAAACAACCTAAGAAGCTATCTGTACGGTTCGAAGAAAGTAAAAATAATTACCGACCACCAACCATTGACCTATGCACTCAGCCACAAAAACGCAAATAGCAAAATGAAGAGATGGAAAGCGATATTAGAGGAGTATAATCATGAATTATTATATAAACCGGGAAAATCAAACGTAGTAGCAGATGCACTTTCGAGGATACTAAACCAAGTCAACTCGCTTACGCCTACTACCCATAGTGACGAAAGTTCAGGCCATGACCTTATACCCTGTACAGAAGCGCCAGTGAATGCCTTCAAGAACCAAATTTTCCTTGAGGAAGCGGACACAGCTTCGTACCAGTTTAAGATAGTTTTTCCAACGATGCATCGTCACGTAATCAAGGAGCCACAGTTCAATGAGCAAAATATTTTGGCGCTCCTCAAAAGATATCTGAATCCATCGATTATAAACGGAATTCATACAAATGAGAGAACGATGGGTTTAATCCAAAACATCTATCCACTACATTTTAGAAACTTCAAATGCCGATATACACAAAAAATAGTTGAGGACATTGTTAACGAACAAGAACAGGAAGAAATTATCCTGAGGGAGCACTTAAGAGCCCACAGAAACGATAAAGAGAATAAAATTCAAATTCTTGAAAAAAGTTATTTTCCCGGTATGACGAACAAGATTAAGCGGCTTGTAGCCAATTGCACGGTATGCAAAGAAAGTAACTACGAAAGACACCCCAACCAACCAAAACTGGCAGCAACTCCACTACCAACTTTCCCTGGTCACACAATACACATAGACATATTCCTGACAGAGGGTAAAAGAGTTATGACCGCTTTAGATAAGTTTACGAAATACGCGGTAACAAAAATGTTAAATAGCAGATCTATAGAAGACGTTAGAAGACCTTTAAGAGAAATTCTGTTCTCCTTTGGCGTCCCGAAAGTTGTCGTAATAGATAATGAGCCATCACTCAACTCTAATTCAATTATGTTTATGATGAGGGACGAGCTAGCAATTGAAGTCTATACTACTCCACCTTATAAAAGTCAGGCAAATGGACAAGTGGAAAGATTCCATTCCACGCTGACGGAAATAATGCGCTGCATTAAGGAGAATGGCGGGCATAGAAATTTCGAGGAGCTGCTAGAGAGGGCAGTATCTGAATACAACCACAGTGTCCATTCCGTTACCGAAAAGAGACCTGTAGATCTATTTTTTTGCAGAAACGTGACCTTCACACCAGAAGACATTGAAAGGACACGTCAAAACAATTTAGAAAAGATAGCACAAAAACAAAGAAAGGACATCGACTACCACAATAAAAACAAACAAGAAAATAAAATATATTTACCGGGACAGGTAATTTTTGTTAAGAAAAATAGAAGATTAGGTACTAAGCTAAGTAAACCTTATAGCAAAGAAATAGTTAAGGAAGATAGGAATAGCACGTTAGTGACTGAAAGAGGACAAATCATTCACAAGAGCAGAATACGGAACTAACTACAACATTTTTTTTTTCAGGTTTTTTTTACCACTGTGCCTCGCAGAGGTGCAGATACTAGACTACTCGAACTCCCAATTAATCACAATAGAAAAAGGAACAGCAAAACTACAGACAGGACAATTTAGGATAATACACGAAATAGATATTGACAAATACACAGAAATCCTGGAACATATAGAAGCAACGGCAAAAACAGAAACATTCTACAGAAACCCGAACTACCCCTTCATATCACTTTTAATAACTCAAATAAAGGCCCATATTAATAACCTAAGAACAGATAGGAAATCTAAAAGATCACTAAATTTTTTGGGCAGTGCATGGAAATGGATTGCAGGAAGTCCAGACCATGAAGACCATGAAATAGTTGTAAACAAATTAAATAACCTTCTAGAAAATAACAATAATCAAGTTCTTATTAATAAGCTTACGATAGAAAAAGTTAATGAAATCACAAATATCACAAACCATATTATGAAAGATATGCAAAACAACGAAGGTAAAGAAATAGAATCATTTTTGAAATTAAAATACAAATTAGAAATTATGAAAGAGGAAATCGTAAATATCGCTTATGCGATACATTGGGCAAAAGCCAATATAATAAATTCATACATAATGTCAACCGAAGAAATCGATATTGCAAAAAAAATTTTTGATAAAGATAACATCCCGTTTGTAAATTTGGACGAAGCTCTGGAATTTTCTGAAATTAAAATAGCGACTAATGGCAAGACAATCATTTATATTATAAGTTTACCAACTGTGGAAAATCAAATTTGTCAAACTATTGATATCAGAGCGGTAAAGAAAAACAACAATATTAACAAAATCAGTTTCAATTCAATTCTTAACTGCGAAAAAATTATTTATGGAATAAAAAGCAATTGTAAAGAATATAACTCATTACAAATATGTTTAAGGGATAATTTGCTAGATTTAAGTAATGATTATTGTATTAGTAACCTTTTAACAAGTCGTTTGCCAAACTGCACAGTCACAAATAGCCAGCACATCCCAGACTTCGAGGAGCTGTCACCTGGAGTTATATTCCTAAACGATTTCAGGGGCGGTGTCCTAATAAATGAAGACTATACAACTCTTAACGGTACTTTTGTGATTCACTTCAATAACGCCACCATTCAAATCAACGGAAAGAAATTTTTCAATGGGCAAAAATCAACGAACAAACCCCTACCTGCTATTCTCCAACCAATATCGATATCAAACAGAAGTGAAGAAATTCTTTCTTTAGAAATGCTAAAACAATTAAATTTCAATAATACAAAAGAAATTAGACTAACAGGATCGTCATATCGGCTCAAGTATGCTGCAAGCATCAGCGTTATGATAATACTTATAATCATTGCCATATTTTCAAACAAATTAATCCTGTCACCTAGGAAAAACAAAGAAACACGGTCCATCGATTTAACGGAGGCTGCAATAAAAGGACTTAACCAAATTTTCAACAAGACTTCAAACGAGGACGTTTGAATCTTAGGGGGGGGTTTGTTACCATGACACATGTTCATGGCACATAATATAATATCATGTATCATATTGTGAACATATCACAAAGTTGCGTCTCACGGGTAAACGACACCACACGCGCAAGACTAAAGCGCTGACCGTGCATTTCCCAAACTTACGAATTTTCCCAGCACATGCTGATGCAACGTGACCTGGCCAAATTCTAGTTGTAATATAGAAGTAAGAATATTTTGTAAATTTAGTTTTTAAGTGAACAATAAACAGAAAAGACGTGGACTCCTGTCCACGCAATATTTTTTAAAAACTCAAATTAATAAATGAAAATTTAACTTACATATCTCTCTACTAGAGTCCTATTTATGGCTTCATATGTGGTGTTATCGTCTTTTTTTGCGTTCTTTAAAAAAAAATTCCTCGCAGATTGTTTTCTCATTTTTTGAGGTATTTCAAACAAAAAATAAAATTTGTAAATAAACTGACAAACTTATAAACACCAAAATATAAATCTTAAAATGATTAATTAAAAAATTAATTTACTTTATTATATATTTATATTTATATTACACAAGTCTACAAATAAACCAATTTTCAGAAAAATGTTTGGCAATGCTCCGGCTCTGAAAGTATTCGATGCGGTACCAGCTGGTGGTAGCAATGTTTCTCAAAAACTTTTAGCAGTTTCAATGTTTAATTTTTCTAATCTCTTCATTGTTTCGGTCGCCCCTCGGCAGGCAATGTAATTCTGTCATGAAAAAGCTCTTCATAAAAAACTATTTCCCTCCGAACGGCAGGCTTAAAACTGTTGAATAACATCAAGACGCGCACCACAAATAGGAGGAAGAGCTGGGCCAAATACCTAACGGAAGTGTACGCGCCGATAATTATTTTATTTTTTTTAAGAGCTCGACTGCGTTTGTATTCGAACTTGTCTCCGATTCATGCTGATCAATTTGAAGCATGCACACTGTAGCTCTCAATTGATATATGTAGCTCAGTATTCTACCAGATCGTCTTTGGCAGTGTTTACATATGCGTTAAAAGTATCCATATTAATACTTTTCACAGTGGTTACAACTATATTGTGTTCTCATCCAAACCTAGTTGGCCTAAGTATTTTTTTAGATTTCGTAAGTTTTAATACTAATCTGTCTTTCTTGGTGTCTTTCTCTGGTGAGCCCCCAATGCTAAATCTTATTATTTATGAGCGGATATCGGACATAGGAAACCATCAATTACTTACTACAGGGTCAGGCACTCGAAGTGTAACCAACTTCAGACCGCTCGCGCAGCTGATGCCCAACACTTTCTCTGTTAGTTGGCTAAATGGCAGTACGGAGTATTTTTTACAACCGGGAGTAAACGTGAAAAAAGAAAATCAGTAATGGATTTCAAACGGAATAGTGTGATTGCATTATATTTGGCTGGAAAACACAGCCAGCGATTGTTCGTGAGCTCGAGCACTTTAAAGTAAATAAAGTTTTTGTTTATCGCACCATTACTCGTTACAATGATACGGGTAGCATCGCGAAACGTCATGGAAGTGGTCATCAAAAGACTGCAACGTCACGTGAAATGGTTAAAAAAGTGAATATGCGACTTGAGCGAAATCTCCGGAAATCACCAGCAGGTAGCACCGACCACAGGTAATGACTGGGGCCGCTGTAACCGCAGATGGGCGCTCTCCAATAGTTTTCATCAAGTCTGGCGTCAAGGTTAATACGAAATATTAGTGGGAAAGTATTCTGGAGGTTGAACATATCAACAGGACTCGGCACCGTCTCTCAAAGCTCGAGTGAACCAAGAATGGCTAAAAAACAACGTTGCGAACTTCATAACGTCCACACAATGGCTCTCAAACTCACCAGAAGAAAACCGATGAATTATTCTCTTTGGACCATTTTGGAGAACAAAGTGCGAACAAAAAGACTCAATAGTCTCGAGGCGCTGAAAAAAGCCGTTGTCTGCGAGTAGACCAAACTACCTCAAAGTTACATTCGGGCAGGTTGAGATTCGTGTCTGAACCTCCTCAAGGCCATAGTCAAGGCAAAAGGTGGTCATATCGAGCAAAAGTAAATTGATTCTTAATTTTGTATTATTTTCACACATTTTTTACTTTGAATTCAATAAAAGAAATTTTCCAAACTAAATTTATGGCCTTTTTAATTGGTTACATTTCGAGTGCCGGCCCTGTAGCTCCCTGCTCGGAGTATGTTCGATTGTTAGATCAAGGACCTCTTTGCGTACGATAGTTACAAAAGTTGGTGTATTACTCATATTAAAAATTTTGATTGAAGTTTGTTGGTTTGAAATTTTGGGTTATATGGCTTTTGTTGTGGTAGAAACTAATTTTTTTTTAAGAAATGAAAATTAAATTGAAATTAAAATAAATGAATAGAGAAAACTTTGATATATGTTGCGCTACTATTATTTTGAACTCAAGTGTACATATATTCTTAAACGATAAGTTTGGTCAGTAACAAAGAATTTTTTATGGTATGCATATGTATGTATGTAATTTCTGTATGTATATACGTGTCCATATACAGTTTATGAATGAAATCGGAAAGTTGAACTGGTCGCTGTTTTCAATGGCGAATAACTTTATTTATCACATATAGAATAGAGGTCATGTAGTGATTATAAGAAAAATAAAATTGCTGTAGCCACTGGCTCTTGGAAAATCAAATTTTACAATAACAAATACTACTATTGTTGAGTTATAAGTTATTTACCAAATGGCAACTAAATTCTCACTTTTCTTCAAATGAATTACAATTTTTGTGTCTTTATCTGTAATGAAATATGAAATATCAAGTTTTTGTTTGTCATGATTGTCGAGCGTCCCCTATACCGTAAATTAATCTCTAAATATGAATCCGCATTGTTATGAAATTTTTCATTATAAAAGTCATATAATTTGCCTTTATGTACATATGCCAAGTTTAGATACGACTTTTCAACTTTTGATGGTATGAAAACTTAATTTTTCCATATAAATAGCATTTTTAGTAAAACCGTAAGAGTTGAGCTGAAAAAAGGTCTTAGTGGTGCGGAACAAGAATATTCAAGTAGTTAATTTTCAAAGTTTTCAACACAACCTCATACTGCCATTAACTCCAGACAACTACTCACCATTTTTTCATACCCGATATTTACTATGTATCCTAATGGAGTGGAGATATAAATTTATACAAATATAAGCATGTACTTTTATAAAGTTTTTCGATAAGAGCGAGTCGAAATAGAACAAAACGTACATTTTGTGAGGTATTATCAAAATTCTATTTTATTTGAAATACACATGTATAAATGAGATGAACATCATTCAAATTCGCACGTTGGCACGGATCCGGGAGGTCCAGTTTTCAATGTCGTTTACCCGACTAAAGCATTGGGCTGGGTTTCGTTGATTTTGAATTGGAGACCATCGCACAGTGATTTAAACAATAGACAAAAATCAAAAAATTAAAAGCAATATTTTAGAAAAACTAAAATGGAAATAAAATCTTCATTATATTGCTCAAATAAAATCACCTTATGTTTATTTTTATTTTTTGTTTCCTTATCAGTAAAATTATGATAAAGTCTACCTAAATAAAATCCTATTTTGTTTTTTTAGATTTGATCAACATTTGTTATTGTATGGAAGTTCGTTCTGAACGTTTCGATATTTTATAGTTTGACTCGTTTATTATGGCAAATATTTAGCAAGGTATGTCAATATTTTAATATATGTTTGGTATTTTTCTTAATTTTTTTTGTAAAGTAGTCATTATTTTTAGAAAACTCTATTTTTGGTAAAAGGTCCCAAAAGGTGCCTTTCCAAATTTGTTGTTATTTGATATTTTAAACTGTTGTGTTTTTAAAGGTATAGGTCTTTTTTTGCGCAAAGTTGTACTTTATTCCGAATTTTTATTTTTTAGGTACTTTGTCAAATATAAAAAATAAAGATTTGGTGGATACATGGATTTCATTGCCCAAAAAAACAAAGGAAGAATAAGTTAGTTGAAAAGGTTCTAAACCTAATGAGACTTCAGACTGTCACGAAAGCAACTAAGCGGGAATTTGAAAAATCGGTTGGAATTTTTCGTGGAAAAATAAATATTAAATGGCAAAAAAATTTTCGCAGAAAAGAACAGCTTTTAGCAAAAGAAAGCAAATGGCTTAACTCTGAAATATATATGACCTCATCACTAAAAGCTATTTTAAGAAAACCAGCTGTTCCAGGTAACAATTTTGCTGAACAAAGTACTTCTCGTGAAAGACCTTATGTAGCTTTTGGGGGGTCAAGTGAGAAAACTAAAAAGAGGCGAATTGAAGAACTGGTCTCAAAATACACCTTGGAGGAGCTAGCTTTTGAAATAACGGGCATTGATGAGGATTTGATTTTTAAATTTTCTCAAATATTACGTGTTGTGTCTTCTGGAAAGCAAATTAACATCGACAATTTTCGAGAACTTTTAAATACTACAAGAGAGCTTTACATTGAATTGTATGACTGGTTTTATATGCCTTCCAGTGTCCATAAATTATTAGTTCATGGCGAAGAGATCTTTAAACATTTTGATTTACCAATAGGGCAACTGGCAGACGACGCACTTGAAGCTAGGCAAAAGGAGGTACGAAATAGTCGTCTTTATCATACACGAAAAAATTCTAGAATAAACACTAATAAAGATATTATGACATATTTACTAGTAACATCAGACCCCTTTATATCTTCTCTGAGAAATACTACCACTTCGCATTCTTTTAATTTTTCGGATATTAAAACCTATATTTTAGAGGAAAATGTAAATCAATTTGATTTAGAAAATATTTCAGATAGTGACTTACTATATTAAATAATTTTCTTTTTCTTCCTTTCCTATGTTCAGTATATTTTTTTGTACTACTGAAAAATATTTTTTTTTATTATTTAAAGTTTATTATATAAAGTTGGTGAATGCGTTAAAAATATTCCTAGCTAATTAAAGAGGAAACATAATTTTGATTTTTTGAAATGTATAGTAAAAATTATTGTTTTAAATAAATTAATATTATTAAAAGTTCAATGTTTAATATTCTTAAATTTTTCGTTTATACTTCCTGCCTCCTAATTTAGCCCAGAACTTTTTTTTCATGCTACAGTTGTAACTCTATACATGAGCTACACAACTGCTTTTATTAAATTAAAATCGGTAAAGTAATACAGGAGTAGTGATTTTTGTCCGATTAGCCCATATACCTGAATCACTGTGCATCGGTCGGATGCTGCCTTTTAGCATAGAATTGGGATTTCAGGGTAGAGTTCTAGATATCTGGATATCGAACAGTGCGCGAAACTCTCTACTCGCTCGAATGCCTTTCGAAATTTTCGAGCTTTTTGAAAATTTGAACACCTAAACAAAAATTGACTATTTTATTTTTCAACGGTTGCTTTTTAGCTTTCTCGTACGTGTGTACATTTCTAAAACTCAAGCAAACTTTATTGCATATACATTATATCCTTCATTTTCCATCCAAGCACAATTTTAAAAATTAAAATCTGACAAATTTCTTCATTTAGTTGCTTATGAATCGACTACTCTGAGTAAAAATTAATATACCTTAATGAAACTTGATGTAAATGTTTGGAACGGCAATGAGATTGTGGTTATTTAAAATACTGTTATCGAAATAAATTTACAATCATGTCCATCTTCCATGCAATTGTAATAAGGTAAGCGCGCTAAAACTAGAACTCCATATCAAACATACCAGACGTGGTGGCTTTCTTCAATTTATTCAACTGTAAGATTTGTCGTCTGAAGAAAGCACTGAAAACCTTAACGTCCGGAATGTTTCATATGAAGTTCAAGATGGAGATTGTAATCTTGCAATTTAAACATTTTCAAATTTCATGGATGGGCCTAATAGGGCGGATTGTCTAATGTTGGCATGCCGTATTTTCATAGAAATCTCTTTATAAAATATAAGGAACTGGACGGCGTATCGATTTGCTCTACTGTTGCATCTAAAATATATTCGGCGAAACAAAACAAAAAGAAAAGGAAAAATACTTGAACACTTGCTGTATTGTAAAAAAAGCTTACTTCCTCTATAGCAAGCAGCGTCACAAGGAAAATACTTGTCGGAGGAATAAAAAATTTAAATTAACATTTATCACAAATATTCAAATCGTCTATTAGACTGAGTTTGTCGTTTGCAACTTAGGTTAGGGTTAGGTTGACCTGGTTAACTTGCAGTTGTGCATAGACACCGGTTCGGTTCATAGCGATACTAGATGGAGTTCTTTAGTTAGTTGAAGCTCTTCAGCGTTTTGAAATAGTTTATCCACATGGTGCCCGTTTCTATTGCGAAATTAAGAACACATTTCCAGCCCACTGCTGAGATGTATTCCAATCTGTCAAACTGTGGTGCCCCCAAATATTTTAAGCGTGGTTGGAATAACGCAGGACATCCGCGAAGGAGATGCTGTACAGTTTCTCTTGAGTCCTGCTCCCAACATTTCTTGCATTCCTCGCTTTCCGAGATTCCTATCTTATAAGCCTACTCACCTACTGCGCTATGTATCGTCAGCACGCTATCTTGTCCTGAATTTTCTGATCACGTTTTCGTCTAGTTTGTTGTATAATATTCATATTGTCTTTGGTAATTCGTTAACAAGATCCGAAGATAGAGATATGCCGTTTTTCGCTATATCGTCTATTCAATATCTTATTTCTCATCTCATTCCTTTCAATGCCTTTACGACCAGGAACCCAATAGAAATGGTATTTCCAAATCACTTCCAACCTTTTGAACGTTACACTAAGCGATGCAATTGCTTCAACGGCTGCCTGACTAATTATTATGTGTACAATTTAACCTTGGAGTTGGGCGCAGTAGTAACACAGGCTAGGTCTGCGTGGAATACACTGCAGTAGTATGGAAGCTTATAGGCCTTCCTTAAATCTAACTCTGGGCGGTACATCCCAGCGCATTTGCAACTTAAAAAAAAGAGTAAAATATGCTATCAAAAAACTGGCGAAAGGCAATCAAAAATAGTCAAATGGACAAATTGAGACGATTAGAAACAAGGAAACCACAAATAAATTCAATACCACTGAAATACAAAGACAGCATCTGCCAGTGTAAAAAAAATCAAGTGCCCCATATTTTGTGATCGATTGCGTACATTAAATGGAAGAAGCCACTTTACAAACCCTCACAAACATATGCATTGGGCAACCGAATGGAAAAAATTGTTTTTCTTAAATGAGAAGAAATTCAATTCAGACCGATCTGACTCCGTAAGTTGTTACTGGCATGATCTTCGAAGTAATCATATTCAGATGATGAAAATAAACTTTCACAGTGGGATCATTATGGTATTTGCGACATTATTTGCAATTGCAAAAGCTCAGATTTTTTTGTTCTCCAAAAATTTATTCGGTCATTTGCCATAAAATTCTAGAAGTTTTAGTTAGTTTAGTCAGTTTTATGAGAGAAAACGAGTAATGACGGCAATGACCCTGTGTATAGTTGGCGTTGCTTCACAACTGCTTCAGAGCAGTAATGAGTCTAAGTTTAAACGAATATGTGTCACTGTATATCTTTTCAAATTGCTTGGTTGTAAAATTTTATATTATCATACTGTACGCCACCAGCACTGTAAGATTGCAATATTGCAATTTAAACATTTTGAAATTTCATTAGTAAATAATTTATAGTCACATTTTCACATTATTATAAGCTTTAAACACTTTTTTTATAAACTCTGATCTTACCACTTCACAGATTTTCAAACATTTACTCTACTCAAAGTAGAGGAAGAAGCTGAAACTTATGTACTAAAATTCACAATCGCGATCACCCTGCTAGAAACAAATGGACTCCATTTAAATTCCTATTTGAACCAAATGAGTTGCACCTAAGCGATTCTCGCTTGAGCGAGTTTGGTCGAGTTGAACCAAGCGCGCCAGTTGTTTCTTTCTCGAATTAACTGGCGCCAGTTGGACACACCAAGTCAAGCCAAGTCCTTCTCCACCTTATATTTTTCTTATATTTCCTATTCCTCTTTCTATGCTACCAAAAGCTCGCACCGCATCAAATAACTTCTGCTCAAATATGAACGAGACGGTATCAATAAAACGGTCCGCGGATGACATGTGGCAAAAATAAATTTTTTGTTTTTTGGTAGGACTGTTATAAGCTTACATGGCAAATTTCAGCGTGATATGTCACATAGTTTGTTTTCTGTGCTACTGTAAACAAGTCAAGTTCGAGTGTGTTCTTCGAATTTAACGATGGAAATTCAAAGAATTTGTTTGAAATTTTGTTACTCCAACAAAATTTCGGCTTCAGACGCCTTAAAAATGTTGCAGACAACCTATGGGGACTCTGCTCTATCGCGTGCACGTATTTTCCAGTGGTACAAATCGTTCAAAGAGGGCCGTACATCGGTTGAAAACTTGCCTCATGAACGTCGTCCAGCAACACCAGCAAACGACGAAAACATCGGAAAAGTAAAGGAAATTGTACTTGAAAATCGCACAAATCGCAAAATGGGTTAACGCTGAATATTATTTAGACGTCTTAAAGCGTTTGCGCGAGAACATTCGTCTTAAAAGGAAGGAATTGTGGGACAACCAGTCATGGTTTTGCATCACGATAATGCACCAGCTCACACATCACGTCTTGTTCGCGATTATTTGAACAAAAATAATGTTAATATCGTTTCGCAAGCACCGTATTCGCCTGATATGGCTCCATGTGACTTTTTCCTGTTTCCCAAGCTCAAGTTGCCGCTCCGTGGAAAACATTTTGAGACAAATGAAGTCATAAAAGAGAATTCGAAGAACACACTCGAGCTTGACTTGTTTACAGTAGCACAGAAAACAAACTATGTGACATATCACGCTGAAATTTGCCATGTAAGCTTATAATAGTCTTACCAAAAACAAAAAATTTATTTTTGCCATATGTCATCCGCGGACCGTTTTATTGATACCGTCTCGTTCATATTTGAGTAGAAGGTACTTTCGGAGACGGAGCGTTTGTACTATATTTTGAGCATTGTCAAAAAATTTTCTGAAAATTGGTTCATTTTTAGGCTTGAGTATAATAAGAAGTAAAGCAAAGAATTTGTATGTAAAAAAAAATTAAAAAAAAAAATATTTAAATGTTGAAAAAAGTAGATATTTCACTTTAAAAACTCTATACTAAAATTTAAAACATTGAATAATTCTCAATCATTTTTCCGTTTATTTATTATTATTTAAAGATTATATATAATTTTTCCATTCATTTCACTTTTGCAATTTTCTTTTTATTGAACTCAAGTCTACAGATA
Source organism: Anastrepha obliqua (assembly GCF_027943255.1). Lineage (NCBI taxonomy): Eukaryota > Metazoa > Arthropoda > Insecta > Diptera > Tephritidae > Anastrepha > Anastrepha obliqua. The sequence continues at coordinate 98,377,109 of NC_072892.1, read as the reverse complement.
AACTTATTTTCCAAAAAATTTACGGCAATATCTAAAATACTTGGACCTCCGCTCTCATTCTCTGTTCGACGTTTTCTGGTCAAAGTGTTATTTATTCTATGTTCACCGCACTCCGAGACAGTTGTACTAAATATACGTACATGCATATACATACATATTATAATCTTCCATACACATTGATATTTATCCGCTTACTTTCTTTCAAAGTTTCACTCGCTTCCGTTGCATTTTCATTGTCATAAGCGACCTTTGTTAAATCGAGACACGACTGTGTGTAAATCAGTTGTATTGTTAGAAATAGCAAACAAACAATTATAAAATGACTTGTCTGTAAGTACTTTTCAAGGGAATATCCAGTTTTATCAGCATCCCTAGTCACAGTATCGCTATTATTATTATTACTAATTAATTTATACTTCGGTTGGGACATATTTTAAGTAGGGTTTCAATTAAACGCACTTTTAAAGTTATTTTTTTGATTTTTTTTTATATAAATATTAAAATTGCTTGTTGGCTATTTGTTTAATGTGTTTTTGTGGCGAACCCGCTTTTTGTACTGAACCCCTACTGATGCCCACATAGTTAAATAATATCGAAATTACAGCTTCTGTGACCACACTTTTTCTTCGACTCGAATCGAGTATTCGGGCCGAATCGACTGTGATTGGCTGTTAGAATTTTAATATTTCTTATCATTTTATAATTTTGTATTTCTACATTGGTTGACTACTGAATTTGCCACAGTAAAGGGTACTCCATGCGTTGGTTTCTTTTTAAATGGGATATACCATATGCTATTTTTACACAAATAAATTTTTGCGCTCAAATAAGCGATAGAATCTTTGTATCTTATTTTCGCGGTACGAAATTTTTGAAAACGTACTTTCGGTTTTAATGGTGTTGCCCAGCCTGTGCAGATTAATACATATTACTTCAATGACTACACCGTACCGGTGCTTAACGAAGTGCTACAACAACAACAATTAATACCGGCTAAGTCATTTGTGGAATGGAGTCAAAAATCGTGTTGTAGTTGACTGGATAAGTGACTAAGCCGAGGCAGCCATTTCATAATACAATTAATCGAAGATTTCTTTCAAACAAAGTAAAACTTATTGAAAAATATTTCAAGAAGAAAGCATGCGCTTATTACGGCATACGAGGTCGTATATGGTCGTATTCAAGGTCAGCCTTATTTGGGCTCCGGGCACAGAGATATTGAGGAAAATTGTAAAGCCGACGAGCTAGCCAGGAAAGGTACTATTTAACTAATAGGTCTATGAATAAGTTCGTGCGGTTTTTTTCGAAATTTGAATTTCGGATCATTCCCATGGCTTTTAAACGTTTGGAAATGGTTGATTGATCAACTCCCAAAGTTTTTGCAACCTCTTCTTGCGTTTGAGCCGGATCTTGATCGAGCAATTCCTCCAATTCGGTATCCATGAACTTTGGCGGCGCGGCCAAAATCACCACTTTTAAAGCGTGCAAACCACTTCTGGCACGTTCGCTCAGCTAGAGCATGCTCACCATAAACTTCCACCAAGATACGATGACTTTCGGCTGCTTTTTTCTTCATATTAAAGAATTCCCCGCAAAAACACATTATTTGGCACGAAATTCGACATTTTCAAGTGTGGTAAAAATATTGTTGTTTACGCTTCAAATAAAAAACTTATACTGACGTTTGTGCCTTACGACAGTAGCTCTCCAATGAATGTTTGGAAATGTGGATCGATGGAATAATAATCAAGTTACGCCATCTGTTGTAAAACCGCACGAACTTATCCATAGACCTATTATTTAACTGCTTAGTGATAGAAGTACCATTGGAATACCCATGGCCACAATTAAATAGTAATTACGAACAACTTTATCCAAAGGGCCAATAGGACATGGAGAGATGAAGATACATGCGTAACAGCTAAGTTAATATGGCCGCAAATAAAGAACAAAAAGACAAAGGAACTGCTTAGCCTTTCAAGAGAGGATTTCTCGAAGGTCGTGGTTTGCATAGCTGGTCACTGGCTATTTGGCAGCCATTCCTTGAGGTGATACCTTTTTGCCAGTTCTGCGGGGAGAGATAGTGAGATAGTGGGGAGGTGTTTAGCAGTACTCATGAGAGTTTCGCCTTCACGAGCGTCATCTCAGAAAAACAAAAAAAAAAGGCATTCCTTCAGACTAATAGTTTTCTCCCACGAATATTGTATGTAGAATTTAAAGAGATGAGGAATAGGAAGAAACAGTTAGGCACTTCCCTTGCAATTGTCCAGTCACAGCTAAAACCAATGCAGGTTTCCTTAGGCAGATTTTTTCAATTCTCATACGGAACTGTCTATTGTGGGAAATGGGCCAATCCTGCGCTTCAGAAGAGCCACAAAATGGCTTCACGAAGATAAACAAATGAGACTCTCGTGCCACACAGTGTTTTCACAATAGACCTTCAAAGTCTGCTTGGCGTGGGTAGAAGACATTTTAAATAAATCCATCTATATTACTCGTAAAAAAATTTATGCTCCATGAAACTTGGGATACATATTATTCTTTATTCAAGATAGTTTCGCTGGGAAATTGGGTCAATAACCATGTCAACTTCACATATAACGGTAATTTTCAAAAAATTACCCAATGTGATATCTCTGTTGTAAGTAATGCAAAATTACTCAAATTTGGTGCAAATTATAAACCTAAGAAAATAAATACGACCAAGAAAGATTTTGAAAAAATGGGTTGGGCCATACCCACTTTTGAATAAATGCATGTATTTTGAAAACGACTTAATAAAACTCGCCCAAACTTGGTTGCCTTCACCTTTTTTACATTCAACATTAATATAATATTATTGACATCCCTCACGCTCACTTTTCATAAATAAAGACGGAATTCGCGTGCGTCCGCATGATGTGTTGCAAGCTATAACTCCTATTTTTTGTGAGTTAATTTGATTTCAACAATTATCAGCCAGCCCAAATAAAATTTTAGTAGAATTAAGCGGGTACATAAATTTAGCCTAGTTATAGCCTTCCTTACTTGTTTTGTTGGGGAGTAGGGCAGATCACACCCGCATGGTGCACCCTGGATAACGCCAAATGATATGTGGCCTTAGCGACCTTCAAACCTGAACGGTGACGACCCTGCATTATCTTTGGCTGCGCTTTCATTATCCGGATTTGATCGTTGATACCTGAGCTGGTGGTTGCGGCATTATGCCACCTGAGTACGTTGGGGTGAAACTCAGTCGAAATGGCTGGTGGGCCAATGCCGTGACTGCCCCCGTCCCATTAAAACCTCCGGTTGAGATGACTCCCGCTTTGCGTCCGATCTGACACTGAACGCATGCCTCATAAGGGCGTGCGCCAAACCTAGCACGGTCTCCCTGCCTTGGCACAGATAATCACTTAGGGACGACTACATGTTCGAGTCTTGGATAGGGATTGGAAACCCTTATAAATAAAAAAAATACGTTTTTTGTTCCAGATGAGTCTAATTCGAGTTAGATGTACACCACAAATAGGATGAGGAGCTCTGTAAAACACACAAGAAAGAAGTAAGAGTCCTTTATAAATATATATGTATGTATACATATGAACCATGTACCAGAAATAAATATGTATCGACAAAAAAAAAATTAATCTAAAAACATGTACTTTTTTACCGAACTAAATTTTTAAGCAGCTTTCTTCTGATATTGTAGTATTTTCCCTACGTTCATATTATTTTTTACCTTTGAATGAGGAGTCTGTTTTTCAATAATTTCTTTGGGTAAAGTTGTAATTTTTTAACTTTGAAAACCATTTCCGTGCTATAGACTTGCCTATGACACCTTCTCCATACACATTGCAAATGAACCGGGCTGCTTCCTGGGCATTCCATTTCTAAACCTCAAAACTAATAAAAAATTAAATAACTCAAAAATACAATTAACACAGTTTTGTAGAGCAGAAAGAGTTCCATCGAATGAATACTTATCCTTTGCCAAGCAGCAAACAAATCGTTGTAAAATAAAAGAAAATATAAAAACGCTATGAACTTATTTCCAGCCCAATATATCTAGGAACTGTTACAGATACCAAAATGGGAAAAATCGGCCAAGAATCGGCGGAGTCTATAAGTAACATGCAAGTCTCGTACAAACCCACTCGTAAATGTCGGTCACTCTAAGTTATTGTATGATAATATAATATAAATAACTCAGCGGTACGAAAAAAGTGTATTGCGATAAAATTAACAATGTAGGCAATGTAATGGAATTCAAAATTACGATTCGCTTTGACTGGTCGACTGACTTGTGTTTGCCACATGCAATCATATCATATTATTGGTGACCTCACTGGTAAACAGCGTGTTTTCAGATATCATACTCAGTATTTCTTATATTTCTTATAATGGCTAGCTAGTTAAGAGATTGCATCAATTCCGCGAATTTTGTTATGTACTCAGCAACAGTTCGTATAAATAATAAAATACAAATAAGACTTTTCAAAAGTGTTTGTGTTTTTTATTTACATATTTAGCTAATTAAAAAATCCATAAGCCCCTGCTTCAATCAAAAAACGCAAATTAATATAATATTTTTATCACCACTATTTACTAAATAACATCTGTATAATCCCCATCTGGATAAGATATACAAACATACACATATGCATATATTTAGCGATTGGAGACCAAACATCTTTCTAACTAACAAGTTGGATCTCTCCTTTGGCTTACGTAGCTTCTCAATCATTTAACCCACTATACTTTGCGGAGTTGAGTTGAGTTTGCCCTATCTATTGTGCTCGAAGCGCCTTATTGGTGGAAGATAATGGTTCAACCGAGTATATATTTATCCCAACCGTTATTAATTTATACCCCTATGATGAAAAGAATCTTATAAACATCCCTGTTTAAAATTGTAAATACTTCACTATTTTGTTATAAAGGGTGATCAATTTAGAGACATCGAATTTTAAATTTAAATAAAAAACGATAATTCAAGGTGTTTGGGCAATCTTTAATACCTTTGTGTAGAACCATTCATGACATTTATTTTTTAAAGATAATTCATTTCAAACTTTGGCCGCAACTGCGCCGTAATTTGGCCATCCGTAAACACCAATTTTGAATGACCCGCTCGAGGAGATCGGTCGGTATCTCGTGAATAATCCTAGTAATGTTGACTTCCAATGCCTCAATCGCAGCTGGTTTACCCACAAAACATTCAGGCTTTACATACTCACTCAATACATAAAAGTTTAAAGGTGTGATATCACACGATCTTGGTGTCCAATCCACTGCTCCGAGACGAGAGATAAGGTGCTCACCAAAACGACGACGCCGTAAATCCATTGTTTCACGAGCTATATGGCAAGTAGCGCCGTCTTGTTGGAACCAAACGTTGTGGAGATTATGGGCTTCAATTTCTAGTATATAAAAGTCGATTATCATGTCGAGATAGCGTTCGCCATTCACTGTTAGATTGGCGCCAGCCAATTTGAAGACATATTCGCCGATTTTCGTATTACCATTGTAGGTTTTTTAAACGTTGTTGAGGTGTAAGTCTTTACATGATGAAATATCAATGAATACTGAAAAAAAATTTGTATTTAGTTTGACAGTAGTCACGTGTGATCTGTCAAAAAAAACCGTATTGGAAAAAGTACCTCCAATCTGATCCCCCTTTAAAAACATATTTCATAATATTATAGTTCATGTTATTGCTGCACGCATTTCTGCTGATTGAATGATTCAATGTTTGCTTAGAATATAGGCGGTGTAATTTCTGCACTTTCTAAATCGTCACTGCTGCCGTCATTAAACACTGTTGAAAAGCCTTTCCACTAAATCTCAAGTGAAGCATAAAATACTGATGCCAGATTTCTGTACATCTGCATTTACCTGCTCGGTACCGTTTGATTATAAATCGCATGGAAATCTACTCCGGTATACATATCATATACTTAGTCGGGCCATAAGCTCTGTTACAAGTAAAGTCCGTTGTTGATATGAAATTAAAATACTTTGTTTCATGAAGTTAATTTTATTAAACCATGTAAATATTAAAAAAAAATATATTTTATCGAAATGGTCAGCATTTGCTTTTATACAAGCCTTCACACGGCTAGACCACGGTTTGCGTTGCGGCCTGAAGCGGAATCTTGCTGGAAGATCCAACGCTCTCCGTTGAAGAGAGTACTGCTCAACTACTTTACCACGCATTCTAAGACATGCTCCTGATACACTTTTATCCTGGTCTTAACTCCTTTTTCGCAGAAATGAACAGATGTAACGTCTTTACAAGTCACTCCCCACCAAACCACTACGGAGGCTGTACCCTTGAAACAACATTTTGTGTGTCTTTTGCTTAATTTCTTCAAGAATGAAAAGAATTGCCGTTGAGCCCACCGAGTTTAATTTTCTTCAAGCACATTGTCAAAAGATTACCAGTTGAGCGACGGAAGGTTTTCATGTGGAGATCATCTCTAACATGTCTTGACATTGATCTGGTCGTACAGCTTTTATCGCTGCGCTGGTTCACGCGCGGACGACCACTTATTTTTCTGTCTGTCGCTTCAGACGTCCGGGAAAAGCGATTGATCTTGCGGTAAACAAACATTCTCGAAATATTAAGTTTTTCCAGCAGTTCGTAAACCTCACTTGCACTTTTAACACACTTACTCATATACAATGCAATCACTGCAATGCGATTTCCCTTAGCCATTCCTTTAGCTCCATTGTTAACAAGCGAAATTTGTCATTTGAGTATAATTTATGAGTAGACTAAAGTAAACATAATGGAACTTTTTTTGCGATGTTGTTACTGTCGTATTCTCTGTAAAATTCGTCATAGAATTTATGGCAAGACTATATGTATATTGTAACTATACACATATTCTTGCCTATTGTATGGTTGACCGAGCTCCTTCTCTAATTTGTAGTGCGCTTCTAATTTTTTTCCACAAAATGGGGAGACTTACAGTTTTATGCCTCCTCCAAACGGCAAATTGGTTTTTGTGATTGCTATTAGATAAACCTTTTCTATTAGTTGGTGTAACGTGCCCGAGGTTTTGAGCCCCTGTCACATACCAACCCATTCGGCTACTACCGAAACCCTTTACGTCGCATTTCGTTTTACAGATATGTAATTCTTAAAATCCGCTGCGTGTTCCATTTTGCAAGCTTTTAAAGATAGAACGAAAGAAATAATTTGGAATATTTGGCTACAGCTGAGATTAACTGATATTGAACACTCGTTTCCTTCAATCACAATTAATAACACAGGCCTGCAAAATCTCGCTTTTTTACAGTTTCTAAAACCGCTATGGGTGTTTCCTGAAGGTTTTTTTATGCTGAAAACGAATATGACCTTGAAAATGTTCCAGCACGTCAGGATTTTTGGCAATTTGAGGTTAAATAGTCAAAAATGCAGATTTTGGCCATTTTTTAAATTTTTTTGAGCAAGGTAAAGTTTTTTTTAATTTTCCACAACGGCATCGCAAAGTACTACTCTTTAGCTTTAAGGTCCTTTTTTAAAAATATTTTTACGATTAATATAAAAAAAGTTATTCTATTTTGAATTATTGGAGAGTTTAAGATATGCAAATTCAACCTTTCTAACTCTCTAACGCCCCTGTAAAGGGCGAATTCAAAATAGTATCACGCAGGACTGTGAAATATATCCGATACATTTTGGTACATAAACTATATTTTTACTTAATTGTAAAATGTGAAAAATTGATGGGTGATATAACTTTTTAATAATTTTTTTCGTAATCAGGACACCAAATTACAAAGTAATTAGTTAAAATTATCGAAAAAGTTTTTTTGTTGTTGGCCTGTGTAATTAATTAATTTCAAATTGAGATGCATTTATAGTGTTACGGCTTATCAACTACGATCAACGTTTACGAGACATGTTTGCATTTGCAAAAAAACACAATTTTTTGAAGGATGAAAAATTTGCTGAAAATAAAATTACTCAAGACAGTTTTTTGTGACTTCCATTCAAAATTGTATCTAGATTTCAACCCCGGTAACGTCTGTGCACCAAGTGTATTGATGTACGCCATAAAAAAATTTCTCATAGCAACTGTCTGCCCTTCCGTACAAGTGTTGGAATGTCAATTTGTAGAAAGTGTTAAGATTCACTCCATAAATTAGGAGCGAAGCTCATGGCGGCCATTTGTAAAACCGGGCCTGCCGGTTAGATAGGATTCAAGTATGTGATTACTAAATGGTGAAAATTTGTAAAATTTGCTTTACTGTGGTTGCAAGACAAAAAAGCGTTTCAAGTGCGGAAGCAAAACGGCCACTTGCTCTACATTCACATATTTCAATATCATAATATATTCCAATCATTTTTTGACAGTTATCGAAGAAAAGTAAGCGTTTATTGAGCCACCACCTTTAGACTTTGAATTGTTGCGCAACTGTGTAAACTCTCCTGTCCCAGAAAAGCAATTGCTTTAACCGAAAGAGTTGGTGCTTTTGGTCTTTGCTCAGGGGATATTGAAATAGGTGGTTGAGGCCATGCGAGCTTATATATCCAGAACGAAGGTATGGATTGTTGTGATCTACATATTCTATCTATTGGGAATGGAATATAATTAAAAAACACATAGTGCGGTTTGTTAAAAAACATTATATATACATTTTTTTTTTAATAAATCGCTTAAATACTTTACTTTTAACACGCAGGTGAAATTTTTGTATAGATAGCAATACGATGTGAACGAATTTGCTTTAGCATTTTAAACAGCTTTATATACAAAGACATTTCTTTAACACAAATTTTATTTTTTATAATTAGCAAATATTCCTGTATGTGTGACTTTGTTGTTGCTACTAAAATGCTATTGCTATGGGAGTGCGTTTTTACTGATTGGAATGGCATTAAATAGTATCATAAATAAAAAGCTGTATGTCTTACCAAATTTACAATTATAATATAATATAAGATTTTCTCACTATTAAAAAAGGGTGTTAAGACACGCTAATTGATATTCTACATAGTAAAATTTAATGGCTGGCCCCATCACTTACCATGGCATGCATTCAGCGTGGGATGAACATGTTACCAGTTCTACTCACATTTTTCATTTGATTTATCAATTTGCCGATAGTCTGGAAATACTATCGATACTGTCGCGATAGTATCATTGCAATAGTTAGTGCCAGGCTATCAATTTTTTAGTAGTTTTCCGAACGAAAAGTACTCGTTTGGTATGATAATTCGTTTTGAACGATTCTAAAAGCATTTTATTTTATTCAGCTAAAATGTTTTTGTTATATTCAGTCCTGGCAAATGTGAGTTTCTTTCATTTAAAATATTAACAAAAATTATTAACACAGTTTGCACTGTAATACAAATTATTTAATTCTACATGGCAATATATGTACTTGTATATGAAATATGTATAGTGTAACGAAGTTTTTTTTTCAATATTCAACATATTTTTCATTATAATTTTTTTCGTTAATTTTGTTCAAAATATAGCTCATTTTATAACAAATAGTATATTTCAATTGGTTGTAATACACATTTGTCTCATTAAGACATCCTATTTTGAAATTTGAATAGAAAACAGTGCTTATTTGGAACATTCTGATATTTTTATTGAATATAAAATGTTTAGACATGGATATTAAGTTTATAATACAATACAGTTAGGTCTTTTTATGCGGTATATATAAGTATGTGTTCAATGGAAATCCATATAAAAACATCCTCATAAAAAAGTTCTTTACTTTCATATAAAAACATGCAATGATTTGAAAAGCCACACATATATTCTTTTTGATGTTTGGTCGAGCTCTCCTCCTATTTGTGGTATGCGTCTTACTTTTTACCTCAACGTATGGAATAGAATATTAATTTATTTAAAACTATTCAAAATGATTTTAGTTTATGGTTAAATAAAATTGTATCCGTATTTTAACCGAAAACGAAAAAAATAATACAATAAATTCATTATCTATGTTTGTTAGTACAGGCAGCCCTATGGATTTAGAATTAAAAATTACAATAATTAGGAATTAAAAGCTATTTTAAAAAAAATTTACCAATGTTAAAAGTTTACTTCAATAACTATCACAAAGGAAACAAGTGTGGGTTCCGTTTCTTTTAAATTATTGGGTGTGGAACTAAGTTTTAAAGGTTTTTTTTTCGATTTCAAAAATTTATTGTTAAAAATTGGTACAACCTATTTTATCCAAAATACTGTCCATCGCTAGCTATAACTTTTTCCCACTTCTCTGGTAATGCATGGATTCCGTCCCAATAAAACTGCTCGCTTTTGGAGGCGAAGAACTCATCAAGCCAATTTTGGATACCTTCAAACGAAGTGAAACGCACTCCCGTAAGGGCATTCTGCATCGACCGGAACAAATGGTAATCTGATGGTGCAAGATCTGGGCTATAAGGCGGGTGGGGTAGAACTTCCCATCCGCTACCATCGCGATAGGTTTTGACCACTTGTGCGACATGCGGCCGAGCATTGTCATGATGAAAGATCAATGTCTCATGTCTGGTTTCCCATTCCGGACGTTTTTCCGCAATTGCTCGCTTCAATTGCATAAGTTGTTGTCTGTAGAGTGCTCCGTTTATCGCTTCACACAGCATCCGATAACTTTCCGCTGCACTTTTCTTCAGATGGAAGCAAAATAGCAATGCTTCCCGCGAATGAAGTTTTGTAGGCACAAAAGCTGGCATAGACTTTGTATAAAAAATTTTTTTGTTTACCCTTCGACGAAATGACACAAACTAAGAAACGACACTTAATGATGACGCTTTCACATGAAACTCGTTACACAAATACTCAGTACAATTTGACACTGGTATTACTATATGTTTTAAATCCTTTAAAACTTAGTTGCACACCCAATATTTCCTTTAAATGTCAGCCGTTTCGTCGGATACACTCCTGGAATCTGGCCTCCGTACTCCATGCCACTCGCTGGGGAAGTGATGTCGGGATGCAATTAATCTCGCGAATAATATTATCTGTTAGAGCTTAGATGGTCGCTGGATGTGTTTCAAAAACTTTACTTTCTAGGTACCCCCACAGAAGCAAGCCAATAGGAAGTAGTAAGGTCGGTCTCATTATTGAAAGAAAATACACGTTCAGTCTGCACCGATAAGAGGTACCGTCCACAGAAATTGCTTGCCCTTAACGATTTTCAAAAACATATGCCCCAGGCAATCTCTTGCTTTACAACGCACATCAACCCGTCATTTTGGGACTGTGAAGAGGCTGTTGATGTTTTAATAGTGAGTTCTGTCCTTTAGGTGACCAATAACGGCAATTTCGCTTATTTACACTCCCCTTTAAATGAAAATGATCCTCATCACTCCAAAAGATAGTGGTTGCCGTAAAAAAATAGCTCCTACACTGTCTTGAAGAAATTTTTACGCTAATTGTAATCGTTAGGCTTAAGCGCTTGCATGATTTCAATTTTGTAGGGGTGAAGTCTAAGTTCCTTCCTATACATTTTATGCACAATACTTTTTGGAAGTCCTAGGGCAGCAGCTCTCTTTGCGTACGGACTGGCGCGGATTATGGTGCGAACTTGTAGCGACGAGTTCAATATTTTCATTTGCTCTCGATGTCCAGTTAGGCCCCGGCCATGGTCCGTTTTGCCCCCGAACTTGTTGGCCGGAACTCTCGTACCCATGAGCGAATCAAATCTTCACTTGAGGTATCACGTAAACGACGAATGTTGTAACGCGAACATAATCTACAAAGAGCAGTAGCATATGAATCATTTGTTTTAAAATACGCTTCGATTGTGAATGCACATTGTTCACCCGCTCACTGCGACATCGTGACTAAATAACCTCACGACTAATGAAATTAACGTGGTCCCCTCCCCGCTCATACACTCAGCGGATATCGGGCAACTTTAAATTCAAAACCTAATTCTGGCACAGGACACCCTGCATATACAACAGACGAATTAGTTATCATAATTGGAAAACCGCAAACATCACTTATAGAACCTTCCACATTCACATCAACAGCCTTGTCTACTTTTGTAAAAAATTATGTGAAATTCTTTTAAGCAACTAAATTTTTCAACAGTATCTGCTGATCTCGAGAACCAAACGTGAAACCTGGACATTTGTAATCGACGCTTTGCTCACCGCTCCAGTACGTTTTTAGCTAAAAGCGAAAAAAATGGTTTGAAGAATCGGATAAATTCAAATCTACATAAGTGTCTTTTATAGATGGCCGCCTCGCATCGTTGGCCCAGGTCAAGGGGACCCGGTGGTTTAAAAATTTCAAAATATCGATTTTTTGTTTTTTCGATATTTCGAAAGTATAGTATTTTATGAATATTCTGTGAAATTTTGATGAGGAAGTTCCCAATATTATAGCTTCTACAGCCCATTAACTAACGCTCCTGTACCTCAAACTTTAAACTCATTTATCTCGAAACGACTTTTTTCGGTCTGGTGTTGTCAACTATTTCAATTACTTCGTACTTTTTTAAATTAAAAAACTGGAAAATATCACGATTTTTAGAGTGTCAAATTCCAAAACCGCGCCCTGTTTGTGTGTTTTTTTTTTAATTCTAGTAGCGGGACATAACTACGGTCATACTGATTAATAATTTTTTTGTTTTTTTTGTGTTTCAGATAAAAAGAAATGCCAAAATGGACAACACCGCCTAGGTCGAATAAAGAATATTCGAAAGTAAACCACTTCCCATATCGGTCATATAATTGATATACTGAGCGACTAACCAAAAATAAAGCGTTAAATTAAAAATAGGCTATCTAACGGAAACATTCGCAACAACACCGATAACAATGTCAGCCTTGAAATCCAACGTAGAATCTCTCTTGCCCACAAGTGCTACTTTGGACTAAGTAGGCAATTGAGTAGTAAAGTCCTCTCGACGAACAAAACTAACGCTCTACAAGGCTTTCATCATGCTCGTCCTAACGTATGGCGCAGAAGCGTGGACGATGACAATATCCGAAGAACGCTTGGAGTGCTTGAGAGAAAGATTCTGCTGAAGATTTTTCGATCTTTGCATGTTGGCTATGGCGAATATCGCAGGCGATGGAACGATTATCTGTATGAGATTTACGACGACATAGACATAGCGCAGCGAATAAAGATCCAGCGGCTACGTTGGCTGGGTCATGTCGTCCGAATGGATACAAACGCTCTGGCTCTGAAAATATTCGATGCGCTACCAGCTGGTGGTAGCAGAGGAAGAGGAAGGCCTCCTTTGCGTTGGAAAGATCAGGTGGAGAAGGACTTGCCTAAAATCGCGTAAACGGTTATCGCGCCAGTTAAGAAGAAGAACGGAAGCATTCATTATTCGATAGCAAAATAGCATTTTTGACTTGTTTCATACTTACATAATATGTATATATACTAATTCAATTTCTATAAGTTATACTAAGTATATCAAGTGAGATATAACTCCGTGATAGAAGTTGATAATAAATACATCACCACTTAAATACGTACACATATCAATTGAATTGCATAGCTAAATAAGAAAAAGGGTAAATTGTTGGGCGCAACCAATAAAAACTGATATTGTTACGAAGCGCAAAAGAAGACAAATAATACTAACATAGTCACTTAAAACTCGAAGGTTTTTATTTTCTTCAGCTGCAAATGTCATAAATACGATAATGGAAGCGGTTAATTATATATATTATATATACAATATATATTTATGTATAAGTAAACACAAACAAACTCGTCATAGATAATAAATAGCAGACCACAAATGCAACTTATCACGGTTGACAATCTGCAAAAACAAAAACAACAAACAATTATTTGAGCTAAAAATTTATTTGCACACTATTGCCGGCATCCGACTGATTCATCTAAAGGGGATGGACTGCCGAAAGGATCCTAATTGCCACATATTGTACATCCATATACATGTATATATATATATTTATATACATATGTATGTATTAAACCAATTTATCGCTTGCTTGCGGTGGCAGATGCTAGTAGTGTCAACTTTTTCCGGTCCTTTTGTGGCATGCGCACTAAATAGATAATTAGCTTAAATATCCGTATAACAGTACTTGGGTTTATTTGTAAACAATTATATGGATAGATCGATAACTTCTGCTGAGGTAATTAAGATAAGAACTCCCTAATTAATAGTGGTTTTGCTTTGGGATTTGAATAATAATTTTTATTCATGTAATTGACTGTAAAATAAGATTTTCTCTTCACGACTTGCTTATACTTACATATATCCTTCCTTCACTAGTCCCGATTTACACGAGGAGACATCTGGAAGGGAGACACTGGAAATTCTCTTTTGATGTTTCATTCGCGTACACACGGGCAAAAATGTTTCCGCGGCATTTTGACATTTAATACTTTAGCATCGTCTGGTTCGGATGTATTCTAGCACGCGCTTACATGTAAAGCAGAGAGCGTTCGACAACAGTTTCTTAAATATATGAATGAAAAATGTAAACTGGTTAAATAATAAATAATTTGTTGTTTTTTTATTGAAATAATGGTCTATCGATAAGTTCGTGCGGTTTTACAACAGATGGCGTAACTTGATTATTATTCCATCGATCCACATTTCCAAACATTCATTGGAGAGCTACTGTCGTAAGGCACAAACGTCAGTATAAGTTTTTTATTTGAAGCGTAAACAACAATATTTTTACCACACTTGAAAATGTCGAATTTCGTGCCAAATAATGTGTTTTTGCGGGGAATTTTTTAATATGAAGAAAAAAGCAGCCGAAAGTCATCGTATCTTGGTGGAAGTTTATGGTGAGCATGCTCTAGCTGAGCGAACGTGCCAGAAGTGGTTTGCACGCTTTAAAAGTGGTGATTTTGGCTTGGAAGACGAAGAACGCGAGGGTGCGCCGCCAAAGTTCATGGATACCGAATTGGAGGAATTGCTCGATCAAGATCCGGCTCAAACGCAAGAAGAGGTTGCAAAAACTTTGGGAGTTGATCAATCAACCATTTCCAAACGTTTAAAAGCCATGGGAATGATCCGAAAGGTAGGCCATTGGGTGCCGTATGAATTGAAGCCAAGAGACGTTGAACGCCGTTTTATGGCATGCGAACAACTGCTTCAACGGCACAAAAGAAAGGGTTTTTTGCATCGAATTGTGACTGGCGATGAAAAGTGGGTCCATTACGACAATCCAAAACGTCGGGCAACGTATGGATACCCTGGCCATGCTTCAACATCGACGTCGGCGCAGAATATTCATGGCCTGAAGGTTATGCTGTGTATCTGGTGGGACCAGCTGGGTGTTGTGTATTATGAGCTACTGAAACCGAATGAAACGATTACGGGGGATGTCTACCGACGACAATTGATGCGTTTGAGCCGAGCACTGCGAGAAAAACGGCCGCAATACGCCGATAGACACGACAAAGTTATTTTGCAACATGACAATGCTCGGCCACATGTTGCACAAGTGGTCAAAACATACTTAGAAACGCTCAAATGGGATGTCCTACCCCACCCGCCGTATAGTCCAGACCTTGCGCCATCCGATTACTATCTCTTCCGATCGATGCAACATGGCCTGGCTGACCAGCACTTCCGTAATTACGATGAAGTCAAAAAATGGATCGATTCGTGGATTGCGGCAAAACCGATCGAATTTTTCACAAAGGGAATCCGTGAATTGCCAGAAAGATGGGAAAAAGTAGTAGTAAGCGATGGACAATACTTTGAATATTAAATTTGTAACCATTTTACGTCAATAAAGTTTCAAATTTCGAAAAAAAACCGCACGAACTTAAACATAGTCCTATTATATTTATAAATTCTTATACTTGAATAAAAGAAATTAAATTAAAAATACTTCATATGTAAATAATTAACTAAAAATTAACTTGAGGATCTAGAAATGCAGGGAAAAATTAGAAATAAACACAAACATGTCCCATAACTATTTTAAATTATACCTACTTTACCAGCAAAAATAATCGTGCATTTCCCAAGCAGCGTTCGGATGTTTGTCATCTTTGTTATCTTCCGTTTGCTTGAAAACCAACACATAACTCAGAACCTTCTCCCACAAAAGAAGAAAACAAATGAAGCAACTGTCAAAAATTGCTTTAAGATTGGAAATACGAATAAGAAGAGCAAAGCGTGTCACCAGTACAGGAGACAAATTCCCTTCTCTCTTCCGCGGCCGTCCTTCACCCCCGAACAAAATGTTTCCCTTCCAGATGTCTCCTCGTGTAAATCGGGTCCTAGTTTCACTTTTGAATCCCTTAATATGCGCCAGAGTATGTTTGCAATACTCTTAAAATACATATACCAATGTTTGAGTGTAAATTACGTAGTATTTTTTGAACAGTCTTATAAACCAGTTGGACAAATTCTATTCTACTTCCTAGCTGACTATTTCAACTGTGCAAGTTGCATCACTCATAATATTATTATTATTATTATGAGGGAATCTATTGTGCCCTTTAATGGATTCAGGTTATTCTCTGATCCAACTTCCGCAATTTCGTATTTATCCTTACAGGACCTGCAATTTCCATTGGAGAATATTCCCAGATTAGTATTCAATCTACAACATATATGTACATACATATTTTCCCTTAGCTCCTAGATAAAACCTGAGGCTTCAAGAAATAGATTATATTATAATTAGATTTTTTTAAAGCTTTCAGCGCCTCTGTTTCAATTTGTCGTCTCCAATTGTTGGCTGGTCTTCCGCGCCTACAGCTTCCTTGGGGAATCCAGTCTAACGTAGCTTTTGTAATTTCGTTCTAGGGTTTAGATAAAATTAAGACTTATTGGAGGTTTGCTCTTCGACCTCATGAACTTTTATGCTCCTGGGGGTTACGCAATGTATGACCGATCCCATTCCATATGCGACGACGTACTTCGAGTAGGATAGGTGTTTGTTTAGTTGCAGCCCAAAGGTCAGTGTTGCTTATGGCTTTGGACCAGTATCCTCATGATCTTGCGAAGACAATGATTGAAGAAGGATTGTAACGTTTGCAGGTTTCACGTTTCACAACCATATATAATAGTAATACTGATTTCATGTTTGCGACGAAAGTCCTCAACTTCGTCCAACTGGATATGTACGTCGATCTTCAGACTTTATCCAGCATGCCGAAGGCAGCTCGTCTTTTCGCTATGCGATTGTGTATGTCTATTGTTGATCCGCCATTTTTCGTAATTAGCTGCAAAGATAACAGGGCTCTCTACTTTATCTAAGGTGGTGCCGGCAATATGGATAGCTTGCGTTTCGGTGGTGTTGATGCACATTAGCTTTGTCTTGGCAATGATGTTTTTCAGCCCTGTTTGTATTGCAAAATCACTAACCAAATGTATCTTCACTGATGTATGCCAGAGTATGTGCACCATCAAACAAATATCGTCCGCATAGTCTAGGCCTGGGGTCAAGCTGACCCACGGATATACCTCTATTTTCCGCACAAACAATGTGAGGATACTTACTCCAAACTGAATAACAGCGGTGATAGTACACAGCCCTGTCTGACCCCGGTTTGGACTTTAATGCTGGCACTCAGAGCATTTTCGTGCTTTACATGTCAGGTAGCTATCGAGTAAAATTCTTTTATGAGGCTAATGACTTTATCAAGCACTCCTTAGCACGCAAGGGTATTCTAAATTGCGTCATGTCTAAGAGTATCAAACGTGGTCGATGAAAATCGATGAAGTAGAGGTAGAGAGGAGTGCATCACTCAACCGACTGCTCCACAATCATTAGCCAACTTGTTCATTGCATCAACGAATTGGAAAGTCTTTTGTGAATTATATGGGCTAACCATAATAGCAGCGTTGTTTTTGCACTCTGATAGATTGAAGAGTAATACGTCCTTCTTCTTACTCAGATAGTATCTTTCCTGAGGTTCAGGTGTCTTTTAGTAAAGGTATTAACACCGATAACAATGTCAGCCTTGAAATCCAACGTAGAATCTCTCTTGCCAACAAGTGGACTAAGTAGGCAATTGAGCAGTAAAGTCCTCTCTCGACGAACGAAACTAACACTCTACAAGACTCTCATCATCCCCGTCCTAACGTATCGCGCAGAAGCTTGGACGATGACAACATCCGATGGAGCAAGGCTTGGAGTGTTCGAGAGAAAGATTCTGCGTAAGATTTTTGGACCTTTGCACGCTGGCAATGGCGAATATCGCAGACGATGGAACGATGAGCTGTATGAGCTTTACGACGACATAGACGTAGCGCAGCGAATAAAGATCCAGCGGCTACGTTGGCTGGGTCATGTCGTCCGAATGGATACAAACGCTTCGGCTTTGAAAGTATTCGATGCAGTACCAGCTGGTGGTAGCAGAGGAAGAGGAAGGCCTCCTCTGCGTTTGAAAGATCAGGTGGAGAAGGACTTGGCTTCACTTGGTGTGTCCAATTGGCGCCGGTTAGCACGAGAAAAAAGCGACTGGCGCGCTTTGTTAAACTCGGCTAAAATCGCGTAAGCGGTTATCGCGCCAATTAAGAAGAAGAAGAAGATTACAACTCGAGAGCTTATCTCAGGATTAGCTTTAAGTAGTTCTGGTTGATATTATCTGGTCCGGGAGCTTTGTAGTTTTTTAGCGATCTGATAACGGTTATTATTTCGCTTTCAATAGGGCAGGCGGTGGACATATCGCATCTTGTTTGGTGGCGTTGGCAGCTATACGTTTGTCTGGTTTGCCAAGATGAAGCTGAAAATAATTTTTTATAATACCGCACCCATACGAGTCTGTTGACTTGTTTGTCTTTTGCTGTCGTCATCTCGCTAGCTTCGGCTTTTAGCGGCTTGGTAGTTTTAAGCTGGGTGTTCGTCAGTTGACGCATTGTGCGATAAAGGTCATGGGTACGATCCGTCTCTCTGGCAGCCTGCGCTTTGCTCGCGAGCTTATCACTACATACTCTTTTATCAGTTCTGGCTGATTTCTTTACATATTTATCGATGTTGCTATAATGCTGTTGTAAATGTTGACTTGGACGATCTAGTATTTGCTCAGTTAGGGACGTTTTTCTACAACTTCCTGTTAGAATTCCTGTGATGATTGTAAAAGTATTCTTTTTTAATTCCATACAGTCTTTAAATCGGTTTAAAACTCAAAAAAACATATGTGGAAATGATCATTGGGAGACCTGGCAAGGGAGCTTACTGTTTCTGAGGGTGTTGGTCGCAGAAAACAGTTTATGTCGAAGCAAACATGAGGTTCCTGTTGCCATGCTTACGAAGTTTCCAGCCACTGTTATGGTTTTAGGTGTTATGAGCCACAAAATACACGTTATGCCACCAGCTCCTCTTTTGATGCCGTCTTTATCTCGTAAATCGTGCCCGTAACGTCGTCCTTTCATGGACTTCTTCAGTTTCGGGAACAAGAAAAAATCACAGGGGACCAGATCAGGGGAATACGGTGGTTGTGGCATCAATAGTGTGTTGTTTTTGGCCAAATAGTCGCGCACAAGCAACGATGTGTGAGCAGGGGCGTTATCGTGATGCAAGAGTCAATTTTTGTTCTTCCACAAATCCGGACCTTTCTGGCGGATTGCTTCCCGTAAATTGACCATAACTTGCAGGTAAGATTCCTTACTGACCGTTTCACCCTGTGGCAAGAGCTCATGATGCACAACGCTCCTGCAATCGAAGAAAACGGTAAGCAAAACTTTTACATTCACTTTTTTCGGTCTTGGTTCGTGCGGCAGCTTCCATTGAGATGATGGAGCTTTGGTTTCCAAGTCATAACCATAAACCTACGATTCGTCACCAGTTATGACCCTCTGGAGCAAATTTGGGTCGTCGCGGGCAGAGTCGAACATCTCATTAGCAATGTTCATGCGATGCTGCTTTTGGTCAAAACTGAGCTGTTTTGGTACGAATTTGGCGGCGACCCGTCTCATGCCCAAATCATTGAAAAAAATCGAATGGAACGAGCCAATCGATATGTCTAGGTCATCAGCAGCTTCTTTAACGGTGAATCGACGATTGGTTAATACCATTTTCTTCACTTCATTAATTTTTTTGTCTGTTGTTGAAGTGCTCGACCTTCTGATAATATTTTGTACCACCGATAAACGTTGCTTTGGTCCAAAGTAGCTTCTCCGTATGACACAGCCAACATTCGGAATGCATCCGCGCACATAATGTCGTTTTTCACATAAAATTTGATACAGGTTCTTTGATCCATCGAAACACGTGCAAGCAAAGCACTGTCAACAATTAACTGAACATTCAAAATGGCCGAACTCGTCGGCATGAGTGAGAGACATGAGTACCAACATATTGCCACAAAGAAATCGCAATTCAAAATTCGCGATACTTTTTGAACACACCTCGTATATCGAGGTTTTAGAGACAGTTGTAGATTGATAGTGTACGCGGTGACAGCCCATACATCATTCAACAAAACTCTACTACTTCACACGATGGGGACTCAAGATTGGATGGCTGAAAATTTCAGAAAATACTGAACTTATGGCCGCCTAACTTCTCAGAGATTATTATGTTCGGAGCGTAGTTGAGCGTGAAACCAAAACATCGCCATACCACCATTTCTTCTCTTGTTTTCATTAAGTTTCATTAAATTTTGTTTAAAATAATAGCTTATTAGTTTTACTCTCTAATAGCGCTCAAATATCGTACGCACCCTGTATATATTTAAAACACCCTTTATTGGATGTTTGGCCGTGCTCCTTTCCTATTTGCGGAAGGTGTCTTAATGTTTCTCCACAAATGGAAGGACCTACAGATTTACGTCGCCTCCGAACGACAGATGGTTTTTTTTATGAGCTTTTTCGTGGCAGAAGTAGACCGGAAGGTTTGCTATCATCTGCCGAGGCGCGACCGCTATTAAAAAAAAACAACGTTATCTATCAATTGTTGTTTCGTGCCCACGGTCGCGAATCTGTGCACTTCCTAAAGATACTCACGCAACAACCCATTCGGCCACGGCGGCAGTGATCGTTGCTTTTTTTCAGTGGCGTATTAAATAATTAAAATTATGAGAGCTATAGCTTAGGAGGTTATTTGCATTCACATATTATGAGAGGCTTTGTACCGCAAGTGCATCATCTCGAAGAGCTAAATTACTAATTTCTTAGAAAAAGGTTTTTTTCGTATAAAAAACAAAACACTTCGTAACTGCATTTCGACCTGCTACAATTCCGCCTTCGCCATATTATTTGTGATTTTCGTGATTTTTTGTTTTCAAAAAGCAAGTAAAATATTGACAACAATACGCTAAAAACGCTTCCCGTCAGCTTAACCAGCTTCGGTAGAATACATATTTTTAAATTCGGTGCAATTAATATAAATTAGTTTCATTCTTATAATAGTGAGTTTTTGCTATAAATATGTTTATTTAGAAATTAAACTTTCTCTCATTTTTAATAAAAATAATATTATTATATTACGTATTTACATAGTATTTTCGTTGGTATTTAACACAGAATCACAACCATAACATTCCCAAATTTCGTATTTCCCCTTATGCTGGTGTGCTAAGAACACGGCGCACCACCGTAGGAACCATTCATGTATATAAAAATTCATAACCATGTCCGTACTCGGCATTAGATCCTAGATGTCATATTTAAATTGGGAGCTCATAAAAATTTCGTATTTATATTATCTTCCTTTATCCAGCGGCTTGACTCAATGCAGTAGCAATTCGGGCATTTGTGGTTCCGGACTCGATGCATTGGATGAAATAGTTGACTCATAACTTTCATCCCGCTCGCGTTTTTCGCGGCGCTCTCGAGCGCGTCGATTTTGAAACCAAATCTTGACACGCGTATTCGTCAAGTCTAGCGATTCAGCCAACTGGTTAGCCTCTTCGGCGCTCAAATAATTGGACATGCGATATGCCTTTTCCAAAGTCTCCAATTGAGTGCGTGTAAATGGTATGCGTGGCAGGCGACCGGGCGTGCGTTTGTTGGGCGGTTGACGCAATGTGCCTGTGTCAATGGAAAAATGAAGTCGCGAATTGAATCACGTGCTAATTTAAGGAATTTACTAATGCTCATACTCGTATAAAGCGTCACTTACGTGGCAAGCGAGGCGGGTGGTAGCGCGAGTACTGCAACCAATCGAACATGGGCATTTGCCCGACACTTCTGTTGCTGAATCCATCCAACGTTGTGTCTACAACATTAGCGGCAATACTGGCCACTTCCATGGCAACAGCTGCGTTGTAAGTTTTGAAATCATTCTGTTGACGGCGGTGCTGCTCCTCCAACTTAATACGTTCAACTATGCTGACAGAAGCATTGGTGCCGATATATCTTTCGCCAGCTCGATGTAGTATATAATTAATGCTAAAATCGCTCATTCTCACGCTTGCGTATGAAGCTGCTGCAAATATTTACTAATACGAAAAGAAATAGTCTTTGATCTTGACGTGTTTGCAAATAAAATCGTATTGAAGCAACCTTTGCAAATGTAGTGCCTTTTTAAGGATCTTGTAAGGCAGAGAAAAAGTGTGCAGCCGCCATTGCAATGCTTTGCTTCGTCTAAGCATTTGCGCCATCTCTTTCTGCTGCGTAAGCGAATGTTGTCGTCCTTACACAACACAGTTGCACAGTAAAGGCTACTCTAATTCTGGAAATACATTTGGGTCTCATATTCAATTTAAACTCATTGAGGCATTATTTATACTCTAAATGGGCGTTACCCTTAGTTAAAACCACAAACGCAAGCCTACTACCACGGGCAAAAAAACAAATCTACGCACATACAAACACACGCGCTTTAGTGCGCATGTGTGTTCGGGTAGTTGCATTTACGATTATCTTTCAGATGAGATTAGCACAAATTGAAATGTGGTTGGCTCGCTATGGCCACTTCAGATGCGGTCATGCAAATAATGATACAAAAAGTTGTTTCTGTTTTGTTTTGCTAAATGTGCAAAATCAAGGGTAGATGCTTTCAAATGTTGGTTTTCATTCATAAGTTGGGCGAAGTGTGCATACATACATACACAAAGCGCATTTGCCGATCCTCAATGGGAAAACAAGTTGAGCGGCATATCTTAAATATTTTGATTGATATGTAATTGTTTTCGTATACACAATAACACCAACAGTGAAGACAGCTAATTCTCTAAAAAGTATCAATTACAGTGCATCAAGGTATTGTGCGTTACATGTGTATGTATGTAAATACATACTTCATATGTGCGTATATATGCGTGCTGTTGTAAGACAATATTTGTAGGTTTGTAATAAACTTTAATTTAGTGAACCATATGCTAAATTTAAGTAAACATCCTGCATATATAATTGGATATTGTATACATACACACATACGGGTATATGTTTATGTACTCATTCTCATTCATAGTTTTATAATTCGAAGCTTTCACATTATTAGCTAAATAGTCAGATGATGAGGGGAGTGAGTTATTTAGAGAGTGCAGTTGAAAAAAAATACATTATTTTTAACGCGGCGATTCGTTACAGCTCCTTAGAGTGACAGCAAACAAAGAAAATGGTGGAATTTTTAGATTCGAAAAAATTAATAAAAGAAAAAAAGTAATTTATAGCTTTAGAAGAGCTTCATTGAAACCCCATGGTGCTACAAAGTATAAAACGTCCATCATTTTAGCTGTAATTTCTCATTTCATTTATGGACAATAATGCCAACCCATTGCCAAATCCTGAAAATTTCACTTATTTCTTAAATAATGTCAGGTTAAGTTTGTGGCTCTCTTTGCCCGATATGGAGCTTTCATGCTTGTAAATACTTAGTGAGTACTGCCACATAGTGGGCGAGCTTTGTATAAAGCGCGACAAAAAATAGAAGGACTTACTCGATAAAGCTGAAATTGAACATATGTAGGCCGCTACTGCGTTGAGATTAAGCAAATATTTGAAAATGGACTCTCTATACAAAGCTAAATACGTAAATGTAGATAGAAGACGTTTCAGTCTCTAAACTCAAAAACATTTTAATAATGAGTCTTCTGGTAGATATTAAAAGTATACTTCGACATTACATATTACCAAGGTAAGGCCTAATTTCTTTATCAGCGTTAAAGTTTATTACAATAGTTTTTAGGCAAATAATTTTAACAAAAGTAAAAAGACATGTTTTTTCCAAACTACAGTTCTTTACAACATTTCTGGGCTTTTAAGGTTTAATTTTATTCGATTCGAGTGTTTGTCTAAATTACTAACACTATAACTATTTAGTTAAAAATATATTAGGTGCGCAACTGAGTTCTCGCTATTTTCTTGATGAAAATACAACTTTATTCTGAAAAAATGGTTACAAGTGAATTGTTGAAAGTATTGCCCATCGCTAGCTATTACTTTTTCCCATCTTTTTGGTAGATCTCGTATACCGTCGCGGTAAATCAGTTTATCTTTGAAGGCTATAGACGGATCAAGCCATTTTTTGATGTCTTCATATGAATGGAACTGCTGGTCAGCTAGACCATGTGCCATCGATCGGAACAGTGATAATCGGACGGCGCAATATCTGGAGAGTATGGCGGGTGGCGTAGGAGAATATGGCGGGTGGCAGGTTTTCCATTTCAGTGTTTCCAGGTAGGTTTTAACGGGTTTGGCAACGTGAGGCCGAGCGCTGTCATGCTGTAGTATTACTTTTTCATGCCTCTCCGCGTATTGCGGCCGCTTTTCGCGCAGTCCTCCGTTCGATCGCATCAATAGAAGTCGATACCGACCCCAGTGATGGTTTCCCTAGGTTTTAACAGTTCATAATAAATAACACCAACTTGGTCCCACCAAATACATAGCATAACCTTAGCAGCGTGAATATTCTTCCGAGACGACGACGTAGAAGCATGACCGGGCAGTCCCCATGACTTTCTTTTCTTTGGATTGCTGTAATGAATCTATTTTTCATCACCCGTCACAATGCGATGAAGAAAACCCTTCCTTTTTTGCCGCTGGAGCAGTTGTTCACAAGCGAAAAAACGACGTTCAACATCCTTTGGTTTTATCTCATAAGGAACCCAAGTCCCATGTTTCTGAATCATTCCCAAAGCATGCAATCGCTTGGAAATGGAATGGCGGGAACTCCTAATATTGAAGCAATATTCTTCCGTTTGACACGGACGCTCATTGAGCAATGCTTCCAATTCAGCGTCTTTGAAGGTTTTTGGTCTTCCTTCACGCGGACGGTCATTAACATTTAAGTCACTGTCTTTGAAGCGACGGAATCAATCTCGGCACATTGTTTCTGTTTCACTTAAAGCAGCATCTTCATAAACTTTTTGCTCTTTAGCTCTCTCGGTGGCTTTTTTTCGAATGAAAGAGGAAAATCAGACTGTATGAGGGGGGAGACGACCACATTGTTTAAGTAGGTTAATTAATCACAATGTTGCAGTGAACAACGTGTGTTCGCCCTCGAAGTGTGCATCTGCTCATCATAGATTTTGTTCACTTTTGTTCATTTTGTACAATATTCGACTTCTCTCCTACTAATAAAATTCTTGTGTTTCTTTGTTTAACGACTCTACTGAAAACCCTGCCCTTTCCATTATTTTTTGGCTATGTAGAGGTTTATTGTGAACTAACTGGGCTCTTAACTCTGTCCATCACAGATTGAGCAAACGAAGCTTTTTGCGTTTTTATACACATTTTATTGGTTGACTATCGAGCTTTCAACATAATTGTTAAATATCTCAAAAGGCTCGAATTTTTTTATGCATTTATTCTAATATACTATCAAATAATATAATGATATTCATTTCGAACGGGAGGCAAACGGAGCTGTTATCTAGATTTTTAAGTGAATTTTTTTTGCAAGTCTTCCCATAAATATATAAATATCGGCTGACATGAAAAGATATATTCTCAAAACTAAACACATTTAAACTTCAATTCGTACGATTTCTAGAAATTATAAGTAAATTAAACAGAAGCCCCTGACGTGAAAAATTTAATTTTTTGGAAGAGCACATTTTTTTACTGGTTTTTTAATCATGCAATTTTATTTTTCTAATAACCTTTTTAATAATTAAAAAAAAAATATTTTGAGTGATGGAAATCTTTATTTTGACCTTTACGCGCCCCATAGTATGTTTCTATCGTATTTTACAGTTGTCTAGCTCACAGGTGTCAATTATTATTGACGTACGAATCCATTTGCAAAAATTAGAAATCTTCCAATAGGGTTGTTAATTTTGTACCAGCTTTTAAATTCTATAGTTTAGTTCACCCACTGCGCACCGTATTGCATGTATTGCATGTTGAGTCTTTGCTTGTGCTTTCCAAATAATTTTGCAGTTAAAAGGCTAAGCCTATCTATAGTAGATACGGTCGATCAACTAACGACCGCTTTCGATTGTGTAGACCAGCCGTTTCTAAACTTTTTTACTTTTGTTCCCTGCACCATCTAAATAAAATGTGGGTTAAATTGTAATAAATTACTAGGTTTGGCCATCTGAAGCAAAATTGTGAGAGTAACTTCGGCTGCGGCTCATTGGAGACTCGACAGCCGAATTATGCCCGCTTATTTCACATGAATTCACACACTCTTCCAATCAGTCGTTATAGAGACGATTGAGAGATGTATTGATTTTGTTGGTATATCACCAACACAATCTCAGCGTTTTTGTAAACAAACGTCAGCCAATCATCTGATTCATTCAAAATCGCTGAGAACCGATTAATGACCAGATGTTGGCCACACCTCTTCTTCTTTTTACTATGAATGTTACTCTTGATTAAGATGGGAATGGACAAAAATCTGCCGATAATCAAGCATTGCCTCTCCATATAACGGTCCATTTTTGAATTTCCAGAAAATTTATATTTCAGTAACCAGTAATGAAAAATCGTTTAAGCATGGTAACGGTTGACAAGATAAGAATAAAAGTTTTAACAATTGTTATGCTGTAAAACCAACCAAATAAATCTAGCTGCCGAAATATTTAGTAATATTTACTTAATACCCAACGAGAAGTATCGAAGAAGGCTCGGAAATGCCAAATTGGCACTGATCAGCTTAATTTGGCATCGCCAGAAAGCCAACCAGGCTTATTTTGACGTTGGTTTTGGGGTTAAATCAGTACAAGATTGTACTGATGTCAGAATTGCAGCAAGACGAACATAGATAACGCAGCTCGTCCACTTATTGGGCGCACGAAATATTAGCCATCTCCATTTTGGCTCAGGGGCTATGTCAACAAGCACTCTCGCAGTTATTGGAGTGAACACAATTCACACGTGTTCGACCACACATCAATGCATCCACAAGAATTGAATGTTTGATGCGGTTTGTGGCATGACAGTGTTATCGGATCTTATTTCTTTCGAAATGAGGAAGGAGATACCGTTCATCGATTTTCTATGCCCAGAGCTCGACTACATCGATATATCTAAGCTATGATCCCAACAATACGGCACAAGCAACGGAGCACTTGAAGTTATGAAGAAGACATTTGATGACAGCGCGCGTTCAGCAATTGGCCGCCGCGATCATGCGACTCGACACACCCTTAATATTTCCTGTGAGGTTCTTGTGAAGTTCTTAGTCTAAGCTAATAAGCCAACCACTTTGAATGCGCTCGAGGCCAAATTCGAAACGCTATTGTCGGAATAAGGCGACAAATATTAGGCCGAACGTTTGAAACCACCAAAAGCGAAGTCGAAGCAACCATTTGAATGGTGTGATTTTTCATACATAATGGCATGTATACAGCTATAAAATAAAATCGGAAACAATTTGATATCTCTTGTTATTGTATTTAAATTATTTTATCTAACTACTCTAATACAGTGCACTCGCGATAACTCGAACTAATTAAAACAGGCGCTGTTCGATTTATCGAATTTGTTCGACTTATCAATTGAGTGTGCTATGTTAAAAAAACAGTCATCGATATCGATTTTTCGATCGATTGTTGAAAATGGAAGCCAGTAGAAAATTTCTGTAGTATAGTTTCGTTATACGAATTACATTTTGGTCCATTGGCTGGATCAATGGTGTCGCATTCGGCGGCAAAAACATAGTTAAAATTAAACCATCCTCGGACTTTAATTCGATTTCGTTGGGATGTGATTGGGCATTATCAATTAGAAGAAGAGCCTTCTCAGGTAGTCCCCCATCTTTCAAATATTTTCTTACCTAAATATTAAAGTCATTTAACTTGGTTAAAAAAATTGTTTTAATGAATCTGGATTTTACCTGCGGCACGAACGAATTATGAAACCAGTCTTTGAAAATCGCCGAAGTCATCCAGGCTGATTTGGAATTTTTGTACTCCACCGGACAGTTAAAATTTTTGAAAACACGAGGATTTCTTGCTTTGTCAATAACGAGAAGTTTAAGCTTATGGTTGCCGGTAGCGTTAGTGCAAGCCATAAATTGCCTTATCTTTCTTTTTTATAAGACTTATGGTGGACTTGGCTACCCCATATTCCTTCGCTAGAGAAGTAACACTACGTCCACGTTTAATTTTGTTAAGGACTTCAGCCCTCTCTTTTAATGTTAAACACTTCAACCTTTTACGATCCATTACTCACGTGCACTGATACACCACAAATGACAAATTTAAAGCAATTTGGTCAATGCAAGATGTTGTTCCCAGAAAACTAACGGGATATTAACGCCGAAATATTCATATGGACAATACACTAGTATACATATAATTTATATACATATACTATTACATATGTATCTATGTACAAAATGTACATGTTTGAAAAGAATGTGTGTACAAATAAATTTGTTTTTTGTTCGAGTTATAGCGCTTTTTTATTGTTCGAGTTACAAAGAAGTCAATAGGGAAAAAAATGTGTTCGAGTTAGCACGTCGTTCGACTTAGCGGCTATTCGAGTTACCGCAAGTGCACTGTATATCTAAATTTGGTTGCGCCCGGTACCTGATTAGGAAACACGGGTTTTAATTTCAAATTTAGGTTTAACATGGTAGCAATTTTACTTTTTTGTTTAGCAAAAGTATCTAATTAAAGTGGAGTGCTATTTCCACTTTTATTGGATTTTTTCCTATAGCATTTCTTTGTGGATCTTTATACAAATATACTCATTAGTATAATATTAATCTTATATTCATATACTGTCAAATTATATAAACTCGTATTTATGTCGAAGCATATGTGATTAAGTAGGTGTAACTTGGGACTAAATTACAAATTGTGTTTTCTACAAAAAAACCAGATTGCATTTGAAAGTTCGAGTATGCGGCACGATCAAAGCCAATCTGAAATAGATGTTTGTGTACGTCAGCACCTCAAGGACTATAAACACAAATGAACATCATATGAGCACACAATGCATATTACTTAGCCAAACCAGAACAAGAGCCGCAAAATCGGCTTAAGATTAGGATTTTTGCAATTGTTGCTATTTTCACAGGCATTCACGCGCGCTTGAAATTCATTGATCTATATGTAGCTATACATATGTGTGTATGTATGAACGTATGAATATAGTACAAGTTAAAAAAACACAGCAAAGTATCACATTACAAAACATCTAAATATTGGAAAATGGAAAAGTGAAGGAAGTATGCAATTCATATGAAACTGGCACTTCCGCATGGCAGTGGCATTATGGTCTAAATTCATATATGATTTGTAATTGAATATTATTTTCTTAAGAAATTTGTATATTACGCAAAATATGAAATTATTTCTATTGTACCTAAATCCATATAAAAGTGCACATACTCGTATAACGCAATTATTATTCAAAGATACAGGGTGTCAGGTAGCAGAATTAAGTTTTAAATTTAAAGTCTCTAATCGTATTGTCAGGCTGTGGCATACTATAGTATGTAGAGCTTTTTTGTGTTTTGAATACACTTACATATTTTTCACTCGCATCTTACATTTTGCATGATTTAAAATTTTGGTTGTCAACTACTGTCATATCAACCATTTGAATCACGTTCCATGCACGCAAAAGTAATCCGTCAAATTATGATAATAGGACTATGAATAAGTTCGTGCGGTTTTACAACAGATGGCGTAACTTGATTATTATTCCATCGATCCACATTTCCAAACATTCATTGGAGAGCTACTGTCGTAAGGCACAAACGTCAGTATAAGTTTTTTATTTGAAGCGTAAACAACAATATTTTTACCACACTTGAAAATGTCGAATTTCGTGCCAAATAATGTGTTTTTGCGGGGAATTCTTCTTCATTATTTTAATATGAAGAAAAAAGCAGCCGAAAGTCATCGTATCTTGGTGGAAGTTTATGGTGAGCATGCTCTAGCTGAGCGAACGTGCCAGAAGTGGTTTGCACGCTTTAAAAGTGGTGATTTTGGCTTGGAAGAAGAAGAACGCGAGGGTGCGCCGCCAAAGTTCATGGATACCGAATTGGAGGAATTGCTCGATCAAGATCCGGCTCAAACGCAAGAAGAGGTTGCAAAAACTTTGGGAGTTGATCAATCAACCATTTCCAAACGTTTAAAAGCCATGGGAATGATCCGAAAGGTAGGCCATTGGGTGCCGTATGAATTGAAGCCAAGAGACGTTGAACGCCGTTTTATCGCATGCGAACAACTGCTTCAACGGCACAAAAGAAAGGGTTTTTTGCATCGAATTGTGACTGGCGATGAAAAGTGGGTCCATTACGACAATCCAAAACGTCGGGCAACGTATGGATACCCTGGCCATGCTTCAACATCGACGTCGGCGCAGAATATTCATGGCCTGAAGGTTATGCTGTGTATCTGGTGGGACCAGCTGGGTGTTGTGTATTATGAGCTACTGAAACCGAATGAAACGATTACGGGGGATGTCTACCGACGACAATTGATGCGTTTGAGCCGAGCACTGCGAGAAAAACGGCCGCAATACGCCGATAGACACGACAAAGTTATTTTGCAACATGACAATGCTCGGCCACATGTTGAACAAGTGGTCAAAACATACTTAGAAACGCTCAAATGGGATGTCCTACCCCACCCGCCGTATAGTCCAGACCTTGCGCCATCCGATTACTATCTCTTCCGATCGATGCAACATGGCCTGGCTGACCAGCACTTCCGTAATTACGATGAAGTCAAAAAATGGATCGATTCGTGGATTGCGGCAAAACCGACCGAATTTTTCACAAAGGGAATCCGTGAATTGCCAGAAAGATGGGAAAAAGTAGTAGTAAGCGATGGACAATACTTTTAATATTAAATTTGTAACCATTTTACGTCAATAAAGTTTCAAATTTCGAAAAAAACCGCATGAACTT
Organism: Anastrepha obliqua; assembly: GCF_027943255.1. Classification (NCBI taxonomy): domain Eukaryota; kingdom Metazoa; phylum Arthropoda; class Insecta; order Diptera; family Tephritidae; genus Anastrepha; species Anastrepha obliqua. Next base: position 98,345,965 of record NC_072892.1, on the reverse strand, counting down.
ATTCATAGTCCAAATTATGCAAGGATTTCATTCGAGAATACTACTAAAACAAAATACCAGAACACTGCGAATGTAAAAATAAATTAAAACTTGCAAAGAGCGGAAAGTTTTGAAGTCGTGGAAAGCGCAATAAAAGTTTTAACAGATAGAGAAAGGCATGCACAGGTATAAGTAGGTATGAGCGTTAAAAATGGATAGAAAGCATGAAGTGAGAAAAAAATAGTGCAAAAACATTTATTTTTAAACTTTTAGAAAAAAAATATTTTCAAAAAAATAAAAATTTAAAGTTTTAAGAAAAAAATATTAAGGAACGTTTTTTTTATTTGGAGAAAAATTAAAAAATTTCCATTTAAAGAAACACAAATTTAAAAAAATAATTTAAAATAATTAGAAAAAAAGTTTAAGTTCAAACAAAAAAAGAAAACAAAATTAAAGACTTTTTTTTTTAAAATAAACAAAGTTTAAATTTTAGGAAAACAGAATTTTAGAAAAAAATTGTTTGGGAAAAATAAAAATTATTAAATTTCATAATAGAAATTATAGAAAAAAAATTTGGGAATAAATAATAACTTTTAAACTAAAAAACGAAATTGTAGGTTAGGAGAATTGGGAAAACATAAAAAAAGTCAAACTTGAAAAACATATTTAAAAAGGATTTAAAACACCAATTTGTTTTTTGGGTAAAATCAAAAGCTTAAGCTTGAATAAAAACAGATTTTTCTTTAAATGTTTTCAAAGTTTTTTAAAAGGAATATAAACAAACAAAGACGTTTAAGGAAAAACAACAGATTTTAAACCTTAAGAAAAAAAGTATGGAAAAAGATAAAATGTTTAAATGAAAAGTTTTAGTGAAGAAAAAAAAGTCTAGAATAAAATTTATTTGGGAAAAAATAAAAATTATTAATCTTTCAGAACAGAAATTATAGACAAAAAAATTGGCAAAAAATAAAAGCTTTTGAACTAAAAAAATATTGTAGAAACAATTGTATGGAAAAACATCCTAAATCAAAACAATAATTTTTAAACTTTAAGGAAAACAATTATAAAAAAATTTTACCTTAAAACAAGAAGTATGGAAAAAATAAAAAGTTTAACCAAGAAAACAAAATTTTAGAAAAAAATGTATTTAGGAAAAAATAAAAATTATTAAACTTTCATAACAAAAATTATAGAAAACAAATTTGGGAAAAAATAAAAACTTTTGAACTAAAAAAACATTGTACAAAAAAATTTTTTTAGAAAACATCCTAAATCAAAACAAGAGGCTAAAGAGTGGTGTGAGTCTGATTCTTCGGCTCCGAAACGAGTTCGTGTTTAGAGGAAATAATAAAAAAACATTCGTAGGAATGTCAATCACAGATGTGGCAATCTATCAAAAAAAAAAAAAAAACAGACAGGACTTAAGTCTGTTGACTTAAAACGTCATCTGGCGATTGCTCCGCGAATGTTTTGATCAAGGTGCAATTTGAGGCAAAACCTGAGATTGATTTCGACAAATGAATTTGAAAAATGTTTTGTTTATTCACATGTTTAAGCATTTTATTTACCTACATATGTACTTTTAACGCGACCCAATAAATTTGAATAAATAAATAAAATGATGAATAAATACTTTGTGTCGTATTGACCAATTCCTGTTACTTTTTTTACCAAATTTTATATGAAAATTAACTGTTAACCAAAATATGATTAGATTGTGAGGTATTCTGCTAAATGATTTGTGCATAATTTAATGAATTATTTACTAAAATAGTTAGTTTTTTATTTCCACTGGTGTCAATACCTCATTTCAAATTGGTACATTTAAACCAACAGCTCATTTGTGAAAAACATAAATAGATAAGTAGATTAATACCGAAGGTAGCTTGTATATTAAACATTATTAGGTATTTCAAACGCTATAGGCATGAACAAACACATGTACCTATCTATCCAGTCATGCTTCTCAAGTAAATTCTCAAAATCGGCTTATGATTTATTTTAGTGCAACTTTGTTTACATTGCTAATCTACTCTTGTTTTATAAACAATTAAACAATATTTACTACTACATGGACTTTATTTGGTCAAACTCTCCACATAATAAGAAAATGCGGGTTATTTTAAAATTAAAAAAAAACTTACTTCTCTAATTATCCTGTGGACACAGAAGGTTTAAAGGGTATTGAATTAGTATACTATTCATTTTTTTCTTTGAAAGTTGATGCAGCTCAAGTGGTTCTTTGCCATCAGAATAAGCATTTTAAAGTTGAAAAATGTATATGGTGATGCAATGGCTAATATCTTTTAAAAAATGTAATAGTAAATTACGCCATCCAATATTTTTCAATGACTCGGCCTGGCCCTGAAGTATCTTATAATGTCAACCTAAATTTGCAGTACATTTCTAATGGTTTCGGCACCTTTTTAAGCGATAACGCCAAAAGTGCTTTAATGTCCGCATCGTTCCTGGGTTGTCGGAATCACATGGTTCTTTAGCGACATTCTACAAAACCTTTAAACAGTATTAAATCGGCGTCTATGAAGAAGATCAACTGATGTCACCAGAAGGGCTGATTATGAGATGATCGAACTTAGTGTGCAAAAACTCGATTTCGAGACAGCTTGTCTAGCACGTAGCGAATTTTTGCTGTAACCAAAGTTCGTTCACATCCAGTTCATAAATGTGCACTTAGAAACAAAATGGTTGGCATGTCCCTCCGGCGTTTTGAGTTCACCGTAAAATTCTTTTTCGAATAAAAATGGACCAATAATGACGCCTATACAAAAATCATACAAAATTGTCTTGGATGAGAGATGCGTAGGCTTTTATCGCCCTCATAAGGGACAATTTTGTTTGTTCGGTTATCCCCAAATATTAAAATGGGCTACAACCGAAAATATATTGTTTTGTGCAAACTTGCTGATCTAAATCGCATACAGACACCGGCATGGACATTTACTTTAAAATCTTTGTGCTTAGTCAACCTTTAATCGAATAAGCCGAGATCACTATGCAGAACTCTCCACTCTCTCAATTCGACTAATATTGAGTTACTGATATCTAAGGCAATTATTCAGTAAATATACAGCCCAGGATGGCAGATTCCAGGGTTTGGCCATTCGAAGGAAAATTGAGGGAGCAGAATTGTGCCCGCTCATTTCACAGGTATTTTTACGCTCGACCGCTCGTTGCTCAGATCATAGATGACAAGGTGCAATTAGTATGGACAGCAATGGAGAATAATTCTAAAAATAATATTTAAATGAAATGTTCAAACTTTGAAACACAACAATAAGGAAGGCGAAATCCATAATTATAAAGATATATAAAAAATATTAAAATGTTTGTATGTAAGATAAATAAGATAAAAAATAAAAACAAACTTGTAAAACAACAAGCAAATTAACAATAATAACTTTTAATTTCAGCCGAAAGCCTCCGATGCTAGCGCTGCACTACTTTTAGTTTGTATAATAATTTTATTTTTATGTAAGCCTTTATAAAATAAAATAAAATAAAATAATTAAACTTTAAATTTTTTATAGTTTAGAAAACAATGTTTTTTGTAAAATATCACAAATTAAACAGATCCCAATACAATTATTTCCTTCTCCTGAATTAGCGAGTTGAAAGCTCACCGAGCTGAAACTTTGTGATTGCCTCACATATGAATTTACGAATAAAATGAGGAGTCGTACATCGGTGTGAGTGGCAAACGTACATCTATGCCTTCATTGCCATACTGGCCACAATTGCACCACAATTATATTTGTATGGAAAATGTATGAATAGTTGCTTTGCATCACCTTTCTTCCTTTGTTTTCATTGCTTTTTTTAATTTTACTGAAGTTTGAATAAAATGAGTGAATTTATGTAATTTACTCTCTTTCGTCTAAATTCAGCACAGACGTGGGTGATTGGAGGTTGTTTTAGCTGTGCTAGCGTGTTTATATATTTGTTTGTTCACAGCAGACTTTGGTCTTTCTCAATTCTTAATTTATGTGCTTAGATCGACTCATAATAAAATGAATTGCAAGGAGAGGCTGTAGTTGATGTAGTCAACATGATAATTTACGAAAGTTTTTACTAATGAGTGAACGAGAACAGCTGGGATGGTTGGATAAGTTAGCCCTAAATATGGCGCATGTCGATGATGAGAACATCAAGTCAATTAAGTTCGTGGAATCACTTTAGGCATTTCAGTTGAAGGTCCTGATTGCACCCCAAATGAGGAAGAAGCTTCAGACGCAGAAGCGGAAATTCGTATTGAGTATGACGACGACGCAGACGCAGACGTGGAGTATGATGAAGAGAAAGACATTGAATACAATAAGTGATATGCGACTTTATAAAGCCAACAGAGTTTTGACTGTAGATTAACAATTGTATCCATACATAGGTCCCACACGTTTCACACAGAACATTCAAAATAAACCGGCAAAGTATGGAATTAAAGTATTTTGGGTCTGCGATGGGATTACTAAATTTCCATTGCAAGGAAAACTTTACACAGCCAAACCTCCAGGAGCTCAGCAACAAAAGAAATGTTGGAGATAATGTTGTGACACGTTTAGTTCACAGACATTAAGAATAAGACTTGCGTTCCAGAAAAATTTCAATAGACGCCGAGAATACACTCATCATTGTTTGGTTTCCACAGTGCACTATGATATTAGCACTCGAAGCCATATATATATTATTAAAATAAATACAAAACCACCGTAGGCTCGATGGATCAAATGCTTGGAACGTGCACATGCAAACGCTGAACTCGACACTGGCCCTATGTATTCTTCTACATTTAAAACGTAGCTGCTCATTATATATTGTATTATATAAGGATTTTTTTCCATCTTATAAAATAGAGGCACGGAGTGAAAGCTTCCATTCGCTTTACAAGCAGCTTAATAAAGAATTAGATCATCGTGTACACAACAACAATATTATGGCTCAGTTACTAAAAATGCGATCACCGACTTGATGAGCTGGTCATTAGTATTGAAAACAACTGCTGCCTAAACATCGTTGTTGGTGTTGTTGTAGCAGCATAAACATTCCCCATACTTACATACGGGGAATGCTGCTGGAGTGACAGTCCTTGCCCGGATATAAGTCCGGGTCGTTCCGGTAACGTAGAACCGACTGTCGTGGAAACATCGTTGTGATCAGGTTCAACTCCAGTAAAAGGCTCTTGTAAGCTGTGTGTGATTCACGATAAAAGATATCGTAAGACACGGCAGACGTGCTCGAAATACAGGGAACCTACATATACATATGTGCTCAGCATAGCTTCGTCTAACATATTAGCTTGGGGAAAAATAAATACATTATTTTCTCGGTGATGGCTGTAGTGATCGATATCTCGTAAAGTATCGATCAAACAATTTAAAGTTTATGCTCGTTTTCAAAGTGACATTTCACACTAAAAAAATTCTTTTGCTGTTTTTCGTTTGTTTCATTCCGTTGTGAGTTACAGGGTGTTAACAATGGAAGTCAACAAAAAGAAGTTTTTCTTTGATAAAGGCGAGCCAGGCCACTTAAAATTAGTGGAGTGTCTGGAGCGTTAAAAACGTTAAAACCTAGGATGTCTTAGGGACTAGATGAAATTAAATTATCTTTGCGAAAATGTGTTGTGAATAACATAAATAATAATCTCTACCTATTTAAAAGTTGTGCATTTGATTTTTAAATAGCAAAAATTTATGATTGCAATAACTTATGTGCTATAATGCAAATAACGTTGTAGAATTTATTGTTTTTGTAACAGAAGTGGAAGCAAATGAAAAAATAAATAGATTATGGATAATTAAATGTTAAAAAAAAATATTATGTAAACTATTCGTTTATTTAAATAATTAGCATACAAAAAAAAAAAAATAAAAAATTGTTTTCTGTTATTATTGCATAAAAGTAAAATCGAATTAATTATTAAAAACAAAAAAAATATGACTATTTAAAAGAAAAAAATGAATGAATAAAAAAATTTGTCTATTGAAAAATTTACATTTTTTCAAATATCATCTTCAATTTCACTGATGTTAATCATAGGCGCTAGATTTAGACAGCTGTCGTCGTTGCACTGTAGGCATGCTACACTGCAGTATAATCCACTTTCTCGGCATCCGCATGCAGCTCCACATCCTTTTTTGCAATTGCAAAATAACATTTTTAATAAATTTTCCGGAGCAGGTAATTGATTCGTAAATATTGGATGATAGGTATTATTGGAATAGTTCCATCCCCAATTTTCGATGATTAAATCATTCCCTAACCACATCTGGATTTTTAGGTAAACCCGTTTTAAGTGTTCAAATGCTGCATCAGATGTGGGAGGTAACGAAGATAAAAGAACACTTGTGTCTTTGCCAGTTGCTTTGATGAAGGAATTGAACTTGAATGTATTCTTCATGTACATTTTTAAATACTGCTGCTGAGTCATGTAGATCATTCCGCTTCTCAAAATTTTTGATGAACTTAATTTTTCCTTTGTTGTAAAACGCAGAAGTAGTATCACAGCCCGTGAAAGCATGTAAAAATAGAACATATTCTTTACATGCTGGTAGAGATTTTTCTAAACTTTTCGATGAAAATATTTGTTGGTTAACTTTGCCTCGGGATAGTTTTAAAAAATATATTTCACGATCAGTAGGCGTCAATGCCGTTAACACAACCAAGACGTCAATGTCTTCAGAAATTACAACAATATTTTGAGATTCTAAACTAATTGCTGTATCAACAATTAATTTATCTGCATCGCTTTCCGCTTGGTATGTAAAAATATTGTTATCAGCTAATTTTATTCTTAACATTTCGATTAGGCGAGATTTATTTTTTTTATTCGTTAGAAATTTATCTTGAGCGATTTTTAACGACATATTTTCATCAAATTCAATATCTGTACTTATATTTTTTAGTGCGCGACGATTCCTTTCAGCAGATTTAATACCGTCCTTCTTATATCCATCAAATACCACGTATGCGTTATTATAATTATTCCTCAAATATCTTACGTAATGTTCGCATATCATTTTGAATGTTTCATTTAATTGCCATTTGCAACGATATAACAACATGCCTCCATCAATAACATAATGAACATTTTCTAAGCTTTCCAAATTAATCTGAATTTCTGGGAATAATTCGTAGAAAGTTGATTTTTTTGTCTTTCGCATTTGGCCATCTTCAAACAGAGCAAGTGGATATGGTGCCAGTTCATAATTCATATAAGTTTTTAGTTCATCATCTGTTTTTTTCAACACACAAATACGTTGAAACAGCAACAATGGATCAACGGGAATAACATTGTTATGAATTTTTATTTTATTATTTTTAGCCAATAGAGAATTTATTTTATCTTTCCTTAAAAACTTCAATTCGCGTACATTTTTCCCTTCGATTTTCTTCATAACTTTTAAACCTTCTTCAAAAGCATTGTAACAATTTATACTTTTATCACAGGTAATTCCAGTGGCAATTGACATAATTGCATCTGTATCAGGAAAAGGACTGTGTTCTTTGAAAAAGTCTACCAATCTTTTTACATCGATACCATCCCTTTCTATTCTAGCATCTGTAGAATCACTGTATTGATGACTTTTATTGAAAGATATGTCACAAAAATTGCCTATGCTTTGAATAATATCTTTACTATAAATAACTCCTCTGATCCATTTATAAACTACACTTTCAGTGGCACCTCGTTTAAAAGGACCCCCGACGCTCATTCCTTTCATTAAAGTCTGCTCAATAGTCTGATCACTTGCAATACCAGAAAAAAAAAAATCTAATCGCCTAGATGTGAAATATCCTGTTGTATATTTTTCGAACTCTGCTGGATCCATTATATACTGTAATTCCTTCATATCTTGCAGGTAAATTTGTGCAGCCTTCGCATAGGGAAAATGTCCTGATGCGTGGAATAGTGGAATCATCAGCTCAATACTATGTAGATGTAAATTCCAATCCCCCATACGGTCGGCAGTAATGAAGTCTTTCAATATTGTTACCATTCGAAAATACGTAATCTATAGTTTTGATGTTTTATTTTTATTTTCAAGCTCAACTAACTTATCTTCAAAAATTCTACTCAGCATTTGAAATCCTTGGTTTTCTGTAATTTCATTGTAATTGAACATTTCAAAAAACATCGATATTTGTTCGTCATTCAATACATTTAAAAAATCCGCATTATTCTCCTTAAGATCTTCAAAAATTAATTGTGCTAAAGCTTGCTGCAATAAGGTATGAGCACGTACTGCTCTAGCATAGGCACGTCCTGACGTTATGTGATCAATCGTATTTTCTGGATAAATGGTAGAAAGAATTTCTTTTATCCCACTTCCAGCCATAATATAACCAATAATATATAACGTTGGGAAGATGTTTGTCTTTATCTATTTAAGTAAAATTTAACGTAGAACTAAAAAAAAAAATTTTCCAACTCAATATTATGCTCCAATATATTAATTTTTCATATTTTTTTGTTTAAACAATGAAAAAATTAATTGCACAATATAATATTGGTAGAAGTTACAATTTAGAGCATACAAAAGAAATTCCTGTTGGTTACATGGCAATTCATTCAGTCCCTACGAGATCCGAGGTCAAAACCTCTGGGCACTCCACTAAATGTGAATGGCGTTTGTGCTACCGATGCACAGCTAATTACGAGCAATTTTGGTTTCGGCTATTACGTTCAGGTATTTTTGATGTTATAGAAAATGTCGATAAAATCACAGAAATAATCGATGTTGACCATGCCGATAGTAGTCGTAGCATCGCCCAGGAGCTAAAAATAGAACATAAAACAGTTTTAAACTATTTGCGTAAAATGTTTGTATTTCTTTTTCCCCAAGCTAATATGTATATGCAAAAGTTGCGAATAAGTTTCTACGTTCAGTATTTTATAGCTCAAATTTTCACATTTTTGTTCCGTGTTCTTTGTATATTCAACTTTGTATATTTAACTTTTCACTTCAAAAAAATAATAATAAACGATTTTGATGCAAAACATATACTTATAGAAACTTAAGATCTCTTATGTTTTAAATGTAATAAACCATACTTTCAATATAAAATTCATTGTGGCACAGTTGTAACAAGGATGTCAGTGGAAGGGTTAAGAAAAGTTATTTAAATGGTTAACACACCGGCTGGGTTTGACGGCTGAAACAAAATCTCGATTATACTTTGTAGTTACATAGTGGAATCTACCATTATTAGAAATTTCATTAGAAATTCGAGTACCAAGAGCCTTTTGATCTACTCAGAGAGTTATCGTGTTATCGGCACATAAAATATTTTCTAAAACACGGGTGCCTCCCTCTGCGGTATCCAAATTATTTAACTTGAACTTGAAGCATGGCAACAAAACAATGTAATGTAATGTGTAAATCTCATCCAAGAATATTATTTTCTAATGTATTTTATTTTAGAGTATGCATATGTATTTATGCACATATTTTCGTATGATTTCAGCGAGTTTGGAGAATCAACTGAAATTTTCTCAAATATTTCACAGTATTATTAACGGCTCAACTTCTTTGCAGCCTCTACGGCAGCAACGAGTTTTAATTGAGAGTCACATATGCGGGGATAATAGAATAAAGAGCTATCCATTTCATCTTTCGGCTGCATTGCTAGGTGTAGTAGCCAACCATATTTCTGATTTTCCGTAATTGGTGCCAGCGTTCGATTTTGTGAAATAATTTTCTGTTGTTCGCTAATTAGCTGGATGTATTTTTTTACTAGTGGCGAATTCAAGAGTTGGGTATCAAAAGCGAACGATTCATGACGTGCGTAAAATTTTTCCGTTAATGCCTTATTCCGAAAATCTGGCCGATAATGCTTATCCTTGGGCATTATTTATAAAAATGTTATGCGAAATAAAAAAAAAATTTATAAAAATAAATAATAAAAAATAAAAATTAGAATTAGAAAATTTACTTTTTCTGTTGCTTTCTATTGCTGACTGTTTTGTTTTTAAACGAAAATTTCGGAGACATTTATTCATATTTCAGTTACTATCGTCATTCAATCATGAGTTATTATTACTGGTAAGTCATACAACACTTTTGAGTGAACAGAAATGCTGACAAAAAATTAACTAGAAATAGGATATCATGTTTAAATTTATGTTTTCTGAAGTAATTATTTAGCTGAATAATTTTCTGAATAATTAAGCTTAATCAAAAATAATAAAATGTAAGCAAACCAAAAAACCAGAAACAAAACTAAACTATTTGAAAAGCATGTAAAAGTTAGAACTCAAGTAAGAATACTAAAAGAAATATATCTATTACATCCGTATTCTTTTGCTTCCGACCTGCAAAAGAATACAAGGGAGTTTAGCGAATTCCGTGGAAAACAGCAGTGCAAAATAACTTAGTTATTATAACCGGCTTGAGTAGAGTTTAAAAGTCAAAAACAGAGACTGTTGCAAATGAGCTTCTGGAAATTACTTGAGGAAGTTCAACAAAACGTCAAACTGCTGGATACACAAATGAAATGACACAAAATGGAATCACTTGTTGAGTTGTATAATTGTTTTCATATCATATTTTGGGTTGGGGGTTTGTTGAAAAGTCACGTGATACACGTTATAGAGTTTATTATTGACCATTGACCACTCTTTGGTCAAGTTCACATGAAAACATACTGATTTTTTATTCTCATTTTTTGAATTCCGCACGTCCGCTCTACTGATGCTTTTGATTGATGGCAGCACTGCATCTAACATTTGTGTGTTTATACCGTATTCTGCAACATTAACCCTAGGAATGTCAACCAACTGATAATCATAAATTAAGTTCTTGTTTATTCATTTTACCGTTGCTTCTTTTGTTGTTCAAAGTGATCAAATATGGATAAAAACAGAATATATCAAGAATTTGTATCTAAAATGAAAGCAGCGCATCCCGAGAAAAAGCCTGCTGATTTACAAAAAGATACAAATAAATTTTGGAATGAAAACAAAAACGAAGAAAATTTTGAGGTTGTGATCAAAAATAAGCTGCAGGACTTGTCAAATTTTCTTTTGAAAAAGAAAAGTCGATTGATGTCTTTTTGGAGTAAAGTAAGTATTTTCGAATTCATATTTATGTAATGAAAACTTAACGCAACACTTTTGTATGTAGGCAGCGTCAAACAAAACCCATATTTCATAGAGTGAGCAGGATCCCAGTTCATCTACAGATCTTGAAAAGAATATTACATTTCCAAGTTCCTTATCTACGTCCAATGAGAGTCATAGAAAAGAAAATCCTGATCCTGTGCTTCCTGTCCCTAATGATGTAAGCTAGCTATTTATGGAATGATAACGCCCATACGTTATAGAATTATTTATGAATAAAATTATTTCTTTTAGTTTAATTTTGTGATTGGTAAAGATAATCTCTAAATAATGATTTTAACGTTGTTCCAATCCAATTTAATCGTAGCAAATCCAATCAAACGTATGTTCAGTAAAAAATTGTTTTAACAGTACTATTTTCGGAAAATTTTCACAAAAGTTACAATTTGCTCGTGTATTGCTAAGTCCTGAGTAGCTCAGTAGTACAGTGGGTTCGTGTCCCACCTCAGAGCAATTTCTTTTTTACATAAGTTGTCGTTTAATTGATTCGCTCTGACTAAATTGGATAAAACTCTAAAAATCTAAATTCAAAAATAATACGTTGACCTTAAATCGAGAACGAAGATATTAAATTTTTGAAGAAAGCGATATTATTTGACTTTTATATGGTCAATCAAAAGCTAGTTTATTGAACATAATTTTCCATATAGGGTGGAAAAACGACTGATAAAAAACCAGAAACTCCAGCTCAAAATAAATTACAACTGAAAATAAATTCTACACAACATGAAGTAGATGCTATGGAAATGCGACAACAAGGAAATATGTTGAATGAAGTAGAGGAAAAATTATTGAAGATGAAAAAAAAGATCTTTCTGTTTTGAAAAAATCATTAAAACAAAGGCAAGATAAAACAGAAAGGAACAAAGTATACAGACAAGGTAAAAAGAGTCAGCATGTTCTCAGAATCCTTTGCTAAAAAAAAAATGAAAATGCATGATAAAGTAGGTCACCCAAGAATCGAAGAGGAACAACCTGAATTGCTAAAAACTATTGTTGATATACAGTTTGTCAAGAATATCTTTCCATAGTGAAGAAAAATATAAAATTTTACCTCTGATGGAGAATTCCAACAACAAATAAAAAAGCAAATAAAAAATTTATACACACATTTCATTACTGTCCTTGTCTACAACTATTAGGCGCCAACAGTTATTAAATAAACACACACATTACAAAAACAACAACAAATGATGTTTACTCTACCTATTTAAAAAGCGAATTTCATTCATTTGGGTTTTTTGCAAATGGTATGGAATGTGAAAGGGGTAAGAAATTATCTATACTAATATTATAAAGAGGAAAACTTTGTTTGTTTGTTTGGTTGTAATGAATAGGCTCAAAAACTACAGGACCGATTTTAAAAATTCTTTCACCATTCGAAAGCTACATTATCCACGAGTAACATAGGTTATATTTAATTTTGGAAAAAAATAGGGTTCCGTAAGATATTTGGATTTTTCGGACACAAACTGAAAAAAATCTTATAAAATAAGGTCAACTTTTTGTGTGTGTTCGCTAACTGGCCGTGTCTTTCCACCGAATTAAACCAAACTTACACACATTGTTAAGAAGGTACTGAAGATGGTTTCCGTATAGTTTGGATACCTATTGGTGGATAGGGTTCGAGATATAGGTCAAAACGTGGACCCGGGTAACCTTCGGACGTGTATGTACAATATGGGTATCAAATGGAAGCTGTTGGGGAATGCTTTAGTTTAGAGTATTTTTCATACCGCTCCGTGACTAGGGTCTTGAGATATAGGTCAAAACGTGGACCCGGGTAACCTTTGGTTGTGTATGTACAATGAAAGCTGTTGATAAGTGCTTTAATACGGGGTAATTTTCATACCTATTGATGACTAGGGTCTCGAAATATATGCCAAAACGTGGACCCGCCGTGTCTTTGCACCGAATTAAACCAAACTTACACACATTGTTAAGGAGGTATTGAAGATGGTTTCCGTATAGTTTGGTTGTAATTCGGAGCAGTGGCAACGGGTACAGCGTTCTTTTGTACCAGCCATAATGTCGCTTACTTTTTTAACGCTTGGGGCGGATATGTCAATATTTCTTTCTGATTTGGATGCCATAAGGAAAAAACGTAAGTGCAACATGTAAAAATTGTTTGTGAATTTTTTTGGAGTGAATTTTGGAAATTTGAGAATTTAATGTGAAATCCGAATGAAATTATGTGTTCGTGGAAAAAAAAAATGTTTTCGTTTTTTTTTTTTTGAAAAATATAAATGGATAATGGTTAAAAAAGCTCCAATGCTTAATAAAACATATAAATTGAAACGAAAAATTCATGGATGATCAGGAAAAAAGACGATTGTTTATTCATATGCGTTGATTTGAAATTTAAAAACAATCTTCTTTTTTCCTGATTTTCAATTTATATTTTATATTTACTCAAAAACAAATAGAAAAACAAAAAATTTTGTTTATGCCAAAGCGCTTGAATAAAGAATAAAGAAATAAATAATATGAAAACCATATATTTTCTGTTCTAAACCATATCTATTCTATTTTAGTGTGCCCAGCGAAGGGGGCCGGGTTTGCTAGTTTAGTTATAAAGTGATTGTCTTCAGTGCTTCAAGTGATCTCAGATTTGAATAAAAAAATCCCAGGAAAACGAGTTTCAGAAAATATTATTCAATTAGTGTATTTCAATTACTACAAAGACAAGAAGGCCAGAGAAATCGCGAATATGTTCTCCCTCAAAATTAGAAATGTATATAATACAATAAACCGTGCTAGAAATGTCTACAGACAGACCATTTCAACTCGAGTCTTTTCGTTTTCTGCCATTTTTTTATTCAAATCTGAGATCACTTGAAGCCCTGAAGACAATCACTTTATAACTAAATAATTTCTTACCCCTTTCACTTTCCATACCATTTGCAAAAAACCCAAATTAATGAAATTCGCTTTTTAAATAGGTAGAGTAAACATCATTTGTTGTTGTTTTTGTAATGTGTGTGTTTATTTAATAACTGTTGGCGCCTAATAGTTGTAGACAAGTAGTAATGAAATGTGTGTATAAATTTTTTGTTTGCTTTTTTATTTGTTGTTGGAATTCTCCATCAGAGGTAAAATTTTATATTTTTCTTCACTATGGAAAGATATTCTTGACAAACTGTATATCAACAATAGTTTTTAGCAATTCAGGTTGTTCCTCTTCGATTCTTGGGTGACCTACTTTATCATGCATTTTCATTTTTTTTTTAGCAAAGGATTCTGAGAACATGCTGACTCTTTTTACCTTGTCTGTATACTTTGTTCCTTTCTGTTTTATCTTGCCTTTGTTTTAATGATTTTTTCAAAACAGAAAGATCTTTTTTTTCATCTTCAATAATTTTTCCTCTACTTCATTCAACATATTTCCTTGTTGTCGCATTTCCATAGCATCTATTTCATGTTGTGTAGAATTTATTTTCAGTTGTAATTTATTTTGAGCTGGAGTTTCTGGTTTTTTATCAGTCGTTTTTCCACCCTATATGGAAAATTATGTTCAATAAACTAGCTTTTGATTGACCATATAAAAGTCAAATAATATCGCTTTCTTCAAAAATTTAATATCTTCGTTCTCGATTTAAGGTCAACGTATTATTTTTGAATTTAGATTTTTAGAGTTTTATCCAATTTAGTCAGAGCGAATCAATTAAACGACAACTTATGTAAAAAAGAAATTGCTCTGAGGTGGGACACGAACCCACTGTACTACTGAGCTACTCAGGACTTAGCAATACACGAGCAAATTGTAACTTTTGTGAAAATTTTCCGAAAATAGTACTGTTAAAACAATTTTTTACTGAACATACGTTTGATTGGATTTGCTACGATTAAATTGGATTGGAACAACGTTAAAATCATTATTTAGAGATTATCTTTACCAATCACAAAATTAAACTAAAAGAAATAATTTTATTCATAAATAATTCTATAACGTATGGGCGTTATCATTCCATAAATAGCTAGCTTACATCATTAGGGACAGGAAGCACAGGATCAGGATTTTCTTTTCTATGACTCTCATTGGACGTAGATAAGGAACTTGGAAATGTAATATTCTTTTCAAGATCTGTAGATGAACTGGGATCCTGCTCACTCTATGAAATATGGGTTTTGTTTGACGCTGCCTACATACAAAAGTGTTGCGTTAAGTTTTCATTACATAAATATGAATTCGAAAATACTTACTTTACTCCAAAAAGACATCAATCGACTTTTCTTTTTCAAAAGAAAATTTGACAAGTCCTGCAGCTTATTTTTGATCACAACCTCAAAATTTTCTTCGTTTTTGTTTTCATTCCAAAATTTATTTGTATCTTTTTGTAAATCAGCAGGCTTTTTCTGGGGTGCGCTGCTTTCATTTTAGATACAAATTCTTGATATATTCTGTTTTTATCCATATTTGATCACTTTGAATAACAAAAGAAGCAACGGTAAAATGAATAAACAAGAACTTAATTTATGATTATCAGTTGGTTGACATTCCTAGGGTTAATATTGCAGAATACGGTATAAACACACAAATGTTAGATGCAATCAAAAGCATCAGTAGAGCGGACGTGCGGAATTCAAAAAATGACAATAAAAAATCAATATGTTTTCATGTGACCTTGACCAAAGAGTGGTCAATGGTCAATAATAAACTCTATAACGTGTATCACGTGACTTTTCAACAAACCCCCAACCCAAAATATGATATGAAAACAATTATACAACTCAACAAGTGATTCCATTTTGTGTCATTTCATTTATGTATCCAGCAGTTTGACGTTTAGTTAAACTTTCTCAAGTAATTTCCAGAAGCTCATTTGCAACAGTCTCTGTTTTTGACTTTTAAACTCTACTCAAGCCGGTTATAATAACTAAGTTATTTTGCACTGCTGTTTTCCACGGAATTCGCTAAACTCCCTTGTATTCTTTTGCAGGTCGGAAGCAAAAGAATACGGATGTAATAGATATACAGGGTGGCTGATGAATTTTGCTACATTAAGAAACTCAAATAACTTTTTTTTAGTGTATGGAATTCATTTATTTTTTTTCAAGTTGAAGGTCATTAAATTTTATTAAATGTAGCTTAACTAGTTTTAAAAATAATTGAATTTAAATGCCCCCCATGCTCGTTGACACAAGTGCGGCATCTTAGTAAAAAGTTGTTCATTGCTGCTGTGAGAGTTGCGACAGGAATAGCCGCAATTGTTGCCCGAATGGATTGTTTTAGTTCATCCAAATTTGTTGGCTTTGTTTTATAAACTTCTTGTTTACATAAACCCCACAAGAAAAAGTCAGGTGCAGTAAGGTCAGGCGACCTGGGGGGCCAACGAAATTCGGAGTTTCTTGAAATCAGTTTGTTGGGAAATTTTCGTCGCAACTCTGTCATAACATGGGCTATGTGAGACATTGCCCCATCTTGTTGAAGCCACACAGAGTTGAAAGGAATTCTCTTTCGGCGTAGTTCTGGATAGAAAAATTCTTTCAGCATTTTCAAATAACGGTCTCCAGTAACCGTAACGGTGTGACCATTTTCTTCAAAAAAATAAGGCCCGACAATACAGCGTGAAAAAACCGCACACCACACTGTCACGCGAAGAGGATGCAATTCCGTCTCGTGGAGTATCTGTGGGTTAGAAGTACTCCATATTCGACAATTTTGTTTGTTCACATTGCCGTTTAAATCGAAATGGGCCTCATCAGACATGAAAAGGCAGTTTAACATGTTTTGGTCTTCTTCCACCATTTGCAGGATCTTCTGGCAAAATTCCAAGCGAATCGGCAAGTCTGCTGCATTCAGTTTGTTAACCATTTGAATTTTGTAGGGAAATAAGTCTAAATCTTTGTGCATTATTGTTTGCAAAGACTGTCGGCTGACACCAAGTTGAGCAGATAAGCTTCTTGATGAAACCCTTGGATTGCTTTGTATAGCTGCAGCTACAGCAGCGATCGTTTCCTCCGTCCGAACTGGTGGGTTTCGATGATAAGGCCTTCTTGCGACGGTTCCTTGCTCAGCAAAATTATTCACCAGTCTCATTATGGTCCATCTGCTCGGGGGATCGCCGCCAAACGTCCGCCTGTACTCTCTCTGTACCAAAACTACGGACTCCAGTGCGTGATAGCGGCGGACTATCCAAATTCTTGTTTGCGTGTCCCAGTTATCCATTTTAATAAATTTTAAAGATCAACCTGCAAATTAAAACAAAAATGGAACAGATAACTTAAAAAGAAAAAAAGTTATTCAATTTTTTTTTTTGGTAGCGGCTTTCATCAGCCACCCTGTATTTCTTTTAGTATTCTTACTTGAGTTCTAACTTTTACATGCTTTTCAAATAGTTTAATTTTGTTTCTGGTTTTTTGGTTTGCTTACATTTTATTATTTTTAATTAAGCTTAATTATTCAGCTAAATAATTACTTCAGAAAACATAAATTTAAACAGGATATCCTATTTCTAGTTAATTTTTTGTCAGCATTTCTGTTCATTCAAAAGTGTTGTATGACTTACCAGTAATAATAACTCATGATTGAATGACGACAGTGACTTAAACAGATTTGAATAAAAAAATGCCAGGAAAACGAGTTTCAAAATATATTATTCAATTAGTGTATTCCAATTACTACAAGGACAAATCAGCCAGAGAAATCGCGAATATATTCTCCCTCAAAATTAGAACTGTACATAATATAATAAACCGTGCTGAAAATGAAGAAAGACTCGAGTTGAAATGGTCTACAGGCAGACCAAAAAAAGTGACGCAGCGAATTGAACGTAAAAGTATTAAAACTACTTATAATAGTCCGCAAAGCAGTACAAGAGGATTAGCTCTTCAAGCGGAAAAAGACTACGGGTTAAGAGTTTGTCATGAAACTGTTCGAAAGGTGTTGCAAAAACACAAATATTCTTCAAGAGTGGCTAGGAAAAGACCCCTGTTAACAGCACAAAACTTTGATAAAAGATTGCGATTTGCTACCGAGCACATATCGCTACCCACAGAGTACTGGGATGACGTTATTTTCTCAGATGAGACGAAAATTATGCTCTACTACCGTGATGGGCCCCAAAGAGTTTGGCGTAAGCCTCTCACAGCACTAAAAAACAAAAATATTATCCCTACCGTAAAGATTGGAAAACTGTCAGTAATGGTTTGGGGTTGTATGTATGGGGCAATGGGAGTGGGTGAAATCAAAATTTGGGACAAAATAATGGCCAAGGAAGTATATCTTGATATTTTAAAAAACGAATTCACTTCCAGTATTAGAAAATTCGGCTTTGTTAAATACAAATACTATCAAGATAATGATCCCAAACATAAATCTTATTTATGCAGGTCCTGGCGGCCGCCGTAGCCGAATGGGTTGGTGCATGACTACCATTCGCAGTTCACAGAGAGAACGTCGGTTCGAATCTCGGTGAAACACCAAAATTAAGAAAAACAGTTTTCTAATAGTGGTCGACCCTCGGCAGGCAATGGCAAACCTCCGAGTGTATTTCTGCCATGAAAAATCTGCTCATAAAAATATCTGCCGTTCGGAGTCGGCTTAAATCTATAGGTACCTCCATTTGTGGAACAACATCAAGACGCACACCACAAATAGGAGGAGGAGCTCGGCCAAACACCCAAAAAAGGATGTACGCGCCAATTATATAGTATATATATATAAATATAAACATCATTTTTGTTGTTGGTTTTGTAATGTGTGTGTTTATTTAATAACTGTTGGCGCCTGATAGTCGTAGACAAGTACAGTAATGGAATGTGTGTATAATTTTTTTGTTTGCTTTTTTATTTGTTGTTGGAATTCTCCATCAAAGCTAAAATTTTAAGTTTTTCTTCACTATGCAAAGATATTCCTGACAAACTGTATGCACACATGGCTCTTCAGCGGATGAAAGGCGCCGGAGTGATAAAATTCGTTGCATTAAGTCTCTGAGCGTATTAACTGAAGTTTTGCAGGGCGATTTTGGATTCAAAATCAGTCGAAGTGGAACATATTTGCGTTTGCTTCCGGGCAGACAAGTATCGATTCAAGGAAAGAAACATATATGTACTTACCTTACCCATCAAACTAGCCAAGCCTCAAGCCAACGCACAATCATGTTGATACGCATTTTGCAGCTAACACAATTTATAATTTGGAAGAAGTTGCATCGATTCTTGGGCCAATACAAGTTGCGTTTTTGAGCCCAGATGATAAATCATGGCATTACTGGTGAGTATCCTTCAATTTCATCATATATGTTTGCGGATTATTTGATTAGACTCATGATATTTCAAAATTATTAATCTTCAAGTATCTTTCTGTGTACAGACTACATTTTTTATATCATTAATTCAGAAGCAATCATACGCATTAGAAAAATCAAAAAATATAATTGATATGCGCTTTTTGCATTAAAATTTACTTTTTAGTTTAATAAAATACTAAAATCTGCAAATTAAGCTGTCACAAAAGTATTAACACATACATAATCAACGAATCTCTAAACGAGTAATAATATTTACGGTAATACACATCACGTGACATGATATAAATACATTAATGCCTAAATATATTATGCTACGGTGTGGAGTGCTAAAGAAACCGTGGAATACACTTTTCTGTCTCTTATGTCTTTTTTAAATTTTCGAAAAACGTATTATCAATCTTTGTAATGCAGATAGAGTGAAAACTCAATTTTTTTCTATAGCAATGCTTCACATTAACGAAGGTTCACAATATAATGCGCATCCTTACCTACTGCGATAACTAGTATTTTTCTCAATTCACTAAGAAATATGTATGTTTATAGTTGAGAAATATCTTTACTTGGTACATTCTGAGAAAAATTAATATTTTTCCTCAAATTGTGTAACTATAATAACAAGTATACAATTCGTATTAATTTTGTAGTCTTATTGATTGATATTGTTGGGACTTATAATTTCAAATAAGATTAAAAAAATATTTTATTTAATACTTTCATAATACTTGACTTTTGAGAAGAATAGCACAGAAATGAAGATGAAGATTTATTTGGCACGCATATTAATTCATTATGCATATCTAAAAGAGCAATTGTTAACTTTTATGAAAATCCTATCAATAAGAACCAACTCTACATTTGTCAATAGTCAGAAATAATTCTATAGTTACATGAAAATATCCCCTGAGATATTCGGTTCTCGGTTTTGACGTTGGTTGTTTTTGATTGCAGCTACTCACAAACAAACTCCATTATTAATGCATGTTGAGTATCCTATCCGGCTTCCTGATCACGACTGGGTCATCGCGCCATCACACAAACTAATCCCTTCTGTTTACGCCGGAATCGTGATTAAAGAAAATGGAGTTGGCGCTAGAGATGCTGTAGGTTATTCTGGTCCCACGTACTGGGTTGCCCATATTTGACGGACCCATGTGTTTTTTTTTTAAATCAAAGAAAAACACAGTTTTTTTGATGTTGACGATAATAATCATTTTATTTGATTCAAGTAAATGGCCGCCTTGAGCCTGTACGGCGTGTTGTGCCCGTTTTGCAGCATTTTCCATAGTTTTAGCTAACATTTCGGCTGGAATAGCGGCTATTTCCTCACGGATGTTGTTCTTGAGCTCTTCTATGGTCTTTGGCTTATTAATATAGAAGTGGTACTTTTCGGAAAAAAATTTCTAATAAAAGTTTACATGAAAAATGTAAAATATCACGCATAGACTTTTTCTTAATGAAATCGTCAGTAAGATTTGTTCGTAAACTGACATTCATAGAAAATGAACTGATAAACAAATATCTGCCAAAGGCAAGGGAAATATCATTACCTCTAACAGAAAAACATTTACACCAATATGTTTAAAAGTACTAAAACATAATAATATGTTACATAAAAATAGTAAAGCAATATATTATCATAGGCGATACAATACTTACAACTTCAACGTTGAAAATTTAGTTTATAACATTGATAAATTTATAGCCAAATAAATTATAGAAGTTTATTAAACGTTATCTCCTTTTTAAACCCTTTTTGGGAGAATATAAATAAGTTTTAAAATTATGCCAAAAACATACAAAATAATAATCATAACCTATTGCATATATCAAAAGAAAAATAAGTTTTAAACTCCTAGATAAATACAAATGTATGTTAGGATAATGCTAAACAACCTAATTTTATCATAACTTTGTAAACTCCTATGTTAAAATGATTTTGGGCAATAAATGAAATGAAATGAAAATGATTTCAAACTAACGCTTTCAGTTATCAATAAAAATTTACTGGTAATGTAAAGTAAATTTCATTATTATTCATTAGTAGTAGAAATGACCTTATTACTAGCATTTTTTCAAATACACTTTTACTGCATTTTTACTGGTGCAAAGTGCACATCTATATTTCTTAATCGTTATCACTACAGACTATTACTAATCTCACCGGGATAAAGTGAAGGCTTGTAGGTTCTTCGTTTATTTACTTTTGAATATGAACCACTACCACTTTCTCTTGCTGAATGTCAGTGAATTGTAAATATGTTGACAAGTAAAATAAAAAAAAGCTTTTCAAACCTTTCCATTCATTTGGTGTTTGTTGGCCACTGTGAGTTTCGAAACCGGGCCATACTAAATGATGATCACACACCAACACAATCAACTACGTCGGACGCGACTTTTTTCCCTTTCGGGAAATAGTACAGTTAAATATAAGTTACATAATGCAATTTATTTACATGCACATGGAATGCTTAGGCAATCCATAATAATTTTCATTCCAACCGCTACAAGCTCGTACATGTTTGTGTGTATTTACAGAAAATGGAAGACCTGGTTATGAAGGGATTAACTAAATCGATTGGTTTAGCTAATTTCAATCGGAACTAAATTGATTTAATACTTCCTAACTGCTCAATAGTACCGGCAGTTTTGCAGGTTGGTATTTTACCTTAAAACTTCTGTAGTTTAAATGTATTTTTTTTTTTTTTTGAAAGTGTGCCCACATAACAGGTTGAGTATCACATATTTCTGCAACAACCCGATTTAATAGAATATTGTAAAAAATTGAATATTGTTGTACGTGCATATGCACCGCTCGGCTCGCAAGATATTTCATCAGAATATGACCGGTGCTCCCCGACAACTATCGAATTTGCTGGAGGTACCAGAAGTGCAAGCCCTTGCTAAAAAATATAAAAAGACAGAATCACAAGTGCTGATACGTTGGATTTTGGAGAAGAACTTTGTAGTATCGTTGAGAATGACTAACTCGAGCCACATGCGTGACATACTAGACACATATAACTTTTCACTAGAGGCGAAAGATGCGGCTCAACTAAATGGAGAAGAACTTTGTAGTATCGTTGAGAATGACTAACTCGAGCCACATGCGTGACATACTAGACACATATAACTTTTCACTAGAGGCGAAAGATGCGGATTGAAATTTACGCTACGTAGACATGAAATTTTTGAAACGGTGAGGAAAACAGTAGAATATAATAGTATTCAAATAACAAGGCCCATTTCCTAAATGCAAGTTGCAATGCATATTTACAACTCCTATAGTTCCTAAATGCATTCGTGAATTTTATGGCAACGCCTCATGTTCCTAATCGGTTGGCAACTCATTTAGATGCGCATAAAATGTCAAAATCGTGTATCAGTTTTGTTTGGTATGCAAAGCGTGTTCAAAGAAACTATTGTACAATGGCAGAGTAAGTCGCTTTATTTATTATAAATATACTATTAATTTGTTTATTTATGTTTGAATCTTTACAAATAATTGAAAACGTATATTTATATCTATGTTACAGAGAAAAGAAGTGGACACATGAGCGCAAAAAGTTATTAATTAGGACAAGACTTCGCCATGAAGCTGATTTTAGCGGCAAAAGAAAGAAACGAAATACCATTTGGGAAACTATATTGCGAGAAATTAAAGATGTGGAAAGCTCTTTTCCCTTTTCCAGAGACGATATAACTAGATGTTTCTTAAACATCATGGGAACCTATAAACGCATTAAAAAAAGAAACAATATATCTGGTGAAGCCCCATCAAACTGGGAATACTTTGACAAAATAGATGAAGTTTTTGGGAGCCGTAGCAGTATTAATGTGCCATTAGAAATTACTGATTATTCTTTCGAAGAAATAATTATAAACCCAACGATTTCTTCTTCGGTTTCTTTAACAAGTGAATAAGACTTAACGCCCACAACATCAAGGAAAAGAAAGAGAAATGACGTGATTGAATTTTTGGAAAAAGAATCGGAAAAGGATGGTGAGGTTTTGGATACGTTGCTTAAACTTGAAAACGAAAAGCTAGAAGTCGAAAAAGAAAAACTTGCTGAACTGAAACCACTTCGTGCTTTATTCGAAGCAATAGGAGAGAAAACCCGTGAAAACCCCAATAAAAAATCAGACTGTTTTAATTATAAAATGTTTTTATTATAAGCGCTAAGCTACCAGAGACCTGAAGTCAATAAAATTTTTTTTTTTTTTTTGTGTTTAACAAAATTTTGTCTCATTTAAGAAATATAATTTACCATTTCAGCCTGAAAACAACGCTGCCAAGCCATTTCGTTTCTCTTGTGCTTTATCTCTTGCCAGCGATGGAACGCTAACGCCAACTTCTGACTCCTCTTCCTCCAGTTCGATGAAATGGGTGTTATGCTGTTTTTCATTAAAGATAATCAGATTGTGTAGAATCATACACGACAAAACGATTGTTTTTCGAACATGGGTGAGTTGTTCACCAATAAATTTCAATATTCTAAATTTTTGTTTTAATATTCCGAACGCCTGTTCAACAAAAACTCTATTGGAGCTTAAAATAGTGTTGAACTTACTCTCTTGCGGTGTTAAAAAGCCATTGTCACGGTACGGAACCATTAGAAAGGTTTCCAGTGGATAGGCTGCGTCGCCTAAGAAATGATGACTTGGGGGAATACTTATTTCGCCGTTAATTTTAGCTGTTCGAAGTGGGCTTCTTTGCTATACTGAAGCGTCATGACATCGCCCGGGACAACCGACAAAGACGCCCAAAAATTTCATCTCGCTGTCAACAACGGCCTATACAAATTGTTTATTATGTACTTACATATAGTATGTATAGTTTGATAAAATATCTGTATATCTATAAAGTTACCTGTGCAATGATGAAAAGCATTCCTTTTCTGTTATAGAAACTAATGGCATCGTGTTTTGGCTGTGATATAGGGATGTGTATTCCATCGATACAACCTAACACAAAAGGAAATATGTTGTAACGACTTTGTGAAAAACCATCCGCGATCTTTTGTTGAGCTGCAGTAGTACTTGGAAATTTTATTAAGGTCGATTTTAAGCGACATATAAGTTTGAGCGATTTAATAAAAGTTCTATACGTAGCACCCATTCCTACATTAAATCTGTCACTAATTTGTCGAAATGATGTGTTATTCGCAAGCTTCCAAATTGTCAGGTGCAATGCTTTTTCTAGAGAAACTGCAGGACGACGATATTGTATTTCAAATTCATTTTTACTCACCTTGAAGGTGTTTTTTTGCATTCGAAAATGGGAATAAAATGTGTCGTCATCCATTAGTGAAACAGATTCGCAATTTTTTTTATTTTTTATCACCTTTCTTTTCGATGCCTTCAGTGTCCTTAAAAAATTATACCGCTTGTTTTTTTTTTTTTCTTTTTAATAAGTTGTCTTATTAAATCAATATTTGATGTATTAGTCTTATGCATTAGTTCTTCAGCACTTGCCAATAAACAAATAAAGTATTCCTTGTCGATTCCATGTTCACGAATAATTAAATTCTTTGTTTTATTATCTACTTTTGACACATGTTTTATGTTCCTAAACGCCGTTTTCATGCAAAGCTATTTTATGCAAAGCATGGCTGCAATTAAAATTTGCTTTGCATTGCATACACATTTTTTAGAGTTATGCATTGCAAACTTAAGTTTAGGAAGTCGGCCCAAATCATTTCTTATTTTTTTCTTTCAGCATTGAGCATCATCCTGAGTTTCCATGCTAAAATTTAAAATTTTCGGTCAATTAAATCACGGCAACTACGATTAATAATTTGGCTAAAATACTGTACACTTACGTCGTCCGGATGCGAGAGAAAGAGTGTGATTTGAAATGGTTTAAGTTATCACGACCTAGCACCAACAACGTCATGGCTTGGTTTACTATGACTATTCAAGACGGTTGAATTCTACCCATAAACATTTTTTTTAGAAATCTTAACTCGAATTAAAAATGGTATATAAACGACATTCAGAGATTACGGAGGAAAACTCATAAAGAAAATTGCTCAGTTTACAAAATTTTTTGGAAACCATCTTTGATTCCCCAACAAGCCATCAAAGCCTTTCTTAAGCCAGTCGGTTCTACGTTAAGCCAAATTTTCAACCGGCAAAGGACTGCCACTTGAGCGGTGTTCCTCAAAAACAACAAACACAATCAAGAAAAAAAAAAAAACAATGTACTCTAAAACAATAAAAAACCGATTCTCCACCTGATCTTTCCAACTCAAAGTTGACCTTCCTATTCCACTGCTACAACCAGCTGCTACATCGGAGTTGGAACCTTTGCATTAATTTGAAGAACATGACCCAGCCAGCGAAGCAGCTGGATCTTTATTCGCTGCACTGTTGCCATCTCCCCAACTTCTGCCATACAATAAAATAGGCATGATGAGAGACATATGAAGTGTTAGTTTAGTTCCTCGAAAGAGGATTTTGCTTCTCAATTTCCTACAAAAAAGCACTTGAGCACTCCATATTCAAGGCGTGAATGATGGTTTCTGATTAAACACAGTCTCTAACTACTTCAAAGTCATAACTGCCAACAGTGGCCTGGATTCCGATACGCGAGTGCGCCGACTATTTGTTTGATGACAGGAGGTACTTCGTTTTGTCCTCGTTCACCATCAGACCCATTCGATTTTCTTCTTTACCCAGTTTAGAAAAGGCAGAACTAACAGCGCGATTGTTAAGGCTGATGATGTCAGTATAATCGGCATACGTCAGCAATTCTACGCTCTCATAATAAATTGAATTCTGCGCAATATTTTCCAGTATCAGGTTAAAGAAGTCATACAACATGGGACACCTTGTCCCTAAATATGTAGTAAGTACGGGAATAGCTATGCAAAAATTTATAACATATAATTATAACTATCGATAAATTGCATCGATCTGTGCTGGACACTTTATAGACATATCCTATTGGCCAAAAATTCTTTCCCTATATAATATAGTACACACGTATTTTTAAGTCCACTAAACTATTTCTTATTTATTTATTTCTTTATTTGTATTAAGGGAGGGGTCTAGGGTTTGACTTTCAAAAAATCGATTTTTTGGAAATAGCTTTTTCTTATAGTAAATCATCTCAAAAATATTGTCCCAAAATTTCAGCTCAATCGGAGTAAAACTTTTGGAGTTATAGACGTTTTTGTCCCCACTCCTCTGCGACAGCTGCGAGCGTTTGGAGCGGAGCGTTACGTTTTTCTCGAAACCACTTTTTCAAAGTCCGTGACTATTAGAACTTCAACAATATTTAACCGATCCTTTTCAAATTTGGTATACAACTTCTATATATAAAATACAGCCCCCCCCCACTGAGAGATTTTTTACTTTTTTGTTTTACATTAAGGGCGGTTTCCACTTATACAGCGAAAAAATCAGTGAAAATCGCACTTTTTGCTTCAAAAACGCGCTGGCAACGTAAAAATGAAAAAAAAAAAAAATCGGAGCCAGTGGGGGGGAGGTTTTGGTAATAATTTAACCAAATAATTCTGTTTTTTTTATTTCAGGTGATTCTACAACTAGATACGATAGTCACCGCAAATCACCTTTTGGAAAAGGCGTTTTCGGAAAAGTTACCTCACCGGCTTATTTCCCGATATTTTCTTACAAACATTTAGTACAATATTGTTGAAATGATGCTTTATAATGTACAAAAAGTTTAAATACATTTTCACTAGTCATATCTCTAAAGCAAAGTCTCAAAAATTCATTAAAAAAAATGCTCAAACCCTAGACCCCTCCCTTAATCTTCAGTACAAAGTGCCTTACATACCAGATAGAAATATAACAAACAGGCCTCCTTGGGGAGTTGAACTATTAACAATTGATGTAAATGCAATATTAAACAATTAAGTTAAGAGTTTTTATGAAATTTAATGTACAATAGATAAAGCGGACGCCGTAGCCGCCATTCGGAATTCAGAAGGAACGTAGGTTCAAATCTCGATGATACACCAGAATAAACAAAAAAGGTTTTTCTAATAGCGGTCGCCCCTCGGCAGGCAATGCCAAACTTCCGAGTGTATTTCTGCCGTTCAAAGTTGGCAACAACATCAAGACGCCCGCCACAAATAGGAGGAGGAGCTCGGCCAAACACCCAAAAAGGGTGTACGCGCCAATTATATACATACATACATAATATATATATAAATTATTATTTACTAAAGCTTCTTTCGCTCAGCAGAGTAGACTTCAGACTTTTAACTGGTTACTTTACAGGCCACTGTAGCCTGAGATATCAGTTAAACAAAATTGGTCTCTTTGGGACCATCATCTGTCGATTCTGTGACCACCACTTTAGTGGTATTGCCATGCATTCATTATGGAACGATAAGCCCCAGAATGTGCTAAAATTTTTAAAAAGCCTTAAACAATGAGGTACCTTAGCAGGCTTTGCACACAATCCTTTCTGTAATTCATATAAATTGCTTCCTCTCACTCGTACTCGCTGAGTGAAAAAAAAAAATCTTGAAATAATGAATAAAGAATCGGCAACCAACGCTTCGCACGAAAATTCAAACTTGCTCTAATTAGGTACCAATTTTAGAAAGCGGGTCGTGCAGGACGTATTGGGCGTTTCACGGAACAATTTTAATAATTATGTATTGTAGTGCGTGATTTTAACAAAGTATTGCGGGTCGGTCTCGATCCGGGACGGTTGGCCGCCTTCAGCGTGTGACTCACATATTATTATACGAAAAAGTGTAACACTATCGGCGGAAAGTGAAAACTGGATGAGCTGATGCGTCTTATTTTTAATTTATTATAAAAATTATTATTAATTTATTAAAAAATAAAAATATAATAATATTAACTTGTAACATTTAAGTAAAGCAGGCTCCAAAATCATGTATAAACAGAGCAAACAAAAGTGCACCAAGGATGATATGCTGCAGTAAAGTGTTAGACTAAAAATTGTCCACGACAGTCGGTTCTACGTTAGCGAAATGACTCGTATTTATATTTGGCCAATGACTGTGACCTCAGCAGCATTCCTCGCATTCCCAGCATTCTTTGCGGCTACAACAGCAACAATAATAATTAAAATTTTTCATTTTTTATAAACACACATATGTACATACATAAAAGTTATCTATGTACTTCTTTTTATGCCGATTCGATTTCGAATTATTATCGATGATACAGATTCCAAATCTTAAATAAATAAATATAAAAGTCAACTTCCAACGTATATTTCGCATCCAAGAAATTTTGTTTTCTCCCTATTTTTCCTGCAAAAATAAATTGCAATAGATGATACTTCGGATTTCTCATAATATGGCCGTACGCTGTTTTTCTCTGTTTAATAGTTTTAAGGAGTTCTCGGTCTCTACGGCCACATTTCAAATGCTTCCAGCAGTTTCATATCTGTGATCTTTAACGTCCAAGTTTCCACTGTGCACAACAATATTAACCAAAGATAGTAGTTGACAAAGCTCATTTTAAGATTTAAGTTAAATACTGGTAAGGATTTTTTTGTACTTGCAAAACGATTGCCGTGCTATTTACTCGTATATCGTATAGATTAAAACATCTCTAAGGAGAAATCCCAGTTTTTATTTAATCGACAACCTAGATACTTACCATAAAATTGGCTTTGTTGTCTACTTTAAAAAGCCGAAAGTAGCGTTTCGGCTTGCCTTTCTAAACCAGCTAAAATTCTAGCGATTAATGGGGTAGCTGTCTGGTTAGGTAAAAATATGATTACCTTCAGAGAAATCTATATTTACTCCAATATTCAAGCAACGATTAAATCTCGTGATGGGGTTGTCACTAATTCTTCTATTGTTCGCAAATGCTATACATTTTCAGAGAGATGGCGAAATATTTCCGCAACCACTTGATATGAGTGCCAGGGTCTAGTGACATATAGCGAATTAGCGAGACACGGCACTATCACTCGCCTCCCTCTTGGCATGGAGGTTATACGTATACCCCTCTTAATCTACAAACTGCGGAGTACAAGTAACATTATCCCTTCAGCCAACACGAGATGGCCGACAAATAGAATTTAGTCAGAAAGGGACGTCAGGCGCTCAAAGGCGCTACTTATACGGTAAAGGAAAAACGTCTTAGTTGGTTAATCAGAGGCCATTGTCTCCAAGGTCGGCATGCCCAAAGATTGATTGTGCCTCATTTCGACTTGCAGTCTGGCGACAAGATGTCATTACAAGGAAAGATTTCCGGGATCAGTAGAAAGCTATACTATTAAACAATAAATAGTTTTAACAAATTCTGTGTTTTCTAATATCCTTAAATTTGCTTTAAGTCACATTTATATTTGTTTTAAATCGTTTCGACTAGCTGGTACTCCCATCAGAAAAATTTGGCGATCGAAAAGCGCTAAAGACCGACTGCCGAAGTGGCAGCATTTTTCTTACATTTTTTGAAAATTCTGTTGAGTTGAGAATACTTGGCCGGATTTAACTTCCGTACGTTACCAATCGCTATTATGCGAACAAAGTTATAATAGCCTGGTGCACTAATACACATGAATACGCAAATTCGTATAATTGCGTGATTTAGATTTGTTCGTTAAAGGGAATATAACTATCTCCTTTGAAACATATGGCAATATCTCAAGCAGACACGTGTGACTGATGTTATGACCACTTAGGAATTTATGTGAAAATAGGCAAATTCAGTCAGCGCAATGTCACCTTCCACTGGCCACTTCTAATAAAATATTTACTTTACTTATTAAACTCGGTGGACAACATTTGGCGAGCCGAAACTTAGACTTTTTAATAATTTAATTGTTCCATTATTTCGCTTGCGGGCTAATATGTACATAAGTTGGGTGCATTAGGGCTGGCCGATTTTTATTATGTTTAAATTGATCTGAAATTGTTGCTTAATTTAATATGTTGTACGAATTTATGATTATTTAAAAATGAATTTAATGTGTGCAAAAACGCAAGTTATTATCAAATATAACCTTTTATAATGAAAACAAATTAAATCAAAATCATAATGTAGCAAATAAAGAAATTTAGTCGCATAAAAAAAAAAACAAAAAAAAAAAAAAAACAAAACTAAAAACTTGTTTTCAGACAATTTTTCTATAATTATTTCCTCCGTTGAAATTTGAGTCTCTATATAAGTACGAGGTGGGTTCAAAAAATAAGGTGAAGTTTTCAAATTTCACGGGCTACGTACATTCGACTTTCGAATATAATAAATTTTTGTATGCTGATATGTTGATACACTCATCTCGAAGATATGTTCACGGTTGCAGCGATATACTTGAACATACTTTAGTCCAAATCAGTCAAAAAATTGAATTTCTATGTCGATCGTTGAGCACGCACTTGTGGTAAAATGAGTTATTTAATATAGGTATATGTTAACACTTTTGGCGAAAATGAGTTAACTGCATTTACTCAGTCTTCAACATTATAAATACCTACCTGGTTTGCATTTGTTGTAATGACGGCTTAGAATGTAATGAAGATATACGAGTATGTAAGTGGGTAAAAATTTAAATATTTTTCGGGAATTGTGTTAAGTGGTTTTTGTAACAATTTTTCATTTCTTTCAAATATCGAATCACTTTTGTTTTCCTCACCTAACCTGAAATAATAAGCACGCTGAGAGTATTCGGTTTCCGTATTGTATATATACGTCCATAGTGACGATTTAAATACCTCAAGAAAAATCTCACCAAGCCAAAGTTGCTGGTAGCTTTACTAACGGAAATCTTGAAATGAATACAATATATTTTGAAAACAAACGGTACCATATCATTTCTCAAGCTACCCAAATAAAAAATATACTATGTCTTATTTGAAAATATTCTGAAAGGGAAATATCAATGACCCCTTTTGAAACATATGGTAATATCTCAAGTACATTTTTTGAACTAATTATCTGTTTCATTTTCAAAATGTGCATATGTGCCAAAAAAACGATTGGAGACAACGTCAGCGAAAGGCCACCTGCTCTTGCCATTTCTAATAAAAAATTTATTTTCTTCCAACTTGAAGAACAACATCCAAACTTATACTTCTTCACTTCCATAATTGCTTAATTGTTCCATTATTTCACGTGCGCGCTAATACATACATACATAGGTATGCATGTGTAAGCGCATTAGTACGGGACTCCGCTTTGTTTTATAATGCAATGTCAGCCTTGAAATTCGATCTCGTGTTACTTTGGACTAAGTAGGCAATTTTCTAATTCTTTAGAGTCTCTCATTATGTCTGTCCTATTGTATGGCGAAGAAGCTTGGTCGATGACAGGACCCGATGAGGCGTCCTTTGGAGTGTTTGAGAGAAAGATTCTGCGGATTTTCGGATCTTTGCACATTAGCAACGACGATTATCACAGGTGATGGAATGATGAGCTGTATGAGTTTTACGGCGACATAGATATAGTGCAGCGATTAAATATCTAGCAACTCCACTGGGTAGGTCTTGTCGTCCGAATGGATACAAATGCTCCGGCTCTGAAAGTATTCGATGCGGGGGTAGTAGAGGCAAAGGAAGACCTCCTTTGCGTATAAGGTTTAGTGGAGAAGGACTTTACGCCGGTCAACACGAGAAAGAAATTATGGTTTAAGCGGTTGTCGCGCCAGTCAAGAAGGAAAAGAGATAGAAGATATGAATACAAAATATATGTACCTATGTAATGTGATTTTTCCATTTTTTTTTTTTTTGTATTTATGAATAATGGCAAATGATACAGGTTAGATAAATCATCATGACTTTCGCGAATGACGCGCTCGATGTTGTGTTCTCAAAAACTAATAACTTTAAGCAGTTATACAAAAATTACTCAAGAAGCGTCAATTCACATGATTTTGAAGACAACCGTAGAAGATTTCCATTTATTTATGTTTTTGCGCTCTGTTTGGTGATGTGGTGCCATCCTGCTGAACTCAAAGCCTTGAAAATAGGTCACCTCTATACTGATCGCTATTGGCAGCGATATCTGGATTTCCTTGGGTTTGAGAAAATATACGCCGACTCTCCAGCCCTTAAACTATGTCAAATCAAAAATTTTTCGGTAGGTACTAGTTGTTAATAAGTCATTTGTCGACCTGGTGACAAAAATTCGCGACTTTAAAGAAATCAAGTGAAAAGAAACCAGTGCTGCGAATAAACAAAGAAAGGGAAGAGATGACTCTTGTTTGTGAGTATTCAGTGAGTGGCTTGGAAATATTGTGATTTTCGAATTAAACAAATTAATAAAAATGAAGTGCCGCGTGTTGCATTGTGAAAGCACAAATGATAATAATACCGGTTTTTTCCAGATGACAAGAAACTGTGTGTGTATAATTTCTTGCGTTAGGCATTTTCTATTGCTTTCGCTTACTTTTGGTTTTTTTTTTTGAACTCGTTCAATTCTGCTTATTGAGAGATGGGCATAAGGTCTCCAAATGATAACTGCTTACTACAAATTAGAACTAACAGGACCTGTATAAATCAGTTAATAAGAATATGGATTAGAAATTTGATTGTGATTTAATAAGAATGAAGTTCCTGTGACAACTGGAAAAAAATGTAGCGTCGAATATAACTTCAAGACCCTTGTAATAAATGGCGGGATTTACATGTCAACTAATCCTGTTGACTATTGCTTGAATGAACCATATTTTAATAGGTTATGGTATTAGAATTCCAGTTAAACGCGAGTGGGTTGACAACATACCTGCTCGAAAAAAGTACAGCTTACTTACAGTTCTTTACTGATGGATCAAAGCTTGACGATAGTGTTGACTTTAACGTCTATTCTAAGAAGCCAAAAGCAAGCGATTGAGCTCGTCTTTCTAATCACTGTAGCGTATTCCAAGCCAAAATTCTCGCCATTAATGGGGTAGCTGTTTGGTTAGGCAAAATATGATTACCTCTAGAAAAATCTATATTTATTCTGATAGTCAAGCAACCATTAAATCTCTTGATGTAATTCTCCCATTGTTTGCAAATGCTGTGTATCTTGAGCGAGATGGCGAAATATTTCCGCATTTCACATTTAATACGGCTGCCAGGGCATAATTACATACTAGCGAATTATAAAGCAGATGAATTAGCGAAACAGGGCACCATCACTCGCCTCCGCCTTGGTATGGAGATTGTACAGGATCCAGCACTCGAAGTGTAACCAATTAAAAAGGTCATAAATTTAGTTTGGGAAATTACTTTTATTCAATTCAAAGTAAAAAATGTGTGAAAATAATATAAAATTAAGAATCAATTTACTTTTGCTCAATATGACCAGCTTTTGGCTTAACTATGGCATTGAGACGGTCCAGAAACGAATCGCAAACGGCCCGAATGTGACTAGCAGGTATTTTGTCCCACTCGCGGACAATGTCTTTTTTCAGCGCCTCGAGACTGGTGAATCTTTTAGTTCAGACCTTGCTTTCCAAACTGGCCCAAAGAGAATAATCCACCGGCTTCGCGTCTGGTGAATTTGAGAGCCATTGTGTGGACGTTATGAAATTTGGAACGTTGTTTTTTAGCCATTCTTGGTTCACTCGAACTTTGTGAGACGGTGCCGATTCCTGTTGAAACGTCCATGGTCTGCCACCGAAATGTTTGTCTGCCCACGGCTTCAAAGCAACCTCCAGAATACTTTCCCGAAAATTTTCCGTATTTACCTTGACGCCAGACGTGATGAAAACGATTGGATAGCGCCCATCTGCGAGTGCTGCCTCCTGCTGGTCGATCGATAACTCAAATTCTCGTATGAACGGTCGGTCAAATAAACCCTATCGTTTTCGGAGTTTACGAATTGCTCAATTGGAAAAATGTTTCCTGTCAGAAAACACAATGTTTGGAAATTGACCGCTTTCAACTCCTTCGCTTTCTCAAGTTTGACTTATTACTGCTTTGGTGGGAGATCATACGCCTTTGAGATCTTTTAAGGCTTGACTTTGAGATCATTTTTAGGTATGCGGCGAATGCTAAGGTCAGATATTTTCAGTTCTTTCGCCATTTGATTGGCACTTTGTCGGGGATTTCGCTTAAGCCGCTTCTTCACTTTTTGAACCATTTCATGTTACGTCGCAGTCTTTTGGTGACCACCTCCATGATGTTGCGCGATGCTACCAGTATCATTATAACGAGTAATGATGCGATAAACAAAAACTTTATTTACTTAAGATGCTCAAATAAAATGCAATCACACTTTTGAAATCCATAACTGATTTTCTTTTTTCGCGTGTACTCTAGGCAATATGCTTCCGCGCGCTTGTAAACAATACTCTGGACTATTATTTAGTCACCTAACAGACAGCTGATGCCCGTGCATCAGCTGCGCGAGTGGTCTGAAGTTGGTTACACTTTGAGTTTCGGACCCTGTAGGTATACCCCTCTTAATTTACAAACTGCAGGGTACAAGTAGCATTATCACTTCAGCCAACAGGAGATGGCCGACAAAAAGAATTTGGTCATAAAGGGAATTCAGGCACTCAAAGGCGCTATTTATACGGTAAAGGAAAAACGTCTTAGTTGGTTAATCAGAGGCCATTGTCTTCACGGCTGGCTTGCTCTAAGATTGAATGTACCTCATTTCGACTATTGCAGACGCTGTAAGAATTAGGAGGACGAAGAGTCTGTCAGATATCTTCTTTGTCACTGACATGCGTGGCATGCAGCTGGGTTTAGATACTATGGCTCATTGTTCTTGAATGATCAATGGGTTTGCACTTAAAATGAAATGGTTTAACGAGGAGTAGCAGACAAACTGCTACTGTATAATTACAGTGGATCGGCAATGGTCTAAGTGAGCTAGTTTAACCGTTTGTGGTTGATGCCTACAGAGTGGCGGCATTCGCAAGTCATCGTAAAAGTCGATACCGCCAATCTGGCTGCAAGATGTCATTAAAATGAAAGGAAACATTACCGGGATCCGTCAAAAGTTATACTATTAAACAGTAAATAGTTTCAGCAAATTCTGTGTTTTCGAATATCCTTATATTTTCTTTAAATCGCATTTATATTTGTTTTAAATCGCTCCGAAAAGCGAAATTTGCTCCGACCAGCTGGTACTCCCATCAGAAAAATTTGGCGATCGAAAAGCGCTAAAGACCGACTGCCGAAGAGGCAGCATTTTTCTTACATTTTTTGAAAATTCTGTTGAGTTGAGAATACTTGGCCGGATTTAACTTCCATACGTTACAAATCGCTATTATGCGAACAAAGTTATAATAGCCTGGTGCACTAATACACATGAATACGCAAATTTGTATAATTGCGTGATTTAGATTTGTTCGTTAAAGGGAATATAACTATCTCCTTTGAAACATATGGCAATATCTCAAGCAGACACGTGTGACTGATGATATGACCACTTAGGAATTTATGTGAAAATACACAAATTCAGTCAGCGCAATGACACCTTCCGCTGGCCACTTCTAATAAAACATTTACTTTCTATAAACTCAGTGGACAGCATTTGGTCAGCGCAAGCTTACACTTTTTAATCATTTAATTGATCCATTATTTTGCGTTCGGGCTAATACATATGTTGGGTGCATTAGAGCTGGCCGATTTTTATTATGTTTAAATTGATCTGAAATTGTTGCTTATCTAATATGTAGCAAATAATGAAATTTAGTCGCATGAAAAAAAACAAAAAAAACCGAAAATGTTTCTAAAATTCTTTCCTCCGTTGAAATTTGAATCTCTATATAAGTACGAGGTGGGTTCAAAAAATAAGGTGAAGTTTTTAAATTTCACGTGCTACGTACATTCCACTTTCGATTATTATATATTTTTATATGCTGATATGTTGATACACTTGTCTCGAAGATATGTTCACGGTTTTAGCAATATACATACTTGTAGGATGTTTAGTTTGTTTGTGGAGGCATAAATAAGGTAAGTGTTTTGCGTATTCGGCGATTTTATGCTATCGACTCTTGGCTCTTCTGAATCACTCAAAATCAGTCAAAAAATTGAATTTCTATGTCGATGGTTGAGCACGCACTTGTGGTAAAATGAGTTATTTATATGTTAACACTTTAGGCGAAAATGAGTTAACTGCATTTTCTCAGTCTTCAACATTATAAATACCTACCTGGTTTGCATTTGTTGTAATGACGGCTTAGAATGTAATGAAGATATACGAGTATGTAAGTGGGTAAAAATTTAAATATTTTTCGGGAATTGTGTTAAGTGGTTTTTGTAACAATTTTTCATTTCTTTCAAATATCGAATCACTTTTGTTTTCCTCACCTAACCTGAATAATAAGCACGCTGAGAGTATTCGGTTTCCGTA
The DNA here is from genome assembly GCF_027943255.1 of Anastrepha obliqua. NCBI lineage: Eukaryota > Metazoa > Arthropoda > Insecta > Diptera > Tephritidae > Anastrepha > Anastrepha obliqua. Next base: position 98,309,344 of record NC_072892.1, on the reverse strand, counting down.
TTGTATCTATCCGTCCATAGTGACGATTTAAATACCTCAAGCAAAAATCTCAGCAAGCAAAAGTTGCTGGTAGCTTTACTAACGGAAATCATAAAATTTTTAAAATATATTTCGAAAGCAAACGGTACCATATATTTTCTCAAATTACCCAAATAAATATACCAGACTATGTCTCATTCGAAAATATTCTGAAAGGGAAATTTCAATGACCCCTTTTGAAGCATATGGCAATATCTCAAGTACATTTTTTGAACTAATTATCTGTTTCATTTTCAAAATGTGCATATGTGCCAAAAAAACGATTGGAGACAACGTCAGCGAAAGGCCACCTGCTCTTGCCATTTCTAATAAAAAATTTATTTTCTTCCAACTTGGAGAACAACATCCAAACTTATACTTCTTCACTTCCATAATTGTTTAACTGTTCCATTATTTCACGTGCGCGCTAATACATACATACATAGTTGTGCATGTGTAAGCGCATTAGTACGGGACTCCGCTGTGTTTTATAGAGTATAACACTATTATATGCACTTCGTTTATTTAGAAACCAGCATTAACACCGATAATAATGTCAACCTTGAAATTCAATCTCGTGTTACTTTGGACTAAGTAGGCAATTGAGGTCGTCTTTCGACGAACAAAACTAATTCTTTAAAGCCTCTCATTATGTCTGTCCTATTGAATGGCGAAGAAGCTTGGTCGATGACAGGATTCGATGAGGCGTCCTTTGGAGTGTTTGAGAGAAAGATTCTGCGGATTTTCGGATCTTTGCACATTAGCAACGACGATTATCGCAGGTGATGGAATGATGAGCTGTATGAGTTTTACGGCGACATAGCCATAGTGCAGCGATTATATATCCAGCGACTCCACTGGTTAGGTCATGTCGTCCGAATGGATACAAATGCTCCGGCTCTGAAAGTATTCGATGCGGGGGTAGTAGAGGCAAAGGAAGACCTCCTTTGCGTATAAGGTTTAGTGGAGAAGGACTTGACGCCGGTCAACACGAGAAAGAAATTATGGTTTAAGCGGTTATCGCGCCAATCAAGAAGGAGAAGAGATAGAAGATATGAATACAAAATATATGTACCTATGTAATGTGATTTTTCCATTTTTTTTTTTTTTGTATTTATGAATAATGGCAAATGATACAGGTTAGATAAATCATCATGACTTTCGCGAATGACGCGCTCGATGTTGTGTTCTCAAAAACTAATAACTTTAAGCAGTTATACAAAAATTACTCTAGAAGCGTCAATTCGCATGATTTTGAAGACAAACGTAGACGATTTCTATTTATCTATGTTTTTGCGCTCTGTTTGGTGATGTGGTGCCATCCTGCTGAACTCAAAGCCTTGAAAATAGGTCACCTCTATACTGATCGCTATTGGCAGCGATATCTGGATTTCTTCGGGTTTCAGAAAATATACACCGGCTATGCTCCAGCCCTTAAACTATGTCAAATCAAGAATTTTTCGGTAGGTACCAGTTGTTAATAAGTCATTTGTCGACACGGTGTACAGAGTATAGAAGGTGGCGCCTTCCGAAAACCGATAATTTATTTTTCGCGATTTTGACAAAAATTCGTGACTTTGAAGAAATCAAGTGAAAAGAAACCAGTGCTGCGAATAAACAAAGAAAGGGAAGAGATGACTCTTGTTTGTGAGTATTCAGTGAGTGGTTTGGAAATATTGTGATTTTCGAATTAAATAAATTAATAAAAATGAAGTGCCGCGTGTGGCTTTGTGAAAGCACAAATGATAATAATACCGGTTTTTTCCAAATGATAAGAAACTGTGTGTGTATAATTTCTTGCGTTAGGCGTTTTCCATTGCTTTCGCTTACTTTTCGTTTTCTTTTTGTCTCATTTTTCGCAGTGATTTTTTAGCTATTATCTTTTTAAACTGTTGGTTTAAACAGTTGACACACGTTTCGTGTTTTGTTTCACTTACAAACATCTTCAGTTTGGTCTATAATTTAACCATGAATCGTCTTGCAAACGAACAACGGTTGCAAATCATTGAATTTTATTACAAAAATACGTGTTCTGTAAAAAAAGTTTATCGCACGCTTCTTCCATTTTATGGTCAGTTTAATCGACCCACTGAAGCGGCTATTCGAGCTATTGTGACCAAATTTAGAACCAAATTTACATTATTGGACATCAAATCACCAACACGCTTACGTAGAGTGCGAACTGAAGAAAATATCGCAGCTGTATCGGATGTTTATGATGACCATCCATTATCGATTCGTCGCCGTTCACAGCAATTGGGCCTCTGTTACTCAACAACGTGGAAATTTTTGGGAAAGAATTTAGGTTTGAAGCCTTTCAAAATACAGGTGGTGCAAAAATTGAAACCGAACGACTTACCGCAACGCAGAATTTTTGGTCAATGGGCTCTTGGAAAGTTGGCCGAAGATCCACTTTTTCATCGAAAAATTGTGTTCAGCGACGAAGCTCATTTTTGGATCAATGCTCGTTTTAGCTGATTTTGCCGCCCTTGTTAACGCGAAATGGTAAATAGTGGCCATCCTATGTCTAAGCATACAAATATCTCAAAACTTTTTAAAACAGTTATCGTTCGTTGTAAAAAAATGTATTTACCTGTCTCAGCATTGGTTTGCTCTGGGGGGTTGAATTGGTCCCAAAATATTTTTTGTTTTGTCAGTATATTGCAATTAGCATATGTAGATCAAGGGTACCAATTCGCACAAATTCGCAGCACATGCGAACTTGCATTGGAATAATATCAGTTTGTGAGTGAAATTCACGTTATTACAAATCACGAAATGGCCACAGAAACAGCACTGATGATAAAGAAAAAACGTCACTGAATGGGTCCATTTGAGACTAATACAGCGAAATTTTATGTTTCACTGGCACAGATTCTGAACTGGCACAGCACAGATTCGACACTGATGTGTGTAAATTGACCTTAAATATTTGGGTAGAGTTTCACGTATAAGTAATTCTTGGTAGGTTTTCATTTCATCTATTAGAAAAATATAGTAAACTATGTTATTATCGAGAATGTAATATTCTTTTCCTATTCTACAAAGATTCCTCAGAGTTCATGGGGTCCTCAGGAAAGAATACTTGATGTACGAAAGTATCTTTTTTAGACAGTAAAAATATTAAAAGTAAGTATGTACATTATTTAAAATTTTGTTTGAAGATTATTAATGTATCTATTATGACCAAACTCTTAAATCTCAAGTAAACTGTTTTTCGGATTAGTGTACCAAAACTAGTTAGCACTCAATACAAATAAATGTTGCTCGGCAACCTAATATAAATCACATAATACGTTCCTATCTATATAAATATTTTATTTTCAACATTTTCATTACCGCTTTTACATTTGGTAAACTTCTCAATTACATAATTCCTAGGCCATTCGCATCATTCACTTTTATCAAGAGAAATAGTTACGACTTCAAGGACTCGTACGCAAGAAATCTTTTGTACAACTCTTTTGTAAGGTCTTAATTAGGATATGAATCTATCATATGGATTTCTTTTTATGAAGTTCATAACAGAAGAAATACTGTTATACAATAAATTACTGATTATCAACTCTTAGTTTGAATTATTTCTTCTCTTTTTTTATGCTTATAAATCCAACTATGCCTTGAATGGACCCTTCACTATATCTTTAAATTAGTTGAATTTCATAGATAAGAACAATTGCATTAATTTTTCCTTAAGTTACTTATTATTTAAAAATGTATTATTTTCGTATGTTTGTTCTTTGTCTGCAATAGGTGGAAGTTGGAGTTGGTTAAGTTTCTCTGAATTTATTATTTGCAAGAACTTATTTATTTGTTGACTTAAAAATAATAATATATTAAATAATAAATTTGGTATCCCATTCTGTTGCAGGTTTGCATTGAGCGACAGTAGTTTGCTTTGCTTGGTATGTAGGTGAAACTTGTGTTGTAGTTTTGAGTAATTAATAAAACTTACGCCACCACCTTTTTGGTTTACAAAGTTCTTCTTGTTTTATTTAATAGCGTTACAAAATTCTTCTTGTTTGATTTAATAGCGTTACAAAGTTTTTCTTGTTTGATTTAATAGCATTACAAAGTTCTTCGGTAAAAAATAAAAAATGGCAAAGCTTCGAGTTTCTCTGTTCGCTTTAAGTGTAACTATATATATATAAAAAGGCAAATCATCGCAAGAGGCAGAATTACCACCGGTCTTGAAGTGCTTGAATCGACATCGACGCGCCATCTATGCGATTATCTCTGAATCATCAAAATTTCTTTTTATATTTTGTGTCCAATAGTGAAAACACAGTAAAATAATAATGAAAATGACTTTATTATTTTTCAAAACACTTCTGCATTGGCTTGAATCAATTTCCATGGCACTTTGGCCACTCAAACGTGGATACCTCCAAAACGAGCTATTTAAAAGGTTCAATAGCTGCTTCAGGCATTGGAAAATGTTGAGCTCGCATTTTATTTTTGATATTCGGGAACAAAACGAAATCATTAGATGCCAAATCAGAGCTTTAAATTGCGAGACCTAATAATTTGATCTTTTAGGTGCTCATAAACTCTCTTGTATGAACCGATATGTGAAAGCTCGCATTGGCTTGGTGAAGAATATTTCGTCGGCTGGTTAGTTCTATAAAAACTTCAGGCAAACGAATGATTGTTGTACCCTCATAATTGACTCTTTTAAGTTTTTCTAGCGGTAGAGTTAGACATGACCAGATTTTCCGAAAAACAGGCAACGATTTGCTTCGAGGTGCTTTTTTCGCGTACGTCTTTTGTTAGATTAAGGTCGGCTTGGAACAGCCATACCATCGACTGCAGTTTTGTTTCCGACTGATTTCTTGAACATTTCTACATTTCTTTATATTAATGGACACGAGTTTTTACAATTGCCAAATTATGCGGTATCCAAATAGGTATATATATACAGTCAGTGTCAGAAAAAAAGAACCGCGAGTATTCATGCAGTATACGAGTAAAAGAAGCTTATTTAAATTTTTTTTTTACATGAAAGTATGTACAAAACTTCGAGCTGCAATTACTCAATAAGCCGTGGGGTCTTCATCGTTGTCGAATATAGCCTGGCATCAGATTTTGCGAACTTGACGCACGAGTTGCTTTAAATCATGGACTGGCCTTCTGGCAAGATGCGTTTTCACAGTTCCCCACACATTTTCAATGGGGTTGGCGTCTGGGACTTGGAAGGCCAACCCAATACTGTGAGGCCATTATCTTATTTTTTTGTTTCTCAATGTGTTTTTCTGAGAGTAGTGGTTTTGACGATGTGGGACGGTAAGATATGTTCGCCTCCTTCAGTCGTCGTTCGATGGTGTTGATAGAACTGATCGTGCTTGGCGTAGTCACAAAGAGGGCTCCCGCTTAAAAAATTGGACGATCACTTTATCCTGTTTGGCGTCACTCGATTCAAGCCGCGCTCGGAATGGTCATGAACATTTTTGTACACCTTGTACAGCTGATTCCACATCACAACAAACTTTTTTGATTTTTTAATCACTTTTGCAGCCGCGGCGTAAGATAACTTCGGCCTTTTCGAATGCGTGCATAAAAATACTGCCTCAAAACGCTTCGCGTACTTCTCACACATTTTTGTTTGGTTGCGTTTACGAGAAAGTTTCGAACAACACTAACCTGTGTTAGCACTGGCGTCGTAGCCCTTGAATGGGACTATTATGCAGCAAAAAGCAGATCGAAATATATCATAAAGTTACAAGAAAAACCGGTTCTTTTCTTCTGACATAGACTGTAATTCCATCTCTTTTCAACTCACTGAAAAAAAAACAAATAAATCTATAAGTTGAACCACTATATGTAAGTTTATGCTAAAAGATAACAAACTTTTCGGTAAAATTATCGAATAACAGCTCATCCCACATAGTGTTTCAAAGGCGCAAAATATAATATAATATAAAAGGCAACCCTTGTAACCCTCGTAAATAGATCTTCACAATGTTGTTCTCTGCGTTATTGTTGGTTACCAAATAACATTTTCACAGATTTAACTTCCATAAATGATGTTATCAAATTGTCACGCCTCCATTTTTCTGTCTCTATATTCAATGTTTAAATCGTTTGTTTAAAAGTTTGGATGTCATTGTGCCCTGTATATTAATGCGTAAATGGGCCCGTCACCCATTTATGAAAATTGTTTAAGCCAACGTAAGGTGGGTATGCACGTGCATATGTATGTATGTATGTGCAATTTATAGAATAGCATTGACTTTTCCGTTTCAGAGAGCAATTGATAAATTCAGAGTTGAAGAGCTGTGAGTGCATAAAGGTATAAAATGTGCACTGAGAAACCAGTATTTTTCGACACAATATCAGCCGGCTAAAAGTGTATGACCGCATTCAGATTCCTTCAGAGTAAAATAGAAAGCAGAATAGTGAAGTTCATGGTTGGTTATTAAGCGCATAGAAACTGACAGGCATTTAATTCATTAATAAACAAAAAATGAGTGAAGAAAAATACTTACAATTTAATAATGGCTTAAAAATGCCGATTGTCGGATATGGCACTTGGATGGTAAAATTATAAAATAATAATATTAATAAGCACATCTATGTGTACATTTATAAATAGTGTTCGTCGCAATTATTAGTGCTTATTACGAATTTCATTTGTCATTACTTTATTAAACTTTTATAAGAATGATAAGCGTTTTATGTGCGTTTTATTTATTTCTCTAGCAGAAAGTCTTGTAACATGAAAAGAGTGTAAATTTACATGAGAGCTTGAAATACTCGTATTATAAAAATTATTGCTGACACTGGTGGGCACAATTTTATTGCTATATCAAAGTGGGATTGACTTCGATAATAGTTGAAAAACTTAAAAAAAATTGAAAGTTATAAACAAATTTTCTACTTAATATTTGTAAAAAAATATCGCTCGGTGACTGGAAGAACTCGTTTATAACTAAAAAAATTTTAAATTCGAAAAAAACTAATTCAAAGTTTTCAATTTGCCGTGGCTGCGCAACATAAAAGAAGAGCTGGTGATCATTTATGCAAACTTATTTAAATAATTTTAATACTCCCCAAAAAAGCATACGTGTATTACTCCTTTTTTTTTGTTGCCAATTGGAAGCTGAGTATGCATGTAATGCCCCAATCGCGCGTGCACTTAGTGAACTAAATGAGATCTCGAGTTCTATATAATTGCTTTTTCTTTAGCTAAATACGAATTTGCTAAAACTTTGAACTCTTATTCTTAATCTTTTACTTTCCTAAGTTTTTGTAATTTGTAATTTTTTTTTTAAGTACCAACATTTTATTTGCCTATAGTCTGCAAGAAACTTGTATTTTCATAAACTAATTTCTTTTAGAATAAATATATATCTATATATATATTTTTTTAAATATGACTCGCTTGCTTCAAGAGCAAGACGAAAGTGTTATACAAATTGTAAATGGTCATAAAACAAAAAAAAAATGTTTTTTCTTTGTGCACTATATTCAACAGTGGAGAGCGCCAGTGTTCCAAAATCTAATCACAATTTTAATACGAGTATTATCCAAAAATATCTAAAAGTGATGGTCCAATGCATGCTTGCTTTGTTTTGCTTTGCTTTGACCAGTGCTTCACTGCCGTACATACTTGTGAATTTTTGGATGAAATATCAGTGACTTTCACGGCATGTCACAGCACTTGATCATGATTTTCGTTTTTTCAAACCCAAATACTCTTTAGCCAATCCTAAGGCCTCCTTTTTGATACCCATTCGAAGCTAAGCTTGGTTGAGGGCCAATCATCAACTTTTTCAGTCGACTTTCTTTTCCTTACTTGTCTAAGATTGAGCTAAGAGTGTGTAACTAACCAATTAACTAATACCACTAAGTATGTGCATAATAATCAAGTTCTATAAGCTTGCATTGAAAATAGTGCGATATCTCATCTTCACATCATTCAAAGCACTTACCTACTCTTTCTAATTGATAAACAAAAAGACTCACTCGCAAAAAATCCAAATTCACTGAAGTTAATATTATGCCCTAAATTACCTTTCAAAATCGAAATGGATTAAGCCTAGTCTGCTCACTAGGCAGCTGTTTATTTTTTTATTTATTTATTTTTTTATTTACTTAATATATATAAAATTAGCTTACAACATAAAACTTATAGTTGTCTTAGGAGTTATAACTGCTAAGCTTTAAGCTCGATAATTTCACATATATGTACATATTTCCATTTTTAGATCCGTTGTTAAATATTAGTTATTTTAAGGCATTTAGTTCCTAGGGGTATTGATTCAACTGAAGGGACTGGGAATTGTGAAATTGGGTTTGTGTTTAGAAAAGATTGAGACCAGACCGATTGACAAGCAACCATTACCCGCACACAAACCGAGGCGTGTAAGTTTTTAATGTTATTATTTTTCCACACGCAAGCATCTTGTTCAATTTGCGGTGGTCGTCTTGATATTGTCCTATAAATGGAGGTGTTAAACTTTTCTACTTACAAATTGACAGCAGGCCACACACACATAAAGAGTCTTTCAAAAGTGACGCCTAGATGTCAATAGTGAATAATTCTAAGACGGTAAATTTACTTACTCTATGGTGTACGCGTTCAAATTATTGTAACTTAATTGGCGAATTGGTTCTTTAAACATGATCACGCAAAATCATCTTTAGTGATGAAGCGCATTCCACACTGGATGGATTTGTCAAGAAATAAAATTACGCATCTGGGTAGATGAATCTTGAGAAAAATCATTACATCCGCTGAAATATACTTTTTGTTGTGGTTTTTGGGCTAGTGGAATAATTATCTTTTTTCTTCGAAGATGAAAATGAAAGTTCTGTTACAATTAGTTTCAAACATAAATGATCTTTATTTTCAACACAAATCCCACAACAGCAGAAAACATTGCACTATTCCGATCTAAGTCTCCCGGTAGATTAAAAAAAATAAATAAATAATATAATATAAAAAAAATAGATATAATATAATATGAAATAAATAATTGGCGGGACCTACAGTTTCAAGCCGACTCCGAACGGCAGATATTTTTATGAGGAGCTTTTTCATGGCAGAGGTTTTTTTTTCATCGGAGGTTTGCCATTGCCGGCCGAGGGCTCCCGGTCGATTACTTCCACCTAATAGTGGCATAAAGTGGCCACCTAGATCATGCGATCTAATTCCACTAGACTACTCTTTGTGGTGTTCTTTTTAAAGTAAAGTCAATGTGAATAAGCCAACAATGGTTCCAGCGCTGAAACACAAGTTAATGGGATTATGCGTAAGCGAGTCCTTTAAAATTTTAATTCTCGTATGACAGCCTCTAGTCGTGCTCATGGTGGACATTTAAATTATGTCACTTTTAACATATAATTGTCGCCGTATTTTGAATAAAAATAGTGAAACATGTTTTATTTTTAAACAACTTCTAGGCGCGTCATCTGAATGACCCTTTATAAGTAATTCCTAGCAAGCTTACATACATATACCTTCCGACTTCTTCTTTATTATGGTAGGAGATAAATATGTATATAGAAAGGACGAATGCTTTGGGGAATATTTGGTCGAGGTCCTCCTTCTATTTGCGTCGTCGAGGGCCCTAATGCTTTTAAATGATGTCTTAACAGCTCAAGCAAATTTTTCAAATGCCATTATCTCAAAAGATGAAGTCTAACTAATAAAGCGGGGAGCGGCATTAAATTTAGAAGCCCCCTTTTAAATGATATCAACTATCAAAACATTTGCCTCTTTTTGAGCTTGCAATTATTAGTACAGAAGTACTTATATTATATTTAAAGCTATTGCCACATTCGTAAAACAGTCACGAGCTTAACTTGTTTGTTACTATTGTCGCAGTATAGTCATCAAAACCGCCACTAACAACTAATAACTCAAGAATCTTATTATGTAAATCAATGGTTGCATTTGGAACTGTGATAGACCTGTCACAATGCGTCCGTTACGTTCCACACATAAACAAAAAAAAAATACAAACAGATGTTCTTATCGTGAAAGCAAATATTATATTTCATTGTGTATAAACAAATTTTTGTTAGTTGTGAAATATATTATAAAATTAATAAAGAGGGATTTAATAGAATTTATGGTAGTCGTAGACGTTGGATGCGGCCATAACTTGGAATTGGGGTTGGGAAACACACACACTTGGTTAAGCCTAGCCTTTTTTCTACTCTTTCAAGCCTTTATCGAAAAGGTTGGTGCATCTGAATTGACTCAATTAATATAAATACCATTTATTTTCTGCATTTAATTTGATATAATAAAAACAACATTGTACATTGGACTCAAATACACATAATCCATTCTGCTGTCAGTCAATTTTATTGCCTCAGCGGATGCAACGGACCCATTGTGACGGACCTATAACTCGATCATATTTTTGTGAAATATAATACACAGTTTTTATGATTGCCACCCACGGTGTTAAGAAACTATCATTTCCGATTGCCACCAAAGTAAATTTCAGTTTACTTCCTTCATCTGAAGCGAATCTATAGAAGATGATATTAGTAGAACAGCAAATATGTATATTCGCATTAGTCCACAGTTGTCAAAAATATGTGTTTTGTTTACATACATATTTCATTGTTTCCATTCTTATCAGGAAGAAAAATTTCTGATTTGAAGTTCAAATATTACTTTGAATAAAGCTTTATTATAAATAAAAAAAAGGGCCAATGTGTTTAGTGCGCGAAAGGCTGAGAGGGAGATGGGGTATTTTTTTATATAACAGCCAATATGAATAAGGAGCATTTGATTCGGCATGCAATCGTTTCCGGACCCGGAAGCCAATACAGATGAAGGAAATTTAATCAAATGATCTACAGAAGATATATAATATAATTAGTTGATGTTCTATAAAAAATTCTTAAAGTTCATTAAATTTTGTTCAAAATAAAAGCTAAGTAGTTTCACTCTCAAGTTGTTCTCAAATACCGTGCGCACTCTGTATACATACAAACAAAAGCGTCAAGCACTATTCACTTCTTAAGTTACACCTTCAGACAGGTTTAGCGAGTGACTCGTTTACTTTTGAAACTAGTTTAAGGTTTTGTTTATATTTTTTCTTTAAACAATTTTTTCTGCTTTCACTGCACTGCAACGTTTCAAGATGCTAAGCAACGGTTAAATAAAAAGAAGCTAAGAGTACCATTAAAGACGCTTTTCCGCATTCTTTAGGACCTGTAACAGAAAACAAGTAGGGAAACATAAACAGCAAAACATACATCTACATACACTTGCGCTCAAATAATTAAGTGCACTACTAAATCAGACAAAAACACTCATTTATAAAAAAAATATTGGGGAAAGGTTGAAAAATTAAAGTGTAATATGAATTTTTTAGATAACAACAGGTTTTGTGCTCATATAATTAAGTTACAACGAAGTTATTAATATTGTGATTAACTCTGGTGTTTGGCCGAGCTCCTCCTCTCATTATTGGTTTATTTCCGTTTACTTGCGCACAACTTCAAGTTTACGGTTTTAATAGTGCAACCATATTTTAGACGATTTAAAATTCGGCTAAATGGGCTGAGGCATATGCAAAACTGAGTAGAATTAGACATGTTTGCCACAAATGGAGCACCTACAGGTTCATGTTGTCTCCGAACGGCAAATAGATCTTTTTATGCTTTTCATGGCAGTGTTTGGGAAATTTTGTCTTGCTATAAAGCCCAAGCAAGCGATGGACCCCAACATTTTAACTGTTGTTTATTTTAGTGTACTTGAGATTTAATTCCTGGTGAGCATCTCACGTAGGTTTTTTCACCAATCTCAAACACATTAAATTTGAACTCGTCACTTCAGACAATTGATTTCCAAAAATTAGTGTCTTTATTCAAATGTTATTTGTCAAAGACCAAGCGTTTTCAAATATTTTTATGAATGCATTGGGTTTAGGTCGAATTAATTAATTTTAGTTAAAAATACTTACAAGTACAAAAAGCGAATTTACCGTTTTCAACTAGGATGACTTAATTATGTGAGCACAGGCGTATTGATCATTCACGCAGCAAACTCGCTGTGCCACCAAACATAGAAAATTGTTTAATACCTGTATGCATGCAGTATTGCATTGAACTATGGTATACGAATCTGTTCGCTGAAAAAATAAGAAATGAGACCGTTATATCAAGGGTTACTTATTATTTTTGGTTTTTCTTTTCAATTTTACTTCCTAGTGACTTAAATGTATGAGCACAAATGTACATGAATAATTGTTTTTTTGTTGGATTAAGATGTAAAACGACAAAATATTCACTTTAATGTCATTGCTATTTTCTTCGCCTTTTTAAATGAAGCTTTCTTTTGTAGGCAAACAATTAGAAACACTTAGTGAGGCCAAGCTTTGCTTAAGCAACAGCTGCTTGCATAGGCCAACGGAATGTAAATAGAAGTAGATATAGTATGTATACATAAGTAAACGGTTCTTCAATAAGGGCGCTCGAACTTTGACAGTGTGTAGCGGTCGTCTTGGGAAAGCTAAAGCTGTCAAATTTGATGTATTGACATTAAACTATGAAATTAAATATTACAATTTATTAAATGTATGCTGTCATCGCCAATCTTTCAATGCGCTTTGTGCATTTTATGATCTTCGTTGCCATTCGAGGCTCATTTCTGATTATGGCAGATGCATCAACGGCATCGTCACTTCGAAAAAATCATTGTTTGGTATGAATCAGGCTTTATTCCTCCAGTGACACCTAAAGACCAAATGGTCCACTAAGATGCGTCACCCACAACGGACCCGGGGCGGCAATTTGTTCCTAATTTTATTCACCATTGCGAACAATTTTTTTATTTAACTTCAAAACTCGATCGTTCTTAATTAAAAAGCCTTTATATATGAACGTATGGATGTCTGCATACCAAAATATTCAGAATCGGAAGATGAACCAGCTTGACCTATATATCTATCCATTCAGGTCTCCGTCCATCCAAATGAAATCTCGAGTGAAAATTGAGATATCTCAAGCTATCTTTGACACATGGTTGAGTTTTTGGATTGGTTGATTTGAGTTAAATTTGAATAAAATCTAAAACAAGTTTCATTCGTACCCAAATTTCTTTTGGTATATAGTACATACTCGTACGTATGTTGGTGTTAGAAATAAGTTAAATCGTTTAGATTTCAAAAGTATAAAAAATATACTATAAAAACGACTACTATAAAAATTTAAAAATTAAAAATTAAAAAAAAAAAATTAAAATTATTAAAAATTTTTTTTTTTTTAACAGAAACTTCCACTTCGTATATAAATATGTGCACACATTGTTATTATTTTTATTACAGTTGGATTTTATTTTATTTCGTATGTAAATATGCACACATATTGTTATTATTTTTATTACAGTTGGATTTTACTTTATAAAGAAATATTAATTAGAAAGATAATTATGAATAAATATATTACACAACGAAAGGCACTAGTAGCTTAGACTATGGGCTTAGATTAGGTTTTTAATAATGTACATTTTCGTCCGTCCGTACGCTTGCCTTCAGAGGGACTAAATTTATTTTAACTTTAATTAAAATGGAGGGAGGGAAATCCACAAAACACCAGGGTATTCTACCCTCTGTGAGATCGAACTGACGTAAAACCGTTCACGTCTGCCATTATTACGGCAGCTTCTTGTTTTTTATGATTTATATAGTCCGACGTAAGAGTGTATTTCGACATGCAACTGTACTTGTCTGGACCGCTACTATGGTAGCTCCTTATTTATCTTTATATTTATTATTTTCTGGATTGAGTTAAATTATTTTAATTTTAAATCGAAGGTTTAATATTCATTTTAGCGCATCTCATTTTCATTTATTAAATGAAATTTCTTTTGATTTTTCGTGCTTTTTATATTGTAAATTTAACTTGGATTTTAAATTATTTTTACCATTTAATATTTCTTATATTGGCGTATTTTTTAACTCATTTCAGTTTTCTAATTATATTGGTTTTACTTTCCTTTATATTGGTTTATTTTTGTTGCATCTCATAAGACATTTTTATATTTTACTAACTTATTATATTGCAAGTTGGGTTTGATATGGATGAATAACTGTGAATATGTGTGAATTCGCATCACTGATCGTCACTGTCTAACTCGGCACGAGTTCCACATAACCGTAAATGAACTGAACTTTTATACCACAACAAAGATTATAAGTAAAATAAAAATGACAAGATGTACATAGATGATTATCAGTAAACAAGTGCAAAAAAAAAACAAAAATAAGACAATATGATTGTAGGCTTGACTTGCATATAGCGTGCATATATTAATACTCATAATTCAATATTATGCAAAGAAAGTATGAATACAGAACATTCTTGAAGTTGCTCTTACTTTAGCTGCTGCGAATTGCAGCTGGAATTGAATTCCAGATACGGAAGAAAAACACTCTTGCAGAGGTTAAATAATTGTGCTAACGTAGAATCACATCATTTTGGTGAGCCAATTTTGTGCAAGATAATTTCTCATAAAGATAGTTAGGTGTCTTATCCAACATAAGTCGGAGTAGAAAAATACAGTTTCTCGTTTTGATGTATTCAGATAATTAACATCCCATTCACCACGATTTTCAACTGGAGATATGCTCATATTTCATTAGTCCACATACAAAGTGAATAACAGGATTAAAGGTCATATAATTTTTGTTAGCGGAGTGAGAATTTAAACGACTGTAGACTAGTTTGCTATAGCAGATTATTGGCAATATCGGTAAGTTCAATGGCAAGTTTTCATCTGATACCTGTTGTTAACGCTGCAGACATTCTCAAATTTCTTAAAATATTACACACTTTGGATATGACGGAATTTACGTGATCGATGCAAGAAATATATATGTATATATAATTGACACGTGCACCCTTTTTGGGTGTTTGGGCGAGCTCCTCCTCCTATTTGTGGTGTGCGTCTTGCTTTTGTTACACAATTGGAGGGACCTACCGTTTTAAGCCGACTCCGAACGGTAGATATTTATATGAGGAGCTTTTTCATGGCAGAAATACACTCGGAGGTTTGCGATACAAGAAATACTAGAGTTAATAACAAAGCCAAGATTTGTAGCTTTCGTAACAAATTAAAGGGATTATGACCTCCGCAAAGAAATGGAATAGTGGAAGAATTAACATATTTTTACAAATAGGTCACACATAAGACTTGTCACTGTTAAAACATAGACCATTTTTTAAAGCCCAAGAGGTTATAAATGATAAGTCGCTGTTGAAACTAGAACACAAGTCAGCTATTTAGCTAAGTGTTTCTGATAAATACAGCTAAATATTATCCACATAAGTGCGCACTTTTAAATGTTGGCAAGCACCAAAAATGTCATTGATGCATAAACCAAATAGCAGTGGCCCGAAATACAGTTGACAAAAGTTACTTTCACTATGAGAGCTCGGAACCAATTTTTACATGTTGAGTTCTGTCTGCTAGATAACTCCTCATTAGCTTTACTATGGATAAATCGAACCCAAACTAAGGCTTTAATTTATAGTTCATGATCGAACGAGTCAAAAGCTTTAGAAAGCTTAGGAATAGCAATGTTAAACGATTTTTGTCACAAGCTATCCTAATGGCGTGAAGAATTTTAACAGCCATGGAACAGCTATGCTTTGCGCTAAAATCAAAATGGAATGGAGACTGCAAAACTTAATTTATTAATTTTCGAAGATATTTGTTTAGACATAAAAGACTCAAAAACCTTATACACTCTCTATAAGATATTTATTTTACGAAAATCAGAAGAGATGCATACGGACTTATTTGTATGGAACCACGACTTCTCTGACAAAACAGAATGCGCATATCAAAAATGTCCAAGACTTTTTGATATATCTGGTGCCACATTTTATTTAAAACGCTTATGTTTTCTTTCTTCAGCTCTGGTATCATCTCGGGCTTACTGGCACATACCATATTTTTCACGTAGCTCCAGACAAAGAAGTTGAATGGTATTAAATGGCAAGATCTGGGCGGCTATTTGACTTCGTTGATTCGTGAAATGATGCATCTTTGGAACTTTGTTCCTAATAGGGTAATTATTTTATACTCTGTGGGGCAATTGGCAACGTCCCGTTGAAACTACATATCGTTCAAGTCCATGTCATCTAAGTCAGGCCATAACAAGTTTTTTATCATGTCACGATAACGTTCACCATTCACCGTAACGGTGTTACCGGCATCATTTTAGAAGGAGAATGGTTCGATTACTCCGCCAGCCCGGAAACAAAACGCGATATGGGTGTACATTTTTTTGCATGACAAGTAGACTTACGTGCCAGCTGTGGAACAGTTTTGCTTTTTAACGTACCCCCTTCGGTGAAAATGTACCTATTATGCCCATACTAGTGAATAATTAATAATAATAAGAAATAACGAAAGTAAGCTGTTTGAACGCAGAAGAGCGAGATAATATTGTACAAATAGAAACACACATACACGCACTGAGGTGAATGGCCTATAAAATCATAATATACTTATGCTAAGGCGAATGTCCTATACACTCTAAATATATGTACTTATGCTTGTATGTAAATACATATATAAATATATTATTATTATTAGGTACTTAATTATAATTGTTGTGCCTCTTAATCGATGGCCCAACGCACTTCCTTACTTTTTTCAATATGAGCTGAGAAAGATAAAGCGAATTTGAGCGATACAGTTTTTATAAGTCGGCGGTTCTTCGCTTTCTGACCACCCTTTTACCTATATATGTGTGCTTGTAAAATTTTCCATATCCAGAACAGAAAAATGTTTGCCCTATTTACACTTCGGTTCATGAGTCACGCTTAAAACGAGAACCACGAGGCTTTAATATCGATATACATATGCACATATGTATATTATGTAAGTTCATGGCTCCAAAAATGTCAACATCGCTACAAAGCCATCTGTTGTGTTAGCTTTTACGATATACTAAAATTTTAAAAGAATGTAAGCAAGCGAAGAATTCTGGCGATTAGTTTACAGGTAATTGAAGCCGCTAATATTTTTACCCATTGGCAATCTTGTACTTTTTAACATATCAGCCTTTTAAGTATGAGCACATTTGTTCACTAATTTTTTATGATAACAAATATTTTGACTTTGGTAAATTAATCTCCGTACCTCCTTTTTTCAACAAATGTTAAATGTTGAAAATGGCCGAACGATGACTTATTGCGGTTGTGTTAACCGCTTCGTACTTCTGATAAAATTCATCAGGTGGATACCATCTAAATCTGTTAAATCTACAAGCATAGCAAAAAACTTAAAGTTAAGATACCTAAATCTTAGCCCCTCAAGAGAACACCAGCTGTGGAAGCTAGTGCACTTGCCCAGAGTTCGCTGAGTTGACGCGAAGCCCACCTTTCCAGAAGCATACCGCAGTAGTTAATGGGGGCCATTCTGCTTCTTCTTATTTCATGGAGAAACTGCCTAACGGGCCTTCCGTCCCGCTAGCATGATGTTTCCTGCAATACAATAATCAGATAGGGTCGAAAGAGAAGTCAACCGTTCCCGACATTTTCGAGCACACTATCAGTGAGCCAAATCTACTTACCGGCTCAATGGATTCGCAATACGCTAAGTACAAGAGCGATAACAATCATATGGGAGAGTATAACGGCGAATGCATCCAGGGGACCTCCGAAAAGAGCTGTTTTATCATCACTAATCCGATGAAGCGTCGCTTGGAGTTTTTGAGAGAAAGATTCTGCGGAAGAGTTTTGTACCTTTGCACGTTGGCGACAGCGAATATCGCAGGCGATGGAACGATGAGCTGTATGACCTTTACAACGACATAAACATACCGCAGCGTCTGAATGGATACAAACACTCCGCCTCTGAAAGAATTCGATGGGTTGGTGGTAGCAGAGGAAGGAGATGAACTTGGCTTCACTTGGTGTTTCCAACTGGCGTCGGTTAGCACGAGAAAGAAACGACTGGCGCGCTTTGTTAAACTCGGTCAAAATCGCGTAAGCGGTTATCGCGCCAATTAAGAAAAAGAATAGGTGGCATAGTATGACTCTACGTAATAGAATTCAATCAGGGTTAAAACTGACTAAATAAAAGTTGCTGTACATAAAAGGGCTGTACATAAATCTAGCAAAAACGACCATTGTAACATTCACAAGAAAATATAAACAACTTACTTTACTTAAATGGGATTGAGATAGAACTATAAAGGGAAGTAAAATTCTTGAGTATAACATTTGGAAATCGCACATAGAAGAGATGGCGGGAAAGGTCACAATAATATTCAATATGTATAAATCGATTGCAGAGAAAATTAATAACAGTAATAAATACACAAGGCTACAAAGGCTTGCGTGGGCGTACATAACAGGAGCCATACGTACATTCCCCACGACATAAATAGAGGTTCTCTAGGATACCCCGTAAGAACTACCAAGCGTTCATCAAAATCGCAAGGAATTTTATATTCTTGCTGAACTAACTCTTGAGATCTTAATGCCATATGGCATGTTGCTACCGATGCTCAGTTTTGTCAAACGCTTCAAGACTGAACTGGGCAATAAAAAGGCTTGGGGAGGATTCTAAGCGTCTGTGCTTTCAAAATATAGTTTCTGATCAACAAGCCATATTCTTCCATATTTCTACCTTCAGTTCAATGCCTGGCTATATGAAGTCAGTTAAGAAAATTTCCCATAATCTATTTCTTCTTGTAAAGAAAGCAAACGAAAGATGGCGTAATGAAGCCACCTGCAAAATCGCCCGTCAACTGTGGCCGACTCTAAATGCTAAACGCACAGAATCTCTGCTAAGCCAAAATAAGCACAGTCTTAGCACATTGATCTCAGTCATAACGGGGCACTGCCTAATAGGTAGACACGCCCAAAGGATGGGTGTGCAAACACATGACTTCTGTAGAAGTTGTCTAGATGAGGACGAGGAAGAGACAATCTCGCACCTACTGTGTCACTGCCCTGCTCTATCCAGACGCAGGTTTACTATTCTGGGTAAACAATTTTTTAATGAGTTAGAATATCTCATATCTAAAATAGTCTTATAAGTATAAATCTCGAGCCGAAGGCCTTAGTAGCCAGAGTTCTTGTTAAATTTTAGTGTATTGGTTATTTATAACTATTACTCTTACATATAAATAAATAAATAAATAGAAGATCTCAGTTCTACAGAGATATTCTAAAATTTTTTGAAAAGCACACACTGGCTTTAGGAGAGATAGGGACAAGCTCCCCACGCGGCATCCTAATGGGCTATGAGCCTGAGTGTGTCCCACAGGACAACCGCTTCAACCTAACCTAACCTAACCTATTTGTTCTACAATTTTTGGCTTCACGTTGCCCCACAAATAGAGGAATCCATATTTTTATAATGCCCTATAACTTCTTCAATCAACAGTAAGATTCAACTAGCCTTTGAAATGCTTTAAAGATAAAATATGAGAACAAAATTTTTGCAAAGTAATACCCTCATCCCGACGGTAACATTCAACAGGAATTTTGGCACTCTCTTTCCATCTCAGGAGGAACGGAGTAAGGAATTCTCTAAACAGATGGCTCCAAAATAGAATGTGGTGTTGGAGAAGGAATGGTATACATTATCATAGATTTAGAATTGAAAAATAAGTACGTGTTCCTAATGCCTGCAGTGTCTTCCAGGCGGGAGTACTGGCAGTTGGGGAAGTTTGTAGGTTACTAATCTCAGATTTCCTTTTTAAGGGTAATACACGCTTAACACCTTGAGTGAAAACCATAACTTTATCTTAATCTGGGTCCCGGGACATCGGAACATTGAAGGTAATGAAAAAACAGATGAACTGACAAGAGGGGAATCTGCCATGAACGACGTTCTTGCAGAATCGGTATTCACACCACTAGGAGCAATCAACAAGACAATTTCCTCAAAATACCTCCGAAGTGCAGATTGTAGATGCAGAGACCAGACGACATAACTGACTTTTGGTCTATCAGAGAACAAACAGCCAAAATGGGTATCCCTCACAATACATACTGTTACAGTTGTAAACAACCGCATAAAAAGGAAACAATCTTCTATTACCTATATGAATGCCCTGCCCTATGGAAGGACAAAATGTTAACCCGGGGCAAACCGCTGTTCGAGAGTTTCGAAAAACTGCTGGTTTAGATGTTAAAAACCTAATAAGATTCTTAAGTCATGCTTTAAAAACCCGTTCAATAAGTTGGTAATGAAGATGGGGTAACAAAATGCTGCGGAAGCGCTGGGTGCATTCTGGATGAATTACCACTTCAACCAACGCTCTTCATTCATGAAATTATAACTATCTTCAGGCTAATCTGATTCAAATGGAAATGATTAAAACAAACACAAGCAGTTGAGATACATTCCAGTCAAAGCATCACCAGCTCTTTAGCTTCTTGTAGAATTTCGGGAAATATCTCGCCTGCTCGGTTAAAACAACTCCAACGTCTTCTTAGAACTATTAGCCCACTAATCGTATGGCTCACAAAGGAGAGACTCTAATAAGCTTTTAAAATAAGACGGCTATTTTTTAGCGAAATCTCTAGAAAGGAAAACATGCCCATAGCATTCTTGTTTGGAGTACCTTTTTGAAACATTTAGGTGCAATATATTCTTCGCAGACATTTGTTATTTGATTTTCCAGCACTTTTTGACTAGTCTACCTATCATATGCACAGTGTCATAATGGAATCAATTACACTGTGTGACAAAAAAAAAAATTAAATATACTTTTATGGAGACCTAGCACAACTTGTGGCTATAGAAAAACTAAACAAAATGCTATAGGAGAAATTTCCAATGCACCCCCAAAATCTCGTTTTATGGCCATAAAACCGTTTTTCAGTAGGTTGACGTGAAGAATCACTCCTAACTTCGCCAATTTCCATCCTATTTCGAATTTGTTTTTTTAGTTTGAAAGAACAAAAAGAAGCCTTTTTGATAGTGTGTTGACAATTTTTCCGAAATGACAACTGACGAGACTGTAGGCGGAAGTATTTGGAATTTTTTTATTTTTTCTCTATTTTTTCAACTTTGACATAATTTTTACGATATTATCCGATATTGAGGATGTTTTTTAGTACACTACTGTTATAGTTAATTTAATTTTGTGTCGAATGAGCTATATTTGACTGTAATTGAATTAAAATTAATAGAGTTGTGTGAGTTTTAAGATTTTATTTTTTTTTTTACTAATTTGGTATGTAGGCATCGAAGCATGAAAATGATAACAAGTGTGATTATAAACACATAATATTTATTTGAGTATTGTGCAGTGCAGCACTGTACGGTTTGGTACGGTGCGGTACGGTGCAGTACACAACGGAACTGGTTCCAAACTTAAAAATGCATTGGAAACGGCCCTTTGGAGTTTAGTATGGTACGGTACATTTGTCATTCTCTTCATCAGTTCTGAATACTTCTCTGTAAGAAATTCGATTATCATCATTCATCTGAAGTTGTCATCAACTAAATTCCATTATTTAAATCGAGAAGCGAGCGTTTCAGATTGTCTTCCCGATAGAAGTAAATCACGAGAAAGATCCTGAAAATCTGAATTTGATACAATGTGTCGTTCTGAAGACTTAGAACCAGCCGGAAAGTACACTTCATCATCAGGTTTATCAGCAATGAGTTGAACTTCCTTCAGTTCATGACCTGCAGTTGAGTCAATCATATCGTCCAAGACTACGGGGTTCTTAACAGTTGCAACATCAGCATACTTTATGTGCTTTCGAGCTTTATAATGATGACCGTTTACGTCCGTTTTATAAAAATAACAATCATCTGGTTTATGATAAGGCTGATGATGCCACATCGTCGGAGAATATTGAGAAATTCGACTTTTCTGGCATCGTTTTTATTTATATCTCTTGAATTTCAATGAAACAAACAATAAAACTTTGACGTTTTAATAAGGTTAAATTATAATAACAAACTTCTTTTGTTAATCAATATGCAGTGTGAAGTTTGGTACACTTGGGAGCTTTTTCATATTTCTATTGAAAAAAAAAAATGTGTGATAATATGTCAGATATTTTCGTAAGTTTTAACCAGTTCTGTTGTATGCAGTACAGTACATATATACTCCAATAAAAATTACGTATCTATAATAACGCATCAAAACACGTCCTTATTCCCATTTAGCGTAAGTTATACCTACATACCAAATTAGTACAAAGAAAAAATAAAATCTTAAAACTCACACAACTATATTAATTTTAATTCAATTACAGTCAAATATAGCTCATTCGACGCAAAATTAAATTAACTATAACAGTAGTGTACTAAAAAACATCCTCAATATCGGATAATATCGTAAAAATTATGTCAAAGTTGAAAAAATAGAGAAAAAATAAAAAAATTCCAAATACTTCCGCCTACAATCTCGTCAGTTGTCATTTCGGAAAAATTGTCAACACACTGTCAAAAAGGCTTGTTTTTGTTCTTTCGAACTAAAAAAGCAAATTCGAAATCGGATGGAAATTGGCGAAGTTAGGAGTGATTCTTCACATCAACCTACTGAAAAACGGTTTTATGGCCATAAAACGAGATTTTGGGGGTGTATTGGAAATTTCTCCTATACCATTTTTCTTAGTTTTACTATACCTACAAGTTGTACTAGGTCTCCATAAAAGTATAAAATCACGGTCGCACAGTGTTATTTTAAAAATCGTTTAATTGAAAATTTTAATTTTCGTTTTACTTAATTCTTCTTTTTTTGTCTCGTTTTGTTGCACAGGCAAGTGAAGAGGAAATAACCGTTGCTGTAAATGAAGCTCTCAAGGTAGGCTACCGCCATATTGACACAGCGCCGGTGTATTTGAATGAGAAGGCTATTGGAAACGTTCTGAAAGAGTGGTTATCTGAGGGCAAAATTAACCGATCCGATATTTTCGTCACTACTAAGTTGGCACCACCAGGTAATTGACATGAAGCATGAAGTATTTTGAACTGTTGCAAAATTAGTGCACTTTCGTTGCACTCTCTGCTTCAAATACGATCTAGCTATGTAGTCGTTAAAATTACTTCTTGATGAAATTATTTAAATTTGTATTGTAACAATCTTAACCCTCCGCCGGCACACTGGGTCTTTTAGGGCCGGCCAAAAATTTCAATCACACATACATATTTTCGAAATGAGGGGGAAAATGACCTGTTTTACTCACCTAAAAAAACTTACAATAGAGAGGGTCTGTTCTCCAAGTTTGGCATTTTTCCGTATTTTCAGTGTGATATGTGACACGAATTAAGTGAGCTCTCGGACTTTTAGTACCAGTGTGCAGTTGACGCTAGATTTTTCTTACGTAAAATACACTTGTTTATATATAATCCTTTTTTTCACTTAGTACAATGTATTTATGATGAATAAATCATATTTTGATGTGACTTTGTGAAAAATAGCGGCCACATTTTCAATAAATAAACATATATTGATTTTCATTTCCATTATTCAAACCTTTTCTCTCATGTTATATACATATATACATATATGCATATATAATTGGCGCGTACAGCCTTTCTGGGTGTTTGGCCGAGCTCCTCCTCCTATTTGTGGTGTGCGTCTTGATGTTGTTCCACAAAATGGAGGGATCTACAGTTTCAAGCCGACTCCGAACGGCAGATATTTTTTATGAGGAGCTTTTTCTTGGCAGAAATACACTCGGAGGTTTTCCATTGCCTACCGAGGGGCGACCGCTATTAGAAAAAACTTAGCGGTCTCATGTTACTATCTTGAATTTTACCGCATTTTAGGCATCGAAATAATTATATTTTTTTGAATAATGCAAAAATTCTTTGCCAGTTTCCAAAAGACCATACCTTAAAGCGTCATAATTCACAAGAGTTAATTTTTTCTATCAATTTATGATAAAAGGCCACACTTATTTTTAAAATTGATTAAAATGATTTTTTTCACGAAATGGCTCTTAATTTTTATTTATGTATATTATATTCGAACATAACAAAATAGCTTAATCGCAGTTGTATTTAACTTTTGAGACATCAATAAGTGTAATATAATTTTTTCAAAATTTTGAAAAACCAAATATTAATAAACAACATAAGTCGGACTTTAAAGATCCAGTGTGCCGACCGTGTCGGAAAATCTGTAATACAAGGTGGCGCAAAATTAATCACTCTAACGGAAGATTTATATTTTTTTTTAAATGGCGTCATATTTGACACTTGTGAACTAGACAGCTGCACTACGCAAACAGACAAGCAACGGAGCGTGTAAAGGTCAAAGTGAAGATTTTCATCACCCAAAATCATTTTTTTTTTATTTCGTAAAAAAGTTACTAAACAAAAAATGGATGATTAATTTTGCGTCCCCCAGTATATGCAACTCAATTATAATGCCACACATAATTAATATTCCCTTTAACAGCCGATAGGCTCGATCTAGTTGAGCTGAATTTGAGAAAATCTCTGGAAGATCTGCAACTGGATTATGTCGATTTGTACTTGATACATACACCATTTACCGTGGTGCTTGACGAAAAAGGCGAATTCAAACGCTATGAAGATGGCTCCATCATGGTCGATTCCCGCACCGATCACGCAGCTATTTGGAAGGTAAATTGATCGTTTTTTAAAAAGGCAGTAGGAAGAATTAATATTATTAATTTGAAGGAAATGGAAGGTCTTGTTGCAAAAGGCCTAATCAAATCCATTGGTATATCGAATTTTAATCTGCAACAAATTAAAAAGCTAATGGAGCATTGCACCATTCAGCCAGCAGTTTTACAGGTATAAATATCGTTCTGTGTGGTAACCGAAGTTTTTTATTGCCAATGTTACTTCAAATTTTTACAGATTGAGTACCACGTCTACTTGCAACAACCAGAATTGATTAATTATTGTAAGTCAGTGGGCATAGCGATCACCGCCTACTCGCCACTAGGCTCTAAAGGTGTGGCCGCTTTGAACAAGATGGTGGGTGTGGAGCGTGAACTGCCTGATTTATTTGATGTGCCAGAAGTGAAAGAGTTCGCTGTGAAGTATAATAAAAGTCCAGCACAAATTTTGCTGCGTTGGATTGTACAAAAGGGTATATCGGTAATACCGAAAAGTACAAATGCGAAACGTATGCGTGAGAATAAGGATATCTTCGACTTTGAACTAAGTCCGAAGGAAGTCGAACAGCTCAATAAACTGGATGCCAATGTGCGTATAGTGGACTTTGCATTTTTCAAAGGGTGAGCAAGAAATTAAAAAAAAAATAATAATAATTAATGGCAACTAATACATTTTTACTTTTTTCCTTTGCAGTGTTGATAAACATCCGGAATTCCCTTTTTAAATTGGGTATTCAAAACTGGCCATTTACTTTATTTATTGCACATGCATATATTTATATATAAAATATGATTAGATTCAAAGTGGCACATGGAAATATATACATATGTATTATACTTATATTTGTAGAAATATACACCTCACTTATTCGTTTCTGCAGCAGGCAATAATGTTTTCTTTATTATTTTAAGTTCGATCGCGTGTGGTTTTTCCGTGCTGAAGTCATTACATTCGCTGGCTTGTTGGGCGGGTGAATTGTTCGTTTGAGTATTAGATTCGTCGCTTTCCAATACCTCTATTGGCTTTGCCGTTGCTAGCATCGGCTCACTAGTCCCCTCTTGAGCTCTAACAACCGTCTCTTTAGCTTCTTTAAGGACCTCAGTTTCGATTCGGGATACGAGTACATCTTCACTGCCACTGCTGGATAAAATAGCACTTGTTAATAAATATAATGGGTGCTGCTTTAAGGCTGTCTGTTTTAAAGTTGTGCAAATATAATAAATATACGGGTCTGCATATTGTGTTTCGGCAATATGTATATGAAGGTCGTTAGAAAAGTCCGTGCAAAAATAAAAATTAATTGTTTGGGGTAAACATTTTTTTATTTTTCGACATAGTCTCCCTTTATACACTTCGTCCAACGCTGCTTTAGTTGTCGTTGTTGCCATCACCTCCTCGTTTGAACAAAATCATTTTTTCTTCAAATTTACGAACAAATAGTACTTGAAGTCCGAGAGAGCCAAGTCTGGAGAATAGGAGGGATGTGAGAAAAGGAACCCTGTTTCCATTAACTGGTGCGTTATCGTGATGGACATGGAAACCATGCGACTTTCTCAATTCAAACGAATGTGAAACACAAAGAAATAGAGCGATCTGGCTTAAACTTGGTGTGTGTTCTTCCAAGAGATGCTACCAATCCACCAATTGTGTCATCTCTCTGACTTTGCACGAACTTCTCAAACGACCATCTTAATTTGGCACCACAAGTTGTAAAATCCAATCGTTGAATTTTTTTTCTTGTGTTTTTTTTTTTAAGAAAAGTACATCTTTTCCACGTTTAATAACCCTGGAATAGTTCCTGGACTGGATGGCAAGATTCGACTCATTCGGCACTATCCCAAAATCCCATCGAAAACAAATTCTTTATTACAATAGAAACATAAAAAAAAACTCTTTAAAAACACTTTATTACAATATAGACAATTTAAAAATGGTGGCCTTAGGGGAATACTATATTATATTTGTTGCTCGCTATCGCAGTAGGAAATCAATGGAAGAGAGTTAACTTCAAGTCACTGATGCAGCCTAAAATAAAATGTAGTTAAAAAAAAAATAAATAAATAATTGGCGCGTACACTTCTGTTAGGTGTTTGGCCGAGCTCCTCCTCCTATTTGCTGTGGGGTGCGTTTTGATGTTGTTCCACAAATGGAGGGACCTACAGTTTCAAGCCGACTCCGAACGGCAGATATTTTTATGAGGAACTTTTTCATGGCAAAAATACACTCGGAGGTTTGCCATTGCCTGCCGAGGGAAAATAAATAAAATGTAGTTAGCTTGACTAATAGTTATTATAGTACTGGACAATGCACACGCTAACCAACTTGGTAAAGTTCGAGTTCAATCTGAAGACTCTGCCGTCTCAGTTGCAATGGAATTCATCATCGAGCTATCACAGAATCACACTCTACCCGAATTCGTGGTTAAACCACAACCAGCACAAAGCTTCTCTAAGGGTAATTTCCAAGTGTCGCAAAAGGTTTGTAGCCAGGGACTGAACTACATACACTTCCTTCATTACACTCATAGGCATTGGCAGAAAAGATGTCCTCGGTGGCTTAATACGAGTACTAAATGTGCCTATGTAGTAGGGATTACACTACTCACATTAGAGCACAATGTAATATTACATACTATAGCAGCAGCATATAAGATTTTAGTATATATCCTGTACTTTGTAGACTTAGCGGAAGTCGGCACTCAGACAGGACAGTCAACACAGAATGGTAACTGGTTTGAGTTGAATGAAAATCCAGACTATGCCATTTCTCAAATTAACTTTAAAAAAAAGCTTCCCATACACCTTTGAATTTTTGATAATTAGATCTAGAACCCGTGGAGTGGGCAGTATAAGTATTGTACTCGATGCCTGATGCAATATTTTCTAATCAGCAGGATAAAGCAGAGAGTTCCACAGTGCGGCTCCTTTCTCACTTATTGCCCACTTTCTATGTTACGAAGCTCACTCAAGCACCATATGGAATTTCATTGATCCCTTACGCTGATGATTTCTCAATATAGGCGCTTAGCAATGACTTTGATGACTTTTGTTCAATGTTCAACTACACGATGCCCAACATTTTAACCGACAAAATCCACGACGGGGCTGTGGAGAGAGACGAGAACGACAACATGCTAACTCCAATTGAAGGCTCAAGTTGATGACACACCATTTTGTTAACACAACTCCAAGTTACTGGGCATCACCTTTGGCAGTTCACTCTCCTTCTCGCCGCATGCACTTAATTCCTAAACTAAAGTCCTCAAATCGCAAGCCGTTCACCCATGAGATAAATACAGAGAAAATTGCTAGCGGCATTTAAAACTACCGGTTGTTGTTGTTATTGTTGTAGCAGTAACTTGCCCTGTCAGTGTAGTGCAATGACCGTTCGCCTTCGTCTAGCTCATCTAACGGTAGGCCCAGGAAAGTAGCTGTTTCGACAGGTTGGATCCAGAGGAAGAGGGGTGTTAGATGAGTGGGTTTGATTGGCCATGTGAAAAGGTGGTTAGTGTAGTGCGGGGTGCCTTCCCATGCCGGACATATGTTTAGTATGTGGGGTCGATTCTGGATAAGTAGGAGTTTAACCTGCTACAGTATACTGAACGTTAAAACTACCGGACTAGTAGAACGCTGCAAACGAAACTACAGTTCTGTCATAACACCGAGTCCAGGACTGCAACGGGATACCTTCTGATGTTTCCTGAACACCAGCTACGCTGCCAGCATAAGAACCACCCTAGCGGTTCCCTGCTGGAGACGGAGCCACTTCCTAGATACGCCACAAATCATCTTTTACAACTTACCGACGACATCTGGACATACCTACATATGCATATTAAGCAACTCGACCACGACAGTCGGTTCTACGTAACCGGAACGACCCAGATTTATATCCTGCTCAGGACTGTCATTCCAACAGTATTCTCCAAACATGTATGGATAATGTTTATAATGTTACTACAACAAACCACATCGACAATTCAGAAACACTATTCACGACCTCTGCACTATCTACTGGACGCCGAGTCACAAAGAAACGGAAGAGAGTGTGCAGTCGGCTTAATACATATCCTTTCCCTGTCTTAGCTATAGGATTGAGTTGAACGAATTTATTCTTAGTAAATGCCTTCTAATGTTTTCAAGGGTAGGTTGTACCTAAACTATTTTTCTTCTTCTTGGTTGGCGCGATAGCCGCTTAAGCGAGTTTAACAAAGCGCGCCAGCCGTTTCTTCCTCCCCCTTTCCATGCTAACCGGCGCCAATTGGACACACCAAGCGAAGCTAAGTACTTCTTCACCAGAGGGGAGGCTTTCCTCTTCCTACCACCAACGGTGATCGAATAGAGCAAAGCGTTTGTATCCATTCGCAGAAGCCAGCCAAGCTGATGGATCTTTATTCACTGCACTATGTCGTCGTAAAGCTCATACAGCTCATTGTCATCGCCTGCGTTATTCGCCGTCACCAACAGGTCGTGCAGAGGTCCAAAAATCTTCCACAGAATCTTTCTCTCAAACAATCCAAAGTGAACACTACTAGCAAGTAAATAAATTGCGGCTGGTGTAAAGTTCAACATTTAAGATTATCTTGAAGTAAAATTTGTGGACCTTCTTACTTTGCAGACCGCAAATATGATATGATTTGCAATATACCTGTTTTTTTCCTCATCAAGGCATCGAGACGTGAAACTTACTTCTTCATATATTTCTTGACAACAGGGATAGCATTTCTGTGTTACAATTCTTGATCCGCTAAGCCAAGACAACCTAACCGAAGCTACTATATGCATATTCCGATATGTCGTTGCCCGCTGCGAAGTGGAAATCCATAAAGATAACTAACTAACATAAAGATATTTAATATTTTGCTGGCTCACTGCTTAGATGGAGCTGTATAAATTTGACATTGGCATTATGTTAAGTGTAAATGCTTTTTTTATTATATAACAATTCCAAGCTTGTAAAACAAATAGGCAAACATTTGTTAGATACATTTTCATTATTTAAAATTTTTCAGTTTCGCTGGAATATACATACATATATACATATATTATGTTAAAACAAAAATATGTCATGCTACTAGGCGTAAAGCTTAAATTATTGCTTATTCTATTTCATTAAGTTTAATTTATTATAAATTATATGATCAACAGTTGTTTTTTGGAAGCAATATCATTCATAAATCTAAGAATCTCGTTTGTCTAAGGCTCCATACGTATTTTACAAGTTCTTAAACTATGAACATTTCTTCTCTCCGGACAAAAAAAATTTATTTTTTCTCAAAGAATATAACCAAACAAGTAACACTTCTACTTTTAAGGTAAATTTAAAGCTGTACGTTTTATAAAAGATGTAGTTTTAATCGTCTTAAAAAAGTGTAATACAAAAAAAAAACTCATTTGACATATCACTTGCGTAGATAATGGGCGGAGCACGTTACATAAAATTTTTAAATTTTAATTTTATAATTACACAACAAATCAATAAATTTCATTGATAAATTTGTTCATTGTCTGACTGCAAAATTCGTTTATCATTATTTATTATGAGTGTAATTTTTCTTTTAGTTTCAGAATCAACTGCTATTTATACATAAGCCATGTATTGCAGTAGTTAGGTACATATAGATTTAACACATAAGTAGTTGCATTTAATCCTCAAAGTATTCGAGCCTGTTGCGCCACTTTTTACATTAATTCATTTCATTAATTCAATCAATCGAGTAAAGTAGTAAATTTTTAATTGCTGCTATTGCATGCTAATATTATAGTAATTTGCTTAATGTTAGTAGTCATAAAAGGAATGCCTGCGTAAGCTGAAAATATAACAAAATTACAATGCGATAAAATTAAAAACTGTTGAATCGTTTAAATCAAAAAACAAAAAAAGAGAAGAAAAATATATGTATTATAATTAGAAATGCAAATGAATTACAGGATAGCAGCCGGTTTTTGAATTATTCATAAATAAACCTTTTTATTACTTTTACAAATCAGCGTGGATGCATGTTAACATTGATCCAATGAAGGAACTCGAATTCAAGAACTCTTGTTAAAAGCTAAATTTATCAACTCTCGTAACTTAAAGTTGCATGAAACGTATTAGCATGAATGAAGTGTGTTAGCAGCAAGTTTAGTGTTTGGCGAAATACATAACCACGGGTATAGTTATTTGCTTTGAATGCTTATGTCATTTGGCATGTGTCAATGAGTTCAATAAGCAACTCACGTCGCGCGGGTGTCTTCTTCAGAGCTGCGTCTAAAATGAAATTAATTGAGTTTGTAATGAATAATGTACTTACATTTGCTCACCTCAAATCATCATTACTACGCATAGCTACAGCTGCCACTTCAAAGGTGCCAATGAAGAAGCAGAGCATGAGCGGTCCAAAGATTGCACCCTGCCAACCAACCCAATACATGCCGCCGGCAATAGCTAAACCAGTCAAATATGGATGTCCACCACTGAGCAAGAATAACAAAGAAGGAGTTATTCAATAAATTATTTAAAAGCCAAGCCTGCACTATAATCGCAACACTACCCCTTCATTTCTGTATAGATGGCTGCCTCAAAGTAAGGCGGCACAAAGAATTGCAACAGGAAGAGCACGAGTCCAGCGTAGAAGCGATCTTGTGCCAGCCATAACTCTAACAAAGCGGGCAATGCACACCAATAACTGCCCAGGAATGGAGCCGCAGACAAAATCGCTGCCAGCGCCGATGGCAGAAAGACAATACGGGCGCCAAACACTGTATGTACCAGCCAGGTGAAGAGGCCCGTAAAGATGGAGCATTTAAACATGGAAATTAGCACACCCGAAATAGAGTTTTCCAACGCATCGGCGATCTTGGAGCCAGATGTAGGCAGTCCTAAATATTTGGTGATTTGTAGTGGCGCATATTTCGTATTGCTGCTGGACAACAAATAGAATAGCGCTGTGAAGAAGACAATCTGTGTATGTATATGATATTATATTAATCACAGTAAAAATTAAAGGGAAATGCATAACACTATTTACCATATCGAGTATGAATTCCACACAGGCCTGTCCGCCAGACATCAACAAAGATAAGATTTCACCGGTAAACGTCATTATCATCGAGAGATTCGTACGAATGATGTGCCACAGAGATTCAGCTACTTCCAGTATGGTCTGCGTATTGCTCTTCGCCCAACCGATAATGCCCTGTTTAGCCACTAAAACTAGCTCTTTAAAATGTCCTTCATTAAAAACACATTGCAATTGGTTAGCTTTTGAAACATGCAGTGACCCATGAGAAATTACAAGGAAGGGGAAACAAACCAAAAACAAGGGAGTTCACATATTTGCACATATAAGTTATATACTTTTTGTGTACATATTCATATACTTTCTTCGAGTGTTTTGTCGGCAAATAGCAGGAGATCCTAAACGTGTCTTTCCCTTTGTGCCTTAGTTTTTGATAAGATGATTCAATATTCATACGAATATGTGCGAAACTCAATTGAATTTGAACTTTGTGGATATTCATAAGCAGTAGAATTGCAAATAGAACGCAAACTTGAAAAAGGTACGAATTATAATGTAGGCATACATAGCACCAAGAAATGATTATGAAGAGATTCGTCTATGATTCCGAACATTTATATATCATAAATATGTATTCATATTGTTGTTGTATTATATGAGTTGCTGCTTTGCTTCAAAAATTTAATACCTACATGCGTATTTAGTTAATTCATTAGTATTACCAAGCATTTTGTGAGTGAGTTTAGTATTTTCTTAAAAAAAAACAATGTGGTTAAAATAATAATAATGAAATAATTTGGTTATTAAAAAACACCAATGCCCCTCTTTTATATCACCCGTCACCAGTAATATTATTGTATCTTATTCAAGAGGCATATATCTAAAAATCATTGCCACTTTTTTGGTAACTTCATAGCCACAAAATCACATAAGCAAATGAAAGATGAAAATCATACAAATACTCGCAAGGTTTCAGAAATTTTCATACAACACGATTTTGTTAATGCATAAGTGTTGTTGTTTGTGTAGCAACATAAACATTCCCAATACATATACGGGGAATGCTGCTGAAGTGACAGTCCTTGACGGATATAAATCCGGGTCGTTCCGGTTACGGAGAACTGACTTTCGTGGGAACGGTGAATATGTGTAGATATGTACATATG
Organism: Anastrepha obliqua; assembly: GCF_027943255.1. Classification (NCBI taxonomy): domain Eukaryota; kingdom Metazoa; phylum Arthropoda; class Insecta; order Diptera; family Tephritidae; genus Anastrepha; species Anastrepha obliqua. Next base: position 98,276,601 of record NC_072892.1, on the reverse strand, counting down.
TTTGTATAGGTGTTAGTTATGCGATGTGTAAAGTAGTTTTTATGCAATTGGGTTAATAGAGGATTAAGTAAACAATCACGAATAACGGTATATCGATATTGATTCCATGTTTACCTGGATTATCAACAATTTCACCGAATGTAGTCTTAAGCGCATCAGTTGGCACACGTGGTCCATATGAGGAATCAGATTTGTTCACATCAATCCAATATTGTATCAAACGATCCCAAACATCTAAAATTTGTTCCTTCAATTTGGTTGCATGTACTGAATCCGCTTCAGCAAGCCAATCATCGATATACGTTTCGATTTTCCGACGTCCATAATGATGTGCATTATCCAACGCATCATCTAGGGAAGACTGTATATTCTCCGGCAGTATATCGACTAATTCAGGACGATCAGTAATTGTTTTGTTGATCAGATCTTTTCCCAGATAAGCAACCTCAATTGTTTCTGAATAAATATTCACGCAGAAAAATACTCCCAAGAACGTAATTATCAAGAGCATAAGAATAATCATCAATATGGAAGTAACTAAATCGACCGAGGACTTCAATGAGTCACGTATGATTGCATTTATTTTATAATTCAATTCAAGCACTCCTGGCAAACAAAGTGGCAATACGGCAGAGTGATGATCGATAGCCCACGACTGGAAAGTACGAGAAAATAGGAAGCATATAATATATTTATAGAAACAACTTGTCTAAAAAGCACGCACAGTAACAGTCACCAACAATTATTGAAGAGTGCTTAATTACTGTTACAGCAAAATAGATCTTTATATTTTTTGTACCTTTAGTGTTTCATAAACTTCATCGAGTTTATTTGAAATGAACGTCGTAAAGCCAGTCACATTGCCCAATGTGTATAACAGATGCAGGGATGTGGGTATTGCGGCCAATATGAACATCCATATGTTTCGGTACAAAAATGTGGCTATGCATGCATAAAACAAACACTTAAAATACATATCACTTAAATGTTGGCCATGCTTTTCGTCCACCAACTCTACGGTATCCAAGGAATCCATCGTTTCACTCATTGATACATCCTCAGCATCCGAATGTAGGCTTTGCTTCTTTATACTAATGTTTCTTACGGACTTTTCAAAATCTGTTTTGTCGAGCAACTTCTTTAGTTTATCTATACAACTGCTGGACCCCTCGACAGTACGCATATGATAAATAATAGATGCACCCACATACAACATAATCGAAATAAAAGCAGGTACTTGCAGTGCCCCTAAAAAGCTGCAACCGTAACTGACGATAGCAACCCACAGCGACTGGCCAGCCATGACAAACTTAGGACTATTTTCTGGTTTCCACAAAAAATAAACCGAAGTCAAGTAGACTACGATTATTGCAAATAGCTGTAAAATTAACCATATTTTATTTATATCGAAATTTATTTTAACTACATTTTACTTACCATGTAAATATTCAGAAAACCAATTAATCGTACGAAAGTAGTATGCGAAAACACCACAAAGCGCCAAATGGCACAGAGAAATCCTTTGGGCGCATACAACATCGACAGTTTAAAGCACGCAGCCAAGCCCACACCTGCTGTCAACAATTGCCAGTGTTCCCGCAACCAACTCACCAACAAGCTGCCGCAGTACTCGGTTGCTTCGAGCGGGGCCAAACATATAGACACCATAACGTTTGAATCACGGTCTTCTAGGCGCTCAAACCAACCGTTTAGCAGTTGTGCTAAACGCCGTTTGAAAGGAAAAAGAACTGCGCCCATAAGAAAAGCCCAAAGTAGTGGACGTACAAATGGGCCGAGAATGAAACAGACAGCAACGAATGCACCAATGCCAGCTGCTATTAGAAAATTGTACATTGCTGCTTTGAATGTTTCATTATTCTGTGACCGCATACGCATCAACTTATTGAGAACGCTATCGAAAGAGCGATCTCGGCGGATAGAGTCGGAGCGATTCATTTTGTTGAAAATGCTATGATACGGTTTAAAGGCTGATTCCCAGTTCAAGGCTGTAATTGAAAATTAATTTTAATATTGTAAAACATCAATTATTTTGTAGTAGCGTCCAATATATTTTATGAGCAACTAGTCTAGTATCAGGATAAGCCTCTCTCCCAAATCGTGGAGTGCGCATCGATTTTGTCCTACAACCGCAGAGCTTCCAGTGTTATGCCTGCAGGTTGTTTTTTTAGAAGCATTGTAATATAAAACAATGAAAAAGGGCATTCGATTAATTCGATTAGAAGAGCAGCAAATATCTATTTATAAATAGTTGGTTGATCAACGCCGATGACGTATGCCTTTTGCGGCCACACCTTTTACCTTAAATAGACCAAATAACATCTAATTCGCATACCCCTTGCACAAAATCACTTAATATACAATTCACAGTGTATTTTCTTGTGCAGCCCATACGGATGGAGTAATTTGTTTCTTAAAATCAACCACGCACCCAACCATGACGTCAGTTCACTTGCCATGCACGCTCCAATTCCACGCCCATGGCCCTGCCTTCTTGTGATAAAAACTTACTGATTTCGTTGTGCTACTCAAATGTTCTACAATGCATCCGATTTATTTCCTAGTTTGACAGTTAGTTTGGGCATAATGCTTGCCGAAAACAGATTGGATTTCCACATAAACAACTTGTCTTGACCGTATTTTATTTTGTTTTCATTGTTTAACCTGCAGTTACTTTATTCACAATCAGAGTTGCCGTCAGCTACGACACATGCAAGTACCGTGTGGATAACAGCTGATTTAGATATGTTGGAAAAACATCGATGCATCGAATATATTCCACTCAAGGCATTAATAGTCGATATATCGATGTTTTATAAAACTGAAATCTCAAGTATGTTTAACGGCCATTTCATTCTTTCAATTATGCAAAATTTCAAATTATTTACTAAGTTAGTTACAAAGTTAATTATGTTTTGGAAAAGGCCCATATGCTAAATGTCCCTACTGGATGGTTAATTGCAGATCTTCATATCCGTTGCATCCGTTGTTACTGACTTCATTCATGTTGAGAGTGTCAGTCAGTGAAAAGCTATGCGAAACACTATAAGAACAATATTTCATTTCATTTGGTTACAGAAATGTTTTCAATCAAGCATTCGTACTGAAATGGAGTGGAACGCGTCAGCTGACTACCACTTTTGGCGATCAATTCGATTTATTTCATTTAGAGAAAGGGAACAAGTGAGAATGACGTAAAATCGACTATTTCATTCGAGAACTTGATGGAGTTAAAGTTACAGAAATGGGCTACTGCAATCAAGAGTTTTTTTTATAAAAAGTTAAAAGTTAAAAGAAAACGTTTATATTGAAATTGAGAAAACAATCGTTATTCATAAAACGCTAAAAACTATATGAGTAATTGAACAAAGAAAACAACACAGGAAACATTTGCTAGTGGATGTGTTGATTGAAGTGGGACATTTGTATTTTTTTTAGCTGCATGAGAACTTTCGATGTCGATAACTATGGTTTGACAACTCAGAATAGCAAATCGCGTTGACATTTGTGTTTAATAAGGTTTGACAGGTCATCATGAATCGTTTAACGCTAGAACAAATGTGGAATTTACTTAAAAAATAAATTTGATCGAGGCGTTCATAGAGCTCTTCGTCCATTTTACGGTCAGCGTACTCGGCCTAGTGACAAAGCAATTTTCAACTGGTTGACCATTGAGGAAGAAGCCGCGGTTACGGCGAATGGCGAGCGCAATCGAGCCATGCTGACTGAATTTTTGTTTCCAGAAATTAATCAACTAAATTTGGTTCCAACAAAACAGCGCAACCTGTCATAAAACGCGGTTAATAATCGATTTATTGCAAATCAATTTGGTTACACCTTTCTTTTTAGAAGTGGTTCTGTTCACTGGTCCCCTCATTCGTGCGATTTAACGCCACTTCTAACAATTGGTTTTTTGAGAGAGTTTGGAGTGTTGGTTTGTTTTATTCATAATAAATTTTAAAGAGGTACATTTATACAACGCATTTTCCACCATCGTGAGCATGCAATAAATACTTTTTACAGATTTATCCTTAGTTAGTTTTTAAAATATCCATAATCGAGAAATCTTTTGTTTTTTTATTGGAAATCCAAACTTCACTAATTATTTACTTCGTTTCAACTTACGGGTAACCGGTTCCCTCATAGTGTAGGTACAAATTAAATCTGCACTATCATTTTTTGGTTTGAGTCGGCACTTTTTGGTATAATTTCGAAATTTGGGTATTTCGTGGAGTCAGTAAATCCTAAAATAAATTAAATCAAAGAAAAGCAAAATGAGAATATTATTCCATGTTCTCCTGGTGCTGATGCTTCTGCAGTTACACTTGGCTATTGGAGATAAAAAGCAGAGTAAAAAATATTCTCGCGAGGCTAACGACCCAAAAAACACGCAACAAAAATCGTATGATAAGAGCAGTCGGAAGTCAGATGAAAGCGAATGGAAATTGACGACTGAATCTTATGACCCTGATTTCCGCAATCTACAGCGCCCTTTCCGCATTGCCAAATTGAATCTGGTCTGGGCCAAGGCACAAAATGTGAGTGACAGATATTTCGATTTTACAAAAATGTTAAAAGTATTTTGTATTTATTCGGCTTCTAGAGATTAACGGAACCGAAGTTAAAGTCTTTATACATGGAGCTGAAAATACAGGATAAAGAAGAAATAACATGGAAACAATTAAGCTCTCAACACAAAGACAAAGAGGGCCTTAAAGAGGCTGAATTGCGGCAAAAATTGATTGGTATAATGAGTACATATGACCTACTTGAGCATTTTGAAGATACCCAGGATAAAGATAAAGTCAAGCCATACAAGGTAATAAATAGAGGAAAAATGAAAAATCATGAGTACCTCTGTATTTTACATATGGAGGGGTTAAAAAAAAAAACAAAAACCCTATTTTCTCATGCTACGAATAATATGAATTACCCATAGCAAGTATGTGTGCATTGTATAAAAATTTCCCTTCCAGAAATTTCATGACCCAGATGATGCCCATTTAAACAAAAGTGCATTCAAGGATAAGAAACTTAATCGCCTATGGGCAAAAGCTGAGGTATCTGGTTTCACCAAAGAAGAACTCGACTCACTTAAACAAGAATTTCAGCATCATCAGGATAAGGTAGATGTTTATTATAGTTTGTTGGAAGATATTGGTACCGCGGATACTAAAAAACATGAAAGTAAGTGCATACCTTCCTTTTCACACGCTGCCTAATCGGTATTTATTTTGTAACTAATTTCTACCGCATTCTTTCTCAAGATGCCATAAATGAAGATGAGCTGGATACATTTAATATGGTTTCGAATGATCCCAACGATAATGAGATTAATACCCCTGAAATGAATTTGAAAAAATACGAAAGCGATATCAACCAGTTGCGTGATAAACATCGCGGCATTAAGGATCACTATGAGCGCTTGGAACGTTTGGTTTCATCAGGACCGCATAGTCAAGACTTTATTGAGCCAAAAGTGCAAGGCTTATGGCGAGTGGCGCAAGCGAGCAATTTTACTGAAAAGGAATTAGGTTCAATTAAAAATGAATTGCATCATTTTGAGAGTAGGCTGATGAAATTGCGTAACCTTCATGTAGAACACGCGATGCAAAAGGAAAAATATAAAGTGAGTGTCCGGACAAAAACGCTATATTAAAATAATCTTAGCTAACTGAATTTTGCAGAATGAAAAGCACAAGGACAAAAGCGGCCGTTTCGAAGAAATGGAAGATCATATCAAAAAGCAGACGCGAAAAGTTGAGAAAATTCAGGATACCATCGAGAAGACAATTTTCAGACACACTGAACTATAGTGTTTTCCCAACTTCTTTGTATTGTTGTCATCCACGACACATACATTTTGATATTTTAAAAATACAATTCGAATAACGCTTAAAATTTAAGTAAAAGTAAGCCAAATTCGCATGTGTATTTATAATGTATTATATTTAGATTTCGATACGAATTTTTGATACTATTCAATAGATGTTTGTTTGTCAAAAACTCTAACACAAACTAATAAATACATTTAATTAATATAATTTACCGAGGAGCTGTAATTGATTGTCGCTTTTGGTTTTATAAATTAGATTGGCAAACCAAATTTATCCACTCTTTCTCTTTTCACGCTTTTATTGAACATTGATAATATGTAATTATATATTACATTTTTTTATGACCCTTTGATACTTCATCATATTGGAATCTACACCATTTCTCCCCACCGGCGTTTACTCATTTTCTGGCAATTGCCTTGAAAGGAAGTGAATTACAGAATTATATATGTATATATAATTGGCGCGTACACCCTTTTTGGGTGTTGGCCGAGCTCCTCCTCCTATTTGTGGTATGCGTCTTGATGTTTTTCCACAAATGGAGGGGCCGTTTTAAGCCGACTCCGAACGGCAGATATTTTTATGAGGAGAAATACACTCGGAGGTTTGCCATTGCCTGCCGAAGGGCGACCGCTATTAGAAAAATGTTTTTCTTAATTTTGGTGTTTCACCAAGATTCGAACCAACGTTCTCTCTGTGAATTCCGAATTGTAATCACGCATCAACCCATTCGGCTACGTCGGCCGCCAATTACAGAATTAACTGTGCGAAAAATTTAAATATCCGATCGAAACTCGATCACCTTATAAAATGTACGTGAGTATTTAAAATTTGTTTATAATCACAACCATTTTCCGCATAACGACAGTTTCCCCTTATTTCAATATAAGGGATATTTCTGTGGATAATGATCATTTTCATAAACTTATATGAGGGATTATATTAATTAATGTAGCCAACATTTGAATAACTATGCTTATCAAAAACCGGTTGAAAAAATCTAATCAAATTTGTAATCAGCTCATTTTAAGAGATGTATGTAAATAATCTGATGAGTTTAAAACTAGTTGAGTCATAGGAGGACAATTTTCATGTATATATTAAGGATTAAAAATTTAAAGTTAATAATTTAATTATTTCCCTTCCAGTCATATTTCACTAACAATGTGGGGTTTTGCATACTTTTCTTGACTTAAAATATCACTATTAACATAAATTGTAGAATGACATTTTGCATACGTTCATATCAAGTTATTTTTTATCTTTACTTTCAAATTTGATTCACAGATTTAATGAATTGATATTTTGGCTGTAAGAAACAATCGCTATTTGAGGCAGGCCCATAATTAATGGAAGAGGACCTAAAAATATACTTAACGTTGGTGTGCACTTAAAAGTATTATTCGGTTTCACCGCATGATCTGTCATTGTCTGTAATATACCATCATATGAGTATATCTAAACATGCTTTAATTATATTTCATTAAAAGGTCTTAAATATATACAGCTCTTACTATATACAATAATATTATCTATCTACATATATATATATAAAAATTCAGCCGTTTTTCTGTGTAAAGTGTAAACATTTTTTGGGAATTTTTTTGGAATGGATTTTGGAACAGTGAATAATTTCTTACGAAATTTGAGAATTTAATGTGAAATCCGAATGTTCAAATGAAATTATGTTTTGTGGATTTATTTTTTCGGTTCATATGCGATAAGCTACGATACACCATGAGTGAAAAAAATGGTAAAAAAAATGAAAAAACAAAAGAAATTGTTAAAGGATGCAAAAGAAGAGCACGAAAAATGCATAACAAATTGTCAACAATTTTCAGAAGAAAAGAGATGATTTAAGAAAATCACAACAATATAAAATAATCCTGACCATGTGGACTTGGGCTTTTAAACACATATGCATCGAAAATATAATCCACAAAATTGAAAAAAATCTCAGAATACCATAATTACAATCATGTTTATTACAGTACAAATGCCAAGACAATCACGTTATCATATTGGTCGTTCGACAAATAATAATAGGCGCATGAGAAATGCCCGGAATAACGAGACATCAGAAGAACGTCAAGAACAAAATGAAGTAGTCAAACGATTGATGAATTATGTTATCCAAGCAATTATTTTAATTCAAGAATGAAGACGTTCTAATACCAAGAATTCCAATGATTCCACCTGAATTGCCATTTGAATTCAAGCGTTTGCAACTGGCCATTCGTTTAACATTTGCAATAACTATCAATAAATCACAAGGGCAAACTTTAGAAATATGCGGGATGAATTTAGAAGAACCAGTATTCACCCATGGTCAACTATACGTTGGCTGTTCACGTGTTGGGAAGCCAACAACATTATATATTTACTCAATCCGATGCTAGCGCTGAACTACTTTTAGTTTGTATAATAATTGTTATGTAAACCTTTATAAAAATAAAATAAAAAAAAAAAAAATATTTACTCAAAAACAAATAGAAAAACAAAAAATATTGCTTATGCCAAAGCGCTTGAATAAAGAATAAAGAAATAAATAATATGAAATCCATATATTTTCTGTTCTAAACCATATCTATTCTATTTTAGTGTGCCCAGCGAAGCGGGCCGGGTTTGCTAGTATTTTATATTAATTTAATACGAAACATTTTCGAATTCCGTTTATTGCGATTCAATTGATTCACTATCAGAGAATGTAAATCAATTTACGTTCTCTGTCACTATTACCAGTTTTATAGTAAAATGCAACCCTTAAATTCATTTGACATTTTGCTTTGTGCATATTTTCCATTGCCCATAATCAACGTTCTCTGTAGTTCGTCATCGTCGAAGTTGGAAAATGTGAACTCATATTTATTGTGGGCAATTTCTTAAAATTATTATCCAAAAGATTTGTAAATTCGCGAAGAAGGTCTTCAAACTTCGAGGTAAATTTATTGTTAATTTAAATTGGAAGCTAAGATTTTTTATTTCCTATGGTGTCGTATGCTAGGGCGCTCCCAATTCACTGCAGATTGCGTCGACGTCGCCGTCGACGTCGGTGATTACTTCTATTGACAAACCTGCAGTACATTTGTTTCTGGCGACAACACCCGCGTAGAAGTTTTCCGTGATTTTGATAATACTAAATTTATTGTGGTTTTTTTGCATTTTAGTGGTATCAAACTATTTTCTTGACAGTTACCGTATGGTCGGTCATGGCCAGTGAAAACATAATGGACGAATTGGCATCATTGATACGTACGGAAATTCCGGATGGCAGACAAAGTTTGCGTGATAGCTATACGAATTTGGAACGTGTGGCAGATTATTGTGAGGACACTTACTATCGGTGAGAATTTGATATCATGTACTGGAGATTACGAATATGTATTTGTAAATCCTTTTGTTTTTTAGTGAGGAGAACAAAAAAGCAGCACTTGAGGCTACCAAAAACTACACTACACAGTCATTAGCTAGTGTGGCATATCAAATCAATACCCTCGCATACAGCTATATGCAGCTGTTAGAGCTGCAATCACAACAATTATGTGAAATGGAATCGCAAATGAATCATATTGCACAAACGGTGCAGATCCACAAAGAAAAAGTGGCACGTCGGTAAGATCATATAAGCTTTTATTAAATTTTATCATAAAACTCAGGTGCAAATTATAATTTTTTTACAGTGAAATTGGCGTGCTAACAGCTAACAAAGTTAGCTCCCGTCAATTTAAAATCGTCGCGCCTATTAATCCAGAGAAACCAATAAAGTATGTACGCAAACCCATTGACTATTCGATACTGGATGATATTGGACACGGAGTTAATTCATCGCAAACCCGTCAGCAAAAGCATCGTGGTTCCAGTCACGGATCCATACAATCGCTGGCAACATCCTCGCTGGCGCCTTCTGTCGGCCCGCCACCGACTACAAAACCACCGACACCACCGCAAATGACGCGTGGTAACACTGGTACATTGGGCAAGTCTTCGATGAGTAATACTGGTACGCTGGGCAAGAGCTCGCGAGAATATCGCACTCCACCAGTTGTCAATCCGCCGCAAGTGCCTTCGCACTATGCGCCTAACTATCCAATTGGACATCCGAAACGTATGTCGTCTGCTTCATCAAGCACAACTGTCACTGGAATTAGTAACACCGGTATTGGTGGACCTGGTAGTACTGCGGGTGCTCCAACTGGTGGCAGTGAACGGGAACGTGGTGGTGGCTACAGTGCGTTGCCAATGCCGCCTAGTCAGCAAATAGCAACACATGTCAATTTACCATCAGCGGGTATGATGCAATCATTGCCTCCACCGCCTCCTACAACATACGATGATCGAAGCAGTATGCCGCGTAAGTGTTAAAATAAAATACGAGTAAAACAAATAGGATAGTGATTTTGATTGCTTTTTTATTTGTGTTTGTTTTAGCACCACCATCGCCACTTACTGTTTCGCAACACGAAATTAGCGAACAAAGTCACATTGGTATGCATACATTGGGTAGGAATCACAACAGGTAAGAATTAGTTGGATTGTTGTATATTTAGTCGAAACTCGATATCTTGAGAAGTACCAAAATACTTGATAACTTATATTTTAAATAATCCGAGCGACAATCGTAATACCTTCAATACCGACCTGCAAAAATTTTCAGATACCATAATCAAGTTATACCGACCTGCAAAAATTTTCAGATACCATAATCAAGTTATGGCTCAAGATATCAAGATTCGGTTCAATTTGTGTTTTCAAATATTACATTTTGTACATATTTACTGTCCTCCTATTGCATCAAAGGAATGGAACCAGGTAAATAGAAATTTTTCAATATAAATCAGTCTTCATTTGTAAAGAGTAGTAATTATTTAGTTTTTAGTTAGAATTCCATTCCAAAACCAAGTTTTAATTGTCATTTAATCATCAGAAAGCACGGAGACAAAAAAGGTCTCGGTTTTCACTTCAAATGAAAATAGAATTCTTAAATTACTTACATCCCATTTCTTTGTTAACATTTCAAGCTATGAAAAAATTCCAATTTTGAAAAAAAAAAAAAATATATGTTCTCTTTTTGAAGAAACAATTTTAGTTTGAATTTCGCACGACCTGGCTCGCAATCGCCCCCTTTACCACCTCCACCACCACCGGAGGAGGAGCATCAAGACTTTGGGCGTCCACGTACATCAACGGGTCAAGGCCAATTGGCACCTATCGTCCCAGAGGATCAGAACTTACCTGGGTGGGTTCCAAAGAATTACATCGAAAAAGGTAGAGCACTGCAATTTCCTCCATGCTTATATTCACAGGAACAACAATGTTATGTACCTTTATTTCTGTAATTACAGTTGTCGCAATTTATGATTACTATGCCGATAAAGATGATGAATTGAGTTTTCAGGAAAGCTCTGTATTGTATGTGCTAAAAAAGAATGATGACGGTTGGTGGGAAGGTGTTATGGATGGTGTGACCGGTCTATTTCCAGGCAATTACGTTGAGCCGTGTGTGTAAGCGGAAGAAGCGTGTCGAAAGCACTTAGTGTTTTTTAAGTGGGTTTAAAGGAAGGTGAACACAAGAAATTCCACGCAAGTGCATATGTACACTGCCCAACTGAAATGCTATGCCGCAAAATGGAATATAAAGTATTTCTATCCTTTATAGCAAGACATATTAAAACTGATAATTAGATAACTGTTTGAGAACGTTAAAAAATTCCATTTTCAATTTCAATAGCATTAAAAAATCCGCGTTTATAAGAGTAGCTCTTGTAGTTTAAAATTATTAAATAAGCACAAAATGAGTGAAAAAAAACGGTAAATGTATTGCCTTTTTGATCAGAAATAAATGTGTATACAATACAAAAAGGCTCGAATATAAGCGATCTGTATCACAGTTGAAACAAAAAACAAAAAATAGACGCAAGGCAAATATTAAACAAATGGCATTTTTATAGCATTTTTTCTACAAAACACGTCAACCCTATCCACATAAATTAAAACTAAAGGGAAGAAAACATAGAGAACAATAATATACTAGCTGCAATTAACTGAATTAATTCAATTATGTATTTTATCTAACGTATAGTATTTGTAAATGAAGCGCAAAATGCTCGCAACGATTCCTTTTTATACGCCTATGTATGTAAATTTTTATTGATATCTGTCTTTGAACTATACAAACAAATTTATATCTGTATGCATATACTTTTTGCATATGCCAATGGCACTTGATTTGCTTGCATACTCTTCCAAAAGAAGTAAAAAAATATGTGGTCAGCGCAATTAGTGCTAAAATGAACTAATGTGTGAAATGAATGCATTATACGCTTGTGGTCACATAATTAAGTCACTTCATCTTTTTGCAATATTCACAATATTTTTCGTGCTATTTTTATTAACAAAATTAAATAAGGTTTTTAACTTGAATTTATAAGGTTTTTGTAATACAGTAACTGGTATACATACTTCTATAAAAAATTACAAAAAAAAAAAAAAAAAAAAAATTTTGTATGGAAAATATTACGAACATTGTAAAAAGATAAAGTGACATAATTATGTGACCGCAAGCGTACATACCCATATGTAAGTGTGAGTATTTACTGCGTAAGGTTGGTTTCATGAGAAGTTCGCACATAGCGTAAAACTATTGTATGCATTGCATTTTATTTATAATTTATTTATTGTTGGAGTTTTTGTACACACAGTTTTTCGTAAATGAAATACTTTATTACCTCTTGGTATAGCTTATGCTCAATTATTATTATTATATTTTCACAATTCTAGCTGCGCGGTTGATGAGTGCAATAACCACTGCAGCTGGAGAAGCCTTTGCTGTGCTATAATTTCATTTATTTAGTTAAACGTGAATTTATTGCAAATACAGAATATACAAAATATAAAAATCAAATGAAATTACGCATACGTACATATAAATATTAATACTATTATATTAGTTTAGATAATACAAATAATCGCAATGATAATAAATGCTAAAGATGGAAGAAATAAATAAAATATATGCTTTAGGTGTTTTTTAATGCATACCTCTAGATTATTTTGTTGCTAGCCGTTTTGATTGCTGGTGTGCTTTTTTTAACAACATAAAACATTCTCCATACATTCTTGGTGGTGGCTGATGAAACGCTCGATATGAAATAGTGTCGCTCCGATAACATAAACCCGACTGTCGTGGGAGCGACATTTTGTATTACCTTGCTTGTATTTCTAAATATTGAACATACACATGTTAATAGGGATCTTTTCTGTAATGAGAATAAAAGGTGCGCTTTGGATTCGTTCGGTTATTATAAACTCAATTGTTTGCTTTTTGTTTGTTTTTGAAATTACATATAATTTTGTTTGGAATTCTATAGGAAGACAAAAAATCGGCATTGTTTTGCCAGTGCAGGAGCCCATCATCAGCCTAAGTATCACCCACCTACTACTCGCTAACTTATAGAGCTAAGCTAGAAGTTCTAACGTATGGCGCAAAAGCTTGGACGGTGACAATATCCGATGAGGCGTTCCTTGGAGTGTTTGAGAGAACGATTCTGCGGAAGATTTTTGGAACTTACACGTTAGCGACCGAGAGTATCCTAGGCGATGGAACAATGAGCTGTATGAGCTTTACGATGACAGAGACATAGTGCAGCGAATAAAGATCTAGGGGCTCCGTTGGCTGGGTCAAGACTTCCGAATGGATACAAACGCTCCAGTTCTGAAAGTATTCGATGCGGTGGTAGTAGAGACAAAGGAAAGCCTTCTCTTGGCCTCCCCGTTGGAAAGATCAGGTGGAGAAGGACTTGGCTTCATTTGGTGTATTCAATTGACTTCGGTTAGTATGAGAAAAAAAAAGACTGGTGCGCTTTTTTAAACTCGGCCTAATGTGAAATGCGCGTGCATTATTGCGCTGTCAAGTTCTCAACGTAAAAGCAAAATTTACTCTCAAATAGTTAAATTTTGTAATATTTCTCGTATAATTCTTGGTTTACATCAACCCATCTAACATCTATTTTTTGGCCCGAGGCAATTGTTTAATGATTCTAGACTCGAATCAACTAAGACAAAAAAATGGTTTTAGTTCCAGAGAAGTAGTTGATGAATTTTCTCTTCCCAGCTTTCGGTGATTTCACCTCGAGCTATCGCGCAGGGGCCGTCTACCCAAAACATCACTACTGAAATTTTTCTTCCCAAAAGCTTATGGATGTCATAGAACACTTTCTCTAGCTTATAATTAAAAATCCGTTTAAATAGCGCCTTCTTACTTGATTGACTATCGAAGTATTTGGCAATAACAGCGGCATCAGGGATTTTGTAAGGTCTAGGATGGCACAGCCTGAGATTTGCGGACCCTCAGCCAAGGCGTCTTAGGTGGTGGCACTAGAACAAAAACAAGGTTTTATACATTGGAGGTAGATTATAATGAAGAGTACGAACTACGTTAAAAATACGACATGCTGTTGAAGCTAGAAACATATGACGATAGTATGGATGGAACGGCTTTCGTCATTTCAATTTGTGCTAATTTCTTAATGCACACGGCGAATGAAAAAAAAAAACAAATCAGCTGGTCTACCGATATTATCTTTAACAGATTCGCATTGTTATGCAGTTTGGTGTCAATTCCATTTATATCTACAACCCAGGCTTAGGAGTTGGGGCTCCATTACTTCAGGCTTCTTCTATGACTAAAACTTTCTCTCCAAATTTGATTTTTTCAGTCACTAAGTCAAAAATTCAGAATAGCTGCTTTCCATTTACATTCTACTCACAAATTTGCAAGTGGGGTTCTCTCGAGGTTGCTTCAGCTTGTGTAAAGACGAGAAGAGCAGTCAGCCCATCGCTGCAATTGGATAAACTTTTATCGATTCCGTGATCGAGAGACAAGCGGTATGCTCTATACCTCGTCGGTGTATTCAAGTTCTCATCCGAGGCTTTGTGAGTATCTTCATTGGAGGGGAGATTTTTACGTGGTGGGTCCCAAACCCAACGCACAACCAACTATCTTGAGATGCTTCGCCTTTTCACATTAGCTCACTTTCGAAAGGGGTGTTCGGAGATCCAACGAAGAATCTCTCTTGCCAACAAGTGCTACTTTGGACTAAGTAGGCAATTGAGTAGTAAAGTCCTCTTTCGACGAACAAAACTAAAACTCTATAAGGTTGTCATCATTCCCATCCTAACGTATTTGAGAGAAAGATTCGACGGAAGGTTTTTGGACCTTTGCACGTTGGCGACGGCGTATATCGCAGGCGATGGAACCATGAGCTGTAAGAGCTTTACGACGACATAGGCATAGCGCAGCGAATAAAGATCCAGCGGGTATGTTGGCTGAGCCATGCCGTCCAAATGGATACAAACGGTCTGGCTCTGAAAGAGTTCGATGCGGTACCAGCTGGCGGTAGCAGAGCTGGTTATCGTGCCAATTAAGAAGCAGAATAAGTGTTTTCAAGTATTTATCGTCTGATTAGGTTCACATATCCGACTCCATAGCCTTTGGTCGACAATAAGAAATTTTACAAATAAAATAAAGGGCAAATTTTCAACCGTTACAAAAAGGACATCATAATCCATACTGTTTGCTGCTCATTTATTCGAAAATTTACACTCACTAGTTTATAATCAATTGCAAATCAAACGGATTTTTGTCTTAAAATTAATGTCATAATATGAAAAACAACGAGTAAAGTACACATTCAATTTTCCCTGAGCAAAAACTTATGTTTGTATTTCTTAGACTATTTTTACAATTTTGTGCTTTTTCTGCGCCTTTAGCAAATTTGTATGTACTCGGGTTGTTCGTTATCGGGATCTAAGTGTTGGACCCTTGGGTCGCCATGCGTATTGAGGTAGTACGTCGCGTAGACGGTGCAGTGGTCGCTGATAACTTTGGTAAACGTGGATTAACAAGTGGTCCCATATGCCGATCTGGTCCATCTTGAAAAGCGCTAAGCATACGGTTGTCGATTGGTGGCAATGGTGAACCAGGTGACCATTCTGAGCTGGAGCTGGAGCCAGGTGATTCGGAACTGCAAGTAAAAAGCAAATTCAAATATGAGTGCCAAAAGTGCGAGAGCTATTCTATGAAATTCACTTTTCTTAATGTCAGATAGTTTGTGGCGAGCTTGATAGAATTAGGTTGAAAAGGGTTTAGAAAAATTCAGCATTTCATTAACTCGATTGTTGAAAAAACAAGCGTTCGAATCCTTTTGTGAAAAGTCCGCACTCAAACAAAAAATCAAAAACTCAAATATTTATCTTCCCGTAATTCCTCAAAAACTCTTACCCCGCTGTGTAGATAGGCGGTAATTTACGCTCGTACGAGGTGGCCGGCGTAACAACGCCAGCATGTATCTCTTGCTGATATAAACCGTAAAGTTCGCGTAGTTCGTCAGGCAGCTCGACATTGCCTTCTTCAATTAGGCGGCGTTGTGAGCTGATTATGTCTTCACATAGCCGACGTTGACGTTCGGCGCGTAACAGCTGTAGGTCGCGTCTTCTTAGCTCGGCCTGTCGAGCTAGGCGTTCGGCTTGCAGAGACACTTTATCTGCTTCTAACTCATGCACCCGACAAAGAAGCGCCAACAGTTCACGTTCTTCATCGCTGGTAATGCGTTCGGGAAGTTCCTATTAAGTACAAGTTGAAAAATGTTTGAGAAATAAATTTAAAGTTGCCTTAGGAGCGCTTACATCTTCCAACTGCACGCCTTTCTGTCGACACAATTCAAGCTCTTGCTCAGTGCGTTCACGTATTTCTTTATAACGACGAGTCTCCTTCTCGATTGCTGAGAGTTCACCCCATGCGTTCTTCAGTGCTATCGCACCTTCAGATTCTATATCTGTTACACGAAAAACAGCAGTTTCGTTAGATAAACATTCCAAACTTAGTGCTTGAATATATTTACCATCATCTGCCGGTGAGTCATAAAGTTTGCCCATGCGACCTTGCCAATGCGAAATTATCATATGCTGACGCTCGGCATCTAGCTCTAGTCCAAGTAGGTGGCTTTCAGCCTCGAGCAATTTGCGTCGTAGCTTCATTTGTTGCTTAAAGGTTAGCACGATTTGTTCTCGCAAGTAGCGCAACTCTGTTTTACGCTTCTCATCCTCTGCGGTGGTGCGTTCTGGTTGCGCCGCTGCGGCCGCTGCCGCACCGCTACGTGGTCGTTCTGTGAGCATTTTGCTACGCAAGCGTGTCACTTCTTCACGCAGCTCAGATACGAGGTTTTGATAGTGCTTGGTAGGAAAGTCTTTCACCTCATCAAGGTAGACGGAATTCTGTAGACGCGTCGAAATGCTATTCGCGCGGTCGGCATATACAAGTGTGTTCTTTGTTTCGTCACGGTGCTTGCCTTCGGGAGCAACATGGGCAATCATAACGGTCTTGCATTTACCACTTAAAGCCTCCTTTAATAAACGAGTAAGTTTTGAGTCACGGTAGTTGACATAACGCGCTCCACCTGACAAAGCATTGATGCAATTGCCCAGCGCCAGGAGACTGCGATTAATATGCGCACCTTCTTGTAAACGTTTGCCGCGATTCTTTGTCTTTTTGGCCCGTTCTGAGCCAGCAAGATCGGTAAGAAATAAACGACCTTGTTTTGTACCCAAGGGAGTCTTAGTTTGTACAGTAATACTGAGGAGTGCGTGACTGCGTGACGAAGTTTGATTAGCCGCTGTCGGTTCCATGGTGCGTGCTTTGTTGCCTTTAAGCAGCAACGATACGACCTCTTGCCGACTAGTGGTGGTGATCTCTGAGAGACCGGCAACAGTTATGCGTTGACCGCGATGATCTTCGCGCAATTCCAATGGACCACCAGGATTCAATAGATCTCGAATGAGCTCATTGTATATTTCCAGATAAGAAATGGATACCTACAGGAAGTTATATAGTAATTCAATAAGATATGTATATATATAAACTGTGACTTACTTTGCTACTATTACTCTGTGCGTTGTCAATATTTTGAAATATTTCTTCGATGGCACGAACCATCAGACCACTTTCATTGTTATTGACATCTACGTCATAGGTTGCGGTCGCGCCACGTTCAGTAGCCGTTGAAGTAGTTTTCTTGCGGCAGGGACCCAACATGGTGTGTGTTTTGCCAGAACCGGTGGCGCCATAAGCGAATACAGCGGCATTGTAGCCATTGAGTACATCCTTGACTAATGGAGCCGTTGTTTTTTTATAAACCTTTTCCTGAATTGAATATAGAAAGGCAATTCGATTATAAAAATATAAGAAGAATTTGCACTCCACTAAAAACCTGTCTGCGATCAACTTGAACAACGCATGAGAGAAAAGCGTTAATTAACTAATGTGAAACTTTGGGCCTTAGGGGGCTTGGGAGCAACAGGCTCTCAACTTGCAATATTTGGGTAAACATTTGAATGGTTTAATTTTCATAAGCAAACTACCAGAGAAGGACTGAGATTAATCTCGAGATTATTCGAGGACCTGGAATCGCTTCAACCATAAAAATTTTCAAGAGTGGCATCGTCGATTTCAACCCTTAACTCATTATTGTCATCTGAAAACACTGTTGAGCATACCAATAAATCCTTTGAGAAAGGGGATATTACCTTGCGTTTAAAAAAAGCAAAATGAAATAAGGAATGAATACAATTGATTCGATGTTGTCGAACAAAGTACCAAGCATTAAGAACAACGCTGCGACCGTATGCAAGTATGGGCACCACTTGTGTGCTGAATAAAACCGTCCCCGTGAAAAACCGAAATTCGTGAGTCCGAAGAGAACTCTCGCAGACTTTATCCTTCCAAAAAAATATGCGTATACAGTTACCGAAAAAGTAGACGTCGCCACCATATCCTTGCGTGTTTTGTGAGCTACTACCTTCAGTTGCTACAGGCTCAAATACTTCTGTAGACATGAAGTATCAAAATAAGGGACACGTTTTTTTTATGGAGTTTTCCTTTCAGTAGACAATAGTAACTCTCCAGGCGTATATCTGCCTAAAGCTTCTCATAAAAGAATCATCTGCCTTTCTGATGTGGCATAGTACTGCAAGTCACTCCAAATTAAATATCAATGGCTGTCTTCGTCACTTCTCTAACATCAGAATATTATATAATTTTTCCAGTGCTGGTAACGTATGTTTATTTGTACCAGTTGCTTCACATGGCGGATCGAGGACATCTTATTAAATATACTCACTACGTACATACACCGAAGAATAAATTGAATTACTTGGATTGGTGACCTAACGGTCTATGGTTCTACGACTGAAAATATGGAGGGCGGTATGCCCTCGAGTTGAATGTAATGCGTAAGTTACTAGAATATTCGATGTATATTTCACACACCATGTAAGGTGGTCAGGAGAATTTTGTTCTGGGCTGGAAAAGCCAAATACAGAAAAAATTCGTTTTACTGGCTTTTAAATGACGTCAGTTTGTCTGAAAAAAGAACTGGTGCCTTTTTCAAAGCGGTAAGAAATTATTAACTTGGCCGTCGTAGTCCAATGGATTGGTGCATGACTACCAATCGGTAGTGCCTGGGTTCGAACCTCTGGACATGAAACACCAAATGATAGAAACAATTTTTTCTAATACCGGCAGCTCCTAGTAGGCAATGGCAAACCTCCGATTATATTTCTGCCATGAATAAGCTCCTCATAAAGAAAAAAAATGTCTGCCGTTGTAGGCGGTATTAAATTGTAGGTCCCTACACGCGCGCCACAAATAGGAGGAGGAGCTCGGCCACACAACCAATAAAGGGCCAAATATATATGTATAAAGGGTCTTTCAAATATGACGCCTAGATGTTAGTAGTGAATAATTCCTAAACGGTACTTTTTTATGTCATTTTTATGACCTTTTCCGCGAACTTTGTTCTTTAAAAACAATATAGCGCTAAATTCGTAATTTTTTTGGTGGACATAATCGTCGGAATGGGTGGATAATTCAAAAGTTGGTGAAACAATTTCTAGTGACTTTATCGAGGATAGAAAAAGGGCTGGCAGACCAAAATCTGGACGTTCTGTTGAGAATATTGCTGCTGTAGCGCCAAGTTTTGCTTAACAACTTTCAACATCGAATTGATAGTTCGCCGCTCTCAACAATTAGGCATTCATGAATTGATTGCTTGGCGGATTTTAGCTGTAGACGTGTTCATGTTCGACATTTAAATGATATAATTTCTCACACATAAATGTTAAGAGCCGAATTTAATAAAAATAGTGAATCCTAAAAGAATCGAAATCTTCATCGCTTTTATTGAAAACCCCTTTATATACATAATATAAGAAATCACTTATGTGCATTTTAAGAAGTAGAAAAATAGCTGATTGCACTTATGTTATATGAAAGTTGCTTTACAGGCAGTTACTAGGACAATAGGATAAATCGTGTTTTTATCAGAACACCTATTCCGAAAAATATAAAGTTGCTTAGAAAGCGCCTAGATATACCAGGTGTATAAGCTTAAATCCGCTGATTGCTCGTAGATGGCGTTAGTGAGTATATCAAGTTACCATAGAAATGCCATATTTTTTTTTGCATGGGTTCGACACCTGTTTACATCAATCACTGCACATCATCAGTGATTTCATACAGCAACACACTTTTTTCCTTGCGTAATCATGTCTAATTTTGTGCCAAAAAAAGAGCATATGCGGGAAGCTCTACTTTTTTGCTTTAATTTGAAGAAATCGGCTGCCGAATCGCATCGAATGCTTGTGGAGGCCTATGGTGACATAGCATTATCGGAAACAA
The DNA here is from genome assembly GCF_027943255.1 of Anastrepha obliqua. Taxonomy (NCBI): domain Eukaryota; kingdom Metazoa; phylum Arthropoda; class Insecta; order Diptera; family Tephritidae; genus Anastrepha; species Anastrepha obliqua. Next base: position 98,256,015 of record NC_072892.1, on the reverse strand, counting down.
CTGGCAGAGACTGGTTTCGTCGGTTCAAAGACGGCCATTTTGACTTGAGTGACAAGAAGCGTGAAAATCGGCCCAGAAAAGTTGAGGACCATGAATTGCAGGCTCTTTTGGATGAGGACGATACCCAATCGCAAAAAATGCTTGCCGAGCAGTTAGGTGTCACTCAACCAGCCATTTCCATGCGTTTACGTGCCATGGGAAAGGTCCAAAAAGTCGGAAAATGGGTACCCCATGAATTGAACGATAGACAGATGGAGCGACGCCAAAACACATGCGAAATCTTGCTGGCTAGGCATAAAAGAAAGTCGTTCCTGCATCTTGTGGTGACTAGCGATGAAAAGTGGATATACTTTGAGAATCCTAAACGAAAAAAATCATGGGTCGATCCCGACCAACCATCAACTTCTTCATCAAGACCTAATCGCTTTGGACGCAAGACGATGCTGTGCGTTTGGTGGGATCAGCAGGGTGTCGTTTACTATGAGCTGTTGAAACCTAGTGAAACTGTTAATTCTCATCGCTACCCCCAACAACTCATCAAATTGCGCCGTGTTTTGCGTGAAAAAAGGCCTCGTTATGAACAAAGACATGAGAAGCTGATTTTCCTCCACGACAACGCCCCATCGCACAATCAATTGGGAGGTGCTACCTCATCCCGCTTATTCACCAGACCTGGCCCCTTCGGACTATCATCTGTTTTCATCGATGGGTCACGCGCTCGCCGAACAGCACTTCGATTCGTACGAAGACGTCCGGAAATGGCTTGACGAGTGGTTCGCCTCGAAAGATGAAGAATTCTTTTGGCGTGGTATACACAAATTGCCCGAGAGATGGGAAAAATGTATAGCTAGCGAGGGCAAATACTTTGAATAAATTATTTTTTTGCTTTCTATAAAAAAAAGGGTTTTTTTTTACTAAAAAACAGCGGATTTAAGCTTATTATTTGGCAACCGTGCAGCCGTGGAACGTGTGCCACCCATAAGGAAAGTTCAAAGTTAAGTTATCTACCTGTGTATCGGTTTCCTTGAAAACATGATCATATGAGTATTGTCTGGGACGAGTTTTGCCGCCATCATCGAAAAATAGTGATTTATCCGAGATTACATCAATACAATGATCGGCACTTTCTGCGCTGGGACGTACACGAACTACAACCTGTAAAAAATAAAATTAAAAAAAAAACAAAGTCAACAAATATTTTGAGCAAAATCACAAATAAATCACTACTAACCACTAAACGTTCCTCTTGGGAACCACTAGCCGTTGCTAATCCGCGACCCTGCGCTGTCGACGAGGTTGAACTGCCGCCACTGCTGCTTGACCAACAACCATTTTGTGCCATTATGCGCGCAGCAAAACGCGGCGGTTCACTGCTGGAGCGAATCGTGACTAGTGCTCGTATATTAACAACTAGAAGTTACAAAAATCGGTGTTATTTACATACCTATCCATATTTACTCGCACGTATTTGCAGACATGAAAATCATTGTAAAGGACCGATGCAGATGTAAATATTCGCGGGCTATTTTATGTTGTGGTATAAATACGTGCCTTTTTATGTTATAAAGTGTGAAGTGAAAGACAGATTTTAGGAAAATGACAAAAAGTGACAAGAGCGAAATTTCGATCCCAGGGAAAGTAAAATATAATAATGTGGTAAAAAAAGTAAAATATAGTAAAGTGTGATCAGCTTGGGGTACCTTTTCCTATATAGCTGTTTTGACAGATCATGCGTGATTACTGTCAAACTAATATAACATTTTTTTCAGTATTCATTGACTTTTCATCGTGGAAAGACTTACGGCTCAACAAAGTATACAAATTGCATTACGAAAATCGACGCTCTGTGAAAAGTGTACATCGAGTACTCAAGTTAATTTATGGTGTACATCGATGAGGCCCACTTTTGGCTTAATGGCTACGTCAATCAGCAAAATTACCGTATTTGGGCTGAAAAGTAACCCGAAGTCATTCAAGAACAGTCATTGCATTTATTGAAAACAATCGCAGTTGCGGCCAACTTTTGAAAGGCACAATTTGAATTTTCGTTATTTTATTTCCATTTAAAATCCGATACCTCTAAATTGATCAACCTTTACACTTTATATATGTACATATCGCACGTCCTCTGATTGTGAATTTAGTTTAGTGAAATAATGTCGTCTTCATTGTCGGACCCTGCCAAGTTATCCCGAATTTGTGTATTGTCTATATGCAATATTCTTTGTGAAATTATTCACGGTTATAGCCTCCTCACAAAGGGATTTCATGAGGGGAAAAATGGGGGTAAGAACCCAGAATCATTCATTGGCTTTATGCAGCGGTAGTTAAGTCAATTCTCTACTATGGTATCGTTCAAAGACTTCCATCTGTTCTCATAGACGGTGCAATGTCAACCACGCTATCGAAAGCATTATATGCGACATTAAAGTCCCTTACAGTAGATCTGCGCGGTAAGATCTTAATTGGCATTTCGGTGCTATACACTCCCGCCTACAATTGACATTCTAACGTTGACGATCCTCCTACCCTCAAGGGATAAGTGGCAACGGGATGATATTTTCGTCTTCCCGACTACTGCAGTATCTCTAAACGAGATGGCTGAGTCATTTCAACCAAAGGCAACATTGCGACATTGATGGGAACTGCAGGGCCGAGGAACTAGTGAGACTTGGCACCAAGCTGACGGATGAGTACACAGAACAATGACATAGGCATAGTCTTACAGCCTTCTAAGCTACTTATTTTTGAGAAAATTGTAAGATCAGCAAATGAAAGATGGTTTAATGAGCCCACCTGCCGAATCACTAGACAATCGTAGCCGACTCTCAATGCTAAACGCACAGAATATCTGCTAAGCCAAAATAAGCCCATTTTTTGTACACTGACTTTCGATATAAAGATGCACCGCCTAATAGGCAGATACGCCCAGAGGTTGGGCATGCAAATACATGACTTCTGCAAAAGCTGTCTAAAGACGCGATCTCGCAGCTTGTGTACTTCTGCACTATTGAGCCGTAGGTTCACCATTTTAGGTAGACAATTTTTTAATGAGTTGGAAGATCTCAGTTCTGCAGAAAGGGCAAGTTAAGGAGCGATAAGGGCAAGCTCCCCACTGGGCATCACAATGGGGTTTAAGTGTGCCCATAGTGGACAACCACTAAAACCTAACCAAGCCTAAAGAGGTTCAAGCCCCTGTATTTTGCATCTGAAATTTGTCCTTTACCTTTGAAAAGTTGAAGGAGGCCGTTTTCCTGAATAATATGATCACAATGGCACTTACGATACTATAGCAATCACGAAAAAATTACAAATAATCAAACGATACAAGAATTTTTGATTTATTCTTTCACGGCTATTTTGCAAAGTGGGAAGGTGGAATCAGTAGAAAACACCCAAAAAACCAACATATGCGAAAAATTGTCGCTTACGATCATTTCCCAATCAGGGCACTATATGTACTGGATTATCTATTACGAAACTATTGAAAAACTAATGGAAGTGGATCAAATCCTCTTTGTAGAATACAGGATATAAATGCCAATTTAAAATAAGCATCTTACAAAATTTACAAATTGCGTACATTCAAGTTCATAGTTCATACCTAGACTCAAGTTCACTAAAGAACAACAATTAGTTACCAATGCATTTTCCTGTAGGGTAAATGCAGAAAATAATAAGTCAATCATTAGCATACTTGGCACGTGTGAATAATACATAGGAATTAATTTTTTGTTTTTTTTTTTTGTCATTGAGTTCATAGCCATTTGATCGAAATTGCTTTGCTACTTCCACTTATTGATTGAAAGGTGCTAAAAGCTTCACGCTGTCATATCAAACGCGTTCATAGTTGCGCTTCTTGTTGTACAAATGGATAGTTAAGTCTAAAATTTCTTTGGATATCATTAAGTGTCATTAAGGCTTTTATGACTACATAAGCAAATTGGGGCGTTGAGTGAACCAAGCGACCCACAACAACAATACTAGTTTACAATTGACAGCTCCACTTGGACTCACGACCTCAGTTAAATTAAATAGAAAACACAAAACTTATATATTTAATTAATGCATTTTAATGCATGCGAGCAAATTCCAGTGTATTGTCATTTATAAAAAGTATTTCAAGCTTCACGCATTTGGCAAATTGACCTCAAATAACCCTGCGGTTTATTATATTTACTCTGTAAGAAATCTTGGGGGTATATTTAATCGATGCTTCGCATGGAGCAATCACATAGTTAATGCCGTAGGTAAAGTAAATGGTATTTCAAAAGTGACGCCTAGATGTCAGTAGTGAGTAACACCTAGTCGGTACCTTTTTATGTCATCTTTGACATTTGTCAAGTAGACAGATGTATTTGATGATTTTATAGGAAACTTTGATCTTTAACACGTTCCCTGTCCGCTGAGCCACATATGGTTCAGGAAACGTGCGCCTGATAAGCACTGATACGTCCCTGAGCCATATGTGCGTCAGGGGGTATATGAAACTTCTAAAGCAAATTATTCGACTGGACGTAACGGAACTGTACAGTTTCTGCACTAGACGTGCTGGTACGATAATAAAGTAAAGAAAAACGCCGGAACATACGAAAAAATATTTTTATTTTACGCAGAAATCACAAATTATTTTTAATTATTTCTTATTACGACACTCCCAGGCTTATCCAAATCAGCAATCTCGGGGTCACGCCCTATGTAAATATCATAATTCCAGACAAAACCCTCTTCTGTGCACAGTTTATAGATTTTCAAGCCGTATTTATGAACTTTTGATGGGTTGTATTGACGGAATGATATCCTGCCTCTAAACGGCATCATCGACTCGTCAATGACGATACATTCACCAGGTGTTAGTAAGCTCTTCCAGTTATTGATAACAAGGTCCAAAAGTGGTTTTATTTTGTATAGACGTTCGTTTTGATCCCTTGGAGCTTCATTATCAACAAAGTGCCAGCAACGTAATATTGACGAGAATCGATTATATGTTTACGTTGTGAAATATTGGACTTGTCGGTCAATTTTGCATTTTTGTATTGGGACAGGGAACGTGTTAATAAAGACATAACGGAAAATTTGTAATTTTTTTGCTGGAAATAAACGTCCAAATAAGTCGACAGTTAAAAAGTTGGTGAAAAATTTTAAGAAACTGGTTCTGTCGATGGTAAAAAAAGGACTGGCAGACCAAAAACTGAACGATTTGTTGAGAATATTATTGCAAAAGTATAGCGTAAAGTATGAAAAATCTTAAACATCGATATCTCGATGTTTTCAAAAATTAGACACCCTTACAAAACTGAATTAACATAAGAAGCTAACAGATCATTATCAACCCAGAAATTTCGTGAATTACAGTAGTTCTTTGAACATGATGCTGGTTTTTACGCAAAATGATCTTTAGTGATGAATCTCATTTCACTTGTCAAATTGTCGCATGTGGGGAGGAGAAAACCCCCGAGTTATATCAGGAAAATCACTAAAATGTACTGTTTGGTGTGGCTTTTGGGCCCGTTTTTCTTCGAAGACGAAATTGAAAGAGCTGTTACAATCAATGGGCATCGGACTATAGACAACTAATTGGAGATTTTTGGTGGCCTCAGCTTGAAAGAATAGACATCTTTATTTCTAACAGGATGAATTCACAATACTCACAACACAAGTAAACATGGCATTGTTACGATATAAGTTTCCCGGTCGATTAATATCACGCATTGGTGATATAAACTGGCCATTTAGATCATACGATCTAGCCCTTTGTTGTGTTTTTTCAAAAGTGAACTCTGTATGAATAAACCAACAATTCCACAACCTAAATACAACATCCGTATCGAGATTGCTGAACTCAATGCGATAATGTGTGAGCGAGTCCTTGAAAATTGTAATTCTCGTATGACAGCCTGTAGACGTGCTTTGTTAAGAGCCGTATTTTGAAAATATTGAAACTTGAAATAATCTACTTCAAAACAGCATCTAGGTGGGTTTTTGAAAGACTCTTTATATAGAACGCTTCGATCCCTTTGGTATATTAAATATTTCAGACTTAAAAAAATTAGATAAAGCTTTTTGGATTTCAACTTTATTATATGGTTGTAAAATTTTTACTAGATGTGATCGAATTCGCATTACAAAACTGTCAGAGAGCTTGTAACTCTGCAACTAAATAGTCTTACGAGCATTGCCGCAGACATCAGACCCGCATGCGGGGAGAAGATTTGTAGCGTCGGTCGAGTATAGGAGTAGTTACATAACTTTCTTAAAGGAAAATATTTATTTATTATTTATTGAAACTAAAGTGAAGAATTCTTCTGACATTATGTTGCACAAAATATTGATATCAAACGAACCACTGTATCCCAGGCTACACTTCATTACGTGAAGGCCACTAGTTCATCTTAGTTCCTAGACGCTAAATTTTAGTCATTATCATCAGTACCAGAACGCCGATTCCTTGTTTTCGCTATTTGTCTTTAGAACCAGTCAAGTTGAGTAAAGCTGAGAAATACTAAAAATTCATTGCGTTTTACAAACGAGCTTCGGAAATATTTTACCAATTGATAAGTGCCATTTTTTGCCTCTTGTTTTTTCCCATTATTGTCTTCTTTCATCTTTACTATCATATATAACTTTTTCTCTCTCTCATAATTTAACTGTACTCGTCAATCCAATACTGAAATATAGCCAAAACTTGTTATGTTGAAAAGTAATCAACAAAAGTAAATAAATAAATAAATTTGATGCATTTGCAATGCGAAAAATATGTTATAGAAAATTCATCATGGCCCTCGGGGGCGATGCGAACACTCTCAGTCGCTATGAATCTCTAATAAATTAGGTACACAGGTGTCCAAACTCACTTTTTTGTGTTTTTGTTTATATGGGACTGGTTTCCGATGCATTTTTGTGCGCTGAATACGACTCTGGGGTCCAATAGTGCCCATCACGTTACTGTTTTGAGAAAACTGGAGTTAAAACCCCATAAAACATTTTTTTGGTGTTTCTACCATCTGACGAACTAAAGACTTTAACCCATAAAAACAAAAAAAAAACAAAATAAAAATTCTTTTCAAACTCTTTAAGATCTCGTGATTACTATAGAATTGCAAATTATTATTATTATTATTATTTATAGGGGATATATGCAATATAAGCCTAACTTAATTAAATTATTAATATTATATTAGGAAAATTAGGGTCGCTGATTACAAATCCGATGTAATTTTTGCCAAATTTAAAATGGGGGCAAAAATCTCAAGATGTGCAGTTTGCTGACTTTAGCTAAACTTTCTGATTTTGTCTCCGCCATATTGAATTCCAAAACCACGACTTGGTGGACACTTTAAGGTCATAGAATAGTGTTCAGCAGATAAAAATGCATACTATTCCAGTCTCATACCAAGAAAAAAACCGTGTAGAACTGTGTAATTAATTTAAACCGCTTCGGAGTGAGTTTTGCTGTGCGTAATTGTGAAAATAAGCGTAGAAAATGTATTTTAAAATTTAGGATCTAAAAGTTGGAGTCAGAAAGGAAGGATAATTTAGATACATACATACATATACACTGAATTTCAATCAGTTCTCGAAGCTATTTTTTGATTATCCCTTCATAATTTTGTGGTTATTTATTAAATACGTCATATCCAGGGTTAAAAAAATCAGGGTTGCACGCCTTACTCGAGAGGATATTTGAACCATTGTCTCCCAACTGAGGCTAAGATTGACGCGTAATGTATACTAAATTATGTACTTACATATATGCAATAGGACTGACTTGAAAAAAGTATCTTTTTGTATCTCTAAAATTCTACTACTGAATTTTCTATTATTCGAAACACTACTGTAAGTCTTATAGCCTAGACAGACTTTGGCGTTAATCCGGATTTATGACTGAATTCGAAATTAACTTAATTCTTAATCGCCACTAATGCGGATGGATAACTATACTTAATTCTCATAATTGAAGCGGATTAGGGGGATTTTCGATGACAACATTACCGAAAAATTACAGTTAATATCAATTATGAATGAAAAATAATGAAACTTTTAAAGAGAAGACCAAGAAAGACTGGATGCGATGCACTAACACGTTCGAAGCTATATTGATTTGATAGAAGTTTGAGAAATAGCAATTTAAGAGTTTTTTAAATAAATAATTATTTTTTAATGTATTCTCTTCTTCTTAATTGGCGCGATAACCGCTTACGCCATTTTGACCGAGTTTAACAAAGTGCGCCAGTCGTTTCCTTCTCGTGCTAACCGGGGCCAGTTAGACACACCAAGTTAGCCAAGTCCTTCTCCACCTGATCTTTCCAACGTAGAGGAGGCCGTCCTCTTTCTCTGCTACCACCAGCTGGTACCGCATCGAATAATTTCAGAGCCGAAGAATTTGTATCCATTATGTCGTTGTAAAGCCCATACAGCTTATCGTTCCATCTCCTGCGATATTCGTCATTGTCAACGTGCAAAGGTTAAAAATCTTGCCCAGAATCTTTCTCTCAAGCACTCTACGCGTCGCTTTATCGGATGTTGTGAACGTTCACGCTTCTGCGCCGTACGTTAGGACGGTCATAATGAGAGCCTTGTAGAGTGTTCGTTTTGTTGTTTCTGAGCAGCAGGGTAGCTAATACCCATATTTGTTGCCTACTGTCCATCTTTTACAATTATCCAATAAGCAAATCAGCCGTTTACTAATCCGCGTAACGAGCATCTGTCACACTACAATTTTAATCAGATTTAACTGTGCCGGTAGTCTCGATTAACACCGTCGTTTGTTTAGTATTATTCGCACAACAGTGTTAGGACCTGTTTCTCTTTCTCGTTCTCTCTTTCGATATCGATATTTTCATTCTAAAAAAGCCTAAATCCCAAAATACATGCACGTGAAAAAATAAAATAAATTTCTTTGCTAATCTTCTTAACATTTATTGGAAAATCACTTTTGATGCAAACGATTACTGATTTGTTTACACAAGCGAGAGGTACTGCATTCGAAAGAGAAGGCATTACGCTAAACAACCGGCCTTTCCTGCCATTTAGCTGGTGCGTGTGTCAACTATAGCAGCATCAGTCAAGGTGCATTGGTGGGGACCCAATTCTCAATTTCAGTACAAATTGTTTGGTTCTTCCCAATTCTCGTCGACGCGCTATTTATTTAATAGTTGCGTCTCGTATATGTATTAAAGTGTTTTTAGGAATAGTAAGTTTGATATTTGTAAACCCAAACAAAAGTTAGTCAGTAAGTTTCGTGTAAGAATTTCTTCAGTTTTGTGTATGTATTTGGAAAAATTAAGAGATATGGGAGCAACACAGGAAAGGCTACACCGCCTTAAAGTATGCATTATTAAACACGACGTGTACGTAGTACTTAATAACCTCTTTGCCTCAAAGGTAATTGAAGAAAGAGAAGTGTTGTAAATAGATGCCCTTAGTTACGCCCATTAATAGGTCAACCTTGAAAAGCGATTAACTTAATCACAAAATTTGTTTTGCTTATAGCAAGATAAACCAAAATAAATAAAAAAGATTAGGAAAAATTTACAAACAGTCGTTTGCTTAATGTTTTTCTTGAGTTGATTTTGGTGAGTATGGAGCTACAACTGGCAAGGTTACGTTTTCGGTAATGTTCATGTTAATTGAGTAACTTAGTATTGAGTCCTTGAGCCCTCGCTTGTTTAACTAAATTTAAGACTTGTTGAGGTTGAGGGAGCTGAATATTTACGAATTTGGAGCTAAGCGACTATCCATTAATTAAATATTTACTTTTTATTTCCGCTACCTCTGTTGTCTGCGTTTTATTTGTTTATCCTTTTCTCGTTCGGTGGTCGTTCAATGACAATTTAAGGACGTAAGTAACATAATTAAGCTGTCAACCATTACGTATGTATGTATATGTGTGACATATCGCACCCTAAATACAAAAGGGTCACAACTCAAAATGTACTTCTGCTCAAATATGAACGAGACGTTATCAATAAAACGGTCCGCGGATGACATAAGGCAAAAATAAATTTTTTGTTTTTTGGTAGGACTGTTATAAGCTTACATGTCAAATTTCAGCGTGATATGTTACATAGTTTGTTTTCTGTGCTGCTGTTAACAAGTCAAGCTCGAGTGTGGAAAATTTTGAGTTGTGACCCTTTTGTATTTAGGGTGCGATATGTCAATGCATATTTTTCTTTGGTTGCTTGCAAGAACAGATTCTTTGATTTTTTACTGTTATGACAATACACTGCATCCCTTTTCATTTACACTGTTTTAATGGCAAATTTGGCTCTTAGTGAAATATGGCATCTCACATAAGGTATTTGAGGCCTTACCTAGTAACGGTGATCACGTGCAGCTCGCGCTCACTTAAACCATCTTTAGTTGGAAAGAGTTTATGAAAAATGTAAAGGCTGTAAGTAATGTGTAAGTTCATTGAAGTTATAATCCTAGAGGACGTGTGCTATTTAACAGTAGCTGAAAAAATCGGTATCCGATAATAGTAGGGTTTCAGCTCTATACGCAAACGAAACGTACTGGGCTCTTTACAGCTAATCTTTTCTGCAACTATGTAACTCTACTTCCTAAGGTTTATTAAAATACTCTTTTATATCACTGCACTTCGCAAATGCTAGGAGTCAAAGTTTAGTAAAAAAGTAAGGATGGTTCCTTGGGTAGAAGAGCCCGCAAGTGAGAGTGTTGTTGTATGTTATTCATTTAGGAGTGATCAGAAAAGATTATTTTGCATACGAAAGGTATATTTTCAAAAGTCCGCCATTTTGTTATTATATTTAAAAAAAATTTCTCATTGTCACACCTGCCAGAATGACAAGCCTACAGAATAATAATCAGTTTAACTTTTTCGCTTCAGATGTGCTGATGAGCCAAAATCCTGTTGACAACCCGCTTACTTTGGTGCCACCCTACTACAAAAAAATATGTCATAGAGAAAAAAAATGTTTTTGTATACAGTAGGTTCTGTTTTTATGCGGTAGATACGTTCCGCAAGAAACAGCATAAAAAAAAACAGCATAAAAAAAAACAGCATAAAAAAAGCTACTAGTTCTATAGTAAAACTATAGATACGTTTCAAAAGTGCTAAAACCGCATACATCTGAAATAATGTAATAAAATCGCATGAAAAAGGGCACTAGTCCCATATTATAACTATAGATACGTTCCATAGACCGCATGAATCTGAAATAATTAAATAAAATCGCATAAACAAAATATTGTATTTTTGAAAATTATATCTTTATTTAAGAAACGTCAGAATCGAAAAATAAATTTAAGTCAAAAATAAAATCAGACAATACCCACATGTTGCGCGTTCGTTTAGGATTTGGCGTAAAATCACTTTCGTCACTTGAGGAAATGTACACGTCTGATCTAGATAGTTATGCAGGCGGTTCCATACTTGTAGGGTTAGCATTTCTGATGTAATCTGTGATGAGTTTTTGCTTAGCTGGCTTAGAATCTTGTTTATATGTACAATTCCCGATAGGTCGACATGCATTTTGTAATTTAAAAAAAAACCGCACTATTTCAAAATCGCATAAAAAAAGCCGCATAAAAACCGAACCTACTGTACTTTTATAACATCTATAAAAAATGAGTATTTGACCAGACTACGTCCTTAAGCTGCTCAAAATATCTATTTAGGAGGCGCATTATGGGAGAACACTTGGGAGTGTTACCCACTGCATGACACAAAAATCAATGCCACGGCGAGTACGGAGGGGAGTTTTGAGTCCACAGTTAGAAAATTAAGTCTCAATAGCGAAACCTTCATTAACGTACTGATGCTGATTGAGCTGATCTAAGGCTACGTGGCTAATCTAAGGCTTTGCAACCAAAGCGATCATAGGAAGCTCGCTTCCTAAATTTAGACTTACGAAAGAACCAAAAACGTAAGAGTCATCGCTGTTGCTGTAAGAAAGTGCTGTGAAGGAACTTGTGTGGGCAATGAAATCACATTTCTCGATCTCTGAGCCGTAGTGTGCGAAGTGTTTAGAAATTTCGACCAATTTTATCAAGGCGGTTCCCAGAATGTTTTAGGACCGAACCTACTTTCTGTAAGACGACGTGGGGACAGATTTCTAGAGCGTACTTGAATTGAGGAGGGATAACGATATATTTGAGAATGTAAGTATATTTTATTATTTCTTTATAAAATTCAGTTCAAGAATTTCAGTATTCCTGACGATAACATTTTATACAGTTTTGTGTCCGAAATTTTAGACTGCACATAGGTATTTTTGTGCCTGAACTTTTGCACTCGGATGATAAGATACTTTTATACCAATTTCTAGCGAAAATAATGCTATCATCGAAGATATGTTAAAATTTAAGGAACATATTTTTAAACTTCATCATATTTTAAACTTTATTCGTTTAAAAATCTTAAAAAAATTGCTAATGTCCAATAAATCATTTTTGTTTTTGTGTGCTATATGCCAGTTCTACTGTTTTTTGTCCAGAGCGCTCTGGAACGCACCTATTCTTCTAATTATACATACATATATGATCGGTTTACACCACTAAAACTAAAATTCTTCATATTACACGAATATTCATAATAATAGCTGTACTCTTTCACTAAACATTATGTGTACTTACTAACTTCTTCGTAGCAGCAATACAAACGAAAATATTGCTATGCACTCGCTCTGAACTTGAACAGATGAAGAGTGCGGGTAGCGCAAAACATCGGAATTGACTGCTTTGCTCCGCAGTAGTACTGGTAGTACTGCTCAGAGCAGGAGTAAAAAAAATTTAAGTGTACAAAAAAGTCACCTCGTTTTATGAATTCATGTAATAGGTCCTCCTTCATGGCCGAGCTCCTCCTCCTATTTGTGGCGTGCGTCTTGATGTTGTTCCACAAATGGAGAGACCTACAGTTTCAAGCCAAATCCGAACGGCAGATATCATAACAGAAATACAGTCGGAGGTTTGCCATTGCTTGCCGAGGGCCGACCGCTTTAGAAAAATTTGTTTCTTATTTTTGGTGTTTCATCGAGTTTCGAAACTACGTTCTCTCTGAATTCCGAATGCTAGTCACGCACCAACCCTTTCGGCTACGGCGGCCGTAGATAAATAATAATATGACGTGTACGATACCTTGCAAAGCTTTTAAACATATTTTTAGCAATTTAAAGTTTACGACGTACAACAATATGACACTTAGGACACCATTTTGGATGCCCTACGAGTATTATTTTCGATACAATAACAGCGTACTGAAATTCTAACAAAAGGAATTACAAGCTATAAAATAAATATAACAGATACATATATACTTATAGATAAAATATAAAAACAAAAAAAAACAAATCTACTCCGAAAGAGTTTAAAGGCTGCAACCCACATCAAGATATGACAATACATCAATACATCACACAATATTAAGTTTCAAACTTTTTGTTGCTGTTTTGCTTTGAAGTAACAGCTATTTTTATTATTTTTCAGAGAATATTGTGCATTCTTTAATGGTGAAAGAGCTTTCAACACCATTGCTCCTTGATGGCAATTGAGTGTTTTTTTACAGGTACGCACCTCAGAAGCTACTACGGAATAGACCTAAGAGAGACGTGGACTTAAGTGTTCGTATTTTAACTAGTATCAAGCTTAATAATTAATCAATCTGAAATACTACCCTTGATTAGCTTACCGAAATATTTGTTTAGTTGGGAAATATGTACATATGTATGTATGTATATTGAATTTGAAAATTTTTGTAGTGAGAATCTGGTCATATTATTTGGAAAATTCACAGTTTGTTTAACAACTCATCATATACTCAATTGTATGAGTAGTTGCAGGCTAATTGATTCGCTTCGATGTTTACCGAATCATAAGCTTTGGGTCTAATAACCCCAATTAGTTGCAAGCTTGTAATTTTGTTCTTACTTCAGTATATTTTTATTATTTGTATTTTGCGTTGTTATTTAAGTAGAATTTGTGCGTCAAAATAACAAAAAAACCATTCTGAGACAGGTCAATATTGATAGTTTTTTTTTTTTAATTTAAGTATATCGATAATGGAAACTTCCATGTAATGTAATTAATTAAGATGACAAGTACTCGAATGTATGCAGAAGTATATGTATGTATTTAATTCATAAAATTTCGAGAAATTCGGTGTTCATTAGAGTTGGTCGAAAAAAAGTTGGTTGAAGAATAATATCTAAAGTAAATAAATATAAATAATTACGCTTAGACTTCTGTTAGATGTTTGGCCGATCTTTTCCTCCTATTTGTGGCGTGCGTCTTGATGTTGTTCCACAAATAGAACACAGTTTTAAGCCGACTTCGAACGGCAAATGTTTTTTTATGAGAAGCTTCATGGCAAAAATATACTATCGAAGGGCGACCGCTATTAAAAAAGACTTTTTCTTTAATTTTGCTGTTTCATGCACAGAGATTCAAACCTATGCGATCTCGAATGTTAGTCACGCACCAACTCATTCGGCTACGGCAGTCGAATAACATCTACCCTTTGGTAAATTGCACCACAGCATTGCACAGTAATCGGCGAGACTTAGGCAAGGACGTTGTTGGACACACTATATCTACCACAGTGGAAGATCTTGTGGATCTACTGTATCTCTCTACTGAATCTTGTAACTAAGATAGAAGAGAGGTTAGAAGCAAAGGACTTTATTGGGGGTTTTTGCTGATATTCAGATGAATTTTGATCTCTGACTCTATTAGATCGAAATTAAAGCCATTAACTTTTTTTTTAAGAACTTAAATTTTTTGAAAAAAATTTAATTTAGTAGGGTTCAACTCTGATTACAAGACTTCTATAGTCATATAAAACATCCGAGATAAATAACCACTTAGAATGTTTTTTTTTTGTTTCGAGGATAAGCCTTCAATTGAACAAACTTTTCCAAAATTTGCTTTTGTATGGGCACTGATCCGGCCTAGTGTATGTGTTTGATTAGTGCACAGGCATTTGAATTTTCTGTTTGTAAATACAGAAATACGGAATACATAGAAATAAATAAAATAGCTGCATACTTCTTGTCGCAGTTATTAGCATGCATGTACATATGTATACGTATGTAAATATGTTTGCTTTACCAAATATGTTTACTAACATACAATCAACTAATTATCCTGATAAGATCACTTTTCTACACAATTTTTATTGGATTTATTGAAGTAAGAGTTCGGCGTCGAATCCATTATGCTACTACTTCAAAATTCTACGCCCAACTGACAGCATACGTTTTACTTTAAACATAAATATCCATGCATACAGCAGTTCTGCATGCACTTATATTTACTTATGCATTACATACACACATACACGTAGGCATTTTAGTCAATAACCGATGCGGCGTTGAGCAACCTCTTTCAAATGCGTCGCCGCCGCTGCTGATAGCCAATGACAGTTTATGCACAGAATTTTTATTCGAATTAAAAAATTACCTTGTAACACGAATGCTCTATACATATATCCTCTCTTGACCGCTCTAGAGAAATAACACAAATAGTTAAAAAATATACCAGCATTTGTAGATTTTTGCCGTTGTGTTTGTGTGGGTGTGTGGTTTTTAGAGAAATAGACTCTATCACAGCTACTTTCGCTAGCGCTCCCGTGTGAAATTTATGCTTGCAAAATCCATCGGCTACAAAACACCTGTTTTCTTCCCCTCCCGTCTTCTGGCAGGGTTCAACTGCTATCTTGATAAACATTGTTTTTACATTATAGTTCTTGTTTTTGCTTTGGTCGCTTGATTATTGTCATTTTCAATGGTTTATTACTGCTCCTGCTTTGCATTTACATATGTATGTATTTGCTTTCCAGGCTTCCCCCATACCATTTCTATTCTATTTAATTCTGTTTTCGTTTGGATTTAGTCGCTTGATTATTCTATGTATGTACATACATATGTATTTGTACATCCTGTTCGTGTGATTCTAAAGCATGGCAATTTTCATGTTCGGCTGTGTGTCAGTAAATAACTATTGTCCTACGCCTGACCGAATTCAATTATATTGACTTACTGTTGTTGGTATCCTTGTTCACTAATGTATGTATTTGTGCGCATATGCATATATGTATATATGTAATATATGTGTATACATTATGATACTGATTTTGCAGTGGTCAGCATTTAGCGGTTGGCGTTTTATCGTCCTTTTTATTATAGCCACATTATTATTTTTGTTGTTGTGGTAGCGGCGGTTTTTTATGTTCTTTCGCCACTTTACTTTTAGCAATTTATTGATTTAAATTGTGCTATTCACTGAATTTACTTACTTACGTGAGTGGACATTTCGTGGGAATTGTGTGAAACTTTTGCAATTTTTGTCGGTTTACTACATTTTTGAGCCTTATTAAGTTTCCGTTGAATTCGTAGTAAATGTTATAGGAATAGTGAATACTATTATTATTATATTATCATTATTATGGGGGCTTATTACACTGCACGCACTTCTGATGTGGTCTATAGTGCTTGGCTCTATACTTCGTAGCAAAATTATGTGTAAGTATATATTTTAAGGAAATTTTCTTCTACAAAACTTGAGTATTGGCAATAAATAGTATTGTCCAACAACTGTATTACCATAATAGAAAAGCTTTGGAAAGTGCACAAGAAAATGAGTTGTTTCAAAATTATTAAACACCTACTCTTCCTGTGTGCTTTGGTTTATTAACGGCAGAGATTTTACGTTATGCCTATATAATTTTACATTAAGGTTATGATTAATAAATTAATTTAAAAATTGCTAAAGGAAAATTGTCGACGAAAAAGGAATGGACTTTTGGCCTAACTTGTGAATGATTAGTTAATCACTTTGTCGAGAGCTGTGGGGTAATATTACTTTTTATGTCCGGAAACTTAAATATGTACATATATTCATATATGTATAAGCATATATAATATAACTGGCGCATACTATCCATTGTCGATCACTCAAAGTTTTATGCCGCCCCGAATAAGCAGATGGTTTTTTATAAGCGCCGTTTTGATGTCATTATGAGACCTCCAACAGGCAGATATCTATAGCAAGCCAGATTTGTTGTTGTAATGGAAAACATTGATGGGATTTAGGTTGGTGGACTGCAGAATGCTATCGAAGCAAGGAGCTCTCATTGACCTTAATCGTCTAGCTGCCAAGATATCAACAGACTTCTTCTCAGAAAGGTCCCCACAGCTTCTGCAATAGGGGTTAAATCGTAAAACTAATATAGCTTTTCCGCGTGTGTGCCTGATTGGCGTCCCCAGGACTTTGTGAATCCTCCTCTTATTGTACGAGGGTTAAGCGTTTTCGAAATAGCACATAAAGAAATTGAGTTTTTTTCTGCGCTTTCCTAAGAAATAAGTTGTGTCATTCCCCTTCAACAACACTCAGGGGAATGCCGATGACCGGGTAGAAGGTCATTGATACCAATTCAGTCTCCTTCTCTTTACAGGTCACCTGATTCAAACCCTGTTGAAAATGTTTGAGCAATAGTTAAGCAGAAATTAAAAGGAAAACAAATATGGTTGGTTAAACTGTTATCAAGGAAAATTCGGCTGATTTGGAGCCGATTACCCCAACAATTTGCGTAGAAATTAACACAAAGTAAGACCCGAAATTTAAAAATCCGGCTCGACAGACTATAACTACAACTTTATTTTACAAGCATTTTTTTACTTTTTACAGATCTATCAACATTTCAAGGAGAAATAATGCAGACCGTGGAGTAACTGTTTTTTCATTGTATTTTTTGTCATGTAATTTTTTATATACTAATTTTTGTGAAGAAAAATTAAAATAAATTTGTTTATAAAGTTTAAGTACTGATAAACAATGTATAAACTTTTTTATATATATTTCTATTGTTATCTCGTCTAAAAACAGTATTTCTTTTGAAGCCATTATGACTGATGGCTATAGTATTTATTGAATATATCGCGTATAATAAATATAATATTATATTGTAAGTCCATACAATGCAGTTTGGTAGAGTCAAATTTGTTAAAAAGTTTCTAGTTATGACGGTCACTTTTCCATTAGGCAGACCCTAAAATAAAAATCCAGACAATCAATCCACTTGCGTCAAATGCTCGAAGCGCTCCTGTAACTTGGAGAAAGTATGAAGTTGAAGTAAAGCAACTGCAACAAAAATTCAATGAAAATCGCCTATTTTATTTAAAATAAGTTATTGTCCTCTCTTTTCAATAAGTGTTACTTTGAACTACATAAGTAGGCAATTAAGTAGTAAAGTCCTCTCTCGACGAACAAGGCTAACACTTTATAAGGCTCTCATCGTGCTCGTATTATCGAATGGCGCAGAATATTGGGCGCTAACAATATAAACAAATAAAGATTCAGCGGCTACGTTGGCTGGGTCATGTCGTCCGAATGGATACAAACGCTCCGGTTCTGAAAGTATTCGATGCGATACCAGCTGGTGGTAGCAGAGGAAGAGGAAGGCCTCCTTTGCGTTGGAAAGATTAGGTGGAGAATGACTTGGCTTTATTTGGTGCATCCAACTGGTGCCGTTTGGCACGAGAAAGGGCTCATAGCTCCGTTAGTTGAACTTCAGAGAACCTGAGAATAACGAGAGATAGTTCGCCTTCTGAAGCGTTCCCTGTTATTTTTAAATAGCATTAAGGGGTTACACACGTCCAGAATTTTCGAAAACTAGATTTTTTTAACAGATTATTTCTTTACAGTTTTAGGCGTATTTCTGTGGAAGTCGATTGTAAAAATTCCCCATAGATACAAAGTTATGGTATAAAATGAGAGAGTTTGATGCACACAGGTAGCTGCCCTTCGTTTGAGGCAATTGAAAGTTTAAACTCGTTTTCCTCGGAACTACTTTTTTCGGCACGGTCTGCATGATAACTCATACATTATTTAATATTTTTTCATGCGGTTTTTTTTAATATTCGAAAGTGTATTTTTATTAAAAAATTTTGTAAACATAATTAAGGTGTGACATTTATGACATAAACGCATACTTTTTTTTAAATGCAGCAAATTGCAATATTTTTCGAAATTTAAATCCGACAGACTATAACTACAACTTTATTTTACAAGCATTTTTTTACTTTTTACAGATCTATCAACATTTCAAGGAGAAATTATGCAGACCGTGGAGTAACTGTTTTTTCATTGTACTTTGGGTCATGTAATTTTTTATATACTAATTTTTGTGAAGAAAAATTAAACTAAATTTGTTTATAAAGTTTAAGTACTGATAAACAATGTATAAACTTTTTTATATATATTTCTATTGTTGTCCCGCCTAAAAACAGTTTTTCTTTTAGAGCATTTTTGGCGCTGCTGGGCGTATGGAACGCCTTAAGTAGTTGTGTTCTGCAGTCTGTAAGAAATTTGTTCATTTGACTAAATAAATAAATATATATTTTAGCTTTTTTGCCAACATTAAGAAATAAGTTTTCAAGTGCCAATTTTAAAATATTTGGTTATGTTTCGTGAAACAGGTAATAGCACATTTCAACGAATTCACCACGAGTTGTTTTGCGCGAAAGGTGCATACTAAACTAATTGCATTCTAGTAAAATATTCACCATCCACTACTATTAAAAATGAGGAAATTTTCAATATTGGCTGCGAATGTGGAAGAACTTTCAAAGCAGTACTAAAATCATACTTTCAAAGAATTGATGAAAATAAAAATGATTGAGTTAATAGAAAAAATACGCCATTGACCCTTTCTTTCAAGCATAGACCTAAAGAACAGAAATAAAAATAACAACAAAGAGGAAATACCGTTAGAAGTACTTCAACTTTTGTAAAAACCTGACCGAATACTTGTCTCATATACAAGGTGGCGCAAAATAATTCACCCGAATCACCGAAGATATTTTTGCAAATGGCGTTTTACGTCAACCATATTTGGCAGTTGTGAACAAGACAGCTGCAGGATACAAACAAACACGCAATGGAGTGCGCAAAGATCAAAATATGGATTTCCATCGCCCAAATAATTTTTTTATTTAATAAAAAAGCTATTCAAAAACAAAATTGGATGAGTAGACAGCGACAGTTTAAGTAAAAGTCTTGAATCGATATTCCTTCGGTACGTTGGTCGTTTCAAAGATCCGTGCAAACTAAGAGAAAGCTTTTGATTCGATATGGCATGATGGTCTTATTTACAAATTAATAAATTTAAAATTTCCGTTACCACTAGTAAAAATCATAAATTGCTTTTTAAAAAATCGTTACTTTTGCGTGTCTCTGAATGACGAATACTCTGACATGATCGAATTACCCGCTGGAGTTCCCCAGGGATCGGTACTTGGTCCTTTACTGTACATTATTTATTGCTCTGATTTTCCCAAATTAGCCAACTGCTCATATGCCATGTACGCAGACGACATTGGCATATTTTATTCGCATGCGTTTGGTAACCAAATCGTAACCAAACTTCAAGATGCACTACAAAACATGGCAGACTACTTGTGTACTTGGAAAATAAAATTAAACATTGGTAAGACGCAAGCTATCTTTTTCACTAGAAAAAGAAGTCATTGTTTTATACCAAGTACAGGTTTGAAATTAGGTAGTTATGATATCCCGTGGGCCAATACCGTACGATATCTGGGGGTGATTTTTGATAAAAAAGTATCTTTTTGCGATCATGTAAAGTACATACAGGAGAAAGTAAATTTGGCGATTAAAATGTTATATCCCCTAATAAATAGACGCTCAGGCTTAAGTGATGAAAATAAGCTAATAATTTATAAGTCTATATTTCAGCCAATAATATTATATGCCTGTCCAGCCTGGAGTAATATCGCAAAGTCACATGTTAAGAAACTGCAAATCTGGTAAGGTACTCAAAATGATGCTACGACTCCCATGGCATTTCTCCACCAGAAAGCTTCATGATGAATCAAAAACTAAGATTTTGTCAGATCAAATACAAAATTTGACTAAAAGATTCAAAATTCGTTCCAGTTTTTCGGACAATCTACTAATAACTGAACTTTCTTAATGTTCAATTAGGCCCTGGTACTTAAATGCGTACAGATTAACCCTAGCTTGTAAGATGTATAGCGGAGGTTTTTCATAGTAGTTTTTTCCTTCGAAAAAAAAGAAAAAATCGGTTAAAAAACCAAACCTGTGATAAATATACAAATATAATGATGTAGAATTAAGATTTATATCATATTCTGTAAATTGTGCGATAACATAAATTTTGTAACGTTTTCTACTTAATAAACTCTTATCTTATCTATCTTATCTTATCTCTTGAAAGAACACACCCCGAACTTCAGCCAGATTGGCCTATTTCTTTGTGTTTGGCATTCGTTTGAATCGAGGAAGTCGAGTAATTTTTCCTTTCCATCACGACAGCGCACCAGCTGACGTCTCAGCAATTGTGGTCGCAAAATTAATGGAAATAGAGTTCTAACTCGTTTATATCTTCCCTATTCTCCAGATGTCTCCCACGGACTGGTATTTGTTCCGCAAAATGAAGAAATGGCTGGCGGGAAAAAAATTTGATTCAAATGAGGAGGTGATTGCAGAAACGAGAAGCTATTTTTCAGACTTGGACAATTCCTATTATTCGGCAGAGATCAACAAACTAAGACAGCGATGGATAAAGTGTATTAGCCTAAAAAGAGACTATGACGAATTATAAAAAAGGTTTCCTCCCAAACAATTAAGTTGTTTTTGTTTTTACATGGACTTTCAAATGAGCCTCGCATAATCGAATATTTGAAATTGAATATTGAAATAAGCGTTAGCGAAAACTTAAACATTAAATCTATGGTAATGTCCGTTAGCAATAAATATTGAATAACTATGTATGGCATGTTTTCTGAGTATACTCGAGTATCTCTACGACATTTATGGAGTTCCTTTTTCATATTTCTTCTTAACGTTTGTATATTCCTAGTTGTTTTTTGTTGCTTTTGGAATAACTACCGTCTTTCTATCAATGAAATCAAAGTTCTAAACTTTGCACAAATTTCTTTTATTTGAAAGAAAATGTTCGTTAAATTCGAAGAACACACTCGTGCTTGACTTGTTTACAGTAGCACAGAAAACAAACTATGTGACATATAACGCTGAAATTTGCCATGTAAGCTTATAACAGTTCTACCAAAAAACAAAAAATTTATTTTTGCCATATGTCATCCGCGGACCGTTTTATTGATACCGTCTCGTTCATATTTGAGCAGAAGGTATGTTTGAGGCCATCGCGAAGGTATTTAGTGGCTCAAGAGCCATAGAGAGTATTCTTTTACTGCTATGAAATGCTTTTAATATTGAATATAAAAATTCCTTTCCGTCAAGCCAAAACGCCTTTCATAGCCAGGAGGTACGCAACGGTACATCTATAATTGTACATTTTGCATTTGATTGCACACATTGCATAGCCATTAGCCTTCCATAATAAATTTAAAATTAAGCCACAAAACTTACAAAGTAAATATTTGTATTGTATTTAGAGAAAAGTTCAAGTTCAATCAACATCTATTAGAAAATTCCATTGGCGTTCACGTTTATGACACTCTTAACCACTACACGGATATTGGCTGCTATAATTGGATGCGTTTTTCCACTGACGTAATTGCGGAAAATTAGGTGGAACAATAAAATAGAAGCGAAACGAACTTTTAGTATGCGAGAGAGGACGAATTGAAAAATTCTAACGCATTAAAAATTCACACAATAAAAACTGACCGTAGTTGCATGGGAGGAATAGGAGAATGCGGCTTTGAACGCGTGTATGTATTTGTACGTGGCCATTGAGTTGATTACAAAGATCGTATATCAAGGTCCATGTAGGGCAATTAATATGACCCTAGACATAATATATGACAAATGGGCAACAGTGAATATCGGCACAAAGGGTTGGCAGAGGTACATACATACCTACGTACTGTGTTAATGCTCAGTCACAGATGGCACAATTACTTTTTATTGGACGCGCAAAATGTTACCAAAAAAATTTGAATATTTGATTGTGCGAGTAAGCCGATAAGGAATAAAATAAAAAATATAGAAGAATGAAAGAAATCTACTAAACGCGCCAAGACATGCGAATAATTATTTCATAATGCAAACTTCTTATCGGTTTTACTTCGTCAGTACGTCAACGATTTTTGTGTGTGCCTGTTAAGCATGGAAGTGAGTTGGTTTAGGCGCGAACTGAGTAATGTGGTGTGGATTAAAATATTGTTTAGCTTTGTGAAAGGAGCAATGGGATTGGGGTTAAAAAGTTGCAAAGGGCCTTGCTTTGTTATTACCAAGTAGGTCAATTAAGTGCGCTAAGCGCCAAAAAGCTAAAAAACAAACCGAAAAAAACTTGCGTCATTGCACGAGGGCTGCCTTTTATATTGTGTGCTTTTGCAGCACTCCGTGCGATGAGATGTAATACGATATTTTTCGAGCGCTGATTTATAACTATTTTCGACTTGAATTATCGAGACAGGGGTGCACTGATCAACTTACTACAACTTTTGGCGCTGAAGCCTCACGCCTAGCCAATGTAAAACGTTGGTATAGTGAGCTTCAATGTGGTCGTCGATCCTTTAGAATAAATTTCGGGAAGGCCCCTTAAAAACGGGTCTGGTGCCAGAAATTCGATGCTGTGCATCAATTAATAACGCAAGAACATCATACGTCATATCCCTTGGGTATTAGTGGGACCAACATATATTTAATATGGCATGAGCATTTGGACGTCAAGAAAATTTGTTCTCGTTGGATGCGCATAATTTGACAGTTGCCTAAAAATGGATTCGTGCCGAAAAGTAGTGTAAAGAAACGTTGAAGAAATTCAAAGCACGTCTATAACATGGTAACAGCTGACCAATGTTGTATCTATGCACATAAAAATAAATAAATAATTAGCGCGTACACTTCTGTTTGCCTGAACTCCTCCTCCTATTTGTGACGTGCATATTGATGGTATTCTACAAATAGGGGACCTACAGTTTTATGCTCACTTCGAACGGGAAATGGTTTTTATGAGAAGCTTTTTCATGGCAGCAATGCAATCGAAGGTTTGGCATTGCATGCCGAAGAGCGACCGCTATTAGAAAAATATTTTTCAGAGATTCTTACCTACGCGTTCCCGAAGGGTAGTCACGCACCAATCCTTTCTGCTAAAGGATCGCATGAGTTTTAAGCAAAACAGCAATCGAGTGTATGGGTGCTCTAAGATAAGCTTACTACAACAAAAGTTGATCGCGGAAGAAGTACCTCAAAGCATATGACCGCCTGTTTTCGGGAAATCTGCGCATAGAGCTACTGTACTAATAGACAAATTTAAAACAGTCAATTCTGAGTGATACATAAACATTTGTTTGACTTGTTTGCGGAATTAAGGAAAACCAACCGCCGAAGACGAATCATCCTTCAATGTGAGGTCTCACGAACGGCTTAGTGAAGAAAGTTTTTGAGCACTCAAAAGATCGAATTAATGGGTCATCCGCTTTACAGCCCTGATTTGGCGCCAAATGGTTTCTTTTTGTTCACGAACATCAAAAATAAAATGTGACGTCAACGTTTTTCAATGCTTGAAGTACTATACCAGTTCAAGCCTTTAAATAGCTCATTTTGGCAGTATCCATTTCGGTGTGGTAAAGGTGCTTTGAAAATTGGTGCAGGGGAATGCAAAAGGAGGAAATTTTGAAAAACAATAAAGTTTTTCTTATTTTATTATCTATTATACTGTGTTTCTACAAGTATTATTGGGCGCAAAATATAAAAGGCAACCCTCGTGTGAGTCGCGGAGTACTGGTCCTTGAGTGTAGAGCCTGTAGAAAGAGAGTTGGAGCGGTGTGGTGAAAGAAACAACTTCAAAAGTAAAGTCTATGCAAAACCAGTTGGTAAAATATGGCCTTTACATACTTACATGCCCGTGTTGCTATGTATATGTAAGTTAATATATTCGTAAGCTACCCAGAGCTGTTGGAAAATAAAAGAAACAACATAGCCAACTGCTTTACTGCTATATCATTTGATAATTTGCATAAATATTGTTACGTGTTTTTCTAAAGGGAAAGACTACTGACTCACGATAATTTCCGCTTATACTTTGTTTAAGAAATTGCGATATATTAATTTTTAATTCTATTTTAAGTAAAAGTGTATACTCAGTGTGTTTTATATTTGTACTTATACACATACATAATTTTTTATAGCATAAATACTCACCTAAAAGAAAAATTTTTAATATGAATTTTTTTATTTGAAATTATCTTCCTCTGCGAATCCGTTATTTTAGCAATTATACGAGTATTTCACAGTTATACAACTATTCATTTAAAAAATATATACAATTTTTTTTTTCAAACACCAAAAATGGTTCATAAATTTCACGGGTTCGGTCACTTTTCAGAAAAAAACACTTAACAATTTTTTTAACTTGACAACAACAATAAATACTATAATAATACCGTCTACTCTCCGATACGTCAGACTCCGTCAGGTTACAAGGCTCAACTAAGTGTTAGTATGGTCGACTAGCAGCGACTAACTCTGGTCAAAACAATGCTGGTCTGCGCGTATTCATTTGATTCTATGTAAATATGTATGTTTGTGCATATTTAAGTGAGAATATTGTACAATACCTTGCCGCCTATCAAGCGTTGACTGACATACCACGGGAAATTGGAGAAAGCAGTAAAATGTGGGCCGCAGGATATGTACGCCTGAAAGTAGGCTTACACAAATTTCCCTACCAACAGTTTGAGCAGTTAGTAAGGCTATAATCGCACACGTCCATTCATGCATATAATAGATAAGTGTGTGGCTATTCAATTTTTATATGTTTTTTTTGTTGTAAGCGTTTTTGTCTTATTTCTTTGTTTATATCTCATTACACGAGTAGTATCCATAGGCATGTTAGTGCACCTTTTCGCATTTCATTCTCAGTGAAATTCTTGAGTATTGTAATATTGAGTGCCGCGGGCCGCTCAAAATCAAATACTTTGTGTATACTTCTAACATGTGTACATATGTATACCCTACTACATAAAATTATACATACATACAAGTACATGCATAGGAGCCTACTTTTACTTCCTTCCCTTTTTTGGCCGTCAAGTGCACTTGCTGCACTTTTGTGGGTGTGTTATATTCATGCTGCAAAAATAAATTGAGTTCTTACTATGTGTCAGTGTATTGTTTGTTTGCATGTTTGCGAAAATTTACAATATGTCCTCTTGTATGCAGTGAATACCATTTGTTGTTTGAAAATAATAGTTTGTTGGTAGTTTTAGCGGCAACGCCTTCAGGCTGACAGTTGCAAAACTTTGTGCTGTCTATGCAATTATTGGGTGGGGATATGCAATTAATTGCTCAAAAAATTAGTAGCTTTGCATAAATGTGTAAAATTTTTACTGAAACTGCATGAAAGAATAAGCAACTTTCTCTGGTGGTCAAATAACTAAAAAATAAAATAAAATGTTCGATATATTGGAATGACAACTAAGTAATTGCGGATTTTACTCATAGATGGCTTCAGCTGTCAATCAGTAAAAACAGTTTTTTTATCGGTTCCGCAGTTTTCCTTTGGCGTTCCTTGAAAAATGGAAAATCAAAAGAAAAATTTTCGTCATATTTTGCTTTTTTATTTCCGCAAAGGGAAAACCGCATCGCAAGCTCATAAAAAGTTATGCGCTGTTTATGGTGACGAAGCCTTACAAGAACGGCGATGTCAAAATTGGTTTGCGAAATTTCGTTCTGGTGATTTTTCACTCAAAGATGAAAAACGCTCTGATCGTCCAGTTGAAGTTGATGACGCCCTAATCAAAGCGTTAATCGATTCGGATCGTCACAGTACAACACGTGAGATTGCAGAGAAGGTTCATGTATCACATAAATGCATTGAAAATCACTTAAAACAACTTGGCTATGTTCAAAAACTCGATACATGGGTTCCTCACGAACTAAAAGAAACGCATTAACAGCTGCAATTTGCTAAAGAAACGTAATGAAAATGATCCATTTTTAAAACAACTGATAATTGGTGATGCAAAGGGGGTTGTTTACAACAATATCAACCGGAAAAGATCGTGAAGCAGGCCAGGTGAACCAACTCAAACAACATCAAAAGCTGATATTCATCAAAAGAAGGTTTTGTTATCAGTTTGGTAGGATTACAAAGGAATTGTCTACTTTGAACTCTTACCACCTGAACGATCAATACTGATGCCTACATTGAATATCTAACGAAATTAAACAATGCAGTTGAAGAAAAGCGGCCCGAATTGACAAAACGAAAAAGTATTGTATTCCATCATGACAATGCAAGGCTACACATCTTTGGCCACTAGGCAAAAATTATTCGAGCTTGGTTGGGATATTTGCCACATCCACAATATAGTCCTGACCTTGCACCATCTGATTACTTTTTTTCAATCTTTACAAAACTCCTTGAATTGTAAAAATTTCAATAATGATGATGATGTCAAATCGTAACTGATTTAGTTTTTTGCTAATAAAAACCAGGCAAAGGTCATTGATCAAAATGGGCAATGCATGACAGAATGAAGTTATTTACTTCCAAATTGCATTGGGAACCTATAAATAAATATAAATAAACGTTAAGCCTTCAGTTTCAGCTATTTTCTGTTTACTATTTTAACTATTTTTGTTCTAGACATTTGCTTCAAGCATTTAAGCAGTCAGATACGTGCACATTTGGAGGTGTAGTAAATTCATTGAACTGAGGATTCCGTTTACGGTTTGAATTGTCTTTTGGGAAATGTATATTCGAAGAAAAAACGCTCAAATTTAGAAGTCCGTAAATAAAAAACGCGTACGATTTCCTATGGGCAACTTTTCACCTCCTTTGTTCGTTCTAGATTAGAGTATCTGGAGGCCTTTGCAATTGAGAGAATTGAAAGTGTAGAGAAAGTGTTTCTAAAATATACTCTCAGGTCGTTGGAAATCTCAAATCTTATCCATTTCTATAATTCCCGTTTGAGTTTAATTAACTTAAAGTTTCTACATAGTAGAATATCTATAAGTTAAAGTATTTAAGGTGAAATTGATTGGTCATCCCTATTACGGAGCATTCACTTTCATATCCCTACTAGATCTCTACGCAATATTTACTCACTTCATCTTAAATTTCTTAACACGAATTATGTAATGCCCGCGCTCTAAGAGAATTCAATGAGATCTCGAGTTCTATTCGGCTTGGCTTTTTGGTGTTTAAAGCGCATATTATATAAGTATGTATATGCATATATTTTATGATCAGAAAATACCGGGAATGCTTAAATAAAACAAAACAGAGTTAAATTTCAGGCAAATTTATGTTATCACCTTCAAAATATGACCTGTCTGAAGCAACACACATGTGCCAACAAACGTCCCAGTCTTCCATGTACCCCTGGTAGGCCGACGAAGGGATGGCCTTCAGCTCCTTCGTCGAATTCTCTTTGATCTCCTCTACCGACTGAAATCTCCTTCCACGAAGTGGTAACTTCAACTTGGGAAACAAAAAGAAGTCGGCCGGGGCCATATAAGGTAAATACGGTGCTTGCACGATGGTATTTACTTGGTGTTTGGCCAAATAATCCAGCACAATTTAGGTTCGGTGCTATGACGCGTTATCATCATGCAAAATTCAAGAATTGTTTGCCCACATTTCCGGCCGTTTGCGACGTACAGTATCCCTCAAACGCTTCAAAACGGATAAATAATATTCTTCATTGACTGTCTGGCCCGTTGGAAGGTACTCATGGTACTCACTACGTCTTGGCAATGGAATAAAACAGTCATAGTCATCATCTGCACAGCAATCAAAAAATGCAGTTGGCAGCATAAAGACAGTGTAACAATTTCAGTGGACTGCGTTCAGTTGCTAGTCACCATCTATATTATAATAAAAAAAATTGCGAAAAAGAAATCCTTTTTTTTCTCGGTAGATGGGTGTAGTGATCGATATCTCGTAAAACGTCGATCAAACGATTTAAAGGTTATGCTCGTTGCCAAAGTGACATTTCACACTATAAAATTATTTTACTGTTTTTTGTTTGTTCCATTGAGTTGAAAGTTACAAGGTCTTAACAATGGAAGTCAACAAAGAGAAAATTTGGTTCATTTTACAGTTTTTCTTTGACAAAGGGGAAAATACCAGGCCGCTGAAATTGTGAATGGTGTTCATGGTGCCGAGACTGTAACAGCTAATTAAGTACAATTTCGGTTTCGTCGATTCCGTTCAGGCTTTTTTGATGACGACAATGTCGAAAATGTTATAAAATCACAGAAATAATTTAAGTTGATCGGCATATTTGTAGTCGTAGCATCGCCCAGGGGCCAAAGATCGACAATAAAACACTTTTAAACCATTTGCGCAAAAATTGTACGCAGAAATAATAAATTTCTTTCAGCAACTGCCAGCACAACTGAGGTCAACTAGTCAAAAAATCAGTCACAAGGGTGGATCGATTAGATGGTGAATTATAATGCAATAAGTGCTTCCTCTTTCGCGGTATTCAAGGCGAATTCGATGAATGCGATGCAACAAACGCTTCAAAACGCCAAGACAGAAAATTGCATTGACGGTTTCGCCCTTTGGCATGAACTCCTTGTCGACAATTCCCTTGGAATCGTAAAACAACTGCGCATCGACTTGATTTTTGACTTCTCCAAACGCGATTGTTTGGATGGGGGCTCGTCTGGGGCCTTCCACTCCGCACTTTGACGCTTAGTTTTGATTCATGTCGGGAACTCCACGTTTCATCAGCAGTTAAAATGTTGTAAAGGAAGCTCTCGTATTTTTTCACCTCTTTAATGAAGTCTTTCACATGTTGCCTTTCTGAGCAATTTTTAGTCCTCAGTTAACTTGTGCGGAATGGAAAGTGCGCAGACCTTTCGTAAGCGTATGAACTCATCAATTCTGGCACGAGATAAACAATCATCGCCATAATCTTTTTTCATCAATTCGAGTGCTGCGGTAAATGTTTTACCGATTTTAAAACTTAAGGACATATTGGGATATACTGGGGACCTCAATGGGTCTCTGACTGGGCCACTGAGTGAACGCTTTTTAACCAATCTAACCAAGCCTAATCTAACCTACGGTGGCACTTATCAACGTTGTCTTGAAAGATGCTTACAAGATTATCATGGAGGTTCTATCTAGAACGAACGAACTATTATATTTGTGGAAAATTTGTATACAAGAAGTAATAAAGGGTGAATTTTTAGCTATTATCTTTTTAAACAGTTGGCTTAAACAGCTGACGCACGTTTCGTGTCAAAAATCTTCAATTTGGTCTATAATTTAACAATGAATCGTCTTACAAACGAACAACGCTTGCAAATCATTGAATTATATTATAAAAATGCGTGTTCTGTTAAGAAAGTTTAAGATCCACTTTTTTATCGCAAAATTCTGTTTAGCGACGAAGCTCATTTTTCGATCAATGGATACGTAAATAAGCAGAATTGTCGATTTTGGAGTGAAGATAAGCCAGAAGAATTGCAAGAGCTACCAATGTATCCAGAAAAGTTCACAGTTTGGTGCGGTTTATGGGCTGGAGGTATCATTGGACCGTACTTCTTCAAAGATGCTGCGAATCGTAACGTAACTGTGAATGGTGAGCGCTACCGTGAAATGATATCCAACTTTTTTTGCCCAAAATGTAAGAGCTTGACTTGCGTGACATGTGGTTTCAGCAAGACGGTGCCATATGCCACACAGCACGCGTAACAATGGACTTGTTGAGAGGCGAATTCGGTGAACATTTTATTTCACGTTCGGGACCTGTCAATTGGCCACCCAGATCGTGTGATATAACGGCTTTAGATTATTTTTTGTGGGGCTATGTTAAAGGTCATGTCTATTCAGACAAGCCTGCTTCAATTAACGCATTGGAAGACAACATTAAAGCATTTATATGTGAGATACCGGCCGAAACATTGGAAAGAGTATGTCAAAATTGGACTAAGCGGATGGACCATTTGAAGCGCAGTCGCGGTCAACATTTGCATGAAATAATCTTCAAACATTAAATTATATGGACTGTACTATCGCTTTAAATAAAAATTCATGCATTTTTCTGAGTTTTGCGTGTGTTTTTTTGAAAAACTTTCCTATAGCTCTAAAAAAATCACCCTTTACTTATGCTGTAGTCAAATAGTAGCCTAACCTTTATCAAGATAACTGCAGCGAGCAGTGTTTGGCGAAATTAGGAAAAACAGGAAAAAATTGGGTGGTCTGATAAACATAAAAGTTTAGTAGAGCAAAACTTCGAAAATCTTAAATATCGCATAGAATGTTTAGCAAAAAAAAAAATTCAACATTCTTTTACACATTTTTCTACAAATTTTCTTGCATTTAAATTAAAAATAAACTATAAACTATAAATATTTAATTCTATTGCAATTCGATGATGCTTTGAATAGAAAAGCTAATTGCATTCATACTCCTATAAATATATGTACTACGCATTTATTATTAACTAAAATTCACAGCAGAGATTTTTGTATTAAATTTTTTTCACAGTTTCTCCTTTCTCAATGCATTTCTTGACATTGAAGTGCCGTCCATCTGCTTCGCAACAATTACTTAATCACTTAGCACTCGAAGTAATCAATTAATCGACCTAATATCTATCATTCAATCAATGCTCAAATCACATTTGCATTGATTACATTTTTAAATGACACTTCACCGATACATTTAAGGAGCAGTTAGACTTGAAAACGAAAGTGGTTTTCCAACTCATTTTGCTGTCAAGAAATCTACTTTTCATCCGAAAAGTAATTTGAGAAAATTGATTTAAATGTGTTGGCCATCAATTTCGAAAATGAAGCTTTCACAGTCTGACTGCAATTTTTAGAATCAGCAATAAATCGGAGAGTTAGTTGCTTTCAACTTGGCATTTTGCTGGCATTGCACAATACAATTTTCTTTCTTTAGAAAAGTCCAGTCAAGCTATTCGAATGGTGCCGTATGATACTGTTTCCGAATAGATTTACCATATTAATAAAGTGCCAGCTAAAATATTATATAATATATTTTAATTAACTTCTTTTATATAATATAATATTTAATAGATATAATTTTTGTCCAAGGTTTTCTGATAATTTAAGTGAATACTGTACTTTTCTCGAAAATAAAATATATTAATATTGTGCTTGAAGAATGCAGGACCTTGATTAAGAATGCAGGAGGTCGCTCTCGCTTATCCAGCAACACAACACTACATTTTGTTGGGTCCCCGGCCACTCTGGAGTGGAGGGAAGTGAAAGAGGGGATGAGTGTAGAAGGAAAGGTTCTGAGCTTCACCTTCAGCGAGTGGTAGAGGGCATAAGCATTCCTCTAAACGAACTGTACACTGCGATTGACTTCAGCGTAATCGCGGAAACAAATAGAAAGTGGTCTCTGGCTACTAACTAACAGGGACTCACAGTTCAGTGCTATCCGCCTCCTCTAAGCGAAACAAATAAATCAGGTCGTTAATGATTCCAATGGTAGTCATATGTTGACCCCATGGATTGTGTCCTGTGTCTTCCAAGTTTTAGAAGTAAGTCCGACAGCTTTCTGTTCGTGCTGACCGAACCATCGTTCTTTATCTAATTAGATACATTTAATGATTCCTGCAGAACTGATTCCAATGATTGGCTCTGGCTCCTCTTCCATCCCCTTGAACACCGCAGTATCCTGGGACCCATATAAGTACAAACTTATTTTGTCTTGCAAAAGAATTAAGCTTTTTCTTACATTTTTGAACAATCTTCGAGGTTTGCTTTGCGTTGTCCAGAGCCTTTAGTGCAGATTGACTGCCACTAAAGACCCCAATCTGTTTCCCGCTCCATCTCCTCTCAATTATCCATTCCAAAATGGAAAATTTCCGTTTTGAAAACAGTTGCCATTTCCACCATAGCCTAGAGCCATAGCCAGAGCCATCCTGCTCCAGAAGCTATTTCATTCTTGGATCCATCGTAAAGAGAATATCCGTCAAACCTCTTTCAATGCTCGATGGATTATTCCATTGCTCACGCAATAGAAATTTGACATAAAATTTCTTTCCAAATGAAACTATGGGTATAAGTTATCCATAGGTGCCAAAAATAGTGGATACTGCTCAAATACCCTCTCAAAGATTTCTCTGTGTCCCGAAGTTCCATCTTCGTGCCAGAAACCATATTTATGGAGCCTACACATTGCTTTTATTGCTTCCTGTTGTATCTTACGATCCAAGGGGAACAAATCAAGCATAGCATTTGAGTCAACGCCGGGGGTTGTACTCATGGCACCCGTAATGCATAAACATACACCTCTTTGCAGCCTTTATAGTTCCCGAAGTGTGGATAGCATAAGTGATGATTGGTCAGCTAAGTGCTGTGTATATCCACCAGACCACAGCAGTTTCAGTACCCAGGTTTTGCCAAACCAGAGTTGCTAATGCCTTGCTTTTAGTTTTAATTTTAATAAAAAAAAATGTTTTTGTACTTTAAATGTCGTCTTAGAAATAAGTTTTAGATTTAAGATTTGAATATATAGCTATATTTCTAATATACATACAATGCTGAAAAATATGCAGCTAAAGGTTGATGTGTTGGTATAATAATTATAATTATATATTAGTAAACATGCTAAAAAATGTTTATTAAAAAATTTGAATAAGAGTAAAACCTCTAACAGACTCAAAATATTGGCGTCGGGAAACAATTTGGGGTAAACAATTCCTAAGTTATCTGAAATGTATAAAAAAGTGAACGTTAGTTAGTGACACATTCGTGTTTACCAGAAATGTATACACAGGCTTGCAATCAGTTGGATAAGTGAAAGTGTGCATACACAATGCACATAAATGTATGAGTATGTGTGCTAATAGGTGCGTACTTGTACAGTACTTTGAATACTAATTTAAGAAATCACGCCTGCGCTTAGGGCTATGAATTTTTTATGACAATTTAAAGGCTATTCCTTGCACCTTCATTCTTGGCGCTCGCTGCTCTAATTTGAAGCAAATTAACGTCAGTGATGAAGGCGTTCAGTGAAAGAATTTGCATTGCGGAAATGTGAAATACGTACTTATAGTACATATATTTTTCGTATACCCATGCAAAATACTTACATACATACATACAAATGTATGTAATTCAAGTTCAAGGCGATAGAGCAGTTTTTGTAATTGCGTAGTTACACGAATGCGCAATTTAGCCAGTATTCGGGTGTAATTAAGGACAGATTTTTTTTGTGTTTTTTTAGATGGCCATGTATGTACATATATGAATAGAATAGAGTTATGCGAATAGTGAATAAAATTCCAAATATATAAAACTATAATAAAACTGTTGAGCCTACCCAAACCTGCATACGAAATGCCTGTTTATAACTGAACTTCTAGATATTTGCATAAGTATGTAGTTATACTACAGTGTAGAAAATATATTAGAGCCAGAAGATTGGGCCCGGCGTTAACGTTAATATGGAAAACCGAAGTGGTAAGTAAAATAGTCGACACACTCTTCCCAACACACTTTGCTGAGAGGGAAGAACTCGAGTATGAAGCAGCGGAACCTGCCCCATTCACAGAAGAAGAACTCATAGATGTTGCAAAAGCAATGAAATGTAACAAAGCGCCAGGACCTGATGGCATAGTTGCAGACATATTGAAAATATTGGCAATCGAAGAAGGAATTTTTCCAGAAATATGGAAAAACAAAAAGTATTACTAATCAGGGAGACCCAACATTAACGTCCGCTTATAGACCGCTATGTATGCTGGATAGCGCAGGAAAACTCTTTGAGAAACTGATAAAGTATAGGCTTAGCGAAGCCATAGAGAACAGTGGCGGCCTGTCTGACAGGCAGCATGGTTTTAGAAGTGGCAGATCTACCTTAGGAGCCATCCAAGATGTAATAGCTGGCGTAGAACATGCCCAGGCAGGTAATCGATACTCCAAACGCCTAGTATTAATAGCCACACTGCATATTAGAAATGTTTTCAACAGTTTAAGTTGGGACGACGTAATTGAAGCCTTAGAGGCTCAAGATCCGGAATAATTTATTGAAGATTATTCGTAGCTATCTAAGCAATCGCGTGCTCTTATACGAAACGCGGGAAGGGTGTAAGACTAAACAAATAACAGCAGGTGCGGCCCAACGATCAATACTCGGACTTTGGAATTTAAGCTACGATAAAATCCTTCGAATAGAGATGCGTGAGGATGTGCATTTAGTGGGATACGCAGATGACATCGCAGCTGTAACAATCGCTCGAAACACTGACGAAGCCAAAAGGAAGGTAAATCAGGTGATGATCAGAGTTCAGACATGGCTAGAAGACCATGGATTAAAGTTGGCCACAGAGAAAATAGAGCTAATCCTTCTAACGAACAGACGTATCCCATTAGAAGTAGACATACAAGTACTCGATGCCACTTTATCGACAAAAAGAGTGGTCAAATACCAAGGAGTGCAATTAGACACAAGGCTAACTTACTGGGCGCACATAAACCATGCTGCCACAAGAGCTGCCAAAGTAAGCGGCATGTTAAGTAAGCTCATGGCAAACCTTGAAGGTCCAACGCAGAAAAAACGAAAACTTTTAATGGAAACGGTGAATTCGATTCTCTTATACGGATGCGAAATATGGGCAGATTCGCTAAGGGTGCAATACCGGCAGAAAATTCTGCAATCTGTGTAACGTACCTGCACTCTCAGAGTGGCTTCGTCATACAGAACAGTATCTGAAGCAGCGGTGTTAGTTATCAGCGGAACCATCTCTATAGATATTGAGATGGAAAGCAAAAAACACAGGAATCCCAGTACCACGCTTCTCCGATATTAGAGTTCAAATGCTCTCACTTTGGCAGGCAAGATGGAACTCTGAACGGTATGGTAGCTGGCCAGCGATACTAATACCCAATCTAAAAAAGTGGGTAGAAAGAAAGCACGGTGAGGTTAACTATTACCTGACACAGTTTTTGTCCGGACACGGGTCCTTTCGCAAGTATTTGTGGTGAATGGGAAAAGGGAGCCAATCAAACTGCATATATGGAGATACTGAATATGATGATGCGGAGCACACCTTCTTTAAATGCGAGAGGTGGAACGTAGGGAGAACAGGTCTGCAACGAGCTATTTGTGTATTTACACCTGAAGAAATTATCGAGAAAATGATGATAGACGAAGGAAAATGGAATGCCGTCGCAAATTTTTTGGAGGATATTATCCGAAAAAAGAAGCGTGAAATGGAAAGTTATGCTGAAGAGCATTGAGCATAGGTTTCTCACAACAGGCGACCCTGGACGCAGGGTGAGTAAGTAAGTGTCCTTCTTAGGACGCCGTCTTGGCCCTCTACCTCGAAGCAATGCGGAAGCAGTCCCGGGGTGGAGGGAAAAATCCAAGCGAAGAGGAGGGTTATTTTTAGTGAAATCACCACACACGTAGTAGCGACGGTTACTATATGGTGCGAAGGCATTTTTAACCCAACCTCGCCGCAAAAAAAAAAAACAAAAAACAATACTACAGCGCAAAGGAGGGGAAAACAACCATTTTTGCTCAATTCGATAACTTTAAATGTTGTACACATAAAGATGCTATAACTAACCCGATGGGTATGAGATGAAAAAATTTATCACATAAAACTGCCTCATTTTTTACCATGACAAGCCTCGGTTTAAAATACCATTGTAAATTGTATATAAATTTTTTGTTTGTACTATATAACTAATAACATCTCAGTTAATGAAATTAAAGGAGGAAAACAGTAATTATTTACTTACATATATCTTTTTAAGCCCCTGCGTTTCCAGATAAATTCCATAAAATTTAAACAACTTTTAATTATTGTCTGGGTACGAGATACCCTGCCTCAAAAATCGGCTTGCGATGTCGTATACACCATATTGTTTGATTTTCCATCTTCAATAAAAATACAATAAAAAAAATGAATTGTTTTTTCTCTCTCGACAGTAGAGGACATATAACTTACTATGAAATGTCATTAATGTCTAACAAAATTCAGAACAAACATTTAAGATATAAATTCAGAACTAAAATACAAATTTATAATATTTAATATTTAAAAGTGTAGTAAAATTAGATTATCAATATAAGAATCCATTACATTGGTAAAAATATATTGTATACAAGTTACAATTGAATTTTAACGAAATTAATAATTATGGAACTATATTAAAATAATAAATTATTGCAAGGTATTATTTTGATTTCTTACATAGAAAGTAATTTTTTAATTGCATTTGAAATATTTGTTTGGCCCTAGCAAGGTCAAAATCCAAAAAGGTTGAGAGATAATTAAGGTCATACAACTTTTTAACGAGTGGCGCATTGGCACTATACTATATAATGCCCTACTAAAGCCAACGCGTATAATCTTGTAACGGCTAAAATTTCTGGAAGAACATTAAACTGTATTCTTTGTAGAAGCACCGGGCAGTCAATTTTGCTATTAATGAGATCAAAGATAAATGATACTGTCTGAAAAGTACCTCTGTCACTTAATAGAAAGGGACTAATCAAACGACAGCGAGATTCGTATGACGGCTTCGGGTGTGAGAAATTTTTTGAACTCTCTCCACTCGATTTATACGGACTGCATGGTAAGGTCTCCAAATAAGAGCAGCATAATCTAATTTGGACCGAACGACAGCAGAATATAATATTTTAAGAGTATATGGGCCAGTGAAGTGCGATGAGTGACGTCTAACAAAAGCGAGCATAACAAGTGAATTGGAAACGGCATAATTTAAGTGCGAGATAAAATTAAGCTTTGTATCAAAGAAAACCCCCAAATCTTTTATAACATCGGACGAAGCAAGATATGTATTATATAATTAATATGATAAGAGTTATTAAGGGGGTTTTGAAGTTTAGAGCACCAAAGAGCGACAATTTTTAAACAAAGTTACAGAAAGACCGTCTGCATCCGAATGAGAAGAGTGTTTAATCTTTAACAATCCCTCAATGTCTTCAGCATCTGATAGAACTGTCAACTGAAGAAATGATGGCGAATGGCTGCCAAATGTTCTTCCTGAATATCTTCATCAGACACGAAATTAGATGAAAAGAAATCGGCAAATAAATTCGCTGCATCACTGACAGAGCAGGCATTTACGTCCCTTTAGAATACAGTATTAGCCTTGTATTCCTTTAATCGATTTAATATATCGCCAAAAATTCTTCGGATTTTTTTGTATATTAAGCTCAAATTTGTGAATGTATTCTTAATAGGAATTACAAACTACTGGTGCACCACGTAGCGGGTCTATTTTTTTATGCTAAAACAGGAACTAAAACTGCATAACTTGCGCGTTTTGGCCGGCACTAGTTTATAATTTTTTAGTATAATTTTTTACCAATGCTGTACATTTAAATTTTTTTTTTTGCCTGGCTAATTATTATGAAAAATGGCATCCTTTATTAGTATCAAAATTTGAGACTCTAATCCCCGTTTGCTAGTGTCATTTTAGCTGCTTATTGTTATTATTCTTTATAGGAGATGCATTCAATATAACCCTAACGTAATTAGCACACTGGCTACTAGGGCCTTCAGTGCTGAAGAAAATATTTTAGAAGAATCTTTGAAAATATGTGTATGTATATCTGAAACTACTTTATAAAGCTCTACCAAACTTGGTGGACACCTTGCATATAAGTTTGAAAAATTTTAATATTGCCCAAAACCAACGGCCTTCTCCTATAATTGATTGGTTGCAGTGATTACTCAGTTAGCGGTTGTAGGCGCCATCTTGTTTCAATACTTGTGGACAACCTCCGAATTTTACTGTACCCTACGGCTAACCAATTCACCTGTTTCCCATATATGTATGGTATAAGTGTGTAGAAGATTTTTGATTCCTATTCATTCGCCTGTACATGATAAAAATTATTCAGATGTTCTTGAACTACTAAGATATGTTACATGCCATATCATAATCAACAATACAAATTTTTAGTAACTGATTCAGAAACATGCTTGCTTATTCATTAGAAAATGTTTAGTGCGTTGCATTTCATTAGTATGAATATCTACTTTTTTGACTCTTTCATTGTTGAAAATATTTGATTATTGAATAGTTCATGACTTACGCTTTTCTGCCTGCTTCAAGCTTGCAAAATTTTGAGTTTTAATTCTTCTACTCAATTTTATATATATGTACCTACTTTTTTTAACTCTTGCTTCTGTTCCTGCTACAACTCTTCATTAAATCTTAATATTAATATTAAAATTAAAAAACTGTGCCAATTTTGTCGTTTTTATTTTTCAATATTTAACGGCGTAAAATTTCAAAATTTAACTTAGTAAAGAAGTTTACTATAATTTTTAAGCTTACTTGCGTTGCCAACTGGAATATTTTTCTCTCCATGTCTCTCAAAATTTGTTCGAATTGAGTTTAAGCTTTTACTCAGAGAAGTGTTAGCTTTTACTCAGAGGGTAAGTAAAGCGAGCACTCTGTTTTTGATTGTTTTATTCGATTGTTTTGCTGTTGTACAGTGTAACAGTGAACTACACTTACACAAATTTTGCACATAGTACTTAAATGAAGATTATGATTTTTTACAATAATATTTTGAAAAAAGCATGTTATTAAAAACCGAATTCATATTTAGATTCCATGAAGAGGCAAAAGTAGTAAACAATTAATATACATATTTTATTTTAAAGCAAAAATAAGCCAAACTACCTAATAAACTCTTGAAAAAACTTCTCAACTCTTTCAAAAATCTTAGTTCTTAAATTGATTTGTCAGTGTTTATTATTTCAAGCTATATTAATAGGACTATGAATAAGTTCGTGCGGTTTTACAACAGATGGCGTAACTTGATTATTATTCCATCGATCCACATTTCCAAACATTCATTGGAGAGCTACTGTCGTAAGGCACAAACGTCAGTATAAGTTTTTTATTTGAAGCGTATACAACAATATTTTTACCACACTTGAAAATGTCGAATTTCGTGCCAAATAATGTGTTTTTGCGGGGAATTCTTCTTCATTATTTTAATATGAAGAAAAAAGCAGCCGAAAGTCATCGTATCTTGGTGGAAGTTTATGGTGAGCATGCTCTAGCTGAGCGAACGTGCCAGAAGTGGTTTGCACGCTTTAAAAGTGGTGATTTTGGCTTGGAAGACGAAGAACGCGAGGGTGCGCCGCCAAAGTTCATGGATACCGAATTGGAGGAATTGCTCGATCAAGATCCGGCTCAAACGCAAAAAGAGGTTGCAAAAACTTTGGGAGTTGATCAATCAACCATTTCCAAACGTTTAAAAGCCATGGGAATGATCCGAAAGGTAGGCCATTGGGTGCCGTATGAATTGAAGCCAAGAGGCGTTGAACGCCGTTTTATGGCATGCGAACAACTGCTTCAACGGCACAAAAGAAAGGGTTTTTTGCATCGAATTGTGACTGGCGATGAAAAGTGGGTCCATTACGACAATCCAAAACGTCGGGCAACGTATGGATACCCTGGCCATGCTTCAACATCGACGTCGGCGCAGAATATTCATGGCCTGAAGGTTATGCTGTGTATCTGGTGGGACCAGCTGGGTGTTGTGTATTATGAGCTACTGAAACCGAATGAAACGATTACGGGGGATGTCTACCGACGACAATTGATGCGTTTGAGCCGAGCACTGCGAGAAAAACGGCCGCAATACGCCGATAGACACGACAAAGTTATTTTGCAACATGACAATGCTCGGCCACATGTTGCACAAGTGGTCAAAACATACTTAGAAACGCTCAAATGGGATGTCCTACCCCACCCGCCGTATAGTCCAGACCTTGCGCCATCCGATTACTATCTCTTCCGATCGATGCAACATGGCCTGGCTGACCAGCACTTCCGTAATTACGATGAAGTCAAAAAATGGATCGATTCGTGGATTGCGGCAAAACCGACCGAATTTTTCACAAAGGGAATCCGTGAATTGCCAGAAAGATGGGAAAAAGTAGTAGTAAGCGATGGACAATACTTTGAATATTAAATTTGTAACCATTTTACGTCAATAAAGTTTCAAATTTCGAAAAAAAACCGCACGAACTTATTCATAGTCCTATTAAATATTTTCAAATTTTTGTTATCAACTTTATTATAAGTTGAGAAAAACTTAAAAAATATTAATACCCCTGATTTTTGTTTATCTGTGTATACAAGTTCATCAAAATAGTTGTACGAAAACTTTAATTGTTATAAAAAATGGAAGTAATTCTATTGCATTATATTCAATAGACATATATAATTTTTAATTTAAATTCTATCTTCATATGAAATACGCGACATTTTCACAAGGTGTTTAGCAATATTTTCCTAATGTAGGCGTACAGTAGGTTCTGTTTTTATGCGGTAGATACGTTCCGCAAGAAACAGCATAAAAAAAAAACAGCATAAAAAAAGCTACTAGTTCTATAGTAAAACTATAGATACGTTTCAAATGCTAAAACCGCATAAATCTGAAATAATGTAATAAAATCGCATAAAAAAGGGCACTAGTCCCATATTATAACTATAGATACGTTCCATAGGCCGCATGAATCTGTGATGAGTTTTTGCTTAGCTGGTTTAGAATCTTGTTTATATGTACAATTCCCGATAGGTCGACATGCATTTTGTAATTTAAAAAAAAACCGCACTATTTCAAAACCGCATAAAAAAAAGCCGCATAAAAACAGAACCTACTGTATATTGAGAGGAAACTTCGGCGATTGATTTTTCACAATAGGAGGAGGAGCTCGGCCAAACACCCAAAAAGGGTGTACGCGCCAATTATATATATATATATATATATATATGAATAAAGACAAAGGTACAACTTAGCGGCATGGTATAGTTGTTAGATGACTATTAAAACCAAGTCATGGTCGGATAGTATAGTGCCTTCAATACAGTAAGAGGTAGGAATAACACCACACTATTTGGAGAAGGCCGTATGTGAATTATTAACTGTAAGCTGTTGTTACAACACCAAGCTCGATATCAAACAGAATCAGAGCGATGTGAAGCAGTAGAATAAATCTTTCAGTTATTAGCATAGAAAAAAGCTAAGTAAAACAATTTAATTTGTCATTGATGAAAACAAGTTGACTTCACAATTATAATGAGAGGTAGGACTTTATCAAAGGTACACATTTTGAATAAAAACTCACACTGGGTAAAACCAAAATTGAATGGCGAACTTGTCGAAAGCTTTTCAAAATTTATTATATACATACATATAATGCCAACTAGAATACTGTAGTTAAAAGCCGACAAAACTGATAAATTTGTGTGGTTCCAAAACCATTTATTTACTCTTCATCTAGACCTCGTAAAAACCCCTATTGTGCTTTGATTAAAAAACACTAATTTTATCGTAAATAGTAAATGAAAACCAATACATATTTTATTTGTAGCTCGTGCGTTCACGAACAGTTATTAACGACAAAAAGTAAGTAAACAAAGAAAATCCTTTCTAGCAAAAAATGTGCACTTTATTGCTTTAATATACTTTAATCTAATTAACGTGAAAACCTCCACTGTACTTTTATTTGCATTTAAAAATTACTTGTTTGGTTTATAAATATAGAACTTTTACGACCGTAAAATTCGATTTTTGACAAGCAGTATATTCGAATGAGTTATTTTGCATTGGAACTACTCAATTTTATGTTCATTGCGGAAATGTTTCTCTAAAAATAATGAATAGGCCCACTGTATATTATAGGTGGGAAAACAAGTTGTGTACGTACGCCTGCCACAGCATTACCATTGCGTTGGTGTGGAGTGGAGTACCTACACAATTTTTGAGAGAACATGTGAATGCTTTTGTTCCGCTCGCATTTGTTGAGCTCTCGTTGGTGGTGTTTGTTTTTTGTTTCCATATCACTTTAGATACGGATACAGTCGGTGTAGTATGGTCCAATATTGATGTTGAGTGAAGAAAATAAAAACAATCAATGAAAGTGCCATATAATAACACAAATAACAAGTGAATGCTGAAAATTGATTCAAATAGAATAAATTGTGAAAAATTTGTCTACAATAACACGAATTAATAGAAGAAGAATCGAAAACTTATTTGCAATACAATTTGTGTTCTTAGAAATGACACTTGGTTGATTACAGCAGCAGCTGTAAACGCGTTGCAATGTTTTGTAATTGTTATTGAATGTTACCTTGGCAACGCATCACGCATTGATAAGTAACGAATTTGTTTACTGAAGGTAATCATTTATTTACTCGCATTCATTTAAGATGTTTAATAATTGTCATTCTCATAATTTTGCTTTGAATCGCGGCAGTAAGTATGTAAATAGGTATATATGTACATATATACGCGCGCTTGGATTTAAATGGGGTTGCATGTGTAGCGCAGACTTTCACATTGACACAAATCACTTCGCCTAATGCGTAAATATGTTGGAATGAACATACATATATGTAATATCTCAAAAGTTGGGGCTCTCGTTGAAAGCCCTTTAAGCGAGCTCTTTAACATACTTTACGCACGCATACACACATACAAGTAGATGTTAAAACGCATACAAGCATTCACCTGGCAGTGTCAATTCAAGCCATATGCTCTGTGCTCTCTTTCGACTTTCTGCGCAATTCGCAAGTATGCAAAGAGAAAATTTGTTGATTGAGTAGTGGAGTGCCCAGAGGTTTTGACCTCGGATCTCGTAGGGACTGAATGAATTGCCATGTAACCAACAGGATTTTCTTTTGTATGCTCTAAATTGTAACTTCTACCAATATTATATTGTGCAATTAATTTTTTCATTGTTTAAACAAAAAAATATGAAAAATTAATGTATTGGAGCATAATATTGAGTTGGAAAAATTTTTTTTTTAGTTCTACGTTAAATTTTACTTAAATAGATAAAGACAAACATCTTCCCAACGTTATATATTATTGGTTATATTATGGCTGGAAGTGGGATAAAAGAAGTTCTTTCTACCATTTATCCAGAAAATACGATTGATCACATAACGTCAGGACGTGCCTATGCTAGAGCAGTACGTGCTCATACCTTATTGCAGCAAGCTTTAGCACAATTAATTTTTGAAGATCTTAAGGAGAATAATGCGGATTTTTTAAATGTATTGAATGACGAACAAATATCGATGTTTTTTGAAATGTTCAATTACAATGAAATTACAG
Organism: Anastrepha obliqua; assembly: GCF_027943255.1. Classification (NCBI taxonomy): domain Eukaryota; kingdom Metazoa; phylum Arthropoda; class Insecta; order Diptera; family Tephritidae; genus Anastrepha; species Anastrepha obliqua. Next base: position 98,211,953 of record NC_072892.1, on the reverse strand, counting down.
AAAACCAAGGATTTCAAATGCTGAGTAGAATTTTTGAAGATAAGTTAGTTGAGCTTGAAAATAAAAATAAAACATCAAAACTATGGATTACGTATTTTCGAATGGTAACAATATTGAAAGACTTCATTGCTGCCGACCGTATGGGGGATTGGAATTTACATCTACATAGTATTGAGCTGATGATTCCACTATTCCACGCATCAGGACATTTTCCCTATGCGAAGGCTGCACAAATTTATCTGCAAGATATGAAGGAATTACAGTATATAATGGATCCAGCAGAGTTCGAAAAATATACAACAGGATATTTCACATCTAGGCGATCAGATATTTTTTTTTTCTGGTATTGCAAGTGATCAGACTATTGAGCAGACTTTAATGAAAGGAATGAGCGTCGGGGGTCCTTTTAAACGAGGTGCCACTGAAAGAGTAGTTTATAAATGGATCAGAGGAGTTATTTATAGTAAAGATATTATTCAAAGCATAGACAATTTTTGTGACATATCTTTCAATAAAAGTCATCAATACAGTGATTCTACAGATGCTAGAATAGAAAGTGATGGTATCGATGTAAAAAGATTGGTAGACTTTTTCAAAGAACACAGTCCTTTTCCTGATACAGATGCAATTATGTCAATTGCCACTGGAATTACCGGTGATAAAAGTATAAATTGTTACAATGCTTTTGAAGAAGGTTTAAAAGTTATGAAGAAAATCGAAGGGAAAAATGTACGCGAATTGAAGTTTTTAAGGAAAGATAAAATAAATTCTCTATTGGCTAAAAATAATAAAATAAAAATTCATAACAATGTTATTCCCGTTGATCCATTGTTGCTGTTTCAACGTATTTGTGTGTTGAAAAAAACAGATGATGAACTAAAAACTTATATGAATTATGAACTGGCACCATATCCACTTGCTCTGTTTGAAGATGGCCAAATGCGAAAGACAAAAAAATTAACTTTCTACGAATTATTCCCAGAAATTCAGATTAATTTGAAAAGCTTAGAAAATGTGCATTATGTTATTGATGGAGGCATGTTGTTATATCGTTGCAAATGGCAATTAAATGAAACATTCAAAATGATATGCGAACATTACGTAAGATATTTGAGGAATAATTATAATAACGCATACGTGGTATTTGATGGATATAAGAAGGACGGTATTAAATCTGCTGAAAGGAATCGTCGCGCACTAAAAAATATAAGTACAGATATTGAATTTGATGAAAATATGCCGTTAAAAATCGCTCAAGATAAATTTCTAACGAATAAAAAAAATAAATCTCGCCTAATCGAAATGTTAAGAATAAAATTAGCTGATAACAATATTTTTACATGCCAAGCGGAAAGCGATGCAGATAAATTAATTGTTGATACAGCAATTAGTTTAGAATCTCAAAATATTGTTGTAATTTCTGAAGACATTGACGCCTTGGTTGTGTTAACGGCATTGACGCCTACTGATCGTGAAATATATTTTTTAAAACTATCCCGAGGCAAAGTTAACCAACAAATATTTTCATCGAAAAGTTTAGAAAAATCTCTACCAGCATGTAAAGAACATGTTCTATTTTTACATGCTTTCACGGGCTGTGATACTACTTCTGCGTTTTACAACAAAGGAAAAATTAAGTTTATCAAAAATTTTGAGAAGCGGAATGATCTACATGACTCAGCAGCAGTATTTAAAAACGTACATGAAGAATACATTCAGGTTCAATTCCTTCATCAAAGCAACTGGCAAAGACACAAGTGTTCTTTTATCTTCGTTACCTCCCACATCTGATGCAGCATTTGAACACTTAAAACGGGTTTACCTATAAATCCAGATGTGGTTAGGGAATGATTTAATCATCGAAAATTGGGGATGGAACTATTCCAATAATACCTATCATCCAATATTTACGAATCAATTACCTGCTCCGGAAAATTTATTAAAAATGTTATTTTGCAATTGCAAAAAAGGATGTGGAGCTGCATGCGGATGCCGAAAAAGTGGATTATACTGCAGTGTAGCATGCCTACAGTGCAACGACGACAGCTATCTAAATCTAGCGCGAATGATTAACATCAGTGAAATTGAAGATGATATTTGAAAAAATGTAAATTTTTCAATAGACAAATTTTTTTGTTAATTCATTTTTTTCTTTTAAATAGTCATAATTTTTTTGTTTTTAATAATTAATTCGATTTTACTTTTATGCTATAATAACAGAAAACATTTTTTTATTTTTTTTTTTTGTATGCTAATTATTTAAATAAACGAATAGTTTACATAATATTTTTTTTTTTTACATTTAATTATCCATAATCTATTTATTTTTTCATTTGATTCCACTTCTGTTACAAAAACAATAAGTTCTAGAACGTTATTTGCATTATAGCACATAAGTTATTGCAATCATAAATTTTTGCTATTTAAAAATCAAATGCACAACTTTTAAATAGGTAGAGATTATTATTTATGTTATTCACAACACGTTTTCGCAAAGATAATTTAATTTCATCTAGTCCCTAAGACATCCTAGGTTTTAACGTTTTTAACGCTCCAGACACTCCACTAGAGAGGATTTAGGAAAAACATATGACTGCAATCGTCTGCAATAACAAAAACCAGAGACGAACTTGTAACAAGTATTCATTTCAAATTTGTAAATAATTTGCAGCCCAAGCTGCACAAAGAAGAAATAGTATGTGGAATTGTTAGTGGTGTTTGGGAAATAAAATAAGAATATGTGTGCCTCAAGGCAAAGTTAAAAAATAAAACACCAAATTGTACAAATACCAATGTAACTGCATTTTTGAAGCTCAATACATTTAAGACGCTGTTAGTAAATTTGGTCCACCAGTTTTGAGAAAAATACCAAATAAACTTATAAATTGAGTCTGAAATCAAGTCTTTCAAGGTGGTGTTTTTTGTTTTGCAATGTTATCACAGCTGTAACAGTTTACGGTTTTTAATTTGACAGATGTTAATTAAAAATTTACAAAAATTAGTTTGAAAGTTTTGGAAAAAAATCAGATGGGTTTGCTGAAAAAAATATATTTTCGGGCGTAACTCATATAATATTTATTTCAACGGGTATACCAACAAGGAAACTTGTCATATTTGGGCATTGGAAAATCGATGAAAATATGCTGGGAAATCTTAATATTTCAGTTGAAGAACTATTTTCTGCTTATTGTGGTTTGGCGGTACTATTGGAGTGAATAATTTTATGATATTCTGCAGCCATATTACCCAATTTAAAGCCTTTATGTGAATAAACCAGATACAGATGAAACTTTGAAAAATAACGTTCGGCTCGCAAAGTTCGAGGTGCAGCTAATTGTCATTATTAGAATTTGTATACTTGGTTGTATGCTTGTTGTATACTTTGGTTTACACAGTAGCAATTTAACATATACTACTGTGGCCAAAAAGTAAGGTGAGTTTGGTTGTAAAATGAAAAATCTTTATTTATTCTTGTAAATCAATTTCATCCCCTTCAAAATAATCCCTTCTCGATGAAATACACTTATGCCAACGATTTTTCCAATCCCCGAAACATGCCGAATAGTCCATTTCCGGTATAGCCATCAGCACCTTCTTCGATTCAGCTTTTATCTCCTCAATCGACTCGAAACGCGTTCCCCGGAGTGGTCTCTTGAGTTTTGGGAATAGCCAGAAGTCACACGGAGCCAAATCAGGCGAATACGGTGGTTGCGGAACGATATGCGTGGAATTTTTGGCGAAATGGTCACGAAGAACGAGTGCAGTGTGAGACGGTGCATTATCGTGATGCAAAAACCAAGAGTTGTTGGCCCATGGTCTTTTTAGACGAATTGCTTCACGTAAACGACGCATAACGCTCAAATAATATTCCTTATTAACAGTTTGGCCAGGTGGAAGGAATCCATAATGCACCACACCACGAAAATCGAAAAAAACTGTAATAATGACCTTTATTTTGGAAACGACTTTGGCGTGCTCTTTTCGGTCTGGCCTCGCCTTTAGCACGATATTCGCTTGATTGGTCGGTTGTTTCAGGGTCATAAGCATAAATCCAAGTCTCATCTCCCGTAATGATAGTCTGAAAGCATTGTTTCACACACATCAACGCGACGACTTTTTTCCAAGAAATTGAGAGTTTTCGGTACCAAACGAGCTTTGACTTTTCGTAGGCCCAAATGGTCTTTCAAAATAGTTTTCACAGATCCTTCTGATATTCCGATCATATCAGTAAGGTCTTTAACAGTCAACCGACGATTTTTGAGCACTAACTCCTCCACTTTATTGTTGTATTGGTCACCTGTTGACGTCGATGGTCTTCCGGAGCGCTCCAAGTCATCAACACGTTCTCGACCCTCTTTGAAGTCTTTGTAGCACTTATAAACATTTTTCTGCGACATGGTCGAATCGCCAAATGCCTTCTGCAACATGCTAAACGTTTCCACAGCCGAAATTTCATTCCGCAAACAAAATTTGATGGCACTTCTCTGCTGAATCAAATCAGACATTGTAAAAATCGAAAAATGCACTCTTGGTCGTTTGGTAAACACAAGCGTAAGTATATTACTGATAATGACATTCACATGAAAGTTGGCCCAGATGTTATTAACAGTGCTGCCAACTCATGAAAAGAACAACTAGAGCGAAATTTTAAGCCCGCGAAGTTTGACAAATAAATTCAACTTACTTTTTGCCCACAGCTCATCAGCCTGTACGATCTTCTATAGTGGCGAATAGATGAAGCAACTGGTATCATATGTCGGCAACAGATGTACTTATATCGGCAGCGCTGGAATAGAACTGCTTAACTCTTGTTTGTAAAATAGTGAGTTATGCAAGTTTTATGAGGTATAACCATATTCGCTAGTGGCTTCCTACTCGATCTTACTCGATACATTCAAATTTTTCGTCAATTTATCCGAACAGAGAGATAGCGAGCAAAGAAGTGGCGAATAGAAGAGGCCTATAGAATTGGATCAGTGAAATTCAAAGAACGCAAAGCATAACGCACAAAGGCTTTCTGGATGCATTCAAGCCTGTATTCCAGCTTCGAACTAGAGGCGTATAGTTATATCAGCTTTAAAGTATATCGATCAACAAAGTCCGAACTAAAATGTCGAATCAAAGCAAGTATGATCCATAATATGACTTTGCAATGATGTAATTTAGATGTATTTGAAAAGGGAATTTAGCCTTTACCATACAAAGATCCATAAATTCACTTCGATTAGTTAAACTAGAACTACCAATGGGGTAGGATGTGGGTGTAAGGGAACAAGATTTAGAATAAGAAACATAAAAACAATTCCTTGTATTTAAATATGAATTATTTGATTTACACCAGGAAAGAACTTTATCTAAATAAAATTGAAGATTTATAGAGTTCGCCGTCTTGGAAATACTCAAAGGATCGCTTAATCATGTTCACGGCAAAGCTTTGTTTTTTTTCTTATTCACTCCTTTCGGGAGCATAGGACCTCGACAAGATTCAGTCTTGCGTTCTTTCGTTAATCTGTTTTGATTTCTGACAGGGTAGGTGAATAGCCTACCGCTACCAGTCCTAAGTAGTGGGAATGCCCACGTGTCGTTGCTTAGGACAACTGCTTCTGTATCTGAAATTTTTCTGGCAGAAAGATCGCACAGATGGTTGAGGACTTCAGCAAAGCTTATACATCATTTATTAGAACGGGCATGGCGGAGGATTTATACAGTATATATTTGGTTATTCATGCAAAGCATCACTTTTGGCACCGTCTCCTAGGTTTAAGGCTGCCTAGCCCAAGGGTATGGATACTGGTTTCCACGTAAATAAAATCCTGTACTACATCAAAATTATGAACGGTCGACAGCGACGGGCGTTGACTGCTTATTGAGGTACTTCGCCTTATCCTCGTTCACCTCCAGATCTATTCATTTGGCTTCTTTATCACGTTTAGGAAATCTAGAACTAGCGGGGCGGTTGGTATTAATATCCACCCGTATAGGATACCCTTAAAATTTTTTATATTACCCATATACTCGGTGTCGGCCCGCCGTAGCCGAATGGGTTGGTGTGTGACTAGTATTAGGAATTCAGAGAGAACGTAGGTTCGAATCTCGGTGAAACACCAAAATTAAGAAAAAGTTTTTTCTAATAGCGGTCGCCCCTCAGCAGGCAATGGAAAACCTCCTAGTGTATTTCTGCTATGAAAAAGCTCCTAAAAAAAATATCTGCCGTTCGGAGTCCGCTTAAAACTGTAGATCCCTCCATTTGTGGAACAACATCAAGATGCACGCCACAAACAGGAGGAGGAGCTTGGTCAAACACCCAAAAAGGGTGTACGCGCCAATTATAAATATACACATGTTATTGTTATCGGTGTTATGTTACCGATATGCAGATATATGTTTTTTTTCGTTCGAAATGCAACAGAGTACTCAATTTTACCTTATATGTATTCTTTTAGGGATGCTCCAAATCGGATTGTAAATATATTTGTTTTAAATATCCGATCCCAGCGACAAACCTTCTTGTTCATAGTCGCAACAACTCATCAAAAATCACAATTGATTGAATGGTTTACACATATTCAATCGGTTTATTAAATCTTTGATTTTTAAATTCTACAGACTAGATTACATATGTATGTATATAAATATAAAACTTAAACAAATTAAAAAAAAATAGTTAAGAGGTTTAGCTGAGGTTTTAAATAGAGATCTTAGTAAAGGCTGCTTCTTGTTAATAAATTATATTAAGGCTTTGTAGATTGATGACAATGAAAATAATGTGTTTTGATGGCATTACGATAAAAAGGTTTTTGAACACGCAACACACTGTGTCGGACATTGAGTCCTATCGATTCAAGTAAATCACGGCAATCCATATTCCTATCAATTAGAGCAAAAACAACCATGACCTATTGGAACTCTCTGCTATCAAGTGGTGTTAAATTTATAAGCATTCAACGAACAGCATAAGCTGGAAGCAGCATAGGATTAAAATCGTTGAAGCGCGAATCAAATTAATTTTCGATAATAATTTGGACTCGTTCAATTCTACCACCATGGCGCCAGAAAATTAAACAAGGTCTTCCTGGTGTAGGGGTCGCTGAAATCTTCCTAATAGCTACATAAGAAAACTAGGAGTTTTTTGCAAATGGCGGGATTTTCAGTTTCAGCTATGTACATATGCCGTCTTTATTTATTTTTGGGAAGTTTTTTCGTTGCAGAGATGCACTCAGAGGTTTGCGATTGCCAGCAGAGAAGCGACCGCTGTTATAGAAAGCTTTTTTGCAAAAAGCTACTTTCGCTCAGCAGAGTAGATTTTAGACTTTTAACTGCCTACTTTACAGGCCACTGTAGCCTGAGATATCACTTACACAAAATTGGTCTCTTTGATACCATCATCTGTCGATTCTGTGAACACTGAAAATTCAGTGAATGTCTCGCACCAGGCAGAAAAAGGGCTACACCACCTTATTGGTACTGCCATGCATTCATATACATACGTATAAATTATGGAACGATAAACCCCAGAATGTGGTAAAATTTTTAAAAACCCTTAAACTATAGGGTACCTTAGCGGGCTTTGCACAATAGATACATACAAATTTTAAATTTACTTTGCTAAAAAATCACTTGATGTTATTTGCCGTTACTACTTGCCACGTGCTTCTGTCTTTTCTTTTCAAAATGCTACCTTCAACAACCGAAGTGTGCTGCTGCCTTGTCGCCTGCTATTGCTTTTGCTATTCGCTTTGTTCAAAGTCAAAGCAACAACCATTTTCATTCGTGTTACCAAGTATTGTCTGTGCTGCTGCTGTAGTTATTTTCTACTCCTATTCAAAGCAAAGAGAAAAGCTTTAGAAAATAGTCAAGCAATTCTTAACCCTGGAAAGTGATATTTGTAATTCATATAAATTGCTTCCTCTCACTCGTACTCGCTGAGTGAAATAAAAATCTTGAAATAAAGAATAGGCAACCAACGCTTTGCACGAAAATTCAAGCTTGCTTCAATAACCGATTTTAGAATGCGGGTCGTGCAGGTTTCACAGGACAATTTTAATAATTATGTATTGTAGTGCGTGATTTTAACAAAGTATTGCGCATCGGTCGCGGACGGTTGACCGCCTTTAGTGAGAGGCGCATACATTATTCTACGAAAAAGTTTAAAATCATCGGTGGAAAGTGAAAACCTGGATGAGCTGATATTTATTATAAGAAATGAAAATCATAATAACCTGTAACACTTAAAGCAGGCTCCAAAATCATTTATAAACAGAACAAACAAAAGAGCACCAAAGATGATATCCTGTAGAAGACTTAATGTTGGAGTAAAGAGTTAGACTAAACATTTTCCGCTACCACGACAGTCGGTTCCAAGTTATCGGAAATACCCGGATTTACATTTGGCCAAGGACTGTCACCTCAGCAGCATTCCCTGTACATGTATGGGGAATGTCTATGCGGCGACAACAACTACAATATCAACTGTTTCATTTCCTATGAACATACATACGTACATAAAAGCTATCTTCTTCTTCTTTATTATGCCTATTCGATTTCGAATTATTATCGATGATACAGATTCCAATTCTTAAATAAATAAATATGAACTTCAACTTACCAGACTTAACCCATTTTATATTATTTACAATGATTTTGTCTACATCTAAGACATAGAAGGCATTGCACAGCTCTCCAAATCCTCCGTTACCAGTCCAATGACGTATATTTTGCATCCAAGACATTTGTTTTCTCCCAATGCCAAGTTTACCTTCCATTTTTCCTTCATAAATAAATTGCAATAGATGATTTTTCGGATTGGAATTTAATGTTGAGGATTGGAATTTGATAGATGATATTTCAAAATACGGCCGAGGTAAGCTGTTTTTCGCTATTTAATAATTTTTAGAAGTTCTCGGTCTCTTCGGCCACATTTGAAGTGCTTCCAGCCTGTTCATATCTGTGATCTTTAATGTCCATGTTTTCACTGTGTACAACAATATTAGCCAAAGATAAGGATTGTTTGGTACTTGCAAAACGATTGCCGCGCAATTTCTATCCTTGTTTTAATCTCTGAGGGGAGATCCCAGTTTTTATTTAAATGGCAACCTCGATACTTACGATAAAATTGGCCTTGGTGCCTACATTAAGAAGCCGAAAGTAGCGTTTCTGCTCGTCTTTCTAATCACTATAGTGTATTTCCTGCCAAAATGTCTGGTTAAGTAAAAATATGACTGTCTTAAGAGAAATATATATTTACTCTGATAGACAAGCGGCGATTAAATCTCTTGGTGTGGTTGTCACTAATTCCAACATTGCTCGCAAATGCCGGGCGTCTCTTAGCGAGAAAGCGGAATATTTTCACATCTATTTGATATGCCACTCGCCTCTCTCTTGATATGTAGCCAACATGAGATGGGTTGATAGTCTAAGATGTAATGCTACAAAAAGAATTTGGCCAAAATGGGGCGTTAGTCGCTCAAAGGCGCTACTTAGGTCAAGGAAAAACATTTCCATGTTAGTTGCATTAACCACAGACCATTGTCTCATAGGTCGACACACTCAAAGATTGAACGTACTTAATTTCCACTATTGTAGAACCTGCACTAATGAGGAGGTGAAAGCGTCCGTTAGACACTTTCTCTGTTACTGTCCCGCGTGGCATGCCAATAGGTTTAGATACCTTGGCTCATCGCTTTTAAAAGACACTGAAGACCTTAGGGATTTAAGTGTCAGCCAGATCAATGGGTTTGTACTTAAAACAAAATGGTTTAGCGAGGAGTAGCAAACTGCATCAGTAGCTAGTGTGGTATCACAATGGATCGGTAACGGTCGAAGTGAGTTGTTCTAGAGACCGACTGCCACTTTTATCTACCTACCTACCTACTTAATATGTTGCATATATACTTAAACTATCTTACGCTTTTGATACTTTGGCCATTAATACTCCATTATAATGTATATTATTGTATATATTTTTCCTACTGAAGTTAGCTTTGCTTACGCAATATTTTCACTGCATCCAGTTACTTTCGAAATCAAATTTTGCAAGGGTATTATCATCGGGGTATCTGATGTTCTTTATAGAGTTGACTTTAACACCCTCATAAGCATCGTAGAGAACTTTTTAAAAATCGGTTCTGCTTAAAATGCGCGCACAAAAGCTATCTATCTTCTGCTCAAATATGAAGGAGACGGTATCAATAAAACGGTCCGCGGATGACATATGGCAAAAATAAATTTTTTGTTTTTTGGTAGGACTGTTATAAGCTTACATGGCAAATTTCAGCGTGATATGTCACATAGTTTGTTTTCTGTGCTACTGTAAACAAGTCAAGCTCGAGTGTGTTCTTCGAATTTAACGATGGAAATTCATGTTGAACAAAGAATTTGTTTGAAATTTTGTTATTCCAACAAAATTTCGGCTTCAGACGCCTTAAAAATGTTGCAGACAACCTATGGAGACTCTGCTCTATCGGGGGCACGTGTTTTCCAGTGGTACAAATCGTTCAAAGAGGGCCGTACATCGGTTGAAAACTTGCCTCATGAACGTCGTCCAGCAACATCAGTAAACGACGAAAACATCGGAAAAGTAAAGGAAATAGTGCTTGAAAATCGCACAAATCGCAAAATCGGTTAACGCTGAATATTATTTAGACGTTTTAAAGCGTTTGCGCGAGAACATTCGTCTTAAAAGGAAGGAATTGTGGGACAACAAGTCATGGTTCTTGCATCACGATAATGCACCAGCTCACACATCACGTCCTGTTCGCGATTATTTGAACAAAAATAATGTTAATATCGTTCCGCAAGCACCGTATTCGCCTGATATGGCTCCATGTGACTTTTTCCTGTTTCCCAAGTTCAAGTTGCCGCTCCATGGAAAACATTTTGAGACAATTGAAGTCATAAAAGAGAATTCGAAGAACACACTCGAGCTTGACTTGTTTACAGTAGCACAGAAAACAAACTATGTGACATATCACGTTGAAATTTGCCATGTAAGCTTATAACAGTCCTACCAAAAAACAAAAAGTTTATTTTTGCCATATGTCATCCGCGGACCGTTTTATTGATACCGTCTCGTTCATATTTGAGCAGAAGATACTTGTATCAAATAAAATGAATAAAAGAAAAATACGCATTTGAAACGTCAATAATTTTTGTTATTTACTATATTTAATAAGAGTTTTTATTTTTTTATTTATTCAATAGCTGTATCATTTCAAATATGGGCGACGATCAAATAATTGACGAAATTACTTTTACATCCAACTTCCCAGGAGAGGATAATTGCACATGTGGTACGCAATATTAGCCTGTATACATATGTATAAGTACTTATTAAGTGATAAATATGTACCTATTTTTTAAATTATAGATACGCATCGGCGCAGGGATGAGCCGCTACCTATGCTGCATAATGAAATTCTGATAAATATATTTTCCTATTTGCCATACACCGACTTGACGCAGACTCGTTTGGTTTGTCATCTTTGGAGGGAAGTCATCGCGTACAAACGGTTTGCGAACAAATTCCGTTTGCGACTCAGAGAAGATAATATGCTGGATATTTGGAAGCAACTACAAACCGGGAATTTCGCATCCGGAATGGTGTATCGGCACATGGTATACATGGGCAGTGATTCAGCACAGCTCGATCAGTTGCAATTCATACTGAAGAAAATTGGCTCAAATGTGCGAAATCTAAAGCTCAAAACTTTTTTTGGACTTAACGGCATGTATGTGTGCTTTCCAAACATAGAACGTCTAGTACTTGAAGATCTATATGTATTTCCTTTGCATGTGCCATTCGAATTGAATACATTTGGCAATTTGAAAGGACTTCATTTTGTGGACGATGCAGTAACACAAAGCACATCAGAAGCTTTACTCGCTACTTGTCTTCGTGAAAATACCGCCGTGAGGCTGGAGGAATTGAGCATACGCGTCTATGCGGAGCACGCTGAGCTATTTCTGTCGGTGGTGAAGCATCATGCCGACACCTTGAAAAGTCTGCATGTCGTCTATTTTGAATCAATGAATGAACAAAATTCACTGGTTAAAAAATGGATAGAAGCTTTCGATCAATTGAAGAAGTTGCAGAAAGTTAAAATTTATGCAGGTAATACGCTGATATTTGAGGGATCATTGAAGTGTTTCGTAGGCTTGCCATTGCGATATTTGGAAGTGGATTGTTTGCGGCCTGTAAATCCAAATATCTTTAAACTGCTGGAATCGTGCGCCAAATCACTGGAGCATTTGGCGTTTTTCAACTTCTACTTACCGAAACACATAGCCGGCACAAATACAATAAGCGAGTGCTGCCACAACTTGAAAAAGCTTATATTGAGCTACACGCGTCTTATCGAAGAGGATGAGCTATGCCATATAGCACGCAATCTTGCTGGCTTAGAAGTTTTAGACCTGAGATACTGTAAGAATGCGGTAACTAACAAATCGCTGGCTGCGATTTTCAAACACCTGACACAATTACGTGAACTTGATCTGAGTGGTAACAACGATTTTAACCTTGATGCACTAACGGGCACCGTCGATAATCCATACCCGATTCAACGTCTGCGGGGGTTAGAAAAGTTGAACCTGAAATCATGCCAGCAACTGTCGAATGACGAATTTTTAGAGACGTTAAAATTTCCCTTTCTGCGTAGTTTAAACTTTGGACGTGGCTTATATACGGACAGTGGCATTCAGGTCTTGGTAAGGCAGTGCCCGCTTCTGGAAGAATTGATTATAACTTATTGCCCGACATTGGGGCGGAGCGCTCTCTTTTGCATAGCGAAGGCTTTGCCGCGTCTGCGCGTACTGCACTTCTTGCACTGCGCTCAGGTGGACAAGTCGGTAAGGCTTATTTTACATAATGAGTGTCCTCTGTTGGCGGATTTAGAAATTTCTGAGAAACGAACAAATGTGAGAACATACTTTCATCAATAGATTTCGTTGACAAAATTTATATTTATAACAACAAACAATTATTTTTTTAATAATTAATTTATAACAATAATTCATTTTTATTACTATTTATAACAATTTAAAAATTGAATTTTTGAGTTTTTAAAACGGTAATATTTGTATTCAATAAAAAACATTAAAATTAGGTAGTTTATGTACATAATTACATATCTTAATAATTTTAGAATTTATAAAAATACATTTGGAAAAAGACAAAAAACGCTTCTTAGAATGCCAATGTGTTTAAGTCTTTTGCAAACATTTATAAAATACACAAAAAATTTAGTATACGGATTAGTATTAGACATTTTTATAAAATTCTACATAAAATTTGTTCATTAATTGTAATTTAATTTATTGAATGTGCAATATCGTACACACACGTATTTTTCATGTTTTTAATAAAGTTGAAATGTTTGAGTGAGTATCCAATTCTTCTTTCTTGGAGGAAAAACCGTCTTAGTGATATTAGTTTAGTAGTGGAACTCACTAACATAAAGGGTGATCAGATTGGCGGTTCTTTTTCCAATAGGGCTTTTTTGACAGATCACGCGTGACTACTGTCAAACTCCTCCTTATTTTTTCAGTATTCATTGACATTTCATCATGGAAAGACTTACGGCTGAACAACGTTTACAAATCGTACCATTATATTGCGAAAATCGGCACTCTGTAAAAAGTGTTCATCGCGCGCTCAGACCAGCCAGGCGCTCTCGTCAGGTGTTCAGCGATTAGGTCTATTTTTGGCTCAATGACTACGTAAAATTGCCGTATTTGGACTGAAGAGCCACCCGAAGCCGTTCCAGAACAGCCATTATAAACATTGAAAACAACCGTTTGGCGCGGCCTGTGTGCTGGAGGATTCATCGACCCATAGCATACTATATTCCTTAAAAGACGAGGGTGGCGCCAATGTGACAATGAATGGCGAACGCTATCGCGCTATGATAAACGAAATTGAAAGCCTGTGATCTCCACAATATTTGGTTCCAACAAAGCGGCGCTACCGGCCGAAGTCTCCCAGCGAGTCATTCAGAATTGGTGTTTACGGATGTCCGAAATGCGACGCGGTTGCGGCCAAAGGGATTATCTTTAAAAAAATAAATGTTATGAATGCTTCTGCGCAAAATTATAAAAGATTACCCAATCAATTTGATTTTTCGTTGATTTCTTTTAATATAAAATCCGATACCTCTAAATTGATCACCCTTTATTTTGACGATATTCGTTTTGTTATCTTTCATTAAACCTAATTTTAACGATTTTCCTATCGAATTGAAAACAAAATCGATAAGACAAAATTAGCTGTTTTGGTTAATATGCCGATTGTCGCAAACGTTCGAATTACATTATCAAAAAGTTATTAAAAAAACGTGAATATGTCTTTCGAATATTTGGCTTATGATTTATTGCATAGGGAGAAGTAGTAATCCCTCAAACATCGGATCGAAATTTCATTTGGCTGCGTGGGAGTTCCAAAAACTAACTGGAATAGTCCTCCAGACTAGGCTGAGGACCTAATTTGTCATCATGACAATCAACTTAAAGGGTTCATAATAACAGCGATTTCAACTGAAAAACAGGTAAATCTTGCAATCTTCAAGCTAATTTAATTCCAAATTCTGCCTTTATACATTCTGTCAAAAAAATATCAGGAATTGTTCATTTAAAACGCGCGCGTTACACATACATATGTCTAAGCAATTTTTTTGCTGGAATGTTGGTATAACTGTCTTCTATAGTGTCGCAGAGTTTGAGCGTGATCTGTCCATTAGCTTGCTTTGGCATTTAATTATATCAGTCAACCGCAGGTGTGCTCTGCAATTTTCGCTATGGATGAAAATATCGAACAAAGAATTTGTCTTAAATTTTGTGTTTTGACCGGGATTTCGTGTGCCGAATCCTTGCAAATCAACCCGCAATACGGGTCTACGAGTGCTATAAGGCTTTTGAAGAGCGCCGATAAGTCGTGGAAGATTTGCTCCGGTCTAGTCGCCCATCAACGTCTTCAACGGATGAAAATTTTGACAAAGTCAAGGAAATGGAGCTGGAAAACCATCATTTAAGTTTGAGGAAGGTAGCTCGTGACCTTAGCGTGTGTTACGAATCAATCCGCAACATTTTACATCATCAATTGGGCATGAGGCGCGTGGCTGCTCGACTCGTTCCAAGAGAGTTGAATTTCTTTCAAAAAATTCATCGGAAGAAGGTTTCGGAAGACATGCTTGGGCAAATAAATTCAGACCCAACGTTTATCCAGCGCATCATAAAAGTGCCAGTCAACAAGCGGCTGAATGGCATTATCCACATGACCCGAAACCCAAAAACCTACGTCAAAGTCGGTCAAAAGTGAAAGTCACTTTTTGTTGTGCACTCGGAATTCGTTCCAAATGGTTCTACGGTAAATAATGAATATTATTTGGAAGTTATACGACATTTGAGAGGGAATGTGAGTAGGAAACGGCCCAATTTGTGGAAAGAAAACCCGTGGATTTTGCACCATGATAACGCACCGTTTCACAAGGCTCATGTTGTGAGCACTGTTTTGACCAAAAACTCGACAAATATCATCGAACAACCACCGAATTCACCGGATTTAGCCCCCTGTGACTTTTTCCTTTTCCCAAAACTTAAATTGCCACTCCGCGAACGCCGCTTTGCGTCGATAGAGGCCATTAAGGAGCTGAAGAAGATCTCTTCAAACGCGTTTAAAAGGTCCTTTGATCACTAGACTAATCGTTGGCGTATATGTATTGCTTCGAATGGAGCCTATTTTGAAGGCGATTTAAGGATTATTTAAGACGTACATGTGTGTGTATGAACGTATATTAAATAAAAGTTTAATTCGAAGAGGAAATAAGAGGCTTGTTTTAAAACAAATAGCTGCAGACATTTAAATGGCCGCACTTTTCCATTATCGTAAAACCCAACTGTTTTTTTTTTCAACTACTCTTGGCGCCTTATTTCTGGGAGCTCTCCATTTTGTCCATCATGTATTCACTTAAAAAAGACATTTTCGCATCTAGTTATCTACGATAGAGTGGCGTGAATAATTTCCGGTTAGTTAATTGAAAAAAATTACTGAATTTTAACTATTGTACAGATCCATAAGTGAAAACATCCTCAGCTGGTCGTCAAAAAATGCTCACAGCTGAGATCAGCTGATTCCAAAAAGCCCTGATATGTAACTTGTTTAAATTTCATAGAAAATCGAAAATGAAAATCGTAAAAAAGTCTAAAAGTGTTGTACAAATTTAGATATTTCTTAATAAAAAAGTATTACTATAGCTAGGAAATATATTACAATAAAAATATTTGTTAGTGTAAATTTTCTAACAAATTGTTTTGTATATTTTTTCATCGATATTCTATTGATTTTAATTTTACCATTTTTTTTACAGGGCGGAAGCATCGAAAGCCTGTACCTCGTCAGTGTAGGAATTTAACCCAAACTACACCCGCTACCGTCAATGTACCGATCCCCTCACGGTACAACCGTTAAGTAAATCGTCGGTTGGCGGTTGAGCAAAATATCTACGTCAGTTACTCTTCACATGCAGTCCATCAAAAGTTGTATGTACTTTAATCCTCCCCTAGTTTTGTTTATTCCCGAAGAAAATCACCCCTGTTGGGCCTGTCCACCCCCTCCCACCATACTAGTAACACTTCGACTTTAGAGTCCGTTTCTTGGTCAAGTATCGTCTGTTTAGCTGCCGCTTACCTCGTGTATATCTGCGTGCTTTAATGCATGTTGCATATCGCTGACTGCCGACGAATTTTTATCCCACGTATACATTGAAGACATCATGGTGTCGACTATGTTTCCTAAGTTGCATCTGATAGTTGCAAATCGTGGGCATACGAAAAAGACATGCCTTGCATCTTCCTCTTCGTGGCATACTGGACATAAAGGCGAGTCACGTATCTTAAGGCGATGTAGGTACTTCTGGTAGCAACCATGACCTGTCAAGAATTGTGTTAGGTGGAAGTTAGGCTCACCATAGCTTCGATTTAGCCATTTTTCGATGTTTGGGATTAGCGTATAGGTCCACCTTCTGTTTGTGGAGTTTTCCCAATGCTCTTGCCACTTGAGTAAGGATATAGTCTTCTCTGTTTTCATGACCGTTCCTATGTTAGTGAGACCATGCTCTTTTAGCGCGTGCACTCTTGCTCGCTCTTCTGCCAATATATCGATGGGCGTCATGCCGTATGCGCTTATCACCCTCAGTGCGCAAAGTCTGTACAATGCTTCGTATGGTCTTCTACAGGCCTTTACCTCTAAGGATTTTACCTATACTGGTGCTGCATATAGCAGAGTCGATGTGATGACGCTAGTGAGTAGTCTGCGTTTGCTGCTTCTCGACCCCCTACGTTCGGGAGCACTCGAGAGAGTGCTTAATTGTACCATAAAAACTCGAATTTGGCATAGCAACCCCGACAATACACTCAAGCAAAAAGACCAAGCACTCAGACCAACCCCCATCTACATACATACATATATGGCGGTCAAACAAAATAGGAAGAAAAAGTGTGTTTTTACTTGTAATTTTGTACAATGATTTTAACCAACATTTTAACAAAATTTTAAATTAAAAAAATATTTTTATTAATTGACACTTTAATTTAATTTATATTGTAATTTCGAAATAAACTACTTAAATACTAAACTTAAATAAATATCAAAAAACCTACAATAGTTTCATTAATTAATTTGCATGCCGTCAAGACGGTTTTACTTATTAGTACCATGAAACAACCTCATTTCATTAAATTACTTTAATTTTTGTAAAACATTTAGTTTTTATTCCCATATTTTGAGAACTACACCCATTATTTATGCCTGCCTGGTACTCTCTACTTAAAGCATATGCAAATTTTCATCCCTAAAAGCTCGCACTAAGCAGCGCATAGAGCGAAAATTGTCGTTAATTCAAATGCAATCTAAATAGAAATTGAAATGAAAACGAAAACATAAATAAATACGAATACATTGAAATCAGCGCTAGCAGCCATGGAACGTATTGCATTGCCTGAGCGTTCATATGTATGTGTAGTGTGCATGTCTGTATGAATGGATGTATGTCCCCACATTTATATACCACATACGATTATGAAAAGCTAAATTCGAATCATTGATCGCCAGTCGCTGCTGGCGCTCGCCGCTGTCGTTGTCGTCGACTTTGCTGCTAGGTTCTAATTTTGCAATAAATACGCGCGCGTTCAACCTCATAAACTCTTTGTATTCATGACAACTGGAAGTGCGACAACACCGGTACATGCAACGGATGCACCGCACCTAACTAAATTTCACTGGAAGCAAATCCAGACTACGTACGGCGGCTGCAAATACCACTTGGCTTAAACTTGAACGGGCGCACTTGTAGGAGGTTTTCTAACACGGCAAGTACACGCGCGCGCGCCTTTACACACGAACGTGAATTTACGGAAAAATGTTTTGGTAATTCAAAATGTGTTGAGTGATCTGTGCTGAATAGAGTTGTTGTTTTATGACAAAATAATATATATCGCAGTGTAGAGATGTGCGTGTTGCCTCTGAGACGGCGTGATTGCAGTTTCGACGTGTGCTTGCTTACTTGCTAATATTTAGATTCTTATGTCGATACTCGTAATTGCCTGGGAAAGGTTAACACTGTCGTGGTCGTCATTGTCGTCGAAGTCAGGTGCGCACTTTATTCATTGAATATTGTTTTGATTTGCATGCCGCCATAAGAAAATAATGAAATCACAAGAAAAGTGCAGTGCGAATACACTTGCGGTTGAACTACAAATAAAGCAAAGTATAAACAAATAAACAATGGAAATTTTCAGTGTTTTCAAAAAAGTGCAAAAACGTGGCATAAATATTTGATATTTCGCGTATACGCAAGAAAATTACTTATTTTGGCTCATCACCTACACAGGTGTGCAGTAAGTTCTGATATGGAGCCTACAAGCGCAACTACAGACCCCTACACCTGGGGCACAACCACCTCCTATGCAAGCACAGCGTTGTTTAATCCTTCTAGTGAGCTCTATGCACTAGTTAATGGTTCCACAAATTCGCTTAACAATTCCTTCACCGCCTATAACTACAACTATGACAATGCACAAAATGCTTCGATTCAACACTTTTTCGATCTGGGACCAACGCGTGATTCGCTCAAGATCGTCATTCCCGTGACGGTCATTTACAGTTTGATTTTCGTAAGCGGCGTTATTGGCAATATCAGCACCTGTATTGTGATCAAGAAGAATCGGTCCATGCACACCGCCACTAATTACTATCTCTTCAGCCTAGCCATTTCCGACTTTCTGTTGCTGTTATCTGGCGTACCACAAGAGATATACTTTATCTGGTCGAAATATCCCTACGTATTTGGTGAATACTTCTGCATTGGGCGCGGGGTGCTGGCTGAGACCTCAGCCAACGCTACTGTACTTACCATTACCGCCTTCACCGTCGAGCGTTACATGGCTATCTGCCATCCGTTTCTTGGTCAGGCTATGTCGAAATTGAGTCGAGCCATCCGTATTATTGTACTCATTTGGTTGGTGTCGGTGCTGACGGCCATCCCACAAGCGGCGCAATTCGGTATCATCATGTTGAATGGCATCGAGAAGTGCACAGTTGTGCGGAATATTATCCAGCATTCATTCCAGTTATCCACTTTCATTTTCTTCTTTGCTCCGATGTCCATTATTTTGGTTTTGTATTTGCTGATCGGCTTGCGTTTGCATCGTTCGAATTTGATGGGCGCCACTGGTGAGGCCGGTGGAGATGGCTTTGGATACATTAGCACTGGCGTGAGTGCTGTAAATGGTAGAGGAAGTGGTGCTAGTAGAGGTAGCGGGGAAGGCAGCGGTAGTAGTGTTGCAGCGCGCACAAGCGGAGCACGCAAAGGGAGCGGCCGCATGGGCATGAAGGGTACACAAAACGAAACGATGCTCTCTCGGTACATGGGCGGCAGTCAGTTGAGTGCGGTGCGAGGGCGGATGAATCATTATGGAACGCGACGAGTGATCAAGATGCTAGGTAAGTGCGTGAGAGAGGTGGAAATGTGAAGGGAAGGTGGTAAAGGTATTGAATATATTGTGATCACACTTTCCTAAATATAAATTAAATCGGATCTGCTTGTTTTTGTTCTCTAACTTTAAAGTAATGAAATCGAAAAAAAAAATTTGTTACGAGCAAAAACTGATAAAGTCCAATGTTAAGTAGAATTTACTTTATATTATATTTTCTATTAGGCCATTTACTTAAAAATTCTGACATGGCAAACTAGAAAAAGATAGATTGATGAAACTTTAGGTCAATGTACAAAAAAGGTGTGGCACATACAATAAAAATAAGCTTAAGACAAGCTTTACCACAAATCTGTGATATGCATATTTTTGTAGTGACCTTCATCAGCAGCTAATTTTTGTAACACATTTTTTCATAGCAGAAATACGAGTACACTTGGCGGCTTGTTTCTGCCTGTCGAGGGCAGGCCGCTATTTCGGCGGTTCAAGTAATGCACTTATCTAACCAAAGATATAATAAACCGTTGAAGAACTGGGATCTGAACTCGCAGGCTTCGGGCCAGCAACTAATATGTTATGACAAAATAATTTGTTATTTGAGACTTGCTTAATAGTATCCCTAATCTGCGGCCGCCGTAACCAAATGCGTTCTTGCGTGACTACCATTCGGAAACGGACGGGTTCGAAACATCGGGCACGTAGAACCAAATGATAGAAGAAGTTGTTTTTAATAGCGGTCGCTTCTCGGCAGGTACGGCGAACTTCGGAAAGCATCTTTGCCAGGAAAAAACTCCTCATGAAAATATCAGCCATTCGGAGTCGGCTTAAACTGTAGGTCCCTTAATTTGTGGAACATGAAGATGCACGCCACAAAGAGGAGAAACAGTTTGGGCAAACTTCTAAAAAAAAGGGTGTAAATGAGGCGATGTAATTTAGAATCGATAGTCTGTAATTAAATTCTGTACGCTCAATCCTTTGGCGTATAATATATTTAGGTAATTCGACTATTTCATAGGGGTTTAATTTGCTTTATTCAGTCATCGATTTAAAGCAAGTTGTTGTGGTTAAAGTGCCGCTTAAAGCGTTCTGGTCGGCGTGCTGAGGTTAACCGAAAGTTGGTTGTAAAGATAAAGTGTATGTTTTGTTATTGTAACATTTGTACAAGCCGGCTGTCGACTAAACGTTGGCAAAAAATTATATGAAATGGCAGCTTTCACACGTTCCGCCTCCAATAACTCATTTTGTACTGAATTTATAGTTAAAACACAAATTTCACGATTCCATTTCATGATTCAATCAGAACTGAACTGGCTAGTGTGAAAGCAATACAAAATCGGCAACCGAAATGTGTAAAATGGCACGAAGAAAGCATGGTTTTTCTGGAATAAATTTGAGTCTATGCTGAAAGTAATAATAAATTAAGGTTTAAGGTAAAATGGTTAGGTTAGGTAAAATTATTAAAAGGAAAATGAGAAAGGGAAAAACAATGTAGGGAAGGAATATATTAGAATCGTAATGATAACTGATATATATTCAGCCGTAATAAATAAGTGCGAACTAAGAAGCCTCAAAATAGGCTTATGTTGAGTCTCACTGCATGGATATTAACCGATCACTGTTGATCGAGAATTGTAACTTTGTTAGTCTTAGAAACCCCGTCGGCCGACTACGATACACAGAAAAAGCTCGATACACAGAAGGTTCAAAGCCACCCAGGCCTCCTATTGGGAAAATCCGCTTTGTAATAATTCATTTTCAAATTATACTTATATGTGTACTAGACGATTCGTAAATTAAACAAAAGATAGCCAAACGAAACAGTTTATATTTTAATTGGCTCCTGGAGATTATAATCATCTACTGAAACTACTGAAAAAATATTTCTTAATAAGGAACTTTCCGCGGAGATGACACAGGATTTGTGCGCCTAGCAGGCTAAAGTACTCTGGTAGTTAAAGTGCACTTAGTCTTTGAACTAAATAATTTATGATGAGGTTTCAAATGCCTAATGCATCATCAAATCTGACGTGGCAGCAGTGATATGTCCGGAAACTAAAAAACCTCCTCCTCACCCCCCCTGGAACCGATTTCGCAATACTTCAGAGTAGAGTTCCATCTTCCACATTACGAGATCTATACCTGTGTGTTTGTGTCTAGACTCAGCTTCAGCATTAAGAAAAACAATTTTCTAATAGCGGTCGCCCCTCGGCAGGCAATGGCAAACCTCCGAGTGTATTTCTGCCATGAAAAAGCTCCTCATAAAAAAATATCTGCCGTTCGGAGTCGGCTTAAAAAACTGTAGGTCGCTCCCCGGAACAACAACAAGTCGCACGCCCCAAATAGGAGGAGGAACTCGACCAAACACCCAACAAAGGGTGTAAGCGTCAATTATTTATTTATTTATTTTAGATGATCGTATACAGGGTTGGCCATATTAAACTGACCCATGTGATTATTAAAAAAATATGGAAAAAGAAACATTTTTTTGTGTTTCATTGTGAAAAACATTTAATTTAGTTCAAGGAGATTCGTTTACATCACTTTTTTAATATGATATCGCGCAAGTGGTCGCCCTTAGCACGTATTTGGATATGTACAGGGTTGGCCATCTTAAACTGACCCATGTGATTATTAAAAAAATATGGAAAAAGAAACATTTTTTTGTGTTTCATTGTGAAAAACATTTAATTTAGTTCAAGGAGATTCGTTTACATCACTTTTTGAATATGATATCGCGCAAGTGGTCGCCCTTAGCTCGTATAGCGTAATGTGCCCGTTTTTCGGCGTTTTCCATAGTTTTGGCCAGCGTCTCGGCCGATATGGCGGCTATTTCCCGTCGGATATTGGCCTTAAGTGCGCCTAGTGTCTTTGGCTTGTTGACGTAAACCTTAGATTTCAAATTACAGTAAAAAGTTATAGGGTTACTCAATGGGTCAGTTTAATATGGCCAACCCTGTATTATAGTTTTTCAGGTAGGCAATTTGAAGAACTCCAGTTCTTATCAGTTTTTTCAGCTAAGAAGATCTTAAAATTAAATTTAATGTACAGGATATTCACTTTCTAATTCCTTTTATTATATTAAATGTATATTTGTTTTTTAATTTGAATTTAAAAATAAAATAATGTTTTTTTTGTTTTCTTTTTTCTGCATCAAAAAGCCGTTTTTAGTAAAACTATCACCAAAAACTATCCGACCAGCAATTCAATTTAAAAAAACAAATGTTTAAAATCACCACCCTGAGAAATTACTTTCAAATGTTTGGGGTGTTTTTCAAGAGCTTGAGAATTTAGAATGATAATACAAAAAAAAATGCGACGCAAACGATGGTCACTTGGCTTGAATTCTTGCACGAGCTGATTTCATAGGCGGGTAAGCCCAGATCTTTCTTTTTTCGCGTTAACTCTCTCGGCAAAATGCTTCCGGGCGCTTGTAACTAATACTCTGGACTGTCATTCAGCCAACTAACAGACATGTGATGCCCGTGCATTAGACGCGCGAGCGGTCTGAGCTTGGTTACACTTCGAGTGTCGGACCCTATACTTGCCATCTTGGAGTTTTACGTGTGACTATGTATTCTTTTGTCAAGTTCATGATCAAATTCTCATATAATTGGGGTATTGGTGCGATGCCACTTCAGATTTTGTCTTTAACTTCTTAATTGTTTGGGAATTGTGCTTATGAACCACAACCTTCAATCGCTCTATAGAAAAAAACCCAATGGTGTTAAGGTAAAAATCCGACTCAAAATACGCCACCTGTTGTCTGAGGAATGTTCAATACTCGGGTCCTCCACGGCACTCTCAGGAACCATATCAATATGCCTTATAGCTCATTCAGCACCGATGATCTCAAATTTAGTGATAACAATATTGAATTCGTTTAAAAAGACAGGATCCGTGAATTTTACTAAAAGGACTGCAATTCACTGGAAATATGTTTACATTTAAACTTCATTCCGACCGCCTTTTATTTAATGAATTCTAGTTAGTAGCAAACTAGCTTACATTTGTACTAGTTGTGCAGTAGAAATTTGTCTCACTAGTTCAGATTTTCCCTGCTGCGATAACACTTTCACGATGACACTTTCGCTTTCTAACATATGCTTTTATTTTTGTGTGTGAATTATTATTTTATTATCCTTCTTATCTTACGTATTGTTTATGGGCAACTTTTATTCATTTTCATCATTGGTATTTGGATACATTTAGCTATATCTATGTATGTGTGACAGTTAACATGAGCTCGGCATTTTCGTTTTTTATTCTTACGTATGTATGTACTTATGTATATCTATAAAAAAGTATTCATGCCTTTCTACTACTTACGTACATACAAGTATTCATTGGCACATTCATTGGCCAGGATCTATATTATTAATACAACAATCGAGTGATTTGCCGTGACGATGGCATACTGTGCGTCAATTAGAATTCAATTTGTCCGAAAATACGATATTTGATAAATGACTTGTACATTATACATATATTTGTATGGGCATTTGTCGTTATTAATATGTTTATAATTAGCCGTGTAGTTTTGTGCTTGACTGCCAGGCGATTGGTTTTAGGTTCGATGTTCAGTGTGGACATTAAATGGCAGAAAAAGGTTAGGTAGCAATACATACCTTCGTATCTACAATTTGCTTACTTCTTATGTGAAACTTTTCCAAGTCATCAGAATAAGGAATATTTTTTCTAAGCATTTTATTTTAGTATTCCAGCTATAGAAATATTGCATGGCTCAAGAATTTTTCTATACCTTCTAAGTGAATTAAATGAATACAAAATTGTCTAATGGAGTGTGGAAGGGTTGAGTGCGGGTGTTGAATATTAATGTATCTGTAAGACATTTGTAGTTTTGCATAACCTATCTGACTTCTACATCGAGTTAGAGATCAATTTAGTACTCAATTTAATAGCGGTGTCCGGCTACACAGTAGCACTTCTGTGGCAAAAATGCAATAAATTTACGGCCTTAGAATTTAAATACATAAGAAAGCCAATTAAATCCAGAATACGCTTAAGTTTTAGTTCGTTTGCGCGAAATTATCTTTCTGTTGTGAAAGATTTAATATATGTAAGTGGTGTGCAGTTACAAATCGTTTGACGAACTAAACTCGATGCACTTGCAATCAGAAGGATATTTAATTAATAGCGGCGGGGCCCTCTTCTAACTTAAACGCCAATATGCTGGGATTGTCTGCACCCTTTAAAGCCAACACAAACCGGGCCATTGTGCAAATTCGGCCATTATTAAAAATTTGATGTCTCGGATCCCACCCAACGTGCGAAGCTATGGTAGACATTTGAGCAACGTCAAGCTCCATACATTGTAGTACATATTTAAGTTATATTACAGTTATATAAACAATACTGTTTCATTTAATTCTGCATTTTTATTGTAGCTAATATTATTCAGCCATAGTTGGAAATTAATGAAAAATTTAAATTCAAATTTAATTAAAATGTATTTGTTCACTTGTAGAAAAACGTTATATGGAAAAGTTCAAGGCTACTTTCTTCAGAGAGTTGCCACATGTAGAAAAGTTAAATTAAATAAATAAGTTGAATCAAATATTACAAAATCAGAAGGGTTGAAGAAAAAATGTTTTTGAAGATGGTTGGATGGAAAAGTAATCAAATAAATTAAATATAACAATATGGGCGTCCAAGTAAAGAAATTTGTACAATCTTAATTTCTATGTAATGTATTTTTCAGTAGGGTTGCATCTGTTTACAAATTGAATTCAATAAATTATTTAATTAATAATAAGCGGCCGCCGTAGCCGAATGGGTTGGTGCGTGACTACCATTCGGAATTCACAGAGAGAACGTTGGTTCGAGTCTAGGTGAAACACCAAAATTCAGAAAAACCATTTTCTAATAGCGGTCGCCCTTCGGCAGGCGATGGCAAACCTCCGAGTGTATTTCAGCCATGAAAAAGCTTCTCATAAAAATATCTGCCGTTCGGAGTCGGGTTGAAACTGTAGGTCCCTCCATTTGTGGAACAACATCAAGACGCACACCACAAATAGGAGGAGGAGCTCGGCCAAACACTCAGTGTGAGTGCCAAATGAAATTAAAAAAATCTACTGCAGAAGCTTTCTCTTAAATACTCCAAGGGACGCCTCATCGGATATTATCATCGTCCAAGCTTTTGCGCCATACAATAGGACGGACGTCATGAGAGACTTTAAAGAATTAGATCTGGTCGTCGGGAGGAAACTTCACTATTCTATTGCCTAATTAATCCAAAGTAGCACTTTTTGGCAAGAGAGATTCTCCGTTTATTTTACAACCTCGAAATCATAACTGTCAACAGTGTCGTGGGTACCGATACGCGAGAGCGCCGACTGTTTGTGAGAAATTGAGCTGCTATTCGCGGCATGTACAGTGATGAGCAAAAGTATTGGCACAGGAAGATATTTCCACTTTAACATTATTTTTTGTCCACTTATGAAGTGAAGGGAAGGGTATATTGTCTTAAAACTCACTTCGCTTGTTTAGATAGGCCAAACGCTTCTTTTGGTTCACTTTTAAAATGAGAGGTTTGCGTCTAGCCACACGAGAATTGTAGTTCTCTTCATGCAATGCTCTCCGGACTGTTATTGGGTGAATATCCTTTCCCATTCCTTCCTTAATTAACTTCCGCTGCGAGTTGTGTGGATTGCATTCTTGGGTTTTTTTGCCGTCCTTACTATTTGGCAGCGTTCGCAGTCGTTTAACACCTTAGGTCTGCCTGTACTTTCACGCTTTGCAAAGTTGAAGCGCTCTTAAAGAGTTGAAAAATGCTCGGTATGGTGTAGCGGCTGCATCAATCTCGGCGTATGATTGGCCCTGATTGTGCATATATAGTATGATATTATTTTGCACTGAGATTCGATGGTTTCACTTTTTTTGCTGCTCGTTTTACAAAAAATTAAGCAAAGTTCGCAATAATTGAAGGCACTATGCTGTTTTTGCAGTTTGATTTTTGACCATAACGTAAGTTGTCGGGTAGATATAACGGGACTTCTGAAAAAAGTTGGTAGACCAATAAAATTTAGACGAAATACCCCGATAAAACTTAACTGTGCCAATAATTTTGTTTTGTTATAATCAGTAATTTTTTTCTTTTATAATTATGTTAATTAAATATCAAAGATAATAAAATGAATTAGAGGGAATATAATAGAAAATGTGATTGAAAATCACTTCATAAGTGTACAAAAAGTAATGATAAATTGGAAGTACCTTGCTGTGTCAATACTTTTGCTCATCCCTGTGCGTATCTAGAATTATATTTATAAAAACGTTTGTAACATAAGTTCAAGTAAATAAAACAAGACAAGTGAATAAAAACGAACTTTTGGCGGATATTGTGTTTTTCAAAGTTAATTTCTTTCTAAGAGTTTGTACTTCGGATTAAAATAAAAGTTTAATCGCTTCTCGCAAAAAATTCTCTAAACTACCCATCTCCTGTTAGCTGATCATTAGGACAATTAAACCACTAGTCTCATGTTATAGATATGCTTTTCACGGTAATATGTAGTAAGACCGTGCGTAAATGCGTGTTGTCCAAACTAATATTTAATTTTTTTTTATTTGTTCGGGCTTAATTTAACTGCCACGATTATTATGAATTATCACAATTATTTTCACTTCAAACAAGAACTTAATACAATAGCAATGCAAACACCGTAATATCTAAACAAAACATAAATGTTTGACATACAAAAGTGCCTAAGGCGAATTAATCAGCTGTTCTACTTATACCCCCAGCTATAGATAGACCTTGGATTGGATAGTATGTAAAAAAAATATATATACGCTAATCAGCCCCATTTTCTTTTGCAATTAATTTATTTATATACATATATTTATGCGTTACTCTGCTCGTATATAACTGCTTGTTTTAATTACTACACCTGCTTGTGTATGTAAATGTATGATATGTTTCAATACTAAATATTTGCATATGCCGGCAATTTTCTCTTTTATTCGCAGTTGCGGTTGTCATATGTTTCTTCTTGTGTTGGGCGCCGTTCCATGCACAGCGGCTTATCGCCGTTTACGGGATGTATGTGATGGGTGGCAGCAATGAAGGTGGTGGTGATGACGCTGCTGCCGATGACAAGAATCATCATGTGGTAATATACACAGTTATGACCTATGTGTCTGGCGTGCTTTATTACCTGTCGACATGCATCAATCCGCTGCTGTACAATCTCATGAGCAACAAGTTTCGGCAGGCGTTCAAGGTGGGCAGCGCTCTAAGTTTCACTTACTTGCCTATTGAGTCGAACTAAATATTATATACAGGGTGCGTGCGGTTTTGGAGGACAACCTGAGAGTAAAACTAATTAGTTTTTATTTTGAACAGAATTTAATGAAACTTCGTGAATCTTTTATACAAAACATTAACTTGTTATATTATATACATATATATATACTTCTGCTCAAATATGAACGAGACGTTATCAATAAAACCGTCCGCGGATGACATATGGCAAAAATAAATTTTTTGTTTTTTGGTAGGACTGTTATAAGCTTACATGGCAAATTTCAGCGTGATATGTCACATAGTTTGTTTTCTGTGCTACTGTAAACAAGTCAATCTCGAGTGTGTTCTTCGAATTCTCTTTTGTGACTTCAATTGTCTCAAAATGTTTTCCACGGAGCGGCAACTTGAACTTGAGAAACAGAAAAAAGTCACATAGAGCCTGATATAGGCGAATACGGTGCTTGCGGAACGATATGAACATTATTTTTGTTCAAATAATCGCGAACAAGACGTGATGTGTGAGCTGGTGCATTATCGTGATGCAAGAACCATGACTTGTTGTCCCACAATTACTTCCTTTTAAGACGAATGTTCTCGCGCAAACGCGTTCAGCGTTAACCGATCGGCCTTGCGAAAGGAACTCCGAGTGCACCACACCATCGTAATCGAAAAAAAAACAGTCAGCATAACCTTAATTTTTGAGCGACTTTGGCGTGGTTTTTTGGGTTGATGTACGGCCCTCTTTGAACGATTTGTACCACTGGAAAACACGTGCACGCGATAGAGCAGAGTCCCCATAGGTTGTCTGCAACATTTTTAAGGCGTCTGAAGCCGAAATTTTGTTGGAATAACAAAATTTCAAACAAATTCTTTGTTCAACTTGAATTTCCATCGTTAAATTCGAAGAACACACTCGAGCTTGACTTGTTTACAGTAGCACAGAAAACAAACTATGTGACATATCACGCTGAAATTTGCCATGTAAGCTTATAACAGTCCTACCAAAAAACAAAAAATTTATTTTTGCCATATGTCATCCGCGGACGGTTTTATTGATAACGTCTCGTTCATATTTGAGTAGAAGGTATGTCTATAAAATCATTCAGTAAGATTTCCATTAGCTGCCTTCAGAGAATAAATGGTGTACGAGGATGCTTATTGGCTTCACTCTCAACTACGCCTGATATGTTTTCGGTATTCTTGGGCGCTTCAAGCGTTTAATTTTGTTTAAAAGGCATAAACTGTCTTCTGGGCATAACGAAGGGACATCTTCATGGACAACTCGACCTATAAGACCCTCAGAAACATTAAGCTCCCTCGCAAGGGGCCTCATTTTATAGGGTCCTCATCAATTATCGGTTGCACTTGCAGAAAAATAGTGGTTTCGGGAAATTATAGCCGCATATACATATGCATGCCCTCAAATACCGTACGCTCCCTGTATAACACTGCATGCTTCTACAAACACATATACCTACATACATATGTATGTGCTAATTGGTTTATTCTTTTCATTTACATTTTAGTCGATTTTATTTCGTAAAAAATCCACTGGTTCTATCAATTATCGAAGGGCGCAACAATCGCAAAATTTACGTCGTAATCCTACGCTCACTTCGAGTACACAGCGAGAATTGAGTGATTCAGAGTCGCAATCAAAACATTCTGTGCTTCAGGTGCGGTATTGATGGAATTTCGAGTGCATTTGTTCTTACATATGCATATGCATGCATACATACGTATATTCATTAATTGCGAATTAATACTAATTAATTAAACATTAAAAACATTTTGATTTATATTTCCAGACCGTGTTGAATGAGCGAAGAGCTAACAACCAGATTTTGCCAAAGAATGGCAAATAATTAGATTGACCGGCTTGCTTGGAGTACAACAACTTCAGTTCCACAAATAATGAGAGCCTACGAAAATGCAGCAAAATGTGATTGAAAGGTTGGGAATTCTTAAGTTTTTCCTCTATTCCTATTATTTTTTTCTGTATAATTGAATTTAAAATGAATTTAAACAATTTAAAAGGTAAATAGAAAAGTGAGGACTGCTCTTTTTTACTAATTTTCTGTTGATATTCAATTCACGTATTTACTTTCTTTAATATATTTCGTCGCCTAAGAAGTTGGGTATAAGTTTGAGCAATATAAAAAATTTATAAAATTTTTCACCACCAGATAGCCAATCTTTGTCAAAATAACGAGTATTCAATGAGTGTAGCATTTTCGCTATCTCAATGCTTTATTACATATTTGATGTATGAGATCCCTAAATGATTTCTTCCATATCTTCCATGAATGTAACGAGCGGCCTTCATTTGCATGAGATACTCACTTATTTTCTCCTTTTTTGCTCGCAAGCATTTTAAAGCATATTTTTTTCATCTGCAACATATCGTGATACAGGAAAGTTCGTGGTTTGCGCGCTGCACATTTAGGATTTAAGGGAATTAGAAAATATTTCTATGAAGGAAGAGAAAGAGAAGAAAAGAGGTCCGTTTGTAGTTGTGTAGAGGGGGTAAAGTATTTGGAGGAAGGGCCTGGTCAACTCTTCACGCATGGCTCGAAATTGAATGGAAAGGTTCTGGAGCTCCCATCAGACTGAGGCTCAGGTTACCGGACCACTGCAGTGCATTCCAAGCAGAGGTAGCGACAATTAAAGAAGCAGCTAATTGGCTGCTAAGTTGTGTAATAACTGTCACGGAGGTTAATATCTACTCCGACAGCCAAGCGGAAATTAGGGCGCTAGGCTCGATGATAATGCACTCAAAACTGAAATGCCTGACCTTCGCATCCGAATTCTTCGATATAGGGCTCATCTGGGTACCTGGTTATAGCGACATTGCAGGAAATTGCAAGGTGGATGAGTTGGCTAGACAGAAAGTAGTTACCCCGCGAAATGAGATTATTGGGATACCGTTGACTACCTGCGGTTTGCTCCTGAGGTGGTGGGCTTCGCGTCAACTCAGCGAGCACTGGGCATGTATACAAACTTGTAAGGTCGCGAAATCTTTCTGGCCACGAGTAGAATCTCAGCTCTTGAATTTGGTGGTTGCACTTACAGGACATTGGCCGCGAGGTATACATGCTGTGAAATTCGGGATTACTTCGAGTGCTTTTCGCGTTAATTAAATGAAGGATGAGGTGGAATCATCTGAGCATTAAGTATCTTGGCGCTCATCTCTTTTATATGCCTGCTGATATAGCAGTACGAACCGGCAGCACCACCGTACATAAGGGCTTGTTCGAGACACGTAATAACAGCGGCAATACTGCTCCGCTGATGACAATTTGCAACACTGTTGCAATTGCTGAACTGATAATTTTCTGATGTTCGGCAAACAAAAAATTTTTGATGCCGATTTATTTTTATTCGCGCGCAACATTTGCCGAATTTTTGACACTTCGAACGTGATGCTTTTGATAAGATGAATATTAGGTCGGATTCAGCTTTGGAAATCATTCAACTTTTCGCTCACTTTATTGAGTTTTTCATCAGTTTTCGATGTTCGTCATCTTTAATAGACTCTCGCTCTCTTCTGAAGCGTTCAGGTTACTCGTAAATGGCTGTTTTCTCTGGAGTATCTTTACCAAAACAGCTTCCCAACAGTTTCAAAATTTTATACGAACTCGATATTGCAAATACAAATTCAGTTTAAAACTGTAAAAATGCGAAAACACGTGCAGAGGTGAATTTACGCAAGACGGCGTAACATTTACAAATATCAAGCAATCGCGATAAAATTTTGAAAATGAAATTTAGGAATGTTAATCACAGACGTGGCTACTTAAGAAAAAAAATGGGAACTTAACTCAGTTGACTTAGAGCGTTAATAAAATTTGTAAAGAGGATGCTTCGACTAAGATACGCATTACGACATTGACGAATTCACAAAAGCCATTTACTTATTGTAAAATCCGTTATACATATATATTTGGAAATTTTTTGAATTTAGTACGAGATCCATGCAAAAATGGGTTCCATTAAAAGTGAAAAGTAATGCAGAGGGGATCTATCTTCTGGCGTTGTCAACATTCTCTAATCTTCAACTTGGAGTTTTCACTACAGAGTATTTTGTTGTATCGACCACTCAACTAACCGAAAACGATTTAAGCAACGATCAGGCCTGTTAACGCTTTATTCAACTGTCAAGTTTTATTGCGAAAATGCTACAGCACCTGGTACACAAGGTATGGAGTTCTAAGAGTATTGCGAGTGTGTGTACCTGCACCTTTTTAATGTATGAATAA
Source organism: Anastrepha obliqua (assembly GCF_027943255.1). Classification (NCBI taxonomy): domain Eukaryota; kingdom Metazoa; phylum Arthropoda; class Insecta; order Diptera; family Tephritidae; genus Anastrepha; species Anastrepha obliqua. Next base: position 98,179,451 of record NC_072892.1, on the reverse strand, counting down.
TAATAAGTATACGAATTAACCTGGTGCATTTAACTTTATTTGGCTCGAGCTTCTCCTGCAATTTTTATGGCGTATGTCAAATTTTCTCCAAAAATATATATACATATGTACATATATACAGGCAAATGGAGTGACCAACAGTTTTATGGCACCTCCCAACAGCAAATGGTTTTTTTTGTGAGGAGCTATTTCATAGCAGAAATACTACCGTGGCCAAAAAGTAAGGTGAATTTGGTTGTAAAATGAAAAATCTTTATTTATTCTTGTAAATCAATTTCATCCCCTTCAAAATAATCCCTCTCGATGAAATACACTTATGCCAACGATTTTTCCAATCCCCGAAACATGCCAAATAGTCCATTTCCGGTATAGCCATCAGCACCTTCTTCGATTCAGCTTTTATCTCCTCAATCGACTCGAAACGCGTTCCCCGGAGTGGTCTCTTGAGTTTTGGGAATAGCCAGAAGTCACACGGAGCCAAATCAGGCGAATACGGTGGTTGCGGAACGATATGCGTGGAATTTTTAGCGAAATGGTCACGAAGAACGAGTGCAGTGTGAGACGGTGCATTATCGTGATGCAAAAACCAAGACTTGTTGGCCAACAATTCTGGTATTTTTAGACGAATTGCTTCACGTAAACGACGCATAACGCTCAAATAATATTCCTTATTAACAGTTTGGCTAGGGGGAAGGATTCATAGTGCACCACACCACGAAAATCGAAAAAAACTGTCATCATGGCCTCTATTTTTGAACGACTTTGACGTGCTCTTTTCGGTCTGGCCTCGCCTTTAGCACGATATTCGCTTGATTGGTCGGTTGTTTCAGGGTCGTAAGCATAAATCCAAGTCTCATATCCCGTAATGATGCATTTGAGCTTGTCCTAATAGTCTGAAAGCATTGTTTCACACACATCAACGCGACGACTTTTTTCCAAGAAATTGAGAGTTTTCGGTAGCAAACGAGATTTGACTTTTCGTAGGCCCAAATGGTCTTTCAAAATGGTTTTCACAGATCCTTCTGATATTCCGATCATATCAGTGAGGTTTTTAACAGTCAACCGACGATTTTTGAGCACTAACTCCTTCACTTTATTGACGTGTTGGTCACCTGTTGACGTCGATGATCGTCCGGAGCGCTCCAAGTCATCAACACGTTCTCGACCCTCTTTGAAGTCTTTGTACCACTTATAAACATTTTTCTACGACATCGTCGAATCACCTTCTGCAACATGCTAAACGTTTCTGCAGCCGAAATTTCATTCCGCAAACAAAATTTGATGGCACTTCTCTGCTCAATCAAATCAGACATTGTAAAAATCGAAAAATGCACTCTTGGTCGTTTGGTAAACACAAGCGTAAATATATTACTGATAATGAAATTCACATGAAAGTTGGCCCAGATGTTATTAACAGTGCTGCCAACTCATGAAAAAAATAACTAGAGCGAAATTTTAATCCTGCGAAGTTTGACAAATAAATTCACCTTACTTTTTGCCCACCTTACTTTTTTTGGAGGTTTGCCATTGCCTGCCGAGGAGCAACCGCTATTAGAACAAATTCTTCTATCAATTCGTGTTTCGTGCACAGGGTTTCGAATCTATCCACTTGCCAATGGTAGTCACGCACCAACTCATTCGACTACGCCGTTCGGGAAGAGGGGCTTACAATTTTATGTCGATTGTTTTCGATATGCTTTTGGTTTTAATAATATACAAAGATGTTTTTCATACAGAAATACTTTTTAAATAATTTCTATAGTTTCTATTGTCCAAAGAGCAGGGATCAAACCCACAATTTGCAGATTAAAAGCCGTAATATCACACACAATAATACTAGCTACTGTGACTGTAAGCTCTTTCGTATACTCTTGAATTCCATTAATGTTTACTATAATAGTTACAATTTTTTGTTTGTTTAAATAATGCCAATTAATTGAGTACAATGTAGTTAGTTGAGCACTCGTGCATCGATAATAAAAGTAAACAATTATATAAATAATGTAAAAAAGAGAATTAGCAAAAAATAGTTATTAATGTGCAACCTTTATACCTTTCATTGCCTTGGCCGGTTTGTTCACTTTCTTACAAAACTTAAAGGAAGCGTGTTTTTAGGCGATACTGTCTTTAGATCTGGGGTGACTTTCTGTAATTCGGTAGTCGTCACTCGTGGGCTTGATACTTCAATTTCACAATGGAAAGAGTTAAGAGTTCGATATTATTCTTGCTTGAATTCGATATCGAACTCTTAACGAGACCGGTTTGGTTTTTGTAACGATACGAGCAGTCTCGTCTTCATATTTTAGGAAGTGTTTGGAAATTTTTTTTTAATTAGTTGCCAAAAGCTGTGCAAAATAACTAAAATTAATGATTTATTTGGAAATGAAAAATGTATAATTAACGTTATTTTTTTAATTTGGTTTATTTTGGTGCGGAAAACTCTTCAATTAACAAAATACCGGCTGACGAAAGAAGTACTCTCAATTGAAATAAATGTAAGAAAACGCATGAGACGTACATACTTGTATATATATTCCTCCAAACCTGAGATTAGAAGTAACACTAGAAATATTAGCAGGTAGCGGCTACCAATGGTAAATGGGCCAAGTACTTAATCGAAGATATTTCACGACACGTTGTTATCCGTGAAAATAGGTAGACATTCTGTCAAAAATGTACGCGGCCGCCTTCAAAATAGGCTCTATTCGAAGCAATACACATATGCCAATGATTAGTCCAGACCTCAAAGTACCTTTTAAACGCGTTTGAAGAGATCTTCTTCAGCTCCTTCAGCGAATTCTCCCCAAAAAAGTGTTCACAATATGAGCCTTGTGAGACGGTGCGTTGTCATGGTGTAAGATCCATGAGTTTTCTCAGCCACCTGTTTACTGGTTTACATGTCAAACTGATATATCCAAGTCTCATCACCTGTTATGATGCGATGGATAATCGTTGAGTCCGAATTCATCGATATTTTTTGGACAGAATGTATGTTCTATACGGTTATGTAGCTTATGGGTAATATGAAATAGATTGCTAGTCGTGTAAAGAGTGGCTGAATAAAAAATACAGTTTTCCCAGGGGTAAATTCATGGAATAAGAAACCATTTGTGGAACAACATCAAAAACACAGACCACAAATAGGAGGAGGAGCTTGGTCAAACACCCAAAAAGGGTGTAAGCGCCAATTATAAATAAATATTGTATCAAGTAATATAAGCCTGTAGAAAATTAGCACATGCATTTTAATCTAAAAGAAAAAACATTAATTAATGCATATGTTAATGTTTTATGTATGAAATAAAAAACATTTAAAACCACAAGAATCTTAAAACTTTTAATTCGCATTTTATTGCGGTTGACAGCTGCGGAAAGGCAAACGAGAGCAAAAGTGCAGTCGAACAGTTTATATTAAACGTTCGGTACAACAAGAAAACTTTTTTGTTACAGAAAGCAAAAACGCTATTTAAGCACACATGTTTGCTCGATACCGAATTACGGAAAGCCAACTCTGGTAACTATTTATAACAAATAGCTTTCACGCAAACCGAATGTTTAGATATAGGATTTTTTAGATATTCAATTTATTTTTAACGTTATAAGACATTAAATAATGTATTTTTGTTTATTTTCATATCTTCATATTATATAACAATAGTACAAAAATATTTTTTATTAATCTGATCTTAGCCGACAGTCAGACCGAACCTGTTTACCAATTTGTTCGTTATTGTTATCTATTTTTGACGCGGCTGGGCAACTCGTGCATAAATTGCAAAAACCTACAAAATTTAATTTTTTTCTAGGTTGGAATAAAAGGATGTTAACGCTTTATGGTCAGTGATTACGGTCAAATTCCCATATCAATTAAAAATTCATGTAGTTTCTCTCCACCCCGGTTATTCTCGACGTCTTCTCGTCCTTTTTGACATGGCAGGGACTGGTCCGCTTTTTGGTAGATTTCATTTTTTCTCTTCCACTGCTCTGAACTTCAATATATGAGTACCAGAGCAGGTAGCGCAAAAGCCGGAATCGACTATTTTGCTTCGCTGCAAGCTACAGAAATTTATTCATGTGTGTTCCAGCTATCGCTAGTGCTCTCGCTACTGTTGCTCTGCTACTACTCCCATAGCTACTGTAGGCCTGTTCGGCCTTGTAGCTTGGATTCCAAACACTGGAAAAATATATATAAATATAATTGGCACTTACACCCACTTTTGGTCTTTGGCCTAGCTCTTTCTCCTGTTTGTGGTGTGCCTCTTGATGTTGTTCAACAAATGTATGGACCTACGGTTTTAAGATGGCTCCGAACGGCAGATATACCCGTAGTATGTTTTATGAAGATATTTTTCATACCAGAAATAAACTCGGAGGTTTGCCATTGCCTATCGGGGTGTGACCGCTATTAGAAAAAACTTTTTCTTCATTTTGCTGTTTCACGGAAATTCGAATCTACGTTCACGGTGGTAGTCACGCACCAACTCAGGTACGGCGGTTGCCTTCACCTGATATGAGATGTAATATAATATATTCCCAATAGCGATCGCTTAAAATCGATCTATAATTGTTAGTTGCGCAGTAAAAATTTCAGGTCTAAGGAAACCATATAAGTAGATATAAATTTTCTATGTCTGTTATATACTTGTAGTAATAATGAATGGAAGAATTCATAGTATAGTTTTTTTTATTTATTTATTTCAAAAAGGTAAGACTATCGGCCGCCGTAGCCGAATGGGTTGGTGCGTGATTACCATTCGGAATTCACAGAGAGGTCGTTGGTTCGAATCTCGGTGAAACACCAAAATTAATAAAAACATTTTTCTAATAGCGGTCGCTCCTCGGCAGGCAATGGCAAACCTCCGAGTGCATTTCTGCCATGAAAAAGCTCCTCATAAAAATATCTGCCGTTCGGAGTCGGCTTGAAACTGTAGGTCCGTCCATTTATGGAACAACATCAAGACGCACACCACAAATAGGAGGAGCTCCAAACACCTAACAGAAGTGTACGCGCCAATTATTTATTTTATTTTTTTATTTTTATTTAAGACTACTACTTACTACTAATACTTAAAAATAATGAAGTTATATAAGTGCATAATTAAATAACAAACTTACTTCTAAATAAACTCAAAGATAGAGTTCAATAGTAAAGAAATTTCTGAGAAATCTGGCAGTTAGAATTGGAGACTTCATTAATTTCATTTATTTTTTGAATAGGATATCTGGCATATGTTCGCCACAGGTACGAATCACATAGTCCACTCGATCAATCCATTTTTTGTTTCAATGACAAAATGTAATGTAATTTGGTAAAAAACGTAAAATGGATGAAGAGCTCTATGAACTTCACGAGCAGAGTTATTTTATTTTAAGTAAATTTTCACAATTCGTAAGCGTTGTTCTGGCATTAAGCGAACATGATGACTTGCCAAACCTTACTGAACAGAAATGCCAACAAAGTTCGCCATTCTCAGCTGGTAAGCCATAGTATCGATGTTGATAGTTCTCAAATAAAAACGGCATATTCCCACCTTGAGCGAACTAATAAAGTGAACAGCGATTTCAGGGTATACGGGTCCGCAAAATTTGTGCTATTCCTTCGTGCAAAGCCTAAGATGGAGTATGATTTTGATAAGATGAAATCAATGTGACTATTAAATGAAAAACGACTGACTTATTATCAATTAAGTCTAATGGAATTATTAACGCATTATGTCACTTCAATTCTATTGCATGCCACCGGGGGTTTTAATTTTAAATCTCATAAATTGTTTGTAATGACTATCAACATTTTAAAATCATAAGTCATCAAGAAATAAATTAAGATCAATCAAGTTTTTGTTACATATTTTAAGATGCAGTAATAGTGCTGTGTATATTGAAGAGAGTACCATACAACAGCCGTAAGAGAAATAATAAAAAATGCGAAAATTGCGCTTGCTTCAAATCACGATTGGCTCTTTAAATGGGAACCCATTGCTGCGTCTTTTCGCCTAAAGATAACATGGGCTCCTGGCCACCACGACGTTGAGGGTAACTGTAGAGCCGATGAACTAGCGAGACTCGGCACCAAATTGACCGATGAGTACATAGACAATGACATAGGGATATCCTTGCAAACATGCAAGCTACTTATCCCTGAAGAAATCGTAAGAGCAGCGAACGATAGGTGGAGTAATGAAACCACCTACAGAATCGCCCGACAATTGGGGTCGACTCTCAATGCTAAACGCTCAAAGTCTCTGTTAAGACAAAATAAGCATAGTCTTAGCACACTGATTTTAGTCATAACGGGGCACTGCCTAATAGGTAGACACGTCCAAAGGATGGGTGTGCGAACACATGACCTCTGTAGAAGGTTTCTAGAAGAAGAATAGGAAGAGACAATCTCGAACCTGGTGTGCCATGGTCCTGCTCTATCCACACGTAGGTTTACTATTCTAGGTGATCAATTTTTTAATGAGTTGGTAGATCTTAGTTCTACAGAAATCAGAGATGTTCTAAAATTTCTGAAAGGCACACATCGGTTTTAGGAGAGATTGGGACAATGGGCTTTGAGCTTGAGCGTGTCCCACAGGACACCTAAACTAACCTTAAATCGGCTTAGGTTAATGCTACCTATCATTGGTTTTGATTGTGATAAGTCCAAGCCCATAAGGTAGATTGTCCCAGTAGGATCTTTATCCTTTTCTTTGTATGTACATATGTATGTAATAGGCGCTTACACCCTTTTTTGGGTGCTTGGCAGAGCTTCTCTTCCTATTTGTGGTGTGTGTCTTAATGTTGTTCCACAAATGCAGGGATCTACAGTTTTTAAGGCTACCCCGAACGGCAGATGGTTTTTTATGAGAAACTTTTTCATGGCAGAAATACCCTCGGAGGTTTGCTATTACCTGTCGTAGAGCGAGCGCCATTAGAAAAAGCTTTGTCTATCATTTTTCTGTTTCATGCAAGGAAATTTGAACCTACGCTCTTCCGAAGCTTAGTACGCACCAACTTATTTTGTTATGGCGGGGGACTCCTCTTCGTTCTGAACAAGAGAGCAGAATTTACCCTTTCCTAGGCCACAATATAGCACGCGCGTATTCGTGAGGAGGACGTTCTATTCTTGGCTAATTTATTTGCCATTTCGTTCCCAGTAATTCTTATGTGCTCCAACCAATAATTGATTCTTCTGGCCTAAGATATTAAATTTATCAAAACATTCTAGCACCAGTTTTGATGCAACTGGGAAAGCATCAAGGCTGGTTATCGGAAAGGATTGCTGTGTTTCTGTTGTCATAGTTGTATTCAAAGTAAGCACATATTTCTATTGCGTAAACTGTGTGGTCAGTGTCCCAAGTTATCATATTCTGGTTTATCTAGTAGGCAATTCAGTCTTGAAACGTTTGATAACATTGAATATCTATAGCATCAAGTCCCATGGCATTGACATCTCAGGGGTTAGTTCCGTAATTATATCAAACTTCCTGTGATTTTGATAAACGCTTGAGTCAATGGTAGCATCGGTTGCTCTTCTTATAGCCCTTCTCGCTTGGAATTGGATATGAATGTGCAGATGTGTGAGTTGTAGAAAAACATAGTTATAAACTTGTGAAATTCGAAAAGTAAACATAACTTGATTTATGTACGGAGAAGTTGAATGTTGTATTAACGATGGGCAATTAAAAATTACTGCAATTATTTTCGGCTTTCTTTAGTACATACATACATATGTAGGCCACCGTAGACTAATTTTTATAAACAAAGTATATAAATATGCATATCAAGAAAAGAGCGTGTAATCACCTTCACAAGAACACCACTTAAAAAAAAATTTAAATATAAGGTTTTTAATTTTTCGAAAATCTGAATTTTTACTTCTAATAGCACCTGTAATAAAATTTTGTGGGGAAAAAGTGATATCCTATTTAAATAGATGGAATAAGCGGATCAGGAACATGTTTTTCCATTTTTACACATATTTTACCCACATTAATTATAAATAGTTTTCTGACGAAGCCCTAATTTCCAACTACGAAGGCTCATATCTTGCAATTCGACGTTAAGCTTCGAAAAGCGGATAAATAACGTTATTATTTATCTCAATTTTAAAAAAATTTGTTTGGTTCAATACCCAGCCGAGTACTGTACAGTGTTATTTCATATCACGATATTTTTCCAACAAAACACTATTTTTGAAAATATGAAATTCACTGTACTCACAACTAAAATAGCCATATTAAAGTCTTAACAATTTTCTTTTTTTGTAAATGAAAAGTGAAATTTTAAGGAATAATAATTTTCACATTAAAATGTTAAAAAATCTGGTCAAAAAATGGTCAAATATGAAAAAAGCCCTTTTTGTAGGTTACTTAGTCGAAATTTAATTTTTTTTTTCAAAATGAGACTATATTATGCAGGCAGGCTTTTTAAAATAAATTCTTAGTGAATTTTATTAGAATTTTCTGGCTACTGCATTAAAATGATTGTCTGTAATTTTTATAAAAATCCATGTGAAAGTTACAGAGCTATTAGGTTAGGTTAGGCTAGCCTGGTTGGCAATAAGCCACGCATAGACCTTTTGGTCCCTAGCGATACCAGATGGAGACCGAACTCTATGAATACGGAAAGTAGACATCAGCGCTTTTGCCGAATCTAAGCAGAGATGGGAGATCCGCTTTTTAGACGTCCTCCAGACCCTCAAACAATGGGGCTCCCAGGCATTTTAAACGCGTTTTTAATAATGCCGGACAAACGCACAGAAGGTGTTCTAAAGTGTCCTCAACATCCTCTCTGCATTTCCCGCATTTGTCCGTGTTAGCAATCCCTATCTTGTACGCATGTGCAGCCAATAGATGATGACCTGTTAGCATACCTATGATAGTTCTGCAGTCCTTTCGCGTGAGCGTAAGTACGAATTGAGTCAGTTTTTGTCTTTAGTTCTGCACATAACTTTTGCTGTTTTGCATGTGGTCAAATTAGTCCACCTAGCTTCCACTCGCTTTTTCATGTAGTCGTCCATTTCATTATATAGTATATTGTATTTAGCGGTTATGGTATGCCGTTCTCTTTTTTAAATGGTAGTCTAACAGCACTTTTTGCTATCTTATCTACTATTTTGTTCCGCATAATGCCTTTGTGGCCAGGCACCCAATAGATATGCAGCTTACTGTTTGCGGCTAGCCTTTCTATGGCCTCCTTGCTCCGTCGAACATTTTTGGACTTAATACAATATGAGCTTATTTCTTTTATTGCTGCTTGACTGTCCATGTATATATTAATTGTTGAGTTTTTTCTTGTTCTTGTGTAGGCTCCGCGGCTCTCCCCACAGCAAAAACTTCCGCTTGGAAAACACTGCTGTGGACTGGCAGCTTGATGGGCTGCCTTATCCTTAGTTTTGAGCAGGAAGTACCCGGTCCTACTCCGTCTAGAGTTTTAGAGCCGTCTGTATAGATGGCTTCATGCCTTTGTGCCATCCCTCCTCTTCAATTGTAGTGCGAAACCTTCTCTCCCAACTAAAGTACGGAGTCGTGTAGTCTGTGCAACCTGAGCTCCACTCTCCTATTGAGCTTTGATCGCAGGTTCTGCAGGTGAATACTCCAGCAGCCACCAACTTCCTCGCGGATTTCGCTGCCAGGTTTTCCGCCATAAGCACAATAGGTGGCATGCTGAGTATCATTTCCAGCGCTGCCGTTGGAGTGGTTTTCATCGCTCCTGTTATGCACTGAGCAGCGAGTCGTTGAATCCTTTCCAGTGGCATTAGAGTGTCAGTTTTCTTGTCGCAGTCCACCATACTAAGGCTCCATACAGCAATATCGGTCTAACTACTGGCGTGCAGCACCAACGCATCACAGAGGGTGATAGACCCCTAGTAACGCCCAACATTCTTTTACATGCGTACAACGCATTACTGGCCTTTTTCACCCTTTCCTCAACATTGTGCTTCCACAGCAATTTACTGTCTAGTATTACTCCCCTCGGCAGGCAATGGCAAACCTCCGAGAGTATTTCTGCCATGAAAAAGCTCCTCATAAAAAATATCTGTCGTTCGGAGGCGGCTTGAAACGGTAGATCCCTCCATTTGTGGAGCAACATCAAAGCGCACGCCACAATACTATATATATTATATATTTTACTCCGAGGTACCTTGCATGATCTTTGAGAAGTAATTCGTTGATGTTGAGGTTCCACGTCGGTACCTTGTACTTCCTGGTAAAAAGTACCATGTTCGTTTTTCCGGCGGTTATTAAATGTTGATAAAAAATACGCTGCTAACGCCATTTTGAAAAGTTTTCTTTCCTCCTTTGGATTTGAATTTGTCTCATGTAACACTATTATTTTGCAAAGTTTCAAGAAATGAAATTATTCTTTGCATGTTGCTTACTTTTTTTCTGAGTCTTGCGCAATAGTAAAATAAAGTGGTCCCGCCTTTGAGTCTTAGTACCTTTTTAGTCTTAGTTAGAAGACTTGCTATCGAAAGTTCTGATCGAAAATCAGTTCTGGTTTTCTGCTATGATTCTGCGTTATAAGATTTCAAATTTTTTTATCCATTGACGAAACCGAAGACTGTGACGTCCGCATCTGTTTTTAGTTAAATTTGTGCAATAATTTGAATTTCTATAATTTCAGGCTATTGACTTTGGACGCTCATGGGCAAACACATGTGCACACTTTGCAAAAAGGTGTAGGAAAACTACAATTTAAAAGTTTTTTACTCAATCGAGGTACTTAAAACTGGATTCGTTTAATTACTGAACTCAACAAACAAATTTATTTGTATGATACATATATGTATACATATGTATGTACATAGAAACTAAGTAACTTATATATTATATTACATTATATGTATGTTTGTATATGCAGTGTAATGCCTAACCACATATTGTATACATACCTACGTGCATTTAAGTCAGTGTGCACAAATACATATAAAGATACTATGAATAAATTGAACGCCATAATAAACACTCATTAATAGGCGGTGTAATATGGATAAGGTTTTATTGATTTAATTGCATATTTGTTAATAAGATTACCTTAATCACCCAAACACTCTTCCGCGCTTACACACATAAATTTAGCAGATTCTGCATCGATTCTAAAAATTGAAGTTGTCATGAAATTCCATTTTATGTACACTCAAGTATTTTAATATATAATATATAATATATATTTGTGAATAGCTGTTTTTTTATTGGATAGTTTTGCCAGTAAAAATTCACCGCAGGCAACAAATATGGGTATTAGCTACCCTGATACTAAAAAACAAAAATTTTTATTTGAAAAAAAAAATCTTAAATTGCAATTTCCTAAACTGTTTCGAAATCTATACTATAAAGGTGAATCTCTGTACGTTGTCCGCGCATCACTACGAAACGACAACACCAAATGGCGTAAACATTTTTATACATTCATATTTTCACCCAATGAAGGTTATAGGCATGTTTTTATGATGGAACTCCCTTTCCACAGCCACCAGGCCGCGCCACCACTCTCATTCGTCACTAATAATCGAATATTTGCTTAAATTTACTCTAAAAAATCTTAGTTTTTCCTATTTCCCACTATTTATATCACACTCTCGACTTCATAATCCGCATAAGCTGTTCAACTATGACCCAAATGCAAAGTTCAAAAACGGTTTGAGATAGAAAATTAATAAAAATAATTTTCCTTGATATTTTTCTGATTGGCTGTTTTGATTTTATTCAACGAGGCATAGCAACGGATGCCGGGTATTGTAATATTATGGTTATTAATAAAAAAATATTTTCTATGAAATTATTGTTTGTAATTCTTTTATATACATATCGTAAATCTCTCAAAACTACTCCTACGCGAGCGGGGCCGCGGGTTAAAGCTAGTATCAAAATAATTAAAAAATTTCCAACGTATTACTACAAACTAGCATTTCATTATTTTTCATTCACCAAAGGTATTGGCTGCAATTTTTCGACAATGTTGCTATCGAAAATTCGCGAGCCACATGTGGCTCTTGGAATTTGAAGCTGCTGCTCTTTGGTTACATACGCAAATATTATTTATTTTATCAAAACAAAAAAAAACATTGAACAATCGTTCCGAATCGATTAACGAGGATTAGTTACCGATTCCATCTGTCAGCCACTTGTACTCGCTGACTGTAACGAATTCTTAAATGAAATGGAACACAGTATTCCGACCACCTTCATAATAAAGTGTGATGGCTTTCCAAAGGTAAGGTGTTGAAACATTTGGCTTTGTGCTGGACTGAAATAAATACATACATTCCTCAATAAAAAAAAGTATTAATCACCCTAAATTGGAGAACGACAAATGGTTGCAACCATTTTGCTTTACGGTGGATGTCACAGCGAAATTAAATGTGCTAAATCTAAACCTGCAAGGAAACGCAGCCTGTTGTTTTGGTAATGGACTATGAATAAGTTCCTTGCGGTTTTACAACAGATGGCGTAACTTGATTATTATTCCATCGATCCACATTTCCAAACATTCATTGGAGAGCTACTGTCGTAAGGCACAAACGTCAGTATAAGTTTTTTATTTGAAGCGTAAACAACAATATTTTTACCACACTTGAAAATGTCGAATTTCGTGCCAAATAATGTGTTTTTGCGGGGAATTCTTCTTCATTATTTTAATATGAAGAAAAAAGCAGCCGAAAGTCATCGTATCTTGGTGGAAGTTTATGGTGAGCATGCTCTAGCTGAGCGAACGTGCCAGAAGTGGTTTGCACGCTTTAAAAGTGGTGATTTTGGCTTGGAAGACGAAGAACGCGAGGGTGCGCCGCCAAAGTTCATGGATACCGAATTGGAGGAATTGCTCGATCAAGATCCGGCTCAAACGCAAGAAGAGGTTGCAAAAACTTTGGGAGTTGATCAATCAACCATTTCCAAACGTTTAAAAGCCATGGGAATGATCCGAAAGGTAGGCCATTGGGTGCCGTATGAATTGAAGCCAAGAGACGTTGAACGCCGTAAGCGAACAACTGCTTCAACGGCACAAAAGAAAGGGTTTTTTGCATCGAATTGTGACTGGCGATGAAAAGTGGGTCCATTACGACAATCCAAAACGTCGGGCAACGTATGGATACCCTGGCCATGCTTCAACATCGACGTCGGCGCAGAATATTCATGGCCTGAAGGTTATGCTGTGTATCTGGTGGGACCAGCTGGGTGTTGTGTATTATGAGCTACTGAAACCGAATGAAACGATTACGGGGGATGTCTACCGACGACAATTGATGCGTTTGAGCCGAGCACTGCGAGAAAAACGGCCGCAATACGCCGATAGACACGACAAAGTTATTTTGCAACATGACAATGCTCGGCCACATGTTGCACAAGTGGTCAAAACATACTTAGAAACGCTCAAATGGGATGTCCTACCCCACCCGCCGTATAGTCCAGACCTTGCGCCATCCGATTACTATCTCTTCCGATCGATGCAACATGGCCTGGCTGACCAGCACTTCCGTAATTACGATGAAGTCAAAAAATGGATCGATTCGTGGATTGCGGCAAAACCGACCGAATTTTTCACAAAGGGAATCCGTGAATTGCCAGAAAGATGGGAAAAAGTAGTAGCAAGCGATGGACAATACTTTGAATATTAAATTTGTAACCATTTTACGTCAATAAAGTTTCAAATTTCGAAAAAAAAACCGCACGAACTTAACCATAGTCCTATTAGAAGAACTGGTTTGTTTTGAAATAAAATTAATTCTTTTTGCAGAAGATATTGAAAGTGGTAAATTACTTGCTTTTCAATTTCTAGAGCAATATCTCTCTGAAATCCAAATGGTAGTCACGCACTAACCCATTCGCTTTCGGCGGCCGTCAACTAATAAATGAAAATCTAGATTCGTATTTGAAAATTAACCCACACGTTATGAGCCAAATTTTCGAAAACCATGCCAAGCTATCGCACCCATTGAAAAAAAAAAATTATGCAAGTATCATACTATTTATTGTTGGCAAGAAAAAATTGTGTGGCTCTTTAAAAATTTAGACATTTTGTAAATTGTGATTTTTGACTCTTCCGACTCAAAGTTGCCGACCCCTGGTCTAGGCTATTAGAGTTGATTTCTCAACTAACCTCTAACTTTACAGACCACTTTGTCTTGGCGACACACACATTTTTGTGCCCTCAAGCGCTTATTAAACTCTCCGCTCGATATGTTTAAAGGCCAGCTGATATTCCCTTTACAAATTCTTAGTTAGATTTTGTAGCTTGGTTATAAACAGCAAATCGCAGCTGGTCAATTTGAGTTCAAATTGTAATTTTCAAATAAAGTACTCGCTCATTGCTGTAATTTCGTAGTTGAGAATCTTTTGTTTGACGGGTTGCTCAGCAAACTAGAAGGGTCAAAGGGCACGTTACAGTGGCGAACAATTTGTAGTCGCGGTTAGTAATGCGTACTCTATGGGTAAGATGAGAGAGTCAACAAAATATAAACAGGTTATATACAAGGTGCGTAAGGTATTTGAGAACAACTTGAGGGTAAAACTAATTAGTTTTTATTTTGAACAAAACTTAATGAAACTTCACGATTTTTGCATAAAACTAACTTATTATACATCTATAAAATCATCGAAAAAAAATTTGCATGGCCGAATCAAAGGCTCCTCATTCATACTGATTAGGAAAGAAATGGTGTTATGGCGATGCTTATTTGTTTCACGCTCAACAACGCTAACTACGTAGTAATCCAGGGAATTAAGGTCTGTGGAGTTAGTTCCATGTTATGTGGTCATTGAAGTTTTCAGCCATCCAATCTGGCGTCACCCTCGTTTTGTGTGAAGGAGCAGAGTCTTGCTGACAGATATAGAGTTTCACTACTATCTTTAGAACCTGCTATATACGCATCAGAATTGACTCGGAATTCTTGAATAAAGAAGTTTGATGGCATGACTCGTCCTGTGTTGCTCAGAACACTTAAAACCAAACTTCGTATGCGGGGAAACACGAACCTCTGTAGGATTGGAACATACCCATCTGTCATTTAGGCGGTTGGTCTTTTGGTCTTGAGCAAAATTTTTTTTGGGCAGATCGCGTGTGCGAAATCACATAATTTTACTATTTATTATTTAATATATAATGCATATTTTATATCTATTTATATATTATGTTTAATAAAAGATTATCTATTTTTTACAGTTCTTTATTAAGTAAGGAGCACAGAAAGCTCAGAAAGCTCTGAAGTCGTCCGTGACACGTCTTTTAAATTTTGAGACCAAATTTCGTTGGACGTGTATAGCACGTCCAAATAGCGTAAGAGGTTAAGTAAATCAGAAATTTCTAAATCGCTGTAATTTGCACATCTAGCGCCGATAACTTCGTGTGTCTTGAGTTAAGTTGTAGTCTTCCATGTTTTATCTGAAATAGAGAAAGAAAGTTATAGCCATATATATGCTGCCCTCAAATACAGGGTGGCTGATGAAAGCCGCTACCAAAAAAAAATTGAATAACTGTTGAACTGTTGAATAACTCTGTTCCATTTTTGTTTTAATTTGCAGATTGATCTTTAAAATTTATTAAAATGGATAACTGGGACACGCAAACAAGAATTTGGATAGTCCGCCGCTATCATGCACTGGAGTCCGTAGTTTTGGTACAGAGAGAGTACAGGCGGATGTTTGGCGGCGATCCCCCGAGCAGATGGACCATAATGAGACTGGTGAATAATTTTGCTGAGCAAGGAACTGTCGCAAGAAGGCCTTATCATCGAAACCCACCAGTTCGGACGGAGGAAACGATCGCTGCTGTAGCTGCAGCTATACAAAGCAATCCAAGGGTTTCAACAAGAAGCTTATCTGCTCAACTTGGTGTCAGCTGACAGTCTTTGCAAACAATAATGCACAAAGATTTAGACTTATTTCCCTACAAAATTCAAATGGTTAACAAACTGAATGCAGCAGACCTTCCGATTCGCTTGGAAGTTTGCCAGAAGATCCTGCAAATGGTGGAAGAAGACCAAAACATGTTAAACTGCCTTTTCATGTCTGATGAGGCCCATTTCGATTTAAACGGCAATGTGAACAAACAAAAGTGTCGAATATGGAGTACTTCTAACCCACAGATACTCCACGAGACGGAATTGCATCCTCTTCGCGTGACAGTGTGGTGTGCGGTTTCTTCACGCTGTATTGTCGGCCTTATTTTTTTGAAGAAAATGGTCACACCGTTACGGTTACTGGAGACCGTTATTTGAAAATGCTGAAAGAATTTTTCTATCCAGAACTACGCCGAAAGAGAATTCCTTTCAACTCTGTGAGGTTTCAACAAGATGGGGCAACGTCTCACATAGCCCAAGACTGTTATGACAGAGTTGCGACGAAAATTTCCCAATAAACTGATTTCAAGAAACTCCGAATTTCGTTGGCCCCCAGGTCGCCTGACCTTACTGCACCTGACTTTTTCTTGTGGGGTTTATGTAAACAAGAAGTTTATAAAACAAAGCCAACAAATTTGGATGAACTAAAACAATCCATTCGGGCAACAATTGCGGCTATTCCTGTCGCAATTCTCAAAGCAGCAATGAACAACTTTTTACTAAGATGCCGCACTTGTGTCAGCGAGCATGGGGGGCATTTAAATTCAATTATTTTTAAAACTAGTTAAGTTACATTTAATAAAATTTAATGACCTTCAACTTGAAAAAAAAATAAATGAATTCCATACACTAAGAAAAAAGTTATTTGAGTTTCTTAATGTAGCAAAATTCATCAGCCACCCTGTACCACATGCACCCTGTATAATTTATTAAATCTTTAATCAGTAGTCATTAGAAGTGTATATTTACTCCTTCCAGACCCATATACATAGCACTTAACTAATTAAATTATATTAAATTCACTACTATAAACTTCACAAGGCTAGCAAACTAGTTATTAATTAAAAAAAAAACACTTATCAATAATGAAAATACGAAACGAGATCTTAGCAAAAGTGTACAAATTACTAGTTGGAAGTGAGGATTGTGATGGGATTAAAAAATCGATTAGTTAAGTTATAGTCACTTGTTTATTATCCGTGTTATTTGAGCTTAAAGATCAAAACTACCCAAAGGCATGGAAATTAGTATACGAGTATGTTTTGAACCACAAAAGAGAAAAATGCTTAAATGGTTGCCCGTCAGGTGGTTTTTCGTTATACTGCTGCATGGCAGGTGTGTTATATTTATATATATATATATATAATATATATAACTGGCGCATATACCCGTTTTGGGTGTTTGGCTCCTCCTCCTATTTGTGGTGCGCGTCTTGATGTTATTCCTCAAATGGAGGGACCTACAGTTTCAAGCCGACTCCGAAAGGCAGATTTTTATTAGGAGCTTTTTTATGGCAGAAATACACTCGGAGGTTTGCCATTTCCTGCCGAGGGGCGACCGCTATTAGAAAAATGTTTTTCTTAATAGCTTAATAGCTGATCAAAAATCTGGAGGGAGATACTTGCGGAAGCATGTAAGGGTTGAAAGCATCCATACCCTCGCAAATATCATAATACCGGTTCAAAACACTCGAGTGGCTTTAGGTAAAAACACCTATCAAAATGTGTAATAAGTAAACATTTTACACAAGTAATTTCACAATAACCCACAATATGCATAAAAAAGTTTTATAATTTAAGAAGCGATCAAATTACACACTTGAAATCCAACTCCAGAAAGTCGATAACCTGATAACGAAAATTCAAGACATGATTAAAAGGTTCAAGTATACAAATTTAAATTGGTTAATATAAGAACATACATATCTATAGTTTGTCAATTTTTAAAGACATTATCCAGAGATTGATCCTATGCTTTTTTATTGTACATTTTTTAGAAGATCAAGAAATGGTTTCAAACAACACATGAAACATCCAACAAATAAAGTCAACATTGTACAACATAAGACAGCCGAATGTCAGAAAATGACCAGAAGAAGCTTGCGCTATTACTTCTCCTTTATTATTCTGCCACGGGAACCGCTAAACTGTGAGTGTATTCATAAACCGAAAAAGCATTTGCATCTTTTATTCTTAAATCACAATCGATAAAAATGTTGCTTAAGCTTGTGTGAAAGCCTACCACAGATATTATCATCACATGTAGTTAATATGTAGACCAAATAAAACGTTAAGAGATAGACCACAAAGAGTGCACAAAATGTATTTGTGTAAATGTATCCGTTTCTATTTATTATTGTAATCTAATGAGACAGAAAAACAGAACAAAACAAACAAGGGAATTGAATTCATAGACTATTTTGTTTGCAACCTTCAAAAATGCTTGGACTGACGCATAGTCTGATCAGAAATTCAAAATAATCACAACTTGAATCGTTTAAATTAATCGAAAAAACTCGATATGCATAGTATGTTTGAGCTCACGCTCGAAAATTTTCATATAATGACCATCGGAACAGTTGTACGAATACTTGTTGCTCATACGCCCGGGCTGTTCGATTTTGTGCGCTAATTTTTAAATCTAATTCTCAGAGACAAAGTAGGTTCGAATCTCGGTGAAACACCAAAAGTAAGATAAACATTTTTCTGATAGCGGTCGCCCCTCGGCAGGAAATGGCAAACCTCCGAGTGTATTTCTGCCATAAAAAAGCTCCTAATAAAAATCCGCCTTTCGGAGTCGGCTTAAAACTGTAGGTCCCTCCATTTTGTGGAACAACATTAAGACGAACACCACAAATAGGAGGAGGAGCTCGGCCAAACACCCAAAAAGGGTGTACGCGCCAATTACACAGTGTGACAAAAAAACAAAAATTAAATATACTTTTATGGAGACCTAGCACAACTTGTGGCTATAGTAAAACTAAGAAAAATGGTGTAGGAGAAATTTCCAATACACCCCCAAAATCTCGTTTTATGGCCATAAAACCGTTTTTCAGTAGGTTGATGTGAAGAATCACTCCTAACTTCGCCAATTTCCATCCGATTTCGAATTTGTTTTTTTAGTTCGAAAGAAAAAAAACAAGCCTTTTTGACAGTGTGTTGACAATTTTTCTGAAATGACAACTGACGAGACTGTAGACGGAAGTATTTGGAATTTTTTTATTTTTTCTCTATTTTTTCAAATTTGACATAATTTTTACGATATTATCCGATATTGAGAATTTTTTTTAGTACACTACTGTTATAATAGGTCTATCGATAAGTTCGTGCGGTTTTACAACAGATGGCGTAACTTGATTATTATTCCATCGATCCACATTTCCAAACATTCATTGGAGAGCTACTGTCGTAAGGCACAAACGTCAGTATAAGTTTTTTATTTGAAGCGTAAACAACAATATTTTTACCACACTTGAAAATGTCGAATTTCGTGCCAAATAATGTGTTTTTGCGGGGAATTCTTCTTCACTATTTTAATATGAAAAAAAAAGCAGCCGAAAGTCATCGTATCTTGGTGGAAGTTTATGGTGAGCATGCTCTAGCTGAGCGAACGTGCCAGAAGTGGTTTGCACGCTTTAAAAGTGGTGATTTTGGCTTGGAAGACGAAGAACGCGAGGGTGCGCCGCCAAAGTTCATGGATACCGAATTGGAGGAATTGCTCGATCAAGATCCGGCTCAAACGCAAGAATAGGTTGCAAAAACTTTGGGAGTTGATCAATCAACCATTTCCAAACGTTTAAAAGCCATGGGAATGATCCGAAAGGTAGGCCATTGGGTGCCGTATGAATTGAAGCCAAGAGACGTTGAACGCCGTTTTATGGCATGCGAACAACTGCTTCAACGGCACAAAAGAAAGGGTTTTTTGCATCGAATTGTGACTGGCGATGAAAAGTGGGTCCATTACGACAATCCAAAATGTCGGGCAACGTATGGATACCCTGGCCATGCTTCAACATCGACGTCGGCGCAGAATATTCATGGCCTGAAGGTTATGCTGTGTATCTGGTGGGACCAGCTGGGTGTTGTGTATTATGAGCTACTGAAACCGAATGAAACGATTACGGGGGATGCCTATCGACGACAATTGATGCGTTTGAGCCGAGCACTGCGAGAAAAACGGCCGCAATACGCCGATAGACACGACAAAGTTATTTTGCAACATGACAATGCTCGGCCACATGTTGCACAAGTGGTCAAAACATACTTATAAACGCTCAAATGGGATGTCCTACCCCCCCCCCCCCCCCCCCCCCGCCGTATAGTCCAGACCTTGCGCCATCCGATTACTATCTCTTCCGATCGATGCAACATGGCCTGGCTGACCAGCACTTCCGTAATTACGATGAAGTCAAAAAATGGATCGATTCGTGGATTGCGGCAAAACCGACCGAATTTTTCACAAAGGGAATCCGTGAATTGCCAGAAATATGGGAAAAAGTAGTAGTAAGCGATGGACAATACTTTGAATATTAAATTTGTAACCATTTTACGTCAATAAAGTTTCAAATTTCGAAAAAAAACCGCACGAACTTAAACATAGTCCTATTAGTAAATTTAATTTTGCGTCGAATGAGCTATATTTGACTGTAATTAAATTAAAATTAATAGAGTTGTGTGAGTTTTAAGATTTTATTTTTTTTTTTTACTAATTTGGTATGTAGGCATCGAAGCATGAAAATGATAACAAGTGTCATTATAAGCACATGATATTTATTGGAGTATTGTGGTTAGAACTTACGAAAATATCTGACATATTATAGCACATTTTTTTTTCAATAGAAATATGAAAAAGCTCCCAAGTGTACCAAAGTTCACACTGTACATTGATTAAAAAAAAGAACTTTGTTATTATAATTTAACCTTATTAAAACGTCAAAGTTTTATTGTTTGTTTCATTGAAATTCAAGAGATATAAATCAAAATGTTACCAGAAAAGTCGAATTTCTCAATATTCTCCGATGATGTGGCATCATCAGCCTTATCATAAACCAGATGATTGTTATTTTTATAAAATGGACGTAAACGGTCATCATTATAAAGCTCGAAAGCACATAAAGTATGCTGATGTTGCAACTGTTAAGAACCCCGTAGTCTTGGACGATATGATTGACTCAACTGCAGGAACTGAAGGAAGTTCAACTCATTGCTGATGATGATCAAACTGATAACAATAAACCTGATGATGAAGAGTACTTTCCGTCTGGTTTTAAGTCTTCAGGACGACACATTGTATCAAATTCAGATTTTCAAGATCTTTCACGCGATTTACTTCTATCGGGAAGACAATCTGAAACGCTCGCTTCTCGATTTAAACAATGGAATTTAGTTGATGACGACTTCAGATGAATGATGATGGTCGAATTTCTTACAGAGAAGTATTCAAAACTGATGAAGAGAATGACAAATATACCGTACCATACTAAACTCCAAAGGGCCGTTTCCAATGCATTTTTAAGTTTGGAACCAGTTCCGTTGTGTACTGCACCGTACCGCACCGTACCATACCGTACAGTGATGCACTGCACAATACTCCAATAAATATCATGTGTTTATAATGACACTTGTTATCATTTTCATGCTTCGATGCCTACATACCAAATTAGTAAAAAAAAAAATAAAATCTTAAAACTCACACAACTCTATTAATTTTAATTTAATTACAGTTAAAAATATAGCTCATTCGACGCAAAATTAAATTTACTATAACAATAGTGTACTAAAAAAAATCCTCAATATCGGATAATATCGTAAAAATTATGTCAAAGTTGAAAAAATAGAGAAAAAAAAAAATTCCAAATACTTCCGTCTACAGTCTCGTCAGTTGTCATTTCAGAAAAATTGTCAACACACTGTCAAAAAGGCTTGTTTTTGTTCTTTCGAACTAAAAAAACAAATTCGAAATCGGATGGAAATTGGCAAAGTTAGGAGTGATTCTTCACATCAACCTACTGAAAAACGGTTTTATGGCCATAAAATGAGATTTTGGGGGTGTATTGGAAATTTCTCCTATACCATTTTTCTTAGTTTTACTATACCTACAAGTTGTACTAGGTCTCCATAAAAGTATAAAATCATTGTCGCACAGTGTTATATGTATATATACATATACTAGATATGTATGTCGTTGATGAAAATTAATACGGGTCTTTATCTGTGCAACCTAATCTCACGGTATGTGACATGACCATCTTGCTTAATAATTTCGCGCACAGCATCGATGGTAAAAACATTGATTTTGAACTAGCTTCCCAGAGTTCGTTGGTGAGTGCATCGGTAAACAGTGCCCACGAAAAATTATATCAGTTTTTTACTGTGCTAAACGACCATGGCCCCATTTTATACTGTTAATTGACATTGAAAAGTGTGAAAAATAATCGCACAAGAATGTTCATTATTTAATTCCTTTTTTTGCCGAGATGAATTTTTAAAGCCATTGGAAACAACACTAATATACTAAGGTCACACATCAAAACGTTTTTAGCGCCTGACAGCAGTAGAAGTGTCTAACTCCAGAAAAATAAATAGCAACCCTCCTAGTAATTAACTTTATCAAATGCTTTTGAAAAATCGGTGTTTATAGTCCCAACTTGTAAATGTAAATGCAGAGAGTAACGGACTAGAAATTCTAGGCTTTTTTGTAATTATTAAAGGAGAATATACGAAAGCGTTGTAGATCTTGAAGTTATATGAGTTGGCATCAGTTTGATTTAACGATCTGATTTAGCAGAATCCGTCTTCAACCTCTTCAAAGATTAATGAGATCGAACCAAAGTTAGCTGCCATACGCAAAATAACACATCCATTCTTTTTTTTCTACTTTTTCCACAACTTTATTTGAATTCGCTTTCCCTGAGGTGCCGTAAAGAATGTTAAGCGTACTCATATTTAAGAATTCACTGTCTTTTTCATTGTCTTCTCTATATTAATATGTTTATGAGCTTAATATCAATCAAATTAATTATATTAATTTAATCATATAATTTTTTATAAAAATGAGATAACAAAAAATATATCTGAGTAATTAAGCGACAAAAATTTAAGATTGTAAACATAGCCTTATGCATATTAATTTATGCATTAAATTTTGTGTCCAAAAATGTTGTTTTATATTTAGTATACCTTATATAAACATGTAATAAAAAAACAAATAAAACAAATACAAGTATAACGAGAGACGTACGTAAAACTAACGTAAAATGAATCATTCAATTGTAATATGGCAATGCAAAATAATTTATATGGATTCCGCTATTTTTGTCAAACATTATTGCAACCGATTTCAAGGGTATGTAAATATAAGTATGTAATAGGTTTGTTTTTGTTTTTATTGATTTAATTTAGGAAGCGCTTTGTTTGTGCATTTTTGTGAGTGTCCTTTGCCGCCACAATTTGTATCGCCTTTGAATTTATGACAGAGTGAGAGTTGGGTTTGAGAAAAAGAAATGCAAAGCAACACAATCAAACATATCCAATCAACGAAATGGATTTTTTCCATCTACATATATGAATTAAATGCGCCGCTGTGGATGAAAGTGCTTTTGTCAGTAATTTTGATTTTGCATTGTACTCGTATGCATTATTGTTTACCGTGGAAAAACTAGGAAAAGAATTGTAAGCTCATTTGCATTTTAGGATACTTTAACTGGGTTATGGGTAAGTATGAACTATTGCGGAATAATTGAGACGTCTGCACGAAATTGCTTTTAAAGCTACTGATTTATTTGTTTACACCTTAGAATATTAAGAGCTTTTACCGTTATTGTTGTATTTAGTGTAATAAAAGTGTAGCAAAGTAAATAACGTCAACGGAGGTATGCACCAATTATGTCCGTGAGATATCTTTTTTTATATTATTTAAACTATTTTTTCTTAATACGAAGTATAGGTCCATACTTATTCGCAATAGATAACAAATCTCGATATTTCATCTATACTAATATTATAAAGAGGAAAACTTTGTTTGTTTGTTTGTTACGAATAGGCTCAAAAACTACTGGACCGATTTTAAAAATTCTTTCACCATTCGAAAGCTACATCATCCACGAGTAACATGGATCATATTTTATTTTGGAAATAGGGCTCGAGATATAGGTCAAAACGTGGACCCGGGTAACCTTCGGATGTGTATATACAATATGGGTATCAAATGGAAGCTGTTGGTGAATGCTTTAGTCCAGAGTATCTTTCATGCCGCTCCGTGACTAGGGTCTCGAGATAGAGACCAAAACGTGGACCCTAGAATGTGTTTGTACAATATGGATATCAAATTGAAGCTGTTGGTGAATGCTTTAGTACAGAGTATTTTTCATGCCGCTCCGTGACTGGGGTCTCGAGATATAGGTCAAAACGTGGACCCGGGTAACCTTTGGTTGTGTATGTACAATATGGGTATCAAATGAAAGCTGTTGATAAGTGCTTTAATACGGGGTAATTTTCATACCTATTGATGACTAGGGTCTGGAAATATATGCCAAAACGTGGACCCGCCGTGTCTTTGAACCGAATTAAACCAAACTTACACACATTGTTAAGGAGGTATTGAAGATGGTTTCCGTATAGTATGGATACCTATTGGTAGATAGGGTCTCGCGATATAGGTCAAAACGTGGACCCGGGTAACCTTCGGATGTGTATGTACAATATGGGTATCAAATGGAAGCTGTTGGTGAATGCTTTAGTTCAGAGTATTTCCATCCGCTCCGTGACTAGGGTCTCGAGATAGAGACCAAAACGTGGACCCTAGAATGTGTTTGTACAATATGGATATCAAATGAAAGCTGTTGATAAGTGCTTTAATACGGGATAATTTTCATACCTATTGATGACTAGGGTCTCGAAATATATGCCAAAACGTGGACCCGCCGTGACTTTGCACCGAATTAAACCAAACTTACACACATTGTTAAGTAGGTATTGAAGATGGTTTCCGTATAGTATGGATACCTATTGGTAGATAGGGTCTCGAGATATAGGTCAAAACGTGGACCCGGGTAACCTTCGGATGTGTATGTACAATATGGATATCAAATGAAAGCTGTTGATAAGTGCTTTAATACGGGGTAATTTTCATACCTATTGATGACTAGGGTCTGGAAATATATGCCAAAACGTGGACCCGCCGTGTCTTTGCACCGAATTAAACCAAACTTACACACATTGTTAAGGAGGTATTGAAGATGGTTTCCGTATAGTATGGATACCTATTGGTAGATAGGGTCTCGAGATATAGGTCAAAACGTGGACCCGGGTAACCTTCGGATGTGTATGTACAATATGGGTATCAAATGGAAGCTGTTGGTGAATGCTTTAGTTCAGAGTATTTCCATCCGCTCCATGACTAGGGTCTCGAGATAGAGACCAAAACGTGGACCCTAGAATGTGTTTGTACAATATGGATATCAAATGAAAGCTGTTGATAAGTGCTTTAATACGGGGTAATTTTCATACCTATTGATGACTAGGGTCTCGAAATATATGCCAAAACGTGGATCCGCCGTGTCTTTGCACCGAATTAAACCAAACTTACGCACATTGTTAAGTAAGTATTGAAAATGGGTTTCGTAAAGTTTGGTTGTAATTCGGAGCACTGGCAACGGGTACAGCGTTCTTTTGAACCAGCCATAATGTCGCTTACTTTTTTAACGCTTGGGGCGGAACTGAACTGTCAAATTGACAGTGTGAGTTACAATGTGTCAATATTTCTTTCTGATTTGGATGCCATAAGGAAAAAGCGTAAGTGCAACATGTAAAAATTGTTTGTGAATTTTTTTGGAGTGGATTTTGGAACAGTGAATAATTTCTTACGAAATTTGAGAATTTAATGTGAAATCCGAATGAAATTATGTGTTCGTGGAAAAAACAATTTTTTTCGTTTTTTTTTTTTTTGAAAAATATAAATGGATAATGGTTAAAAAAGCTCCAATGCTTAATAAAACATATAAATTGAAACGAAAAATTCATGGATGATCAGGAAAAAGACGGTTGTTTCTTAGTTATTCATTTGCGTTGATTTGAAATTTAAAAACAATCTTCTTTTTTCCTGATTTTCAATTTGCATTTTATATTTACTCAAAAACAAATAGAAAAACAAAAAATATTGTTTATGCCAAAGCGATTGAATAAAGAATAAAGAAATAAATAATATGAAAACCATATATTTTCTGTTCTAAACCATATCTATTCTATTTTAGTGTGCCCAGCGAAGGGGGCGGGGTTTGCTAGTAAAATATATTAAGGAAAAGGAAGAAATGGAAAGAAAGGAAAGTTGCTGCAATTATGAGTGGAGGGTCCTTTGCCAAATATAATGTAACGCATGGGCTGAAAAGTCCTGGTCCTAACGCCTAATTTTATTGCATTCACCTCTTTTTCAGTTAGTACTAACCTTAAAATGAAAGCTGTTAAAATTTCATGATGTTCTACTCATTAGTTCGTGAGTTATTGTGCTAAGACGCACTTTTGTTGTTTTCAAACCAATGGATCCAAAAGAATTTCGTGTTTTAATTTTACACTGCTGATGGGGAAAGATACCGTTCAAGCAAACTAATGAAAAGTGTTATGGAGACTCCGCTCCATCAGAAACAACAATAGAACGATGGTGTGCTGACTTGAAACGTTGTCATAGAGACACCGATGATGCACAACGCAATGGACGTCCAAATAAGGTGGTAACATCAGAAAACATAAAAAAAATTCACAAAATCCTTGACATCGTAGAGATATACCTATATGTTTTTTTTAATTCCTTTCTTTATTGCGATCTATTTCTTAAGCATAAATCAATATTTTTACTTAAAGCTATATAATTAATTTAATAGATATTTATGGAATGCACCCAGTTATGCAACCATATACTAATTTTATGATAAATAATAATTTAGAGTAATTTATTAATATATGAAATCTTTTGTATATTTTCTTTTGCGTCTGGTGAAGGTTCTGGAATTTGCAATTATTCCTGTGACAAGAGAGTTTGAGTGCAATTGGATTCCTGTGTTGCGTGATGTGGCATACCTGTGTTTTCTTATTTCCTTCAAATACTGTGTGCACTTTGAGTTCACGATGAATTTATTTATTTGGGATATAATAAGGGGCGGTCGAGATTATTCTGAGAACTTTCGGCTAAAATGCTTGAGATATTTCGATGTTTAGTTAGCTGCAGTAACCCAAAGTTGAATGTCATATGTCCATATCGGTTTCGAGATAGCCGAGTGAAGTGAGAGCTTACTTTTTTGAGAAATATAAGTATTTCGATGTAGTAACCAATATAGGCTTCTGAGTTTAATTCTCAGAGCCTTCCGTTTGGTTAAAATATGGGTTTTCCATCTAAGTTTGCTTTCAATATGCATGCCGAGATATTTTGTGCTGTAAGTTTGGGCGATGATATTATTTTGAAGCATTTTTACTTGACCGACTTTCCATTGAGGGGGAACAAAACCAGATAATGTAATAAAATTATATATGGACTTAAGGAAAGTGAGTTCTTTTTCTGAAAGTTGTTTCAGTACTTCTTCTATTAGGAGTTTATATCCGGGGGCCTTTTTTGAAGTTTTTTCTTTACTTTGGGAATTTTTTATAGGTGGGTCCATCTGGTAAGACAAGCACTAGGGTATCTTTTGCTTTTTGAGCAGTGCTTATAGAGGGTTCAATTCGTGTGGGCAGAACACTCGGGTTAAATGACGAGCAAATGTGTTTGCCTTCTGGAGATCTATTTTAGCCTATTTGTTAGTTTCCATTTTAATGGATGATTGTGCTAGGGATGACCTTTTTAATTTTTTGGAGATTTCCATAGAGAGTAAAGATATTAAAATAACGTGTTGGCTTTATATTGCATTTATTGGGCGCCGCGTTGAACGTATTGAGTATGGCACAACAATGACAAAACTAAATGAACTGAAATTCGAACCGCTCCCACATCCACCGTATTCGCCGCATTTGGCTCCCAGCGACTACTGGCTGTTCGCAGATCTACAGAAATACTCACCGTACTACAAAAGTGATATTGCAATATTAGAGGGGCGCTGGAATGATTGCATTATTCCTGATGGAAATTACGTTGATGAATAAAGCTAGTTTTGAACAAAAAAACTCCGGTTTTCTTTATTAGGCCCGGGACTTGTCAGCCCATGTGTTAGATATGTACTAACACGACCAAAATGGGGATAATTGCCGACATAAGTGGACAGCAGAGTTGACAAAAATTTACAAGTAAAAGGTTGCCAGATAATGTAATATATAAAATACTGGTGTTAGTAACATTTTCACTTCATATTGATTAAGATCCCGTAAAAACGATTTCATTTGTTCGAGAAATTCTCGAAGATTTCCTATGATTCGCATATTAGGATGAAGACTGTTAAATAACTTTTAATACAAAAGTGTAGAAATTACGTCAATGTGTTGTTTTGATGCCAGAAACGGAAGCCACTGTTTGTAGATTGCTTCTGAGGTGATATTTAATAGAATAATGGTTTTAAATGTATCCAGTCCCTAAAAAAATATTTTTAAGATATCTAAGAGCTGTAAGATATCTAAGAGCGTGGCATCTTTGTCAAATTAAATATCAAAATAAGCGAATAACGCAAAGAAGAACAACAAAAAAACATACTAGCTAAGCTGTTGAATGCAATTGTGAGTGTTTTTTAACAATTATATTTGTACTTAGTACAATAAAATAAGTGTTTATTTGATTTTTGTTAATACTTTTTATATAATTCTTTAGGATGACATCTACATCTCCTAAAAGCAGTCGTGTCGCAGCCGAGCAACTAAATCATATGTCGGCGCGGTTGTTCAAGCTGACAATATCCATATCGTCAGCATACGCCAATCGTGTATGGGTTGTAACTTGCTGGGTGTAACAACTGGGTATCGAGGTGGGAGATGAAAGCGCGATTTCGGAAGTCCCGTCGACTTTACGGACCCCACTTGCAGAAAATTTCGCATTGCAGTCATACAACGTGAACATCTCAGGCAGGAGAACACCGCGGGCGAGCATAAAAGAAAGCGCATGGAAGAAAACGGTGATGCTCGGAAGAAATGGTTGAAAATAGCTGAAAAACAGGCAGATGCACTAAAGGTAATCTTTTTTAATTTATATAAAAAAATTCATTATATTTGTTCATTGGCGATTCTTTGTTAATAGATGCTTGCCCAGTCGAGTGTAGAAACCGTAGAAATCGTGAAACAGCAAGCAGATGCTTTAAAGGTAATTTATTTTCAATACATAAAAGTGGTACTATATTAATTGTTTTTGCTATTTTGTAATAGCTCCTAACCGAAAACAGGCGGAAGCAATGACCTTATTTGAGGTATGGTTTAAAGGCTGCCACGGAATCATTCAACAATCTAACGAATGCAGATATCGCACCCTAAATACAAAAGGGTCACAACTCAAAATTTTCCACACTCGAGCTTGACTTGTTTACAGTAGCACAGAAAACAAGCTATGTGACATAACACGCTGAAATTTGCCATGTAAGCTTATAACAGTCCTACCAAAAAACAAAAAATTTAGTTTTGCCATATGTCATCCGCGGACCGTTTTATTGATAACGTCTCGTTCATATTTGAGCAGAAGGGACATTTTGAGTTGTGACCCTTTTGTATTTAGGGTGCGATATGTTGTGTGTTTTATGTGGATAAATACCAAATGTGTAGTAACTGAAGTTCCCTTTTAATTGAATTAAGTAAATAGTTATGCTAATGTAAGTCAACTAAATAAATTAAATTTCATTGCTTTCGTTTTTAAAAGTTTTTAATTTGTGTAAAATTCTTACACTTTAATTTATCACAGTTGTGCATTTTTGCATTACCAGTGTCTATTCAGTGTTAGTTAAAATTCAACAGCCATTATCACTAAACCTTTAGTGATAGTTAATTTTTTTTCACTACCACTAAATTTTCAGTGAAACAAGATCTTAAATAAATAGTACATTTGAATTTGTATTTTATTCCCGATATTAGTTATCAACTATTGTAGTTTGTTGATATAAACGCGTATTGATGCAGGCAGTGTAATTAAACGATGCCATTAAGCCAATCTAGCCAAACAAAACACGACTTCTTGGAGTCAAAAGCTCATTCATTTATTTAGCACTTTCGAAATTCTAGAAGCAAAAACAATTTAGCTGAACTATGCTTCAAGCTGAATATTTCCACTTTGAATATTTGGAAAATATATGCAAGAATAATGGAACCTATCGCGGAAGCTATCGACTTCCTTCAAAGAGAACAAAATATATTCTTTGGTAATTTTATTCCCGCTTTAGCGTCCATCAAAATAGAAATGTGGCGTTTAACTTCCGAAAACTTATAATTTCTTTCGGAAGTTAATATTTAGTTGCAATCAAAGTTACTGCAAATGTATGAAACAGTTTTCTACAACTTGACTCCAAGTTTGCAGTTATTGCAGCAATTATCATTCCCGACATCAAATTAAAATTTTGAAAAGCCTTGCTGGAAAGTGTTGAGTCATACACTCTAGATGATGTCCAGGATAAAGTTAAAGAATATGAGCTGAAGTTTAAAAGACAACCAGTAGGAGAAAAAAGTAATTGCAGCCTTCCTTAAGTGCAAATACATCATTTCTCAAATTCGATGACGAGTCCACAAGTATTCGACTAAAAGAAACCAACCTGCGAAATTTTTGTAAAGAACTTCCTCTTTTCAAATGAAAATTATACTATATTAATTAGTAAAGTATATACATTCTGTCAAAAAAATATTGGGAATTGTTCATTTAAAAAGCACGCGCTACCAACATGTCTAAATTTTTTTTGTTGGAATGTTGGTACAACTATCCTCTATAGTGTCGCAGAGTTTGAGCATGATCTGTCAATTAGCTTGTTTTTGGCATTTAATTATATCAGTCAACCACAGGTGTGCTCTGCGATTTTCTCTATGGATAAAAATATCGAACAAAGAATTTGTCTTAAATTTTAAATTCTGAACGGAATTTCGTGTGACGAATCGTTGAAAATATTGCAGAAAGCCTGTGGCGGGCGTGCTTTATAAAAAACACGGACCTACGAGTGGCAAAAGCTTTTGCAGAGGGCCGAGAAGTCGTGGAAGATTTGCCCCGATCTAGTCGGCCAGCAACGTCCTCAACGGATGAAAACGTCGACAAAGTCAAGGAAATGGTGCTGAAAAACCATCATTTAAGTTTGAGGGAGGTAGCTCGTGACCTTAGCGTGTGTCACGAATCAATCCGCAACATTTTACATCATCAATTGGGCTTGAGGCGCGTGGCTGCTCGACTCGTTCCAAGAAAGTTGAATTTCTTTAAAAAAATTCATCAGAAGAAGGTGGTTCACCCACATGCTTGAACAAACTAATTCGAACTTACGTTTATCCAGCGCATCATAAAAGGTACCAGTCAACAAGCGGCTGAACGGCGTTATCCACTTGACCCGAAATCCAAAAAACTACGTCAAAGTCGGTCAAAAGTGAGAGTCACTTTTTGTTGTGCACTCGGAATTCATTCCAAATGGTTCTACGGTAAATAAAGAATATTATTTGGAAGTTACATATCGGACATATCGCACCCTAAATACAAAAGGGTCACAACTCAAAATTTTCCACACTCGAGCTTGACTTGTTTACAGTAGCACAGAAAACAAACTATGTGACATATCACGCTGAAATTTGCCATGTAAGCTTATAACAGTCCTACCAAAAAACAAAAAATTTATTTTTGCCATATGTCATCCGCGGACCGTTTTATTGATAACGTCTCGTTCATATTTGAGCAGAAAGAATATTTTGAGTTGTGACCCTTTTGTATTTAGGGTGCGATATATCATCAAACAACCACCGTATTCGGCCTTCTGTGACTTTTTCCTTTTCCCAAAACTTAAATTGTCACTTCGCGGACGCCGGTTTGCGTCAATAGAGGCCATTAAGGATGATTCCCTGAAGGAGCAGAAGAAGATCTCTTCAAACGCGTTTAAAAAGTGCTTCGATGACTGGACTAACCGTTGGCATATGTTTATTGCTTCGAATGGAGCCTATTTTGAAGGCGACAAAATAAATTTTGATGTTTAAACAATTATTTTGCGTTTTATTGAATAATTCCCCGTAATTTTTTGACAGAATGTTAGTAGTATATAATTTTGTACTCACATGACGATGACAAGGCATTAATGCATATTGAACCGCTTTCTTATTATAAAATAAATGTTTTTAAAATATACAAAACGTGTGCGTCAGTGTTATTTTTATTATTACATTTATTTTTAGTACATATAATTATGCATCCCTAACCTAATAATGCATGTAAACTGAAGATAAAGACAGGCTAACCACCTACCCTGTGAGAAATCAAAAAAAGATTAACGAAACCAACGCAAGACTGAGTGTTGTCGAGGCCCTATGCTCCCGAGAGGAGTGAACAAGGAAAAAATATATGTAATTTTATTCTGTAAAAGATTTTAACTATAAATATGAAAATGTTTTAGTTTCATAATGCATGAACAACGCCTTGGCGACAGGTTGCGCGTACTGCTAGGAGTACGCCAAGGCTGTGTTCTCTCGCCTCTATTATTTAACATTGTACTAGACATCAAAATTAAACGTTAAGTCTGAGGGCGGAATCATCTGGGATATGCAGGGCTAATTAACGGGCCTTGACTACGGAAACGATATTTGCCTTCGGAGTCATACTTAATCGGATATTGCATCTAAAGCGCAAGCAGTGCAAGAAGTAGCAGCGCAAGCCGGTTTAAAACTTAACATCCCAAAAAAGAAAGCTATGCGCATTAACACGCGAAATACGCACAATTTTTTAATTGATGGGTTCGAAATGGAAGATGTTCAATATTGTTTCTATCTGGGCAGCATTATGTCGGCATCTGATGGTTCAAATGAAGACATCAAAACTCGCATCATCAATTTCGAAATGCACGACATTGAAAACCTTTAATTTAAATTTTAAATCCTGCCTGCAATAGGGATGCGAAACCTGGAATGTCTCAAGCGCTGACAGTATTATACTGCAAATCTTGATAAATCTTTTCCTGATGATAATTTTGAAAACATTTCGGCCGAACGTCATATCAAACGCAGATTTTCGGAGCAAAATTCAATAAATGCCCATGCTCTTTGATATACGAAAAAGAAAATGGGGCTGGATCGCCCATTTTCTACGCAGAGGAAGCGGAGACCTAACAAAAACTGACATCGTAGGCGTATACGAGGGATACCAGGAAATACCTGGAGATGACTTCTAAAGGATGGTTAAGTTTCACGGGCCGGTATTGATTTTGAATAAAATACAATTTTTTTAGAAACTTATTGTTATTTTTCTTTATTATGATAATATTTGTATAACTCAATTACGTATGGAACAAAATATTGGCCAAATGGCCGCCGCGGCCTCGGCGGCACACCTCCATCCGATGGTCCAAATTTTGGATGACACTGAGGCATTATTGAGGTTCTATGCCGTTAATGTGCCGAATTATCTCATCCCGTAGCTTTTGAATTGTTGCTGGCTTATCGACGTACACCTTTTCCTTTCAAATAACCCCAAAGAAAGAAGTCCAACGGTGTCGTTGACGTTTAGGAGTGGTTCACATTCAACATCGGCCCTTGAAATTTAACCACCCTTTAGAACTGGAAATCCGTTCCATGAACCTGAGCTGGGGTGAAGTGAAAGCTTTGGCTTACAACCGACTCGAATACAAAAATTGTGTTGTGGTCCTTTGTTACAACTTGGAACCTAAGGATAAATAATCAAGTATATATTACTATGTAAATTTGGTCAGCGTAAGTGTGCAATGCAAAAATTTGAAAATAATTTTTCCTCACATAAATGCTTTTTCATTTAAATCTAAATGGGCGAAAACGGCGGCGAAAAAAATAAAGAGAGTTGCAAAAGTTGAAGGAAGATCAAAAAAATTACAAAACAATAAATTAAAAACAAGGTAAGAAAACGGAATGCTAGGCAAAAGTGGCGTTGGCGTTGAAACAAAGTCGGGAGACACTTGCAGAGATGCGAAATTGAAAACAAACACAAAGCGAGCCTTACAAATGCATGCAAATAGCTGTAAAAACAAATGCATCCAAAAGATATGCAGAAAAAATTACGTGCATTTTTGTTTAAAAAGTATAAGCAATCTACATAAAGAACAGAAAAATAATCCTAGCAATGCACTAAAAGTGTAGTTAGATCCACCATTAGGTAAATAATAACTTAGAATCATAATCTTGAACAAATATTATTTTGTATGTGTGTTGCCAGTAATGGACTAGAGTACACTGAAGTCGAAAATCAAATTTTTGTGTTTTTATACAAGTAGATTTTATATTTTTGATTAACTTAACGGCCTCATTTTCTATTGCGAATGTAAGGTCAGACGAACGTCTCCAGACGATTTTATTTACCATTGGCATTCCCTGCGTTCGTTTCTTCAACGCTTACGTTGTAGCAAAATGAGAGGTGAAAACATTTGGCATATGTATTAAAAAAACAGTACTTTTTCCAAAGTGTTTATCTTGATTAGGCTTTTGTGTGCGAAATTTGTAATTTTGTAATTTATGCAGCGGTTGCTTACTTCTTGGATGAACGTACCGACGAAATGGAGTTTAGCGTACAAAGGCGAAAATAAGGGATACAACAAGTAAAGAAAGTAAATGTTTGTATTTTTTAGAAGAAAATTACTGAGATTCAAAAATACGTAGTTGGGCCAATCACGGCGCTTTTATATGGAGGCCCAGCGCAACACAGTTATTTAAAGCAGATTTTATGGAAAAACTAATACATCGCCTCTCGGTAGGATTTAAAAATAATATTATAAATAAATAAAAATTTTTGAATTTTTCTAAACAGGTGGCTCCGGTTATTCACTAAAACCATATTTGATGACACCATTCCGTATACCCAGTAATATGTACAGTCCAGAGCCGCTATAATGGCAGGCACGCCGAGACAAGGGGGGGTTTTAAAAATCGTTTTCGGTGCATAAGGGCTACATTATTCCGCCGATAAAATTCTAAATGCGTGTTGCGCAATACTTAATAAGAGCATTTCTTTTAATGATGTATTCCCTACCGTTCAGTTATCTCCAAATATAATTAATGGAATTGAAATTGAGGACGCGCATTCAGTTCCAACAAATATACGTCTTCAAATTGCAGAAAATTTGCAATAAAACAAAATACATTTTTTTTTGTTTTTACTACGAAGTGAATAGGAAAATAAAAAATCTATAAAAAATTGTAGTGAAGTATTAATATTCCATGATAGTTAATAATTACTGCAAAAATAATAAAAATAAAGCTGCGGCAATTTCTCGCAAATTTTCCGTGATGGCTTTTATTGCCCCAGCCTGCAATATTGGAGTTTCCGCCAGTTTTCTCAAAGCTTCATATTGAATTTTTGCTGCTTCGCACTGCTCTTTGTCTGGTTTGGCATTCGCGTCTTGAAAACTGCGTTTTCTGCGATTTTACGGTGGTGGCCTTGTTGGAGTACTAAGATTTGTTCAGTGATGATGATCGGTTTATTATTGGTGTTTTTATGGCTATGGAAGGTTTTGCTGCTTGGGTAGATATTGGTGGCGATGGTGTAGGTCGTGATGTTGTTGGTTGCTGCCGTGGACATCAGTAGGATACGGTCCATGGATTTCTCTATACCTGTCAATGTTGAGTGGCAAAAGGAACCGCCACCGGTGGCGCTAAAATTTCTTTGGTTGTCAGCTATATTCCGTTTAGTCCGACTTTTAAGGTCAGCCCAAATCTATGGATAAAACCGTACAAAGAATCGTATGTATGTATTGTATAAGTATATTTACATCTATAGAAACAAATGAATTAACATAACCGAAAGTAACAGAAACTACTGACCTCGTACTGGACTCATACTCACCTTTTTCCAATTATACACCACTTCTTTGCGAAGGTCCCAATGCATTTAATCTATTGGGTACTTCATTCCACTGAGCATTAAATGAGAGTTTTTCAGCTCTGAATACACACGGGGTTCTTGGCTTATCCTCCAATTCTCTAACTAGCATCTCAAACAGCTAGCGCACTTTTTAACACTTAAAGAAGATCAATTTATTAGCAGAATGCAAATATGTCTTGGAATTATGTAATACCTTTTTCTTTCAAATACAACACAACGATAGCGAAATTTTGTTCGTTTGATTTTGACATTACTCTTCGTTGTTTTTCCTACTCTTCGTAATAGTTTTGTTTAATAGTACTACAAAATATGTACTTTACTCATACTTCATATTTTGGTTCAGTTTGGTGGCGCAAAATTAATAATCGATTGCGTTTTTGAATAATTTTTTTTATTAAATAAAACAAAAAATGATTTTGAATAATGTATATCCTTATTTTAACCTTTACGCGCTCCGTTAATTGTCTGCTTGTATACTGTACCTGTGTCAAATATGATTTAAGTACAACATCATTTGCAAAAATTATAAATCTTCCGATAGGTTGATTAATATAATATATAATCAATAATTAGTAACTTCGTAAAAAGAGCAACAGAAAGAACATAAATATCATAGAAGAATTAAATAAATTTTACGACTATGGCAAACAATTTAAACCTAAACCGATTATGGACAAAAAGGCTGCTCAGTTGGCATCGACTGATTCTTAAACTTTGTATGCTATTGCCGATCTAGATTCCATCAATGGTCACATTATGCCGGCAAATTTAGTAAGAAATGTCTGTGGAGCAGCTTTGAAAATCTTTCCATTTAACTTTCGACAGGGCTTGAGCATTCATAGTACGCTACGGACACTAATTTTTTCACGTGGGAATGTTCGTGGAAAATCTCTCCAGCTTATGCTTAGCTAATCTTTCGCAATAATTCCATTTTTCGATCTACCAGTACCAATTTTTCAAAATTTTCGGCATTTTCTGTTGTCATTACCCTCACTGGGCGACGTGAGCGAGGATCGCCTTCATTCTTACTCGTACTCTCCCATTGTTTATGAAGGTGAGAAGCTATCAAGAATCGATAAATTTCTTCTTCTCTTTCTGTGTATTATTTTTCACAGCAGTATTCGAATTTTCAGTTTCCATTGTTGCTTATTTCCGGGATAATTTTTAATGAGCCAAATAAAAAGACATTATTTATATGGGGAAGGGTTTCATTTTTTATATGCAAAATGTTTATTTAAATTCAATGGTTAGTATGAATCAATATTTTTTTTAATATTAGAAAAAAGCACTTCGTTATAAATTGTACATTATGGGCAATTAGTGAAAAAACTGACATTCGCGCAAAAACATGCACTGTTACTCGGCACGCTTGTCGTCGCCTTACATTCTTACCACAAGCGTAAGTGGT
Source organism: Anastrepha obliqua (assembly GCF_027943255.1). Lineage (NCBI taxonomy): Eukaryota > Metazoa > Arthropoda > Insecta > Diptera > Tephritidae > Anastrepha > Anastrepha obliqua. The sequence goes on along the minus strand of NC_072892.1, from coordinate 98,142,264 downwards.
TACAATTCACCACCTGTTGCAAGGCTGCCAGATTATGATTATGAGAGGTTTACCATTGCCTGACGAAGGGCGAGCGCTATTCGAAAAAACGTGTTCTATTATTTTGCTGTGAAATAATAAAGCGTTGGAAAAAAATTGTTCAACGGCTGAAATAGCCTCATTTAATTATCAACAATACATATTAAAAGAAAAATAATGAAAAAGTTGTATATTTTGTTTTTTTTTACGAAACCACATACAATATAAAAACTAGTTGTAAAGTATAGAAAACAGTTGAAAAGCGGAAAAAATATTATCCGACGGGAAAGATGAGTGCATCGACTGCATGAAAATATTTGTCAAAAGGGCACCTATGTTTTACTTTGTTATCGTTTCGAAAATGAATCTCACACTTCAATTCTGCCACTTCACCCACTTTTGTGCAAGGTGTGAGGTTATTTCGAAATTTAAAATCATAGATATTTTTTTTGCGTTTTATTATTGCTAAATATACCTATATGATATTTGATGGTTAAAAATAGTTGGAATTATTTTATAATAATCAATTTGGAAACAAATTTTAATCAAAACTGCAATACCATATATGAGCTCTTATGCGGCAAAGGGTTAAGAAAATAAATAAAACAAGGTTCAATTTTGCTAATTTCGCTACTGAACTTTTTGCATACAAGTATGTAATCAAACATATGTATAAGTATCCCTTCCAACATGGCAGATACGCTTATACATTTAATTGGGATATTGACGTATTTGCATAAAGCCCAAGGGGCAATCTGAGGGTAGCTATGTATAATTAGCCTAGAATAATTGCAAATTCTGTTCAGTTTAATCATAGCATTCTTGTGAAATATAAAAATATGCAGATAAGTTTGTGTGCGCATCAGGAAATGCAATGACGTGACACAGTTCATATGAATACAACAACAAGTGTGTAGTCCTTAAATAATAAGACCATTGTAGCGGCGGACAAAAGGAATATTTTGGGAATTTTTTTTGCAACTGTAGCCTTTATTATATGATGGTGAACTAATTGTTTCCCCTTATAAGTACACGAGGGTTGCTATTTACATTTCTGGCCTAAAAAAGGTGAACAGTATTGGTGTTTGAAAATGGTTTTATGGTTTTCCAAAATATTCTCCATGCTGATTTATACACTTTTGATTCGTTTGCACCAATTTTCGAAGCACTTTGTCCAATCGTGTTTCTAGGGCGTTTTTTAACCGTGTGGGATCCAAAGCGAAAACACCCTTTTACCACAAGATGATCAAGCAAAATTTTATTCATGCTTATCATACTAAAGATTCCTCAGTCTCAAGGTATCCAACATGATGGTCTTACTAAATCATTTCGTGCATTGTATCGATGTTGGTGGCGCCTGACAAAACTGATGTTGGAAGATCTTCTCCGAATTCGTCAGGAAGCGAACACTAGAAAATTCGTCAGTTTTTGCGGTTCTAAAGGTTTCTTACTCGATGCATAATGATTTTAGTTCACTGATGCATTCTTGTCTCATAATCCACGTCGAAAATTTAAAAGAAATAATCGCACGAAAATATTGACGGTTTAATTTCTTAACATTAATATGGCTCACACATCAAAATATTCTGAACGCGATTGTTGTAAAATATAACAAACTTTCCAAAGAAAACTACAGGTGGCGCCTGACAACACTAGACGTGCCCGATACCAAAAATATAAATAGTAAACCACATGTATGCATATGCAAATAGAAATAAAGTTATAGTAGAAGACAATGTCATGACATACCCTTACAGACATGTAAGCTACTTAACTTTGAGTTAACTGTAAGAGCAGCGAATGAAAGATGACGTAATGAAACCACCTACAGAATCGCCCGACAATTGTGGTCGACTCCCAATGCTAAACGCACAGAGTCTCTGCTAAGCCAAAATAGATTTCTGTTATAATAGGGCACTGTCATTAGACAGACACGCCCAGAGGATGGGTGTGCAAACACATGACTTCTGTAGAAACTGTCGAAATGAGAAAGAATAAAAGATGATCTCTATCCAGATCTATCCAAATATACATAGATTTAGGTAGGCAATTCTTTAATGAATCGGAAGATCTTAGTACTGTGGAAATCAAGGACCTTCTAAAATTTTTGAAAAGTACACACTGGTTTTAGGAGAGATAAGCGCACAAGTTCCCCACGCGGTATTACAATGGTATATAAAATTAAATATGTCCCGTAGTGGACAACCGCTTTAACCTAACCTAATCTTACAGTGAAAGGCGCCTAAAAAAAAATTCGTTCAAAAACGTTCATAAAAAAAGATGAAATACAAATTTTAAGTTAAATAACCTAGCTTTGTTCTTCCAATGCCGCCAATTCATCCCAGTTCTTACCTGTTTCGAGCTATATCTACCCATTTATTAGCCTCCTAGGACCAGAAAATTGTTCCGTTACTAGTGGAATAGCGGACGAACAAGAGAATGTTGCCTGGTCGTCAGTGATCTCGTCTGCTGCAATCTAATAGCGGCTACGTATTCAACACAGCATTTCTTTGTTTTTACTTGCCAGAAGCTGAAGAACGTCATAAAACCGCTTCACAAGAATGAATGTGAAAATCCGTCCCGTCTACCTGAAAACACATTTATAATACATAGATTGCACAACAGATATAATCTGCCATTAAGTATTTTTGATAATCAATGCGAATGTGTAGCATTAAGAAAAAAAATTGTAATAATAAAACGATACTACAATAATCAACACGCAATTAATGCATCAATTCCTCGAATACCAGTGATAATGTGGCAGGAAGCTAACGTCAGTATTTCGACATGCCAATGTAGGCAAATTAGTGGGTGACGTATAAAGTCGGGCTTGATTTATGACCCCAACGCAATGCTGGCATTTACGTAAAACTTTATATGATATTAGGGTTATTCATACGCTTGCACGAGTGATGCATATATGTGTGTGTGCCGCTGTTATGCCACGCATAAAAGTATGCATCGTGTGAAGAAATCCGAAATGACTGCCGCCATTTTTCCGCTGCTACGTACCAAATATCAACAGGTGACTCACTAAGGGATATTAAAAACACAGCCGGAACAAGGTATATTAATTAGGAGCAAGACTTCATTCTAACGTTAAATTTAACAAAAGCAGTAAAATGAAATGAGAAATGGCATAACAACTGACTCGTGTAAATGTGTTGCAATTATTTCTTAAATAGAATAAAATTTAATACAACGTTACTTGTACAAAACGTTAGAAACTTTGGGTTTCGCGAGTGGAATAAAAACGAAGTGGAGTGCTATTAAACTAAGCATCAAATTTATCCGGTAAAAATCTACACGAAAACTTGTTTGGTTTCAATAGAATTTTTTTGGGAATTGTGTGGGAAAGCTTTAATGCACCACAACTCCTAAGTATAGTTTGCTATTTGAAAAATTAACAACTAATTAAACAATTAGTTAGTTAAATTTTATAAAACTAAAAACAATAACAATTTCAAATTAATTTATCAATTAGTTAATTAAGTTTTATAAAACTAAATTTAAATGCCCAATCGACACGAGGAGCGCAGTCCACAGTAGATAGTTTTAGTTTTGACACCGATCTAAGAAATGTAAACGTTTACTAAGTGTTGACAACTGCAACTACAGAAAACAATCCTCAGCACCTTCAACCATTTATTGTAAGAAGAAAGTATCGTTTTAACGGGGAAAAGCAAGCCGACGTATCAAAAATGCTAGAATGGAAGTTAAAATTTTAGCATTAGGATAGTAATTATTAATTTAATTATTTATTGAATACAACATTCTTACTGACTAAAAGACTAAACTTAAATTACTTAAAATTATTGCTTAACCATAGGCTAAAACGCCTTCTGGAAGAGAGAAATCTAAACAGTAGCATTGACTTAATTAAGTTAAAGTTCAATTTGAAGGCACACAATATATAAATATAATAGGATATAGCGTTTTGCATGCAAATATGTCTACATGCCGCATACTGTGAGAAGAAGGAACATTCCAGCTTATTCTACTCAGTAGCGCAGCACGGTCAGCATGACCTGCTAAACTATTAGCCACAATAGAGGCAGATAAAAATATGCTTCTGCTAATTAAAATCTTTAGGTTTAAGCACAGCCATCTCGAGCTATATGACGGAAAAGGTTCTGTAGTATGGTATCCCTATAAAAGTGATCTAATGAAAGCCATATGACGGGTTTAAGGATCAGAGCAGCCAGTAAAAATATTAATAATAGCATATTTCTACACCTGAAGCAGGCCTCGAACTTTTGAGACGTTCTATTATTTGTTCAGTGAAATGTTTGTGGAAAGAACTAAATTGGCTGCTAGTATAGAGAAATTATTCGCATTCTGTTCGACCGATTAAGAAAGTGATAAGAAAAATTATAAGTCGATATAAATGAATAACCAAATATCTCAAAAGTTAAGATTTAATATTTTTTTCCTAAAATATACAGCTGCAGTAAAAATTTTTTGTTTTGTATATTTTTAGAAAACCTGATTAGATTAGATTAGGTTAAAATGGTTTATTTACAGTGACGCATAGACGTGTTCGGCCCATTGGGGAGCGGCTCGGTCATTAGCTATGCGTTTTGAAATAGTCCACCCTCATGGTGCCTGTTTCTATTGGGAATTTGAGGAGATATTACCAACCCACTGCTGAGATATATTCCAATCCATCAAACGGTGATGCCCCAGATATTTTAAGCGTGTTTTTAATAACGCAGAGCATCCGCAAATGATATGCTCTACAGTTTCCCTTGAACCCTGCTCCCTACTGTCCGAGATTCCTATCTTATAAGCATCCGCTGCTACTGGAATATGCCCCTATCATAGTTATGCAATCCCAAAAAAAAACATTATTAAATTAAGAATCAACTTGAGAAAGGCATCTAATGCCGTTTTCAAATTTTTGAAAGCTACAGCAAAAATAATGACACTATGTAGAGCACAAATAAAGCATATTGAGGTATTTGAATGTAAATTCAAGGTTACCCCATCCTAACCTAATAATCCCATAGGAAAATTTGTAATTTATCCAAATGGCTTCGTACGTCAGTCATATGTGACATTTGTGAATTAGAGAGCCACAGTGTGCAAACGGACAGTGATTATCAGCGTTGTGGGTATCTATTTCTACTACACGTAAGTATAGTATTAGCCTCTTATGAGTAATTTTTCCAAACAAACACTTTCTCAGATCAAGTTGGTATGTTTTGTTCATACGTAATTTGCAAGTTCCTTCCATTTGAGTATGAATGCACAATCAACACACAACACCATTATGAGTCAAGCTTGGCTTTTTATCTTTTTTAATGGGTTTTTTAACTTTGTTCATATGAACTGTCAACTTACAGGTAAATATTTTGTTTTGAATTTATTGATTCTTTACGTTTTTACAACTCAGGCTGATTATAGCAAACCTATTAAAAATAACTAATATAAAAAAATGGTGAGTACCTTATTGCTTTGGATATAGCGGAGAATTATGCATTCAAAATTCAGGATGCCGGTCAATCCTCCCATTGGACAAACGATGAAGCAATAGTTCACCTTTACATGATATTCTACTTCTTAATTGGCGCGATAACCGCTTACGCCATTTTGGCCGAGTTTAACAACCGTGGTAACCGACGCCAATTGGACACACCAAGTGAAGCCAAGCCCTTCTCCATCTGATCTTTCCAACACAGAGGAAGACTTCCTCTTCCTCTGCTACCACCAGCTGGTACCGCATCGAATACTTTCAAAGCTAGAGCGTTTGTATCCATTCGGACGACATGATCCAGCCAACGTAGCCGTTGGATCTTTATTCGCTGCGCTATGTCTTTATCGTCGTAAAGCTCATATAGCTCATCCTTCCATCGCCTGCGATATTCGCCGTCGCCAATCTTTCTCTCAAAAACTCCAAGCGTCGCTTCATCGGACATTGTCATCGTCCACGCTTCTGGGCCATACGTTAGGACGGGTAGAGTATTATTTTCGTTTGTCGAGAGAGGACTTTACTACTCAGTTGCCTACTTAGTCCAAAGTAGCATTGTTGGCAAGAGAGATTCTACGTAAGTTTTGCGTTAGAAAAAATATATCGGAAAGCTATCTTGGACATCTGGGATTATATAAACTAAAAATAAAGTATGATAGTAAGAATACGAAAAAATAGCAAAACCATAAAAATCAGTTAGTGAATTATTAGTTAGTTACATTACAATTAATTAAAATTAAAAAAAAAAAAAAATGTTCGAAATTTATCAAAATGTTGTGTACACTTTCTTTGATGCTGACAGTATGTACGCACATATATTTATCTTAGTTTTGTCAAAGGTAGTTTAGTAGTATCTTTTTCAGTTCCATTTCTATAAGGAGTTAATTTCTTTTAGAGCAATAATGGCAAAGTGGTCTAAAGGTCGGCCTCTAAAAGAAGGAGAGAAGGAAACTTTTTTATCTGATTTGGGGAAAATTTAATCCAATCACTTTTTTCGATCTGCATAAACTCGGTACGCACCAACTATTGAGGACTTACTGCATGAATTCGAAGAGAAAACTCGGTTTTGCTAATGCTAACGGTGAATTTCCAAAAGACTGGTGCGAGCCTTTCCATGCCCTTATTCTTGTTGGTCTTCAAATTCTATTTCCCCACTTTCTTCATTAGCATTGGGACATTATCCTCTTGGAAGAATCTAAATGATGGCATTTGTCTACAAGCTTGCTGCGTTAATTGCATGCTTTCGTGGCTTAAAAAAAAGGTTGATATTGAATGCCATATGGATGCCATTATGTTTTCTTTATAAAGCTTTAAAAAAACATTTTTAGGAAGGTAGGAATCTCACGTAAGCTTAAAGTTTTGTTAATAGAACACAGTTTATTATATAGCTTCATTCTTTCTCAAGTCACCTTAGGCAGTTACTGCTTGTGAGCAAACATTTCCTCGACATTGGTGACTATCTTATAATTTGACGCAACCATCCCACTTGCTTTTTTTATTACCGCTAAGTTATTTTCGCAATTTATTGTATTTTTTTATTTATTTTTTTATTCCATTTGCATTGTAACCAGTTAAAAATGAATAAACAAACGAACAATTTTCATTGGTTTTGCACAAGACTTGCAAAGGAAGTGTTGCAGCTTTTTGCGTTTCAAGCTTTCAAACCATTTGTGTTAGCTTTAACATTTGCTTGCAGATAGGTATTTTATTGTAAAAGCATAAGGTGGATGATTACCCATAAGCCAATACATGTTTCTGAATTTAGTATCAAGCTCTTTTCTTCTCTTCTTTACGTGAGCACTCCATCAGAGATTGGTATTAAGAAGCATACCGAGGTATTTAGCCGTGTTGGGATACGGGACTTGTACTCCATTTATATATTATATATAGTGGAAGATATCAAATTTTATTGTAAGTGAAGTCAATATGAACGGATTCTGTTTAAATATTTTTGAAGATTTGCAATTGACTCAATCCGTGTATTTCCAACTGACAACAAACATCTGCAAATGTTGCTGTAACGCAGATCTGATTGGGATGGTAATTGATTGTATTGGCTTAATATAATATAATATGTACGTGCATTTCATAAGCAGGTAATCAAAAAATGTTCACAGCGCAAGTTTTTACTCAAGAGCTCTAGCGGGCTTCATTTTGAAAGGTTGCACAAAAAGTTATATCCGCTTCCATCAAACCAGTTTTTTTTTTTTTTTGATTTTTATGAAACATGGTAGTCTGTAGCACCAGATTCCAGCATAAAAAGATACACCAAGCTACCTGGCTGTCTCCTGATCGAAAAACGCGAAACCAGATCGATCATGTTGTGATAGATGGAAGACACGCTTCTAGTGTATTATATGTACGTACGATCCGAGGACCCAACATAGACTCGGATCATTACCTTGTTGCAGCCAAACTGCGCACACGCCTCTGTGCAGCAAAAAACGTACATCTACCTACGCAAAGAATGTTCGACATCGAAAAGCTGCAATCACAACAGACAGCCAGAAGATTCGCCACTCGACTCTCACTCCTGCTCTCGGAGAGCACTGCCCAACACACCGGCATGCGCGAGCAATGGAGCAACATTTCTCGTTCCCTACGTACCGCCGCCGAAGAAGAAATCGGATTCCGGCGAGCCCGAAAAAACAATTGGTACGACGAGGAATGTCATGCTGCCGCCGAAAGAAAAGATGCCGCCTATAGAGCCACGCTGCGATCGGGCGCAACGCGAGCCATGTGGGATCGCTACAGAGAGCTGAAAAAGGAAGAGAGACGTATTATCCGACAGAAGAAACGAGAGGCCGAAATACGTGAGTGCGAGGAGCTTGAGATGCTGGCCAATAGGAACAACGCCCGAAAATTTTACCAGAAAGTTCGGCGGCTTACAGAAGGTTTCAAGACCGGGGCGTTTTCCTGTAAGAACAAAGACGGCGAACTGGTGACTGACGTACAGAGCAATCTTAAATTATGGAGGGAACACTTCTCGAACCTGCTAAACGGTGACAGCTGCGCATGTCACAGAGAATGTGAAGATCCCGATACCCCAATCGTTGACGACGGAATTGTCGTTCCGTTACCCGACCATGACGAGGTGAGAAAAGCAATATCACGGCTAAAGAACAACAAAGCCGCGGGCGCCGACGGACTGCCGGCTGAGCTATTCAAACATGGCGACGAGGAGCTGGTAAGGTGCATGCATCAGCTCCTATGCAGAATATGGTCGGATGAAAGCATGCCTGCCGATTGGAATTTAAGTGTGCTCTGCCCAATCCATAAGAAGGGCGATACTGCAATTTGTGCCAATTACCGCGGGATTAGTCTTCTAAATATCGCCTATAAGGTTCTAGCGAGCGTATTGTGTGAAAGGCTGAATCCCACCGTCAACCAACTGATTGGACCTTGTCAGTGTGGCTTCAGACCTGGAAAGTCTACCATCGACCAAATATTCACAATACGCCAAATCTTGGAAAAGACCCATGAAAGGAGAATCGACACACACCATCTTTTCGTCGACTTCAAAGCTGCATTCGACAGTACGGAAAGGAGTTACCTGTATGCCGCTATGTCTGAATTTGGTATCCCCGCAAAACTAATACGGCTATGTAAGATGACGTTGCTCAACACCAGCAGCGCCGTCAGAATTGGGAAGGACCTCTCCGAGCCGTTTGATACCAAACGAGGTTTCAGACAGGGTGACTCGCTGTCGTGTGACTTCTTTAACCTGATGTTGGAGAGCATCGTACGAGCCGCAGAACTTAATCGCTCAGGCACAATTTTTTATAAGAGCGTACAATTGCTGGCGTATGCCGATGATATTGACATCATCGGCCTTAACAACCGCGCTGTTAGTTCTGCCTTCTACAAACTGGATAAAGAGGCAAAGCGAATGGGTTTGGTGGTGAACGAGGACAAAACGAAGTACCTCCTGTCTTCAAACAAACAGTCGGCGCACTCGCGTATCGGCACCCACGTCACTGTTGACAGTTATAATTTTGAGGTTGTAAAAGACTTCGTGTATTTAGGAACCAGCATTAACACCGATAACAATGTCAGCCTTGAAATCCAACGTAGAATCTCTCTTGCCAACAAGTGCTACTTTGGACTAAGTAGGCAATTGGGCAGTAAAGTCCTCTCTCGACGAACAAAACTAACACTCTACAAGACTCTCATCATGCCCATCCTAACGTATGGCGCAGAAGCTTGGACGATGACAACATCCGATGAAGCGAAGCTTGGAGTGTTCGAGAGAAAGATTCTGCGTAAGATTTTTGGACCTTTGCACGTAGGCAACGGTGAATATCGTAGACGATGGAACGATGAGCTGTATGAGCTTTACGACGACATAGACATAGCGCAGCGAATAAAGATCCAGCGGCTTCGTTGGCTGGGTCATGTCGTCCGAATGGATACAAACGCTCCGGCTTTGAAAGTATTCGATGCGGTACCAGCTGGTGGTAGCAGAGGAAGAGGAAGGCCTCCTCTGCGTTGGAAAGATCAGGTGGAGAAGGACTTGGCTTCACTTGGTGTGTCCAATTGGCGCCGGTTAGCACGAGAAAGAAACGACTGGCGCGCTTTGTTAATCTCGGCCAAAATCGTGTAAGCGGTTATCGCGCCAATTAAGAAGAAGAAGAAAAAGAAAATGAATTGAGGACCAGATTTAGATTTAAAATTGGCAGCATGTTTTTAAAATAATGTTTTGATACTTCAGAAAACAGGATTGTCCAGACTTTTTGTGAAGAGCTTTATTCCATTTTAGAGGTAATATGTCTTATATATTTAAAATATTAGGTAATATCATTCACTAATTGTCATTAAAAATTCTAGTTTAAATATGATTAAAGATTTATGATAATATAAAATATTTGTATGTAATATTCTATTTTTTTTACATTTATAAATATATAGTTCTTTGATGCTCGGACTTCAAAAGTGGCATATTTTTGTTGGGACCAAACTCTGGGAATGGTTTGAAAAGAGAGATTTAAACAATGCGCGAATTTCAAAAAATTCTATATAACTGTTGGCTTCACTCAGGCACATGTTATTCTATGCTATGTATGTATATATATACAACGGTAACATCCTCTTCTAAAATCACATATGAGGTTATAATACGATAATTATTTTTTTTATTTGTAATTTCGCTGAGAAAATTACGATTTTTTATTTTTTCGCAATTAGCGAAAGCTACACTACTCAACTTGGTTGCACATGACTCTCACCATCCTTCTACATCCGTTCAAAACCATGAACTTCAACTTCAACAGTTAAAAAAGTTGCAATATTCAGCTAAATATATTTATTTTACAGTTATGCTACTAAAAAATCACTATACACTAGACTATATCCTTAAATATTTCGAACCACATGCAATTATTTGCGTGTATGTGGTAGTCAGTAGTTCAGCTGCTCTTTATACCACCCGCAAACGTGATCGAAGCGCGTGATGTGCTGCAACAGAATGAAGTTGACGCCCGCATCGGTTACCTCGATAGCGAAATCCATCAGTGATAATAACGCCAGTGATAAAGCCCACGCTGAAAGCAAACACTTCATTCACAATTCGCAGCTTCATTGGTTCGTCGCATATTCATATGCCCACACCCAAGCACTTATATTTCATTCACATTCATACACGTATGTATGTATATGCGAAACGTTTTGGTTTGCTGTTAGCTCGCTCGGCAATGCTCGTTTGTTCCCTTCGTAACGTATACGCACAGTGCGCCTGCATTTTGCATTGCTGCTGACGTAGCTGCTGGCATCACTTTTAAATATGCCGCGTACTGTTGCGTCAGCTGTTAACCTGTTGCTTGTGCTGTTATTTAAGCTGTTTAACATTGTTGATGGCGAACACCTTTAATGTGTTTAATATGAATATTCTCGTATGTGTTGTTCGTAGCGTATATTGACAGTCGAGTTCCCTGCTGTTGCTGTTGTTGTGTGCTGCTGCTGCTGTTGTCACTTCTAATATGTGCCGTTTATACTTTGATGGCGGCGAATTCTACTACATACTTTTCAGATTTTCCTATAAAAGCCGATGCTTATTCCTATTCGTCCACAACGTTTCCAAAGGTGAATTTTAAAAGTATAACGGTTGCTTCAGTAGTGAGTGGAAAAAGCTAAAAACCGTGAACACGGAAAAATAAAATATAAGCAAGTGCAATTTCATTGTGAAAAATAAAAATGTTTAACTGAAAGTGATATATTTCGTTTTCATTAATTCGTAAATAAAATTTAGATTGGAAAAATGTGGCGCACAACCGTTTTTGCAATTCTTTATATTGGTTTAGTTTTTTCGCCGGATGTTAAAGGTAAATTAATATACAAACATATGTTTAGCGTTTCACCAGAATGATAAAACCAGATGAAATTCAGCAAAGTTAGGAGTTTCAGTCCTTTATGAAAAAAGTGAAGAAATCTGCAGCTCTCGAATAATAAAACAACATGGGGATTGTGAGAAATACAATTTTCTTGGTGACACCTTCGGATAAATTTGCTTATTTAGTAACAATAGTATCAAAATGGGAAAATTTCAGAAAAAATTTAGAAAGTATAATTTTGAATTATGAAGCAATAGCAAACAATGCATAAGCTATTATATTGAGCGTTCAATATGAAATATTCGATCAGTTTTTTCCGAAATAAGATAATATAATGTACAACGAGTATTTGGCCTATAGTAGTAAGCAGCAGTTCTTTGATTTATTCACTACAAATATTTGTAAGGGTTTCTAGTGATTTTATAATACCGGATGGTGTTGCTTGTACTACTAAATCACAGATCTCTCTTTTCTAGGTCATAGCACCCTTTCTGAACAAAAAAGTCTATGCAAGCAAAGCTTCAAAATAGATTTTGAGCCTTCTTATTTTTGATTTTAGTTATTAGTTTTGTGTTTTTTTTTAATTTTGATACATTTTTTTTATGTACTTGGTTTTTGGATACGAGAATTTTATCTATGATCGATGTTTGAATTGCTTAAAACCCTCCGATAGAGCAGCATAGCATCAGTTACAAACTGCAATTTTTCACTTTATTCCAACTTTTGCGACAACGTGCCAGTTGAGGTCTTTGGATCAATTGTTTTATATTTTTCCAAAGCAACCTATGGTGGTCGAAATGGCAGCTCATTAAAATGCGGATAACACAACAATTAACGTAATTGTATTCCGCGTCATCTCCGGCACTGTACAACCCAAAAACAGACAAGGTTCTGACATTAGATTCTGATAGGGCAGGCACAAAATGCATAAAATCTGCAATTTATTTTCGAGAGGGTCAAAGTGTGCACTCTTCTGCACATTCTAACTCATCACTAGATGGATTTTGTTTGTCTCTAACGAAATTAACCATTAAAGACATTTACCGTTTTAACTTATTTCTGGCGTCTAAGTTGAATTTTGATCTTTAGTATATTAGGAGACTTATAGTAGAATTTTATGAAAAATCTCTTATATCGCACTCTGAATGAAGAAAAAGGGTCGAACTGGTAAATAAAACAATAATTTAAAACGTTATTCAAAATAAAAAATTTGCACAAGTTTTAAATTCCTCTTATGTTTTACCTTCATGCTCCGACATTCTTCATTATAAGCAGCTAAATATTTTTTTAATGAAATACACACAAATACTTTTTCAGCGCATAAAGAAATATAAAGTTATAGGGTGTAGCTCAACCTATTAAAAATGGGTTTTTCGATCCTGAGTCCAGGTTTTGGAGGCCAATTAAAAATTCGGAATATGTGGATTTTTTCTACTTGACTAAGCCTGAGAAAAAGTATATTCGAAAAATGTTTCTTCTCGCGCAGTGCAATATTTGTAGTGAATAGAATGAAAGAGCGGGTGAGTGTACAAGGAAAGGCTCTGAGCTTGACCTTCAGCGAGTGGTAGAGGACATAAGTATTCCTCTAACCGAACTGCACATTGCGAATGACTTGAGCCTAATTGTGGAAACCAATAGAAGGTGGTCTTTGACTACTAACTACAGGGTCTCCAAAGCGCACTGGCCAACAATTAATCTTAAAGGATAAAATGTCTATTTCAGATCCACTACCAGTGTCCTCACAGGTGTTATAACGGGTCACTGTGCTATTGGCACCCTAGCCAATACAATGGATGTACTTCACAATGACTTCTGCTGGAGTTGTAGAGATGAAGAAGAAATTGAGTCGGTACAACACTTCCTCTGTGAGTGACCTGCACTTCAAAGAAGTCGCTCCAAAAATCTTGACGATTATTTCTATGAAGAAGGAAAGTTGCAAAATGTTTTACTAAATTTACTATAATAGTTACCTTCTTAAAAAGATCTAAGTGGTTTAAGCAACTTAGTTAGGAGGTGGAAATCAAATTCAGGTTTAGCAATAGGCTACCGAGTGTCTAGTCTTAGACAAGCAGCCTGCCTAACCTGACCTACATTAACCTAGTGAATGGAATTCCTCACCTTTTGTACCTAGAATCCACATAAATTAATTTTATGGAAAAAATACAAAAAAAAAAAAAAATGTATAATAAAAAAAATTTATTGAGGATTAATAATAATAATTAAAATAAAGATTAAGGCAATTCCAGCAGCACTTACATATGTATGTACTTATATAGCATACATCGATATAAAGGGTCTTTTAAATACCTTAAAATAAAGCATGTAAACATTTAATTTCTGTCAGCCTTCACCATTTTTTTAAAATACAAATGACATCATGAGTATGGAATTCAGCAGTATCGCTCCGAAGGTTTTGTTTTAACTCTGGTATCGTCGTTATTTACATAGATTTTACTTTCAAAAAACTCCACAAGGAGTAGTCTAGTGGAGTTAGATCGTATGATTTAGGTAGCTAATTTATGTTATCATTACGCAAAATTAATCGACCACCAAGAAACTTAGATCGCAATAATTCAATGCTTTCGCATATTGTGGCATTATTGTTTGTTGACGAGTCCATCCAGTGTGAAATGGATTCACACTCCATCCCTCATCACTAAAGATTCACGAAATTTCTGTGCAAACGAAACATTTCTTGTGCTAATTGAATTCCTAATTGTTGAGAGCGTGGAGATATCGATATTGAAGACAGTCCAGCAACACTTAGCGCTACAATAGTAATATTCTCATTCTGCAATATTCTATTTTTTGGTCCACCAGTCCTTTGTTTATCCTCGATAGAACCAGTTTCTTGAAATTTGTTCACCAACCTTTAAATTATCGACTCATTCGAACGATTATTTCCACCAAAAAAAAAATCGCGAATTTTACAATATGTTGTTCTTAAATATCGACCATGTTGAGCTAGCTATTTGACAAATATCAATGCTCACATAAAAAAGGTACCGTCTAGGAATTATTCACTACTGTCATCTATATGCGACTTTTGAAAGACACTTTACTATTATTGAACTGCCAATGATTATCACTGCTTTTTGAATTCCAAAAAAAATGTGTGCGTTAAAAACACAAGATAAATTCTGTAAAGAAAAACATTTATCTTACTTATTACTTACTTAATATCCAGAATATTAATTTTACATTATTTTGGATTTACAAAATTTTGACCCGAAGGAGTTTAAGTTGTTTATAATTTGTATCAGATTCTTCAAATAACACTGTGCAACAATTTGAGGGTCATTATCTGGGGGCAATCATTCCGCCCCATATGGATTACATACCTGGGCTTATTTAGCTGGCGGTCGCCGTAGCCGAATGGGTCGGAGCGCGACTACCATTCCGAATTCACAGAAAGAACGTCGGTTCGAATCTCGGTGAAACACCAAAATTAAGAAAAACATTTTTCTAATAGCGGTTGCCCCTCGGCAGGCAATGGCAAACCTCCGAGTGTATTTCTGCCATGAAAAAGCTCCTCATAAAAATATCTACCGTTCGGAGTCGGTTTAACACTGTAGGTGTATCCATTTGTGGAACAAGATCAAGACGCGCACGCCACAAATAGGAGGAGGAGCTCGGCCAAACACCCAAAAAAGGGTGTATGCGCCAATTATATATATACATATTTAGCAAAATCTTAAAATCGATTTGTATTCTTTGGTCAAAAATCTTTGCTATGGCCATTTTAAGTTTGCAATATTTATGATAAGTGTTTTTAGAAAAAATTAAAAAAAAGAGTTAAAATATATATCGAAGCGAAACATGGTGCTAAGAAACATATGGTAAAATTTTACTAGGAACATTTTAACCCATTAGCTCTCTCTCGAAAAGGTCGTTTTGGCTCCTTTTTTTTAAAGTCGAAGAAAAATAACATTTGCAGGGTCGATAGAGGGTTAAAATGTTCTAGAAAATTATTTTCCATAAAATTTTACTAGAAATCCCCTCAGACAAAACCTTTTTCAACAATGAATTTTTAAGCCACAGAAAATTAAGATATGCAACAACCAGCCTTTTTCTCACTTTCTGTTTCTTTTTACCACAGAGTAGAATTATTATATTAGAGTGGAATTATTGCGCCATCAAAAACGCTGTTATACGGTGTAATAAACAGTTAAAATTGGCGATATTATTAACTAAAATATGTGTTCCAACCAAATCATTTATTATTGCTCTGGTAGCGCAATAAATTACTGCACGCTGTAATTAAATACCAAATTTCTTCACTCCATTCACTCCACCTAAACGTCATGCATTTGTATATCAGATTTATTTATAGATTGATTGCAAAATTTCCCTAACCGTACAGGGTGTTCTCCAGTTTGGTACATCATTCATGCCAATAAATGCAAATAAATTTTCATAATCTTCAACATGATCATACATTATGTTTGATTACCAGAAGTTGCACTTTCAGTATTAATTTGCTTACATGAATAGTTTTTTTCTTTGTTAATTTACAATCAGGATAAGGTTATTTTATTTAAAAACCCACTATTGGTACCTACCTACGAGTATTGGTGGTAACTGGCACAACTCCCAAAACACATCATACATATATATATATATATACATACATACATCTAATCAGTAATGAGAAAAGGACTGAATGACAGACTGGAAAACAAAATTAAATAATATTAGCAGAGTATGTATAATAATACATACATATGTATGTATGAATGTATGTATGTATGTATGTATGTATATAAATACCTGCAATTACACATAGAGTCAGGTTGGGGCTGATGCATTGACATGACGTCGAAGTAAAATCGACTAACGTCCGGTGTGCAACACTTATTTTGCTTCTAACTGGTTTTTGTTGTAGTTAGTAACACAAATGTGTTGCTTGGAGTTCCTACCGCCATATAACCGGCATGCCAAACAGCAATAACTTGCACATATTACCACACACCATCACACATTTCAAATACGAGTATATGAATAGTTTTAATTGCTGTCGTAAATTAATCCCTTCTGGAAAACAACCACCACTATCATCTACAAGTAATAAAAAAATTCATTTAGAAAAAATTTTGTGTACTATGTATGTGAACTGCTCAAGGTGTACCATTACTAGTAATACATATTAAACGTTTGAGGCAACTACTGCGACACAGAACCGGTGGAATTCACGGCTGGTTGCATACTCACGCCTACGCAATGGGGGAAACGTAAAAAACGCACACAATCCTACACATCGGCATAGCTGGAACAACCTATGTGATATGTTATGATTGCTTTTCTTTGGTTCGCTTGTTTTCCACGCTTATTGTTGAATGCAGATCAAAGCGCTAGCGCATTTTTGGACATCAAGCGGGTCATAAAAGACAGCTGCATTTTACTATCTACGCCAATTCAGATTATTCACGTATCAACATTGCAGATTAGTGGCGATATGTATATGTATTTTCACTCTTGTCCTCGGGTTCTATCTGTTCTTATCTTAAATCTTATCTGATAGGCCACCAGAGGTGAGTGTATGTACTTTGTGTGTGGCAGCGCAAGAATTGAAGGTTCAACTTCTTTCACGGACATGAAATACATAGGGAGTGTTTTTCTACCAGAGCTAGAAGCAGCATTCAACTGTAAGTCCATCCATTTATAGAACAGTTGGAAGATATACATCCCTAATACAGCAGCGAGATCAGACTTGTTCTCCGATTGCCTGCAACACAAAAATAGTTTTTATTCTTTAATTTGTGGTTGATATTCGATATTTTTGTTGCCACGCGCACTTGAGTATTGAGCACGCACTAGTGTATTATTTTCTTCACATAACGGTTGTAAGCAAAGGAACCGAAACAGATATATACCTATATACTAAACTGCTCAGAACGATGAGAGGAGTCGGTTTAGTCATTTCTGCCCTTCGTATGCACGAAAACTCGATCAAAAGTTAATATCTTAAATGAAGTTTGGCATGCATATTTCATCTTGACCATATCCAACTGCAATATACTCGTAACGGTAGTTTCTAAAACAGAAAAGAAGATCGTGGTGTCTCTATTATAAATGAAACGAAATTGGTACAAATGATGTACCCAGGAAAAGAAATACAACGTAAGTATAATTTCAGAAATACGGTTAGTGCTAAAGAAATTGAGAGTAAAACTAATTAGCTTTTATTTTGAACAAAATTTAATGAAACTTCCCGAATTTTTTACACAACTTATTATATATTTATGAATTCATTCAATAAAATTTCTATTAATCCCCTCAATCCGGGTCGGGAATCGATTGCATGCTCCTTATCCATACTGACCACAATTATGGAATCAGAGAAAATATTATGTTATGAAGATGCTTATTGGGTTTACGCTCAACTTCACCTAATACATAGTAATCCAAGAGGTTAAGATCTGTGTAGTTAGTCCGCCATAAGTTCGATGTTATTTGGTCAATGAAAATTTGAGCCATCCAATATTGTGTCGCCATCGCTTTGTGTGAAGGGGAAGAGTCCTTTGGAAAGATGTATGGGCTGTCACCTCGAAGACTATCAATCCAGGATGTCACTATTGCCTCTAGAACCTCGATATATGCAGCAGAGTTCACTCGAAATGAACTGTGTATGCATGGCATGTCCTGTACTGCTCACAACACCTCAAACCATAACAGTGGCTGGGAACCTCGTACGCATGGCAACAGGAACCGGCTTAGTCAAAATTTATTTCGTCAGAAAAAAGCCATAAGATCCCAGGCGCATCAAAGTGTTTAATTTCGCTTAGAAGGCATATTGATTGGATAACACGATATTTCCGTGTTTGTTCCGATATCAACTATCTTCTGGACATAACGTAAGATTTTGGAAATCTTCATAGACAATTTGACGGATAATACCCTTGAAAACATTAAGCTCGTTCGCAAGGGCTCTCACTGATTTTGAAAGGCCCTCGTCAATGATCGTTTACACTTTATGAATAAATTCTGCAAACCGGACAATGTCAGAGAGATCCCTTTGTTTTTTGTGTTTTGCAACAGATTCTGCATCGCTGCCTTCTTGGCGAACCTTATGAATGAATAAACGGGCGCACTTAGGAAAATTAGAGATTTCTGAATCGCTGTGATTTGAACATCTAGCGACGTCCTTTTATTTTTTGAGTTAAGCTGTAGTCCTCCACGCCTTATCTGAAAAAGAGTAAACAAAAATAATGGTTTCGGGAAGTTACATCCATATATCCACATGTCCTCAAATATAGCGTTTTTCAATAGGTGCGCTTCAATTTTTTTCCGATAGGGAGGGCGAACGACGCAATATTTTTTATTTTTCGCTTGTCATTTTAAACTTCATTAGTATAAATTTCATCATGGAACGCTACACACTTGAGCAACGATTGCAAATCGTGCAAATTTTTTATGAAAATAATCGTTCTGTTGCTGTTGCTGTTTTTCCAAAAAATCATCTTCAGTGATGAAGCTCACTTTTGGCTCAATGGCTTTGTCAACAAGCAAAATATGCGTTACTGGGCAGAAAGCAATCCACACGTGATTCATGAGGCACCGTTGCATCCCGAAAAAATCACTGTTTGCTGCGGTTTACATGCCGGCGGCGTAATTGGCCCATATTTTTTCGTTGACGAGAACGATCGCCATATTACTGTGAATGGAAATCGATACCGCGACATGACAAACGATTATTTTTGGCCGCAATTGAATGGTATGGATTTAGACGACATGTGGTTTCAACAGGACGGGGCCACAAGCCACACAGCACACGCTACAATTGATTTGTTGAAGAGTAAGTTCGATGAGCGCATTATTTCCAGAAATGGACCGGTCGAATGACCGCCGCGCTCGTGTGATTTGACGCCTCTAGACTATTTTCTTTGGGGTTATGTGAAGTCATTGGTCTACAGTAACAAGCCGGCGACGATTTGTGAGCTCAGAGCCAATATTGAACGCGAAATTGCTGGAATTTCGGCCGATTTATGCATAAGAGTGGTCGAAAATTGGGTTCAACGATTGGACTTCGTAAAACGTGCACGCGGTGGTCATGCAAAAGAAATCGAATTTCATACTTAAATGTATATGATCAAACTCGATAATAAAAAAAAAATTAGTTAAAAAAGTCAAACCGTTTGTGTTTTATTCAAAAAATAAGTTGAAGCGCTCTTACTGAAAAACGATTTACTATATGCACCCTGTACATTCATCTCGATTATAACTTAATTAAACTTACCTTGGCACATGTATTGCTCCTCATCTCATTTAAATTCAATATACTCATTATTGAGATCGGAGAAAAACCACCTTATGACTGAATTTCCGTTAGTCCGTCTGATCAAAAATGCTCAATAACATACATAACCGTTCATCAGTATTATTTTCATAATCAGAGCTGCTACTTCCAAAAATCGAGGTAGCCAATACACAGCCGTTACTCACTCTACTTTTGTGGGAGGAATAAGTTAATTATGTTGGCGAGAATACACGATTATAGACGTAAGCAATCAGCGAATTCACATCTCAACACGCCTAGTGAGGGACTTTGCTGATTTGAGAACTATAATGTCAGCCTTGAAGCCCCACGAAGAATTTATTTTCAACAAGTACTACTTTGGACCTACGTGGGCCAATTAAAAAGCAAAAAATAAAAAATAAAAACTATACATTATAAGTATTTTCATCATGCCTTATCAAAAGGACAGAATCTTGGACGATGATAAGATCCAATGAGAAAGCGATTAGGGTGTTCGTGAAAAAGATTCTACAGAAAATTTATTGAACAGTGAGCTGTATGCGTTTTACGGCGACGTAATCATGATGTAGCGAGCAATTAGACAGCGGCTGGGCGCCAGCCTAAACTAAAGGGTGATTCTAAAGAGCTATAGGAAAGCTTTTCAAAAAAACACACGCAAAACTCAGAAAAATGCATGAAATTTTTATTTAAATCGTCCATATAATTTAATGTTTGAAGATTATTTGCGCTTCAAATGCGCTTCAAATGTTTCGGCCGGTATCTCACATATAAATGCTTTAATGTTGCTGAAACCACAAAAGGAAAAAAAAAAGTTGGATATCATTTCACGGTAGCGGTCACCATTCACAGTTACGTTACGATTCGCAGCATCTTTGAAGAAGTACGGTCCAATGATACCTCCAGCCCATAAACCGCACCAAACTGTGACCTTTTCTGGATACATTGGTAGCTCTTGCAATTCTTCTGGCCGATCTTCACTCCAAAATCGACAATTCTGCTTATTTACGTATCCATTGATCCAAAAATGAACTTCGTCGCTGAACACAATTTTTCGATAAAAAAGTGGATCTTAAACTTTCTTAACAAAACACACATTTTTATAATAAAATCCAATGATTTGCAAGCGTTGTTCGTTTGTAAGACGATTCATGGTTAAATTATAGACCAAACTGAAGATGTTTGACAGTGAAACAAAACACGAAACGTGCGGCAGCTGTTTAAACCAACTGTTTAAAAAGATATTAGCTAAAAAATCACGCATTAGATATTAGGCACCGGCCAAACAGCCAACAAAGAGAGTAAAAGCCAATTATTATTATTCTTATATGTGAAGCAGATGGGCGAGCGGCAATAAAAATGTATTCACTGTGAACGCTATTACTTTCTCATAGCATTAGTTATTAGAACTTATAGAGATTAAAACACTGTCATACGAGAATTAAAATTTTCAAGGATTTGCTCAAATATTATCGCATTGAGTTCAAAAATCTCGATCCGAATGTTATATTTCAGCTCTGGAATCGTGGTAGGCTTATTCACATAGACTTTACTTTCAAACACTCCCACAAAAAGTAGTGTATGTCACCATTACGTGAAATTAATCGGCCGGTGTGACTTGTGGATCCATCCTGTTGAAAATCAAGGTCGCCAAGAAATACATTTTAGTGAATGCAATGGTTTTTTTTATACTAATCGAAGTTTTCTTCTCCACATATGCAAGCAATTTGTTTGTTGACAAATCCATCCAGTGTGAAATAAGATTCATTAGTAAAGATAATTTTGCTTAAAAACCAGAATCATGTTCAAAGAACCAATTCAAGAAATTATTGCGTTGTTAATGATCTGTCGGCTTCAATTCTTGTGTTAATACAATTTTGTAAGGATGTCAATGCAAATGTAAAATCGCCAAACAGTCAATCCATTAATGTCTAATTGTTGAAAACGTCGATATATCGATGTTGAGCAACACTCTGCGCTACAGCAACAATATTTTCATTCTGCCATATTATATTTTTTGGCCTACCAGTCCTTTGTCTATTAAATTTAAATTGTCGACTCATTCGGACGATTATTTCTACCAAAAAATTACAAATTATGCGATTTGTTGTTGTTAAATTGATTCATAAAAAGTTTCAATTAGTTTAACTCGTTGTTCTATAGTTAAAATTGTACATCTCATTATTTGACAAATTTTAATATTGGCATAAAAAAGTATCGTCCAGGAATTATTACGTTATTAACATCTAGGCGTCACATTTATGCGTCCCCGACCCTTCATATTATATTATATATGGGAAGTGTTGCGTCCTATACAAAGATTTGTATCCTCAAGTTCGTTTTCGATATTAATTTTATCTAATTTTCCTTCACATTTAAATGAAATATAAAATGTTTTGAAAATTCAAAAATTATCATTCGTGGTTATTAACTATTTTTATGTGCAAGTATTTTGCAGAATAAAATAACGTTTCACCAGAATTATACCGTACATGGACCAAATGTAGAACTTATCCAGACGGCAGGACATACAGAAAGTTTCTGCTTTCGTGAAAGTTAGCAAAACGGAAAACAAAAAAAGCTTTCTTATGAAATGGAAACACCATACTTGAAGTAGTCAAAACAAAACCATTTCTGGCTAAATCGGACTTTATTATTCTTGCGTTCACTTTGACCGCTCTTACCTACAGGCCTAATTGGACAAATATTTATCTTATTTTCTAAAGGGACTGATATGAGTAAGCAAAAGCATTGGCATTATTAATTTGTTAGAAAGAGATGCATAGTTCGGAGTAGGGAAATGCAAAAATTGTTCCTCAGTTTTGTCATATCGCGGTTAAAAAACTATTGGTAAAACTGAAAGTGATTGTCATCGGTGATATCGGAGGACTGAAAAATCAAATACGTGCCAGTTCTTTGTAGAGTTTATATTATTAAACAGGTCACATTGGAAATAGCGCTTTAAATTTTGACAGTCAAGGCTTAGTAGAGCAATTAAATAAATTTTCTAAGTTAAAGCAAGTGCGAAAACATAAACACTGTTAACTGACTTCATATTTACTTACGATCTTTTAAAGCATTAACTTTAAAAACTTTACTAAATCTCATAGCACGTAACAATAAAGCTCTTTATTTAGCCTCGTGAGATATTTTATATAGAACCGAGATACAAGCACCATTAAAATCTCAAAAACTTAATTGCTTTTCAGAGTATCGTCAAACAACAGTTAACTAATTCTAGTTGGCTATTAAAAGTCAATGTGAGCTTAATGAGCTATATTATTGGAGTAGGTGCATACATACACTGAAGTGCATATATACATATGTATATGTGTGACCATTGCACTTACCCTGCGATCAATTGAACTGGCA
Organism: Anastrepha obliqua; assembly: GCF_027943255.1. Lineage (NCBI taxonomy): Eukaryota > Metazoa > Arthropoda > Insecta > Diptera > Tephritidae > Anastrepha > Anastrepha obliqua. Next base: position 98,118,821 of record NC_072892.1, on the reverse strand, counting down.
TAGAACTGGTGTCTTAGGGAATGGTATTGTTTTAATGCAATTTTATACGACAAAGTCTTACAAAGCGCAACTTTCAACATCCATATGCACGGCGCGTTCTAAAGTGGTTACATTTCGAGCAGCCTAGTTATTGCTTTAAATTTCTCAGGAAAAATACTTGAACTTAGCTTGACTTAACATAACTTAACTTAACCTTAACGTAACTTAAAGCGTAGAATATTGCCGTAAATTAAGAAGTTTTCGGTTTATAAACTTGAAAAAGTAGAACCTTTTAATTTTATTACATACAAAACTGCCAAAATTATGCTAAGGGCTTGAAGTACCAAAACTACAAACTTTATTTTATCACTGGCTAGGAAAGAGTGTAAAATATTGGTTGGAGTACTGACGGCACACTGTCAGACGGGACGAATCCAGAACGATGCGTGTAACACATGCCACGAAGCGAATGATAGGGGTACTTTCGAATACCTGCTTTGCCACTGCCCTGCTCTTTGTAGAACTCGAAAAATGTGTCCAGGATCAACATATGTTTCATCCTTGAAGGATATTGCTGGCAAAAGGTTAAACGGCTTGTTAAAACTCACGAAGACGTACATTAAGAATTATTTGATATCTTCTACTCCAGATACATAGCACTGGCCACACAATGGAACTTAGGGGTCTAAACGAGATTATTTTACTGATCAGCCAACACAACCTAACCTAGCTTTAGAATATTTTTCTAAAATTACATAATTCTAAATTCTTAAATTCAAAACTTGAAATTTTTTATTTTATCACAATTAGAATAGTTTGTTTCAAAAAAATCACAAAATTTTGATATATTTAAAAAGAATGTATAGAAAAAAAGCTGCACAAAACTTATAAATATTTTTTTAAACTTAAAAGCAAATCATCCTGAACACCGGATTGGAGCAAGCAACTGCAGCAAAAGCCGCGGTCAACTCTTTAAGCAACTATTCAACTCTCCATCCATTTTGCACTTGTATGCATGAAATGTTTAATACGGCAATAGCTGTTTAGGAGACTGTCGCCATTTTTTACTGCAGGGTACATATGTGTACACCCTCATGCATATCCACACACATGTGTGAGCAGTGCCAGGCATATCGGTTGGCAATAAGTTAAGGACATCTTTCAAATATGTGTTACGCTAAGCATAGAATTAAACGATTGACATGTGCGTACACACACAATGATTTATGGTTAATGACGCCGATAAGTAGGCATTTGCCGAAGAAGATAACAGTTCCCTTTCAACCCTCAGTTACATGACAGCAACAAGTTTCGATTTGTTTTTTTGTTTTTTTTTTTTGCACATTGATAGCAGAATAAATGTACGTGCACTTGTTGCCAAGAGGCCGGCCTCCAAGGCGGGCGATTATGTAAAAAGTGCTGCCGAAACACATGAATGACACATGAGTAACCTTTAGTGGAGCAAAACTTTTACAGTAATGATTTGGGTTGTTAATGACATAACCCTCAGACATTAGCAAACTCGGAAAGTAGGCTTCGAGAGAGCGCAATGGGTTATTACAGAATAAAATAATATATTTATGAAACGAATAGAAAACGAGTAAATTACCCGAATTAAATGAAACAGTACGTAAATTAAGGTGCTCTGGCAGAGGATGCTTTTAGATTGCGGTAGAGGTTGATAGACTATTTCCCCTTTGTTACATAGTTGCACTGCCAGAATGAGTGAAAAAAAACAATATACCTATGAGTAATTTTGCTTCCATTTAATATTCTTCAAAAGTTATGCTTAAGAAGCCGGTTCATGTTTTCATGTAAATACAAAACAAAAAATGCCGGGCGCCTCAAAAAACAAAATATTTAAAATGTTTATACTTACATTTTATTTTGGTAAGCTCATATAACAACATGTACAAAAAAAATAATTTTTTGTGGAGATTTGTTTTTATTCATTTGCTAACTCATGGAATTCGCAATACTGACTGATTGGTAAAATTCTAACCATACAAAGGCACCCAAAAAATATTTTCATACTAACCATTTAAAGTGAGATTTTTTCGGGTATGTTTTATTGTTTTCAACTACGGGCACAATGAGTAGATAAAATATATTTATAGTTTTCCGTCTGAAGACGACTAAGTAATACATGGAAATCGCCTCATTAATAAAATAATTCATGTTTTTATGAAAACTTAAGGGGTTAGGTTAGTCAGAGGCCCGAAAAAATAATGATTTTCAATAATTTTTTTTGCTAGTCAATTGTTTTTTTGTTTTACAAAAATGTTTCGAATTGACTTTAGCAAAATTAAAAAAAAATATTAATTATTGTTAAAGTTATCGCTGTTTGTGTGGAGCCCGTTTCTCCAGAAGGCCCTTGCGGTGATCATCACAAGCCCTTGAAGATTCATCTTAAATCAATCGGATAAGAGAAATTAGTTTTATTAATAGATAATCTTATGCCTGATCGAAGCTTTTTTTTCAAAATTAACAATATAGCGTCCTCAGGAAATATTTTTCAGATTTTAGAGAAAAAAACAGACATTTAATTGTTTAAAAAAAATCTAAATTAAAAAAAAAACTTTCGATCAGGCACGAGTTTTTTATGTTTTTCATAAGCAGTATAAATTTTATTAAAATCTACCAAGCGGTTTCTAAGTTACAGTGATCACCAGTTCAAAAAACATAAGTAGTTTTGAGAAAAACATATTTAAAGTTTTGCGCCGAGCGCCTTTTGTTAATTCTTGAGTAATTTGAAAAGTATTTTTCGGATTCAATTTAAATTTTCACACAATATTTTTAAGTTATTTTACTTTAAGAAAATGTTAAAAAATTCCAATTCTGACTACTCCTAACCCCTTAAGGGGGAAGTCTACTGTGACAAGAGAAAAAACAGGCTTATTTTCCGGATTTTATTTCTAACAAAATATTGCTCGTACATAAAATCTATTTAAACTCTTATCTTTATTATATATTTAAGTTTTTGAAAAAAAAATTTTAAGTCAAAATATTCAAAATGGCCGCTGTGGCACTTCTACAAGCGCAGGTCCGCTTTTCTTAGGTGCCTAAACGGTGTACATGAAATCTTACGTTTCGGTGATCTAAAACAAAAAAAAAAATATTGTTATCATATACATAGTATTGACTCTCGTCTGACGTAGGATTATGTCGATAAAAAATTTTGGCGTTGAAAAAAAAATTCTTGAAATTTTTTTCTTTTTTTTGCCTAAAATTGATGTTACTATTGTTTATAACAATTTAACAAATAACGATATCAAAAAAATCCTATGTCAGACGAGAGACACTATTACAGAGAATACATAATTAAATTTTTAAGCTGATTCATTTATCAGAACTCGAGATATCGTGTACACCGTATAGAAAAGCGGACCTGCGCTTGCAGAAGTGCCACAGCGGCCATTTTGAATATTTTGACTCAAAATTTTTTTTTCAAAAACTTAAATATATAATAAAGATAAGAGTTTAAATAGATTTTATGTACGAGCAATATTTTGTTAGAAATAAAATCCGGAAAATAAGCCTGTTTTTCCCCTTGTCACAGTAGACTTCCCCCTTAAACAAAAGTAGAGTAGATAGAATACTTATATGTTTGATACAATAACTAAAACAATTTTGCTTAACATAATATTATTTTTGCCGCTTTTTATCTAATGTGAATAGATAAAATAATCTTTAGGGCATGAATGAAATATTCTTCTGCCCCACATTGAGCCCTAAGAAAAACATCGATGAACACATCTATTTTATGGTACGTATAAGAATGAAATCTACCGCTCCTAGTCTGTCCTAGTCAAAAGTATGTACCATTGGAAGTTACAACTTTACTCCATCTTTCAGGCAGCATACGGATTCCTCTGAAGGAAAATTTGAGTTCTTTTGAATTGATCCATTCATTGAGCCAGTTTGCGATGCTCTCGTACGAAGTGAACCGCTCTCCAATAAGAGCTGACTGCATTGATCGGAACAGATGGTAATCCGATGGTGCAATGTCTGGTGAATACGGCGTGTAGGGCAAGATTTCCCAATTTAGTCCCTCTAAATATTTCTGGACCGATTTAGCAACGTGAGACCTGGCGTTGTCATGCAGCAAAATCAGTTTGTCATGTCTACCGTCCCATTCCGGCCGCTTTTCTTTGAGAGCTCGATTTAAATGCATTAGCTGCAGTCGATAACGATCGCCAGTGATGGTTTCAGATGGTTTAAGGAGTTCATAACAGATGACACCCTTCTGATTCCAACAGATGCACAACAAAACCTTTGAAGCATGAATATTTTTTTCGCTGTCGATGGATCTGGTTTACCTGGCAGGCTTCAACATTTTCGACACTTAGAGTTATCACAAAAGATCCGTTTTTCATCGCCAGTGGCGATGCGATGCAGGAAACCGTTTCTTATCTGCCGTTCAAGAAGCATCTCACACGTCACCAAACGTCTCTCGATATTCCTGTCCTTCAATTGATGTGGCACCCAGTTACCTGCTTTCTGGACCATTCCCATCGCGTGCAAACATTTACCGACACTTGATCTGTCAACATCCAATTTTTTAGACATCTCCTCAGGGGTTCGACATGCGTCTTCATCCAATAATTATTGTAGTTGAGTATCTTCGAATTTTGTCGGTGCCCCTTCGCAATCTTTATCACTCACGTCGATATTGCCACTTTGAGGGCGTCGAAACTATTCTTTACAAGTTGTATTTGATGGAGCGTGATTACCGTAAATATTGATCAATATATGACACGCTATGATATGCTGTTTTTTCGGTACGAACATTTTTGACGTTAGATAAATAGGATATTTACGCTTCAAACGAATGTCAACTACTGCGGTCGAGACCTCTCATATACCCCTTCTCATCACCGGTATACTAATAGAGCGAACAGAAAAATATAATAGTATCATACATTTCTATGTATTTAATTGAATAAGACTCGAGCTGGATTTTAATTTAGCAAAGAGTTAAAAATGTAACCAAGTAATGATTAATTACACGTTCTGAAACTGTTGTTGGCTTTCTTATTACAGTAGTTATTTAAGAAGTTACAAAAAATTTCCATCATCAAATCAAAATCACAAAAAAACAACGCCCGCTTTGTTGCAAATTCATACAAATTCTTTTGGCTTAGCCTGCATTAGCGCATCAGTGGCATAAGGCCACAGCTGCATTAGCATCTATGCAGTTCATATCATCGCCCATTATTTATGTCTGTTGAGTAAGAAAAAATTTCATGATAAAGCGCGTGGCAGAAGCGAGGCGTACCATAAAAAGATTACTTTACGCACAGACTGGCAAATGCAGTCATTCCAAGAGATTTTGTGCACTTTTTATTTTTATTGTCAGTAGTGAAGGTGGGATATGCAGTAATTTGTGCGATTAGACAACGTGTTAGCTGGTGAAAAAAGTATCACCTTCGACGAAAATGGTTTTTTGTAAATACTTTTGAGTTGACGTGGACTAAAATTAAGCTTGTAGTTCTGCACACGTTTTCTAAGGAAAAAATAACATCATAATAGGAAGAAATGAAACTGCATAGGTAAGTTCACATTGTATTTCGCAATACTCGCGGGGTTGTTGAGGTAGTCTGCGCACTTGCAGCTGCTCCAAAGTACCAATGTTCAAACACATGTAGGTGTATAACGGGTGTTGTTGTACACGCATAGAACTTTCGATGCGGCCATCTGTCAATTTAGTTTTCTAAGGAAAGATTTTTGAAATTTCTGTTGAAATTTTTCAAAGCCCCTCACACTGTTTACGGTATATGCACTGCTGGCTCAGTGACTTTTTGAGTAGGAATATTGACATTAATCTCGACTAATCCCCATGGGTTGATGAGTGAAGATCCCAGGTTCGAGTCTTCAGGCAAATATCAAAAAAGTGAAAAAGTTTCATCTAATAGAGGTCACCCCTCGTCAGACAATGTCAAACTTCCGCATTTTTTGGTATATTTTCATGTATATCTGTCTGGTCGCCGACATCAGTACCTATCATTTAAGGATTAAATGATCAAGGAAGGCAGTGCAGCTTGTCATACAGCGTGTTAAACTTAAGGGGTTATACGCAGTTATGAAGCAAATAAAAGACGGGTTGTCAAGGATTTATCCTGAAGAAACTTCAGAATATTTTAATTTGAAAATTTTTGGCGGTTATAAAAGTATCCTTCAAGAACGTAACAAAATTTTTTATTTATGAAAATGTTGATTATAGAGCGCGCTGCAGGCGATTTCTGGAACCTCCTTTAAAAAAAGACGATTTACGGTGTACATCGTAACTCAGGATTGGATTATCTGAAATCAAAAAACCAAACAAATTTTGTTAATATATTAGATTTTCTAGTAATTAATCGTTCGGCTAATCAAAATAGTGAATTTTCACAAAATGGAAGCTTTTAAAAGAAATGATTTCGACTTTTACGTTAAAATTTGGCCGTAAATTGATTATAAAATGGAAAATAAGTATCAGATTTACAAAAGGAACGATTAATTACTAGAAAATGTATCTTTAAAGATTGAGTTAAAACGGTTGACCGATCAAACAAGCCGTTTTCGAGATATCGTGTACACCGACTTGAAAAATGCCGTTTTGAAAAAAACACGTTTAAAGTTTCAATACCTACCATAAAAAGTGCCGAGGCATCTCTACATATTTAGGTATAACTCCGAAAGTATTGCTTAGATCTACTTCAAATTTCGTGCGTATACTTTTGAATATATCGTCCCCTTAGTATTAAAATAGCCTATACATTTTTTGATGTTTTGAGAAAATGAATTTCAAACTTTTTGTCGAAAGTAGCTCTCACTCAAATCTCGTTATGTCTGTAAATATTTATTATTTTTTGACTGACGTTTTGACCCACTTTGTGGAACTAGAATTTGACAAAATTTTGACCACATATAAAATCGACAATGGAGAATCCAAAAATTCAATCAAAAAATAATAGCCTATGAGCACATAGGCTATTGTTATAATATACTAAGGGGACGATATGTACATTACAAAAATGCAATAAAAAAATCGATTTTTTTGAAAGTCATAACTGCGTATAACCCCTTAAACGAGCTTTTAGTCACCTAATTCTAAGGAAGTCACCAGTCTATGCGGACAAACCAAACGGCGAATTATTAGTAGGTACAAAACTGCGCCGAGCGAATGATTTTTATAAAAAGTAGTTAAGAAGAAATCGGAAAAAACTTGTTGTCTATCATTTGGTGTTTCGTATCCGTGATTTCGAATCCGTACACTTCCCAATGGTAGTCACGCACCAACGCATTCGGCTACAACAAAACTAATAAAAAATATAGAAAATTTATTGTTTCTTAGGTTTTGTTTAAAAGAAAAAGTCCTATATGCACCTCTTAGGTTGGGTTAGGTTAGGTTGTGATGGTTGCCCAGAGAGTAGGGCCCACTTGGACGAAATAGTTTGGTTCGTCCCTTGTGATACCATTGAAGGACAAAAAAAAAGGGGGAGGAAGGGAAGGGATGGGGAGTGGTGAGTGTTTGTGGACTACGAACGGTGACTAGTCTGCGGTTGTGTTAACCTCATTATGTTGCTGATGTAATTCATCAGATTTTTGTTATCAACACCTGCTATATCAGCAGGCGCAGAAAAGAAGTGAGAACCAAGATACTTGAATCTTAGTCCCGCGAAGGCTGGGCAGCTAAGGAGCTGGTGCTGAGATGATTCCACCTCATCCTCCATACAGCTGACGCAAAAAGGACTCGAAGTAATTCCGAGTCTCACGGCATGTGTACCTCGCGGACAGTGCCCCGTGATGATGCCCACGAAATTTGAGAGATGGCATTTTGTCATCCCCAGGATATCCCTCGCACGCCTCCTATCCAAACGTGGCCAGAAGGACTTCGCGACCCTACACGTTCGTGTACTTGCCCGCTTAAAAGACACCCTTTACATATTCATGCATATATATATACATGTACATATGTACGCTCTCAGCTGGCAACGTGCATTATATGTGCGATCATAAGCCATGACAAATAACTCTCCATGGAAGTACCTGTAGTTTGGTTAGCATTCAACGTATTGTTAATATATCTACACAGACTCACACAACTCATTCACACTTAGCCGCATTCATTTCAATAAGATTTACTAACACATGTGCTCACCTTCCCAAACGCTCGTATGAGTGCAGGAATGTTTTTTTTTTTAGCATAACATTTCTGTATTCACATTTCCTTACGTAGTTTTGCGCATTATTACTGTTGTTGTGTGCCATTGATGTTCGTTTATGTAAGGTTATAGAGCTTTTACGCTAATAGTAGCAGTATATCATTTACGAAATTATGGAGTTGAGTTTGTGGGGCACAAATCGGCGCTTGCAGTAAATGTTGGCGGCTATGGTAGGCTAAGGGACTAAGATCATAAGCCGAAAATTAAAAGCCTAATGGCCTTAAGTCAGAGTATTTTCAAAGAATTATACTATTATAAAGCAGTAAGGTATGGTTTGTGGTGGAAGGACTGGAAAAGTTATATTGGTGTCTTTCTAACGAGAATAAGATACATGTGCACTTCCGCTTATATTATTGCTGTATATGCACCTTTTATTTTTTTTTGTGTTGGAATTTCATCTACAATTCCTGATAATTTTTTTTTTTAACAAAAATCAAGCACCTTTCTCAGCTAAGGCGTACATATATGCCGATTGCATGCATATAAACAAAATGTGCAACCACATTCGTATCGAATATTTCTTAAATATTAGGGATAGATTGAATTATTAAATAATAATGGCAGCGTACATGAGAAAAACACACTTCAAGAGGGGAGACATCCTTTTATTAATCAGGATGTTATCCTTACTATGTTAATATGTTACTATGCTAGTTAGGAGGTCCGATACTTCTACTTCCGCTATCTCCGCCAGATTGGTGGGTTGCACATAGCGTGGCTACAAATGGTATTGCATTTGACTGCAGTAAGTTGATTCCACCTCTATTTTATGTTGACAGCTTTTGCAGGGGAAAATTGTGTTTTGCCATAATCAGATGATGCAGTAGCACAGTACCCAGTTATAACGCAGCTATGGTTATGATATATTCGTCAATTTTTCAATGCCAAAACGCTAGTTTTACGAGTATAGAGCTCTCTTCTTCGCTGATTTGCGTTTCCGTGTCATATTATTCAGTATCTCCCTGAACATCAATACACTTGTTCCAACGAGACTCCAATTTGTGAATTCCATCCTTGAAGTGAATATCGAAGGGCTACAAAATATGCTTATGACCTCATCATTTGATGAAAAACGCTTTCCACGCATAGATTTTTTTAGGTCTCGAAACAGATGGAAGTTGCTAGGGGCCAAACCTGGTGGATACGATGAATGCTCCAACAATCCGAACATAAATTCATGGATTTTAACCATTGTCAAAATGCTCTTGTGACTCTGTGCATGGTCCTGATGAAAAATTATTTTTTTCTTTTACAAACTGGGTCGTTTGCACGATTTTTTTGTTTTTCAGTTCGTCTAAAAGTTTAAAATAATATTCAGAATTTATTGTTTTACCAGTTTGCATGATTCGTTTCGCATCCCAAAAACCTGTTTCTAACACTTTTTTGGATTTCAGGACACGAACTCGCTTCGAAGCCAAAGAACCGGGTTCCCACCACTCTTTAGCCTCTTGTTTTGATTAGGGATCATGGTGATAGACCCAAGTCTCATCCATAGTGATGAATCGACGCACAAAATCTGTTTATCCTTTCAAAAATGTTCCAAATTTTGCTGAGAAAGTCGCTTTCGAATGTGTTTTTGTTCCATTGTGCACACAGCTTTCTGAAACCCAATACTTCAGTCAAAATATTATTTACACTGCGCAATGCGACAATGAGATACTTAGGACTTCTACTAAATCTCTTTCAGTCACTCGACGATTTTCCAATACGATATCCTCTATTTTTTCTACGATTTCTGGTGATGTTGCTGTTTTTGGACGTCCTTGACGTGGATCGTCTTTAAGGCTTGTATGGCCATGTTTAAATTCAGCAATCCATTTTTCTACTGTACTGATTAATTGCGAAAGGTCCTTATACACTATCGACATTTGTTCATAAATTTCCTTTGCTTTTTAAGGAAGGTTAAAAAACCTTAAATAAAAGTTCAATCACTGCACGATACGTCGATACTAAACGGCTTGCAAAGAAAAAATGAATTTACAGATTGAAATGAAATTTCACATACGTTCATATTATATGAAGAGTGTAACAACATAAAAAATGTAGACTAGTACCAATGCTCTCTCTAGAAGAACCCGGGAATTCAGCAGATAGTGACATTGAATAGCGCATTGAATTCAAGGGATCACGACAATCATTCGTACTTCTTAATTCCATTACTTAAAATCCTATTGCCATCACCCTGTTCGTCTTTCATTTTTGATACCTGTATTCTTGCTGCCCTCGAAAAAAAAAGTTTACAGGTTTTATAATAATACTATTATATATAAGTAGTTTTACAATTAAAATTTATTGCCCTAAGTAATTTGTTACCCCTAGATAGCATCACATGAATAGCACTGAACTGGACCCCGCAAGGGAGCAGAGGTCGCGGTTGACCAAAAAACACTTGGAGAAGGTCGATGCTGCGCGAATTAGCAGATGCCGACATCTCATGGGACAGTGCGAAAACAACAGCACAGAACCGTGTACAATGGAAGAGTCTTGTCGAGGCCCTATGCTCCCGAGAGGAGTGAACAGAAAAAAAATGTGACTAAGAAAATCTACCACAAATCTCGATATTAAGTAGGTCACCTTTTAACCTTGTTAAACACATGAAGCTAAAAGTTAAGTACACTTAGTAACTATAAAAAAATGTTGATCAACAGTTGGACGTCTATACTTTCATATACATAAGTAATTATTACAACATGTCCAAAACCAAACAATTCGCTTTAGTTAATTTGAAAGGAACGAAGGCTCTATCTTTCTGAGATACTTTTTTCGGACCATAGTTTGATATCTGATGGTTAGCAAACTGCCTCTAATAATCATTTCCAGGAATCCCTTGCTAGAGACGTGTATAATTCGTTTGGCCTCATAATAATACCTAGTATCGAATCGCGTGCAAAAAATATTTTTCAGAGGCTTTCATTTTTAGCTTCTAGGGCAGCTTTCATAAGCCTTTAAAACTGGTCCTGTAATCAATCAATAAATAATATTTAAAAATTGATTCCAATAAAAATATTTTTATTCCACCCTTAACTGAGCAGTTAGATCTGAAATGGATATGCAAAAACGTCATTGTGTGGTGCTAACTACTATAACGTTTCCTTCCAAAAATAATAAGCTTTCTCCTAGTTTTCTCTGCTTCCCGCACTTTATCGCTTCTTAACTTAAAAATGCTTAAAAGCTGTTAAATAAAATTTGTTTCGAAAAATGACTCAAATTTCAATTAAAATACAAGGTAGCGCATAATTACTCACCGAATCGGATGGTTTATGATGCTTTCCATTTAAATTCAACCGGGCTATTCGGGTCATGTTCTTCGATTTCGATGTAACTTAAATATGTTGCTCTCTGGTCAAAATAATGAGACACGTATTTTTTTGTTCTCCCGAAAAAATTTTTTTTCAAGAGTTATCGGCAATTTTGTTTTTCGCCTCAAACTCGATTTTTTTTAATTAACCCTTCTGCTATGTTAGGAAAAAATTACACATATAGTGTTTTGGGTCAATTTGACCCACTTATAAAAACTCCACTAATAACACTATTTTATTGAAAGAATTCATATTTTTTTTATTTGAATCAAGTTAAGTGTATGTTAATGGTAAATAATTGAGATATGTACGTTTTAACGGAAATTTTCACAAACTAAGCTGCTATGTTCCTTGCAAACAAATTTTTGGCACGAACTGCAAACAGCTGAATATTTGTTCGAATTTTTTGTATGATGACAGAAGAAACATCGCTGTCGTTTTTTGGTGGATTCATTTCTGGCAGAAATATTAGAAGTAGAGGCTTCTTCTGCAGATTTGGAGTTTTCTTGAATATTTTTTACTATATTCTTGGCAGCGATTCCTCGCGGCAGTCTCTCTCTGCGGACAATATTTGGTTCGATCATTTGCTTTCCCAGCTCTTCAAGAAAAAGTCTTCGCTTATAAAGCTTGTTGGAGTTCCATGAGGAATTTATCTCTGTCCATATTACGTATGCGTTATATGCCGAAATATCTAACATATTCGAAAAGAGGGCAACTGGCCAACGTTTGGTCTGACGTTTACATGTATAGTTAGCAACCAGCTGTTGAAGCGCATCCACACCAGCTTTTGTTTCATTATAGTGAAGTATTATTTGAGGTTTTTTTCTGTCACCCTCATCAACAAGTGGAGAATGGTGAAGGGAGCTCAATGCTACAACAAATTTATATTTTTTGGGACGTACGATACAATAGTTACATTATCCGTAAATAAAAATTGACTTTCTAAAACGTTCTTTTTCTTCATGTCGACAATTTCTCGTGGCAAAAAAAGCTTATTTTTTCTCACTGTACCGACTAAAGTAATGTTCCTGCGAAGTTGCTGAACGGCGAGATTGTACGTCGTAAAAAAGTTATCGCAAGTAATAGTGTGACCTCTGGGAAAGGGTTTTGATAGGGATAGAACAACACGTTCACCTAAAAATATTTGTATAGAGACGGCTTATTTATACTGTACATAGGTTTGAGACATACAAAAAGCCAATTTATAAATGCATTACCTTGGTTCCTTTCCGGTTGCGTATTTCTTGCCCGTTCTAAATAAACTTCCATGTTCCAGGCATACTTGCTTTTTGCATCACATCGAGCCCATATTTTTAAGCCGTATTTAGCGGGCTTCGATGGAATGTATTGCCTGAAGATGCAACGACCACGAAAAGGTACTAACTGCTCATCTATTGTTACATTTTCATGTAAGTGATAATATGACCTCAGCTGCCGATTCCATTGATCCCAAATGTTTCTTATTGGTGCTAATTTATCACGCTGTCTTCTCTCATCCCTGTCTGCAGCGGAGTCAAAACGAAGGCATCGTGATATGTCATAAATCTTTCCAAGCTCATTGTGGCCCGAAAAATTTGTCGGCCATTATTTTCATCCCACAAATCAATTAGACTTTCATTGTGCGATTTTTATACTCCTGCTAAGATTTGCAATCCTATGTATGCTTCCAATTCTATATTATAAGGTCTATAATTTTCCAATTGTCTCCAAAAAACTGCAATCCTTTGATGTTGCTCATTTCTACCACTATGTTTTTTATACTTGAGGGCATGAATATATCAAAAGAGGATTTTATATCTGTGACCATAGAAATAGCACGCTTTGATGGGCCAGGACTTTGACATAAAATTTGATTTCGAGGAATTTTGCCTCTTGAAATTGGAAGTGGCTGATCATGCCATATTATGCTCTTATCTTTCGATAAAATATTTGGAAAATTGCCTTCTTCTGTCGCATTGCTACCTTCAAAAACGACATCTACTTCACTTTCACTGGATGAAGTATTTGAATCGTCCGTTTCATTTTCTGCGATAGGTACAAAGTCTTCATCGCTATCACTTTCGTCGAAAATATCCTCAGCATCAGAATTAATAATTTGGTGTATTTCTTCAATACTTAGTTTCTTTTAAAAAATAAAATTATAAAAATGTGTAACAGCAACATAAACATAGAAAATTAAAAAACTTGACTTACTCTCTTCCTTTGGGACATTGTAGAAATATATATTTAGCAATCACTTTCTTTATAAAAACTTTGATAAGCTCCTTACTGCGCGATAATAAATTACTAACTAAGCAAACAATCGACACTTACTCTTTGCACAGGTGCATAAAACGGGAGTTCCCCTTTTTCGAAAAGGCTATAAATTTATCGAGAATATACATATAAATATAGAGCTGTGCAAAATATACTCGATCTCCGATAACTAGCTTTCTTTGTCTGCGGTTTCGATCGAGTGATGTAATAATAAACGGCAAAATGTTTCAAAATACTAGGTGGGTCAAATTGACCCAACAACGTAATAAGTGTAATGAAATTACATTTGGCATCCTCCAGCAACATAAAAAACAGATGTTATATTAATTTTCATATTTATCTATTCCTTTTACTGCAGTTAACAAATAGAAGAAGAATCAATACAATACGACTAGACTAACAGGCGAATTTCGATGAGTTTTACTGAAAATTGGGTCAAATTGACCCAAACATAGTAGAAGGGTTAAATAAGAAAATTTTTTTTTTAAATGCCCATAACTTAGTCAAAAATGAACCGATTTTAATAATTTTGGGTTCAAAATGATCGTAATTACATACACAAGCGACTTCATGTAGAAACAATTGCAAAAAAGTAGTTGAAATTTTTTTATTTAGCAAAAAAGAAAAAAAATTGAAATTTTTTCGAAATTCAATATTTCAAAAAGTGTATTTTTTTTTTTTTTATAACTTTTTCCAAATCAAAAGGACATCTCAAACTTTAATTGAGCTGCATGCCTAGTAGCTAAAATGAGTTGTTTTTGAGTAATGAATTTTTGAGTAAACACCCTGTTTCGCACTTTTTGTTTTTCGCAAAATAAACAATTTTCAACTACTTTTTTGCAACTGTTTCTATATGAAATCGCTCGTGTAAGTAATGACGATCATTTTGAACCCAAAATTATTAAAATCGGTTCATTTTTGACTAAGTTATGAGCATTTAAAAAAAAAAAATCTTATATTATTAAAAAAAATCGATTTTGAGCCGAAAAACAAAATTGCCGATAAAGCTAGAAAAAAAATTTTTTTGGGCGAAAAAAAAATACGTGTCTCATTATTTTGACCAGAGAGCAACATATTTGAGTTACATCGAAATCGAAGAACATGTCCCGAAAAGCCCTTTTGAATTGAAATGGAAAGAATCTATATAAGAAATTTTTTTTTAATTGCTCATAGCTTAGTCAAAAATAAGCCGATTTGAATGATTCTGGGTTCAAAATAATCGTAATTACTTACATAAGCGATTTCATGGAGAAATAGTTGCAAAAAGTAGTTGAAAATTTTTTCTTTTGCGAAAAACAAAAAGTGCGAAACAGGGTGTTTACTCAAAAATTCATTACTCAAAAACAACTCATTTTAGCTACTAGGCATGCAGCTCAATTAAAGTTTGAGATGTCCTTTTGATTTGGACAAAGTTATAAAAAAAAAAAAAATACACTTTTTGAAATATTGAATTTCGAAAAAATTTCAATTTTTTTTCTTTTTTGCTAAATAAAAAAATTTCAACTACTTTTTTGCAATTGTTTCTACATGAAGTCGCTTGTGTATGTAATTACGATCATTTTGAACCCAAAATTATTAAAATCGGTTCATTTTTGACTAAGTTATGGGCATTTAAAAAAAAAATTTTCTTATATAATTAAAAAAAATCGAGTTTGAGGCGAAAAACAAAATTGCCGATAACTCTTGAAAAAAAATTTTTTCGGGCGAACAAAAAAATACGTGTCTCATTATTTTGACCAGAGAGCATCATATTTAAGTTACATCGAAATCGAAGAACATGACCCGAATAGCCCGGTTGAATTTAAATGGAAAGCATCTTATAAGTTTTGCAAAAGGTATCGTACGTCAATCATATTTGACACTTGTCAACTAGACAGCTCAGTATACAACATAGATACAAACAATGGAGTGCGTAAAAGTCAAAATAAAGATTTTAGCCTGATATAATTTTTTTTTTGCAAAAAAGTTGATCGAAAACCAAAATTGGACTGTTAATTTTGCACCAACTTGTATTTTGGAAATTATGATATATTGTAAACATTGCTCGAGCGGCTGTAGGTATTTGCCAGACAAAGGAAATGTCATAATTCTGTTTTATGTATACTTGTAAGTTTACAGATATCCCAATATGCCAAAAGCACCCTTCATTATGGCCCAGATACAACGACATACTTATTTATGTATATTCATGCGCACCTAAATCATTTGTACACATTGAGTTAAAAATTGTTCGTAACAGCTACAACGTTTTTCTGGAAGTTTCTAAACATTTAGAAAAGGTGAAAGTAAATATTCACTCACAGCGGAAAGCGATGGCTTTGAAAACTGCGGGACATAAGAAAGTAATATGCATGTAGGTATGTACATAAGTCACAGAGGATGTTCGAAATAAAATAAAGAAAAATATAGTTGAAGGCGTATCCCTGGACAAGCTTTAAATGTGAAAGCATTTATTAAACAAAAGTCTGAACAATTCATTTATTCAAAATATTGTCCATTGATAACTACTTTGTTCGTCTATCTAACTTTCAGATTTCTAAAAAACTATTCAAAAATCACTTGAGTTTCTTCAAAAGAACGGAGGCGGTAACCGGCATTTGTATGGTTGGGCATTATCCCATTGTGTCGCGCGGTACCTATCGCCCATTATGGTTTCAACTTATTCCAATAGCTCACAATAGATAATACTGCCTTGGTACTACAAAATATAGAATACACTTCAAAAAATTGTTGAATAGTATTCCCTTCCAAGCCAAACATTTTCTCTCAATTCGCCGATCGCTTTCAAATAGAGTGCAATCTCAGTTGCCGATGTTATCTTCTTCTTCTTCTTTTTCTTCTTAAGTAGCGCGGTAACCGCTGATTCCGGCCGAGTTTAACAAAGCGCGGCAGTCGTTTCTTTCTCCTGCTAACCGGCGCCAGTTGGAAACACCAAGTGAAGCCAAGTTCTTCTCCACTTGATCTTTCCAGCGTAGAGTAGGCCTTCCTCTTACTTCTGATGTTGTCTTGCATACAGCAATACTCGGATCATTGCAGAAAGTATTGTTATTATGGTGTTATGACGAACTTGTTAGTCGATTCGGCTAAAAATTAACATTTACGTAACTCTCAGCCTTCTTTTTAGCAAGAAGTTAGTGGTAAGCAACTAATATCCTTTGTCCTTTGCTATTTAAGGATGGAAAAATGAGCTTCATAAAGCTTAAAAGTGATTAAAAACAATGCGGGGAATGACCAAGTCTACAAGTACGAAGTGCGATAAATGCCTATGCGGAAAACGGAAATTTGAAGCCTGCTATAGTTACTCTTAAAATGAAAAATATATTATTTTTAAGCTGTATATATTTTTTAAATCTATTTGTTTCTTTTTTTGGTTTTAATAAATTTTGTGATTGTAATTTTTTTATTTATGAGTTTATTTATTTTTTACATCTGATCCTCTAAAATTTTCCTTGCAAAAGTATTTTTGTTGTTTAAATAAATTTAAAAAATTTAAATAATAGCAAATTATACTTCGAGCAAATAAAAATAAAAATATATTAAACTTTTTTTTGATGATTGATGACTAAGAACCGAAAAAATTGTATTAAATAGATTTGGGTCGAATCGAATACTGTGGTTGGTTTTAAATGAAATAAATTAAAATATTCTACAATTCAACAGATTTTTAACTTTTGGCATACAAACATACTTAAGTAATAAAATATGCATTATTTTAATATTTTCAAGAAAATTAAGAAGCTGTAGGGAAATATATATTCTTATAAAGAAAATTAAGTGACAATAATAGTAAAAAAAATTAAGTCAAATTCATGTCATACCTATTTTAGTTCAATTATAATATTTCTCGTTAATGAACATGCCATTTGAGCAACTTTTATGCCACGTTATATGAAAACAAACTCGTATGTTGAATACCCCGGTCAATTTTCCAATTTTCATTTATAACAGAAGAACATCTAATCATCTTGGAACTGAACAAATATACAATAAATTTATGAAAGATATTTATAAAATAAAAATCATCTAAATTTGAGTTTTTTTTCGATACAATTTTTGTTCTTAAAAGTTTGCTGTTTCCACCATCGAGCAGGTCAACTCTGAGAGAAGCATTCGCTAGAGAAGCATTCGAAAATAGAGAATACTGTGTTGCCGTCTTCATGGACATAGCAAAAGCATTTGACAAAGTATGGCTCGAGGGCCTGCTATACAAACTAGTAATTTCTTTATGCTGTTAAAATCATACTTACAAAGCTGACATTTTCGAGTTAAAATAAATGAAAAACTTATCAATCAGAAAAGGAAAGTGTCCTAGGACCAGGACTTTCTATTCTTTTCACTGCCGACCTACCTTTAACAGCAAGAAATAGTCACAATCTAATCAACTTTAGCACAACATTAACAGCCTTAGCACATGGGAAATATTTATTGGAATATTGTGCAGTGCAGCACTGTACGGTTTGGTACGGTGCGGTACGGTGCAGTACACAACGGAACTGGTTCCAAACTTAAAAATGCATTGGAAATGGCCCTTTGGAGTTTAGTATGGTACGGTACATTTGTCATTCGCTTCATCAGTTCTGAATACTTCTCTGTAAGAAATTCGATCATCATCATTCATCTGAAGTCGTCATCAACTAAATTCCATTGTTTAAATCGAGAAGCGAGCGTTTCAGATTGTCTTCCCGATAGAAGTAAATCACGAGAAAGATCCTGAAAATCTGAATTTGATACAATGTGTCGTTCTGAAGACTTAGAACCAGCCGGAAAGTACTCTTCATCATCAGGTTTATCAGCAATGAGTTGAACTTCCTTCAGTTCATGACCTGCAGTTGAGTCAATCATATCGTCCAAGACTACGGGGTTCTTAACAGTTGCAACATCAGCATACTTTATGTGCTTTCGAGCTTTATAATGATGACCGTTTACGTCCGTTTTATAAAAATAACAATCACCTGGTTTATGATAAGGCTGATGATGCCACATCATCGGAGAATATTGAGAAATTCGACTTTTCTGGCAACGTTTTGATTTATATCTCTTGAATTTCAATGAAACAAACAATAAAACTTTGACGTTTTAATAAGGTTTAATTATAATAACAAACTTCTTTTGTTAATCAATATGCAGTGTGAAGTTTGGTACAATTGGGAGCTTTTTCATATTTCTATTGAAAAAAAAAAATGTGTGATAATATGTCAGATATTTTCGTAAGTTTTAACCAGTTCTGTTGTATGCAGTACAGTACATATATACTCCAATAAAAATTACGTATCTATAATAACGCATCAAAACACGTCCTTATTCCCATTTAGCGTAAGTTATACCTACGTACCAAATTAGTAAAAAAAAAAAAAAATCTTAAAACTCACACAACTCTATTAATTTTAATTCAATTACAGTCAAATATAGCTCATTCGACGCAAAATTAAATTTACTATAACAGTAGTGTACTAAAAAAAATCCTTAATATCGGATAATATCGTAAAAATTATGTCAAAGTTGAAAAAATAGAGAAAAAATAAAAAAAATCCAAATACTTCCGTCTACAGTCTCGTTAGTTGTCATTTCAGAAAAATTGTCAACACACTGTCAAAAAGGCTTGTTTTTGTTCTTTCGAACTAAAAAAACAAATTCGAAATCGGATGGAAATTGGCGAAGTTAGGAGTGATTCTTCACATCAACCTACTGAAAAACGGTTTTATGGCCTTAAAACGAGATTTTGGGGGTGTATTGGAAATTTCTCCTACACCATTTTTCTTAGTTTTACTATACCTACAAGTTGTACTAGGTCTCCATAAAAGTATAAAATCACTGTCGCACAGTGTAATATAAGTAGCTCATAAATTCTATAAAAAATTATTCGCAAAGTAAAAAACGTCCGCTACTGGACGTACATTTTATATTAGTTGTTGTAATTTTACTTTAAAACACGTAAAATTGCGAATCCCTAAATTTAGTAATCAGTCAAGACCAAAATAACTTATTGGGCTTAAAACTGAGTCAAATAGCATACCCTACATAATAAAATTTGTGTGTTCTTCTTTGCGCATCTTACAAAAAAAAGTTACTCCATTTCGCTCTCGAATTTGGTGTGGTCCATTTCATTGATATGTTTATTTATTAACTCACACCAAATCTTCCTCAATCTATATATAAACAAAACATTTTGGCATATTTATTACAGAGTCTCTACATTTCTGTCTGACAGCTGACACTGTGATGACAGCTAACACATATACGAGAACATAAAACATTGTTGTAAATACCCTGTATTTGTTTTAGCCGAAGTGAAAGAAGCAAAGCAGCGTGAATGTTGTGGCAAAAGTGCAACAAGTTTGCGGCAAATTGTTATTTATGGGTTCCGATATCTTCTATGATGTGCTTAGTTGTTGTACTTTTAAAATAGAGCTTGTAGCAACATAGGTTTGAATTGAATGTGACGCCTTAATAAGTGGCAGCGGAAGCAGAGACTAAACAGACTTTAAACTTTTAAATACTTTTATTTTATGTTTTTCTCTTTTCATGTTCTTGCAGGTTCCTGTTTGGAGTATGGACATTCATGTTGGGGTGGTGAGTGCTGAAAGAATGTACTTGTATTTGTATATTGCCGCTATTTAGGTTTGAAACATCTTTATTGTAACAGCTCATGGTAAACGTTCTAGTGGCCAAGTAGTCGGTGGTAATAAAGTTCAGCGCGAATCTGGATCGAGAAATTTACGCAACAACCAATTAAATGTGTTGGGTGAAGATAACGCAAATCGAATTGTGGCGAACAAGGTAAGTATGAATAAGAATGTACGTAGGTATATAAAGTATTTCGATTCAAAAGTTTAAGTTTTAAAAATAAGAAACATCAAACACCTCCCAATAACTAGAGTACGGAAGTGAAACTGGTTGTACTTACGAAGCGTATTATGAGTTTTGCCATAGCCTATGATCCAAAGAGAACAAGAGAAAGGAGGATAAGTGCAGGCTTGAAGAGCTCGAATCTGTGGCGATTCAGTTTAAATTTCGTCATACATTACATAATAACACATAGACTGAAAAGTCCCAGGCGTAACAAAGGAAATACGTTTTGTAGCTCTGCGAATAGCCAGTAATAACTCAGAGCCAAATCTGGCGAATACGGTGGATGTGGATTGTTTGGATTGACTTGTGCGTTGTTGTTTTTGTCAACAATGGCCAAACGCCGCACCCACTTTGAACAGAGCTTTCTCATAGTCAAATGTTCATGCAATATAAAGCCAAATTTTGCTCATGCAAAATAAAAGCCACGCAACTTCACTTTTCGACCATTCACAGCAATTTTGTGGATTTTTTTTATGTTTCTTTTGTTACCGCCTCATTTTGACGTCCACTTCGTTGTGCAACATCAGTGTCGCAGCGACCACGTTAAAAGTCAGCACACCATTGTTTTATTGTTGTTTCTGATGGATCGGAGTCTCCATAACACTTTTCACGTCCTTGTTTCTGTTGAACGGTATTTTTCCCCTTCAAAAAGCAGTGTAAAATAAAAAACACGAAATTCTTTTTGTTCCATTATTTTGTAAATAAAAAATAGAGTTACTCTTAGCACAATAAAATTGGAATGAAATTTTAACAGTTGTATTTTTAAAGTTAGTACTAACTGAAAAGAAGGCGAATGCAATAAAATTAGTGCTATCTATGTGTTAGGGCTGGGAATTTTCAGCCCAAGTGTTTGTTACATCTTTCTTGAAGGGAAAAGTTAAAGATCTCTCGAATAAGAGTGAATTTTCAAATCTCCACTTAACTTCGAAATAAAGCAGAACGTAACGGCAGTTTAGTTGATAAAGTAAAACTGTAAATAGAACGTTCTCCATTGCACAGTATACCTGTGTAATATACCTGAGTACCAAGAAACTAAGATGAAAAAGGACAGTGAAATTTTAAAATTTGTATCGACTTGTTGATTAGTAGATTTTTGAATATTGAGAAATTTAATAATTAAACTTTTTTTATATGCGCTATCTTGGCGGGATATTGAATCAACCTCTTGTGTCATTTACAAGGTGGTGCAAAATTAATCATCCAACCTTTTTTTTACTATGTAAAAATAAATGATTGAGTGATGGAAATATTCATTTTGACGTTTACGCGTTCTTGCCTTTTTGTATACTGCCGCTGTGTCAAATGTGGTTGACGTACAGCGCTATTTGCCAAAATTATAAATCTTCCTATATATGGATATGTATATACATATATATGTATATACATATATATTGGCTGAGAGCGAACGACGCAATATTTTTTATTTTTCGCTTGTCATTTGTAAACTTCATTAGTATACATTTCATCATGGAACGCTACACACTTGAGCAACGATTGCAAATCGTACAAATGTTTTATGAAAATAATCGTTCTGTCGCTGCTACTTTAAGAGCATTACGGCCATTTTACGGTCCATTTAACAAGCCGTCCCGTTTTGGGATTATGTGAAGTCATTGGTCTACAGTAACAAGCCGGCGACGATTTGTGAGCTCAGAGCCAATATTGAACGCGAAATTGCTAGAATTTCGGCCGATTTATGCAAAAGAGTGGTCGAAAATTGGGTTCAACGATTGGACTTCGTAAAACGTGCACGCGGTGGTCATGCGAAAGAAATCGAATTTCACACTTAAATGTATATGATCAAACTCGATAATAAAAAAAAATTAGTTAAAAAAGTCAAACCGTTTGTGTTTTATTCAAAGTTGAAGCGCTTTTACTGAAAAACGCTTTATATATATAATTGGCGCTTACACCCTTTTTGGGTGTTTGGCCGAGTTCCTCCTCCTATTTGTGGTGTACGTCAGTTTCAAGCCGACTCCGAACGGCAGATATTTTTATGAGGAGCTTTTTCATGGCAGAAATACACTCGGAGGTTTGCCATTGCCTGCCGAGGGGCAATCGCTATTAGAAAAATGTTTTTCTTAATTTTGGTGTTTCACCGAGATTCGAACCTACGTTCTCTCTGTGAATTCCGAATGGTAGTCATAGGATTGTCACCTATAGGGTGATTAATGATTTAAGCCATATGTTGTGTTGTATATTTATATATTCGGTAATGTACAATACCTTTTTGGCACAGTTCAATGAAAAGATTCCTCTAACTTCTATTGCAAAGATTAAGCTTCCTCAGTACTTACTTTTCATACTGGTCATTCTTTTAAGTAACTATTATTTAGAATTAGAGTAGAATTTTAAATTAGCACATTTTAGCAAGACTCGCAGAAGTACCGGTAAAATTTATTCGAAACTCAAGGAGAATATCTTTATGTTGTGAGAATCTCTCGGAACTTTTCAAATATCAGTACTGTTTAATTATAGTGTATCAAGAATTCGTTTAACCGATTTCAAAGTTTTAAAGAAAGTAAAAATAACTATATTAAAACTAACGATCTTACGTACGTTCAAGAATTAGCTGATTTAATTGTTATAGATAAACTCAAATTCGAATAATTGTATGTAAATATACGAGGTGTTTTCAAAAAATAAGGTGCAGGTTTCAAATATCGCGGGCTACGTACCTACATTCGACTTTCGATTATTATTTTTTTTTTTATGTTAGTACACTCGTATCGAAGATATGTTCACGGTTATAACAATATAGCAAGTTTAGTTTATTTGTGAGAGGCATAAATAAGGCAAGTGTTTTACGTGTTATCGAAAAAAAGGAGTTTTCTGCTATCGAAAAAATGGGTCAAAGAAGTTGCATCAAATTTTGAGTAAAAAATGGAATTAAGTGCTCAAAAACACTTGAAACTCTGACTCAAAAAAATATTTACAAGTGGTACAAGTTCGAGAAGGTCGAGAAGATGTGAATGACGACGCTCGCTTTGAATGACCCATCACATCAACAACCGATGAAAATGTTGAGAACGTGAACAAAATTGTTATGGAGAATCGTCGAATCACAATTAGTGAAGTTGCTGACGATGTTGGCATATCGGTTAGCTTATGCCATGCAATATTTTCGGAAATTTTAGGCATGAAGCGTGTGGCATCGAAGTTCGTTCCGAAATTTATGAATTTCGAGCAAAAACAACGGCGCATGAGCATCGTTCAGGAATTGTTGAATCACGTCAACGATGATCCAGATTTGCTTAAAAGAGTCATAACTGGTGACGAATCATGGGTATATGGTTACGAGAGTCGATAGCAGAACAGCGCTGAACACGCAAAACACTTGTCTTACTTATGCCTCTCACAAATAAACTAAACAAGTATACTGCTAAAACCGTGAACATTAGGGCGGGTCGATTTAAAAATCGCTCATTGCTCTGGGAAAATCATATTCTAGGGATCAAAATAAGAAACTTTGCCGAAGAAACCATACCTCTAAAACGAATTCTGATGTCCCCAATTTAAAAATATCACCATTTTTGGCCTTTACATGAAAAAATCAGCTAAATGCCTATGTTTTTTTCCTTATTTTTATTTATTTATAATAATATTTATTATTTATTTATAATAATATCTATTTTTTCTCTTAAGAAATTTATTTAGTCAGAAAATATGTAAATGAAAAAATTAATTTAAGTGAGTTATAGAAAAGAAACTAAAAAGTTCGACCCAAATTGGGGGACATCAGAATTCGTTTTAGAGGTATGGTTCATTCGGCAAAGTTTCTTATTTTGATCCCTAGAATATGATTTTCACAGAGCAATGGGCGATTTTTTTGCCTCCCCACAAATCGACCCGGCCTAGTGAACATATCTTCAAGACGAGTGCACCAACATAAAAAAATAATGATCGTAGCCCGCGAAATTTGAAAATTTGCCTTATTTTTTGAGCACGCCTCACATATTTATATGTATATTTTCCAAAAAAGTTTTCGAATAAGTGCGCGTCGAAATAAAATAAACCGAGCTATTATGTGTGGGAGGTACTTGCGAAATTATTTTATTATTCAAAAACATATAAATTTCACTATGTATGAAACTTATAACTACAATACAATTTTCAATGATACTGCTGCATCGATCCAACTGAGCTTAAGCAATATTTGATTGAGTTATGACGCATGAACTTATTGATATGGTCCTGAAAATGTAACAATAAATTCTAGCGTTAAATTGTGCGATCGTGGTGATCAATTCAGGTCCCCTCCGCAAGAAATAATCATCCCTCGAATCGTTCATAATAAAGTTATATTATTCGTACGTCTCGCTCAATCGTGTGACATGTCGTAGTTATTTAGTACAGGGTGGGCCATATGGCGTTTGCTTTTTGAACCACCTATTTTTTTGAGAATGGTAACACAAATGTCATGTCAAATGTGTTCATAATTTACTTAAAGGTTTGACATTTACGAAATGGGACGCTATACGCTTGAACAAAATTGGGAAATATTGAAAACCTATTTCCAAAGTGGTGAGTCTTCTTCTTCTTTTCTGATTTTCACATCGGTGGCTACGTCAATAAGCAAAATTGTCGGATTTGAGGCTCAGAAAATCCACACGTTACTGTAGAGAAGCAAATGCATCCACAAAGAGTCACTGTTTGGTGCGATTTTTGGTCTGGCGGCATCATCGGGCCATTTTTTTTTTTTCGAAAATGAGCGAGGAGCCGCGGTTACAGTAAATGGCGAGCGTTACCGTGACATGCTCAACGAGTTGTTTCCAAAAATTGAAGAGGATGACATGGACGACATTTGGTTTCAACAGGACGGTGCAACTTGTCACACTGCCAAAGTTACACTCGAACTTTTGGCTACCGTTTTTGAAAACCGAATAATCGGCTGAAATTCCGATATCAATTGGCCGCCGCGGAGCTGTGATTTAAGCCCGTTGGACTACTTTTAGTGGGGAGCCGTGAAGGACAAATGCTATGCGAACTATCCAGAGACGATTGATGCTTTAAAACATGAAATCGCAGTTGCCATTCATGAAATTGGATCCCAAACAGTCGAAAATGTGCCTAAAAATTGGGTTGATTGAATGGCCTACTGTAAAGCCAGTCGTGGCAGTCATTTGAACGATATTATTTTTTATTCATAAATGACAATGTTCAATCTTCAAAATACAAAAAAAGTTTGAAAAAATATTGATTCGTTTTTTTTTTATAGCCGATTCAAAAAGCAAATTTTACATGGTCCACCCTATAGTAGTGGTTGAATAACAAACAACAGATTTCACAAACATCGTCAAAATTTCGGCTATATTCACACCGATTGTCAGCAACAACCCGTCTCTTTAGAAAACCCTGTATATCCGTATACATGTGAATCTTTTATCAGGTGTTTGGCAGAGCTTCTCCGCCAATTTGTTATGCGCATCGCTATGGTGTTCTACAAATGAAGAGACTTACAATGGTATTACCCCTCCATTCACATGAGAAAATTTCTCATGAAAAAATTCGTTCGGTGGCTTGCCATTGCGTGGCAACCGCTTTTAGAAAAAATATTTTCTATAATTCTGATATTTTTAATGGTATCTATAGTATCTATCTAAATAGTCACTTACAAATTATATTCATCGATCAAAACGTTCATTGTTTCCTCTTTGATTTCCTTTTCTACACAGTTCGATTTCGATGAGGCGCTCACTTCAGCTGAAACTTCATCACACAGAGTCTTTAGCGCAGAGGACTTTTCAGCCGATTCGAATGATTCTACAAAAACACGTAATTACATGGGACAAAGGCGTCTGAAATTCTCCACACACTTAGGCCAGAGTGAGAGCAATCACTTACCGATTGACAATAACAATCGGGCGAGCAATACTGATGATTCGCGGGAAGAACACCAACAACAGCTACAAACGCGGCAACTACAACAGCAACGGAAGTATCCTCGACATATTGAACGCTGGCGTAAGTTGCCCATATTTGGATTTGGACACACTTTCGGCAACTCACAATTGGCGTTGACAGATGCAGCACCGCTGGAGTTACCAACACGAAATGCCGAAAATGAGTTAATTCAACAGTTTGGGCAGCTAGCGGGGGGCGGAAGAGTAGATGATGCCGGCGTTTATTATGATTTTCAATAGAGTTGCAGAAAACTATGAAATGAAAAGTTAGGGTGGGATATGGCATTGGCGGAGTAAATGGTTGACGACTCCAGATAATTGGCAAAAATACGAATTATAAGAGGACAACAAAGTTAATTAAAAAAGGATATTCTTCGAAACAAGCGCATATATTCATATGTATAAGTACATAAATGCATATATGTATTTGTTTTGATTGCACATGAAACTGAATAAATAATGTGAAATACTAAAATATTAAAATTACTTTCAAAGGCTCTGAATGTAAACATTTTATTATAAGAAAAATATATTCGTGTACTTAAGTGTTGCTTTAGCTAAGATTAAACGAAATATTGTTGAGAGTTTTTTCCCAAAAGTCGATTAATTCTATTTTGTCGTATGTATATAAAGTATTATATATGTAAATTTCCGCCTATATTATGATCAGGTTACAATCGCCATAAAATTTAAAATAAATTAACAACCCATCTACATATATTATTATAAGTAATATTGATGCAATGGGCTGGATGCATCAGTATTATTAACGATTCAAAATTGAATGAATTAAATAAAAACATACAAACATACACATATGTATGTAAGTATAGACAAACACTTTTCGTTTTATTTGGAGGCATACTTAATGTATGAAGTTTACAATGGTATAAATTATAAAAAATATGTACGCAAATATGGTGCCTTTTATATTTTTCGCACTGTAAAGTAATAATGAAAATGGCTTTATTGTTTTTCAAAGTACTATATTCTTCTTGGAAGTCAATTCACTTCTACGCTCGCTTAAACCAATTTTCAAACCAAAGGCGTAAAATATAAAAAACACCGAAATACTTCCTAAAATTTCAACTTAAATAGTAATGCACTAATGCAATGAATATAAGTAAGAGGAAGGAAAGTAAATCTTGTGAGGTTAGGAAAGTGGCGAAAACTATGAAATTCGGCAGCAAAGAAATTACAACTAAAAAGTGGAAGAACAAATTGTAGGCTAAAAACTGGTAGCCGAGTAGGTTAGTGGTATTTTCCGCACCAATACAGAAGTGCAAAGCATAGTAACAGGCGGATTTAGAATACAGTGATGTACACAATTATGCACCCACAAGTTTTTAATGACGATATTTTTATTTTAGTTGTTGTAACTACTTATAACTCTGATGTTCTTAAAACAATAAAAGCAATATGTCATTGCCAGACCTTATTTTCAAAAACACATTTGCTGTCAATAGTTTGCTTCTAAACGATAAATTAAAACTAAATGACTTTACAGATCCTTACAGCATTGATTGCTTTCATTTCATTCTGATAATTATTAAATTATATTCCGATAAAATCAGACATGCATTTTGTTCTCAAAGGCAGGGAACGACATCAAATACTCCTCTACCACTATTCTCTCTTCTTCTTAATTGCCGCGATAACCGCTTACGCGATTTTGGCCGAGTTTAACAAAGCGCGCCAGTCGTTTCTTTCTCGTGCTAACCGGCGCCAATTGGACACACCAAGTGAAGCCAAGTCCTTCTTCACCTGATCTTTCCAACGCAAAGGAGGCCTTCCTCTTCCTCTGCTACCACCAGCTGGTACTGCATCGAATACTTTCAAAGCCGGAGCGTTTGTATCCATTCGGACGACATGACCCAGCCAACGTAGCCGCTGGATCTTTATTCGCTGCGCTATGTCTATGTCGTCGTAAAACTGATACAGCTCATCGTTCCATCGTCTGCGATATTCGCCGTTGCCAACGTGCAAAGGTCCAAAAATCTTACGCAGATCTTTCTCTCGAACACTCCAAGCGTCGCTTCATCGGATGTTATCATCGTCCAAACTTCTGCGCCATACGTTAGGACGGGCATGATGAGAGTCTTGTAGAGTACTAGTTTTGTTCGTCGAGAGGATTTTACTGCTCAGTTGCCTACTTAGTCCAAAGTAGCACTTGTTGACAAGAGAGATTCTACGTTGGATTTCAAGGCTGTTGTTATCTGTGTTATTGCTGGTTCCTAAATAAACGAAGTCTTTTACAACCTCGAAATTATAACTGTCTACAGTGACGTGGGTGCCGATACGCGAGTGCGCCGACTGTTTGTTTGAAGACAGGAGTTACATCGTTTTGTCCTCGTTCACCACCAAACCCATTCGCTTTGCCTCTTTATCCAGTTTGGAGAAGGCAGAACTAACAGCGCGGTTGTTAAGGCCGATGATATCGATATCATCGGCATACGCCAACAATTGTACGCTCTTATAAAATATTGTGCCTGAGCGATTAAGTTCTGCGGCTCGTACGATGCTCTCCAACATCAGGTTAAAGAAGTCGCACGGCAGCGAGTCACCCTGTCTGAAACCTCGTTTGGTATCAAACGGCTCGGAGAGCTCCTTCCCAATTCTGACGGCGCTGCTGGTGTTGAGCAACGTCATCTTGCAAAGCCGTATTAGTTTTGTGGGGATACCAAATTCAGACATCGCGGCATACAGATAACTCCTCTTCGTACTGTCGAATGCAGCTTTGAAATCGACGAAAAGATGGTGTGTGTCGATTCTCCTTTCATGGGTCTTTTCCAAGATTTGGCGTATTGTAAATATTTGGTCGATGGTAGACTTTCCAGGTCTAAAGCCACACTGATAAGGTCCAATCAGTTGGTTGACGGTGGGATTCAGCCTTCCACACAATACGCTCGCTAGAACCTTATAGGCGATATTTAGAAGACTAATCCCGCGGTAATTGGCACAGATTGCAGGATCCCCCTTCTTATGGATTGGGCAGAGCACACTTAAATTCCAATCGGCAGGCATGCTTTCAACTGACCATATTTTGCATAGAAGCTGATGCATGCACCTTACCAGCTCCTCGCCGCCATGTTTGAATAGCTCAGCCGGTAGTCCGTCGGCGCCCGCGGCTTTGTTGTTTTTTAGCCGTGATATTACTATTCTCATCTCGTCATGGTCGGGTAGCGGAACGGCAATTCCGTCGTCAACGATTGGGGTATCGGGATCTTCACATTCTCTGTGACATGCGCAGCTATCACTGTTTAACAGGTTCGAGAAGTGTTCCCTCCATAATTTAAGATTGCTCTGTATGTCAGTCATCAATTTGCCGTCTTTGTTCTTACAGAAAAACGCCCCGGTCTTAAAACCTTCTGTAAGCCGCCGAACTTTCTGGTAGAATTTTCGGGCGTTGTTCCTGTTGGCCAGCATCTCAAGCTCTTCGCACTCACGTATTTCGGCCTCTCGTTTCTTCTCTCGGATAATACGTCTCGCTTCCTTTTTTAGCTCTCTGTAGCGATCCTACATGGCTCACGTTGCGCCCGATCGCAGCGTGGCTCTATAGGCGGCATCCTTTCTTCCTGCGGCAGCATGACATTCCTCGTCGTACCAATTGTTTTTTCGGGCTCGCCGGTATCCGATTTCTTCTTCGGCGGCGGTACGTAGGGAACGATAAATGTTGCTCCATTGCTCGTGCATGCCGGTTTGTAGGGCAGTGGTCTCTGAAAGCAGGAGTGAGAGTCGAGTGGCGAATCTTCTGGCTGGCTGTTGTGATTGCATTTCGATGTTGAACATTCTTTGCGTAGGTAGATGTACGTTTTTGCTACACGCTACCACTACTCCGCTATCCAATTAAACTCTTACTTATTTGGATGTCTAGCAGATTTGGAATCGGCAGCCATCTACCGTATTTCATCGTTTATCCGAGAGAAGAAGTGGTTTCACCACATTGGGAATTAGAGGAGGAACTTGAGTCCAAACTGATGGTATCACAATAACTCTTAAGAAATAAGTGAGCCCCATTTACACCCTTATGAAGAATGGCAAACTCCATAATCTAACCTAACCAACTAATACAGATAACTACTACTAAAATATGGTTCGAAGGAAAATAAACTTCTGAATTTAGAACACATTAAAAAATACATAAATAATTGGCGCGTATACTTCTGTTAGGTGTTTGACCGAGCCCCTCCTCCTATTTGTGGCTTGCGTCTTGATATTGTTTCACAAATGGAGGAACTTATAGTTTTAAACCGATTCCGAACGGCAGATATTTTTATGAGGAGCTTTTTCATTGCAGAAATACACTCGGAGGTTGCCATTGCCTACCGAGAGGCGACCGCTAATAGAAAAAAAATTTTCTATCGTTTTGGCGTTTCATGAACGAAGTTTCAAACCCTCGCACTCCAGAATGGTAGTCACGCACCAACCAATTCGGCTACAGCGGGCGAATTTATAACATATTAGTACAGCTATAATTCTACCGAAAAACTTTAATATAAGGTTTCAGAAAGACAGCAGGAAGTCTACTATGATTGGGTTGTCGAAAACTGTCAAGGCGTGAAATTCTTAAAGCATGCTCTCCAGATGACTTCAATCAATTTATTCTCTGAACTATTGATAATACCGATTTTCCATCCCTACGATTAGGGTTAGGAACCTAGAAGCGAATAGGAAAATGACTAAAGTAAAATGTAGTGCCATTGCTGTAAAAACACCCATCAGTGAAACCAAAGTGTAATATACTCTCAGCCCGCCGTTCATAAAGAAGAGTAAAAAATGAATCGCAGTATTTTTAAAAGTATCCAAATACATACAAGTTGTGGTATCTCAATTAGAAAAGCTCCTATTCTAATTGTTTAAGGTATTGCAAGATAATTGCATCAGGGACCAACTTGGAGGCAGAAAAAATCCTTAATCTCGAAAATCTGATCTTACTGAGGCTTACGTGCTGACAAAACAGCTGTGAAGAATTCAGACATTAGAGGTAAATATGAACTTCATAGAGTGTTATTTAAATCATAAATTATTTGGCGTTGCTTGTCTTAAAGCAATTTTTACTTCAAACGAACATTTACTTCACTAACATGGGAATCTAATGAATTTGAACATCATTGAACAGAGCAAGGAAGATGGCCATAATGAAGTATCGATTGCAGTCATCAAGACCATCACGTTTTAAAAAATGTTTTTCAAGTAGAAATAATTCAACGTAGCATCTAAAAGCCATTTGACACTCAAATTAAAACAATCCATAAAATCCTCACAAGATAAACCTATTAAAAAAATACTTATTTAAGAATACTTAAAAAAAAATACACTGTAGATGTGGCCAAATTGATTGCCATATACACATAACTATTCTCTGTAGATTTTTAGACAAAATTAACCTCCCGTTGGGCACCTGGATCTAGCCACCCTGGCTTTTTCAACTTTGGACGTGAATTTTTCAATTTCTATTATAGCTAACGACTTGAGTTTCGAGGTAGCTTCCTAAAATTTAATTTTATGGATATAACCTTTTAAAAAGTATCCTCGAACAGGACGACAAAAATCAGACACTGGTGCCCCACCGGAAGTGTTAAAAAGGTGTTTAATAAGGGATTAAATGAAAAGATTTCGATGATTTCAAATGTCAACAGATTTCGGAGTTTCACAAAAAGTCGAAGCTAAATTGTACACGTTGTCTACTTATATACCTTCTACTCAAATATGAACGAGACGTTATCAATAAAACGGTCCGCGGATGACATATGGCAAAAATAAATTTTTTGTTTTTTGGTAGGACTGTTATAAGCTTACATGGTAAATTTCAGCGTGACATGTCACATAGTTTGTTTTCTGTGCTACTGTAAACAAGTCAAGCTCGAGTGTGTTCTTCGAATTTAACGATGGAAATTCAAGTTAAACAAAGAATTTGTTTGAAATTTTGTTATTCCAACAAAATTTCGGCTTCAGACGCCTTAAAAATGTTGCAGACAACCTATGGGGACTATGCTCTATCGCGTGCACGTGTTTTCCAGTGGTACAAATCGTTCAAAGAGGGCCGTACATCAACCCAAAAAACCACGCCAAAGTCGCTCAAAAATTAAGGTTATGCTGACTGTTTTTTTCGATTACGAAGTTGTGGTGCACTCGGAGTTCCTTCCGCAAGGCCGATCGGTTAACGCTGAATATTATTTAGACGTTTTAAAGCGTTTGCGCGAGAACATTCGTCTTAAAAGGAAGGAATTGTGGGACAACAAGTTATAGTTCTTGCATCACGATAATGCACCAGCTCACACATCACGTCTTGTTCGCGATTATTTGAACAAAAATAATGTTAATATCGTACCGCAAGCACCGTATTCGTATATGGCTCCATGTGACGTTTTCCTGTTTCCCAAGCTCAAGTTGCCGCTCCGTGGAAAACATTTTGAGACAATTGAAGTCATTAAAGAGAATTCGAAGAACACACTCGAGCTTGACTTGTTTACAGTAGCACAGAAAACAAACTATGTGACATATCACGCTGAAATTTACCATGTAAGCTTATAACAGTCCTACCAAAAAACAAAAGATTTATTTTTGCCATATGTCATCCGCGGACCGTTTTATTGATAACGTCTCGTTCATATTTGAGCAGAAGTTATGTGGTGAATATCCGTCCAGCTCGCCCAATCCTTAAGGCCATTACTTGTCATACGTTACGCATAACGTATAACTTCTTTTTTTCTTCTAATAAATATTTAGGATTAAATCCTGTTTTTCAACAATTTTTGTACAAGAGATACAATTTGTTTGGATTATATTGTATGCACATAAAAAAAATTAGTTACCGATAGAACTGGATGTCCAACACTCATTCCAGTGTTTGGGAGGGCGCCCGGGTGGCCTCGCAGTCATTGGCTTTCCCATCATTACTGATTTAGCCAATCTATTGTCGGACATACGTACCAGGCAATTTCTTCATTCCCTTCTTTGTCTTGGCTCCACCAAATAATGCCTTGTGTATCGCATATCTCACTAATCTCTTCGTTTCGCATAAGATCTCTGCGAGTGTGTTATGTTCTGCGATTGATCGTAATGTTGTCATCTCAGACTTGTTGTTTGCTAGTTGTGCTCGGTTTTCAACGGGAAGGGGAATTGGTAGTCAAAAATGGTTTTATTGTATCTCAAAATATTCTCAATGATGATCAATACACTTTTGCATTTGTTTGAACCAGTCGTGTTTCCAGACGTTTTTAAGACTATGTGGGATCCAATATAGGCATCTTGTACAAAAGCTGATTTTGGGTGAACTTCACGGAATTCGTAGGTGAGCGAACAGCGATGCATGCTCGCGCTGCCTGACAATACTAGAAGTGGCCACGGTCAGAAATATAAATAGCAACCCTTGTAATATTTGAAAAACTGTCTCATCAATCTACCTTCTGGAATTTAAACCTGTAAATAGCTCGGCCCTTAACAAACAACCTTTTTTTATTTTTTAATATTTCGAAAGAATATGCATGCGGTGATATACTACTAAAGTTTTGTAATAATACGAGTATTTATTGTAATATATTGTATTTGGAGTTCTGCATCTTTTTCAGTGACAGCGAATGTTTCAAAAAGGTATGTATCATACTTATACATAACTAAGCTCAACCATGTAAGCTCAACCCTGCTGTTAGTTCTACATTTTCCGAACTGGATAAAAGTGAATGGTTCTGATGAAGAACGTGAACAAAACGAAGTACCTCCTGTCATCAAACAAACAGTCGACGAACAAACCAACACTTTATAAGGCTTTCACCATACCCATTCTATCGTATGACGCAGAAGCTTGGACGATGACAACATCCGGAAAGGCGTCACTAGGAATGTTTGTGAGAAAGATTCTGCAAAAGATTTTGGACCTTTGCACGTGACCGACGACGAGTATCATTGAACGATGGGATAATGAACATAAACATAGCGCTGCGAATAAGACTCCTATGGCTTCTTTCACTGGGTCATGACGTTCGAATGGATACAAATGCTCTGGCTCTGAAAGTATTCGATGCGATACGAGCTGGTGGTAGCAGAGGAGAGGAAAGTCTCTACTACGTTGGAAAAATTAGGTTGAGAAGGACTTGGCTTTTCGTGTTTCTAACTGGCACCGGTTAGCACGAGATAGAAACCACTGGTGCGCATTGTTAAACTTGGCCAAAATCGCGTACGCTATACATATATCCGAATCAATTCAAATTTTAATATTTTATTTATCACACCAGTAATTATATTTTATTTTTGGTTATTGAAATTTTATTGTGTTTCTTCCTCGCCCTTTTTTTGGGCGCATGATTTTCTTCATTTTTTAATAACCTAAAACAAGTTCGGGTTCTATAAAAATTTGTTTTTGCATTTGTTTTTTAATATTTTTAATGGAAGTCAATAAAATAATCAAAACAAAAATCTTATAAATTTCTTAAATTCACTAGAGCTAGACCATGGGTCCGCTTAGGTAATCCGAAAATATTTTTTCAGAAAAACTCATTATTTAGTATGAATTAGTAAAAATTTATCACAAAAAAACATTTTAGGAAATATTATAATGTGCAAGTAATATTATCAATTCAATTCCATTGTTCATTGTTACATTTACGCTTTTATCTTGGCCGGTATTTCGAAACACACAGCGTCACCATTTTTATCACCCATACCCCAGTGTATCACCAAGTTAACGGGTGGATAAATTGGTAGAATATTGAAGCTATTCTTGTAGGTGTAAGTTTCGCCGGCTTTCAATGGACAGCCCACCTTCTCTTTGCCTTCTGCATCATAGATATATGGGCAGGCGCTGGTGCCATAGTAACCAGGGAATGGAAGCGGTACATCCAAAATAATGCCCTTTATATCAGAAGTGAGTTCGGTGAAGTCACGATCTGGTATAATTTTTATGGCAATGGAAGCAATTGTATTGCGTTTGAGTGTGCATTTATTTTTAGGACACTGGGGCATGGTCACTTCGTCCGGATTCAATTTTCGTGCAGCCGCTATGAGGGAATAAGTGAGAAATGTGGGTTAGTGATTTGAAAGTATTATTTTTAAAATATTTTATTTTTTCTTTTTACTTACACTTCGGGCACTTTCTTACTTCGGCGGCATTTGTCAAGGCCAAAATGACAATGAAAAGTGTAACTGTGCTCAGGAAGGACTTCATTATTTTGGATTTCCCCTACTGATATAAAGCTTAAGAGAAACTGAAAATATAACAAACAGAATGCGTAGAGGGTTATTTAATTAAGTGTGTATATATATATTAAAATTTATCATTATCATTTTTATTAAATTATCTTCTTGCTGTTTTATAAAAATATAAAAAAATAGTTAAACTTTCCTCCTATGAAATAAAGTATACGCAGTGGATACTAAAAAAAATCCATACAGCGCACGCTCGATAACGTGAACTAATTCAAACCAAGGCAGTGCACGTTAACAAAAGTGTCCACGTTTTGGAATGCCCAAAAAGACTGAGTAAATATATTTCTTCACATTTAAATTCACATTTTATTTTTGTTTTCATATTAATTGAAAATTAAGTCCTACGGTGGTTTTCTTTAAAAAAATTAGTCATCTTTTTTTGTATCTGCTGTTTTTCTAAAACTTGAAGCACAGCTTTCTCCCTTAACCGTCTCATATTAACGCCTTGTTGAAAATTGCAACTTCGGCTTAATTTTCTCCAGTTGCTCTGATACGCTGCCATCATCGAATTCGTCCTCTTGTTGATGATCGTCATCTGCATTGCCCTCCTCAATATCTTCGTTCCATTCATGAATGGCTGGTAACGTTAATTTTATCTGAAATTTTTAATAAAAAAAGGTTTTTTTAATAGCCCACATACATATCTTTGAGCATATCTGCGAACACGAACGAACCTCAGGATTCAACTACTAAGGAGATCGACGGTGTTGCTCATCAAAGTGCGAAGTTCAGCTTCCCATTTTTCTTCTAAAACCTTCAATGTAACATTTTTTCGGTATCATCATTGTTTACCGCAAAATGTAAAATACTGTTCCAGCACTTAGCTAATGTTGCTTCACCAACACGAAACTAAGCCGCATCCAAAAGATTTATAGCTGTTTTTAAGTTAATTTTTTTCAACGACTCGAGCAAATCAGACTTTGTCGCTGCTATTGAAGCCTTTAAAAACGATGTAACCTTAAAAAACAACCAGTTAACCTTAAAAATAGGACAAAACTTAAAAGGAATATTCACCTGTGGAACAAATGACTCATGAAACCATTCTTGAAAATAGCCGACGTCATCCAGACAGATTTCGAGCTTTTATAGTCGGTGGGACACTGAAAATTTTTAAAGCAGCGTGGATTCTTCGCCTTTCTAATTACCAAAAGCTTAAGCTTGTGGGATCCAGTGGCGTTTGAATAGCATAACAACGTGATTCGCTGCTTCTTGGACTTTACCCCTGGGGCTCTCTTCTCCAAACTTGACGCGTACATTTTCTCTGGCAAAAGTCTCCAGAACGAAACACTCTTTGCAAAACCAAAATCACGACTGAAATATTTTACTCCTTACATGCAATTACGAATAAAATGCCTATTTTATAATTAGGGGATTCCCCACTTTCAAACTACATTCAAATAATTGTAACGTTTATTGTTCATGTTATAAAGCTTTAATCCTTTAAAAAATTAAAATTTAAAATAAATAAGAATTAAACAAATTTTAAATTAAATACGTCCAGCAAGCATCAAACTCTGATTATCCCTAAATATTTCTATGTATCGTCATCAAGGCTGTTTTTCGTTAAAAGAGTGAGGCTGTAGAACTCGACTCCTGACACTGTTAAGGCTGTGATAATAAGGGGCAACTACAAAAAGGTAATGCATAATTAGACAGTTTTGGTTTGTTATTTATGTATGTATAGATAAAATGTTTAGTAACAAGAAATAGCTCAGGATTCGCGTGAGTCATTAATCTTTCATGTGCGCGGCTTTCAACAAGAGAAGTACAGCACACAGAGGATCGCATTTTTAAAATGTCCCGCTCAAGATGAATCTATTAAAGGTGGTATCGGGAGACCAGCTGATTTTTGGTGTTTTCCCTCCTCACATCATCCGGATCTCAGCATAAAATGAAATTACGAAAAGCAATTCCATTAGAACCATCGTCGTATGCTTCTAGCCCCAACTTCATGTCGGCTGTGCAACGCTTTTCTTTTTATTTTCTACTTTCTTTCTAATGTACAAAACATTGTTGTTGCTCTAGTCCCACTTTTAACTAATCCACTTTGGTCCTGCTCGTGCTCTCAGCGGAGCTTTTAATGTCAGTAAAAGCCAAGTCGAATTGAGTACTGGAGGTAGCGTCTTCCTAAAGCAGTTACTTTATTTTTCGCGATTTTGACAAGACTGACGTCCGGTCCCTTACCAATACAATTGCAATTTGGGTTGCAATTTAAATGTTATTTTCTCCCTTTTCTGTTCTTTCCATTCTTCTATCTATTTTCCATTCCATGTATCTACTTTTCCCCCTTTTTTCCTTTATAGTAAACAAAATTTAAGTATTGTTAAGGCCTGTTATTTAATTTTAGGATATAATATTTAAGAACTTGATTTCTAATTTTATAGTTTAGATGTGCCATAAAAAGCTGAGTCTTACAGATAAAACCACTTTAATCAAAAATATAGTAAGTAAAAAAAAAACAATACAAATAAAATAAACCAAAAATAACAAACACTAAAATAATAAAAAAAATGAGTATGCATCATTATTTTAATACAACAAGAGTCTATAGTCTCATATGCATATGAATTTTTTTCTGAATAACAAAACTTGTGTACTTGCTAATAACCCTAAAATATATAACAATAGTTTACTTTATGTGTGTAATATAATGACGGTCGCCGTAGCGGAGTGGGTTTGTGTGTGGGTTCGGGTTCGAAACTTACTGTGGAAAACCACTAAGTTATAGCGAATATTTTTTACAATAGCGGTCGCCCCTCGGCAAGCCATGGAAATCCTCTGAGTACAATTTAGCCACGGAAGAACTTCCCACAAATTCCATTCGTTGTTTGGAGTCTGCATGCAACAGTAGGTAAGAGGGATAATCTCAATCTAGTACACCTAATAAAGGATGTGCCCACCACTTATATGTATAAGTACAATACATACATGTAAGGTATGTAAAAGTAAATGTAAAGTAGAGAATGTAATATATACTATCTAAATGTTAAATAAAAAATGAGTTCGGGTAAACATTTCCTGTCAAAATACATATATATATACTTTCACGCCTTCATAACCTTTTTAGTCCAAGAAACTAATTTTCTTAAAATAATTATAAAATAAAATTAAAAAATATTTTTCTGATGGTGATACATCTCAGTTCAAAATTGAAAAAAAACACATTTGAGTATCATTAACGAATTTTCATTCCCTCTGTTGCTCTGCCTTTTACGTTATTTCCATCGCTGCTCAAAGTGCAAACATGTTACAGGAGGTTGACCCCTGGAGGTAATCTTTAGAAGGACATAGTAGCATTTTTGAGCACCGTATTTCTCTGTACATCGGACAGATCTCTCTATCCGCAAACTGGAGTTTGAGAGTCGTACCAGAGCAATCTTGATGAGTAGGCAGGACTGGAAGGAGGGGAAAATCTTCTCCGAAGCTGGTACCTCTGTTTTAACTGACGGCCCAAGACGGAATCGGGAGTTGGAGCAAGGATTTTCTGTAAATCAGCCAATTTATTTATATCCTTAAAATTGCCGAATACTGCTAGTGTTTCTCCTGCAGGCATGTAAGATGTTAAGCATTTTAAGGAACGTGGGAGTGAGGGAGATTTTAACATTTCTTGCGATAGTCAAGCCGCGATTAAGGTTCTCATGACGCCATAGTGGAAATCCAAACTAGTCAACTCATATAAGGAGGTAACCAAATATCTTGGTTGTGCAGGACACACCTATTTCTCAGGAAAGCGCAGAAAAGATGGAACTCTATTTCTTTATGTGCTATTTCGAAAACCCCATTCAATTTCCAAACTCGTTGCTGTTTTAACGGTCATTGGACAATCGGCGCACACGCGGAAAAGCTGGGTTTACCATTTAATCCCCATTGCCTTTCAGAGAAGGAAACTGTTGAGCACTTTCTCTGTAAATGTCTGGGTTTGACAGCTAGACGATTAAGGTCAGAAATACTAAAATTTATTGAGGAATTTTGGCTCAGAATAATACTCTGACTAATAATAATAAATGCATTAATCCAAGCTTCAACCCTCCAGTTTTCCCAGCAACAACTACAAGGCGAAACACGATTATTTATACCCGTTTTCGGCTTGGACATACACGCCTGACCCACAGCAACCTCTTTCAAAACAACAACCCACAAAACCACGTTTGTCAATTCTGCAACGAAGAGACACTTTCTATCCAACACATCGTTACAAATTGTGAAGCATTACATTCAATAAGACAATCAATATCAAGCCACACAATAGAAGAACTTCTGTCCGAAGTTAACGCAGAAAACATTAAAAGTTTTATACACTTTATTTACAAAATTAATTTGTATTTTGAAATCTAAATTATACACGAATATTATTATATAAATTCTTATGTTACGTAAAGCTGATGGCCTAGTCGCTAATGCTTTTTAATTCATTGTGATTGTAATTCATTACTTTTCCAATTTTCAAATAAAAAACAAAAAAAAAAAAAAAAAAATACTTTGACTCCACAAAGGAGCACAATAGATCTTTCAGTTCGAAACCAATTGATTTAAGTTTAATTTCGTTGAGGTAAAAAATTATCGAAAGCCGGAATACAAGTATTTTCTTTGCATAGACGAAGTATGTATTAAAATGTAAAACACACTAAGCGCTTAAGAAACTTTACTTTTGCTATTAGTACACAATTAGCTTAAGGCATGGGAAGGCATAGTTTTATTTTCCTACAGTTAGCTTCACGTTTTGTAAACTTTTATAATTGCTATAAATAAATAAATAAAATATGAATACACAACTGCTAAATGAAGTTACACTAGCATTGTACTAATATATATGCCTCATATAGTACATATAATTATACGTGGTGTGCTACCAAATAACGAGACTGACGCTGATGTGGAAGACTGTTTAGCGCGAAAGCTTCCCTTTCGAGCACAGCAACTCTAGCTTCTGTAAATGAATCATTACATTCATAGATTTCGTTACGAAAAATGTTATAAAATCAACATAAAATATTTTACAGCGCTAGCCTCTGTAATTAATAGTCACACCTCGTATGAATGCATAGTAATATATACAAAAAAAAACAATAACACCTTGAACCTTGTGGGGGCATATTTGTATATATGGCTATATGTATTGAAAGCAATTTACAGTAAGAATTATAAATGTATTTATTGCATTTAATTTGTGAAAATTATTTAGAACTGCAACATCCATACCAGTTTTAGAGCAGTATCTCTAACTTTTTTATCACAAGAGGCGTAAAGGTAAATTTAAGTAGAGGCAAAAAATTTCTTCGAGGTATAAAAAAAATCGCTACCCCCAGATCAGTAAAGTACAGCGAATTTAAAAAAAATCAGTTTAAAGAAATCTGGGAATGGTTTGTTTTTAAATACCTGCCATTTATATATACAAATTCTTACATTAGTCTTTGAAGGTCGTTTGGGGTAAAAATTCATTATTTTCTCGGTAGAGCAGTAGTGATCAATATCTCTTAAAGTATCGATCAAACAATTTAAAGTTTATGCTCGTTGTCAAGGTAATATTTCACACTAAAAAAATCGTTTCCTGTTCTTTGTTCGTTCAATTCTGTTTGAGTTATAGTGTGTTAACAATGGAAGTCAACAAAAGGAAAGTTCGGTACATTTTACCGTTTTCCTTTCATAAAGACAAGCCGCTTAAATTTTGAAAAATGTTTAATAATAAGAATAAGATAAGAAATAATCGAAGTTGGGCAGGAACTAAGGATCGATCATAAAACACTCTTAGGCCATTTTCGCAAAAATTTTACTTAAAATTAATGGATTTCTTCTTTCCCAAACTATTATAAATAGTTTTTATACTGATGAAATACACTTCCCGATACGCATTTAAACTTCTCAGCAGTATCATAGGAGAGGTTTTTAAATCTCCAGCTTCCCAAAAATGTCGAAATTAAAAATTCTTAAAACCAAAATCTAAAAATTAAAGTCCCCAAATTCAAAAACGCCAACTCAGAGTTCCCTAGTAGTAAAACCTAATATTTTCGGTGAAATTAAATGCTTCCTTAAATATTATATAAATTGTTCGAATTCAGTCCGGTCATTTGGAGACCAGAGCAAAGCGAAAGACTAGTCCGAAAGTATGGAAATGATGCTGATGGAGTATGGAGATTCGTATATCGAAAAGCATGACAGTTGTTTGCCCGGATAGAGATTAAAAAAATAAGAATTTGGATCATTTCAACCATCTTTCAAAATTTTGGAGTACATATGTATAACAGACTCGCAATTAAAACTCAAAGTCACCTCATCGCCAAAAGTAATCACACGGTAAAATACTGTTTACACATATATACAAGGTGGAGTCCAAAATAAACAAGACTGGCGTCATAAGAATGTTTTTGATGGCGCCATCTTTTTAATGACTTAGTGCGTTTGAAGTTAAATCCTTAGCTGATTTTTAGTGAAAGCTTGGTGGAAGCGAAGTTATTGCGACTAAAGTGTCAGTATGTTTGTGTCATCGGTACAAAAATTGGTTTCGAACAAATTTTGTTTTAAAATCAGTAAAACGTTTACCGAAACATATTAATTGATGAAACAAATGTATGGCGATCATGAGTGATTTACACGTTTCAAAGATGGTTGTGAGGACATAAATGACAATGAACATACAAGCCGCCCAAAATTAGTAATCACCGAAAACTCCATCGAAATTGTTTGTAAATTTATCAAAAATGAACTGAATTCATCGTTCAATTTCATGTAATCAGAAGTTGAATATCTCCAAAACATCGATTTATCGCATTTCAGCTGGTCAATCGGGCTTACGAAAGATCGGTGCACGTTGCATTCCGGACAAGGTAACCCAGGGCCCAAAATGGTCAGAATCCAACATTCGTAAGACTCTATTAAAGAGGCGGAGAGAAGAACTTCCTTTACGGCATTGTAGCTGGTGATGAAACGTGGTGTTTCCAACATGAACCTCAAACTAAGAATCAAAGTGCCGAATGGAATGCCCCAGAAGACACACCACCCAAAAAATCGCGTTTGGAGAGGTCAAGAAATAAAGTCAATTCTCATTTGTTTTTACGATTCCAAGGGAATTATCCCCAAAAAGTTCATGGCAATGGGCCAAACCGACAATGCAATTTTGTATTTGGGCATTTTGAAGCGTTTATTGCGTTCGTCGAATTCGCCATGAATACTGCAAAAGAGGAAACTAGCACTTATTGCATGATAAGTGACTGATTTTTTGTCTAGAAATTGCATTTTAACCATCAATCACTCTTCTTATTCACCTGATATGGTTCCCTGTGACTTCTACCTATTAGGAAAATTGCCATGAAAGGAAAACGTTTTGTGTTCGTAGAGGCCATCCAAAAGAATTGTATCGACATCATAAAGAACATTCCGATCAATGATCTGAAACAATCTTTCAAAAAGCTTTTAAATCGCGCAAAACAGTCATCGAGGTCAGAGAGGACTATTTTGAATAAATAAACTCGAAGTTATCAGAACAAAGCTTCTGTCGCTTCTATTTTAGCTGAGTCTTTTTTATTTTGGACTTCACCTTGTATATATGGCTCTTACACCCTTTTTATGTGTCTGACCGAGGTCCTCCTCCTACAAAACCCCTCAAATGCTCCATACCTCAGAATATTTTATAA
This sequence comes from Anastrepha obliqua, assembly GCF_027943255.1. NCBI lineage: Eukaryota > Metazoa > Arthropoda > Insecta > Diptera > Tephritidae > Anastrepha > Anastrepha obliqua. Next base: position 98,075,496 of record NC_072892.1, on the reverse strand, counting down.
AAGCCCTTGTCCGATAATGAAATAAGTTTCCTAGAAAAGTTACATACACTTTAAAAATAATTTAATCTAAAGCTCGGTTTTAATTTTAGAACTGGAATTTCTTATGAAAATTTTCTTAAGTTATTCCCGTAGGATACGTTTCTACTATACGATTTGTCGTCTTTTTTCAGCCCGAACAAATCAATGCACCCTAATATATACGCTTTACATTAAAAGCAGTCGATTAGTTTTTCACAGCTTAATATCCTATTTTTAGTAGCAAACAAAGGCAATGGAGGGAGCCTTTGAGCTGTGATGGCTTGACTTTTACTTTTATATTGCTTAATTGCTTGCAAGATGGCAAGTTGGAATCATTTGAAATAAAAATTGTTACGCCTACTACATCAGATAAAAATTATGTTTCTTATTTCGAGCTTCACAAAGCAGTCACTAGCTGGTATTTTGATATCTAAAGTTCTTTCGAAAAAAATTACGGATGCTTATTTTTAAGTAGAAGTGTACAAAATGAAATAATTACACTAATGAAAAATTGTAATGCTTTTGGTTTTTAACCTTTGGCTGGTTGTTTGCTGTGATGATTGCAAAACCAGTTAGTGCTAAAAACTACGACTCAGAATATAATTCAATTGTAAACAGCAACGATAACGACATGGAAGCAGCGAAAGTTTATCCAATCTATCAAATTAAATCCAATGAAATCCGAGAGCATATGCAGCGGAAATGCTTTAACATTGGTGATTACATTTATTTTTACAGCTGTACAGTTTTGCGCCGATTTCGAACTGCGAGGAGAAAGTCATGGCCTACCGAGGGGCGAATGCTATTAGAAAAAACGTTTTCTATCATTTAGTGTTTCATGCCCAGAGATTCGAGCCTGGGCACTACCGAATGGTACTCACGCACCATTTGGCTACGGCGGCCGATGTATGTATCCACCTTCCATATTTCAATGATTGGTATAGATCGCTGGTGCAGTCGAAAGGTCAAAAAACAGAATACTACAGAGCCTCTGACTCTATTCCAACTGCAATTATCCAAACCATTAATGAGATACAATTCTGAAGCAAATGAACTTCTCCGGCCTCTGAAAAATACGGAGCAGACACGATGGAACCAGCTCGTCGACTATTTCGTTAGCAAGATCATGTTAAGTCTACGACGTAATCCCCGCGCTGCTTCACAAGGCCCTAAAGTAACTGCCCAACCAAGTCCAAGTTATTACCATCTGAATGCCTAAAAAGTTGCCTACTCGTCAATATTACTCGTAGTACCGAGCCTATAACTATTGTACAAACCATGTGAATGTCAATGGCTTTGGGCTGAAATTTACTATCTGACCCTGCTAATCGCGAAGAACACTTAATATGAGAAATCGCTGAATAAATTTTCGAGCCAATGCCGCCGTTCAATTTAGTTTCAGTAAATCTTTATTATTTTACAAGTATTGAAAAAAGTGGAAAAAGGGTCTTTTGCGTCCTCTACTCGTCACAGTACCTCCTCCAAGCCCAGCTCCTTTAATATATGTATGATGGAGCTGGGTTGGGCAGAGCTTATGTACCTTTTTCCAGGTCACACAAAGCGGAGTGGTATCGCATTCGATAAGTATGTTCAAGTGTTCTAGGATTGGTCACAGAAACGAGTTTGTTTGTGAGAAGCATAAATAGTGTTTTGCGATTTCGGCGGTTTTCTGCAATCTCAAATACCTTATGAACCGACTTCAATTTACAAAATCGTCTCGATCCCTTAACTTACTTAGTATGAAATACAGTTGCCTAGTATCAGAAAGTCAGTTCTTGGTCCTTGCTGCCCGTCTTTGGAAGCTCCTACCATTGAAAATCAAAATAATCAGGAGCACATCGTGCTGTAGAAATGAACTGATACATTACTTTGTTGCCAATAGTTGCTAATATGTACGTATATCTTGCTTTTTACCTTTTCCCTTTTCTTCTATTTCTATACTTTAACAACTTCAAGCCCGTATACATTACCTTTATGTGTACTTACACTATGTTATTATTAAGAATAGTAGTCATAAGTTCAAACACTGTAAAATAACTTGTCGGTTGGGTGTTTGATAAACAAGTAAAATAAAATAAATTGAAAAAAATCGAATGTGTGTAGCTCGCGAAATAAAAAATAATAAAATATAAAAAATATAAAAAGGTATCAGTTTCATAATTAGCGAGTCTGAAAATCACACAATTTTCAATTTGATGACCTTAGCTCAAATTTTTGCATTTTTGTTCGTCATTTTGAATTTTGAAAAACTTACATCGGTTTTGTAATCAGCCACCACAAAAACTTGCTAGTAGTAATTTTTATGAACTTAGCTCAATGTAATTTAGTAATTTGTAATTCAATGGCAATCAAGAGCTTTAAAGGGCTAACTCCATTTTACTCCAAACAGTTTTTTTAATTGCATATACAGTAATTGTAGTGTAAGATTCAAATTTTAATTCGAGTAAAGATTTAAGTGTTTAGCTCGTCAGGTTTTTGATAAAAGTATGGGTAAATAATAAAAAAAACATATTTGTTTAGGTTTTACGTCCATTTTTCCGAAACCACCACACCTCGGCTTTTTGAATTCCAGGATCGTGTTCAGCGCACAAAAGTGCATCGATCAAATATTAAGAAACATGTAGACCTGTTTTATGATTATACCAAAATTTTAAAAAGGGTAAAAGGTAAGATTTTTTGCAGTTATAAAGTCCACCACATATTTAAAGTTCGTTTTCACTTTATATTACATTGTGGAAAAAGAAATCCATTATTTTCTCTGTAGAGGCTGTAGTGATCGGTATCCCGTAAAGCATAGATCAAACAAGTTTAAAATATTGTATATATTATATACGTGTACGAGTATAAGTTTTCCTTTGTTCAAAGCGTTCCTTTATTAGATGTTCAACCGAGCTTTCCTGGTGTGCGATTTGATTTTGTTCCACAAGTAGAGGCACTTACAGCTTTATTCCGCCTCCAAAAGGCGGAGGTTTATTTTTCTTTTTTAAGGAACTTTTTTCTAGCAGAAATACACACGGATGTCTGCCATTGCAAGCCGAAGAGCGACCGCATTGAAGAAAACTATTTTCTATTATTTTATTTCGAACGAATCTATTCGTCTGCGATAGTAGCTTTCTGTACTTGTTTTAAATTGTGTTATATTCAGTATTCAATTACCTGTAATTTTTTTTTACTTTTATATATTTGTAAACTTTTTAAATCTACTTTATGCAAACGCACTATGTATATTTTAACTAATGGATTTCCGTCTGCGTTTAACAAAATACAACTTTAAATTCTCTGAAGTTTGCTTTTAACTTAATTTCTCAATAATTTATTATATTTTTTGTTGTGCTTTTAAAATAACTTTCAATTGAAAATTGCGCAACGACGCTAATTTTGTTTATTTATATTGATGTACTTGGTATTTACATATAAGAGAAAAACGAAAGACTTAAGGCACACACGCGCGCTCACAGCCACCAACACGTTTTGGGTGTTGAATGAAATCAACTGAAATACGAACTTCGATGTGTTGATTATTTATAGTCGGTAATAGTCGCAAGATCTGGTAAACATTTATATTCACATACATATGTATTGTGCACACAATGACCGAACTATGAACAGTTGAAACGTGTTGATTGCTTAGTAAAGCTCTGAGGCGCACAATCTAAGTATGTAGGTATAAACAATGAAATCGCCTGCCATAAGATCATAGAAGAAAATGCGTACTGTGATTGGAAATAATGGATAAAGCGTAATGCAATGTAATGTATTTATGCATTTGATTAACAGAAGAAATACTCAAAATCTATTGATTAACAAAAGAATTACGGCTTTTTACACTGCTTTTCCGTAGACAATGTAAGCAAAAAAAAAACATAAAATTAACACCAGCTCTTCTTTTATGTGTAAAAAGTTCGTCTTTCATTAGATGAGAATTTGTTTTTACTTTCACCAAGGGAAGAATAGGAAATTTAAAACTTTAAAGCCGTTTTCCCCGAAGTTTTTGAGTTATAATACTCTTACGGCAAATAAACAAAATGTATGTGTACCCAGAACAAGTTTTAATGAAATATAGTAAATTCAGCTTATTAATTTTATGATTTAAAATCAGATTAGGTGTACTTAGTGAATTGTGAGTTTCATACGTTTATTTATATTAAGTGTGAGTGGAATCTTACTTCATATAAGAGATATTAATTTGGGGAAAAGGAAATCCATTATTTTCTCGGTAGATGTCTGTAGTGATCGATATCTATCTTATGCTCGTTGTCAAGGTGGCATTTCACCCTAAAAGAATTCCTTTGCTGCTTTTCGTTTGTTCCATTCAGTTCTCATTACATTGCAGTACATTTTACAGTTTTTCTTTGATAAAGGCGAAAATGCAAAGCAGACAGCAGTGTGTGAATAATGTTTATGGTGCCGATACTGTAACAGCTAATTACGTGCAATTTTGGTTTCGTCGAGTCCTTTCCGGCATTTTTGATGTTAAAGAAAATGTCGATAAATTACTGAAATAACCCAAAGAAAGTTGACCCCACGAACTGCGCCAACTATCGAGAGATCAGTCTTATCTCCATCGCATATAAAGTTCTATCCTACCTGCTATGTGATAATCTGTAACCTTACGCTTAATCCCTAATTGGGCCGCACGAGTGCGGTTTCAGACCTAGTCACTCCACCGTCGACACTGTGGCATATCCTGGAGAAGACTTATGAGAACCAAGTTGACACGTACTCCGTGATTCGCGACCAACTATATCGCAGAGTTCGCACGATTCGGTCTGACGGTAAACGAGAACAAAACTAAGTATATGCAGGCATTCTGCAAGGAGTCAGGGCGTTTTGAACTACAGATCGAAATTAACAACTATAAATTCAAGGTCAAGGACTTAATTTATCTTGGTTACCACATTCGAATGAACCACGAGCCGTATGAGCTTTACGGAGATAAGGTGACTGGATCATGTCGTCTGTATGGAAGGAACTGCCCGGCGAAAGACGTGCTTAAAACGGTAATTGGTGGTCGACGGCGAAGAGGGCGTCCTAGTGTGCGGTGGACGAACCAAATTGAAGATGACCTGGCTTCTCTTGGCTTAAGAAACTGGAAAAGATGTACGGAAACCAGAAACACCTGGCGAGACATTATTCGGCAGGCCGTAACTCGATAACGGGTTGTTACGGCGAATTAAGTAAGTTATCATTTAGGATGAGAGAAGGTATGAAAGAAAAAAATTTTTCTAAAATCGGCCGCTCCTCAGAGAGTATTTCTGCCATAAAAAGCTCCTCACAAAAAACAATTTGCCGTTCGGAGGTGACGTAAAACTGTAGTGAAAACATCCTTTTCTCCTTTGTGAGAAAACGTCAAATATTATACCCTCAAATATTATACCAAAAATAAACGAACACGAGATAAATATTTTTGTTTTTTAAGTTGCAATATTTTTTAAATTTTGGAGAGTTTTTCAAAGTCCCAATTGAAAATAGTTTAAATATTTTTTTTTTATAAAGTACAGGGAATCATTTTTTGAACACATGTGAGAAGAAATTAAAAGAAAAGATTAAATAATATCGGTAGGTAGAGCTTATACCTATATCAAATCTATTGAAAAGTGAATTTTTCTCATGGGGGAATATTAAATTAAAAAAAATAAAACAAATAAAAAACAACACCAGGCGATATTTTCAACAAAAGTGATCCCAATCCGAACTGCATAGGACTGTTATAGCTGCGAATGTTAATTACACCCCGCTTCGACTGAATCAATCCTACGAAATCAGGAATACCACATCCACAGAGCAAACTATTGAAAGATAGTCTGCAATGGCTGTTCACGGCGATTATCGAAAAGACTTGTCGAGCCCACATGTTGATCAAATATTGCCAGACTTATGGCTTACCAACAGGTCGATATTCGCCGAAACGGAGGCTGTCACAACCTGTCCATGATAATATAATAATAATAATACTACAGGTGGCAATGTGTTTTTTTTTTTTTTGGTTATTAAACAAATCAAGTAAATGAGAAAAAACATTTATTTTTGGGCCATCCTAATGTATGCATATATTGGTTAGAAACAAAGAATGTAAGCGCAGAGCTTTGGGGGTAAAATTCCTTTTAACCGTTTTACTGTTAATTTGTGATACGTGCCATGATGTCATTCCATAAATGGAGGGCATTAATTTTTATGCCGCCTGCGAATAGCAAATTTTTTTCTCGTGGGTTTAAAACCTGCGGAGTAGCGATCGCATTTTTACATATACAATTGCTTGATGTTTTATTCCCGCAGTGAAAATCGAATTCAGAACCTGCTTTTATTTCAGGCATAAACACATGATAATGGTGGTCACTCCGAATGTTTTCCATCTCTTTTTTTAAGAATTCTATTTCTCTCTTTGAAGTTATCACTTGCGTTATTATTACTATCTCTCAGGATTTAGTTACGTGAGCATAGCTTTATCAACTACTCCATTATTTTCTCGTTAGATGGCTGTAGTGATCGATATCTCGTAAAGTATTGATCAAATAATTTAAAGTTTATGCTCATTGTCAAGGTGACATTTCACACTAAAAAAATTCGTTTAATGTTTTTTTGTTTGTTCTCAGAAATCTAACGAGAATGCGATAGAGATGCATATATGTATATAATTATACTCGTATGCAACACATATCTGAGGTGGCACAAAATTACTCATCCAATTTTGTTTTTAAATAACTTTTTTACTAAAAAAACTAAAAAATATTTTTACGTTAGCCTTTATGTACTCCGCATATGGCAGTATTATATTCAATGGTTTATTAGCAAGCTATAACATACATATTTATATTATTTTAAGTGAGAAATCGTTTTCCAGACCATAATTGTTTCGTAGTAGATCGTTTGCCGATTGCTGTTAAATATTAAGCTGATACTCACTCAGAAAGTAACATTTGTGGCTTTTTTGCTTGATTTTACGGAAAATGGATTCACAGCCCGACAGGTATACCCATAGACTTGACCACAATAGTTCACTCATTCAATTCACATATTTTTGTACTCAAGTATGATTATATATTCAAGGTGGTGCAAAATTAGTTATCCTATCGGAAGATTTATAATTTTTGCAAATTGGAGTCGTGCGTCAATCATATTTGACACTTGTGAACCAGACAGTTGCAGTCTACAAACACACAAACAATGAAGCGGAGTGCATAAAGGCTAACGTAAAGATTTCCAAAATATTTTTTAGTTTTTTTAGTAAAAAAGTTATTTACTAACAAAATTGGATGAGTAATTTTGTGCCACCTCAGATATGTGTTGCATACGAGTATAATTATATACATATATGCATCTCTATCGCATTCTCGTTATAATCAATGAAAATAATAATAATAATTATTCATAATATCTAAATTTAATGGTGTTACAAAGTGAAATATATTGAGAAAATACTATATCCAGACATCTGCCCTCTCACTTTTTTGCTACACCTAGCAGATTTAAATAACACACACCTGATCAATTTCATCAGTAGCTTGCAGAGGTTAATACAAATGTAATTAGCCACAGTTTGGTCGTTTACTCCAGTCCAAAGCTCTTCTTCCTTTCCCCCATTGTTTGGTTCTTCTCCCCCTGTTTTTTCTTCTGACAGCCGTTCATCCGAACCTAGCCTATTAGACACTTCGCAGTTATAAAGCGATATCAGAATGGAGGTTCTTTTTCCAATAGGGCTTTTTTGACAGATCACGCATAATTTCTGTCAAACTAAACACATCATTTTTTTCAGTATTCACTGACATTTCATCGTGGAAAAACTTATGCTTCAAGAACGTTTATAAATCGTTCATTGTATTACGGAAATCGGCACTCATGCCATGGTGTACATAACCTTTTAGCGAGGAGGCACATTTTTGGAGGCAAGTCAATAAGCAAAATTGCCATATTTGAGCAGAAGCCATTTAAAAACAGCCATTACATCCATTAAAAACATCCATTTAGTACGGCCTATGGGCTGGAGCCAACATCGGTCCATATTTCTTGAAAGTCAAGTCTGCCGCCAATGTAACAGTGAATGGCGAATGCTATCGGGCCATGATAAACAACTTTTTGATGCCGGAAGTTGAAGCCCGTGATCTCCACAACATTTGGTTGCAATAAGACGGCGCTACTTGTCATACAGCCCGTGAATCGATGGATTTACTGCGTCGTCGTATCGGTGAGCAATTTATTTTACGTCTCGGACCAGTGACCACCAGTTGGCCACCAAGATCGGAGATATCACACCTTTGGACTTTAATTTATGGGATAGTCCATAGATTACCCAATAAATTTGAATTTACTTTGTTTTATTTCATTTTAAAATCCGATTTCTCTAAAAAGCAATAATTCTTTTGAATTTTTTGATTTCAGATCACTACGGCAGTATTAGGCGTACCACGTGGTCTCTACATTTTTTTACGGGACTCCATTGTAGTTAATTTAAAAATTTTAAATTAAATTGAAATTAAAATTAATTCAAAAGAAAATATATTATAAAAAAAATATATATATGCAAACGCACTTTACATGTAGTAGTACCTCAAGTTATTCCAATGAATATGAAAGCAACTGGCGTAAAATGCAAACAGAGAATGACTTCTGTGTGTTCAGCAACACTGAAGAACTTTGCAAATTACTTTTAATCGATTTCTTAGAAAATGAAAAAAAAATAATATTACACTTTTATACACTCATTTTGATGAACTCACATAATTACATTTTTATATACAGTTGAGTCATTGATAAGCTAAATTTTCTGATTCTACTTCTACGATTATACAGGGTGAACGATATGAAGTGATACCTATTCAAAACACTATAACTTTTTTGTGTGAAATTAGTTTTTATTGATTTCAAAGACAAAATTGTTCAAACATGATTATAATTTTAACATACATATATTCACTTTAGCTCGATATGACCACCTTTTGCCTTGACTATAGCCTTCAAACGGTCAAAAAATTTGTTGTATGCTGCACGAATGTGATCTTGAGGTATTTTGGTCCATTCTCGTATAATCGCTTTTTTCAGCGCATCCATTCTCGCATATTTTTTAGTCCTCACCTTGCTTTCCAAAATGGATCAGATGAAATAGTCCATCGGAATTGCGTCTGGCGAGTTTGAAAGCCATTGTGTGGACGAAATGAAGTGTGGAACATGATTTTTTAACCATTCTTGGTTCACACGAGCTTTATGAGACGGTGCCGAGTTCTGTTGTAACGTCCATGGTCTACGACCGAAATGTTTGCGTGTCCACGGCTCTAAAGCAGCTTCTAAAACATTTTCCCGATAATAAGTCGCATTCACTTTGACTCCAGGCTCGATAAAAACGATTGGAGAGCGTCCATCAGCGGTCACTGCGGCCCAAACCATTACTTGCGATGGGAAATTGCTTCGAGTGGCCATGCGTAGGCTCAAATTCTCGTATGAGCGTTCGGTCAAGTAAACACGATCGTTTTGAGTGTTTATGAACTGCTCAATTGGGAAATTTTTTTCATCAGAAAACACATTGTTAGGAAATTCGCCACGTTCGTGCAAGCGCAACAACTCCTTTGCTCGTACGCACCGAACTTTTTTTTGCTGGGGTGAAAGTCGTGTGCTTTGTGGAACTTGTAAGCCTTGACATTGAGCGTCGATTGCTGTCTTGCGATATTTTCAGTTCTTTGGCCATTTTTCTTCCACTTCAAAGTGGATCTCGTTCAAGTCGAGCCTTCAATTTCCGAACCATTTCTGGCGTTGTCGCCATTTTTTTGGTCCACCTCCATAGCGTTTTGCAATGCTACCAGTATCATTGTAACGTTTTATAGTGTGATACACAAACATTTTATTCACTTTGAGGTGATTGAGCTCACGAACAATGGCTGGTTGTGATTTTCCAGCCAAATATAACGCAATCACACTATTGCGTTTGAATTCCATCACAGAAAAAGAATATAATGTAAGCAAAATTTAAATAATTGAATATATCTTTGAGCCTATTAGAAATTTTCATTCTACTCGCACTTAAAATGTAACACTATATGTACTTATGTATATGTTTTGCTTAAGTAATGAATTAATTTTTCTTTAGTTGTTTGCCTACAAGTGTGATTATAGGTTGGAAAAAATAATTAAAACAATTTATTTTATGAGATATATGTACGTTCACTTTCAAAGCAGTAATCGACAAAAGGAGCTCTAGAGATGATGTACTAAATAATAAAGGTAAACATTTCTTGGAATTTTGTAACGATTATGGTCTTATACCATAATCTTGAATGGCAGGACAGTTGGTGATGAGGAAGGCGTATATCAATAAAACCGCAAATTCAAAAGAATGGTGGAGCCTTGCCAAAGAAATAAGAGGAGAATCATTTAAAGTTGGTGTAGATATTACGACATCGGAGTTTAAAAACTATTTTCAAGACTTATTAAAGCAGCCTCAGTTAACAAAAGATATTCACTATGTACCTGCTTTACATACAGATATGGTCCTTGATAAAGATGTAACAATAATCGAAGTCCAACAAATAAATAAAAATGCTAAAACAAACAAAGCAACCGGAGAAGACAGAATACCTTATGAGCTACTAAAGGCTGCCTCAACAGAATTTATCATGGAGCTAACGAAAGTATACAACATCATCATCGAGACCCGAAGAATCGACGACGCATTATTTAAAATAATAGCTTTCCCAATCGTTGAAAAAAGAAATGCAAATATAGCAAGTAACTATCGGGGAATATCTTTTATGAACTGTATCGCAAAAGTTTTAATGGGATTTATTAATGAACTGGATAGAAAACATTAACATGCTCACTGAATTTCAAGCCGGATTTAGAAAAAACTACTCAACGGTGGATAACATATATGATGCAATCTTGCATCTATAGTACATTTAAAGTTCAACGAAAACAAAAAAGTTTATGCATACTTTGTGGATTTCAAAGCTGCTTTCGACAGGGTACCCAGGAGACCATTAATTTACAAACTTCGATAGATGGGATTATCCCACAAAATAACAAATCTATTTGAATATATATTTTCGAATACGAGAATTGCAGTTTGGACAGGAAGGGAAGAATCAGATTACTTTGAAACCTGTACAGGGTGAAACAAGGTTGTCCGTTATCACCTTTGCTCTTCACATTATACCTGAATGATCTACATGACTATTTGAAAGGTGGCGTTTATGCTGATGATATTGTTCTCTTAGCTGATAATCCTAATTTTACGCAATTTTTGATTAAGCAACTGGAAATATATTGCGCTGAGTGGAACATGGAAGTAAATTTAATGAAATCTGAGATGATGGTCTTTAGAAAAGGTGGTCAACTAGCCAAGGCAGAAAAATGGTGGTACAAAGGTGAGGAAATAAAAGTGGTAGCATAATATAAATATCTTGGTGTCATTCTCACATCCAAAATGGCGTTTGCTAAACAAGTGCAAGCCAGAAATAATTCAGCAAAAGCTAGCATTAATGGTACATGGAACAATTTCTTAGCTAAGCCATACATCTCATACAAAGCTAAATGGAAGCTGTTTCAGGCTGTGTGCAGAGCCATACAAACATCCGCCTCTCAAATCTGCGATTATACGCTGTTCGAAGAAGTAAATAAACATCAACGTTATTTTATTAAAAGAATTTTCAAATTGCCTGACTTCACCCGAATTATGCAACAACGCTAGACACTAACGTAGAAGATAGCTACTTATATTCGTTAGAACTACATATGAAATAAATTTGGAAAACTATTTATAAATACAACAGCAGTAGACTCCCGCACAAACTTGCACAGTGCATATTACGAAAAAACGTATTTTGACTCAAGCAACTTAATGACTTAGGTATGGAGTTTGGCCCAAAGCTTGAAGAAAACATAACTGCTACGGACTGGCAAGATCGCTGTATCCAGCTTTCATCCAATATTAATCTACAAAATTTAAACCTGGCAAAACAAAAAGCACCACACGAATATATAAACACTTAGATCACTCGAAAGGAGAATCATACTTTAGAGAAGATATGCGGTTAGCTGACATAACAACAATATTTAAAGCAAGATGTGGTTGGTTAAAACTGAATGCAATAGCTTATGGAAACGCGGTAAAAATTTTCACACTATGCAACTCAAACGAAGAAGAAGACATGTATCACTTCTTAGGATGGTGCCCTGTACTGAAGGAAATCAGACAAAGATACTTAAATGCAGAGAACCTGAATGACGCTGAAGTAATATATACTAGGATCGCCCGTGCGACGTTATTCGACGTTACCTGCACCTATTCACTTATGTATCTATTTTAATACATCGTTGCAAACCGTCTCCACATATGCTATCCATTGGTATATGTTTCAACTTTTTTCTCGGACTATAAATGCTAAAAAACTACATCAACTACAGCTTGTATCACACTGTTCATCCTAATAATTGCGCAAGGGGCGGCAGCGCTGTCTTAATTCAAAATATGATTACACATCATTCAAACGAAGAAATTTGGACAAGTTAATAGCTCTCTACAGCCCACCGAGATATCAGCTAAAATCAGAAGATTATTTGACTCTCTTAAATTGTTTCCAAGGTGGTCTTATAATTAGAGGTGACTTTAATACGAAACACGCAGCATGGGGCTCAAAGCTGATCACGACAAAGGGAAGAGAACTGTATAAAACTATGCAGATTCCAGATCTAATTGATTTTTTCATCTACAAAAACATTCCAAATTCCACTTAAGCGTCGTCGAAGGTTTTGATCTGTGCTCTGACCATTGCTGGTGCAATTAATTATTTCGCAACATGCAATACAAAGTCCAAAATCAACGGGATCGACGAATGCTCTAACTGATTGGAAATATTTTCAACTACAACTAAAAAAGCTAGCCGAACGTAACTGTGTCAATTCTTGTGAACAGCTTGAAGATACAGTAAATCTTTTTAGCAACAAATTCAGTTGCCAGCATGGGGTAACATACTCACACATATTTAAATTGGTAATGGTAAAAAATACCCACCCTTTATTAGAAGCTTAATAACCAAAAACCGGAGGCTACAAAAATGTTGGTAGCAAACCAAATCGCCGTAAATCAAAACTAAGCTAAATCCACACTTCTTCTTCTTCTTAATTGGCGCGATAACCGCTTACGCGATTTTGGCCGAGTTTAACAAAGCGCGCCAGTCTCTTTTTTTCTTTCTCGTGCTGGTACCGCATCGAACACTTTCAAAGCCGGAACGTAACCGCTGGATCTTTATTCGCTGCGCTATGTCTATGTCGTCGTAAAGCTCATCGTTCGATCGCCTGTGATATTCGCCGTTGCCAACGTGCAAAGGTCCAAAAATCTTCCGCAGAATCTTTCTCTCAAACACTCCAAGCGTCGCTTCATTGGATGTTGTCATCGTTCAAGTTTCTGCGTCATACGTTGCCTCCACACAGTGATCAAAAATTCAACAACGACAAATTTAATCGGTTTCTAACAGGACTCACAGCTGAAAAAAGTTCAGAATACTCTAGGTGAAAGATGACAAAATATTTCAGTAAGTTAATACAAGACTGTGCTCCGATTAAATTTGATAAAAGGCACAGGGCCAAAACGAATGAGTAAAAAGCGAAAATATTATATTTGCTGAACACATTTAGTCCAAGTGGCGGTTACGACGTATGCAACAAAAGTTTGCATGAATGCGATATTCACATTACTCCAGCTACACCAAAAGAATTTGGCAAAGAAATCAATAAGATTAAGTTGAAAAAAGTATCCTGGTTTTGATTTAATAACCATTTAAGTGCTACGAAATCTCCCATTGAACTACATAATTTACTTGACCAGCTTACCTAATAAATACTAGAGCTTGAGATATGTGCCAATATATTGGAAATTCGCGGAGGTTATATGATAACCAAGCCTGGAAAATCTCCTTACAAAGTCGTCTCACATAGGCCAATATCGCTGCTACCAGTAATGTCAAAATTGTTTGAAAAAATACTACTAGCTTGGCTATTGCCACTTATCGAAAACAATCACTTGATTCCCTTTTATCAATTTGGTTTCAAAAAAATCGCTCAAAAATCGACCAAATTCAACACTTTGTAAGCACCATCGAGAGCGTGTCATAATCGTTTAACAAGATATAGCACGTAGGGCTACTCCAAAAACTGGATTCGATGCTGCCAGCACAATTCCTCGAGGAGCTTTCATCATATTTCGATGACAGGTACTTTTGCGGTAAATACGAAAATGCCTATTCTGTTAAAAAAAATAAGCGCTGGCGTATAACAAGGGAGCATCTTGAGACCTTTGGCCTATCTCCTCTACACACAAGACGTACCATATGCAAGCCAGTATGTAACTGCAACATTTGAGGATGATACGGCGCTACTTGCAGTGCACAATACAATTGAAGATGCTGCTACTAAACTTCAAGATGCTGTCAACCTGATTGCCTCCTGGGCCAAAGAGTGGAGTATTAAACTAAACAAGAACAAATCAGCCCAGTTCTATCTCTGAAAAATACATACGTCAATGAAGCCAAATACTTAGGTGGATGAGGCTATATTCCATGATTAAAACAGTATAAATATTTCTTATTTAAGATAGCAGCATATGACCCACCCTTTACATATGTGTAATAACTACAATATAATTTTTTTTTTGTTATTTGTTTAGCGAAGTCTTAAGGAATTTTTATTCATAATTTCCGAACTAATAAACAGGGAATAACTTATAAAAAGAAATTATATATTTAACTTATGGTAGTTTTTTTATAACTTAATATGAGATTTGTGCAAGTAGTAGCGTGATTTTCTACGTGACTCCGTGATCGTGCGTGACTGAAATTTTTCAGGAGTGAACGTGCTTAAGTTAGATCTCTCTATCTATCACGTAATTTTCACATAAATATGTATGTTTGAACTTATACTTTTTACAGAACGGCGAATAAATCTGACTGTGAGTTGTGAAATATGTGTGATGACATTCCTTGAGTCTAAAAAAGAGCGAAAGCAATGCAACTTTTAACGATTTCAAAAATACAGCAAACGAATCTGGAAGTTATTAAGACATAAATACTTAAACATATTTACTTGAAAGCATTTGAAAACAAAGACTAAAGATGCTGCTCTAAAATTTCTAGAGAAAGTTCCAGACTTATTTACCACTTCTGAAAAGTGAAAGAGTCTGTTCTATATATATGTATACAGTATAGCGATTTATTGTGTTTGGTGCAGCGAGTTGTGTGTTACAGAGTTCCAAGGTAAAGGCAAAAAAAGAAATTTCCACACATTTTTCATCACCACTACCACCAAAGTAAAATGTTAGAACAAGCGATCAACAAAATTTATGCTGTTTATGAACCTAATACAAAATCGAAAGCCACAACAAGAGGTGGCTCCAATGATTCCAATGGGTTCCAATGGAAAGTGGAAGAGAAGCACTTTCTGGTAGGCCAATCGTTGAAAATGTCGATAAAACTGTGGAAATTGTGGAGGTAGATCAAAAACCGAAGGTAGACAAAAAACCATTCGGTTGAATTTAAAAAGAAAGTCGATGTATGGATGCTGCACAAATTCACGTAAAAAAACGTTTTGGACCGATTCATTTGCTGAAAAAGATCTTGACAAAATCACAACGAGCAAGCCCAAACGATTGTCTAGCTCGAATTATTGACTAAAAAGAGTTTTGCTGTATGTTTCGCGCAATTGAAAGGAAGCTTCTCACATCACGACAAACACTCAATTCGGACTTCTACTACAACCTCTAACTAGAATATATCAATTCTATTATTACCTATTCAAGCATATGTAAAATTTTCTTTTAAACAGACTGCATAGCCGTGGGTAAATATGAGCCATAACAAAACTTAACATAAGCATAAACATAAACGTGAGTGCGTGGGTATAAATATCTCGCACATCGATTTCTAATCCCCACTAACGAGAGCATGTTTTTCCCAACTTATCTCAATACTTTGCAATTTTCAAAGTCAAACTTGTTAGCAACTGTCATTCAGGCAATATTTTCTGGAGCAGTGTAATTCGCACCTTCGAAAATACATACATACATCCAAATAAATATACATATGTAAATAAAAACATCAAAAAAATTGCGTGCAGTTGAGTATAAAATACTTTATTATTATTAGGCAGCCAAAAGAGATATATTTTGTAAAGCCTGCTGAGGTACGCTAGGTAGGTAGGTAGGGTGGTTGTCGCAAGACACACTTAGACCTTCAGCAGGTCCATTGTGATACCACTGGAGCTTATCCTTACTCTACGTGTTCATTTTCAAACCATCCGGTTGCTTTAATAAACGAGCAGAGCTTCGTTAGTTTTAGATGGGCTATGTCCGCTACATCGGTTAGAAATGCTGTATCGAGAGTGCGCAGCCTTCTCATAGCTAGGCTTTCACACTCACATAAAAGGTGTCTGACTGTTTCCTCTTCTTCTGTATTAAGACAGCTTCTACAGAAATCGAAGTAAGGGAGTCCTAACCTTCTAGCGTGGCTGCCTATTAAGCAATGACCAGTTAAAACACCTATCATTTTTCTTATAGATTCTCTGTTGAATCGTAGCAAGATCTTCGATCGACCGCTGTTCCAGTTCGGCCATGTCTGTCTGCTTAGTTCGCATGTTGTGAGGTTTTGCCAGATTGTATTTACCTTTTTGATGGTTTCCCTGTCTATAAGTAATTTGCAAGTGGCTATGGGCATGGGTATCAGCGCCTTATCCGGTTCGAGACCGAGCGTTGTACCGGTTCTTGCGAGTTCATCCGCCTTACAATTTCCTGCAATGTTTCTGTGGCCTGGCACCCAGATAAGGTTCACCTTGTAGCACTTAGATACGTCATCTAGTAGTTTAAAACATTCTAGAACTGTTTTTGACGAGTGTGTTTTTGATTCCAGCGCTTTTATTGCTGCTTGACTGTCCGAGTAAATGAAGACTTCATTTGCGGATAATACTCTCGTTTTTATCTCTTTAAGCCCTTCTTTTATGGCAGTGACTTCCGCCTGAAATACACTGCAATGATCAGGCAAGCGAAATGATTGGCATACTCCGAGTTTGTCGGAGTAGACCCCTCCGCCTACTTGGTTGTCTAGTTTGGAGCCATCTGTGTAGATGTTTAAGTCATTTATCTTGACAATGAGCCCGTTATCCCATTCCTCTTTGGAAGGAAATACTGTGACAAAGGATTTATCGAAATTGATGTCCTTGGTCTTACAGAAATCCGTTGTGCTGGGAATGCAGGGGAATTGTTCTAAAATTGAGGAGTGCCCTCTTTGGTACGTTCTGAGTAGGCCGATTTCTCTTAGTCTGAGAGTTGCTTTGGCAGCTGTTTGCTTACCGTACTGCTCTATTGGTAAAATGCTAAGAATAATATTTAGTGCATCTGTGGGTGTGGTTCTGAGGGCCCAGCAGATGCAAAGACTGGCCATTCTTTGTACGTGTGCCATGGTTCTTTTGACGTACAATTTATCTAAAGCTGGCCACCATACTAATATGCCGTATGTTAGGATTGGTCTGACAATTGCCGTGTAAAGCCAGTATACGATAGATGGGGAGCGACCCCAACTTAGTCCTATTAGCTGTTTACAAGAGTATAGTGCTATTGTCGCCCTTTTTACTCTATCTTCGACATTTGCCTTCCATGTTAGATTTCGGTCTAGTATTAGACCTAGGTAGCGGGCCTCATCACTGAATGACAGTGCCATTCCACCTAGAGTCGGAGGAATTATATTTGGAATTTTGTGTTTCCTGGTAAATAGGATGAGTTCAGTTTTATTGGGGTTGACGCTTAGCCCGTTTGCTTTTGACCAGTTTTCAACCATGTTTAGTAAATCCTGCATGACTTCTATGAGTGTATTGGGGAATTTCCCCCTTACTACCAATGCAACATCGTCCGCATAGGCTACAACGTGTTGTCCTCTCTCCTCTAGGCTCTTTAGCAATGAGTTTAGTGCCAGCACCCATAGGAGAGGGGACAGCACACCGCCTTGAGGTGTTCCTCTGCTAACTTTTTTCTTGATCTCTGAGTCCCCTAGGGTTGCGATCACCAATCTGCTCAAGAGCATGTTTTTGATGAACTCAACCAGAGCGCCAGAGATCCCGAAGTCCGTCAGTGCCTTTATTATGGTATCCGGTAGGATGTTGTTGAATGCGCCCTCGATATCTAGAAAAGCTACCAGTGTGAATTCTTTATTATACATTGACTTCTCGATTTCTGTAACAAGTGAGTTAAGTGCTGTTTCGGTTGATTTCCCTTTACAGTACGCATGTTGTGAGATGCTGAGCTTATAAGGGCTGATGTTAGCCCTAATATGCTCTTCTAAAATTCTTTCTAATGTTTTTAGCAGAAAGGAGGATAGGCTTATTGGCCTGAAATCCTTAGGTGTCGTGTGTGAACTTTTTCCCGCTTTAGGGATAAAGACCACTTTTACCTCTTTCCATGTTGATGGGACACTTTTCAGTTTCAGAGCGGCCTTAAATATGGCCGTCAACCACTCCATGATGTAGTTTAGTGAATGTTGTATTTGGGCCGGGAATAATCCATCTGGGCCCGGTGATTTAAATGGTTTGAACGTGTTCACTGCCCAGGTTATCCTAGTTTCAGTGATTATTTCTTCAATGTCAGAGTTTGGTCTTTCTGTACCATTGTTGATTAACACGTTAGATGATTCGTTGCTGGGAAAGTGTGTGTCCACTAGCAACTTCAGAGTTTCGTCACTCGAAGTAGTCCAACTCCTGTCCGGTTTTTGGAGGTATCCGGTGGTATAGTGTTTTTTTGAAAGGAGGTACGCTATATTTAAGTCTTTTTTTATAAACCCAATCTGGGGTTTATTGTTCCACAATTTATATGGATGAACCCCAAGATGGTGTAGTATTTTTCTGCCAAGTGCAGGACACTCACGAAGAATATGTTCTGAATTTACAGTATCAATTTCACAGAATCGATAGAGATACCAGTTTTGTTTAACTGTTATCTCAGGCTACAGCCTGTAAAGTAACCAGTTAAAAGTCTTAATTCTAACCTGCTTAGCAAAAGTAATTTATCAGAATCTCCCCTGTCCGACGTTAAGATTGTTTTGCTTGTGACTGGCCAATAGATTTTCACCAGAGTTCAACCAATTTCTTCATCTCTTACCTCTGAGAAATCCGTTAATGTGGCCTTTTGTAAGTTCACAGAAAGGCTCAGAACCAATTAGAAGCACGTTTGGCACGTTTTGCTATTTGCCATTTCATTTCCCACATTTTCAGGAACTCAACCTAATGATACTGTGTTGAAGTTCTTTAAACTATTAAGAAGGTTCAAGCAGTAACTTACCATTTTAGAGTTGATTACAGTTAAGATAATAGCATTTAAAGCCGCCTGATCTGAAAGTATGTAAATGTGGGTTCCTCTCATTTTCGTATGAATACATTCCCTCATACATATCTCAATGACATGTATTTCTGCCTGGAAGATTTCTGGGTAAAAACCCCTTAGAATTGATTTAATGAATTTAGGGCTCTTGTTCCACCATCTTCTAATTTCGACCCACCAATAAACCACCGGCCGCCGTAGCCGAATGGATTGGCGCGTGACTACAATTCGGAATTCAGAAAGACCGTAGGTTCGAGTCTCGGCGAAAGATCAAAATAAAGAAAGATTTTTCTAATAGCTGTCGCCACTCTGCAGGCAAAGGCAAGCCAACGAGTGTATTTCTGCCATGAAAAAGCTCCTCATAAAAAATATCTGCCATTCGGAGTCGGCTTGAAACGGTAGGTCCCTCCATTTGTGGAACAACATCAAGACGCACACCAAAAATAGGAGGAGGAGGTCGGCCAAACACCCAAAAAGGGTGTATACGCCAATTATATACTACTGTGGGCAAAAAGTAAGGTGAATTTGGTTGTAAAATGAAAAATCTTTATTTATTCTTGTAAATAAATTTCATCCCCTTCAAAATAATCCCCTCTCGATGAAATACACTTATGCCAACGATTTTTCCAATCCCCGAAACATGCCAAATAGTCCATTTCCGGAATAACCATCAGCACCTTCTTCGATTCAGCTTTTATCTCCTCAATCGACTCGAAACGCGTTCCCCGGAGTGGTCTCTTGAGTTTTGGGAATAGCCAGAAGTCACACGGAGCCAAATCAGGCGAATACGATGGTTGCGGAATGATAGGCGTGGAATTTTCGTCGAAATGATTACGAAGAACGAGTGCAGTGTGAGACGGTGCATTATCGTGATGCAAAAACCAAGAGTTGTTGGCCCATAATTCTGGTCTTTTTAGACGAATTGCTTCACGTAAACGCATAAACGCATAACGCTCAAATAATATTCCTTACTAACAGTTTGGCCAGGTGGAAGGAATTCATAGTGCACCACACCACGAAAATCGAAAAAAACTGTCATCATGACCTTTATTTTTGAACGACTTTGACGTGCTCTTTTCGGTCTGGCCTCCCCTTTAGCACGATATTCGCTTGATTGGTCGGTTGTTTCAAGGTCGTAAGCATAAATCCAAGTCTCATCTCCCGTAATGATGCATTTGAGCTTGTCCTGATAGTCTGAAAGCATTGTTTCACACACATCAACGCGACGATTTTTTTCCAAGAAATTGAGAGTTTTCGGTACCAAACGAGATTTGACTTTTCGTAGGCCCAAATGGTCTTTCAAAATGGTTTTCACAGATCCTTCTGATATTCCGATCATATCAGTAAGGTCTTTAACAGTCAACCGACGATTTTTGAGCACTAACTCCTTCACTTTATTGACGTGTTAGTCATCTGTTGATGTGGACGTCGATGGTCGTCCGGAGCGCTCCAAGTCATCAACACGTTCTCGACCCTCTTTGAAGTCTTTGTACCACTTACAAACATTTTTCTGCGAATTTCTTCGAATCACCAAATGCCTTCTGCAACATGCTAAACGTTTCCGCAGCCGAAATTTCATTCCGCAAACAAAATTTGATGGCACTTCTCTGCTCAATCAAATCAGACATTGCAAAAATCGAAAAATGCACTCTTGATCGTTTGGTAAACACAAGCGTAAATATATTACTGATAATGACATTCACATGAAAGTTGGCCCAGATGTTAGTAACAGTGCTGCCAACTCATGAAAAAAATAACTAGAGCGAAATTCTAATCCCGCGAAGTTTGACAAATAAATTCACCTTACTTTTTGCCCACAGTAGTATATATATATATATAAAATAAACCTTATCTGGGAGCCAGGCTTGAAGTTGATAGAATTATTTCTCCAGGCCGTACATTCGTTAAGAAGAACTTGAAAGTTCCTGAAGAGAATGGGTTTGGGTGATAATGTGTCAACCCTATAAACTATAGAATTATGTCGAAAGCCTTCTAAGATCTTGAAAATAATCTAAATAAACTAATATTAACCAAAACAGCTCCTTGTGCACCCTAGGCAACCAGTCCGACGAACTATGCCCATTGATCCAGATGAATATTGATGCACTATATCTAATCCGCAAAAGAATGTTACTGATATTAACGCGTACAAGCCCATCGTCAACGAATTGTTTGTTAAATTGCTTTCGTTTAGTTAAAAGTTGCTCACAATTTTTTTGTTTACTATCACAAAGCTTAGCACATTGAATAGATGCGAGAAGTCGATGAAAATGAAATTGAAATATAATATGTCTAGAGAAGGAGATTGATAATGTTGAAAATGACTCCGATGAAAAGTTTTCTAAACGGACTGAAAGCAAATTACCCCAAAACGTTCCTAATAAAAAAAGCAAAATTGCAAGAATATCAAATAATCGATTTTCTAAAAGAAGAAGCTGAAGTAGAACAAGCAATGAAAACTATTGGGTTGGGGAATAAGTTCCTAGCGATTTTATATTTTCTTTTATTTTACAACTATTCATTTGCTGCCATGCGATAGAACTCTTTCTGTTCTACAAAGCTATGTTAATTGTATTTTTGAGTTATTTAATTTTTTATCAGTTTTAAAGCTTAGGAATGGAATACCCAGGAGATAAAAATCAATTTTTTCGACACCTGCTCTTCTTTGCTTTTCATTCAAGTCAAAAAGCTGCCGAGGCAACACGGGACATTTGCGACGTGTATGGAAAAGGGGTCATAGGCGAGTCTACAGCACGGAAATGGTTTGCGAAGTTCAAAAATGGTGACTTTGACGTCGATGACGCATCCCGCAGTGGAAAACCCTCTGAATTCGATGAAGAACGTCTCAAATAACTTTTAAAGGAGAACGGTCGCCAAACCAGTCGTGAATTGGCGGAAAAAGTGAGCTGCTCAATGGCATTTACCAAAAAATGGGAGCCTGGGTGCCTCACGAGCTCAACGAAAAAACCAAAGAAAGTCGCCTTCAAATTACTTCTCAGCATCTCGCCCGTCATCAAGCAATACGCGGTTATAAACATCGCTTTTTGTACCAAATCGACACGAGAGATGAGAAATGGTGCCGATACATGAATATGAAGCAGAGAAAGGAGTGGATGGCTCCAGGAGATACACCAAAGCCGAGTGTCAAGCTGGATCTTCATCCGAAGAAGATCAAGATATGTGTTTGGTGAGACTGGGAGACTGGCTCAACAACTTCTTTGACACCAGAGCAGGCGGTTTTTGGCGGAACGGCATCAACAAATTGGTCGAGAGGTGGGAAGAGATTGTAAACAGCAACGGCGAATATATTATTATTATTATTATTTATATGAGATATATACAATATAACCCTAACTTAATTAGCACACTGGCTACTAGGGCCTTCAGTGCTACCGAATATATAATATAATTGATGAACTTATTGATATAATTATTATTTTTTGTTTAATAAAAGCCTTGTTTTTAGAATCAAACAAACTCATAGTCAATGAAAGTTGTAGCTGCTGACAACAAATGCATGAAAATTTAATCTTAACATATCTTTATCTCAATAATGTTTATGTCGGATCTAAATGGGATGAGAAACAATACATGAACTGAGTTTTATAAAGGCGTTTTCAAGATACACGCTTTCACTCAAAAGTAGTCTTGGCACTGCCGGTTTATCAAAATTTTGCTTGCGTAGTATTTCTTTTTTTATGGTTCATTATTTTTATCAAATTTGAGTAATATTGGATCATTTAAAACAGAGTATCATGTGTATTTAATGTTTTATAATTACCGTTATATGAGAGGTATGTGTGACATTGAACTATTTATATTAAGTTTTGCTCGAGCTATTGGAGGTTGAATTAGTTTTAAAGGTTTTTTTCGAAGATTTGGGGCTTTATTGTGAAAAAACGGTACAAAATATTTTATTCGAAGTATTGGCCATCGCTAGCTACAACTTTCGCCCATCTTTCGGGCAATTTCCGGATGCCGTTTCTCCAAAATTCTGGCCGCGGCTTGGCTATCCATGACTCAACCCATATTTTGGTAGCCTCGTACGAGGAGAACCGCTGGTCCGCCAAATCGAGACTCATATGCCGGAACAAATGATAATCGGAGGGAGCTATGTCTGGACTATACGGCGGGTGGGGTAACACTTCCCAGCCAAGCGTTCCAAGGTATTTTTTGACAGGTTGAGCAACATGCGGCCGAGCGTTGTCATGTTGCAAAATAACCTTGTCGTGCCTTTTTACCGTTTCCGGCCGTTTTTCTTTCAATGCCCGGCTTAAACGCATCAATTGCAGTCGGTAACGATCCCCCGTGATTTTTTCCCCGGTTGGAGCAGCTCAAAATATACGACGCCGACCTGATCCCACCAAATGCAGAGCATGATTTTCTTGCCGTGAATATTCTGCTTGGCCGTCGACGTTGATGCGTGGCCGGGCAAACCCCATGATTTTTTGTGTTTTGAGTTATCGTATTGGATCCATTTTTCGTCGTCACTCACCATCCGATGCAAAAAACCCTTCCGATTTTGTCGCTCGATCAGCAATTCGCACGTAAAAAATCGCCGTTCGACGTCGCGCAACTTCAACTCGTACGGGACCCAATGTCCTTGCTTTTGGATCATTCCCATCGCTTTTAGACGCTTGCAAACGGTTGATTTATCATTGCCCAATGATTCAGCAAGCTCTTCTTGGGTTTGGCACGAGTCCTCGTTTACCAATACCCCCAATTCCGCGTCCTCGAACTTTTTGGCCTGGCCAAGACGCTCCTTGTCTTCGGTGTGAAAATCACCACTTTTGAATCGTCGAAACCAGTACTCACATGTTGAAATCGACGGAGTATGGTCTGGGTAGGCCTCCTGCAGCAATTCACGGGCTTGGGCTGTATGTTTTTTCAAATTGAAGCAGAAAAGCAAAGCTTCCCGCAAATTGCGTTTCGACGGCACGAAAGTTGACATACTCGGAGCACGAAAACACTGCGTTGTTTATACTTCAGCGAAATGACAGATACTAATAAACAAAGCCTAGGGATGAGGCTTTGTCATGAATATATATTCAGTATTGCCAATGCGATAAAGTGATAAATAGCGCCATCTGTGTGTCACCTTTAAAACTAATTCAACCTCCCATTAAATTGACTCCTCTCCTCATTCGGAACATTTTAGTATCTATATAGAATGCATTTTACATGCAACCGTTAAGTTAACAAAATTATGATACCCCAATAACAAAATAGAGTTTAGAGGAAAAAATTTCAATCCAAGCTAGTGGTATCACGATGAGCATCTAGACCTAAGTGAGCTTATCTTCACCTTCATTTAGAGTGACAGGTTCGGAACCTAACCTATACCCCTGTATTGTTATTAATGTTATTATAACATAAGGAAGTAGGCAGGTGGAAGTGGCAGTCGACAGATCCATTTTAAGCAAATAAGTGTCGCCGAAAAATAAATACTTTCTGCAAAATAAACAATTTCTTTTGTTCATCGATATTGCGGCTACCGCAGCCGAATTAGTTTGTGCGTCATTACAGAAGAGCCCAGGTTCAAAACCTCGGGTACGAAATAACAAATGATAGAAACAATTTTGTCTAAAGAGGTCGCCCCTCGGAAGCCATGTCACACCTTCGAGTGTACTTCTGCCATGAAAAAACTCCTCATAAAAAAACCATCTGGAGGAGGAAGTTCAGCCAAACACCCGAGTATATATATATATATACAGGGTCCGGCACTCGAAGTGTAACCAATTAAAAACGCCATAAATTCAGTTTGGAAAATTACTTTAATTCAATTCAAAGTAAAAAATGTGTGAAAGTAATACAAAATTAAGAATCAATTTACTTTTGCCTTGACTATCGCCTTGAGACGGTCCAGAAACGAATCTTAAGCTTGCTCGAATGTGACTTGCGGGTATTGTAGCGAACTCGCGGACAATGACTTTTTTCAGTGCCTCGAGACTGATGAATATTTGAGTTCGATCCTTGCTCTCCAAAATTAACTAAAGAGAATAATCCATCGGATTTGCATCTAGTGAATTTGAGAGCCATTGCTTGAACGTTATGAAGTTCGAAACGTTGTTTTTTAGCCATTCTTGGTTCACTCGAGCTTTGTGAG
Organism: Anastrepha obliqua; assembly: GCF_027943255.1. Lineage (NCBI taxonomy): Eukaryota > Metazoa > Arthropoda > Insecta > Diptera > Tephritidae > Anastrepha > Anastrepha obliqua. The sequence continues at coordinate 98,050,036 of NC_072892.1, read as the reverse complement.
ACGGTGCCGAGTCCTGTTGAAATATCCATGGTCTGCCAGCGAAATGTTTATCTGTCCACGGTTTCAAAGCTACCTCCGGAATACTTTCGCGATAATATTTCGCATTTACCTTGACGCCAGGCTCGATGAAAATGATTGGAGAGCGCCCATCTGCTACTACAGAGGCCCAAACCATTACCTGTGGTGGGTGCTGCCTCCTGGTGGCCAACCGATGCCTCAAATTCTCGTATAAATGGTCGGTCAAATAAACCCTATCGTTTGGGAGTTTACGAATTGCTCAATTTGAAAATTTGTCTCGTCAAAAAACACAATGTTCGTAAATTGACCGCTTTCGGCCGAAGCAACTCCTTCGCTCTCTCAAGTCTGGCTTGACGATGCTTTGGTGTGAGATCATGCGCCCTTTGGATCTTGACTTTGAGATCATTTTTCAGTATGTGGCGGATGCTACGGTCAGATATTTTCAGTTCCTTCGCCATTTGATTGGCACTTCGTCGGGGATTTCGCTCAAGTCGCTTCTTCAATTTTTGAACCACTTCACGTGACGTTGCAGTCTAACGAGTAATGGGGCGATAAACAAAAACATTATTTACTTGAGATGCTCAAATATAATGCAATCACACTTTTGAAGTCCATTACTGATTTTCTTTTTTCGCATTTACTCTCGCCAATATGCTTCCGAGCGCTTGTAAACAATACTCTGGGCTGTCATTAAGCAACTACAACAACTACTTGCTCTAAATGTTGACCGTTACGTCGGATACGCTCATGGAATCTGGCCTCCGTACTCCATGCCACTCGCTGGGGATTTGGTGTGGGGATGTCATTAACCTCACAGAACAACAGAAAAAAGTCCATATGGGGTAAGATCGGGCGTTCTGGGTGGTCAGGATTTGTCACCGAAACGTCTTATCAATTTGTTAGGAAAGAAATGACTCAGTATCGACATAGTCCTTCTGGTCGTGTGCAGTGTGCACCACCTTTCTGAAACCATGGCTCATGTGTCTGAGCCGAAAGAAAGGATGTTCTCTCATTGTAGGCAGAAAATAATCCGATGAAAGACGCCATTCACAGAAATTACTTGCCTTCGATGATTTTCAAAAAAATATGATCCAATTATTCCACTGCTTGACAATTTACACTAAACCGTGCCTTTGGGACTATGAAGTGGCTGTTGATGTTTTAATAATGGATTCTGTCCTTGAGGTGACCAATAATGGTAATTTTCCTTATTTACACTGAGATTTGAATTTTGAAGGGGTCAAGTATAAGATCCTTACTCAATACTTCATGCACAATAAACTTTGGAAGTTCCAGAGCAGTCGTTCTCTTGTTCTCGGACTCATACGGACAAACGACGATTTCAATATTCTCATTTGTTCTATAAGGGCTGTTTGCCACCGAACTTGTTGCCCAGAACATTTGCAACCATGCACGAATAAGCCTTCATTTGAGGCATCACGTAGACGTAGAATATTTTCACGTGAACGAAATCAACGACGAGCAGTTGCACACGAATCATAGGCCTTGAAATACGTTTCGACTGCAAACGCACGTTATTCACCCGTTCACTGCGACATCGTGACTAACTAACCGGCTCGAATAACGAAGTTAACGCATTGCGATCTCCATTTATATGCTCAGCGATTCGAAAGAAACTTTAAATTTGAAACCTAATTCTGCCACCAGACACCCTGTATATGTATATAATCCAAACAATGTTGCTTCTGTCGGCGCTTGTAGGTTTGTAAAGGAATAACTAATTCATATGCTGAAAAATGCAATATAAAAATTCAACACACATTTCATAGAAAAAGAAAACGTCTTATGACTTCCAATTCGATTTGCTTATGCCTAATGCATGACAAATGACAAGTTTTTTTTTTTTGTTTTTTTATAGGAAGTGTGAGAGAGGCCGGAACTAGTTACTATACGTACTGCACGTGAGCTTTTCCGCTTTCCTTTTAGGTAAGCACAACTAATAACAGCCGGGTTGAGTTGCTTACAAATTATTTTATGCCGCTGATTATAACTATTCCGATAATTTAAATACTGTTTATGTAAATATTTAAATGAAATTTAATTGACTGACGTACTGACATACATATGCACATATTTATATTCAAACTACTTCAAAATAGCAATAAATTACGATATTTTCAATAAAAAGTTAAGTAAGTGTTTATCTTCAGTTTTCGTTTTTCTCTTCATCTTCACATTGATCATTTGCCAATTTACACAAAACTAGTTTGAAGCTTATTTTTTTATTTTAATTTAATTTTTCTTGTAATCACTTGAAACCATCCATAGCTAGCCGGACAACCTTGAATGTACGCACCTAAAAATATTTATTTCTCGCTACTCAATTGTTATTTCAGCCTTCTTACTGACCGACTTGAAATTCCGAACTAAACTGAAGTTGCGAAGGTAGCTTTGGCGTGAGCGTGGTATTTCTCTCCAGATAAGTGCGTCTTGAAGCTTTTATTCAGAAATCATACAAATAAACGCACATGAGTACATATAAGTATTAATGTATTATAGGTTGTATTATACCTGCATCAAAGCATGTTTATAAATGAGATTCGGTGGCTTTATTTCATAGAAACTTCAGTCATATATGTGAGTGTAAAGCTGAAGTTTACCACTGAGTACCTTTACAACTTTGAAAAACATAGTTAGTGAAAGATAATTTGAAACAATACGAGAGTGAAATACCAAGCCATTTGTTATTTTTTTGTATTTTTCTTCTGAAGCTTTCCAGTGACTTACTATTAGAAACATTTTCCCAAATGCATACGAGAATTGCTATTTGAGTTTTTAGATGGACAAATAAATGTATTGTAAATACATGATTATTTATAATCAGAAACGTTATTATTACTCTTCAGAGTATTGGCTATGAAGGTCTAACACTTTTGAATGCATTTGAAGCAATTTTCGAAACAATCGCGACGAGCATCTTTTCGTACGCTCTCATTAGAGTAGGTTCTATGTTACAGGAACGACCCGGATTTATGTCCCGCCAAGTACTGTCTCTCTAGCAACATTCTTCATATATATAATGGAAATGTTATATTCCAAAAACAACCTGGCGATATTGAAAATGCGCAAGTGCCTAAGCATACCTTAATCTCACGATATCTCACATACCGATCGTTCACCTATTTCATCGACTGATTCTGTCACAACAATGAATTTTAAACAGCCTGTACGAAATTTGTTCTATAGCGATATAATGCGATCAATTTCGAATTCGCAAAACTAGCGAAACACGATGACTTGAGGTGGTACCTTATCAGCAAAAGAAGAAGAAAATTGATCCGCTCACTGTCCGTTTATTCCACGTGGAATGTCGCAGGAAATCATCATTTAATTCCATATTTTGGCCACGATGAATTTAAATATCTTCAAACAACTTAAATTAAACTCGTTTGACCAAACGTTCTGAGAATAATATCAAACACTGCGAAAACCACTACGGATTTCAAATATTCACACTGGTATGAGCCAAATGGGTTGGTGCATGACTAAAATTCGGTCAAACTTTCTACTAAAACTTGGAAGGAAAGACGTTCGGTTGATGGTCGGTATTATTACAGGACACAACCCAAGGGGTCAGCATATGACCACCATTGGAATCATTGAGGACCCAATGTGCCTGTCTTGCTTGGAGGAGCACTTTTTCTGTGAGTGTCCTGCCTTTGCTGGAGTAAAGCTACGAGTTTTGGGTTCCGATGTCATGAGAATGAGTAATATTCGTTCTCTAAAACTGAAGCATATTTACAGATTTGCCAAAGAATCTGGAAAATTCTCACAGGACTAACTATCTCTATCTCTGTCTCTATTCTTTCCTATCTCTTTCTCTGATACTTTTCTCCTTCCCTCCTTGACTATCTGCCCTCTTTCCATAGCTCTAAATACAATGGGCTTTTTAGCCTGTTTGTTTTAGGAGCCACCATATACATCAAATTTCAATTCAATTTCAACATTCGGTAGTGCCTAAATGCGATGATCGGGCATGAAACACCAAACGATACAAAAAGTTTTTTCTAATAGCAATAGCCCCACTTTTACAAGCAATGGCAAGCCCGGAATGTATTTCTGCCATGCAAGAGATTCTCAGAAAAAACCTTCTGTCGTTCGGAGGCGGCATAAAACTTTAGGCCATCAATTTGTGGAGAAAAATTAAGACGCCCACCACAAATATACATAGAAGGAGGATATCGATCAAAAAGGTGATAGTCATCCAATTTGGGTTTTGGATCAATTTTTTGCTAAATAAAAAAAAGCAATTTGAGTGATGGAAATCTTTATTTTGATGATTACGTGCTCCAGTGCTTGTCTGTTTGTATACTGCAGCTGTTTAGTTGACAAGTGTGATTGACGTACAAAAATTATAAATCGTCCGATAGCCGCAATGCAATAAAAAGTTAGAGAAAGTTTGAAGAAGAAGCTCCTTCAGCGCCAGTTGGACACACCAAGTGAAGCCAAACCCTTCTCCTTCCTCTGCTACCTTTCTCTGCTCGCATCTAATACTTTCCAAGCTGGAGCCCATTGGGACAACATGCCCTAACCAGCGGAGATGCTGGATTTATTTCGCTGCACTTTGTCTATGTTGCCGCTCATTACTCCATCGGTTGCGATAGTCGCCGACGCCAACTTGCAAAAGTTTATAAATCTTCTTCAGAATCTTCCTCTCGAATACTCCAAGGGACGCCTAAGCAGACGTACGTTATCATCGCCCAAGCTACTGCGGGATGGCTGGGCTCGTGAAGAAGTATTTGTATATATGTAAATAGGCAATTATAGTTTGATATTACTCTTCTAGTCCTTACCGCATCCGTCATTACCGAGTAGATTCGTACAGGCGCCAATTATATATTATTATATACACAATACATAAATGGTATATATGTAGATATGATATCAAATAATTAATATTTATTATATATATAATATTTGTAATTAGATGTCAAAACCTGTGTTGAATATACCGGCTTAATACGTACACACACATTTACAAAAAGTAATGCATGTAACGGGTGATCAATTAAGAGGAGTTTTTTTCATTTGCGCTTTTTTTAAAGATCGCGCGCGAGTTGTGGCAAACTGTCATCGTGGATTTGTTGAACAGCGTTTGGCATTTCATCATGGAAAGACTCCCACCGCAACAACGTCTACAAATTGTTCAACTGTATTATGAAAATCAGCGTTCTGTGACAAGCCACTTGCCATACAGCTCGTGAAACAATGACTTTATTGAGAAGTCATTTCGGAGAGCAGCTGATTTCACGTTTAGGACCTGTGAGTTGGCCACCAAGATCTTGTGATATCACACCTTTGGACTTTTTTCTTTGGGGATTCGTGAAGTCCAAGGTCTATGCTGATAAACCAGCTACGATTGAAGCTCTGGAAGCCAACATTACGCGTGTTATTCACGACATACCAGTCGAAATGCTCGAACGAGTGATTGAAAATTGGGCCTTCAGAATGGACCACCTTAAGCGTAGTTGCGGCCAACATTTGAATGAAGTCATATTCAAAAAGTAAATGTCAAAGAATGTCCTTTCAAATGATAAATAAAGGTTTTGAACATAATTTACATTTTTGTTTTTTTTTTTAACTATTGAAAAAAGCACCTCATGATTGATCACCCGTTATTTATGGTAATTTACAAATGTCACTGTCAAATGTGTCACCTTAATGAAGTAAGTAAGCAATTTAAGAATCTAATTGACTCAGAAGTTATTAGGCTGTTGCCAAGCTGTTGCTTGTCAATTTCACAGTGAAACTCAACTCGTAAATAATACGAGCAGAGTTCATGAGACATAACGAACTGTCTTTGTTTACATACAATTTTTTTGTTTTGCCATTTTGTGTGATTACGAATGTTGCCTTTTATTTTTCGCACCAAATAATGAAAACGCATTAAATTAATAATGGAAATGGCTTTATTGTTTTTTTAAATTTTCATCGAATTCAATACACTTCTACATTCGCTTGAACCAATTTGCAAATCACTTTTGCCCTCAAAAGTGGATACCTCCAAAACGAGCTGTCTAAAGGCTTCGGGAACAAAAAGAAATCAATAGGTGCCACATGAAGTCGCTAAGGTGGATGGCCAGTTATTTTGATCTTTGGAGTACTCAAAAACTATCTTGTGTGAGCCGATGCGTGAAAACTCACATTATCTTGCTGAAGGACAATTCGTCTGCGACTGCTGGTTTTCCTTAATTCTTCGACAACTTTTCACGAGCAAATGGTTGTGTATCACTCAGAATTGACTGTTTTAAGTTTCTGCAATGGAACAGCTGCGGCATGACCATATTTTCCGAAAAAGCAGTCGATCATTTGCTTTGAGGTGATTCTTCCGCGAACAACTTTTGTTGGATTAAGCTCGTCTTGGAACACCTGTACTGTCGATTACTGTTTTTTCCAGCTCATGTACATGAGTCCAAAATTCGTCACCTTACGGTGGCATGGACGTGTTTTGAACCACCACGACTGGATTTTTTACAACATTTCCTTACAGCAATCGACACGAGTGCTTTTTTGGGCAATTCTCAAATTATGAGGTATCCAATGAGATCAAATCTTCTTGATGATCAAATGTTCATGCGATATTGAATGTATTCTAATCCATCTAGTGCCCAAAGATGCCTCTATCTCGCGATATGTCACATGACGATCTTCTGTTATCAATTGATGCACAGCATCGATTCTGGCATAACAACAATTTTCAGACAGCCTTCACGAATCGACGGGCGATTTCTAGTTGTGAAAAAATTTCATAGTGGCTAAGTGTGGTACTGCAACGCCAAAAGTGATAGTAATTTAGTCAATAAACTCCTGTCTCGAGGTAATTTCATATTTAGGGCGGGATGAATTTTTCAACTCACTGAAAGAGGAGCTAATAAAGCTTATAATTAAAAATTTTATATGTAAGTTTATGCTAAAAAATATCAAATGTTTAGATACAAATTTCGAATTACAGCCTTCACACGCAATGTTGCAAAGGCGGAAAATACAATAGGCAATACTCGAATTTTAGTTACACTTGTTTGTAATTCATATTTACGTATTTATTCTCGTAAAATGATCTGAGCATTTTCTTTAAAAAGCTAGTCATAGCCAACGGCAAGAACTGAGCGTGCTTCTGCCATCAAACGGGGTCCATTTACTTATGAAGATTGGCTATTAAGCAACGAGATTGATGCAGTAAAACCTTTTTGCTCTGATTCCGGACATATTTATTTACTTATTATTAATTTCTATAAACATTCCTCCTCTATCCCTACAACATTCCTACAACGAATCTTATATTGTTCAAAACATTGTTGGAAGTTTTCTTAAGACAGAAGATTTCAGGAGATTGAAAAAATCTCAAGTGTTCAACACTGGGATGGTGTGCTATGCTAGCCGGCGCATAGTCTTACTCTTTTGTTACTAGTAAGACAGTAACAGGACTATGGCTGTATTTATATTGATTTCCTACAGCAGCCAAAAGTGTGTAAGCGCCAATTATATAGGCAATTATTTCTTTTTCGAGAAAAATTCGCATCTTCTTACGCCTGAAAGTTAGTGTGCCGTGCAGTTTAAGAAGTTTAAAAAGTAAATATTTATAGTTTATAGCAACTTGCACATCTCTCCTCAAAAGTTCGACCTCATACTGCTCCACAATTGCATTGACGGCAGCCAATCCAGCTTGTATTTGATTTGCTAGATGTGGAATTCGTATCAAGACATCATCTGCAATCTTAACATTCAATTTCGAGTCGTCAATGTAAGTGACTACATTATTGGTCATTCTTAGTATTACTTTGCCATTCCGGTCGAAATTTCAAAACAAAAAACAATAAATGCTGACATTACAAGGGGCTTTTTCATAGCGGTCTGCAAGACTCATCCATTCTAGGAAAATTTGACACTTGGTTTTAAAAGCCAAGTAAAAAGACGCTTTCGGCCCCTTTTAATGACGCAATTTGAGGGTGTATACTAGGCCGATTTGTGGGGAGGCAAAAAAATCGCCTATTGCTCTGTGAAAATCATATTCTAGGGATCAAAATAAGAAACTTTGCCAAAGGAACCATACCTCTAAAACGAATTCTGATGTCCCATAATTTGGGTCGAACTTTTAGTGTATTTTGTGGGGAGGCAAAAAAATCGCCCATTGCTCTGTGAAAATCATATTCTAGGGATCAAAATAAGAAACTTTGCCAAAGAAACCATACCTCTAAAACGAATTCTGATGTCCCCCAATTTGGGTCGAACTTTTTAGTTGCTTTTCTATAACTCACTTAAATTAATTTTTTATTTACATATGTTCTGACTAAATAAATTTCTTAAGAGAAAAAAAGATATTATTATAAATAAATAATAAATATTATTATAAATAAATAAAAATAAAGAAAAAACATAGCCATTTAGCTGATTTTTTCATGTAAAGGCCAAAAATGGTGATATTTTTAAATTGGGGGACATCAGAATTCGTTTTAGTTTCTTATTTTGATCCCTAGAATACGATTTTCACAGAGCAGTGAGCGATTTTTAAATCGACCCGCCCTAATATATATATGCCTAGACGTATATAACATTGAAATAAACTGAAAAACTTGTATTTTTATTCATTTATTATCTTCTAAAATTGTTTATTTATAAGATGCCTGGGAGCGCTTCTGCTTGTTGAAATAACAAAAATAGGAGAATTCTTAGTCAATTCTACAAATTTTGAAATCAAATAACATAAAAACTATAACCCCGCGCCAGGTGAGGTTTTCACTTTTAGAAAGTAGAATACCCCCTCTACCCCCCTTATAACCCTTTTTTAAATTCATGGGGCATTATTTGGAAATTTTCACGCAAACGTTTTTGGACTGATATTGTAATTATTTCGTTTAGCACAGAAGAATTTGCGTGGTACTAAAATACCAGCAATAAATGCGGAATAATTTCCTTAATGAGATACCGTTTTAAACATACAATCAACGGGCATTTTTCTGTTATTGCTATAATAGATATCTTGGTGTTGTAATTTTTCGTACGGTGTTAATGCATTTTTTTTTTTAGTGCAGCTGCTGTGACAATTTTCATTGAAACCTCCATTCCCACATTGAATACGAATTAATAAACCATTTAAAATATCACTATTAAATCCATTCGATCAATAAAACTTATTAAATACATGTATTTCAGTGTTTTGATTAGTTATTACTATTAATGTCGTGTTACAGTGTTTTTTATCTTTCGCTTATGCGCATTGTCTGCAATTGTTTTATTTAAAGTGTGTATTCTATTAAACATTCGTGAGCGAAAGAACACTTTTTTTATTTCCAAATCACATTGTATATGTTCTGCATTTGCAATGAGTGCATCTGTGTAGTTGCTGGCAATGAATAAACCTTCGTCATTGATTTCATCGAAGACTTTCTGCAATGCCCTCATAACAGACATTATTGCTGGAGTGGGTTTTGTTGCATCATCTTCGATTAGATGATTTAGCCACTCCTCCTCCTCACATGCCTCTTCCACGATGATGTTGGATACCTGAAAATGCAGTTTATGGCAGATGTAGTCTGCCAGGTTCTCCAAACTATCAAGCTCCAAGCAATTTAATTCAGTTTCTTCGGCTTGTTCGATCTCATTTTCTGGCTCTAACAAAATGCCATTGAACAACTTACCTGCGAAAAATGCAAAGTTGAAAATATCGTTTACGACAAATGTGGTTGAAATAAGATAAGATTATTCATACCTGTAATGCAGTGGCTTAAAATTTCCAGGTCAGCCATGTCAGACAGCTTACCTTCATTAAAGCCAAGTATGTATGCCCTTAGTCTATTTTCAAATTCTAGGCGATCGGGATGATCGCGCTGTCCTGCTTTACTTCGCATGACTTCAAAGAAATTTTCAAGCACATCTTGATTTAGCCTGTACGTGAGCACATACTTTACGTTGTAGCGTACTTCCAACTCCTGTTGCAGCAATCTGAGAGCCCTGTTGCACTGTAATATTCCTGATATGTTGGAGTTCAAACATGTGTAAAAATGTTAAAAGTTATTTATACGTATTTGTATATTTTAGGAATTACTACCTTTTTGAAAGGGCAACAAAGTGTTTTCCCCAATCACGCGCATTTCTTCAACCATTTCTGTCATACCGTTCAAGATGTCATCCTGGATGTCAAGAGCAAGACCATAGGCATACATACGCTCTCTACAGTTCGGATACGCCACTTTTGAGTTCATTACGTCAAACCAATCGTTTGTCTAAAATAGTAGATAATAAAATTATTATACATTTTATATAGAGCTAAAGACTAAACAAAAAAATAGTTTAAAATAATATTACCGTTTTAAATAGCCTGTGACATTCTTCCCAATTGTGTTCGCTTAAATGGCCCAAACTTGCACCTCGCGCTACGGCTTGGGCGATGGAGTTCGAAAATAATTTCGTTGCCATTTTAACTTCCCGCCGTTGGGCGCCAACAACATTAAGATAACTTTGGTTTATTTTGTGGGCTGTAGGTAACTGTGACGGAGTGAGAGATAAAAGTTTCGCAATAATTTCTTTTCGCACCTGTTTATTGTTGATAATGAAGCCATGATCTAAATAGTGGTTTCGCAACATCTTGATAAGATGCGATGCATCCGGAAAAACAAAAATCGGATTATCAACATAAAGAAACCTACAAATGGCAAGTGGATTGTAAGTCCAAAAAGAAACGTATATAATTTATTGTATTTACTAATTATTAACTTATACTCACCATGGATTATTCTCGTCGACTCCCAACTCTCTAAATAGCCCCCCATTCGCTCCGCCCAGATCACTAACAACAGCGACAACATTGTATCCAGACGATTCTAATCTTTCTATTATACTAAACAAAAGTTGATGTGTCATGCGAAAATCGAAGTCGTAAAACACAGGCTGTTTCCACCTAGCTATCAAACCTAAAATATAAAGAAAAATGAACTGCAATGTATTACAATAATACGGGTTTATTAAACGCAAAACGTACCTCGTATCATAACCACTTGTACATAATCAACAGGAGCATATGTGGTATCCGACGATTTTTCGTAGCAGTAACATTTACGCAACTTCATTTCATCAAAGCTTAGCACACATAGCTTTTGTTTTTCGGTGAGTTGGACCGCAGCAGACAACATATTCATCACTGGCTCAATTATTCCCGGTGCAATTGTGATTTTCAACGCCCACTGTTGTAAAGTGCGTATTGATGGCAGAGGGAAATCCTTTTCCTTCAACAGTCGGTAGGCTTTTGTGCTGGTTGAGTAAAGTGTAATTGAGTGGGCTATATCCTCTTCAGACCAGTGGCCTCTTCTTAAATTAGACTTTATTTTTCTTATTTGCCCCTTAGTGAAAATGGCGCGCAATTTTCTTTCTGTATTTTTCTGCTCAAATTCTAATTTCGTTAAACGCTCTGTAAGATTAGGCATTTCTTCGATTGGCTGTTTCTTTGTCTCGCGCAAAGCAACGTTTTCTTTATTTAGCATAACACTGCCAAATATTTTTAATTAGTTTATAGCCTTTATTAATGTAACAATACTCACATCTTTCGTTTCAGTTGCTTTATTTGTTCAAGCTGCTTGGATATTAATTCACGCAAATGAACGTTTTCCATCTTTAATGCATCACTATAAAAAATAATGTAATTAAATAAAAATTTTAAATAGATTTTTCAAACTTACGCATCTTGCATCAGTTCATTGCTGCTGTCTTCAGGAGAAGATTCTGGATTGGAAATATCTTCTTCTAAGTTTTCTATTGTTGGAGATATATTTTGAGAGACATATTCTGTTTCGTTCTTCAGCAAGTCAGCCACCATTTTTTTATTGCTCCTCTTTATTGCCCGGCTATGTCGCGCTGCATCTGAAGTCGAAGCCTCCTTTTTGTACACAGTCGGAACAGCTCCCGGCTGAACAGCCTTGAAATTCGAAAATCCTGCAATACCATTATTCTAAATGAATTTACATACAAACTCAATTCAATCAATTTCTTACCCATTTCAAATTGTAAACTCCTTTTAAAATCCTCAGGTAAGAAATGATCACTGCAAATTCTAGCCACTTTTGGATTTACCTTTCGCCGGCAAAATTGCATCCATTGTTTTAGAAGATTTGGATCTTTTGGAAAAGTGTGAAAGCCTATACCTTTATCTTTTTGCGTATTTTTGCATTTAGCAACCGAGCATTTCATTTTTTAATATTAACACAAATAAATCCTCACTCCGAAAATAACGTATACGAGACTTAAACTGAAATAAATTCGGCTTGGTACGAATTACGTCCCAGATGCCAGCTGGGTTTTGTTTACAATATGGCGATTGCCAAATGTCATTTCAGTGCCATATTATGGGGAACCACATAAGGTGACTTCGGCTAATTTATTTTTTTCTGGTCATTTGGAGGTTTGAATCACGGAATGTTAATGAAATAAGAAGGCGCAAATGTTACTAGTAAAAAGTTCTTAGTACAATCGAGTTTTGAAAGACTCCATAGTTAGAGACTTTAGATCATCGACAATATAGGCCACACACTGAGTTTTGCACCACATACAAATCGAAAACACCGCACATCACTCATCTAAAGATTTCACCAATTAAATTTTACACTATTTTTTATTTTCGAAATGATAAACGGATGCACAAAATTTTGTCGATCACATTCAAAAAAAAAAAAAAAAAAAAAAAAACCAAATGCCACCTCAATAAGGCTTAAGTTTGACTATAGAGATTAACTATATGAATATGCATACATATATACATATGTATTGTCTTTATAGTTTATTTACTTATAAATCAGTTTATATGACGTATGCATTTTGACGTGATAACGTTTTATAATTCGATTTAACAGGCTGCACGCACGAAAAAATGTGTCGTTACCTTGCTCATTAGTGTTACCTTGCTCATGTGTCGTTACCTTGCTCATTGCCGTTACCTTGAATGAACTGCAAGCGAAAGCGCGGAACGAACGACAAAGCAAACAAAGCAAACGAACGGCAACGTTCGACATCTTGCTCTCTCCTACTTAAGTGAGCGTATATGTGTATGTATATGCGCATATGTACATATATAAATTCACGTATTTGTATTTGCATATGCCTTCTTATTGATTTTTATTAATTTGATTTACTTGAAGAATTTAAAATAAAACCAAGTTTGTTAATAATACCTGTTGTTTCAATGTTATTATTATTTTTTGACGTGATAACGTCTTATAATTCTATGTAGCCGGCTGCACGCACCAAAAAATGCGTCGTTATCTTGCTCATGCGTCGTTACCTTGCTTGAACAGCATGTTATGTTATGTTATGTTATGTTATGTTATGTTATGTTATGTTATGTTATGTTATGTTATGTTATGTTATGTTATGTTATGTTATGTTATGTTATGTTATGTTATGTTATGTTATGTTATGTTATGTTATGTTATGTTATGTTATGTTATGCTATGTTATGTTATGTTATGTTATGTTATGTTATGTTATGTTATGTTATGTTATGTTATGTTATGTTATGTTATGTTATGTTATGTTATGTTTTGTTATGTTATGTTAAAGTATATTATGTTATGTTAATGTTAACTCATTCTCTATATCCATACAAAATATCTATCAAACAAATAAAATTAAAATTTTCTTTTGAAAAATGCAACCATTCAATCAGTATTTTCTTATGACGTTATCATGTTAAACTATCGTCAGTAAACCGACTTTACAGACAACCTCTTTTTTTTTATATAGAAAATAAATTTCTAAACACTAGATATTTGATATACTGTTGTAAATTAATTCTAACTTTAGCCAGTTTGTTAATTATAATAATAAATATAATAATAATTGTAACTAAAGGAAACTTTAAATTTTCTGGTTTGGAATTGTGACATAAAGTAAAAAAATTGTCCAGAGCTAACTCTCAGGCAGTTGAACCTGCATAAAACTTGTAATGAAGAACGTTCACGTACTTTCTTATTTAGTTGGGGAATAAGTTCATAACGTTTTTATATTAGCTTTTATTTTGAAACAATTTATTTGCTGTTTGCAAACAGTAAATATTCATTCGATCGGGTTCTTTGTGCTCTACAAAAATACAAAAGGTTATATGATAACTGTATTTTTGAGCTACCTAATATAATTTTTTATTAGTTTTGAGGCTTAGCAATGGAATACCCAGGAGACAAAAATTAACATTTTCGACACCTGTTCTTCTTTGCTTTCATTGAGGTCAAAAAGCTGTTGAAGCAACCCGGGACATTTGCGACGTGTATGGAAAAGGTGACATAGGCGAGTCTACAGCACGGAAATGGTTTGCGAAGTTCAAAAATGGTGACTTTGACGTCGATGACACGTCCCGCAGCGGAAGGCCTTCATAATTCAATGAAGAAAGTCTCAAATCACTTTTGAAGGAGAACGGTCGTCCAACCAGTCGTGAATTGGCGGAAAAAATGAACTGCGATCATATAACCATTCTCAATCACTTTCATTTAATGGAGTTTGCCGAAAACTTGAGTGCTTTGGAGCCTGTGTGCCTCACGAGATCAACGAAAAAAACAAAGAAAGTCGCCTTCAAATTGCTTCGCAGCATCTCGCTCGCCATCAAGCAAGACGCGGTTGTTGTTGGAACAGTAAGAGAAGCCCCGTCAGTGTAGAGTATATCATCGGTCGACTTCGTCAGGCTCATCTAAAGGTAGGCAACATGCTGTTTCGACATGCTGGGTCCGGAGGGAGAGGAGGGTTAGATGAGTGAGTTTTAGAGGGCATGTGAAAAGGTGATTAGTGTCGTGCGGGGTGCCTTCACATGTCTGACATAAGTTTGGTTTGTCGGGTTCTATTCTGGATAAGTAGGAGTTTAACCTGCTACAATATCCAGAACGTAATTGTGCCAGTGTTACGCGGGTCTCACGAGGAAGCTGGAGTTCTTCATCTGCAATTGGTGATGGTTGGACTCCGATTACGACATTCACAGGACGGGATCTTATGAAGGTGGTAACAGTCTCCCGGTGAAAGTCGTTTAATGTCCGTCTAAACACTGTCTGGCCCAGTAGGTGTCTGTTTGTGTTGTCCTGGATCGCGTCAGCGTAGTGTAGTAGGTGTCTTCTGACGTGCCTGGGTCATATACAGCGCTTTTTGTACCGAACCGTCACGAGAGATGAGAAATGGTGCCTATACATCAATATGAAACAAAGGGAGTGGGTGGCTCCAGGAGTTTCGCCAAAGCCGATAGTCAAGCCGGATCTTCACCCAAAGAAAATCATGGTGTGTGTTTGGTGGGACTGGGAGGGCATGGTGCACTAAGAAATGCTCGAAAAGGATGCCATGGTCAACAAGAAGCTCTGCATTGCCCAACTACCCCGCGAGAATGAGGCTATTCGACTGCGAATATACAGTGAGTCAAAAAAGTTTAAGTACACTTAAGTTTTGTTCAAAAATTTACTAAAATAATTTTTATTTTTAAATATAAACATAAACTTTTGGCATGTAGTGTAAAAAGAGAATATTGTTAACTTAGTTTCAGAGAGCTAAAACAGCCAAAAAAAGTTTACGTACGTTGTTATTTTTTCGTTGTTTCTTTTTCCAAAACTTACGGTTTTTCTCCGTTATTTCTTATTATCGCTTAAATGATCAAAGTTGATAGTATTTTGATGCAAATGGTATATATAACTATTAATAGTTTTGTGTTTATGGTGACAGTTAACGTATATGATGGGTCGCGGATGTGAAATATCAGTCGATTTGCGTAAAGTGATTATAAAATTATATTTAGAAAAAAAATCTTTGCGTGAAATCGGCAAAATTATCGGTAAATCACATTCCAGCGTGCAAGGAGTAATTAATTCTTACATAAACTCTGGAAATATTCGGCCAAAGCCGCGATCCGGCCGGCCAAAAAAACTCTCACAGAGAGACGAGCGTCGAATCTTAGATTCAATAAGGTCTAATCCCAGAAAATCTGCTGTGGAAATACAGGAAGAGGTGCAGCAAAGCGTTCGAAACTGTTCGAAATGTACTCCATAAGGCTGGGTACAATGGTCGAACACCGCGTAAAAAGCCTTTTATATCTAAAGTAAATAAAAAAAAAGAGGATTGCCTTCGCTAAAGACTATTTGAACAAGCCCGAATCATTTTGGAGCAACGTAATTTTTAGTGATGAGTCTAAATATAATTTGTTTGGTCCAGATGGAGCCGTAAAAGTTTGGAGAAAACCAAATGAGCAGATGAAAGTGAAAAATTTGGTACCCACAGTGAAACACGGTGGCGGTAACATTATGGTTTGGGGCTGTATGACAGAAGCTGGTGTTGGAAAGCTTGTGTTTGTTGACAATGTAATGGATAAGCACCTTTACCTAAAAATCCTGAGAGAAAATCTTGAGACAAGTGCGACACAATTGGGGTTTGAAAAAAATGGGTTCTTGTTTCAACGAAACAATGACCCGAAACATACGTCGTATTTGGTCAGAGAGTGGCTTCTATATAACTGCAAGCAACTACATACACCTCCGCAGTCCCCGGATCTAAATCCTATCGAGCACATCTGGGATCTGCTCGAAAAACGAATACGTAAACACACAATTACTTCGAAGGAATCCCTAAAGAAGGCTTTATCGACTGAGTGGATGAAAATAACCCAAAATGTTACCGGAAACTTAGTGAAGAGCATGCGGCGGCGCTTACAAGCAGTTATCGATGCCGGGGGAGGGCCAACGAAATACTAATAACACTAAACCTATAAGAATTTTCAAATGTTTTTAATATTTTCGGTTAAGTGTACGAAAACTTATTTGACGTGCGCTCAGGACTTTTTTTCATTTTTGTATAGCTATTTCTACGTTTTAAGTTCGTAACCCATGAAAAAGCTTATTTTGTGTTCGTTAACCTTTAAATATATCTATTTCGAAGAATAAATTTTATTTTTAGATTGTATGATAAAGTTTTTATTGATAATTTTCTAAAATTTCAGGTGTACTTAAACTTTTTTGGCTCACTGTATAATTGATTAACTTATTATTTTTTGTTTAAATAAAAGTCTTCGGTAAACACGATACGCACTTATTCCCCAACATAATATATAGTCTTTTTATATTTTCACCTGAAATAAGATGAATCCCCTACCAACGTGTTGAAAAGCCGATTTCCCTTAGCAAATCTTTAATTTAGTACTGAAAAAAAAAAATGATTTAACTTGGCGGCTTCTCATTTTATTAACATTCTCTGTTTCTGTCAACCGGAATTTTAGCTCGTACTGTATACTGCACAGCGACTCCTTGTTCAATATACAGATGGCGCTGGCAAAATAAAATGGGCAAATGTGTTTTAACTGCTGTCACTTTTGGCGGGAAATCCTGGTGTATTGACAATTGAAATAAACAAAACAATTAAGTTTCCCTTTTATTGTTACTTTCCTTAATTTTTGTATAACATTTAACAAAGTTGAAGAGCATAAGCTTGTAAATTTAACTATGGATACTGAAATTAAACAACAATTTGAAGAGATGGGCGTAGAGGCTAGCGAAGATGTGATCACAAAGTGTAAGTACATTTATTATTGTTACACATGTTTTTGCAAAATTGAGATCTGATTTTTGTTTATATACTTTGATGTTCATCAGCGTTGGAGCTGTGCATCAGCTATCATATAGATGACGCAGCGGAATTCGTGGAACAGTGGTTGGCATTTAGCATATCAAATCTAAATGGTGCCGAGCCAACAGTGGCAAGTTTATCCGAATTTGAGCGTAAAGTCTTTCAGGCAAAGCGTGACAAAGAGTTGGCACAGACGAATCGCAAACGCGTCAGTTACGCTACACCAAGCGCAAACAAAGTATATGCACCACCCGTGGAATCAAATCCATTAGCTATATATGGTGTGGAAGATAGTGCTGTAATTGACGATTACGATGTTAATAGTGGAAGTCGTGGTGGAGGCGGAAGTAATATTGGCAAAGATGTGGATGATGACGAAGAAATGTTGGGTTCCTATAACGTTTGCCACACACCAAAAATTAAGGTAAGTGCCAGTATTCAATATTCCAGTTAATAAATTGGGTTGATAGCGCTTCCGAGTTAATGCACACCAATTTTGTATGCATATTCTAATAAGCGCCATATAGCATACACAACTACACTCATTAGTATTTTAAAAAATTGCAAGCTTGTGTACTAATCCGTGTTGCTATAAATTGCTTGCGATCAAAATGAATGTGTGAATTTCACTTTATTACCAAACATGAGCAAAACTTCCCGCAATACTCAATTTACTCTCCAAGACGGCATCTCCTGCTGTTTGATACTCCAGCAAACATACATAAATAAAAGTAAACAAATTTATAAAACAAATCCTACACATGAACCGTTAGGTTTCGTGGGAATCTTTATATTTGCATTTCACAACCAAATAACCAAAACACTGCAGGCCAAAAAGCCAGCCAAATCGTTAAGATGTTCCGAAATTGTAATGTGGACACAACAAGCAAAGTAGAGAAATTAAAAAAAAAAAAAAAAAAATAGAAAACCAAAATAAACAAGCAAACCATATCGTTTAAAAAAGCAAGAATTGTGACCGCGTTAAAGTCCAAAAAAGAAGCTCAACTGCCCATTTTTATTGACCTCCCATCGGGCAAAATGGGCATTTGCCTCTAATCTGCGATAAAAAGCTCCTTTTGCGCTTACTTATTTCTATTTGTTGACTCTCGGCAACAACGACATTAAGAGCCACAAATACACGAGTGCATTGAATTCAAGGCAATAGCGCTGCCTCAGCGTACCTTTCACACTGTTGGTTGCCGATTTGTTGTGCGATTTTGGGTTTGTCGTTTGTTAGCCATTTCACTATTTTTGGCAATTGTAAATGTGCAACGAACGAGCTGCTGCATTGACATTTATTGCAATTGCCATAGTTATTTTTCTTCTTTCTTTCTTTTGCCTAACATCTTAACAAAGTGCAGCTAGAAAAAGTAGCTCCAGTTTAGCTTGAGTTCGTCGTGGCGAATTATTTCACGCTTGCTATATTATATCTCTTTTTTACTACTTTGATTTCCAATGTGAATTGGCGGTTCTCTATAATCAACTCTTGTGCTAGTTGGTATGCGTTTGTTGCTATTGTTTTTGCTCACAGGCACTCGTGTGTTGCGCAGATTTGAGCTTGTTAAGCAGTTTGGCAGGCATTAATTTGCAATTTTCAATTACAAAAAACATTGTAGCCAACTACAGGCGTTTAGTGGTATGTGCTTATGTACATATACCTATATGTATATGCATGCATGTGTATGCTAAAGTATGTATACAATGTATGCGCGGTATACAACAGCAATTAGCTGGCTGTTATTTGATTTCACGTGATATGACATAAACAAAGTGCATTGAGAAATATAATTATATACATTTATACATATATACATATATAGGGTTATTCAATAGGTGCGCTTCAACTTTTTTCCGATAGGGAGGGCGAACGACGCAATATTTTTTATTTTTCGCTTGTCATTTGTAAACTTCATAAGTATACATTTCATCATGGAACGCTACACACTTGAGCAACGATTGCAAATCGTGCAAATTTTTGACGTGATAACGTCTTATAATTCGATTTAGCCGGCTGCACGCACGAAAAAATGTGTCGTTACCTTGCTTATTTGTCGTTACCTTGCTCATTTGTCGTTACCTTGCTCATTGCCGTTACCTTGAATGAACTGCAAGCGAAAGCGCGGAACGAACAAAGCAAACGAACGGCAACGTTCGACATCTTGTTCACTCCTACTTAAGTGAGCGTATATATGTATGTATATGCGCATATGTACATATATAAATTCACGTATTTGTATTTGCATATGCCTTCTTATTGATTATTATTAATTTGATTTACTTGAAGAATTTAAAATAAAACCAAGTTTGTTAATAATACCTGTTGTTTTAATGTTATTATTATTAATTTTTTTATTATATATGAAGGATATTTACCATATACCTTATAAGATATGTTGTATACTAATATATGTATATAAACATGCATATATATATACAATTTCGCGCAATTTTCAAAAAGAACAAATATATATGTAAAGATGCATACAAGTCATATGGGCATATCAAATATACGAATCTATTCTGTACGCAAGCAAATGTAAGCTAATGTGCTTGAACTGCAAGCGAGAGCGCGGAACGAACGACAAAGAGCACAATCGGGCCCCCGCGTTCGGTAACGTTCGACATCTGGCTCTGTCCTACTTGAGTGAGCATATATATGTATGTATATGCGCATATGTAGGTATATAAATTCACATATTTGTATTTGCATATGCCTTCTTCCTGTGTGCATGGTAATGAACCATTTCTCTGTTGAGAATAGGACGATGATAGAAAAAGTAGGAAATAAAAGGGAGTGTAAAGTGTCTTGAAAAAGGGAAATCGATGATAGTGCCTCTTAGTGTTGTTGACTTATTAACGTCTGATGCACAATCGAAATTGAAGATATCTTTCATGAATTTGATAAATGTTTCGTCATTTTGCACGTTTGTGTAAATGTAACTTGACCTATTCCATTGCAATTCCATTTACCTCCTCCTCTATATCCATACAAAATATCTATCAAACAAATAAAATTAAAATTTTGTTTTGAAAATTGCAACCATTCCATCAATATTTTCTTATGACGTTGTCACGTTAAACTATCGTCAGTAAACCGACTTTACAGACAACCTCTTTTTATGAAAATAATCGTTCTGTTGCTGCTACTTTAAGAGCATTACGGCCATTTTACGGTCCATTTAACAAGCCGTCCCGTTTTGGGGTTATGTAAAGTCATTGGATTACAGTAACAAGCTGGCGACGATTTGTGAGCTCAGAGCCAATATTGAACGCGAAATTGCTGGAATTTCGGCCGATTTATGCAAAAGAGTGGTCGAAAATTGGGTTCAACGATTGGACTTCGTAAAACGTGCACGCGGTGGTCATGCAAAAGAAATCGAATTTCATACTTAAATGTATATGTTCAGACTCGATAATAAAAAAAAATTAGTTAAAAAAGTCAAACCGTTTGTGTTTTATTCAAAAAAGTTCAAAAGTTGAAGCGCTCTTACTGAAAAACCCATTACAAATACATATAGATATAAAGTAATAACGATTTTTGAGTCGAATTAAGCCCGATAATACATAGTATGAGTATCGGATGTTCTTTTTAGCTGCATGAGTACTATCGATAATAATAACTATGGTTTGACAACTGAGAATGGCAAACTGTGTTGACACTTTTCTTCAGTAAGGTTTGGCAAGTCATTATAAATCGTTTAACGCCAGGACGACAGCTTCCAAATTGTGAAGAACCTAAATAAGATATTTAATAAGATAATAATTCAAAATAAAACAAGCCTCGAGAATCGGTTCTACAGCACCGAAACGACCCGGATTTGTAGTCGGTCAAGGACTGTCCTCCAGCGGCATTCGATAAACATTTATGGGGAATGTTTATGCCGTATTCCACGTAAAAAACCCAGTAAAGGAGCATTTGTATTAGAATTTAGTAAAAGCACTATTAGGAAATATATATAGGGATCGGTTTATTCAGTTGGCAACCGGAAGAAAAGATAAAATATAACCAATTTGAATTCCCAAAAACTCGTCTCACCTTTGGAGAATTCAAAAAAGAAAGAGTGTGTTGTCCTGGGTCGAGCCAAAATACAGCCTGAAATATTTCGATGAACTAATGAAATTGGAAGATAGAATTAATCTTTAACATTGCAAAGCAACTGCGATTTGGGGCGGTAGTGTAATAATCTCGGATTGCTTCTCTACTCAAAGACTTGGACGAATTCATAAAGTTGAAGCAACGTACACATGTACATATGTATACAGAAATAAGTAATCTCATCATACGCCGATGAAGGTATGAACTGCGCACCTACCTAAACAAGGGTCTCTTAAAAGAAGAGAAAACCATCCAAAGCGGTTGGATAAGAAAAGTAGTTTTATTATTATGAGTTCTGCTGATATTGCATAGTTTTAGGCGCGCGACAATACTTCACAGCGGGCGAAATAAAATAAAAACTTTATAAATGCAGTCTCATTAAGTGTCACAATTTCAAAGTAATCGAGTTTATTAGATGATTTTCTTCGTAAGAAGCGCTCCTATATGTAACTCACTTACACACATATATTTTTCAAGTCATCCAAGTTCATCATTGTGTGCCGCATAAGGGCTACTTTTAACAGATAGATCCTTTTATACTGACACTTTTCGCTCATTCTGTTTCTCACTACGATGTGCATTTGTATAGTTATTAGCATGAAATTAAATAGCTATTAAGATTCATAAATACATTTTATAAATAAATTCATAAATTTTCCACCCTAATTTTGCAGCGTATGTGCAATAATTTATGCTGAGTACATGAACTATTGAGATAAATTTCTATTTCACCATAGACCTTTTGCAGTAGTGTGCAATAGACGAGGTTTGAACTAGTTGAAGGAATATTGCATTAAATTAAACGAAATTACGTATTTTCCATGTGCCCGGTAATAACTGCTATACACAAACAAATAACGCCACCAGCTTGTGCTTATCGCAAATGGCAAGTTCTAAAAGATTTTCGAAAATGAAATGGACGGATGCTGAATTTAGAGTTATTGAAAAATAATTTTTTCTGAACTGTATCAGATTGAAACCAGGTTGGAAACTAGTACTGTGATTAATGAATAATATATAAAAATAAAAAATAGATATATAAGAGTACATACATATATACGAGTTCATTTCTTCATCCCTTGACCCGTCTGAATTAGGTGTTAAGGTTTTTTTTTATATACGGAAAAATAGATATTTATCGTTGCAATTCCAAAAAATTCTGAAACTACATTTTTTTTCTGCATGTTTTCAAGCTTTCCAATAAGAGATCGTTAAATTAATAAAATTATATCTAGTTAAGCCGGAGAAAAAGTCGAATTTTTTTATTTACTAGAACATAATTAGATTTTTTTATTAACTAGAACAAAAATTTTATAACATCATTGATTAGAAGAATGGATGTTGATGTTTGCAAATATTTGCTCACTCGCATTAGAAAATCTTGTTATGTATATTTGGTGAGCATAATTGGCGGGTACATTCTTTATTAAATACTTGTCGCGCTGCCACTCCAATTTGTGGTGCTTCATCCAAATTGAGGTACTTACAGTTATACGCCTACTCTGAATGGCAGATGATTTTTGTGAGGAGTTTTTTCATGGCAGAAATTCACTCAAAGGTTTACTATTGCTTGCTGAGGGCCGACAGCTATTAGAAAAACTTGTCTTTCATTTGATGTTTCATGCACTGTGAGTTTTGGATCCCGAGCATCGAACCCTATCGGCTATGATAGTCGATATTATCTATTTAAGTTTAGAAATATGAAACACTCAAGGAAAAAAGTTGGTTTTTCGTTGTTTTTAATGAATTATTAATTTCTACCAAAAAAATTACAAATAAAAATAAAGTGATTACGCCTCGCTTTCTTACTCAAACTTATCTTCAAATTCAAAGGAAGGCAAGAAGATCGGGAACCCCATTTACACCATATCCCAGATGCGAAAGTTAGATACTTTAGCAACTGTAAGATTTATTTTCTAATTCGATAGAGAGCATTTTTTAGTAATTAGATAATCATTAACCTTATTAAATCAACTGATAACTCGTTTTTTTCGTGTTTTATTTAAACAGTTAAACTTTTTGATGCCTTCGATCACATGCGTTTAGAATATGTATGTGAATTAATCTAACCTCAAAGGAGAAAATGGGCTAATGATCAACCGTACCGTGCCCTGCTCCACATGATTATGAACACAAATATTTGGGTATTTATATATACGAGGTGTGGCTGTTAAACAACGAAACTGGCGTTGTAAAATGTTTTATATTGATTTCATACAAATTTACATAGCTATCACCTTTACCACATGTGACAACAACTATGTCATCTGCATAAGCGCTTAATTTACAGTCCCGACCATCGAGCATCAAAAGCAGTTCATTGACGGCTAGGTTCCACAGAAGAGAAAGAACACCTCTTTGAGGAATTCCTCTGAAAACTGTGCGAGCGGTGCAAGCTGCACCTGATTTGGAAAGTATATTGCGACTAACTAGTAGATTATGTACTAGTAGTATAATTAACATATCAACTCCAACATATAAAGGACCCACAGTATTTTCTCTGGAAATACATTAGTAAACGCATTTTCAATGTCCAGGAAAGCTGAGTGCAGGGCAGTATCGGTTGGCCTACCCTTAGTGTAAGTTAACACAATTTAAGCAACTGTTAATGTAAATTTCGACCAAAAGTTCCTAAGTTTTTAGAACAATGACAAGCTGATTGGTCTAAAATCCTTCGGAAGAACATTCGAAATTTTTCCTGCAGCAATATTTTCAATTAAACGCCCAGGACGAATGTGCACTTGTGTCTTCATGCCTTAGTTGGAGCCAGTGACTAAAATTTTTCGATTCGCTTTTTTATTCCGGACTGTGTTGAGGAATATATCATTGAAAACATCCATAATATTGTGGATTACAGTTTTTGCAGATCGATAATTTTTGTAGTGGATATCAAATATTTTTAAACGGTGTTCAAAAAAATTCCATCGAACTGTGACATCTCCCAAAACATAACACAGCTGAAAAAAGAAATTAGAACTTCTGATTTTCTTTGCAGCTGTTCGTCAAGCCCTGCCAGTGCGGTGTAGTCACCGATTGTCATCGTATAACTCATCTAAAGGTAATGCCAGGAAACATGCTGTTCAGACGGGTTCGGTCCAGAGGGCACTTTCACATGCTGACATATATTGAGTATGTCGGGTCGATTCGGAGTAGGTAGGAGTTTAGCCTAAGCCTAAATCTAAGCCTAGGTATTGTTCTGCTAACAGTTGCCGGCTTCACGCAAAACAGCTGGCGGTCGCTAACGTATGTACATCTTTAGCACGGCTATGCTCCTTATTTCATAGTCACACCTCGTAAGAATATTTTCGTAATTTCGTGCTTTGAATCTTGCATTTTCGTCTCTTGTTAATGCAATTATAGACATTTTGTGGATAGCGAGAACGCGGCAACGCTTTTTTCAATCTTTCAATCAATATCTGCATTTGAATGTGCATTTTAACACATACACATGCATACTACACATGTTTTTTTCTATTTGTGTTTAATTTGTTTGTTTGTTTTTTGTTTTTGGTACTTATTTTCTTTTGTTACATGTTATTGCGTTTACGTCTGCGCACTGGTGCATAATTCCCGCAACACTTCGAAAGCTGAAACACCGACTGCGCCAGCATACTTTTGTGTGCTTGTATATGATTTGTTAAAATTTTGTAGGTTGTTAACTGTTTTTTTAATATTTTGGAATACTTTGTACTACTTGTTGCTTGACGTCTTCGGCCAGTGATTGCCCGTATATGTTCATACATATGTAGTAGTTAATTAGTCAGTTTGAGCTATTAAAATGTGTTTGACTCCAGTCGACTGACTCTTCTGCGGGCCGTTGGGTGAGCGCTGCGTAACAATGCACTTAGCAAAGGAAATCGAGGCGTAAATGATATTTTAAAACATACAGAAACTTTTCAATGATTGCTTTTGTGCTCTGGTTCGAAAAATTAAATTGAAATCATATCACGTATGCCGATTTTGATTTTCTTTTGCCACCAAAATTAAAATATGCTGTACATTTGTGTCAGCAGTAGTTGTATTTGTAAGAATATAAAATCTGGCTTAAATCATTTAAACTTGTTTTTATCGATTGTAGTTATCAAATAGTTCTGCTTGCCCATAGCCGACTCACAAGTGTGCGAGATATTGCCGGTAGTGCTGTCTCCTAAACGTTTGATTTTGCGAATGCTTTCCAGTCGCTATCGTTAAAGCTGAAGCATAATCATCCAAACAATAGATTTACCGCTATTCTGGCCCCAGAGTGTCTTACGATCAAATCAATACCGTTTTGTGGCAGTCATTCCCAAAAAAATAAATGGACTGTTTTACGCGCTTACAACAACAACAACAACCAATTCTCGGAGCTGAAGAGAATAGCGTTTAAAATGAGCTTTCGATTTATGTTGTTGTAACATCAATATATTATATAAATCCTAGTCGTCCCTGCAATATGTATCCGAATGAGTTGAGAACGAATAACTCTCGGTATCCCAAGTTGCCGATTAGTTGGCTGGCTAAGGTTATTTGATAATCTCAAGCGAGGATAGATAGTTCCTTATAGTAGGT